>NC_140934.1:67070917-68331232 GCF_014529385.1 Adiantum capillus-veneris
TAGTTTGCAAATCATTCTCACATAGAAATTCAGATAAATTCATGTCCATGTATGCATACAAATATCTGCCAAAAGGCTTAAATTAAAATCAAAGAGTTTGTTTTAAAAGAAACTTTGTTTCAACAAGTCTTTCATGTGCCTTTTCATTTAGGGTTGGTTGCTGTGGATCTCACACACACAAACGTATAGTTAAAAAAACGAGCTAGCAAAAAGATAGTTGAACAATAGCTCGATCTCTTAATTTGACAATGTTATGTTTTGTCAATTTAATTTGAACCATGCTCGTGTCTCTTAGATACAAAGAAAAAAGGATTTTATATTATAAGCATCTTCGGTGCTAGGTTATTGTGAATCACGAAGCACATGTACACATGTACGTAACTCAGAAATAAAAACAAATATGATTTTTTTTTTAAATTTACACAGTTAATTAAATATTCTTTACATAAGAGCGACGTCTAGCCGTGGCATAGTCATGACTCCTGAAGAGGTTTATGTCATGCTTAAATTTCGCTGAGACTAAGTACGAGTACTCATCCTACTGCCGCCTTTGAGTGGGTCATTCCCATACTGACACACGCATGTTAGTAATAAATTAGTTTTGAATGCACGGTCTTGTCAACATGCATATGTAGGTTATGGCTCGACAGGAAGTAGTAGAAGAACTAGTTGCTGAGATAGCCTGTCATCTTCAAGGGATGATCGTTTGGCCAGAGAAACACTTTTATGTCTTTGGGAGAGAAAGGCCACCGATACGCATTTCAAGAATAGTTATAGATGACACCAATTGGTGGCCCGAGAATATGGCTTTAGTGCTTCTGAAGGAAACATTAAATCCAGTTGATTATTACAAAGTAGTTTTCCATGATGTAAATTCCATATCTCCAAGGGTTTTAAGTGATAGGCTTGTTGTGATTAAAAGCCTTGTTCCAAGCAAGAAATTGTGTCTTGTATGAATGTATACATCGTCTATGTTAAAAGACTCTACAAGCGTGTTCAGATTAGTCTTTTAATGTATGTCGCTCTTTAATTATTAAAGTTGCACAATGCTGCAAAGTTTTATCTAATTTGTATCTGCGACTTAAAGTATGTGGTACTATAGCCTTTGACACTAGCATCAAGTGTTGATGTGGTTTTTGGGCCACTATAGTCCTTGTAACCATGGCTAATGACAAATAGGTGAAATAGGCATACATGGCTTCCACCTCCAAGACTTTCAAGTGTACATGTACGTATAAATGTTTATTTACACCAGAAGGATATCAAATGCTGAGCAGAAGCACCTTTTTTCAACATAGAAAGCAGGAGACACTCCATAAAATTCACCCAGATTTCAATCATAACAGAAATCTTGAAGCCCTTTAGGGTCAATCACCTAACGTGAATGAGCCTGATAGTACACCACCTCTCCAGAGTGCATTCGACAATGACACCACACAAAGAATGTGGTGTACATGTTCTGCATTTTGCCAGGGTGGAAAATATGTTGGGAAAACGACATTTTTCAGGCATGCACAACTAAGGAGTGTTGCAGGCAGTCTAGCAAGTGAGCTTGGGTTTGTAAATGGAGACGATGTGGAGGTAAGGCACTTTGATGACAATGTACCAGACATGGAAGCATCAAATGCATCTTTGAATGTGGAAGAGGGCTTTCAAGAGGGCATAGATTTGAGATCAGCAAATACAACTAGAGCAGGTGAAGACTGCCAACAACCTACTGGTCCAAATCATGCACCGCTTGGAATTGCGATTCTATCAAAGATCATTCAGTTTCAGACATTGTGGGATGAATATCAAGTTCCCATTAGCGGTCAAGATGAAATGCTTCGTCAACTATTCGTGACATGGGAGGGGCTAGAATAGGCAAGCATGACTCCACTAGAGAAGATCCAAGTTTGAGCAAAATCTTGGTCGACTTGAACAAGATTGGGATGGTTTTTTGTTTGATAATTATAGGGTGCCTACTAGCTGGGAGCAATTGCAGTCGCTATTTCAAGGGCTTGGTATGGTACAACCTCTTTGATACAAAGTCTGCATGGGTGAAGAAGGGAATTGCCATGAGCCAGAGCTCTTACATTCAAGCAAGGAGGACAACTATGAAGGATGTAGTGTGGAAATTTGTGCATGCATTAATAAGGAAAGCAAAGCGTGATTGCTTGGCATGTTGTGAAAGGTGCCCAAGTTGTCTCAAGCCTCGCAAGGAGACACTAGACTTTGATTATCTCCCAATTGGAAGACAAATTGAGCTTATGTTGAAAATTCGTTCTTTGTGCCATGGCATGCTCTCCATGTGGAGAAACCAAGACAAATGGTTGGGAAAGCCACCTGAACTACAACTGGAGTCTATCCATGATTTTTGGGATGGCGCAAAGTGTCGTATAGTCCAACACTTTTGGGACCCACAACAGACATTTGAGCTTCCAGTTATTTGTACAACCCCAGGGTGTAATAAGGTGTACACAACGTTTCCCCCTTCATCCCGTTCGCCGGAGATTCAACAAAGGTGGAATGAGCAAACTCAAGAATATATTTTCGTGTGTAGAGATTGTCGCAGACGTATAGTCTCTAGTAAGAAATCGATTGAGGTATGGTTTTAGAATTACTGGCATGGTATTTTTATTTGCTTTCTTTCTCATTTTTGTGTATTTTCATATGGCATAATAATTTTCCTGGGAGATCCCCGTAACTTGGCACTTTTGCTACATTGGGATGGGTTCCAGTCCTCTCGTACCACACAGAAAGACAATGGGGTTTTAGAGATAAAAATTTTGAACATGGGAAAGTCTTCCAGCGTTAGTGTACTCCCAGTATTGTTCCTCCCATTTAGCTCCAAGAAAGTGTCCCGAAACAATAGTGGTCTATTTGGTGCTTTTCTAAGTCCTCTTATGGAGGAATTGCAAGACTTGTTCATGTCAGGAATAAAAGTACACTACAACTACAATGTCAACAAAATCTTTGGCATGGGAACTGGACGGCAACAAACATGCATATTACGCGGGATGCTTATGATGGTCAGTGGAGACCATCCTGCCCAATGCAAAATAGGACTCTTCAAGGATGGTGGCAAGGAGGGTTGTCGAAGAGACAAGCCCAAATCAACTCTTGATGCTAGTAATCCAATGTATAGAGGGCAATATGTTTATGATGGTAATAGATGACAAGCAAGATATCCACCAACAAAACGCTCCATTTTGGAAATGTCCAATGTAGTAACTCAAGCTAGAAGAGAAACCTCTAAAACTCAAAGAGAGACTAATCTTGCACATGCAGGACTATCTGGAGAGTCAGTGCTATGGAAGTTCTTTGACTTATATGGCTTTGACTTGTCATGTGACTTGGTGTATGATACAATGCATGTTCTTCCATTGAATTTGTTCAGTAAATATACATCAAATGTCATGCAAGGATTGCAAAATGAATCGAAAAAGAAGGTGGATGAATGTTGAAAGCTTGTATACAAGCTTGCACCACCATCAATTCGCAATGGAAGGTGGCCACACACTCCTAGCAAGCACTTTGAAGGTTTTAAGGCAGAGGAAAGTCAAAAATTTGTTCAGTGGTGTCTACCATATGTATTGAGTGTCATCAACGAGGTATCAAGACCCATGTATGAGCTTGGTCTTCTCCTAATGGACATTGCCCATACATTTAACAATTTTAGTCGTGAGAAGGGCTGGACAAAGGAGAGTATCGAGATGATGCGATCATTGTTCTCATCTTGGCGAGTAAGGAGCGAGGAATTCTTTGGTCCAAACTCTTCACCATTGGAGCATGTTGCTGGGAATGGGGAATTTCTTGATGACATTATCAGGCATGGATCTCATGATGTATATTGGTGTTACATTTTTGAAAGGATGGTCTCCATATATATGGAAGTAAAGACAAATAAAAAAAATTATGAGATAACTTAGGTCCACTTTTACAAACGTGTTTTGTTTACATGGGTTACTCGCATGCTTCAAGAGGAGAAGGATGGATTCCTGCCACACGAGAGGAATTTGTCATTCTTACACCAAAGGTTGATACTCCCATATGATTTCACTCTACTACATCCTATGAGTCCACAATGCTCTATCTTCCATGAAAAGGGGCTCTTGGAACTCTCATCTCTAACAAGAACCAGGAGCTATGGCATAAGATTTTGGCAGATTATGAAACGGATTACTGCCACAACATGATTAGAGCGAAAGGGATTGGTATAACCAAGAAGAAACGCACAAAGAGATGCCTTTCAGATGAGGAGAAAAGGTACTTTCAACAACTGTGGGCAATGACAGTTAGCGAAGGTGAAAATACTCTTGTCACAACCTACCAAAAGAGACTTTACCAGGGTGAGGCTTTTAAAGTTGGTGACCATGTGACTGTAAAGCAGGACAATGGTGATACTGATGCTCTTCCTATAGGGCATTGGAAGGCCAAAATAAAAACATTGTTCTCTATCGAGCACAATGGTCAATATTTTTTGTATTTTGGGGCAGAGTATTATAGACAATGCATATCCTCACAGAATGGGGTTGACAAACTAATAGTTCATCATGCAACTGGAATGAGCATTGTACAACAACAAACTATGCCATACACTTGGGATTGTGTGAGACCAATCTCATCTTTGATGCATAAGTTCATACCTCTTCCGTTGACAGGTAACAGGCTAGTAGCGTATGAGGTAAGGATTTGATTCAAAAAGCAGCTTACGACTCTCGGAGAGATCAGACATGCACCCCCTTGGTTAGAGGTTTGGTGATATCGTTCTAGCAACCAAAAGTGATGGTGAAGATGATCTTGTACATGTAGTTGTTAGAGAGATTGACCAGCAGGGCAAAAAATGCAAATTAGCCTGGCTAGTACGTGATAGTTCTGATCATTGTACATGGAGGATACAAAGCCAGCAGTACGAAGAGAGAGATTGGAACTCATGCAAAGTAGTGATACATGACTTTATTGTAGTTAGTAGGAGATGCATGTCTTCAAGAAGTGGTGCACAATTAAATTTGCCAGTAGTTTGGAGATGCACAAGTGCTTAGCCTTTGATGTATCTAACATTTGAATACTTTAATTGATTGGAAAAAATGTTTTGTTATCGTTTTTAAGTTTTGTTCACACTTTATATGATTTAAGGTTTAACTTGTGACATTGTAGCTATTACATGGCTTCTCCATCTGAAACAATGTCTCTCAAAGAGACAATAGCAATGCTAGAGAAAAGGGTAAAAGAGCTCGAATCAAGTGGTGGAGAGTCCTCTACGGCTGATCATAAGAATAGTGTGGCAGCTAGAAGATTGTCTCAAAGGAATAGCAAGGCTATACAAGTTGCAAAGGAAGACACAGTTGCATGAAAAACCAGTTTTCTGACATACAAGCAACTCTTTCGCTTCCCACTCAAGAAAAGTGATAGAGATCCAACACTCTTGTATGTAAAAGAGTTCCTTGCAAAGTATTACGTTGACAATGTACATGTAGTTCATTGCTCCAATCTAAGAACTGTTAGAGGTTGGATGAAAGCATTTGATTCCAAGCTTTGTGACCTACGACACAATCTAGAGGGAAGGATGAACTTGTGAGCTTCACTCAAGAGCACCATGATGAAATTGAGGAGATGAGGTTCTGTGGTGCAGAGTACCTTTGGAAAGTGGAGGACATCTACACATTCTGCTTGCGTCACAGGCAAGCAAAGCGAAAGAATGAAAAGAAAAAATCAACGCTGATCAATACCACAAATTTAATATCTGTAAGCCATATTATCATTAATTTTTCCTAGTTTTTAGATATCATAGTAAGATTGATTATGTGAAGTTTTGCATTGTTGGGAACCGACTTAGTGAATGCAAAGGCGGAAGACAAAGAAAAACAGCCTGTGGGAGTTTCTACATCTTTTAATTTTTTTGTTTTTTTAGTTAAAGTTACTTAGAAATGTTATACAATTGCAAATTGAGGAAAATCATTTACGACCTATCAATGAGGATGTGTATCATCCTCACATTGACTTTGAGAAAGACCAGAACTATTCAAAGGAAATTTTCACTGGCTTGCAAGTTGAAGCCCTTCTAGATGTATGTTTACACAACTTATACTATCTCGAATTATTTTGTACACTTTCTTGAATCTAGTTATTTATTATTAGGATGTAGAAGGAGAGGAAGAGGCTTTGGCTTCAAATGGTTCTTTCTTGGCTCTTATTGGAGATGTCCCAAAGGTATGTCTATGTGATTGTCCTTTACAATAATTAAACTAGATATATAATTACTGTGTTTTATTTTGAGAGCATGCAAAGGTTGGACTCTTAAAGAACAAATGGATTTTGAGAGCTCTCATGAGGAAAATCAAGTGGATGTGAGCTCTAGAAAGAGAAAGCGTGCACCTAAGGTTTACTCACATCTTTTACCTTATATATATTTCATATCCTTGTATAATTTGAGCTTTAACTTAGGTTTTTTGATGCAGTGGAATCAAAAGATGATGGATATGATGCAGACTAAAAAGGCAAAAAAAGATTGCACCAAGAAAAAGGTAGTTGTTATCAATTGCCCAAATGTTCATACTCTAGAGCTCTAACTGAACTTTTATGCTTTCAATTTTCTATGCATGCAGAGTGTACTGAAGAACGTTCATGATGAGAGTGTTACTCTTCAAAACACAAAAGCCTTCAATGAACTCTCAAATGGGCTGCATGAATATGTAAGGAGATTGACTTTAGTTGTACTCATCTTTTGGCATCGATTAAGCTTTTTCAATTAAGTAGTGACTTTTTACAATTCAAATTTTATTTAGGATATGAACTTTGATAAAGATGACCAAGAGACGATTTTAATCAAGTTTTTAGAGGCTCCAATAGTTGATGTATTGTATCTTACGCTAAAGGCTAGTTTCAATCTAGTAAAGTGTAGTACGGATTTCACAGGAGATCGTCAAGAGCAAAGTATGGATGGCATGCACTCATCATTTGTGGTGTACCTTTTGGCCACAAACAAAAGTTAGAATTTCCAAATGTGACTCTTCTCCACTAAGTGTGGATGATGTGATTGTGGTTGAGTGATTCTATGCTGATTTGTTTATTTTAATGTAACCTTGAGACCCAAAGAAAGGGTGAACATTCTAGCGTCAACTATTTTCAATTATTAAATTTATGACTTAGATTGAATTCTTCAAAAAGCTATGGTGAGTTACTCTTATACATTGTTCTTTTCTTATGAGCTAGTCTCTGTTCCAAATACCCATGCATAATGAGTTTGATGCAAAGATTTAATTTCTTTGATGCAAGATCTACGATACATTTGTGAGATTTGTTACTATAATATTATTATTTTAATTATAAAGTCAATAAATTTGTTTCTAATAAAAAAGTTAAATTTATGTTATTCACTTATGTGACTCTTTTTGTCTAGCTATTGTATTAGATTGTGTATATAAAACTAACGTGAATATTACTATATAGATTTTCTTCTGTTCCAATTACTATGTAGTTTTTCTTGTGCATATGTTGGTCAAAAAGCTATATAGTTTTCTTTTTGTGCGTGTTGATCAAAAAGCTACATAGTTTATTATGTGGGTCATTTTTACTGCATATATATATAATAAAAGGTTTCGTTTTTACGAGTTTGTACTTTTTCTACATATGTTCAAGTTTTATATAGGAAAGTCTCTTTTTTTGCTATGTAGGAATTGAATTAAAGTTCCTTGTGAAAAGCGCCCAAATGCTACCAAAACTCATGGGTAGGAGCATCTCGACATGCTCGACAAGTTTATATAGGCCACATGGCCATACGGTGACCAGAAGCGACACTAAACTTCAGAAATGGCATCAGACACACAAAGCGTCAAATAGCTCTCGCGGCCAAACCGCATGTCCGTTTGCCACCAAACTTCACGAGTGGCCTTTCTAGAACATCAACAAACAATTCCTATGGTGGTAGACCACCACAAGTCATCGAAGACATGAAAACACAACCACGGGTGCTTCTAGAGCGACAAATTGCCAAACGGAGCTCCGATGAAGCCAAAGTCGACAAAAACCATATGGCAAGGATCCCCAAGGAATTGGGAAGCTATGGAGACCAACATCGATAAATTTCATCGCCGAAAAGCACTCCAAAAGTCAGAAAATGGCTCGGAGGCTCTGAAAGCCACACACGGAGTTTTCTTCTATCAATTTGACTTTTTTGTTGAAATAATGCTTAAAAGGGACTTAGGGGGGCTCAGGGCCAGCAACAGTAGCACTCACCATAAAAATTTCATCAGGAGAAATCCTATGTAGGATATCTCAAGGCCATTTCTGGGCACCAACCCCAACATCTCTCATCACACAAAGTTTCTAAATAGCCTGTACAAGCTAGCCACCAAGTTTCATCACATTTGGACAAAAATTGACCTCATGTGCACCAAAAAACGCAAAGTCAGGGCATAGAGGTAATAATGGGCCATAAACCTACCAAAACTTGTCCAAATCACATGAAACTTGCACAATACACTCATGAGCACATTGCTAAGCTATCTGCGTGGTCACATGTAAAAAATGATGAAATAGACATCCTACGCGTAGGATGTCTAAATGACATTTTTTGACTCCGGATGGTATTTTTCAACTCCAGATCTCTTTATTACTCTTTCATGAGCTCATACATCAAGTTTCAAGCCATTCCCATCACATTTGGCCCCCAACACCTCCAAGATGCACTTTTTGAGCCTGAAAACACTATAGATGCTCTTACCAACACCAATTCTTGTCCAAATCAAAATCCAAGAGCAGGGCCATGTTCCATAGGCCAAGAGCTACCCACATAACAAATCTCAAGCCAATTTGATGAAATAGACATCCTACGTGTAGAATATCTCCAACATGATTCTGATCTACTGTGCAGGATTTGACCTCATAAGAGCCATTACCATGGTGCAAGAAGCTCATATATCAAATTTCAACCCATTTGAATATCATTTGCCACCTGTTGTGGACATCCTACCCAATTTGTGAGCCTAAAGCCTGAATCTGCCAAAAAATGCACTTTTTGATGCCCAAACCCAATTCCAATCATATAGCCATGTTGCTCAGGCCAAGGACCACCAGCCTGCCAAGTTTCACCAAAAATTGATGAAATAGACATCCTACGCGTAGGATGTCTAAATGATAAATTTTAGCTAGAAAGCCACTGTGACCACATGCAGGGTTTCCCAAGTTCCTTTTAAGTTTTATTTTCAATTTTCAAGTCATTTGGATAGTTAAAACTCACTTTCTCAGCTGATATGGAAAAAACGCTAACTTCGGACTACTGAGTGCAATAGGATCCATGGCAGCCGCAAAATCACCGGCAAAGAAGAAGAGAATGACAATAAAAGACTACTTGGAAGAAGTAGAGCCGTTTGTCATCCCAAAAGGAACTCTAAAGCCAACCAACACGTGGATTCAGGAGGATTTGCTAGAGTCCAATGACTTGAAGATCTACCAAGGTGTGTTCAAAGATCCTGAAGGAAATTCAATAGAGCTACCCATGCTACCTCGGGAGCTCAATGAGTTTGTCAGAAGCAAGATGGGAGAATACTTAGAGAAGATAGATCTACATAACTACTTTGAAGCTTTGCCATCGGGAATCGACATCAAAAGAGTGTGGGAGTTTGTAACTACTATCAAAGAAGATGGCGTGGCCAGAGTCATTGATCTGCAGGGGAAGCCGGACACTATGATTGTAATCACAGAGAGTAGTGGCAGCTGCACTAGACCTCTCCAACAAAGGGGATAGTGTGACCAAGAGAAGAGATGAAGTCAAGGTATACTCAGAAAAGAAAACAACTACACCTTTGAAGACATTGCAAACCCAAAAGTGGCGATCATTGGCCCGCTCTACAACCAGTACTTCCATATGTGTCCAAAGCGGCCACAGAAGTACATAATGCCACCTGGAGCAATTGCTACCACCTTCACCTAAGCAATGCAGAAGAACAAGACAAAGGTGATAAATTATGCTGCTTATATCCATGACAACATGGTGAAGATGGGCAACAAAAATCCCACCTACATTGTGCCAGGTGAACTGATAACAAAAGTGGTTTATGGGGCATTGCACGCCAAAGGAAACTGGCCTGACCCTCCATCTCAGAATGATTGGCTAAGGCTGAAAGAAGATAAAGAGGAAGAATTTCCCAAGGCACCAAGAGTAGCCACAAGGTTGAAGCACCGGGTAGAAACCGTGCTAGAAGAGCCACCAGAGCCGAAGAAGGGAAAGAAAGAAAGCGTACAAGTGCCTATCAAAGAAACCAAATCACAGAAAGCGGCACGGCTCGAAAGATTGGTGGAAAGCTTTAGAGCCGAGAGAGCACTGAAAGGAGATTTGAGCGAGCTGTGGAAGCCCTCACTAGAAGCCATGTCGGGATCATCCCGAAGGGTGCACAGAGATAGATTTGAAGATTACATAAAAAACTTCGAGATCCTAGATGCTACAACAGAAAATATTCCGAATGTTCCTTTCACAGAAGAAGAAGAAGTAGATGAAGTACGATGGCAACTGCTAGAAGAGAAGGAAGGCCAAGAGAGAGAGAGAGAAAGACAAAGGCGGACACGGATTTCAAGAAAAAGCCACCAACTCCACCGTCAAACCCGGAGTTCAGCCCACCACCATCACCACCTCCTCTTAGCCCTCCACAAACCCAACAAAATGAGGAGCTAGACACATCTCATGAACACGAAGATTCTAAGCAAGAAAAGAGCCAAGAGCAAGAGCGGAAAGAAGAAGTTAAGCCCAAAGATGAGCAGCCAGAACCAGAGGAAAGAAAGTTTAGCACATTCCTTGATCTATTAGCTGCGGAGTATTCACAAGAAGAGGCAGCCACTCTGGCATTTGAGCTGGCAAGCACAAGGCCCAAAGAGCAGATGCAGAGCCTGCGGTTAGTAGAACTGAAAGAGATGGCCATTGATACAGTGGACCTACAGCCACCTACCAATGACTGGGATGTGGTGATGCACAAGCTAACCAGGCTCAGGCCACAGAAAGTGAGATTGACAATCTCAAAGCCAATGAAGTTCTTATCAAATTGGAAGTCGACACACTACAAAAACAAAGCCAAGAGCATATAGAGAAAGAAGCAGAGCTGCAAGCAAGTCTGGCCACGTCACTACAAAGATGACAGGAGATGGAACAAGAAAATTAGGCAGCAGATCAAAGACTTCAAAGAGATGAAGAAGAATACAAGAAAATCAGCAAGTCCTTGACAGATGCAGAGAGAGAAAGGGACAACCTCACCCTGTAACTTGCTGAAGAATCCAAGGAGGTGGAAGCCCTGAGGAATGCCAAAGAGAAGGTGGAGATAGAGCAGGAGGCGAGCGAGGATGAGGTCATCAAGCTAAAAGACCAGATTAAAGTCAAAGATCAAACCATCCAAAGGCTGCCGCAACATCTCCTGCTAGAGTCAGAGTTACTAGCTCGACTCACACTACTTCAGAGACTGATTTATATGAAGAACAAATAAAAGAGCTTCAAAAGCAGTTAACCCTGGAGAAGTGGCAAAGACTGATGCTGGCTGAGGGCTCTATGGTAATGCAGAACCGACTGGAAGAAGAGCACAAGGCCATGCAAAATGAGCTAGAAGCCATCAAGAGAAAGCTCGAGGAGGCGGAAAAAATAAATGCCGATCTAAACGACCTCCTTGTGAATATGGGAGAGCAAGTGGAAGAAGAAAAGAAGACACATCAAAAGCAGATAGAAGAGCTAAGAGGCCAGCAGCAAACAGAAGAGCAGCAGTTTAGCACTGGGCCATTAGCACTGGGCCATTAGCACTGGGCCATTAGCACTGGGCCAGCAGCCATGGAGGGAATAGACATAGAGAATGTGGCAGATCCACTCGACACCACCATGCAAGAGGAAATCCTTGTAGGACCCTCACAAGAGCCACAAGATCTGACCCAAGAAGAAGAAGAGAAGCTACAAAGGCCATAGAAGCGGTAGTCAGAGACACCACCAAAGAAGCCTTGGAATGGGAGCAGAGGGTCTTTAAATCAATGACTATTCAGAAGATAGATGCCAGCAACCTTCGGCGTGAATGGCTACAGCCCTCTCTCCCATATCCTCTGTTGATATATGAAGCTACCACGATCAACAAGCGGATTAGAGAGGAGCCAACAGTGTCAATGTACAAAGCAGACATCTCCAAACCTGAAGGGGCAAGTTAATAGTCGACTCTTAGCCCAGGTGGAGAAAGGCATGGCTGACAAAGTATCCTCAGTATCTAATCCATTTGGTAGAGGCACCTAAAGTGATCAGAGACAACCTCAGTTTCTGCCCCCTACCAAGGATGAGGACATGGAAGGCCCATGAGCTATTGCAGAGAAGCCAACCTACTTGGCTCAATTACCCGAAGTTGCCAGGCTCGAAGGCAGGCGAGAGAATAAGTGAGCAATACATGGTGAAAACCCTAACGGATGCCATCAAATTGTTCACTAGCTCACCTGACCTATCTTGCATCATGATGAGAAAGATTTGTAAAACCCTTTTGGAAATGTTCAAAACATTCAAACTAGGCCAGGCGACAGACAATATCTTCTTCTTTCAAGATACATAGAGATGTGCATACGATATGTCTGGTCAGCCTTCTCACGAGGTGATACATGAATTGTATCAAAGGATCATGTTTTTGCCATCTTATCACCTCTAGGCCTTTGAAGAAGCCTTCTACACCGGCTTCTTCACAATCAACATAGATATATTCGGCCCGACGCTACTAGCTCAGCATGCAAGATATGAGTCACTTCTCAAGATGAGACAAAGCCTACATTGAAGAAGCAGCTCAACAGCCATGTCGGGGATGACATGAACAAGGAGAGGGGGAGTGTTAGCGGGCTGGACACACCCTATGAAAAATGACTGCTCGCCAGATTACTATTTTTTGTAATTATTCATTTATTGAGAAAACCCGACATTTCATCTTTGTAAATATTGGGGCTTACAGAAGTTTCTAGATTGTATCCCAGTTTTGACATTTAGATTGAGTAGACGGTTAAAATTGGAACATTAGGGTTTGAGATTGTAAGGTATTTATACCACTTTTTGACCTTAATGAAAGACCTTTGTCATTTTAAAAAAAAGCATTGTCTGTGAGTGAGCGTATTGTGTACGAGAGAGAGAGAGAGAGTGAGAGCTTCATCTTGACGTTACGCGCGCACCGGTGGTCGGAATCGAGTGCGGATAAGTGCAGTGTGTTGTCCCCGACAAGAGCTACGCGCCGATACCTACATTGCGGGCGTACGGTCCGGTTTTGCGAGCTCGACCTACGAGCTTCATATGGTGATTCAGTGAGCATACATTGTCCGTTTTCGCATTTCAGCATATCCACGCGTTCGCATTGAGTAGAACTACACATTAAGCACTTTAGTTTTCGGAAACGACGACCTGCAAATTTAGGCCAGACATTCTACGTGATTTTGCACGAGGTGTTTAGGGTTGGGATTTTGGTTCATGGACCTTAGGGAGAGAGACCTATTGGTGAACGGTAGGGTCTCCTTCAAGTTCTATGGCATTTTGAGACCGTTTGATGGGTATTTGGCTTTAGAAAGCATTGTAGGAAAACTCCTCTTATGCACTCCTTAAGGCTGTAGCTTAGACATTGGGTAGTGACCTCTGTAGGAATTGGTAGAGAGTCAGCCGAGTGTAGATTGACACCCTATGCTTGCTTCCACATGCCTGCGGGTCGAGCTTCCTCCATAGCTGACAAATCTTGTTAGGTGAGTTCTCGCTATGCTGACGTCCGTCGCGGCGTATCCGCCAACAGTGGAATTGCTAGAGATAGCTGGGAAGTAGTCTATTATGGAAACCCCATTCTGAAGGCATATATCCTGCATTAATACATGAGAATAATTGTTCTAGCCCCAACAACAAAATATGGAGGAGATAATGGCCAGAAGAACGATGAAAGGAATTCATGGAGAATATCTAGTAGCCTAAGTGGCCGCAATTTATAAAGATATTTTTATGGAAGGTAACGTGGGGAGCGTTACCGACGGGTGTAAAGATTGACAAGAGAGGAATTGGGTCAAATCGATGCTTGGGGTGCAATATTTCTAGTGAGGATCTAGCCCACCTATTCATGGAGTTCTCAGAAATTAGAGGCCTGGTAGGTAATATTTGCAAGTGGGTCCAAAGGACATGGTAGGTCAGATTCTTCAAGATTGATCTCTTCCTTGGTGGCCAAGGATTTCATTGACGCGATCACAAACATGTGAACACGTTAATAATGTTGAGTGATCATGTTTCAAAATACATGATCAACGTGACTTCCCATTAACCTATAGAAATCATCCAATTTGGTAAGCCCGCTAGGATTTTTTCATTTCTTAACGGGCTCCATTTAAGGTTCATACAGTTTCCTAGTAAGCTTGTTAGGAAAAACACATACCTTGGTGGGGTTTTGGTGGGTTGCCACATCACCAGTTATCGGCTTCTTTGTGATCACGTTAATTGTGATTATGTGAATGTGAATATAAACATTGTGATCACAAGAAATTTCACGTGATCATGTGAACATTAAATCCTTGTTGGTGGCAAGAATTTGGGAAGTCCTGCTCTTCTCATCTGCGCTTAAACTATGAGTTACTTCTTCTTTAAAATTATATATAAAGGCAAGGAATTGCCGTGTGTTTGACGGAGATCTTCATGTGGCATGCTTCTTGGAGATTATATAAGAAAGCAGAGTGGTAATCTATACGCTCAGACACATGCAAGAATCAAAAGACTGTTCTAGGTCTACCCATGCCATTTTTGTAACCTGCAATAAGTAACGCTAGAAGTATAGCTCACTTACTTTATTAAGCCAAAGATGATAGCCCTCGATGAGAGGCGGTTTTCATCCTACTTGTATTCTTCAGCACCTCCAGGATCGGCCTGAGCTCGAGGTTGTTTTGTAATTGTATAATACAATTCGCTCATAAATTGTGAGTTTTAAAAAAAAAACCCGGATTACTAATAACTATAATGAGGGGTCGTCAATGCATAAATAGGCCCCTCTCCTTATTGTAAATCATATCTAATCTCCCACATAGTACCCCAACATAATATGCATGAGGAGAGACTTAGGTGTATCAACCACTTTGTCAGCTTTACACTTGGTACGAGGGAAGATTGATGCTACACATTGTAAAAGTGAGAGAGTGTGAGTGCCACATATATCTCAAAGTCACTATTAAAAATGCTCTTTTATCATCTATAAATTGAGGTTTGGTGCTTCAAAGTCATGTTTTGGGACTAGAAGCTTCAAAGGCATGTTTTGGGATTAGAAGCTTCTTCCTTTCACTTGTGCAATGTGACTTGGTAAATTCAAGGTGATTTGTATCCTAAAGTTGTGTCAATTAAGATTGTTTGTGAAAGCAATTTAGTGTATCTTTCATTACAAAATTCTTGTTTTTTATGAAAAGGTATGGTGGTGAGAGGTTTTCCACAAACCTAAGACAATGTGTGTGTGATGGAAATGGCTAGCATTCACTAAGAATGGGTTTAGTTTTGTGCAAGCTCTGTGATAGAATCGTAAAAACAACCTAGGTATTGCACGAGTTCCATTTCTCTCTCTCTCTCTCTCTCTCTCTCTCTCTCTCTCTCTCTCTCTCTCTTTCTCTCTTTGCTCTATATCTCTCTTGCTCCACTTGGTGCATGCCTTTGTGTGAGATCATTTTTGTGTGTTTTATTTTGCCTCTTTTGGTCATTACAAAACTCTCTTGCATCCTAGTTTGCATCCCATAACTAGGTGGTGCCCCTTTTCTTGTTTGGGTTTGGACACGGGTTTGTTGTTGTGTTTGATGCTTGTGGGCTCCCTAGCCTCAATTGAGTAGAGCCTTGAGGAATGTTTAGAGTTTGCTTCTATGTTGCTCACCATGGACCACCTCAATTTTGGTACCCCCACTAATGAGGGCTTTAGCATAACCAACTACGTTACACGAGTCAGAAAAGTTTGTATGACCCCTTGCAAGGCAAAAGGTACACATCAATGTTATCACCAAGTTACAATATTAACGGGTAATCCAGAGAATTGTAGGTCCTCTTAGGTTGGCCAAAATAAATGCTTCAGTAAATCCTTTTATTTTGCCTCCATTAAGTATGACCTTAGTTTGAACGTATACATTTTTTTCCTATTTTAAGAATTAGGTCATGCATAGACTATGGATAATGGTCCGGGAATATATATTTTTCCTTTCTATTTTTTACCACACATTAGAATAATCGTTGCAATTAGTAGAATGATTCATTTTCATCAACGTATAGTGTTCATGTTTGGTGCTCAAAGAGTAGGAGAAATTCTTGCATCACCAAACCCAGTCATCCTGCCTCTTGTTGACTATCACAAATCATTTGATGCGCATGTTTTTATTTTTTTTACCAGCAAGTTGTAATCTGGAAAAAAATTGTGTGTGTAAATCTTTCTAATTTTCTTTTCAAAAAGAAGAGAAAACGTGTTTTATAATTGTTTCAATGGAGGTCCAACACCAAAATGTTAGGGCATCCTCTCTTTTTTGGAGAGCCTGTTAGGATGTTGAGCTATTTTTAGAAAATTTCAAAATGGATTTCTACATAAAAAGGGTGATAGGTAATGACAAATGCTTATAATTATTTGAGATAGTTATGAGGAAAGATTATAGTGCTTTTCCTCTCCGTTTGATGAAGTTAGAGGAAGCTATAGAGAGGTTTTAGATCACTTCAAGAGGTACTTTTTCAGACTCCAAAACACTAAAAAACTATGGCAAGACATTGTTGCCCGCAAGCAAAAAGGCTTAAATGGCTACTACACCTACAAGTAGGAGTTTCTACGTCTTTGGGCTATATGGGTAAGGAATATACCTAACCCTTAAAAATTAGAATGCTATATGTAGACCCAAAATATTTTCATATTTTGTATCAAAGTCGGGTTAATTTGGGAACTTGCATGGGCATGTTAGGAGCATTTTCATAAAAATCATTGGTGATCCATCGCAAATCAGCCACCCTATTACCCACAAGCTAACGGACAAGCCGAGAGTAACAATGAAATCTTATGCACGGTGCTCACCAAAATAGTCAACGACTCAAGAAATGATTGGGATCAAAATCTACACACTGCATTATGGGCTTACAGAGTAGCTTTTAAAACTTCCATCGATACCACTCCTTTTAACCTTTTGTTTGGGATTGATGCAATTCTACCCATGGAATTCTTAATAAAAACACTAAGGGTCGCAACACAATTAGTATGGACGGGACAGGAGCTATCGGAGAGACTAGACACCCTACAGCAATTAGATGAAACCAAAGTGAGAGCGGTAGCCGGGATATATGCTCAGAAAAGACAAACGAAAGCTTTCCATGATAAACATGTGATTAGCAAAGAGTTCCAAAAAGGGGATTATGTTTTGGTGTATACCTTTAAACAACACTCCAAAAAACTTAAAAAGTAAGGGGTGGGGCCTTTTGTAATACATGATATATCACAAAGTGGTGCCATCAAGCTTGCAACATTGGCAGGTGAGAAGATGCGTAATTGGATGAGTGGATGCATATTAAAGAAATATCTTCTTCCACTGACACTAGAAGAACTCCAAACAATACATGCGACAACTCAGCACAAAAGTCGAGCCCATGACATTTGGAAACAGACACAGTAAGAAGACAAAAATAGAATATTAAAGCGGAAGGAGCAAGTAAACCTTCAGAGAAATAAACAATAGAACAATTGTACCAATTCCCCTCTAATAGCATCCATTCAAATGGAGGCTACTTGGTAGGGTGACATAGATCTAAGCATTATGTTGCAACTTGCAGATGGCACCACCGAGTGGGCATTAGTAGACACGGGGGCAAGAGAAAATGTTGTCAACTACTCCACTTTCATGAAATTATTAAGAAAGGAACCTCTAATGCCAAATACTATGGGGTTCAAAGTGGAAAACAAAGGCACAATGAATAGCCTGGGACATGTCAATTTGCCAATAATTATTGACGGAACAATTTATCCTCACCAGTTTCATGTAGTCAAGGATAAGAATCTTAACGAAGCTGTTATTCTGGAAGTTCCATGGATGCACACTTCTCAAGACACACCAAATTGATGCGATAATACCTTGCAACTAAGGCAAGATGAAAAAAATTTTGCCACATCATTTTTACAAACAGACTATGTATGGGAACCTCTCCAATCAACACCTGCTCCAATCCACCAGCGATGTTCTCCAACGGTGGTCAGGAAAATCTGGGTTTAAAAGTCTATTATGAAAACCAATTTGAAGACATTATGGATAACCAAATGACATGGCAATGCAAGTCCACCCACGATGCATCAACAAAAACCCATCCTGGACAAACCACCCAAGGCTTTTGTCAAGCAACCTAGGCCGATCCAATCTCAACACTGACAACCCAAAGAAGTCTAGGGGGTATGGATACCGAAACCGCCTCGCTCACTTGATACCCTGACCCTAAAGTCCACATCAAAGCAATTTCAGAGGCGACCAAAATAGAGCCCTCAATCACCAGACAAAGCAGTATCACAACTTCCAGAGGCCACTGTCAAACAAAGAGTGCGTCTTCTATAATTACTTTTGTTCGATTCACGCAGCTTCAACCTAACCTCATTATCGCAAGCCACTGAACTTATTGTTTAGAACCCATATCTTGCATAGCACTTTGACACATGTTCGCATGGGACGACTCACTCTAGGAAGGGGGAAAACACAGCAAGATACTCATTCTTTTGCATGTATTGTCTTCTTTTCTTTTTATTTTTCTTTTCCTTTAATAGTTTTTCAGAGCTTCTAACTCTTAGCAGGCATAAGAATGAGCCATATTGACACCATCTAAATGCCAGGTTAAGAATATGTATCTATGAGTGATTACACTAATTTTGGTAGAATTTTGGCCAACTAATAATAATTATACGTGGCATTGGAGCTGGTCTCTTCAGACATCTAATCTCAATGTTAGAATTTAGAGCCACTGGCTATGTCGTCAGTTCAATTTGGTGAGACTGGAACAGAGCACTGGACTGAAATAGAGAACTAAACTGGAATGTTATATTGAAACGAGACATAACTGAAAGACTAGAAAGTGTATTTGCAGATTCATATTAATAGCTCAGTGATAACCAATATAGTGTATAATGGGTTTAAGCTCAAATAATTACAGAAGCAATGATTATAGGGTGAGCTCGTAAACCCGATAGTGCTTAGAAAGGTAAAGCCAAAAGATCAAAAGTCAAGCAGCTAAGAAGCCAAGAAGCCCAATTACAATGTAGCAGGTCCTATTTATAGCTCGCAAGAGTTATTGCAGTAACTACCCGTGGTAATTACTGCTAGTGTGATTGCTCTCGTTGTTCGATCTTCTAAGGGGCAATTCTCACCTACTGGGTCTGTCCTCGCCTTCTTCATCCTTCCCTCCTTTCTTGAATTTCGGTATAACTCCAAAATTTTTGAAAAATAATCCACCGCCTAGTTCTAATTTGGTGTTGAGAAATCCATCTGGTTTTCTGGTGTGGCCTAAACCCTAAACCCTAAACTCTTCTGATTGTTGGGTTGGCTGATGCTCCTCATGATTTGGCCAACTTGTTAGCATTTCTCAAAGCTTTAGCCTTGTCTTCATTTAACTGCCTATTCTCTATTTTGAGCTTGCACAACTTTGCTTGCATCTCCTTAATTGTTCTTACGGTCTGATTTTCAACAATATTATGCCTAAGAGATCATGCCCCGATATCCTGTTGGAGTTTTTGAATCTATTGCTGGCTGCTTTTGAGTTCTTCTTTCAGCTTAGACGCTTCTTCATTAGAAGTTGATGTATCCATCATTTGGCCTAAGGTGTTGACAATGGTATTCCATGATGATTGGATAAGCACCAAGCAGCCATCAGCTACTACTGTTGCTAGATTAGATTGAACTGGCTCATAAATCATGACGGGAGCCATGTATGGTAATACTTCCAAGTCTGGTTTTAGCCAAGTCATTGAAAGGAATTTTGTTGGCAGGACTGGCAGGTGATAAGCCCTTTCCCTTGTCATTATTGACCGCCACCTATTCAACACTTTATGTTTTTGGCTGGACTTTTTCAGTGCTGGTGTCTGCTGAAGTCAGTTTTTAAAGGTATGGCCGAAGTCTAGCAACCCAAAGTCTACTCTTCAGGTAAGGGTGAAGTCTGCTGGCCTGCTGAAGATTTTCCAGTATGCAAGGTCTTGACCTGACTCTCCAGTTGCTTTAGTAAAGGTTTCTTTTTGGCTGCTTTATCCTCTTTCAGAGCCAAACTTATCTGCTCTGCAGATGCTGTGGTCAGCTTTGGCTCGTTGGGCATTTTGAAAGCATAGGCAATGTTGTAAGGTGTTGCTTTGACTCTTACACCATTGACAATAACATTGCCATCCTTAGCATTAAAAGAATCAAGAACGTGCTTGATTATGGCTATGTTAAAATCTATCCTTGTAGCTTATACAACCACATGTAGATCCCATAGCTGCAACAACGCTTTAGCCTGCTCAGTAAACACATACCTTTGTATCTTGCTATGTGGGATAAGTGGTAGTTGAATAGAGCTGATGATTGCTGCATTTTCATCAATGGTATCCTGCATCTTCTCCGAAATTCTCCTTCTACCCATACACTGTGAGGACGGTAAGTCTATAGAGGAGGAAGAATTACTTGTATATTCCAAAATCCACAACAAGGTGTGTTGGTAGGGATAGACAGTGATCAACAAATTCTTCTAACGAGGAGGTTGGTGGTGTAGTGAAGAGTCTACAGAGCTTGGTGATGGCGAATGTGTAATAGTAGGTAGGCATCCTGGAGGAGATTTGTGATGAAGAATGCCCACTTGCATTACTCTTATATGCGTACACACCATAAAAGCTCCATTACTTACCGTTCCTAGAGTTTTGTGCACCATCGGCGACATGGCACACATGCATTGGCTAATTTGTCCCATAGTCCCTTTAATGACTACCACATGCATTCCAAGTGGCCCTTTTCCCCATAAGAGTTGGTACTGGCTCTAACATTTTACCGACTCTGCCATTGACATTGTTTTATCATGCTGAGACTTTTCTAGCACAGTCACCAGTTCTGGTACTGGTTGTACATAGAAGAGGTTTAAAATGGCTGGTTCTGAAAATTCCTGGTCATCAGTACCCATAATGCCAGTATCTTCTTCTATGGAAGTCTCTTTCTCATTAGAATAATATAGCTTAATTTTGGACCCATTATAAACAACTGGCAGCAGTAACCCATATAAATCCTTCAACCTTACTGTGCCATTAGAAAATATCCAGTCAGCTTCATATGGACCAGGGGCCAAACTATCTTTAAATTTGGTTTCTTAGGGCCTATCTTGGATTTATAAAGCAACACTAAGCCATTAAGATATACCGGTTCTTCCTTGGAGTGACCTTCTTGATGGTCCCATGAAGTCCATTACCCATTTCATAAATACTCCCAGTGGTTGGACTGGAGAAAGTGGAATCATATCAGCTGCTATTGGACTGCCCATTCTCTAACATATATCACAAGTTTTGCAAAAACTCCTAACATCAATTATTAGATTTTGCCACCATAATCCAGCCTGCAAAATCTTCTTATAAGTAATATCAGTGGAGAAATTTCCTCCAGAATCCCCATTGTGTGCTTCAAAAATAACTTGCATTCTTCCTTCCATTGGCACACACCTTTGAAGAACCCCATCTACTCCTGGTCTATAGAGCAATCCTCCTATGATGGTGAGCTTCAAACTCTTAATAAGCAGAGCCTTCTTCTAATTATGAGTCCAATTTTTTGGGAATCCTTCTTTGGAAAGGAGCTGATAAACATCATACCATTTTGGATCTGTGTTTTTCTTAGTTTCCACTATAAACATCTTTGCATCTACTAGCTCATCTCTCAAGGATATTTTTGAGTAGCCGTCAGTACTTCTGGACCTGAAATTTGCACCACAATGAGATTTACTAAGCTTGTGAAATATGTGGAATTCAAACTCCATCAGGAACATCATCCATCTAATCAATCTTCCTTGAATAATAACTTTGTTATTAAAAAATGATAATGCTTGATGATCCACATAGAAATAAAATAGCTTGCCCAATAAATAATTTCGAAACTTGGTGGCACTAAAAACCATTCCTAAGGATTCTCTCTCTGTGGTAGTATATAGTGGTTCAGCTTGACTGAATCTCCGACTAGAAAAATACTACGAATAATCAATCCTCCCTTCTGGTTGAGCCAGTATTGCTCCCATTGCCAGTCCCAAAGCATTGACATGTACATGGAAGATAATATCCCAATCCGGTTGTCAGAGTACTAGCTTACTGATAATGGCATTTTTAAGACATTGGAAGTTCTCCTCACATTCAACAGTCCAGATGAACTTGCTAGTTTTCTTGGTGAACTCATATAAAGGTAATGCCTTGGAAGCAAACCTATGAACAATTCTTCTATAATAATTGATATATCCCAAGAATGAACTTAACTCTGATGCTATGCGGGGTGCCTTGTCCTGTTGGACACACTGGATCTTATAATTTTCCATCTCTATGCCATTCCTCGACACTATATGTCCCAGTAGTTGTCCCTTCAATAGACCAAGAAAACATATTTGAAGGGTTTCAAACAGATTCTCTTCTCCTTTCAACACTGGAAACCATTTGCAAAAAGAGAAAATGCTTCTCCTTAGTTGAGAATACAGTGAAGTCATCCATAAATATGGCAAGAAATTGGTGTAGGAATTCACTGTATATCTCCATCATACACCGTTGGAATGATATTGGAGTATTACAAAGACCACATGGCATGACCAAATACATGAATGCACCCCATTCAATAATAAAAGTGGTTTTACTCCGATCTTTAGGAGCAATCTTTAGCTGATTATAACCACTATAGCCATCCATAAAGCTATACATCTCATGGCCTGCAATCTCATCGAGAAGCATATCCCTAAAAGGTAATGGAAAAGGATCTTTGATGGTTTGAGCATTCAGCTTTTGATAATCCACACAAACTCTGAGCTTTAAATTTGATCCTTCTTGGGCACTACCACAATAGGGAATAGCGAGTCACATACTGGCGACTTCTGTGATGAATCCAACCTTCAAAAGGTTGTAGATTTTTTCTTTGACCTTCTTAGCATAGTTTGGACTCATTATATCATTGTAGATGCACTGGTCTAGCATCTGGATTCAGAGGTATTCTATGTTAACAAACCGCTAGATCAACACCTTTTAAATTGGTATGTTTTCATGGGAATACGTCTTTGTATTTTTGGAACATGAGTCGGGCTTTTTCTTTCATTCATGGGTTCAGATGCTTGTTTAGTTTGATCAATTGAGGACTTTTCTTAGAACTCAGATTCCATTCTTTGATTTCTTGATCATTTGGAAGCAACCAATTGAACCCACCTCCCTTCCTTTTGGTTGACTCCTTAGCATAATCCCACAATGGACCTTTAGTTTTGAATCGTCATTCTAAACTTCAATAACTTTTTCAGAGTGCACCTCTTTAGTGGCCATTGGTGTACTCGAAACTGAGAATTCTTCTTTGGAGTCAACTGGTTTCTCTGGCCATCCAGTTAGCTGAATTGGTCATTCTCCAGGATTTAGTTCAGTGAACTGATCTGGAAATTTCTTCCTTTGCTTTTCAGCTTAATCCTTGCCAAATAATACTGCATTTAGGTCTATCTTGGCCAGTGGAAAAATATTCATTGTTTGCTACCAGAATCCTCTCAATCTTCTTTACTATATACTTCTGACAAAGCTCTTCTACTTGCAGTGCCTTCCTCCAGATTTTGGTGTTGTTTGTATGGATCTGAATTCTTCTACTGGTGCCCTGTATTGTCAAAGTCTGTTTGGCATAGTCGTGAACAACCTATGCTATTCGTAGCCATGGGCGTCCCAGTAGCATCCGATATGTGCCTTGCACATCCAGTACCAAGAAGCTGGTCTTTAACTTTTTTTTCCCACCCTTATCTGCATACTCTCAATCATGCGAGTTGCTTGGCACAACTCTATGATCGGCCATTCGAACCTTAAAGGGTGTTGGTTTCAAGTTTGTGATACCCATTCTTTGCTGAAAGTGTGCTCCCAAGATATTTACACCTGCCCCTCCATCCAGTATGAAACCGGATAGTGGCTCCCATTGTTTCCTGACTTTGTAGTCTACTTGGATCACCGACACTACATCATCTCTGACAGCTACCAAGTAAACTACTCTGGCATTCGCATTAGGAAATTTCAGAGGTCATTTGGAGGGCCTTCTAAGAAAATGTATTTTTTGCACTCTCTCTCTAGAAAAATGGCAAATAATAGAGGTGGGTCTTTCATGGTAAAAGTTCAAAAAGTGTACTTTAAGTAGATTCCTTACTCTTCTGAATATTCGTTCGTAATGATTGAGGGATAATCTTCTTTTCAGTTGCATTGAATGAACCTCGTCAAGATGGAGGGAATGAGGCTAACATGGAGGGACGAAGGCGCAGCCGCTATTCACTTTCCATTAAACTTGCACATTTGGCTAATGGCGCACTCCTCAAATGGCACAAATGTTACGTAGAAATGAGCCAAATATCACCTTCACATTGATTTGGACAATGAGTACCAACCATTGATTAAGCGTAGTAAAACAAACACACATATACCTCCCGCATCCATAGACACGCTCAGAGCTCAGGGAGCTAAACACATAGATATCTGAACGAGAGGCTCAGATATCTGAACGAGAGGCTCTCTCTATCCTAAGAATCCAATGACTAATGCGTCTCCACCGTTTGTCAATCCTACAAGCTTATTGATCTTTGCTGGTGATGGAGAAAAGGGCCTTCTGGGTTATTGTAAATCTCTTACAAGGGAAGCTGAAACTTATAAGGGCATTCTCCAAGCTCAACAATGTGAGATTGTTCGTCTTTCACATTTACATTCTATAGATCAGGTTACCATTTTTCAACACAAAACAGAGGTACAGGAACTGAAAGGAAAGGTACGAAGTTGTCAAATGAAGGACACCATCTTGGGTGGTCCTATCCGAAAGAAGAAATTGCGCAATCTTGAAACATTGCAGGTTGCATCCGGAGGTCTCAAGAAAATAATCCGAGCATTGAGGTGATGCTTCTTGGTTGGTACATTGTCTTAGTTAAGTAATCTTTTTGTTTTTTCTTGTTATGCATTGTTTTCATGTGCCTAAATAGTGTTAGTGAAGTAAATTTTTTGTTATTTACTTATGCATTGTCTTCATGTAGAGATTCAATCTATCCTGACAAGTAAAACATTGACCCCAAAGCCAATATAGGAAAGAGATTGAAGCCACTTATAACTAGAAGCCTGGCAACAGATATAGTACATGACAAGAAGTTTAAGGTCCTACAACGAAATGTAGTGGACCGCTTTATTTCAGAGAACTCAGTGCCTGCAAAAGAGATACAAGGCACACTTGATTCACTTGGTGTAAGCAAAAGAGGATATTCGGCTATAAAAAAATCTGTCTCATCCATCTTTGTTAAGAAGGGTATAAAATCCAAACTTTTACCATCAGCCTCAAGTGTTTGGAAAGAGAGGCTCAACTTAACGAAGCACACGGAGACTATCTTGGACAACCCTTTCATATTAAAGCAACTTACAGTGGCCATGGAGCAAACATGGCATATGATGAGTTCAATAATATTTTTATGGACCTGCAGATGTTACAGAAGAGAATGGTGGAGTTTTACAACATCACATTTGAAGAGTCACAAGGGGTATTACATTTTGTGTTAAAACTGGATGAGTGTGAGCTTGTTAAAGAGAAAAAGCTAGAGCGTGTTACTATTACTTTAATGAATAGAGCCCTCTCAAAGTGTCCCAATGATGATCCTTTGTATTTTAGTGTTCAATCAGAATCTAACATATGGTGGCTTGGTGCGTTTGAGGTAAGCGAGATTCTCAGGTAAGCTCAAATGTTCACATCTACTTAAGTATCATTTATTTTGTGTTGCAGGTAAAGAAAGAAGATCATGAGATTCTATATTGGGTGTTCCATCGAACTAATATTCCGGAGGTGATTGATCGACAGACTAACCAGGGAGAGGTACTACGTCTAGATGGAAGGGGAGACTTTCAAGTTCAGTGGCATCTTGCAGGTGACCTCAAAACATTAAAGTGCATGTATAATTGTGGAATGGGTGCAATGGCAAAGTCGCCGTGTTTGTTCTGCATGGAGCTTGCAAAGGTCATGGACCCAAAGTGGTGGAGAAAAGCTCCAACACATCACATTGAGGACCCTGCTTTCCGACCGGTTTTGAAAATACCACTTGTGAATGTCCACATCTGTACAATGCATGCCCTTTGTAGAATTGTGGAGAAATTGGTCGACTTATATATCAGGTTTGCTTGGAAGATTAAGAACTCAACAGAGCGACACGTAGCCCTGTAGTGCTTAGAATTAGTACTGTTGGATATGGGGCTTCATGTTTGCAATGTGAAAATCCAGCTAGATGAAAAGAGATCAACTGCTGAGAAGGATGTCCCATGCAAACCATTCATCGGTGGGGTGAAGGCACGGAGGTTTTTATCTAAACCCCAAGGAATACGAGATCCAAACCTAACAAAACATGGAAAAATATATAACACATCTTATGTTGCAAGGTAGAGTATCAGAGCTGGAAAAAGCTACATATTGCAGTCAAAGACCAAGAACCAACTACTCATAACGCGAAGGCTGATGTTTGGCGATCAATAGACATCCTATTTCTGATGTGCGACAAAGATGACTGGTCACAAGGTGATATGAACAAGTTCAAGGATAATCTCAACCTTCTCAAAAAATCATTCAAGACAGCATGGACAGACACCTAGATTACTCACTACATGGTATTATGGTGTATTTGATTCTCTTTTATGTGCAATTATGTGAGTGTAAAACTTTCTAACTAATCTGTTTTCATATCCAGCACATCATTTTCAATCATTTACCATATTTTATACAAAAGTATGGGAACCCGGAAATATGGAATACCCAAGGGATGGAAAAGTCTCATTACATGGCGAGAAATGCTTATTTCAGGCACACACATGACATGGCGACTCTCAAATCAAGGCTAACAGTTTGAGAGAACTATTTGAATGATTCTATCATAGAATCATTCATCGAATGTAGGCAAAAGAAGTCTTGGCCTCTTCAGCAACAGCACAAGACATCAGACATTTACAACAACAAAAAGTTAAAAGATCAATGGCATACAACAACTCCGGTGCTCGTGAAAGTCAATGAAGGTGGAGAGAGAAAGGTGGAGAGAGACAATGGTGTATGTGAACCACAAGTGGAGAAAGATACTTTGAGTGGATGACATTGTACAAAATTTCTGTAATACATGATCTTATACAATTGCTACTTGAAGTGTATCAAGATTTTGAAGGTTCAATTTTGTTTTTTGGCACATCACCCTTGTAACGAATCATGAGATGTTTGCCATACTCTAAAAGTTCATCTAGGTTTTGTCTACCAAGAGCTAGTGCCATTGTTGTGTAAGTGTAGTAATACGCTGCCCGACCACCTGTATAGCCCGGGCAGTAACCAAAAAAATCTCTGGCAAACACTTTGTCCGCAAGAATGACTTTATCTGCACTTTTGGGCAGCACGGGTCCACCCAAGAAGCGTGATAGTGTCTTTAATGTGTAAGTTGCTATTGAACCCTCTTGTGACATGGAATTGTGAAAAAATACTATCGGCGACTCGCAAAGCTTTGAAAGGTACTGCGCTAGGGCCGCATCCCTTCCACGATACTCTCGAGTCCGCCGTCGAAGGAAGTCATCCTTGTCAGCAATCCAAGACTGCACATATCATGTCTGAGTAAGTCACACACACACACACACACACACACACACACACACACACAGAGAGAGAGAGAGAGAGAGAGAGAGAGAGAGAGAGAGAGAGAGAGAGAGAGAGAGAGAGAGAGAGAGAGAGTTACCATGAAGCTCTCATCCTACAGAAAGAGGTTTTCCTGCCACAGGTCTACAGATGTAGTTGACCCCTGACCTGAATGGTTAAACCAATCCTCCACTTCTTTGTTACTTGTTGATGGTCTTAGGCTTTGTCTTTTTGGCTTCATCAGGTAGTGTCTCCTTGTATTTTTCAGCTTTCTCAAAGCATCTTCGGAGGCATTCCATTGGATTGTTGGATGTTTCCATTGCCTCATCATCACTACTATCCTCTGAAACAAATCCACTCCTCTCCTCTTGGACTCTGGAAATGATAGCCAGGGAGAAGTCCTCCCTTAAATAAAAGATGCTTTGCACATCATGTAAAAAGATATAGGTCCTGTCTCCAATCCTGAAGTCAGGCACAACAGGCAGCATCATCTGAGCATGCTTCTCAGTGAAGTTACTGACATCCAAAGGTAGTTTGATTTCTTTGGTTCTCACAGAGAGCATCTTACTTCTTTGTACTTCAATTGCCTCAACCTCAAGGTCGACTATATCTTCAACCTCCTCGACTTCTTGTATATGTGTTGTCTCCAATCCTGAAGTCAGGCACAACAGGCAGCATCATCTGAGCATGCTTCTCAGTGAAGTTACTGACATCCAAAGGTAGTTTGATTTCTTTGGTTCTCACAGAGAGCATCTTACTTCTTTGTACTTCAATTGCCTCAACCTCAAGGTCGACTATATCTTCAACCTCCTCGACTTCTTGTATATGTGTTGTCTCCTCGCATTCTTTATCTGGTGCTGCATCCTGCTCCTCTAACACCTCATCAGGATTCTGCATGAGGAATCTAAACAGGCTGTTCAGGTAAATCATAAAGCCAAAGGATTCCTGAATAAGTTTGCACTCTTTTTGGTGCAAAGGGTAGACTGAATGTCGGCAAGCAGGTAGTAATTCCCTATACTTCTTCAGTCCCTTTCCTTGCCACCACAGTCATTTAATTCACAACAGTCATACTGGGCAGAACAACCCTCCCTACCTGCACCATCACTTCAAATTTATCTCTGTAGGACTTCAAGAATTCACTGTGCTGAGCTAAAAGGTCTTCAATGTCAAATTTTGGGTTAAACATAGAATGAACTAGATCATATTTGTCCCCAGCACCACAAGATGCTGCAAAATCGAATAGCCTCTCATCAGTTGCAGCTGGGTCTTCCAAAGAAGGCACATCCTCTTTGGCTTTACCTTTACTTGCACAGGGACTGCTTTCTGGGACATCTGCATCATCTGAGAAGTCTACATTCCTCTTTCTTGTATTTTTCTTGACAAGTACTGTAGAGGGTGAGGGATCCTCTTGGACTGGTGACCTCTCTGACTCATCTTCACCAATTGACTCTTCTTCATATATGTCCTGACAAAAGTCAACAGTTCTTTTGGCAGAAACATTAAGCAACTGAGCCTGCAAAGGCAGAAATCTTGGCACAAGCTCCGGGTCTGGTTTTAGCCTCTTCTGCCTACTGGACCTTAATCCTATTCATCAGGAAACATGACAAGTCTCTCTCTCTCTCTCTCTCTCTCTCTCTCTCTCTCTCTCTCTCTCTCTCTCTCTCTCTCTCTCCAAAGCACAAACAAAGACACACATAGACACTCTCTCTCTCTCTCTCTCTCTCTCTCTCTCTCTCTCTCTCTCTCTCTCTCTCTCTCTCTCTCTCTCTCAAAGAACATAAAAAAAACACACAAAGACACACTCTCTCTCTCTCTCTCTCTCTCTCTCTCTTTCTACTAAAGGTGCGCACAGACAAAAACATACTCTTTGCAACTCTCTACGGACGCCTTGAGTACTATTGAGAGAGAGAGAGAGAGAGAGAGAGAGAGAGAGAGAGAGAGAGAGAGATGGCAGGTGTCATGAATGTACTATAGGCGCACGGAGAGAGCTGCAACCATTGTTTGGTTGTCTCTGCGCGTCATTAGTACACGGGGGGAGAGAGAGAGAGAGAGAGAGAGAGAGAGAGAGAGAGAGAGAGAGAGAGAGAGAGAGAGAGTTTGTGTGTGTGTTGAACAACAGTATGGGTTTTTTTTTGTTTCCAAACACACACACACACACAATTTGCTACCTATAGTTGGAAATACAGAGAGACAGAGTGAGAGTCACCTTTTGTTGGTGGAGTTTGCAGAAACGCCATGGGAGGTGTCTGTTCCATTGCTTTCTCTCTGTCAATCTCTCTCTCTCTCTCTCTCTCTCTCTCTCTCTCTCTCTCTCTCTCTCTCTCTCTCTTTCTATGGTTCTCTCTCTCTCTCTCTCTTTGAAAATCACACTTATAACGGATACACACGACGGCGCCCCACGTGTTACTAAAAAATAGAATATAATTGAATGATGTTGCATGTGCGGTCATTTATTGAGCCCGTATACTTTCGTACGTCACATATAAAGGTGATGAGAGAGAAAAACCACACCGCGTCAAAGAGAGTGAGAGAAAGAGAGAGAGAGAGAGAGAGAGAGAGAGAGACGTCGTCTACGTCTCCGACAGAAAGCACCTGCAAGATTGACTTGACCCGTCTTCGACATAACGCAGGTCTGGGTCCTTAAAAGGTTTGGCCCTCTCTCTCTATCTCTCTCTCTCTCTCTCTCTCTCTCTCTCTCTTTCCAAAAGGTCAGGCTGTGCTTCTCTCTCTGTTTCTGAAACGTCCCTCTATATGTCCCTCTACCTCTCCCTCTCTCCCTCTCTCTCTCTCTCTCTCTCTCTCTCTCTCTCTCTCTGTGTGTCTATTTTTCTCTCTCTGTTTCTCTCAGAGTATATTCCATATCTAGCTCTCTCTTAACACACAACACACACATACACACACAAATACAACACACACACAAACACACACAAATACAACACACACACATACACACACACACACACACACACACACACACACACACACACAAACACGCAGACACACAAATATAACATACACACACACACATACACTCTCACACACACAGACACACACACACACACACGCATACACACACACACACACATACACAGGCATACACACACACACACACACACACACACACACACACACAAACACACACGCATACACACACACACAAACACACAAATATAACATACACACACACACACACAAATACAATACACACACAAACACACACACACACACACAACCTCTCTCTCTCTCTCTCTCTCTCTCTCTCTCTCTCTCTCTCTCTCTCTCTCTCTCTCTCTCTCTCTCTGTGTGTGTCTATACTAAAGGCGTGCGTAGACAGGCACTTCCGGTTTGTATGTCTCTCTGCGCGCCTTTAGTACTGTGCATCCACGAGTGAGAGAGATGGAGTGTATCCACGAGTGTGTGTGTTTGTCTGTGTATGTGTGTGTGTTATAGAGAGAGGAAGAAAAAGTGTAGAGACTGGGGAAGGCGGGAGAAAGAGAGAGAGAGAGTCTTTTTGTACCCTTATACTAACGACGCACGGAGGTGTATTTTGGGGTCAAAACATGTTTCACGCACGCCGTTAGTAATGGGAGTCTCTCATTCTCTCTCTTTAAATATGCTAGGCTATAGAAAGGAGAGGGATATATATATATATATATATATATATATATATATATATATATAGAGAGAGAGAGAGAGAGAGAGAGAGAGAGAGAGAGAGAGAGAGACTCCTCTATTTTTATACAGTGAAATGGCTAGAACAAAGGCCACTGTAAGGAAGGCAGGCAAGGGACCAGGATTAGCAGCTAAGGCAAGTAACAGATCTGCAACCCCAAAGAAGAGACCTGGAAAACCAAATAAAATTTTGAAAGGTCCAAGGGTGAAGAAGTTACAGAGCTGCATGGGACTTTTCAGAGAAATCAGAAAGGCACAGAAATGTGTAGGTTTGTGCATATCAAAGCTGCCCTTTCAGAGGATGGTGAGGTCCATATGTGAAGAAGCTACCTGGGGCACTAAAAGGTGGAAGGTGGTGGCATTGATGGCTCTACAAGAAGCAGCAGAGGACTTCCTACTCGAGTACTTCAGTGACATGACCATTGTAGCAGCCCATGCCCACAAGGTGACTGTAATGGAGAAAGATAGTGAGACACTAAAAAGGATAAGGTGGAGGTATGGTAGACTACTGGTCCCCAATGTCTGCAGGGATAAGAAAATGAGGGAAATTTTGTGATACCCCCCTGAGCTATTGCCACAACTCACAGTTGTAGATGTCACACATGATGTGAATACAAGGACAAGGGCGGAGACGGTTGCTCGCCAAACAGAGGACATGAGGGAAGTAGAGCTTAAGGAGAAAGAAAAAGTAGCAGTGGAGTCCCAGAGGCAAACAAAATGCAATGTGACCCTGTCCATAGAGGCAAGCAATAAAGAAACTCTACTTTCAATGAAGGATGGTTTGCTTGCAGAGATACCATTTGTAGATGGAGCCAGAAAGTTGGCTCTGGAAAAAGTGGACAGTAATTTATTGCTGAATCCAGATGCTCAGATCTCAGACACAATTATCTATGCTTGTCTTAAGTAAGTGTTACTATCTTGCTAACTTTGAAAACTCAGATCATAGGTTTACTAACTCAGGTATACTCTATGCAGCTTGATCAAAAGTCAACTCCCACCGCACACCCACACGGAGGTGTTTCTTCTTGATCCAAAAATGTCAGTGATTATTAGATAGAAGAACAGTCCATCTGGCACCTTTGAGAGTTGGTTTCTCCACCGTGCTATGCTGGAAGTAACTGTCATCATCTTTCCATACGAAAACAACCATCACTGGAGTCTCATATGCCTTGATGTTGACCAACCAGCAGTGTGGGGGTTAAATTCAATAAAAGGAACCCACCCTGAAATTAGGCTGTAAGTGTTATGTATCAGAAAGTGTTTCTTATAGATATCCATGTAAATTTGAAGCCTCAAGATAACATCTTGATACTGCTTTGTGCAGTTGTATAAAGAGGTTGTTGCTTGCTTATGGCAAGCTATATGGAAGGTATGAACTATACAAGGCCCCAATCAGAGATGTACCTGTCCCAAATCAAACCGATGGAAATTCTTGCGGCTGGAGATGTCTTCTCCATGCAAAATATGTGCTGCAAAGCTACTTTGCATTAAAACCTTTCATGACTAAGTAACCATTTGGCAATGCATTCAGTTAGTTTTGGTTTTCTATATACAAGACTTCTCACCATGTGGTCTTTCAATTTTGCAGAGTGCTTTAAAAAACTACACATATGATTATTTGCAAAGATACCGGGTAAGTCTAATACAACACCTGCTTACTATGTCGAGCCCCAAAGAACCTGAAGATAGCGTCTTGGACGACCGCACAATTGATATGACAATACATGATTTGCCACCACGACAAACCCCTGCATAAGATATAGTGGAATCACAACGGGCCAAGGGGGTCATATCAGCCGAAGATGAAAGAGCAGAGGATGAAGAAAGGTCAAATGAGCATATGGACGGTGCTAGTGTACAACCAGAGGGGCTTATGGAGGAGACAATGAAAGAGCCAAGTAAGCCAGTGGAGGAGCCAAAAGAGCCTATGGATGAAACCTTGGATGAGGAAAGCAGGCCTACGGATGAGCAAAAGGATATGGATGAGGAAAGCAGGCCTAGGGATGAGAAAACTGATATGGATGAGGCAAGGATGGATGAGGAAAGCAGGCATACGGATGAGCACAAGGTTATGGATGATGCAAGCCGACCAATAGAGGCAGAGGAAAAGACCTTGGAGGAAACCCTGAATGAGGCAGAAAAAGCCATGGGGGAGACCCTTGATGAAGATGTGAATGATGAAGCTAAAGCAGAGGAGAGCAACAACGACAACAACACTACAGAGACCCAGTATGGACCCTTGCTACCTGTAGATACGGTTGTTCCGGTAATGTCTATTCAAGTATGGCAAAATATGTTCAGCTTCTAACTACTTATATGTACTTGTCAACTTTTACAGAGGTTGATTATCTTGGACCTCAATGGATTGCTGCTGATGCACGTGCCTCTGGGTGACACAGAACCCTTTGAGGATTTGCAAACATTTTGGATGGGAACTTGTCGAGTCGTGGTTCGTCCAGGAACCAAAGAATTTATTCAGTTTCTTCTTCCGCACTTCGGAGTTGCCATATGGTCTTCAATGCAAAGGCAAAACTTGTCGCCACTAGTTACAATAGTTTGCGGTGTATGCGGCGCTCACACGTCAGATTTTGCCTTTTTGTATGATCAAAGAAAATGTGTTACCGTCGAGGGCCACTACCACCCTAAAAAACCACATTTACCTCTTTTGTACAAACCGTTTAGCCAAATCGATGTACCCTTTGATGCAACTAATACACTACTGATTGATGATACTCCTAAAAAGGGAGAACTAAATCCATCGGAAACAACTATCTCACCACCTTCTTTCGAGGGGCATTCCTTTGATTTTTACCTTGAAGACATTTTGATTCCATACTTACAGAAATTGTATCTCAGTCCATTGTTCACGGATGAGTTTGTACTTTCTAATGAATTAAGATGACTCTTCTATCATGTCTTTTTCTTGTCTAACATTGAGAGAGAGAGAGAGAGAGAGAGAGAGAGATTTGACATGCTAAAGAAATGTATTTCAAGAACACTTATATTCACAGGGCACAATTGACAAATGAGCTCAAAAAATTCATGTATTGAAAGTCATTCGTATACACTTGGGTTCACAAGAATCTCTGTTACATTGACAATATTTCAACCCAACCATCCAACTCTTTGCACAAAATATCTTTTTCCCTTCGCCGCATCAGCTTACGGCCAGCTAGGAAAAATGAAAAATCTGAAAGGTCCCTGCCCATCGACTCTTCAATTATGTCATGCCGCAACTACAGAAGACTGCATAGCTCCCTTATTGTAACCACCAACATTAGGCCATGCTCTTTATCAATTACTTCCACATCCACAGTAGGATTATCTTCCAAACCTGCAGAAACCTGGTCCATAGGAATGTACTTACCTTTGAGCATTTGTGATCGCATATACCAAAAGGAGACTAACAGTGATTGGCTTGCAATCATGTACTTGACAACTAGAGTGTCAAGCGCGACCTCCCACCGTATGCCAATCTCTTCCTTTACATACCATCCTCTTTCAAGAAGTTTGTCACAGGATGACTGCTGAAATGACTTGCACATGAACATAGTTTTCGTAACACGGATATTGTAGCTATGAAACAACTCTATGAAGAGTGCAGCAGGACAAAAGTTTGAAATTCTAACCAGTTTGGTGGGAATAGAGCTACGTAGAGACCTCTGTATATCCTTGTAGAGCTTACTTCGCATTGCCTCCACCATTGTTTCCTGGGGAACTGGCCAGTCCACAGTGTTCCAATCGGTTGGTAGAGGCAGTTTCACCAACATGCCATTCTTATTCCCTGAGCTGAGTTGGTAGAAGTGGTCATAGAAAAATATTCCTTCATCAGCCAAGCTTTTGCTGCTCCTCCCTGAATACTGTAGAGAACCAATGTGGGCATGAACAACAAGGAAGAGGCCTATTATGCACTCCACAGGCTCCCATTGCTCATAAGAAGAGGGATAAACATCTGCAAAATATATAACAAGAGTTAAACTAAGAGTATCAATAAGTAAAAATGACAAATCTAATGTAGTTGAGTTGTGAAGAATGGAGACATTGCTCATAAGATGAGGGATAAACGTTTCAAAATATATAAGAAAAGTTATAATCAGAGTATCAATAAGTGAAATGACAAATCAAATGAAGTTCAGATGTCAAGTGTACTTACAATTGCAACGTGGTTGATGTATATCTGATACATTTCCAGCGTTTGCTATCACGTCTGGATGGGTAAACACATGCTGAACAAGAACTTCCTTTACAAATCTTTTGCCGATTTCAACTTTGAAATCCAACACTCTAGCCTTCCATGCTGAGTTGTAAACATTGATACCACTAGACCTCTTGGGTCTTCTTGGCTGCATGAGGACCCATGAACCTTTGTTTATCCTTTGTCCAACCCATTGGTTCTCTGCACTTATTGAAGTTGATATTGTAATTGAGGATATGCTACTACTTGGCCTTCTAGGCAAAGTGCAGCTGTTGGTTGTTGGTGTGAGAGACAGTAAACACCTAGAGCTTCTTGGGTGAGAAGACGTGGAAGCCATAGCTCTCAGAGAAAAGATTTAGTGGAGGGAGATTCACTTTGAAAGCATTCTAATGGAGGGAAAGTGTTTTAGAATTCCAATATCTTGTGCGGGCTTAATGGTCACCCTCCAGTACGTTAATGACCATAAGAGAATATCAGCAGTGGGACCACACAAGCACCTAACAGCTCGGTAAAAGCAAGAAAGTTATGATGCCACAATCCTAGATTCGTGAAAGTTTTTACGCTATTTTTTGAGTCTTTCCATGTACTTTCCTACGTAACGTAGCCCTCCTGCTCATTGGATGCGCTCTATTTTTCTCTCTCTTCATATGGCCCTCCAAATGACCTCCAAAATTTCCTAATGGCTTCAGTCTTTCTTTGCTGTCTGACAAATTTTGCTTCTTCAGGCAAAGTTTTTTTAATATCCTTTGATTCAACTGTCAGTTTCTGAATTCTTTCACATATTTTAACATGAATTTCTTCTCTCTCTCTCTCTCTTGATCAGAGTTATTATCAGAACTCGAGGAATCAGAACTATCTTCACAGTGCAATCCTCTGTTCTGGTGTCTGCTTTGCCCACTTCATTGTTTCCCTTTGCAATTAGATCTGATTTGTCATTTTCTAAATCTTCCACCAGTCCTTGGACTGCAGCTAGCATAGTCTCAAAAATTCCAGATCCTGACTAATGTGACTGTCTATTCTCAAAATATTGGACTGGTATCTTCTGAATGACTCAAGCATCAGAACTTTCTTGTTGCTTTGGTAGCTTCTTGGATGGATCTTTCGTGATCTTAGCCACCAGTTATCTCTGCTCCTTCAATTCATCGACTACCTTGTCTTTGCCCTTTGCCTTCCATACCTCTCTCTGCTGAGTCCAATTTCTAGTTTCAGAACTGACTGGGTTTATCGGCTCATCTGGGATTTCTTCAATTGACTACCCCTTCATTGCGTGTAACTGCTTGTACTAGAACTGGCTCTGGGGATTTTGCCTCAGTAGTCGCAGTACTGGGTGCCTCTGGACATTGAGCCGCAAAGTGCCCATACTTGCCACAAGTATAGCAATTAAATCTTCAATTTTGAAAATTGCCCCGTCCTCGTCCTCTGCCTTGGCCAATACCTCCTTGGTATCTACCTCACCTAGTACTAGTGCCAATGGTACCTGATTTCTCCTTTTGGGGTACACTGGTTGTCTCTGCCTTGGCTGGTTCAACATCAATAAATGCCACTAGAGACAAATCCTTTCCCTTCTTAAAGTGATGAATTTGAATAGCACAATTGTTCCATAAATGACCATATGCTTTGCATTAGGTACACTGTGGACATTCATTGGAAACATGATCTTTAGATTTGCACCTTGAGCACCAGGTTTCCCTTCTCCTCACTAGTTGTCTAGTCTGGTTGATTTCAACAATCTGCCGGGCCATTTCATCAAGCTTCCTAGACCAAGACCCCTTCTTGGCCTTGTTCTTGCTCTTTTCATCTGAGCTGCTGTCAGAGCTGCTGGAGGTCTCACTAGAATCAGAATTCTCAGTGGAAGAAGTGCTACTACTGGACCTCCTCTTCTTGTGGCTTCTCTCCTTCTTAGCTTGTTGTTCAAGCTTCAGAGCTCGCTGTACCAAATCATTAAATCTATTTGTTGGTGTAGGTACCTCTTGTTCTCTGAGCTTCTTATTGCAGAACCCATTTAGAAACCATGTGCGTAGCCTCTTTTTTGATGGTGGCTCCTACAACTTCCTGGTTAACTACTTGAACTTCTCAACATAACTTCTCACTGACAATCTCCCTTGTCTAATCTTATCTAGCTCGCAGAGGATGTCCTCATCATCCCTGTTGTCTGAATACTCCAATCTGAAAGTTTGAGCAGTTGTTGTACTATCTGAGTTGGCAAGCTGCTAGGTAATGGTAATACCATTTCCTCGCTGCATCTTTCAGTGTTTAAGAAAAATATTCTCCCCAGTCATGTTCATCAATATTCTTCAACTCAACATACTGCCCAAAATCTTGAATATGAACATCTGGATCATCTTTCTTTCCTTCTTTGAACACTGGGAGAGAGGTCTTCAATGAAGAAGTATAATCATGCCGGTTGGCGTCGTCTTTGATTCTTCTGACCGAGTCCTATCATATGACGAGTAAATATTTTCAAGCAAGCAGAAAATCAAGCAAACAATCAACACGAGAATGTGTGAGAGAGAGAGAGAGAGAGAGAGAGAGAGAGAGAGAGATAGAGAGAGATGTTTCCAGTTGGATGAGTGGACACAACTTGATTTTTTGTTTCTACTTTTAAGAATAGAATGCAAATGAGAGCATATGCACTCATGCTATATCCCAGAGCATCAACATCAATGTAAATAGTGATTGATCACTATATATATAGAAAACCATCACAGTTTAATGTGACATATCAAGTCAAAAATTCATGAATTGTAAACTAAAAGCACTACAATTTTGGGCACTTTTTTGGGTCAAGTATAATGGTAGAAGTCACCCTCCAATGTTTTCATTCACCATAGAGAACTATTTTGTTGACCAAGAAACACTCCTATTATTACTCTCCTAGTTATAAAACCTATTACCCTCCTAGTTATAAAACATTTTACTGGCTAAGGTTTGCAATGGAAACTGCATGTGATTTTAAGCTCCAATAGTTTTTTAGCATCAATCCATGTTGGATCTGAGTTGATTGTCGGGTTATCTAAATCAACATGGAAGTGATTTTTTGATTTTTTAAAAAAAAAACAAATCTTGAAACAATATTTTTAGGCATGCAACAATCAGTATACCCATATGAATTGCATCATATGGGCATCATCTCTTTATATTACTTGTGAATATGTGTACCAATGTGGATGGGTAGAAAGGTGAAAAAAATGGAAATTTCATGAGCAATGAATTTGGTTTTTGGGTGAAGAGGATTAGTAGCCAATCATGGTGGCATGAATGGCTACATGCAATTGTTCGTGGGAAAAGCATGCCATATGAGGTCAACTTAACTCATTAAAATTGAATCTGATTTGTAATTTTTGGTGTGCCAATCGATAATGTATCCTTCCATTGCTATTTATTTAGCCATAAGTACCTGCAATGATGCTCACATGGTTGTATATCTAGCCATTCATGTTGGCATTGTGGGTTACAAACAAAGTTATTGTAAGAAAGTACATTAGAATATTCAACAAGACATGTGTCATCATTTGAATAATGTGAATGAAAGGGTATGGGTTGTGTCACACATGTCCGTTCAGACATTTGTGACTTTGCGTTGGCCCAAAATTAATGGAAAGAAGCTACATTTGTTAGAGACTTTTGTTGTATCGTGCAACCTCCTCAGCCATAACAAGAAGACATAGACAATCCTTTAATTAAAGGCAAGAATGATGGTAAGACGCCTTGAACTCTCAATCGCATTGAGGCATTGTGAACACTTTAAAGCTAGGCAAGACTCGTTGGTTGACTTGGATGTGAGACAACTTGATTTTTCTAGTTCGCTACCTATGTGTGTTGATGAAGGTATTCAGCTTGCTTATTTGGACATTTCTAAATGCCCACGTGTGAAAAGAAAATCAATTGGTATGTAATGGAGTTTTTCATAGCCATCCGCGCCCCACATCACTATATCACACGGGCATGGTCAAATGGAATCAATTGTGGAGGAGGAAAAGGCGGGGTGCGTCAAATATGGACCGTCAGATCTGAGGTTGCCCCAAATTTACTAGTTTGCCCAAATTTGCTAGTCGGACCACATTTACAATATGACATACTCGAATCACCTATCTTTCAACGTAGACATGAGGGCATAGTGGTTAGTGTACATGGCGTGTGGTGGGGAGGTCGAGGGTTCAAGACATGGGGTGCGGATCGACCCGAATTTACAAGCCTGCCCGAATTTACGTTTGTCCTTGAATTTACCAAATGCTCATAATTCACCAAATGCGCATCTGACGGCCGAGATCACCTCAGCCGCCGTTGATCCCATTTGAGCATGCCCGTGAGAGATAGTGTGGAGGATCCGTGCCGATGTGGACGACTACAAGTAGGTTTCTAGTGGAAATCTTTACCCATCGCTCTTCCATGCATTGGCATGAGCGTTCAAACTTTGAGCTGCCTGCATCCGCCGGCGTGGATGGCTACAAGTAATGTCACGGCTCTCCAATTGCTTGTCCAATCCCATCCTACACGTCTCCCACAAAAAAAACAAAGAAAATCAGGGCTCCGTCATCCCCAATTTTTGATTCTAATCTTCAGTCAATTTTAGAGCTTGAGCGACTCACCAACGGTTGACAACTGCATGCATTCAAGTATCATATTCAGTATATTCATTCAGTGCAAAGCTCCATGAGTGGATCGACAAAAATCATCGACAGTTGCATGTGTTCAATTCTCAAATTCAATATAATTGTTGGGAGCAAGTGGGCGATGGGATTTACAATGGCATTGATTGCATACTCATCGTGACCTTGTTTCCCCTCACAATCTAGGCGTTCTTTGTATAGTTTTCCGAGTCCACTCTCTTGCCTTGCAACACTGAAGCATGCACCTGACCTGATGTTGATTTCAGCCACCCGTCACCCTCTGCAGAATCAAGGAGGAATCGGATATATATATATATATATATATATATATATATATATATATATATATATATATATATATATATATATATATATATATATATATATATAGAGAGAGAGAGAGAGAGAGAGAGAGAGAGAGAGAGGGCTCTCATTGTCAACGATTGATGGGTGCCTCCATGGTTGAAGACAATGGGTTCTCTCAAGCTGCAAAAGTGTCTTGTGGCGAGCATTCTCAAATGCGTGAAACATAAAGCATGGTTTAATCTCAATGAGGTCAACAAGATTTCCATGGCCAATTTACTTTCACATGGCAAAACATCAAGAAGCTTGTGAAAGATGGTTTTGTGATTTGGAAGCTCATTAGAGAGCCCAAGGAAAGGCTATCGTTAGAGGAAGTGTGCAAGAAGGGAAGATCTATTGGTGTATCGACTTAGTGTTGAAGCTTCTCTAGTTGCACATGTGTATGTGGCAAGACCATAACTAAATCCAAGAAGTAAGCTAGATTTTTAGGAAGAAAACTTTAGAAGGCTTCTACATTCATACTCTCATGTTTCTTTCTGTCATCAATGCAAATCGCATTTGAGTCTTTCACTACATATGAGAGAGAGAGAGAGAGAGAGAGAGAGAGAGAGAGAGAGAGAGAGAGAGAGAGAGAGAGAGAGAGAGAGAGAGAGAGAGAGGACATGTTAGAGTTTAGCTTTTTCCAGTGGCGGAAAGGAGCCTACACTACTTTAGTCTAGCAATGACTTGATGTTGCTCTTGTACTAATTCTTTATTAGTCTTTAAATTTTCCCTCTACTGTTAGTGTTTAGCTTTAAAGTAGCTTCAATTTGGGGAAAAAATCATTCCTTCAATTAATTGAAGCATGTCTCTTGATCATGAGGGTATGCTATTACAGTAGACCACCATAAGAGCATGGTCAAATGATGCATAGTTTTCAGTTACTTTTCAAATAACTATGTATCAATCATGATCTTGGCCTTTGTACTGTGAGCATAGTAGAATTGGGGGCTTCAGCAACTATGCCAAAATCAACATACTTTAACTAGTAGACCCATCCTTACTTTGATGAGGATGGTTGCGAACAAATTTTAGTATATATGGACCTATCAAAGATGAGAAGGTAATGGCAACTGGACCATGTCACCTAAATTGTGCACACAATTGATCTCTATTTGACCTCTATCTATTGACATCTATTTGACCTCTATCTGGTGGCTGATGTAGAAATATATGATGCTAGTCACAGCATATGGACATGGTATTGAGCATTGCTACCCTCTGTAAATAATGCTAGACATTGTTACCCTAGATATCATTTACGAATAACTAGGACTCACTTGACCATCACCTAAACAATCACCACCATAAATGACTACCATTTACTCAAAGAAAAATGAAGTTTGTGTGCACAAGTTTTGTAGGGGTAATATGGAAGGATGCTCCACTATGCACCATCATGATGTGCCATCTATGGCCTTTGGAATTTCCCCCGGAGAGTCATCTAATTCCTTCTTTACAAAAGTTTCATTTTTAGTGTTGACAAGCTTGCTTCCTTAGCTTCAATGTAACAATGTTAATATCTCCCATCCCTTTCCAACTTTTGCAAAAGAATAGCTTTCCATGGATAGGCATATCCCAATCTTTGGTCCTCTTCTTGGCCATAAGGTTATGCTAATGTTGAAACGTAGAATATGTTAGATCAAGTTTATTCTTCGAAAGAGCAATCTGAACCTATTAGAGACCATGCATCTTTGCCTCCATTGACATTTTGGGAGCACAAGTGAATTTTGGAGGTCTTAAACATATATAATAGAGAAGATGCACATGTGATATTAAAGGCCATAAAAATGTACTTTCGCATATGATTTCTTGCTTGATCATGAGCTCCATCAATTTTACAACGTGGATATATTCAAGGTGCTTTGCTAGATGTCGCTTGATTTTGTATTAGCTCGAAAAGACTTGCTCGAAGTTTGGGATTCCTCCTTCTAACCTTGGGAGCCTGACTCCGTTGTGAAGATTTCTTGTAGTAATATGTGTCAGCATCCCAGTCCACTTCTTCTTCAGTTTCTGTCTATGTCTCTTCTCTGGCTTTCCTGCTGAAACTGTGATGGTTGCCCTTGATGCCCTTGGCCTCAACTGCTTGTGCGTGGACCGAGAACACCTGGTTTTGTGCTCCTCATGCTAAGCCCTTCTCCTCCTAGAATGACTGGAGTGCTGAGAGTCCCTGGCCTCTTCAACATGACTGTGCTCCTCTTGAGCCTCACTCTTAGTCTCCGGGTCCTTCTTAGGATCACACTCTCTTTTTGATTCGTCAGAAATAGGATCGACGTGGGTGGAATCAGTGCCTAACCGGGTTGACGGTGATAGACCGCTTTTGACGTGTACAAAGTAGCACTTATAGGCATGGTCATATGTACAAAAAGATGTAAATACATGCATTTGGGATCTTTGCAACGTGGTTTCAAGTTCAAAAAAAAAGATGCAATGTGTACACATTGTGAATAGTCAGGTTCGCGCGCTAGCAGTCGAACACATGTACATGCCCGTATAGGGTATCGGGGCCTTGGATATGGTTTTAGGTGGCTTATTTTGGTTCTAGATAATGTGTTTGAGCTTTCTAGAATGTAAATAATGTAAGTGACAAGTATGGGTACTCTCATCCCGCTCGAGAAGTTTGAAACATGCAGTAACTGTCTATTTACGGTGCCTGATTTGCGATGATGAGTGCACCGCCCTAGAAGTGGTAAAAAATAGAATGTGGGGATGTGGCAAAGTGATTTGGGTATTGAGGATCAAGTGTAAAAAATTTGGTGAATTTTGGAGTCCGTTTGGGGTTTTTCCCGCGAAAAATGCATGCCTGTGGTCAAAACTGGGCCAAAAGAGGTCAAAAAAGGTGTGAAAAGGCATCAAAGTGCCACATCAGTGACGCTGCCGTGAGTGCTTGGGCTGAAGGAGAATTTTGGAGGCCAAGTTTTGACACTTTCACCTCTCTGTGTGGGGAAGGAAGCAAGGTTCCTACAGGTGGTCTAGTGCAGTCCCGTCGTGTTCGCGTCCTATTTTCGAGTGTGTGGAGGAGTGAATGAGAGATTTCTCTCTTCAATTTTGCACTTGGGAGAGTATATGGAAGTTATGAGGTTTCCATGGATGTGTGTGTGCGAGGAATTGAGGGAAGAAGGTGCGGCTTTCTGCAAGACTATGTGACCCTGTATCAGTGCTATTAGGGTTGGCGCTACTCCAAAGAGTCCAACAGAGTGGAGTTTGGTGAAGGCTTTGCAATGGTTTGAGAGTGGCCTTTTGTGGCTGGATTTTTTGGGTTTTTGATGGTTTTTCTTGTATAGTTTGGTCACCATCAAGCGTGATTTCCAATGTTGATCACCTCGACTCACCTTGTAGTGTCTGCGGGCAGGTAAGGGCTTGTAGGTCGAGGCGTTTGGAGTTTGAATTGAGCTTGTGGGTAGAATTTTTAGGGATATTTTGAGTGGTGGTGAGTGAGGTGAGGAATTTAAGTAAATTCCTTGTATTGTGTTGAGTTTTCTGGGTGTGTGAGTGTGCGCACGACATCTTTTGCTCCATCATCCTTTGGCGATCCCGCTGGGGAGCGGAAAATTTTCAGTTGTGCACCCAGATGAAGCGGTTTTGCTGTGAAGTTCGAGCTTCATTGAAGAAAAGTGGTGGTTTGGTTGAGGTGCAAGACTTCAACTTTTGTGGATTTACTCACGCTGTTGGGGGATATGTGTTCGCTACGTGAGCCGGGCAGGCGTCGGGCCTCTGGCTGTGGGAGGTGTGAAAGAGAGAGAACAAGAGACAATGACAGCTCTACCAATCACCGCAATCATCAATTAATTGAATATTACATTGAGTACAACTTAGTCCTTACGCCAAGGTGGTTACGCCAAGGCGGTTACGCCAAGGCGGGCTGTTAACAGCACCGTCACTTGGATCATCTGCTAACTAGGAGTTAAGGCTCCCGCTTTACAGAATTAATCGGGCCGTTAACAACACCAGACTTAAAAGAATGTTAATTCAATCTCTATATGATGACGGTTGTGAAAATGTCCTCATGTTGCTTCATCTGCTTCAAATGCCCGTGGATTCTGCAATCTTCAATTATGCTCACTACATCAATCATCAAGCTTCAGTTATTATCAAATATTCCGCAACTTCTAGCTCCTTATGCTTTACACTGGCTTAATTGCCGCTCGCAGGCTTTGACTTCCTCCTGCTCTTCAATTGCTAGCCAAAACTTAATCCCTTGCTTGGTTGCCTCGAATTATTCCTTTGCTTGCCTCAACCAGGTTCGTCTTGTGCTTCTTCTACTCCGACCGAGTTCACCTTCTCAAGCTTGCTTTTGATTACCTTAAGTTTCCCGCCTTTGTTGGTTCGGAAAAACTTCAATCTCCTTCTCTATTTTTCTTCTCCTTGCTTTCTTCCTTGCTCGACGCCCTTCTCCATCTCCCTTTTCTTCTCAAGGGCCGAGAGAGATATGAGAGAGAGCGAGAGAGAGCCTTGCTTTGTATCACTGATACGAGAATGAGAGAGAGCGGGCGAGAGAAGCTTTTCCTTCTCCAAGCTTCCCCTTTCCTCTCTCGGAACTCCCCTCATTTGCCTCACTTGTGAATTCCTTTGTTAGTCGAGGATGAGCCAGAGCGAGAGAGGGAGATTGCTTGCTCCGGACCTCCTTGCTCTCCCGACCTTGTTTTCCTCCTCAAGGGCTGTGGCTCCCTCTCCCCCTCCTGTGTTGTCTCTTCTTTTTCCTCACGTTTTGTTTCGAGAGCCCCCTCATGCAAAAGCCTCCAAGCTATTAATAGCTTGCCCCTCCGTTAACAGTAGTGCTGCCGCTACTGACGTGGCACATGAATGACAGCTATGACGTGGTAGACAGGATTTCAGGCTCCGCCAAACTTGTCGCAACTGGTGCCGAACGGGAGCACGATGGGATCCCGCTCGTTTTTCGCTTCTATGGCGAGCTCGTGTGAGCCTTCCAGCCCCCCAGTGCGAGCTTCTGATCCTCCTCCTGCTACGCCGCTCGCTGCCTCAGGCTACGCCTTGCCTTTTTCCACCTTTTGTTCACACACTCAATAAAACCCTCAAGTGGGCGGCCTTTCACTGAGCCTTTGGGCGGGCGGCCGACTTAATGCCCTTGTAGGGAACCACATTTGGTATACATTTCGGCCAAGCCACATGCACTCAATGCACTCCATGAGTCGTCATTTCGGACAATGAGCTCATCAACATCTTTTTGTGCTTTCGTAACTAATGGCACAAATAACCACATTTGGCACGCATATGATGCTTCCGTAAAGGCACCACTCTTTACAATATTGGGCAAGGCAAGACTCTCAAGAAATCAGAAGGTCATCACCCAGAAGAGGCATGGTAGCTTCTTGTGAATTCTAATGCTCATAAAAACATTGCAAATAATGCCAAAAGTTGCCCAATTTAGTCGCGTCGGCAACTGACACCGACCTTAATCATAGATTATCCGATCAGCCTAGACTGTATCTGACGAGCCGTAAATTCCTGTAGAACTCTCAAACTGCATAAAATGCATACAAACCCTGGTGAGGCTATGAAAATCCCGGACGGCACACCAACCCAGCGGACCGGACTGGTGCGGAACCGGCCCTCGATGAATCTTTAACGGCCAATAACTTGGCAACCGTAACTCTGGTCATCACTGATCTGAAAAGACCGATGCGCTCCACAAAGTGAGCACTTCAAGCCCATGAATTCATTTCATTTCTGTCACCTCAGCTGGAGTTGCCCAATACGGTACGGATCTTCAATCGACTTGAACTTTAAACTGCCATAACTTCTTCACCGTAGCTCCAACCGACGAGCCGTAAAGACAGTCCGGTAGAGCTCTTCAAGCACTACAATTCTGGATCATAATATTCTATCTGTGCTTACTTTAAGTATAGTCCATTTTTGGCATCATTAAGGCATCTGTTGGCCCTTCTAAGCCGCATCTGGCATACCTTAATCATTAAACTCGACCTGTTAACAAGTCCTGATCACTGACCATTAAATGTGTAGGCGTCAAAGAGGCTTAGCTTGCATTTCTTTGCTCTTTTTCTCATCATGGGAGCAGAGCTGCACGACATCCACCCCCTCTGAACCTGCACAGCCTGTGGTCTGTGCCAATAGCACTTCAATCTGCATCTGCTACAGGTACCTTAAGCTCCTTACCCATCATCAGACTCACATAACTGGTAAACATATGAAAAATGAACTAAGGTTTATACCCTATCATCAATGTTCTAGCTTAATCATTAGGTAGCTGTCCATTAAAAATATCTGAAATGTATCTGCCGTATCTTCAAAGCATTCAATCATGGATAACTTGCTTAGTGAACCCCGCCAGACTCAAGTGCTCCAGTTGATGATGCACACGGCTTGACCATTAAGTTCTCTCTTAAGGAACCCTGTCAAGCTCAAGTATGCCTTACTCTGTCTGCACACGGAATGACCGTCAAGTCCTTTACTTCAAGTTCTGTTAGCAGAACCAACTCAATAGATGTGAAGATACTTCATCAATTATCCAAAGAAGTCAACTGGAAGCCAGCCATGTAATCGTATTGACTGCATAACCAAAAACTCTTCTGACTTAGCATAATCTAGAAAACAAAACTTTGTACCATGCAACCTGCTACAACAGATAACTAGTACTCTTCTAATCTGTATCTTGCACTTTAGTAGCCCCCGGGATCAAACGGGAAACCAATCAATTGCCCCACTGTGAGCATTCCTTGTAAAAATTGGACCATCCTCCAGGATCATAGGGAAAATACAAGAATTTCCAATCATTACAGCATAAACATACATTAACCCACAAATCTTCATACAAACCACCTGGATCATATGGCATATAAGTCAATTGCCCTGGACCATGCATATATATGTCACCTCCTGGGTCAAAAGCTAGCTCAAAATCTCCTACATCGTAGGGTAGCATCATATTCCATATAGCATCAAGTAGCACCAGATACTGCTATATCCCCTGTGCAATTGGCTCATCCAATTGTCGATCATCAATCACAGGTAAAAGCATTGGCAGTGCACCTTCACTCTCATTAGTATTTGAATCCCAATCATGCATACCTGAATACATCAAGTCTCTCGTAAAATCCTCTTCATTAGGCTCAAAAGATGCATCTGAAAACAATTCTCTATCTTGTAGAGGCTCAAAATCAAGTAATGCATCATCTAACAGCTGCATAAGTTCATCATCTGCTGAATCTGAACAAAGTGGCTCATGCATGATTCTGGATTGATTGGTATCCTTAGCATCTGTATTTGAGAACCCTTCTAAAGCTTCTTCCAGTAAGCACATAAGGTCTAGGTCCAACACTTGAGAAGGTTCCTCCATCTTACACATCTCAGGCTGTTGTAAACTAAGATTTCCATATGTGACATACATACTAAATGCTTCTGCTATAAATTGCTCTTTAAGTCTTTCACCCTCATCCAGATATCTTTGCACTTCTGTAGCACAAAGTTCAGCAGGCACATTGAAAATTTCATCTACTGCCCTATCTGTATCATCGGCACAATGAAACCAATCATATTCGACATCAAGAGATTGCACTTCACTATGCACCCCCTCTGAATCAACATCATCAAGTTCATGATCATCTTGTCGTAGCGTGAGTCCTGTCTCACAAATTCTCGATAGAGAAGAAGTTTGCTCCCTCTCTAAATCACCATCATCAAAATCAGGATTAGTCTGCCAGATCGGTAGCTCTAGGTCACAGAATCGTGTCAAAGGAGTCTGCACCCCCTCTGAATCTCATAATCACGTTCAAGTGCAAATTTTCAATTTTGTACCTGTGCTTCACAAAAACTTGTCAATGATGGACTCTGCACCCCCTCTGAATCAAGCACATACTCTTGCTTAGCCAAGTCCTCAAAATCTGGTACATCCAAATTTGGTAAATCTGGTATATCAAAATCCATGGTCTTGCCGCTCTCAACAGCAGCTCTGCTTTGACCTATGACATCTATAATATTAATCACCTCTTTGGAAAACCATGTACCAGTATCATCAATCACCTCTATGGTAAAATCTGCACCAAAAAAAATTTGCTCTAATTCTGGTTCAGTAGCAAAAGTATCAGCTGTAACTGAATCTTCCTGCATGTCTACTTGAATACGAATGCACTCATTCACCTGCACATCTTCCTGAGCTTTATCCAACTCGTTGTCTTGATCCCTTGATTTCCTTTCTTCCTGTACTACAGGTAAATGTTCTTTGAAAAATTCACCTTGCGTAGTTTGAGGCTGTAGAGACTCACCCTCAAGGACTTCTACTTCATGCATGACATCTGCAAAACCCAACCTTGCATACACAGCTTCAACTATGTCTTCATCATTAGCCTGTAAGAAAGTAGCATCCTGCACAATAAACTCATCAATCACAGCTTCTAACTTTGATCGTACTTGTCCTCGGATATCTGTGTAGTCCGGTAGACTTGAACTCCGTTCTTGATAGATTTCATACTCCTCATAACATGCTTGCACAATAGCTTCTTTGAAATAATCCCAGTCGTCATTGCAAGCTCTGGTAACCTCTTGAATCTACTCCTTCACATCTGAACTCACTAACTGCTCAAAATATTTGATCATCAACTCTTCTGGTATCCCTCTTACCTTGGTCTCCAACTCGTAGCACTCTAGGTAGCCCTCTGGATCGTATCCATCAAAGAGCCGTCTCTCGTCGTATACTGCATCTAATGCTGCATCCAAAGATTCATCCATCTGATTTTTGATTCATCCATCTGATTTTTCTTCTTCACGGTCTCTATTTCAAGCAGAGATTCTTGAACCAATTGAAGCATCTTTAAAAAATCTGGAACTGTTGACTTATCATCAAACCCGTTCGCACTTAATTATGCAATCATCTCTTCATCTGCTCTAAATTCTCCATCTTTACCTCCCACCCCGGCATGTTTCGCGTCGGGTTCACCAAAGATGTCGGGGGATATGTGTTCGCTACGTGAGCTGGGCAGGCGCCGGGCCTCTGGCTGTGGGAGGTGTGAAAGAGAGAGAACAAGAGACAATGACAAGTCTACCAATCATCAATTAATTGAATATTACTTTGAGTACAACTTAGTCCTTACGCCAAGGCGGGCTGTTAACAGCACCGTCACTTGGATCATCTGCTAACTAGGAGTTTAGGCTCCCGCTTTACAGAATTAACCAGGCCATTAACGACACCGGACTTAAAAGAATGTTAATTCAATCTCTATATGATGACGGTTGTGGAAATGTCCTCATGTTGCTTCATCTGCTTCAAATGCCCGTGGATTCTGCAGTCTTCAATTATGCTCACTACATCAATCATCAAGCTTCAGTTATTATCAAATATTCCGCAGCTTCTGGCTCCTTATGCTTTGCACTGGCTTAATTGCCGCTCGCAGGCTTTGACTTCCTCCTGCTCTTCAATTGCTAGCCAAAACTTAATCTCTTGCTTGGTTGCCTCGACTTACTCCTTTGCTTGCCTCAACCAGGTTCGTCTTGTGCTTCTTCTACTCCGACCGAGTTCACCTTCTCAAGCTTGCTTTTGATTACCTTAAGTTTCCCGCCTTTGTTGGTTCGGAAAAACTTCAATCTCCTTCTCTATTTTTCTTCTCCTTGCTTTCTTCCTTGCTCGACGCCCTTCTCCATCTCCCTTTTCTTCTCAAGGGCCGAGCGAGATATGAGAGAGAGCCTTGCTTTGTATCACTGATACGAGAACGAGAGAGAGCGGGCGAGAGAAGCTTTTCCTTCTGCAAGCTTTTTGCTTTGCCTCCTCGCTTCCCCTTTCTTCACTCGAAACTCCCCTCGTTTGCCTCGCTTGTGAATTCCTTTGTTAGTCGACGATTAGCCAGAGCGAGAGAGAGGGAGCTTGCTTGCTCCGGACCTCCTTGCTCTCCCGACCTTCTTTTCCTCCTCAAGGGCTCCGGCTCCCTCTCCCCCTCCTGCGTTGTCTCTTCTTTTTCCTCACGTTTTGTTTCGAGAGCCCCCTCATGCAAAAGCCTCCAAGCTATTAATAGCTTTCCCTGTCCCTTAACAGTAGCGCCGCCGCTACTGACGTGGCACATGAACGACGGCTATGACGTGGCAGACGGGATTTCAGGCTCCGCCAAACTTGTCCCATCTGGTGCCGAACGGGAGCGCGATGGCATCCCGCTCGATTTTCGCTTCTATGGCGAGCTCGTCTGAGCCTTCCAGCCCCCAGCGCGAGCTTCTGATCCTCCTCCTGCTGCGCCGCTCGCTGCCTCAGGCTACGCCTTGCCTTTTTCCACCTTTTGTTCACACACTCAATAAAACCCTCAAGTGGGCGGCCTTTCACTGAGCCTTTGAGCGGGCGGCCGACTTAATGCCCTTGTAGGGCACCACATTTGGTATACATTTCGGCCAAGCCACATGCACTCAATGCACTCCATGAGTCGTCATTTCGGACAATGAGCTCATCAACATCTTTTTGTGCTTTCGTAACTAATGGCACACATAACCACATTTGGCACGCATATGATGCTTCCGTAAAGGCGCCACTCTTTACAATATTGGGCAAGGCAAGACTCTCAAGAAAGCAGAAGGTCATCACCCAGAAGAGGCATGGTAGCTTCTTGTGAATTCTAATGCTCATAACAACATTGCAAATAATGCCAAAAGTTGCCCAGTTTAGTCGCGTCGGCAACTGACACCGACCTTAATCCTAGATTATCCGATCAACCTAGAGTGTATCTGACGAACCGTAAATTCCTGTAGAACTCTCAAACTGCATAAAATGCATACAAACCCTGCTGAGGCTATAAAAATCCCAGACGGCACACCGACCCAGCGGACCAGACTGGTGCGGAACCAGCCCCCGGTGAATCTTTAACGGCCAATAACTTGGCAACCGTAACTCCGATCACTGATCTGAAAAGACTGATGCGCTCCACAAAGTGAGCACTTCAGGCCCATGCATTCATTTCATTTCTATCACCTCAGCTGTAGTTTCCCAATACAATACGGATCTGCAATCGACTTGAACTTTAAACTGCCATAACTTCTTCATCGTAGCTCCAACTGACGAGCTGTAAAGACAAGCCAGTAGAGCTCTTCAAGCACTACACTTCTGGATCATAATATTCTATATGTGCTCACTTTAAGTTTAGTCAATTTTTGGCATCATTAAGGCATCCGTTGGCCCTTCTAAGCCGCATGTGGCATACCTTAATCATTAAACTGGACCTACTAACAAGCCCTGATCACTGACCATTAAATGTGTAGGCTTCAAAGAATCTTAGCTTGCATTTCTCTACTCTTTTTCTCATCATGGTAGCGGAGCTACACGACAACGCAAGGGAGAAGCGACTGCAAAGAGATGGCTTATAGTCAGTCAGTGTTCATAGGGAAGGAGGATGTGAAGGACTGGATTGCGGATTTCGAGTGGCATATGCTTGGTATGCACATTGTGAATGACGAAGCAAAGCTTCATGTATTTCCTCTGGCACTCAAAGGAGAAGCTCGGGAGTGGTTTGAAGGTTTAGAGGAAGACAAAAAGCAAACATGGGAGCAGGTGAAGTTGGCAATTTTTGACAGGTTTGGGAAGAAACTAACCGGCAACAGAAGCGACAACAAAATTGAGAGGTTTGCAGCAAGATGCTCATGCTCACTTTAAAGAGTTTTTGCAACACTTCAAAGGACTTTGGGTTCAATTAGAGGTGGCATCCCAAGTACCTCCAGGGGATTTCTTTAAAGTGTGTCAGTTTATGGATTGTCTCCATCCAAGTGTAAGGGAGAAGGTCGATCAAGGTGAACCTGCTACATTTGAGAGAGTTGTGGAAATTTCTAAGGCCAAGAGCAAGAAGATCAAGAGAAGGTGGGAGCAAGGCATGACATACACTGAGCCAGTTGTGGTGCAACCAATGGTCCCTCTGGCAACGGATGATAGAGTGGAGCGAGTGGTTCAAGGTCCAAATCCTGTTACGGCCCGAGTTTTGCATGATCTTGCTAGTCAGTTGCAAGAATTAAGAATTAACATAATGAATAGGAACCAAAGAGAGGAGCGGCCAGCTGGGAGAGGTAGGGAACGAAGGCTACAAGGTAGATTCTACAATTGTGATGAAGAGGGTCACTACGCCCCTGATTTTCCTGAACCACCACGAGAGAGAGGAGGGATATACCCCTTATATGGACGTGGTCGAGGGAGAATAGAAGAAAATCATCAAGAGCGAGCACTAGAAGCACCACCGCCGCAACAACCACCATAACTGTTGCCTGGAAATGGAGAAGGTAGGGCTATCAACATCATTACCCTTGAGCATCAAGATGTGGATGTTTTGGACAATAAGAGAGCTAGGCATGATAGGGAGAAAGAGACAGAAGAAGAGAGGGAAACATGAGCAAGAAAAGGAAAGGCTAAGGTAGAAGACAAACCAGAAAGTAGTAAGAGGCGGCGAAGAAGGAAAATTGGTCCAAAGGACTACCTCCTTGGCCAAGGTGTTGAAGACTATGATATTGTCGACGACATATGAAATCAAAAGGCAAAATATCTTTTGGTCAGTCGGTGGCTTTGAACGCTAAATTGAGGAGGCAGTGGACCAAGTGTGTGAGTACACGGCTTCCTTCCAAAAAGGAAAAGCATCAAAGCATGGTGTCATCTTTGAGAGTTGGTCACCCAGTGGATATGGTGCCAATAGTTGAAGCTATGCTGGGAAAGAAGACTGAAGTGCAAGCATATGTCACGATGGTGGTGCCCAGGTCTGTGTCATGACCGAGGCTATCATGAAGGAAGCAGGTGTTAAGATGTCAGTGAATGCTTCGATCCGTATGAGGATGGCCAACATCAAAAAGGCAAGGTGTCTTGGAATAGCTGAAAGATGTGAAGATAAAATTTCTGGGGATTGAGTGCTTGGTTGATTGCTACATGATGCAAGTGGGTGAGAATGCTTATCCGATCATTTTATGGAGGCCATGGCTTATAACCCTTCGTGCTAAGCAGGATTGGGGCACGGGCTTGATCACCATCCCCGAAAAAGAGAAAGGAAGGACCATTGTCTACAACATGAAGACACACGAGAGCCGTACACAGCCCCTATTGGAGATGCAAGATACAGATTCAACAGAAACTACGTCATACGATAGTGATGCGTCGTCTACGACATCAGAAGAAAGTGTAGAGGAAGGATTGATGCAATTATGTCCTGGTCTTTTTGGGATAAGTGTTGAAAAGGAAACATCGATGCATGATGTGAATGTCAAGGAGAAGAAGGATAGTCCTAAAGCAATTGTAGAGCCTGCCAAAGTGAATGTAAGGAGCATGCTAGGAGAGGACTTGACAGAAAAACAAAAAAAGGAGTATGAAGACATGTTCAAGGAATTTCCAAAGCTATTCCACTGAATATACAGAGTTGCAAGGAGCTAAAGGAGTCAACCATAGAATCAATCTAAAAGAAGGTGCCAAGCCAAAGGTTCAAAAGCTTAGGAGGTTGGGGGTCATTCATGAGAAGGCACTTCATGAAGAGGTGACAAAGCTTTTGGAAGCAGATTTCATCTTTCAAGTGGAGGAGTCTGAATGGGTCTCTCCAGTTGTTATTGTGCCCAAGAAGAATGGAAGATTTAGGATATGTGTCGATTTCAAACCTTTGAATGCTGCCACAAAAAGGAATCATTATCCACTATCCTTTTTAGATGAAATCCTCAATCAGGTTTCCGGTCATGAACGTTACTCAATCATGGATGGATTTTCTGGCTACTTTCAGATCTTGATAGAGATTGAAGATCGATTGAAGATGACCTTCATTACTCCCTGGGGTTGTTTTGCCTACAAAAGAATGCCTTTTGGGCTGGTTAATGCATATGCTACCTTCCAAGGATGGATGAATAGAGTGTTTGGTCCCTACTTGGGTAAGTTCATTCGTGTTTTCATGGATGAAATTTGGTGTTATAGCTCCAGGGTCACACATTTGGAGAAGCTGAGGTTGAGTTTTGAAAGGCTTCAATAAGAGGGTGGGCAACTCAACCCAAAGAAGTGTAAATTTGCTCATGCCAGAGTCCATTTGCTAGGACATGTGGTTTCCCAAAATGGAATAGAAGATGACCCAGAGAAAGTTAAGGCTTTATTGCTTATGGATCTGCCCAACAACACAAAGGATTTAACATCATTTGTGCATAAGCTCAGGTACTTGTCACGTTTTTTCTGGATGCTATGTCAGTATGTGTATCCTCTAGAGAAATTGATTCAAAGAGTTCAAGGGTTTGAATGAAATGAAGACATGCAACAGGCTTTTGATGGCATCAAGGAGGTATTGTGCGCTTTACCAATAGTGAGTCCTCCTGACTTGCAATCGATTTTCTATGTATCTATTAGTGTGGGGTCAGTAGCTTTTAGGTCGTTTCTCTTACAAAAGAAAGGAAGGAACTTCAAGCCAATTTATTTTGAGAGAAAGATGAAGAATGTAAGCGAGTTCTCCTACATAGAAATGGAATAGTGGGTATTTGACTTGGTTCTTTCTTGTCGAAGGTTCAAAACCTATTTGTTGCCCCAAAAGTTCTATGTGCTCACCACATCGAATCTTTTGTCGGATGTAGTACAACATTTGAAGCCTAGCAAGCGCATCTTAAAGTGGATTTTGGAGCTTCAAGAGTATGAGTTTGAGTTTAAAGTATCATTCTGTCAAAGCTCACTTGGCAGACATAGTCGTACATAAGGGGGGTGAGCTTCCATTGTAGAGTGCGCAAGTGATGGAGAAGGTAGAAAAGAAGACTACGCACACACACCAACACACATCGAGACACACACACACACACACACACACACAATCGTTACCCTACAGCCATTCAACATGCTGCTCTCACTCTTCTTCTCTTTGAACTATTATCCAAAGTATATTTACAACATAGTATAGTCAGTGTCCGGCCGCCCATAGCACAACGGACACATTCTTTAACATCATATTCTTTAACACTCCCCCTCAAGCTCAGAGTGAGCTTGCATATGATGGATTCCCAATGCTTCACGAAAGTAGAAAAACTTCTCCTTTCCAAGAGCTTTTGTGAATATATCCGCAACTTGATCATTTGTCTTCACATACACCAATCAATCTCACCTGCCAAAACTTTTTCTCTAATGAAGTGATAATGTACCTCAATGTGTTTAGTGCGATCATGGTAGACTGGATTCTTTGCCAACATGATCTGCTAATATTGTCACAATATATAATGACACTGGCAAGATAGTAAAAACCAAAGCCTACCATAAGTACTCTCAACCATGACTCTTCACATGCTGCCAAAGCTGCTCCACGATATTCAGCTTCTGTACTTGATAATGCTACAGTTGATTGCTTCTTGCTACTCCAACTTATCATACCATTGCCAATGGAAAATGCATAACCATTCGTAGATCTTCTATCCATAAAATCTCCTGCCCAATCTGCATCTGTGTAACCATAAAGACAAAGCTTCCCATTCTTTTCATAAAAAATTCCATAACTGACAGTGGCTTTCACATATCTCATAATCCGTCTCATTGCATCAAGATGACTTTTACATGGCTTTTGCATGAATTGACTCACAACACCCACTGCATAACTCAAATATGGCCTTGTTATTGTCAAGTAAATAAGACTTCCAACCATCTTGCGATACATAGTGACATCCTCAATGTAATGTCCATCATCAAACAACTTCACATTTTGATCAAGAGGTGTATCAACCGGTTTGTACGCTGTCATTCCATACTTCTCAAGCATATCCAATGCGTATTGTCTTTGTATCATCCAAATTCCTGATAAAGTGTAAACACTTTCAATTCCCAAGAAATATCTCAACTCACCAAGGTCCTTCATGTTGAATTCTCTCAACAAACTCTTCTTGACATGCAAAATTTGCTCATCATGACTTCCAGTGAGAATCAAGTCATCAACATAGATAACAATAATACGATCTCTCCATCAACATGCTTCAAAAACAATGAGCGATCAACAGTAGACTGTTTAAATCCAATCTTTTTCAAGAATCTGGTTATCTTTTCACACGAAGCTCTAGATGCTTGCTTCAAACCATACAATGCTTTCTTCAACTTACACACATAATATGGAAACTCTGGATGTTGATAACGCTCTGGCTGTATCATAAAAACTTCTTCTTCCAAGTCACCATTCAAGAATGCATTATCGACATCCATTTGCTGTAACTTCCAACCGAACATACTTGCCATTGCTATCACCAATCTGACTGTTGTCATTTTTGCAACTGTACTAAATGTCTCATCATAATCAAGACCTTTTGTTTGTGCATAACCTTTAGCAACAAGCCTCGCTTTGTATCTTTCCACACTACCATTTGACTTGCACTTGACTTTGTTACCCATTTTGAACCAATTGCATTCTTTCCACTTGGCAAGCGAACCAAATCCCAAGTGTCATTCTTCACAAGAGCATCCATCTCATCATTCATAGCTGACTCCCATTCTGATTTTCCAATTGCCTCTTGAAAACATGTAGGCTCTTTATGTTGCACACATGAAACCATGTATGCATAATGTGTACGCATGTAACCGTTGTATGTCAATCTATCAACTGGATAACGCACCGTCTTTGATCTTCTCAACTGTGGTGCACTCTTCTCTTCAACTCTTGCATATGGGGGTACATATTTCTCAATATGCTTACTGCCAGGTGTCCTCAAATGTGGTAAACCACGCTCTTCATTGAGGCTTTCATCTCCAGAACTCTCTTCAACCACTTTCTTCTTGCCTTTCTCGTCTCGCTTCTTATCTCGCAAACGACCGCTCCATGGGTTGACACTTCCTGTACTCTCCTCTGCCATATGTGGTCGTGAATTAGTTCTTGTTGATGGTCCTAGCTTATCAACAACATGACGCACATTCTCTTTCTCTTCATACTCATATTCTATCATCACTGGCTTTGGTTTATACCATGGTTCATGCTCACAAAATCTGACATCTCTAGTGACATAAACTTGTCTTGTCGTAGGATCATAGCACTTGTAACCTTTCTTTTCAACTGGGTAGCCCAAGAATATACACTTCACTGCCTTTGGCTCCATCTTCTTTCTTGCTTCATTTGGCACATGAACATAGCAAACACATCCAAAAACTTTCATGTAGGAAACTGTTGGCTTGATCCCATAAAGTCTCTCATAAGGTGAAGTTTCATGAATGGCAGTTGTTGGGGTTCGATTCATAATGTGTACTGCTGTATGAACTGCTTCAGCCCAATATGTTAATGGCATATTCATCTCATTCATCATGGCTCTTGCAATCTCTGCTATGACTCTATTCTTTCTCTCAGCAACTCCATTTTGTTGTGGTGTGTATCTGCAAGTAATCTGTCTTCTTATGCCTTGTTCACGTAAGTAATCATCAAAACTGTGTGACATGTACTCTCCCCCTCCATCTGTACGTAGGCATTTAATTTGACAACCATTCTCTTTCTCAACCATAACTTTGAACTCCAAGAATACCTCAAATGCCTCTGACTTTGCCTTTAGAAAGTAAACCCATGTCATTTTGTTGTAATCATCCCTGAATGTGATAAAATATCAACAACCATTTGGCGTAGCATGATCACAAGGTCCCCAAATATCTGAATGAACAATTTCCAAAGGACTTTGGCTAATTCTCCCCCTCTTTGGAAATGGTAAACGAGTTTGCTTTCCAAATTGACAAGCTTCACAAACATGATCAAAATTCAATCTGCCAAACTTTGGTAATCCACGTACAATTTGATTTGATTGCATATGCTTTAGTCTTATAAAATTGACATGACCAATCCTCTTATGCCATAACTCTGCCCAATTATCTTGAGTGGCTGATTTGTTTGCATACATACCACTGTGTAAACATGGATCTCCAGCTTCCAATGAGAATCAGCGACCTTTCTTTCTTCCACGTGCCAATATCTTGCCTAGTCTACCTTTGTGAAACTCCTCTATGAAGCAGCCATAACGATTAAAACGGACTTGCAACCCTTGATCTGTCATTTGTCCAACTGATGCTAAATTCTTTGTGATTGAAGGCACATATAGAACATCTCCCAATGTGTTGTATGTCCCGTATTTTTCTAGCAATGGAACTGAACCAACATTTGTAATCCGATGCATAGTATCATCACCTGTAGCGACAAACTCATCCTCTTCTAATTTCTCTTTTTTGTCAAACCATTCACCATGATATGTCATATGATTTGTGGCACCACTATCTAAATACCAATCATCTGTATGATGTGGCTCCACCATGCTTCCAACAACATGCTCCATAGGAAATAAATGTCCACTCGATCTATTGTCATATATGTTTTGATCATGAGGGTTGTACCCAACAAAGTTTCCTCCATGTCTGCCATAACCTCGACCTCTTCCACCACGATCACGATTTTGATTTAGCCTTGTGTAACATTCTCTTTCAAAGTGACCATAAATGCCACATCTGTTACAATATCCATCTCTTTGAGGATGTACAAATCGTCCACCTCCACGTCCACGAGTTCGGGATCTCCCCCTGCCTCTTTGGCTATAATCATTGTAACTTTGACTTTGTTGGTTTTGCCATTGACCTCTTCCAGCATTGTTTCCACGACCATAGTTTCCTCTTCCACCTCTATTGTTTCCACGACCTCTAGAGTAAAAAACCTGATCTCTGGAATTGTTATTTGATGTAGAAGGACCTGACTTGCCTAACTTCACCTCTTCTTGCAAACAAAGGTTTACTAACTCTTCAAAATCAGGCATGTGTCCTTGAACAGATATAGATGTATCCAATGACTTGTATTCCGGTCCCAAACCATTCAATGTCACTGAAACTAAGTTATCATCTGGAACTTCAACATTAATGCTCGCAAGATCTTCCTGTATTTGCTTTATCTTTGTCACATAATCTGATATGGATCTATTTCCTCGCCATACACAATGTAACCTTTGCTTCAAGCGAACTTTTCGTGGTTTTGTATTGGAGCTGTTCATTCTTGCTAGTATCTCCCATGCTTCCTTTGGAGATTGAGCCTTCTTCACATGTGGTATAAAGAAGTCACTAATGCACAGTGAAATCCAATGCATCACTTTCCTTGAATTCTCGATCCACTTCTTGTAAGCTTCTACTCCTGCTTGCCATGTTTTATGTGCTTCAACATTCTCTCTATTTGGTTCCAAACCAACCTCGAGACACTCTTGTTCACCTGTAATGTAATCCCATAAACCTTTGCCCATGATAAAGTTCTCCATCTTGTAAGACCATATGCTGAAGTTCTCTCTGTTTAGCTTCTCTCCAACAATCTGTGTGACTTGAGTTGAACTTTCTGCCATCTTTACTCTCTCAATTTCTTTCAAAGGATTTTGACAAAATTTTGGCAGAGTTTTGTTTGTATTTGGACAATATCTCAAGTGACAATCTCAACCAAAATGCTCATAAACACTGACATAAAATCTCTCACTGCCAAGGGAAAATCCACTGACTCACGCGGGGAAAACTAGCCTGCTAGTGTGAACACTGAACTTTCGGTGTAGACTTGTCCCTTATCTATTGGGCTTGTCTTTCTCCTTCCATTTGAATTTCACTCTTTTGCTATTTCTTTCTATCTTTCCATTATCTTGCCATGACCCCCTTGGATTGGAAACAAACTCACTCTTTGGAACATTTTGTACCCAACGTGGAGAAGGCAAATTGGTAACTCCAAAAGAAGGTGACTCATTAGATTTTAAAGGTGTTGGGGTGAGGTATGGTGGAATAGGAACCATAGGAGCACATGCCATAGAATTCAAACAAGCATCTCTTTGCTATCACTTGGCTTCCAAGGTTACCCTCCATGAGACGGATAGGTCAATAGCTTCAAAGTCCTCTCCCATGACATTTTCTCATGCATATGCATCCTCAAGTGTCTTTGGATATGACAACCTCACATGGAATTGGATTTCTCTCAAAATACCCTTAAGAAAACATTCCAATAAAACCCTTTCACTCAAGACAATAGGGGTCATAATGCTTACTCTTGAAACCTTGAAAACAACCAACATACTGAGCAATTGACTCACCCTCCCCTTGGAAGAAGTATTGCAGGTTCGCAAAGGCTAAATTTGAAGGAAAAATAGGAGAAAATCTAGCAACAAAAGATCTATCCACTAGAAGCATCAAGAACATCCTCAATAAGAACATCATCTTCAAAAGCATGAGCATCAAACAATGGCTTAACTTCTGGTACAAACACCCCCATTTTTAAAGGCTTTATCTCATCATCAATACACAAGAAATTCTCACAAATGCATCACTCAAACAATCAACAAAGAGAAAAATCGGTGGTATTCTCCTCTTCTCATGCTCTCTTTTTTCTTTCTTCAATGTGCACGATCACATTGATTGTTAGCGGGTCGCCGTGACGGACGTCTGTAGCATAGCTCTTTTGAAATAACATAATGTCAATACGCAAGGAAGTGACTCGGGATGGGGCCGAAGACTTAATGAAAGTCTCAATCTCACCAAAGTGAACTCAAGGGGCTACTCGTTCTACGAAAAAAGAAAATCAACCACTTCCTAGTCAGACAATTAGTATGCGTCCAATCTCACCACTCTAGGTCATCACTCCTTTTTGGCATCCAAACGAATCTGGAATGCAACGAAACTTAAGGAGAGGTATCGCTCAATCCTACCAAGTTGTGTCACCATCTGGGAAGGTACATAGATCACGACCCATCACAAAAAATGTGCAAAAAAACTGAAACACAAGTACTCAAAAAGGTCCTCCTTAAGCATAGAAACACTTATCCATGGTCAAAACATCAAAAAACAACCATTTTAACCTCCAAATCAATGCATTTAGCTCACAAACAATGCGTCGTGAACCATAGCAGAATTGAAAATGATCACACTTAGATTGTAGAGCAAGAGACAAGGAATGGAATGTGCTATTCGGAAACAAATTCTGATTACCAGTTCAGGAGAAAAGAAGATTACAATTTGTAGCAGTAAGAGGCCTCCATAGTGCACGTTTTTGATTCTTCAAGCTAATGATAATTCTCCCCTCAAAAATAAGGGTTTTGACTTTAAAAGCTAAGGGGGCTTTCGGCCTCTTACAAGGGTGTATACTTAGAGAAGTAGAGAGGTTATTGTCTAATTACATCACGATTACAACTCATCCTAGGCTGAATTACATGGCTTTCTTTGAAAAAATAGAGTGTTTATAGGGTTTAGTGTGCATACGCCTGTATATACCTGTATCCATAAAAAATTCCCCCCTTCCTATTCATTGCACGTTCTTGTGCAAGCTCTCTTTGAGCAAGTCTACTACCTTCTTTTGAGAGTTGCAGTGAAATTTTTGAATTTCTGAGCTCTTGCTTCAATCTCGTCTTTGGTGGCGAGCTCTCTGTAGGGATTATTATTGAGGTTACTTTTGTAGGCGATGTGGCAGGCTGGCATATCTATTGTCATTGGATTGAATATGGAAGAGTCCACTTCAAAGAAGCCTGTCATGAAAGCCTCTTCGAAGGTCTACATGTAATGAGAGGGCAGAAACATGACTCTTGCATACAATCCCATGATGACATTCCTGCTTGGATTTCTGTCTCCATATTCCAGCAAATTCCCCGCGTACCTTTGATAAAAACTTGCGAGGGATGCTCTACTGCTTCGATATCATGGAAATCTATAACGCATGTGATGAGCATTTTGGCAATCTTTACAAGCATCTGACAGGCAAGATCTGGGATCTCCTTCATCATGTTAATTACTCCTTTTAGAGTTTGAACCATGTACTACTCGGATGGTGGGTTGTTATTGAGAGGTTTTGTGATTACCGGGTAGTTTAGCACTACCGGTCTTTTGCTTTGCCAAATATAAAAACTGTCCCAAGATCACAGTCTGTTGATGGGACAGTAAGTGGGGTCAATCCTGAGATGCGCGTTTCTATAATAGGTTTCATCGGTGGGTCGCTGATCAAACCATTTTTCCAGCCAAAGGGGTTGATTGTCTATGATGGTCTAAATATGAAGGGCCGTAACAGGAAACTCTTTGTAGTCCCCTCTGCTATTTGGTACAAGTTTGGGGAGCTTTTGCTGCCATAATTTAACTTCTTTCCGCATCAATGGCAATGTGATCATCTCGTGCCCATGATTCTTTACTACCTCATCTGGAGTGATCATGAGGAGGGTAGCCGATTCCAGCACCTTCAGTTCATATTGCATATAAGCTTTGTGTGAAGGGTCCTTAACGTCTGAGATCCAATGCTGAATTTTATCCCTTGTTGACTCCAAAGTGGATGTCATGGCTGGATCTACAGATTCTTGTGTTCCTTTTCCCGTGATGGTAGTGGGAGCTTTTGTTTGATGAGCTTCAAATGTTGATTGTTTGAATCCTCCTCCTTGCTCAAAGTTCCCTGGGACCTACTGATATTTTGTCTGATCTTCTCTCAAAATTGCTAAATCCCCTCTTGCCTCAGCCAATTGCCATTTTAAATCTTCGATTTCCTCATCCTTGGCCTGATGTAGGGCCCTATGACAAGCCATCATGATCTGTCTGTCATATTTCTTTTGATTCAGGGCTTCTTTCAACTCTTTGATTTCTTGACTCAAAGAGGTAGATCTTGCAGTTGTCGTTGAGGAGGAGGGGGTCTCTTGTATGGCCAAGAGCTGAGCCAGAGATCTGCTAACCACCACATACGAGCCTTGTAGCTTCTCATTTTGTTCTCTTTCTTTGGTTAGCTCCTCCTCGAGACGTTGCTGCTCAACCTGCAATGCGGAGTTCGCCTCGTTAAATTGTTGCAGTTCCTTGTAATAGTAGGTTGCATTCTCATGTTCTCTTTGCAACTCTAATTGTGCCTGGAGTTGTGTCTTCTCTAGTGCTTCTATTTGTTGCTTTAGCTACAAGGACTCTGCTACCATTTTAGATGCTTCCTTCTTGGTATCTTCTACCTCCAACTCTTAAAGATTGTAAAGAGCCCTTTGACATTGAAACTGTAGCTTGATCTGCTCTAAGTGAGCGTCAATGTCAAAGTATTAGACTATCTCCACTCCTTCCTCCATGGCCGCTTGTGAGCGTGGCGATCTTGGCCTATGCTGACCTTTTTGACCTTGATCCAATTGTTTAGCTGTCTCATCTTGCTTTTCTCTTTGTTTCGAATCTTTTAGAGCAGCAGAGGTTGTGGCGGGCTTTGTGTGTGCGGACTCCATTTCTTGATGCGTTTTGTGTTCTGTCTGCTTTTCCTCCGCTCCTTGTTCTGGCAAGCGTGCAATTTTTCCTTCCTCTTTTTTTGAAGTCTCTGGAAGTGCCTCAACGTCCTTGGGAGAACCAAGGTCTTGACCTTGCTGGTTCTGTGTATTGTGATGTTCCTCTCCTTGCGGGTGACTTTCCTCTTTTTTGCTGCGATTAGATTCGTCAGATGATTCAAGATCATAGATGTGTGGCTTCTTTGATTCTTCTTTTTGCCTTTGCTCCATCTTTCACTTGAGTTCATTGTGAATTCACTCTCGGGGGGTTCACTATGTGTGAATTCACTCTCGGGGGGTTCACTATGTGTAAAACTACCATATCATGTGCGTTCAAGACATGTTTATAAAACACCTTATCTGTGAATTTTGTTAAGAATATAATGTACCCTTTTCTTTTAAAATCTGTAAGTTTGTTTCAAATTTGAAAAAATAATTCCCTTCTATATATATATTTTTGTAAGTTTCAAGAACTTTAAATACCCTTCTGTTGAACTCATGTGATAGGTTACATTTTTATTAGGTGACCTCCCCGGGGAATGCACTGCTGCATGGCGCTAGCAATATCCCATTTTTCTTCAGCTTCCTGCCTCTTTTGTTGCTTGATCTTTTCTAAAGCAGTTGTTTGCCTACGTAGTAGCAGAATATTTTTGGCTTCATCCTCTTCTTTCTCATCATCCATTTATGCTACTTGGATTTGCTTCTGATCTTGCTTTTGTTGGCGGAGCCTTTTCCTCAATGCCTAAGATTCTTCCATTGTTCTCTTGGCATGTGTAATGGGAATAGCCTCTTCCACATGCACAACTTTCTTTCGCAAGCGTGTATATCCAAGTGTGTATGGGTTGTCCTGCTTCTCCTCCAAAGACTGGTACTCCGAAGGAGTGTCTTGGGTGGGACCCTTCTTCCTGGCTACTCCGAGCATCTGACTCGGTCTTCTCGCTGTCAGAATCCTTTAACGGTGCACTTTGCCTCGTCTTTTTGACTTATGGTTTTGGCCTTGTAGAAGGTCCTGCCATTGGTCTTACAACTCTTTTAGATTTGTGGATTAGATCTAACTGCACTTCTCCAGGTGGTAGATCCTCGATAATCCCCAGTGCCTGATAGGCTATACGTGTGAGCATTGGTCCCCCGTTCATGTAAGCTTTACTTATTTGACTCCCTTTCAGGTTTGCTTCCACAATAGTGTCAAGAAGATAGATGCCAAAGTGGCAACTGACCACCTTGCCTTCAGCCAAGCCCATTGCCATTACCATGGCCACGTGCAACAAAGGTTCGGTATATCTAGGCGGCTTCTGCACCTTGAAATGTTGCGATATAAGGTGCAATGGAAATTCAGTTCTGAGTAGATCAGGTCTTGATACGTCAGCGTGTGGCCTCGTTGCTTCAAAAAGGCTTTATCATTGTCTATTACCTTCATCTTTTGTAAGATATTGTGCATCCCTTGCGGCAGGTGGAGGGCTTCATTGATAATTTCCGTTGTGATTTTTACCTTGACAACTGCCCCATTCTTGTCCATCAAAGTTGCTTCCCCATTGTATTGTTTTTTCCATTTTTGTATTGTAGCACACCATTTCAATATTTGTTGTACGTTTACTCCTAGCCTTTGTTGAAGGTTTCACTACTTGGTTGGATGGTCTCCTCCACAAGTATTGCATCTTCGGGTGGGCGGTTGTCGTGTGTTTGGGTTCATCTTGTTTCCTTGGTTTATCCTCCTAATCACTTCCTTGATCATTTGATCAACATCCGACACAGTTGGGTTTTTCCCTCCCAATTTTGTCGTGGACTTACTAGTGGTTGAAAAGGTGCTACTCGTCCCCTGATATGTCTCTTCGGTCACCTCCCCATATGCCTTGTAGTTATCTACAAGATACAATGCCTCTTTTGTGACTTGCTCAAAATTTACACATGCCTTCAAGTGCAAGTCCTTTTTTAGCGTGTCATTTCTCAATCCTTCTATGAAAAGGGTTAATAGTCTTTCATCTTGAGGTAGTTCTTGGGAAGGGCATGTTTCTATGTACTGCTTGAAACAAAGCGATGCTTCCTTCACTTTCTCCTTTTCCTTTTGCCTAAATGCATAGATCTGGGAGACAGTGTTATGCTTGATCCCCCTTTGGAGAATTCCTCAGAGAATTCTCAAAGAAGTTGCTCAATACTTGGGAATTCCAAGATGTTTAATTGTTAGAACCAAATCAAGGTAGTACCTTCTAGTGTCAACCCAAAACCTTCATATTGACTGTGGAAATCAGTTACCTATTCTGCTCTCGACAGTTGTTTGAAGATTGACACATGGGCATACGGATCTCCAGATCCATTATACTTTTTGGGTATGCATTTTGGCACCTGAGATGGTCGCATAAATCTGGTTTTTGCAACCATTTTAAGAACTCCTAGTCCGCCTGGTGTGACTTCTCTAGGTTAATAATCTCCTCTTGGTACTAACATTGGTATCCTATCCGCTATATGTTCATCAATTCGATCTCGTGTAATAGTCGGAGGGATTCCAGTGGTGTAAGTGATGTCAGAAACAATATTGTCCCTATGTGTGTTTATGGAAGCCCTAGACATCCTTGATCTTAACGATTCTGTTTTTGGGACTTGTTCATGTCCATAAGAACCCTCCACCCTAGTTCTCAAGGGGCTCCAGGTACAGTCTCAGGTGCTACAAACGGATGGCGTGGAAGGCCCTAAAAACAATAATAAAACCATATACTGCAAGCATGAAACACACAAATTTGCATACCTGGCAAATCCCTTAGAGAGAGGGAGAGAGAGGAAGAGAGCACACGCTAGCGCACCTCCTAGAGTGGAGTGTTACGCCGGCATGGCGAGAGAGAAGAGAGGAGAGGAAAGAAGTACACGGGCACTGGGTGAAATCTCCCCCCGTGCAAGAGTGACCATTTTCCTCTTGCATGTATTTGATTTATAGATTTCTTGAATGGTCAAATTGAGTACAAATTGGCCGACCGGTCATAAATGGTCAAATCTCATAAAAGAGCACTTGAATAATAAAATGCACTATATATCTATATATATATATATATTTTTTTTTTATTTTTATTTTTTTCCCATTTGCATAGGTCTAGATCTACCTAGTCTTTTCCACCTGTCAGCTGCAATAAATAATAAAATATCAATCCTATAACATACCTCTCTGTTGGAAAGCAACTGTCCTCAGTTGCGAAGATAAAAATCTGCAAAAAATAGTGATTAGTATTCTTGGTTAGAAACATGTCATAAAAAAAGGAGAAAGTATTAAACTAAATAACATTGTTTATGTCTGTCGTCATCCACATACTACCTATTCTAGTGTCCCATACCACTAGAATAAGCAGTATATGTCATACCTTGATGAATCACGATATCATTGGTCATACTCATCATGAATAAGTCAATTTTCATCAATCTCAAGTCCAATTTCACAAATACTGTCGCGACAAGAAATCATCATATATCCATTACAAATCCAAATCCAAACATCTGCCAACATGTACCCATTTCAAATCCAAATCCAAATATCCATCATTTTGTATACTCGGGTAACAAAATCGTACCAGTTACAATGGTGGCTAGCCACTGAAGCATGATTTCGTGATTGGTGTGTTGCCAAAATCAACGAATCTAAACCAATAAGACGTGCTGCTTAAATCAGTGAATCTACACTAATGCTGCCTAAATCGGAAAATCTGCATTTGGTATAAGTTTAAAAATCATAAATCTGCAATTTATCAATGTGCTGCCTAAATCGGTGAATCTGCACCAAGATGAGCATTTACACACTACCTAAATTGGCGAATCTGTGTGCACATGACCAATGGACTAGACAAGGCATAAAAATTACAAAAAAACCTGGTACCAAATTATAATAGATTGGAATACTGAAGTATATACCAGAGGTTGACGATTGTCCCAATTCAAATGAACTCATGCTATAGCTCAATATCAATGATGTCAATAGAAAATCCATTTAGTACAAGTGTAAGACACAATGCAAGAGATGATTGAAGGATAGAGTGCATCAAAAAAGCATATACCATATCAAACTTGTACTAAAGTATAGGTAATAATTTCAAAAAGTGTTAATTTTGTCTCAAAAATTGACCATGAAATAAAACAATGTGCCATCCTGTTTAAGGTAAAATAATTTATGACAATTAAACTATATTGCTAAAAAGAAAAGAATAGCAATATGATTTAACGTCTAGATTGGTATAATTGTACATAGAAAAAAAAACTAAGTTAAATATTGATTGGAGTTAATGAAGGTAAGACGCTTCCTTAAAGGTCCTTCTAAGTTATACAAGATAGCTACTGTAAATTGGAGTATGATTAGTGTCAGATAGTACCTCCCAAGTACATGAGTCTTTGCTCTTTCTATACAAACATGAAATTGACCTAGTTTATGCTTCTCAAGCAAGAAGCAGTTAAGTTTTCCATGAGCAACGAAAACAATTCTAGCTTGGCACACTATTCATGAAGCATGCCTTAATTCTTTGAGCGAAAATATACTAGTGGAAGATGCAAGTTCACATAATTTTGGTAGAGATTACAATAGATTATTATTTTTCTTGGTGAGTTTAGTGATTAATGAAATTGTGTTATAAGATGATTGTCGCATACGCTTTTTTCTATTGTGTCTACCATCAATAGTGTATATATGGTATTGTTTCTCTACTTTCAATGTAGACTAAAGCACAAGCACCTTTTTTTGGGGGTGTTCTGGTGAAGCTCAATGATAAAATATTCGAGTCAGCATGATCACTCTAACAAGTTTGGATGGACTTGTACACCCCTTAACAATCTAAAGAGGCATCAATAATTGAATAGACAAACCGTCAACTCTAAAATGTTTTGTTCATTGGGTTATAAACCTATAAGGTTGGCACTTAGTAGGGACCCTAAAAAAATAATTAAAGAAAAATCACAAAGGAATTATCAGCCAGTAATATCAGTTGTGTGATTCAAAAGGCGTAAACCACAAATAGCGAACTAGTACCAGTATGTAGCCATTATAGTTTTTGTTTTAAGTTTAATTTTAACTTTTTAAAAATTTTCATAAAATAAGATAGGAACTGAAGGAATTTTGCTCTCTATCTCCCTCATAGTATGTTTTGAAAAATGTCCCTATCACTATGCATGTGACGCTCGACACACAAGTAAAAGAAACACGGTGTTGAATTTTGAGAGCCTCTACATGATGAGGGTGATAGCTTACGTGATAGCTTATGATGAGGGTGATAGCTTACGTGAGATAGCCCATTGCAAAAACCCAACATTCAAAGATCAAAAACTAGTCGTGGACTCGACTTTGAGATAAGTCAACTACCTATCTCCAAAAAAAAAAACAACAACGTGGACTGCATGGTGGGCACACCAGTGTTTGGTATAGAAGAAGAAAAGGGAAGAAGAAGAGTATTGTAACGTCGTAGAAAACTATTTGAAGAGACCTTAAAGATCTATCTGTAGATGAGGAGAGAGAGAAATGAAATGAAATGTTATACTAGCACCAACACAAGGAACTCACATACTCGCTCATCTTAATTTGTAACAATGGAAATCTTACAAGATTCTTCTACAACCTTGGCTTCAAGGAACTCAGGAAAGTGATGGAACACTGAAACTTTGAAGAGAGGGTAGAGTCGAACTCACGAAAGCATGGTCAGATCCCAGGTTAATGACGCTAACCAACTCGTAGGCAAACCGTCTGTGCATATATAAAGTACCTGATATAATTTAAAATAATTAAAAAAACACTTTTTCCCAGGTCCCAACTCGAGGACGCAGTAGTTCCATTGCCCCTCGGTTTTTTTTTTTTGACTCTGTGTGCCCTACTGTCTGCCACCAACCTCCCTGTTCATCGCTCGTCACCTGCCTCTGTGCGACTGGATGTTCCTTGCCTTTGATACTTGTGGGTATATTTGTGGATTCCCCCTAATAAACCATTTTGCAAAATCATAGCTACATACTAACAAGTCTTTAAAATCCAATGAGATCAAATTATAAGATCTAATACAATGTCTGCATAAAATAAAGTGAGGTAAAATTTAATCATCATCCTCATTGTCAAGCGTCATCTGAGAAGTTATTGCAAAGGTCTCTTCAGAGCGTCGTCAATGTACGCCATGTCTTTCTCCCCAGTTATATCTCTTGGTCGTGATTGCTCTGTGATAACTCCCATTCACCATGATCACCTTCGAGCAATGCTAAGAATATTCATGCTCACCCCTTCTCTAAACTACAAACTGCATGATAGTTGGTGGTAGAAGAGTTGCAACTATTGCATGCAAGTGAGTTGACGGCCAAGATTGTTAGCAATGAATGGAGCTTGGAGAGAGAGAGAGAGAGAGAGAGAGAGAGAGAGAGAGAGAGAGAGAGAGGGGGGGGGGGGGGGGGGGGGGGGGGGGGGGGTGGATGCATGAATAGGTGGCCCGGTTTTAACCGGTTGAAAGTTGCTTTTGGAGGCTTAAAATTTAGGGGTATGAAACTGGTGTTATGGGCAAGAATTGTTTGAATTAAATAATCGTGTGGAGGATACAAAATTGTTTGAATTTAATAATCGTGTGGAGGATTCAAAAACCCGTGTGGAGCCCACGTCAGACGAATGTTCAGTTGAATGTTTGCATGACTATACTTCTCCATATCTCTTTGCCTTTCTCCTTCTGCGCCTTTCTTAGCTCACTCTATAGCCCCCTGTGCACGCTTCTTATCCTTCACTATGAATAGCAACCTAAGAAAGAGCCCAAGGAATGCAGCCCGGCAGGTCTCCCCCACAAAGACCTGACATTCTCCCACGAAGGTATGTCACCTCTCTGTGTGTTGTGTACAACGAACCTATATGTGTAGTAGAGTATTGAGGTGTGGATATATTGAATAATGAATATGGATTTATTCTTTTTAGAGATAGAAGTTACAACCTCCTTCCAAAATCAGTCGCTTTGTTCACCCCAAGGATGTGGAGGTGCCATTAAAGGCATTCTGCACGACAAAGGAGGATTTTCACAGGGAATATGGGTTAAGTCTTGAGGGGAAAGATGTTAGGAAGTTGACAAATGTAGATGTGCCCATATCCGACTAGATGAAAGTTTTCACATGCCTTCCAGTGAAGGAGAAAAAAGTTTCGATAAAAATAGCAAGGCTGGATCACTACAAGACACTCTACTAGCTCTACAAGCAGGTGTATCAATCCAAACCACCAAACTATCTACTGGGAGTCAAGTTTGTACGCGGATATGTTTATTTCGTATGCATAGGTCCGGTAAAGTGGGCTGAGTTTGCATCTGAGGTGGTGAAGAATGTGACCAATGAAGGTCGCTTAGATAGGAAAAGAGAACAATGGAAGTTAGAGACTTCCCAAGTATCCACAGGAACCCCAAGTGGTTCTGCCATCTTGTTAGTAAATACCCCATCCGGAAGTACACCAGCCAGAAGTGGGCTTTTTGCGACTACTCAGTCTACGTTTAGAGTTGAAGTATCAACTTCCTTGCAAGAACTACTTGTTGAGGTTAGAAAATCTCATGACAATGTATCAGCCGAGTGTCAGAAGGCTAAGGAGTCTGTGGTCAAATCTGGTGCTGATGTGCACCGTTGCGAGGGTGCCCTTGAAACCATCCGAATTTACTTCCCTGACGATGCCAATGTACCAACAGGCTTGCTTGAGAGCCTCCAAGAAAAATTTGACCAAGCAAAAGCCACCCTACAGCAAGCAGCACAGGTATGCTTTTAACTCTATCTGATTGTAGTATAATACCTGCAAAGTAATATTTGGATGTACAATATAATATAGTCTATATACTGTTGTGGAATGATTACACAATAATACCTATAAACTAGATTGATTACTATAAATAATGGTAACATACCTGCAAAGTAACGGTTGCAATACCGGTATTGGTATTCTATTGGTGAATATGCTACTATAAGTTCTATCAATGATCACAATAACGGTATGAAAGCAACATAATATAGGTATAACAACAAAATAATACCGATATAGTAACAAAACAAAACAGCAGTTCAACACTGGTATGATTATAATAACCATACTGTACTGAAACTCTAATAGTGAAAATGGTATTATAAGTTTTACAATACCGGTATTATGGCTCTATCATACCGGGATGGGTAGAATGTGGTACCACAAAACCGAATAATAAAAAAACATAGTAGTATGACAATAACATCAATTCGATAAGGGTAGATGACAATACCGGTAAGATGTTATCATACCGGTAGGAACCGGTATGATTACATCTTACCAGTATGGTTATATCCTACCGGTATAATTATATCCTGTCGGTATGGTTAGATCCGACCGGTATGATTACACCCTAACGGTATGATAAAATCCAATTGGTTTGATGTTATCCTACCGGTATGATGTTATCGGATGTTATCCTATCGGTATGATGTCATACTATCCAGTATAATAACATCATACCGGTGGGATAACATCATACCGACAAGATGTAATCATACCGGTATGATAACATTATTATGCCGATCTTCAAGCATTCATATGGATTTTATACCTGTTTGACATTGTCTGATAACAGAGGTCTCTTGCCTACAGGAAGAATTATCCAAATGCTTGGAGCGTGAGGAAACCTTTGGTCTCTGTGTCACGTTTGTGATAGACATGATTAGTCAACCAATGCTACCTGAAACCATAGGCTTGCCTGCACGAGTTTCAACTCATGGACATAGTATTGTTCTCATTGATGTGTGCTTGTGGTGTAAAAATTCATGATCACAATCGCTCAAGCCATGTTGTTCTATTTCCTTGTTCACATGCATACCATGAATTCTGCTATGCTCACTTGGTTGAGAAAGGAAAGTTCCTGCTTAAGGGTTATTTCTGTAGAAGACCAATCCCTTCTAAAGAAGAAGCCACTTGAACCATGCCCAATAACAAGTGAGAAAATTGTTTCAACGGGTAAGAAACACACCATTGTTTTAATCAAGTGGTTGATTTTTGTCTTCTCTGATGTTTTTTCAGATTCAAGCTGCTTTAGAACTACTGTCGGTAAAGACACAGGGAATAATGCAGTGACGCCTGCATACAAGACACATGTGGAGGTTTTGCTTGATGAAAGTGTCCCTTGTAATGCTGAGAAACCTGTTTTGGAAACAACAGAAGAAGAACAAAACTTTGAGGTAAAGGAGCAGAGTACGACTGGTGCTGAAGTGAAAACCCAGAATGAGGAAGACAATGTGTTGGTAGACACTGGCATACGAGTGACAAGATCAAAAACGAGGTCAACGTGGCAAGAGTAAGTTTTTTCATTGATTAAGGCTCTAATAAGTGATCTTTTGCTGCATAGCTTTCTAAAGCTGATGGTTGTGTAGATGTTAGACTGGAGGGAAGTCCTGAGGAGACCCTTGCTCAGCATATGAGAAAGGCAAAAAAAATAAAAATCGAGAAGACTGCAGATGAGAAGCCTGAAATGGAGCAAAAAAGCAAGGAAGAGGAAGAGACCCAGGGGCAGCCAGAAGAGGAGATGGACATAGAAGACACTAAGGAGATGCAGAATACCGGCACAAGTTCTGACCCTAAACCTAGAGCCTGCAAAAGATTATAGTTTGCCCCCCTATGTTTCTTTTTATGTAACCACTTCTGAAATTAATATAACTTTCGTTCCCATTCCACGTCTCTTTCATCTTGTGCCTAATTTTTGAACATTGTGTATTTTTATTGTATGATTTCAATCTGTAGATATGTCCTAATTGCATATTTAAATTTGAGTCTTGTGTAATTTTGCATCTGCAGATATGTTTTCAGTTGAAGAATGGCGCCTTGCAGATAGGTTCAGGTCTGACAAGCAGAATGGCAAGGCTAACATTCGTGCAATATGGAATTGGGTGTTGTCTCCTCCAGTGCTTGTGTTTCCTCTATGGTATAGACTGTGTAAAAGAATCCCACTGATATGGCCAAGGCCACCACCTTCGTTGAGCGTCCAGTGTAGGGTTCTCATTTTGGACCTTAATGGCTTACTGCTCAAGAAATTTGATGTAAAATATGGTGAAGAATTGCCCTACTGGCCGGAAATGCGCCATGTTGTTGAAGGGGATACACAGTTTTGGGTAAGGCCTGATGCAGAAGTGTTTCTGAATTTTTGTTTCAGATGGTTTGAAGTGTGGATATGGAGATGCTCTACGAGTTTGAGAAGCTCAAATGCACGCTAGCGACAGTGTTCCCAGACCACCACAAAAGATTCAATAGAGTGGTAAGTCAGGCGCAGTGCACAAGGGCCCCTTTTAAAATGGGCGCAACAGATAAACCAATGTTCCACAAGAATCTCCAAAATTTTCCTGACCTACCACCTGAGACACATATCTTTGATGATTCTGGATATAAGCTAATGTTTAATATTGGGGTCATTTCTTGTTTTTCCCAAGCTAGAAAAGCAGTCTAAAGAAGTGCGCGCCTGTTTTCTGTCAACCACTGCTATAAACTGGCTGGCACACTGGTTGATCTCTAAGGACATAATTGAGTATACAAAGAGGACTGTAATTTGTGAAGACGAACAACCTAATGACGCCTATGTGCGTCATATTTATTGGAAATGGCAGATTGAATTTTTCCAGAACAAAGGAACATATTTTTTTTGTAAAACAAAAGCTTCATAAAGTCTGTGAAGTGGGCAACTTTTGTCGATGTATTTTTTTGTCGATGGATGTAAATGGAGAATTACTCAGCCTTTTTGTCAATCAATGTAACAGAATTCATGTATAATACATTTACAAGCAAGTTGCACGAAAATACGTTGTATTCTATATTTGAAGTATCTTGCAAATAAAAGGAGAGTGGGAGAGGGACAAAGAGAGAGAGAGAGAGAGAGAGAGAGAGAGAGAGAGAGAGAGAGAGAGAGAGAGAGAGAGGCTGATAAGGGTTTGCAGAGAGTGCATCTTCTGGCGAAGGAGGAGGAGAAGCAGGCAGTAGGAGGGTTGGCAAGTAAGTTGTCAATGTTGCATCTTTCCTGGTTAGGGTGGACTCACAGAAGCACATTGATTTTGCTCTGTCCAGTCCTTTTGGTGGTGGGTGACTTGGTCATGTGAAAAAATGAGAAGAGTCAAATAGGGACTTGTATGATATTGGTATGATACTGAGAAGTGACTGGTTTCAAACACAGTTCAGTTTTATAGTTAAAGGTAGAGTCAGAGAAAGGGATTCTGTCATCATGTTTGTACTATTATTGTACTTATACTGTAATCTCCAACTTGTATGATACCAGTACAAAACCATTAAATTGCCGCCTTTATAGAACCAGTTTATTTAAAACGTAAGGACATGTAGTGATTCAAAGGGATAAACAAAGACATTTTTTTATTTTAAAAAGGAAGTTTGGACAAAAATTTAAACAAATTGATTGCTACAGCTCAAAAGGCATACTATTGTAGATAGACTCACTGACATCAAGTGATATTGTATATAGTTTTGAGTTGCTAGGATGGGGTATCATGGGGATTTTGATTGCCCGAACAAGATGTGAATATATGAACACCTCTGGCTTTTTTTCCAAAAGCTCGTAGGTCTTCTCATTTATCATACAATAGTAAAACCCTTTGACAACATAGGATTCTTGCCCAATGATATTTCCCTAGTCATCTTCAGCGTCTGAATGAAACTCCTCAATAGCTGCAATGCATTTCACAATATAGAAATCCACTTTTTCTTCATTGTCATTTGGTGCAGGAACAACAAAATTATCACCAACAATAAGAGCTTGACTGAGGGTGTCATAGTGTCCTTCATATGATGCATCCTCATTTATTTGGTCTCGTCTTCCCCTTCTTCTGTAGGATCCAAAATAAGGTATGTCCAGAAAGGAACGTGTGACTTGCTCACACATCTCCTCCACTTTTCCTGTTTACATGCACTACAGAAACAAGACAGTGAACGTGTTCTCAAAGCAGTTGTATCATGCTCTGAATATGCAGAAACAAAGTGCATTGAGCGGGTATTTTTTACAACCTTCACATCCCAATTTTTTCCCCTTTCGACATCCCCCAATTCAATTACCCAAAAAATCATGCTTAAATAACGAGCGTGGGATGCATAGGTGGATGTAGCACCATCTGACAAGGTCCGTCTCAATAATTCCACAACATCTGCAACACAGTCTATCTTTGGGCAGTTTGACTGCAATTGGTATTGAGTTAAAGACCTTTTTATCACTGTCCCACACCATCGTGTTCTCCCTTACCATGGCCGGCGGATCCAAAAAAGTTCCAAGACATTTTCCATCCCGTAAAAACACTGTATCTACATTTTATTCAATGGATAGAAGAAGATTAATATACTCTTGACACGATAAAGTTACCAAAAAAAAACGTATTATAATATTACTTATGTTAGACAAGCATTTTATTACAACTTTAATGCCAATATTATAGGTCTCTATATTAAAACCACCTTCAAATAATGTTTGTTAGAACATGGTATACCTGGCAAGGAAATAGAATGGAGTTCTTGCTTTGAATTGTGAAGCTGCTCCATCAGACCATACCCAATGACGCCTTATGTTTAGACCAAATTGCTTTAGCCATTCTTCATGTTTTAGAAAACAATGTTGAACAAAATGTGTGTTATGTTGCTTGTCAGCTGAAATGAAGAAGTGAATTGTCTTGTGGATGTCACCTGCATAATATAAAAATCTCAAATTATTGAAGGCTTAATACAAAAGAAATAATACTGATCTAGGGTGATGTCGTTACTTGCAATTCGGAAATGTGTTATGTGCACAAAAATAGTTACTTGACTTGAATATCAGTGCATGACTGAATCTCATTTTGTTCTGTGAAACTATAATTTTCAGCAAAGTCAACAACTGACACAACAAGAATCTGAGCCACGTGCTTGTTAGTCTTGTAGAATGTCAAAATGTGCTTGAATTGGAGTGAGGTTTGAGTCCGTGATTGAGTCAAGAAGGAAGACATCTCAAAACTTGAGTCGGAGTAAGTGTCAGGCACTTCCTCCACTTATTAAATACTTGGCCTTCAATACCAATACAACCCATTTTTATTGTTGTAAATCTTATCTAGCAATTTTCCAAGCTAGATCTTAACCACTCCTATAAAGTGAAGTTAGTCTTTTGATCAATAAGTATATACAAGGACTTTTGATGTAAATTTTTTCTTCAATTCTGCCAAAGTAGCCATAAGGTGAATCTGCAACCTTCAAATCTAGAAGAATCAATTTCAAGTAGCAAACAATATCAAGATGATTGTAAACTTGCTAGGATAATTGTATAAGGTGTCTTTCAGCCATATGAACCAAAAAATGTCGAAAAGGGACTCTTTGACTAGCGAGAGATACTAAGGACGCATCTACTCGATCAAAACATGATTATTTTCCACTTTTGTTTGTCACTGGTCAACCATGTATCCAATAAGCCTTGAATATGGTTATTTTAATTTTTTGGTCTACTTGGTACAATTCTCTAATGGTTTTTGTATGTGGTAGTGTGAATTTCAAATCAAGTGGTCATGCAAATTACCCTAGACCCAATCCCTTTGAGAAAACTTTAAAAAGTTGAATTTTTAGAGCAGGAGAAATTAAGCAGACTTATTATCTCCATGATCAAAATGAAGAAATTTTTCAACTTTTTTGGTTTGTGATGACTAGTCACACCCTAACCAAGACACAAATCAACTTTCATGAAGTTTAGTTCAGTTTTGAGGTTCCTATGCCAAATTTTGTGTCTGCACTTTGGTTCTAGTGATTTATGAGCTTCTTTGGCAACTTACAACTCCAAATTCTACCAAAATTGAATCAATGCCTCCTTACATTATGCCAATGCTTTTGGAGTAGAAAATGGTGAAAATCTTACTTTTTTAAGCCCCCATATATTGAGTGCGCTTATTATCTAGGTGCTGTTTACAAAGACCATATTAGATAAAGTGGAAAGAATCTCATTCCTATCTTGATCAAATATGAACATGTTTTATTTAAATCCAATATGATACCTAGAATGGTCCCATGAACAATTTATGTGCTCTTCTCTTGCTCCAAAAATCCCAAGAAAATTGTTCCTTAATATTTGTGGTCATTCTCTTCTTGGCTATTATATATAGACTTTATTCCAAGAAAACATGGAGAGAAAGATATAGTTGCATTTAGTGATCATCTTTAGATTTGGTCAGCTCAATCTAAAGATATAATTGTACTCATCAATGATCACCTTTAGATTGGGTTAGCCCAAATATTGGTGAATAGCTCTTACCACTGGATTTCTTGCACTCTCATAAACCTTTTGTGTGATAGTATTTTCACTATTATGAGTGATGTTATAACTAATCGGCAATAATTCATTAACTGTACTCTAAACTATCCTTCAGTGTTGGTAGCTTTAACACTCATAAACTAGAGTGCAACAAGTTTTTTTAAAAGAAAACTACGTTAGCCCAATGTTCTTATGACCTACTATAGTCCTATTAAGATGTTAAAAGTTTATTCATCTGAGGATAGTTGCATTGAAGTTTATAGTGTATCATTTGTATGTATACATTTGAAGTTAGAGAAAAAAATTTCTATCATAAAGAGAATATAGTGTTAGAGGTAGGATGTTGCAAATGATAAAGTTCTTTGTTCATAAAATTGAAATCTACTACAAATGGAACATTGCTTGAATGTATGACATGTAGCAACACATCTCCTTTTATGTGAATGGTGCTTTATTAATAATGATTCTTCTTTACATAGGACATGTTATGATTTAAGTATATAATCAAACAAAAAGCTTCTATTTAATTTTTTATATACTAGAAATTATATATAAGATGTAAATCAATATGCACAAAGATCACTACTAGCTTTCTCTTCAATATGTAGACCACATGTGAGCTCCCTTGTCTTATGTGAGCTAAACTATTTGTAAGATTGGTTTCATAGTTTCTTCGTGTAGGCTCAAATAACTTTAAACTAAATGCTTCATTCCATAATCATCATAGAATAATTGGTCCGCATTAAAAAAATTGAAATAGAAAACATTGCATGTAATAATATTCATTGACACTTTTCTAAAGAAGAGTCTCCTTATAGTAGGATGCACTCTAAAAAAGTGTGATGACATTCAAGATAGTTGGGCTTGAAGCTTTTCAAGATTCTAACATGAGAGGATTCATACGGATCAAATAAGTACTTTACTAAAATGTGGAAAGTGACATTAGGAGTCTTTTCAAGAATGTTGGTTACAAAGGGTCACACCATACATTAGTATCTAAGAGTTATTTTTTCCGCTCCATCTTTTTAGAGAAAAATTGACTATAGTAAACAGCCACACTTGGCATAAAAGTTTGGTGTAGCAGAGGATCATTTGATATATTGTATGCTCCACATGACCTCAAGATATTGAAGGAAGAGACCAGATACTAGAAGGGAACAACGAGTCATTGGTCTCCTTGGGGCCCCATAGTAGAGGGCTTGGGACTTAATAAGTATTGGATTGAAATAGCTAGGAATCTTAACAACAATGGATTCGGCTCCATGGATGTTTTTTGGGATCATCACAAAGGGGACTCGAACTCCCTAGAGCACCTAAAGCTGATCAACAAACTTATTGGAAAGGTTGGAAGTGTCCTGGAGAAAGTCTTTTTCATTCACTCAGCACTAAGCTATTTATGAGAAGATGTGCATTACAAAAGACTGGGTTGAGCACATCAACTGAATCTAGGCCAAAAAGTGGTCTTCACAAAAATGGAACCAAGTAGTAGGGAACATTTGGAGCAATGTGAGGGACAAAATTTCCTTTTGGGGGGAATGTCCGGGCAATAAGAGGCTTCAAGATCTTCATCTATAGATGGTTGTTTACCCATTTGGACACCCTTTTCTTTAGACATGAACTTGTGATGGGCTATAAATGCATCAATAAAATAAGTGTGATCCTTTGGATAAAGTGCGGGTACTAGAAATTTGTTGGTGGCTTATCCTTAACAAAAGAAAGCAGTTATGCAATCTTTGCAAGAAAGAGTAAAAGGTATCTGTAACAAGAATCTCAAAATTTGTAATATATTGAAAGGGTTTGTGTATGGTCAATGTTCTCAAATCCCTTGAGGGGATTTGTGCCCATTGAACATATGTTTTTTGTAAATGATGGAAACCCCTATGCAAAGGATATGCAAGGGCTTGCATGTATTATTTTGAGTTAATTCAAAACTAGCTTGATTGAGCATTGCTATATAAAAAATGTATTGAACTCCATCCTCACACAATCTACATGAAATCAATCGTTTGTCAGTTTGTCAGTAAAATTCAATCACCAAGAACTCTTTAAATGAACTTTAAATAGTAGAGATACCTCTTGTTTAGTTGGTTAAATGAAGAAGACCATGGTCATAAAGTAACTTTTTTATAAATGTCCTTGAAGATTGAGATTTTCAATTGAATCCTTTTCAACGTAATCTCTTTGCAAGAGAAATCACAGGCTTCATGCTTGGTACAAGCTGTGCTTCCATCCTAAATATATCTTTAACTATAGTTTTTCCTTTTTGTGAATTGTAGAATAAATTCATCTTACTCTTAACACTTTCTATAGCCCATTCGTCTATAATTATTGTTGTGATGTGTTGTACTTGTTTTTTTGGTGGAGGCCTACCCACACTGGAATTATTTCTAGCCATTTTTAATTTACATCTTGCCAATAGTTAGCAACATCCCAAACAATGTTAAATATTGGATGGCTATCAACCACTGAGATTTGACCATAGCAATTAGACCCAATAATTGCACACACATCATCCACATCGTTGAGATGCACTAGATAAGGTAGCAAGTGCCCATTGAGAACATTATTGTCCTTCATATCAACCTCAAAATTTGATGGAAACATGCAATTCTTAGTAGATGAAACACAACATTTGTTATATAGAGATTCATTGACCAACATTGTTCTTCTTGGATTGCATCCAAAGCATTTAGATAATATAGCTAGTGGCTTGAACATTGCCTCCACACTTGTGTTGTCTGGTCTAAACAATTTCTTTTTGTTTTACGTGTGAATCTATCTTGTCCCCAAACAATAAAGAAAGAAAGAACTACTCCTGCCTTCTTAAGCAAACATGTGACCATTTGGTGAAGATTATAGTCTGATATATTTGAACAAATCCCCATATTGCATCTCTATACAAGGTTTTGTAGATAAAGTTTGCATCTAGGCCATATAATAAAATATTTAATCTTTGCATACATATTGCATTTGTATTGTTGATGTTTAAAATACATTCTTAAGCAACAATCCATTCAAACAAAATATTTATTCTTTGTATACATACTGTATTTGTGCATTGTTGATGTTAGAAATACATGCTCAAGAAACAATCCATTCAAATATAGTATAAAGGCCAGCATTGACCTTGAAGATATCACTTCATTTTCACAGCTCACATTGTTAATTTTAATCTTCAACTTGTTGTTCTAAATCTTTAATGGAGAAACTTTGTCTAGATCTCCTTGCATTGCCATTCAATCGTTTTTTGAACACCCCACATCAAGTGTTCACAATACTTAAGCAATAATTTTGGGACTTTCCAAAAAATTAACCATCTTCCAAGTATGTAACAAATGATCTAAGAATTATATCGCTAATAAGATGTACCCATTTTCTTTTAGTGGAAAGGGGGAATGGTCCTCAAAACTTGGTGAAAAATTAGAGCCTTCCTTCAACATTAAGCATGTAGCCTCTTTCCAGTGGCTAGCAAATTTATTTAGTTGATCCTTTCAATGCATGTTTTCTATTTTGAGAAATTTACTATAAACTCTGTATCAACTTAAGGAAGATGTTTTTAACATTCACAACCACTACATACTTTCCTTGAAGACATGAATTGTTCCAAACAGTGGAGTAAGAATCATTTCTTCATAAGTTAACATGAGGCAAGAGTCTAAAGACATTGTTTGCACATCAAGTGTGGTCCTATGCCCATTCTTGGTATGAATGACATTTTGCCTGCAAATGCTCCTAGACCAAGGAAATCGAACAACATAATCTTCTTGAAAAATATGTTGAAACACTTTTTTGTATGTAAGATTTTCTTAATACCATTTTTGAATTTAAAATATTGTTTTCAAATATGACCCCTCTAACTTATAATATGCAAGTTTCATTGAATTTTGTTAAGTTATTTGTGTTTTCTATATCTCACTTTCTTAAGGATCTTGTGAAACTCCTTTTAGTTAGAATCTTGTGTGCTAATAAAATGACCATTGAGATCAACTATCGATTGGTTTATTCAAGAGAAATGGAGCATCATGTGTAAAAATGAATGCCACTCTAATTAGATCACAATCATAAAAAAATTGAGTGTTCTTAGAGCAGCTGAATCCATAGTTAAGTTTTCAATTTGTTAATCAAAATCATAGGGAGAAACTACCTTAATCTAGTAATGATGCACTTTCTTCTGTACTTAATGATGCACCCTTCCAATCTTACAAGGATCTAAATTGACTTCTTTGATCATTTTTTAGTATTGAGCATGTTTTTGTACCTCTAGTAGTGCCGCACTTACTCTCCATTGCTACAAGTATCTAAGTTGACTCCTTTCATACTTTCAAAGTCTTTGTCAATATCCAATATTTCATCATTTACATGTCAATTATGTATAAGAAGCAATTCCTAGTTAGCATGATGGATAATTTATGCAATTTTCATGAATAAACTCTACATATGTGCTAATAAGAAAATTTGATACACCAATTCAACCATTTCCTAAAATGTTATAAGTCACCACTTGTGGAGAGATGGAATCTTTTCCACACCACTCATTGAAAATCAAAGATGCATCGCTTTAATTAAGACACCATGGCATCATATTCTAAATTGAGCTAGATAAATATAGATTGACACACATTGCAAGAAAACTTATAGAATTTTTTTGAAAAGATATTGGAGCGTGTCTATTTTCAAGACCACTAATGTATATTTAATATACCTCTTTGACTAGCATTGTTTCATGCTCATTTATCTCTCTAGCTCTTGTTTCCATCCAATGCCGTAGAAATGGATTGGTTAAATTGAATGATTGTTGCTTTCTACCAATGTAAAAAGAGAAATTTTCTTATTTATTGCTCTCCAAATCATGAAAAATGTGTGATTCAACCTCATCTCTGCCACTAGAAAATTAATAACATGAACAACTCTTATGTTCCAAAAAGAGGTTTTATGTTTTGAGATTATTGAAGTTTCTTTAACTCTTGTTTTTTTTGAAGCATATGTAAAGGAATACCAATTCATTTTTTTGTTGAAAAAATCCACGTCGTCTCTTCTATAACCATGCTTCATAATCAAGATACCATTACGTCATAAAAGAATCAGCATATGGCAATTCCTTAATAGGCAAGTAATTCTGAGATTAATTTTTGTAATAGCATGTTTGTTGAGTTGTATTATGAAAGCACTTGTACTTATATCCTTCAATTATTCTATTCATGTTGAAGGGGTCCCTCTATGCATGCAAATGATACAAAAAAGTTCATGTGTTTTAGCACAAAGCTAGTAAGAATAGCCTTCTAACCATTTCTCTGAACATCAAGATATAAAAAGACTTCCTCGCCAATGTGATGCTCACATCATCCTTCTAGTGCACGAAAGAAATCAAATGGTTGTCTCGAAAAGCACTCTAGACAAAACACTCACATATGTGTTCCCGGGGGAGTCACTACATGTAAAATTTCCATATCACGTGCGTTCAAAACATGTTTGTAAAACCCCTTATTTGTGCATTTTTTAAGAAATATAATGTATCCTTTTCTTTTAAAACCTGTAAGTTTTTTTCAAATTTGAAAAAATAGTATCCTTTTGTATATATATTTTTGTAAGTTTCACAAACTTTAAATACCCTTCTGCTGAACTCACGTGATAAGTTACATTTTTCTTAGGTGACCTCCCCGAGTATGTGTTACTAAACTAAATCAAGGTCCTTGCTTCTTAAGCTTTATTGAAGGTATTTTATTCATACCTATATATCTATATATATATATATATATATATATAATTTCATATGATTACATACTGTGAGGATTAATATCTTGAAACAAATAGCAAAAAGAAATTACATTGTAGTAAAATAAGTATGGAGATAGACAAAAGTGAGCACAACCAATTCTTTGATTCATTCTTGAAAATTAAATCCAAAATTTCAAAGGAACTCATAATCAGCCAATAGTTCCTCATTTAATGAGTGTCACGTAAGCAAGGGCTCAACACAAATGGAACCATAACCTCCAGAATTATAAGTGGAAGTTGATGTATACAAAGGTGATAAATTTGGAAAATAAGTGTAGCATACTCATACTTGTACCATGTGTGGCATTGATATATCCAACAAAAATATTCCCATTGCTTACATCAACGACAATGTACACCATATCCTTCAAGCTTTCCACCCTTGGATCCTCAATCATTGAATACTTCAATATTCTTGGATTCATTTTATATAAACTCTTCCAACTATGCTGTCAATATTTATCCCCTCTGTAGTAAAGGATGGTTGTATCTTCTTGGACCAAACTTTGCACAAATACTACATGACCGGCACCAAGTATATGGACATGCAAACACAAAATTCTATTTTATTTATCTCAAACACCTTGTTGATTGGAATAGGAAACATAAGAGGAATAAGCTAACCCTTTTCTCTAACCTAGAGTGCAATGCATGAATTTAAAAGATCATTATACTTTTTGGAGATTGGAAAACAAGAAAATCGAATCGTTAGATATGATATTTCTTACTCTAAACAATGAAACAAGCAATGATGTCTATCTATGCTAATATTTATCAAGATTCACATCAAGGTAATCACCATACATCTATATGATAAGTTTCACTTAAAAACCATGAGTTTTGTACAATGGTCGAAGGACCAATCTTTTGATGATCTATATAACCCTAGTCCCTCTATATAAGCTCATCTCATGTGATCAATTGACATACTTTGGTATTTGCAGATTTGGAGTCGTATCTCTCTCTCTCCCTCTCATCTCTCATCTCCGTATTCTTCCACTGTCAACATGGTATCAGAGATCCTATGAAGGGAAATGAGACTATTCCATCCTTGGTATTATTGAAAAGTCTACTCGTTAGTATTTGTCCTTGCATATGAAAAGATAGGTTTTGTTCTTTCATATTGTTGTATGATTGAGTTTTTCATTTTATTAAAAAAAGTGTCTATTGATCAAGATGTTTTTAAGACTATTTGAATCTTGTTTGTGCTACCACAAGCCTACCGTATAAAACCTCTTGCACAGCTTAGAAGTAGCAATAATTTTAGGCATTGTGTGTGTCACCAATTGGCAAAGCATGGGGCTACTATAGGCATTGGCAAAGATGATTATATTTGCTACTTATATGTCCTCACTCAATGTGTGTTGGTGCAAAAAAAAGCCCCTTTTCAGCACAAAGAACCCCCAAGATCAGGGTTGCTGCTCATTGTTTGTTGGTTTTGTGACTAGCTACATTGATATGTGTTGAGCGTGCTTTAATTGAGCGTGTAGTAAGCAAGACTTAATTGAGCAGGTTTATTTAGTTTCATAGGTTAATTGAGCATGCAGTAACCAAGTTATAAGCAGGCAGCAGTAAGAAGAGGTGGCATTTAAAGTAGAAACAATGTCTGCATCGCCCACATAGTTCATCATTTGTTGCCTCCTTTGCTTGGTCAATTCAATTGATTACACACCAAGACTTTTGCATCATCAAGACAAATTACCCTCCTTTCCAATCCCAACTTGGGAAGTCCCATGTTTCGGCGAGGCAGTGCTTCAACTCGTGACGGCTACGACCTCTTTCAATGCAATTGTAGGACATGTTTTTCTTGAAGATTTTGTTGGTACTTGCCTATATAATTCCTTGCGAAGTCACTATATATAAAGCCTATATATCGCATGCATTCAATGATTATTTATAAAACCCCTTAGCTGTAAAACTTTCACCAATAAAAGAGACCCTTTTTCTATTCAATCTCTAAATTTTTTCCAAGATTCTTTCTTCAACGCCCTTCTGTATATGAAAATGTGAGAAAATATACAATAAAATAATCCCTACTATTGAACCCACGTGATAGGAATTTTTTTATTGTAGTGAACCCCTCGAGTATAATTCCCATATGTTGTATTGATATTTTGGTGGTTGGTCAGTTCATAAATTTGATCAAAGCATCTATAATCCTGCAGTGTTGGGTTAAATTTGATGGCCCAAAGTCTTTGCACATGTTGACAAATTGGATGCTTCATCTACAATTAGTGAAACCGACTGTTAAAAACTCAATCTTGATTATTTTTTTGTCATTTCTATTCAACTAGTCTTGTTATCAATTGATTACATGTCTTTATATGTTATCAATTACGACCATGGTTCCTAATGATAGTGACGACATATAGTGATAAAGTTGACGCAAGGCACTTTGAGCCCGCATGGTTACAACATGGATCTATGGTACTTTGCAGGTATTTCCATCTTATATTGTTACTCCAAAAAAAATCTTTTGATTTGTTGAGAATATCTCTGATGCCATGGTACGTAAAGCCATGATGATGATTACTATTTTACAATTTCTTATTTGATTTGAAGAAAGCACCTCTAATGACATGGTACGTAAAGCCATGATGATTGATATTTCAATGTTTTCCAAGTGTCTCTAATGACATGGTGAATACCCAATGCCATGGTACCTACAACCATTATGATCACACCTAAAACTTGAGAACTTGGGGGCTCTGATATGTTCATTATATGCCGAATTTGTATATATGTGTGCACATGTGATACATCAATATTACATTAGTTTCAATGTCATCTACACATGTGATTGCATTGGCAGTGCATTTGTTTCTATGTCGGCTCTAGAGTGGTATCACAAACTGTCTCCAAGGACAATGTGATATTGTCATTTCTAACCTTCGCGTTTCGATATGTTTCTTGAGTTAATGTTGCTTACAAGATTAAAATTGCATCAAGCAGCATGGCATGTACAGGGGATCAAAGTTGTTGCAAATACTCTACCAAAGCATCTACAATAGCTCAATTGTACACACACACACACACACACACACACACATATAGGGTTGTTAAAGACCCTTGAAAGGGCACATTGTAAAACAAGAGTGATGTAGTTCCTTTGCACATTTAAAATGTACATCTAAAATAAATATAATGACGAGTGTATATAGAGTTGTGGGTTTTTCTCTTGAGGCCCCAAGGGTTTTTTCATCCATAGGTGGGGACCTTCATTTGAGTGGGGGTGTTCATCTCTATATAGTATCTCTATATATAGCACCCCACTACCCTCTATATAAACTCATATTGTGTGATCAGATGACACACTTTGGGGTTTGCAGATCTGGAGTCGTATCACTCTCTCTCTTCCTCTCATCTCTCGTCTCCATTTTCCTCCCTTATCAACATCCATATACAACATTCTCTTATAGATATTTAAACTCTTTTTTTTAATTACTAAAATATTTTGCATCAGACCTTTGGGATCCAATGGCTTTAGTGATTGGAGCAGGTGCAAGAATTAATGCTTGAGAAGCGAAAGACTCTTTGCATGCACTTCACCTTCATTTGGCACTACTATTTCATCGCTTATGTTTGTCCAATCTTTGATTTCTTTGAGTGAATTGGAAAACCTAAGTAGGTTTTCATCGAGATCGTTATGCTCAATAAAGCAAAACCGCATCCGTCTTTTCCTTCAAAGCAAGCTTTGATGCAGAGCCATTATTGAATGCATCAATCATCATCAAATCTTTCAAAGATTAAAGATTGATACACCTCTTGATAAGAATGAGTTTATTTTCTATCAAAGTTTTCATCGAGATCGTTATGCTCAATAAAGCTTTGTACAACCGAAACCACCTCCGTCTTTTCCTTCAAAGAAAGCTTTGATGCAAAGCCATTATTGAATGCATCAATAATGAGTCTAAATATTTTATTGTCTCGTATTCAATGTCTAATAGAGCTCCATTAATAGAGCTCCATCAAGAACAGGGCCTTGTGTATTGTTAAGTGCATCGTGACCTTATGTATATGAGGATACTATAAATTTGGTGCTCCTTTAACCAAATGTATACCACCAAAAGAACATTATGTGCCACCCACGTAAATTTTCCAAGGATTCTTGAATTCGAACAAAATCTAGAATCCTAAAAAGTGCAAGAAATTGGATGAAAGAAAGAAAGGTGAAGGTAAACGAAGAAGAAAAGAACAACGAAGGGAGAAGAAATAAAGAAAGGGAAAAAAGGAAGAAGAAGTAAGAAAAAATTGGGATAAGAAGAAAAGGAAAAGTCAAGAAGAAGGAAGGAAAGTGGGGGTGTTTGGTTTTTGGGTCTCACTCTCTTCCTCGACTCTCGAGGATGGGGATTGGGGGGGGGGGAGGGGGAGGCGGAGGCGGAGGCGGAGGGGGCTACAAGATCTCTAGCTTTTGACCTCGTGAGCGAGAAGAGGGGGAAACAATGCGAAAGAACTTGTCTAAGTTTGAAGGATAGACCAAGCTCCAAGAAAATACTTGAGCATCTAGGTGTGGGTGTGTTTTGGCATTCAAAAAATCCAAACAAGCCATTTTTTTCAATCGAGATAGAGAGAAAAAAATATATAAAATAAGCCATTTTTTCAATCAAGATAGAGGCAATAAAAAAAAGAAAAAAATAACAAATTTCTATAAACGGAAAAGATTCTACTCAGAATTTTGTTTTCCATCTTTATGATGAGAAAACATGGCGAGAAAACAAAAATAGATAAAGCATAAAATAAAAATCTATTAAAAAGACATGGTTCTCTTAACAAAGGGGAGGGGGGTTAATTTATTCTCGCGACTTACTCTCGCTCTATCGACTTGGAGGAGCGGGGTACAAGGTCTCTCACTTCTGACCTCGTGAGCGAGAAGAAGTGGAAACAACGCGAAAGAACTTCTACAATTTGAAGGATAGATTAATTTCCATAAAAATACCCAAGCATATAGATGTGGGCGTGTTTGGGAATTCAAAAAAGCCAGACAAGCATTTTTCTTCATCCAAGCCATAAGACATAGAGGGAAAAAATGATAAAATTCTATAGTTTTTAAAAACTCTACTAATTCTTCCGTTTTGCCTCTTTATGAGGAGAAAACATGGCGAGAAGAATAATAGAAAAGATATAGAACAAAATGAGAAAAAAAAACTATAAATCTAAAAGATTATATTAAAATTGAGGAATGGGGGGGTGGGGTACGAGATCTCTTATTCTCAACCTCATCAGCAAGAAGAAGGGGAAACGATAGGAAAGAACTTGTGTGGGTTGAAAGTCGGTAAGTAGATACGAGCTGAAAGTAGACCAAGCTCCAAAATAAATCCAGAGCATCTGTGTGTAGAGATGTTTGGGTGCTCAAAAAATAATGACAAACCAATTTTTCAATTGAGACAGAGAATTAAAACGGATAGAATTTAAAAAAAACAATAAATTTTACAAATTCTAAAATAGGGTGTCTTGAAAAAATATTTTCGCAAAAAATATCCGCCTAAAATCAAACAGCCATGAACGTTATTATTATATTATTCTTATTAATATTTCATGAGATTTTCTAGATTGTAGACAGAGTCAAGTGCTCAACTTTTTGGCTTTCTGAAAGAAGATTTGGAGAAGTGTTGGGTTGGCATACTTTCAATGTTTTGAATGATGATTGAGATTTATCTTAAATGTTATTTTAGTTTTAAAATATTAAATGGATATTTTTATTTCACTTCATTTCACTTCCTCTCATGGTTTGACTTCTATTGCATAGTTCTAGTAAATTTTATACATACACACACACATACACAAAGACACACACAATATAAATAAACAAATATATAATATATGTTAATGAGTTTTTTTATTATATATATAAATTTATTTATTTATTTATCTATTTATACACAGACAAACACATACACACACACACACATATATATATATATATATGTATGTATGTATGAGCAAACCATGGTAAAGAGAGAAAAAACCAATGCAATGATGTCAAAACTTAATTCAAAATTCTTATAAAATTCAAAAAACATTATAGTAGGAGGAGGACACTCGATCGCTTAATAAAAGAGACATTCCAAAACATTGCTTCACCTTAATGATTTTATCACTTTATTATTGTTTCTAATTGTTCATTTAGCTTTGAATCACTTGGAGTTTATCACTTTCTTGTTGTTGTTTGAGAAAGCCCTAGTAGGACTCTAGGGCTGCCAATTTTGGAAAGCAATTGTTTAGATAGAATCTAGAAAAATACTTTTGTTTAAAGGGAGGTAAAAATAAAGTTAAGTGTTATAGTTTTAATAGGAATGTAAAGAGCCATTCACGTGCATGTTTGTGAATAGGGAAGGGCCAGTGTCACAACTTAATATCATTCCGCTTTCAAAATGCCAGTTGACATCAAGAGAGAAAAGGAGAAACTCCGTCCCAAAATAGAGAAAAAATAGTGTAAAAATCCAAAAAATAATTTTGATTTCTTGAAATTTTCTCGTGGCAAATTCAAGAAAAAGAATTTTGTATGTTTGGAAAAATAAATTTTTTTTGAATATTGGGGAGGGCCGGTTATTTTTAAGGGCAAAATATCCCTGTAATTTGTGAAAATTTCCAAAACATCTTTGAGTTTCGAAATTTTCCAAAATGCCCTTTATTCAAGATTTTCTAATCCCTATTCCTTTTTGACAATTCATATCCGTTTTTGTGTGCTTAGCATTGGCTGGGCGATAGAGGAGACAGGGAATGGGGGTGTCTTTGTGTCGTTGCGAATTGGGCCATGGAGAGAGAGAGAGAGAGAGAGAGAGAGAGAGAGAGAGAGAGAGAGAGATGTCAGACGAGGACGGCTTTTTGGTGCGTGTGCAGCAGGGGACAGTGACAGGAGAGAGGGCGCAAGGTGTGCAGGGTGGAGGAACAGGGGAGGGTCCTTGCTCCGATTTTTTGTTTCGAAAAGCTTGTGGCGGAGAATTTCCACAAGTATGTTTCCCCAATTTTGGAAGAAGGTCAATTGATGGGTATCTTAGGAGATGCTTTGGATGAGTTTTAGGTGAAAAAGGGGGCGCAGACGCGTGGAAAGAGAAAGGGAGAGAGAAATCTAGTTTTTGAATGACACGTGGAATAGAAAGCTTGGGGAGGCGCTGAGTCGTGTCATGGCGCTCACAGAGAGAGAGAGAGAGAGAGAGAGAGAGAGAGAGAGAGAGAGAGAGAGAGAGAGAGAGAGAGAGAGAGAGAGAGAGATTGGAGCATTCTGATCTTGCTGTCTGTCTTCTCCGCGGCCATCGTGAACAGACTCACTTTCTGCTTGCATGGTAGCTTATGCGTGCATGGCGGCAGTCTCGGCAGTCAGATGAGAGCACATGCTTAAAGGTGGCAGGTGTCGATCGAAGGCGTGAGAGGGAAAAATGCAACGCAGAGTGAGAGGGCAGCGAGAGAGACCGCGAGGGAGCTGCAGCAGGGTCTGACGCTGAGCAGGTAGGGCAGAGGGCAGAACGAGAGAGAGAGGGTATTTTGGTAAATTTTCATGGTAGATTCCTTTCTGGCTGAATGAAGGAAAAGGGGGTGGGGACGTGGAAGAGAGATAGGGAGAGAGAGAGAGAGAGAAAGAAAGAGGAAGATATATATATTATATTATATATATTTTTTGTCTGACGAACATACGGGCCAGCGTGTGGCATGAAGAGAGAGACGCAGCCAGAGAGGGTGGATCGGGTGTAGCGCTGGCGACCAAGGGGGACGTGGAGCAGAGCTCTGTAGACGGCTCTGTAGGCCGGCCGGAGTGATCTCTTCCACAGTCACCGATCAGCGCGAGAGGAGGTGCTCCACAGTTGAAGAGGAGGTGCACCTGTCGCGGGGGGGGGGGGGGGTGGGGGGGTGGGGGGGGGGGGGCTGGGGGGGGGGGGGGGGGGAATCTGTAGATGCAAGAGGCAAAGGACGCCCGAGGGCTTCCAGGCAAGATGATGGGGATCACGATACTGCGTTTGTCTGCATGCCATAGAGGGCGATGGGGAGACGACTCAAGTTGGATCTCGTTTGCGTCAACCGACGAGAGGGAGAGAGAGAGAGAGAGGTTTTCCGCACAGACCTTTCCCTGCGGATCTAGCAGCAAGGTTGGCGGGTGATGGAAAGGGGCCGACTAAGGGGGCTTCACGTTGTGGGTGCTTTTGCCTTCGTGCGCCTGAGGGAATATGTGTAGATTCCGGTTAATGAGACAGTAAAAAACCCTAGTTAGCTATGAATCACTTGGAGACAAAACTCTTCTTTTAATGGTCTTGATTTAATATATGTGACCAAAAAGAAAGCCTTTCTTTTGAAATTGAGAACTAACTTCAATTTTTCCACTCACAATGCTTTGCTAAGGTTTGAGATTTTTTATTTTGGGCTTCTCAAATGTGAAATCTTGATGTTATCAAAGGGTCTTTGTTTTACTTCAAACAAGAAGCAAAACAAAAGAAAGCAAAGCAGCCCTACAACAAGAAGAAGATAGGAGGATTTGAAGGTGCACTACACTCAGACCCTCAGTTACGTATGGAAATACTCTACAGGCAAGTCTTTCAAATTCTCTCTCTCTCTCTCTCTCTCTCTCTCTCTCTCTCACTCATATGCGCGCGCGTATGTGCCCTTGCTTTCCTTATGTGTGTGTGTGTCTCCACACATACGATTGCCCAAAACACCACACTAAGATTTCAGCTTCCTTCTAGCCACACATAGAGGACCATCTCTCCTTGATAAACAAAAAGACTCTTTTAATTTCTCTTTCTCATAACTAATCTCTCTCCCACATACATCCATAGAGTTTCTCTTGCTTCCAACCACAAACAAAGAGAAAAAAAGAATCGTGTTTCCTTATATTTATAAAAAAAAAACTAGTATGTGACCAGCACGTTGCTAGTGCTAATTAGAAGCAAGGCTAAACTCTCTGATACTCTTCTCCAATGCTAAAAAAACCTAGGTTAAGTGTAATCCAACCTACAAATTTTAATATCTACCTCTAAATTTCAAATTTGAATGTGAGAAAACCTACAAAATTTAGTGTAAAAACCTTCAAATTTAGTCAGTTTATCTCAAAAAATTCTCATATAAAGGCTTGCCAAGTTTTGGAAAGACATTTTTTTTAGCACGGTTCTCCTCCCTCAACTTCCCCGAAAGTTGGTAGCATGTGCAAACCTTCTCTATGCATCGATAAGATAATGCCAAAAAACCATTGGGTTAACCATATGTAAAAGATTATATAGAGCTTGGTCTACTAATGTATCTAGGTGAACGTGAGATTGGGAGTGAGGGAAATCAAGCATCAATGAGTTTCAACCATCCAACATTCTCATTGACTCTTCTCTAAAGAGAGAGAGAGAGAGAGAGAGAGAGAGAGAGAGTACAAACTTGCAGAGCTTGCGTAATGAGAGTTAGTGTTGTAAATTGGTAGGTTGAACCAAACCAAACTTCACAAAATTTAAGGTTAAATGTGCTTGCAAGAAGGAAATTGATACTGTCCAATCATTATCTCATCACCCCAACACAGTAAAATAAAGTAGGAGATCCATGCCTTGGAGCATGAATTCTCATACCAAGAAATCGTTTTTTGAAGTTGATACCCCACCCTCATCATCATCTCCATATCCTTACTAATGCTTTGATGATGCAGAGTGATTGAATTATGATAGCCTTAATCATACTATCGTGATGGGCGAGGAGTTCAAACATCAAATTAAAGAGTGACATTATAACACCATATAACAATCTAAATTACCACATTGCCATCAATTTCTAAATCATGTTGATCTTTGAGACATGATCAATTGAGCTCACTTTTGAATACTTGAGTCTATCTTCTGATCGTCACTTTTCACCTGAGTAGTGATCCAACTTAGCTACCACTCTCTTCAATACGAGACATAGTATTAGGGCATTTGAGAAGTATTCTCCATTGTTGCATACTATAGCCCTTGCAAGTTCAATCGGCTCAATTTCATACCCTAATTGAGTGCTCAAATTTTATCACATTCAAATTTGTTGTCGTCACATTTCTTGCCTCCTAGCTACTTTATGGATACTCAATTGTCACCCTCATCTCCATAATCCTCAAGCATCAAGAGTCACTAATCAGCTTAGCATAAAGCATTTGACATGTTTGATTTGGTCCCATAGGTCATGTTATAACCTTTGATAATAATAATAGTCACTCTCATACACACACACACACACCTACGTGTGTATACACATATATATCTTTATACACACATATATATCTTTTGATGTTGTTGGCTATGTGGTAGCCTCCTTTTTATTTTTGACATCACCTCTCTTTGGCTCTATTTATATATATTTTGATCTAGTTGGCTATATGGGAGCATGATCTCTCTCTCTCTCTCTCTCTCTCTCTCTCTCTCTCTCCCCCAACAACACACACACACACACCCCTCTTATTTGATTCTATGGAATCTTTGAGAAATCCTCCGTTCCTCAACACACCCCCCCCCCCCCCCCCCGTCTCTCTCTTTCCCCCTTATTTTGAGTAACATATCTTGAGTTCGACTTCTTAGATTTATCTCTAAGATTTGGTTTTTTTTCCTACAACATAAGAAATTCTTTTCATCGATGTGTGTGTGTGTGTGTGTGTGTGTGTGTGAGAGAGAGAGAGAGAGAGAGAGAGAGGAAAGGCAAAGACATACATAGATACACATATATATATGTATGTATGTATATATACACACCCGCATGTGGGTGTGTATGTATATTACACATGCACATAGAAATTCCTCATATGTGTGTGTTTGTGTGTGTGTGTGTATACACAAACTCACATTAGAAATTCTCCTCATGGGTGTGTGTGTGTGTGTGTGTGTGAGAGAGAGAGAGAGAGAGAGAGAAATTGCAGAGTGTTCTTTTGATGCAAGTTCCTATCTTTTTGAGGTTGATGTTATCCTCTCGTTGTTTAGCTTACCATGGTAAATTTTCATCAATTAAATAAAGGTTTTTTACTTGGTTGTTTTTTCAGTTTGTCCATGTGGCTAGTTGTACTAAGCTCTCAGTGTTTGCTTTAGTGCCATTAGGATCGTCACCATTTGGAAATTCGTGGAGTTGTTTTCAAGTCGTATAAATCAGCCTCTTTTGTGTGTGTGTTTGTTGGAGGTGGAGAGAGAGAGAGAGAGAGAGATAAAGAGAGTTAAAAATTCCTTTTATTACCAAAATATAGTGGAATGGTAGTCAAAATTTCACTTTAAGAGAAAGGTCTAGAGTCCAAGATTGGAACTTGTCTTTTTATTCTCTCTCTCCCTCCATCTATGTATTCCTGTGTGCGTGCAAACCATCCATATTTTCATTGCAAGGAAAACCCCATTTATCATATTTTACCAAAAAGTAAATATACATTGAAGTGAGCGGTTGTTGAGAATCAACCTCTCTCATCTCTCTATATCTCTCCCTCTATCTTCCTTTCATTGATCAATGCCTCTCTCATCTCTTTCTTTCTCACACACACACACACACATACATAACCACTCTTCTTCTCATTGATCAGTTCCCCTCCAATCTCTCTCTCTCTCTCTCTCTCTCTCTCTCTCTCTCTCTCTCTCTCTCTCTCTCTCTCTCTCTCTCTATCATATACACACACATACAAACGTTGATAGTGGCCTACTTATGATCCCAAATAGCAATTCACACAAGCAAATGTGCTTTTCCAAATTTGGCAGTGGACTATCCACAAACCTTCTCTCTTTGCCATATGCCCCCCCCCCCCCCCCCCCCCCCCCCCCCCTCTCTCTCTCTCTCTCTCTATATATATATATATATATACTTAAGCTGCATCTAAAGCTAGATTGTGAATGGCCCAATTTTGGCATAAGTAAACAATCCTCGTATCTTTATGCAAACATAATAAATTCTTGAATTTTGTTAGTATCTCTATTGTGTTTGTGCGTGCACATACACATAATCCCTGTAGTATCCGGTGAACTGGGGGAGGAGGGGTAGTAGAAAAGGTGTCTTAGATTCAATTTTTTTGCAAGCACTTTAAGAAAGAGTATAGAAGTGTTTCTTTATAAGATCATATGCTACCTCATGCTGGGTAGTGAAGATCAAGTGATGGCATAGGGTTGAATGAGCGGCAAGGGTTGAATCTGGGAGTGGTTGCATTGGCCGCTTGCTTGAATCTACTTGTGGGTGGTTGTGAGCAGTGATGGTTGTGACCCTTTGTGCAGATGATTCATAACTTCCTACAAAGTGGTGCCAATCTAGGTCTACAGCTGCAAGCTCCAAGGGCTAGTAAACAAGAAGCTCTTCTTGTGCTAAGTTCCAAAATTGTTGTTTTGCTAAGCTCTTAGCATATCTTGTTTAATTGTCCCTTGCCGGCCTTATTGTGCCTGTTGTGCCGATCTCACGGTTATATTCAACATAGTGAATATATCGTACTCCTTTTGGTTGCAATTCTATCTTTTGCGCTCTCTGCTAGGCATGTTGATGATCATATAATCGGCATTTTTTAAAAAAAATCTTCAATGGTCTTTTGTTGTGGCCTAAGCCTCTTATGCCCCCTCTTTTTTTTTGCTACTGGGTCATTCCAAGGAGCTGGTCCCTCGGCGTTTCTTGCCCTTTTCTCATAGCCTTTTAGTGATTTCTTGTGGTGCCTACCATGGTGTGTGACAACTCACCCATGGAGGAGGACATCATTAAATTTTTGCATATGCTTGCGGCTAGGAAACTACCCCTTTGTGATGGCATTGTGCCAATGGAAGAAGGGGAAGGATTGGAATTGTGCTCATCATTTGTGGATGCAAAGATAGGATAAGCCTTGAATAAGGGTCCGAACCAAGGGGAGGATGAAGCAAGGTCATTGGAGGAGTCCCCCTTGGTTAAAGATAAGGAAAAATTGATAGATCAATTGAAAAAAGACATCAATTTTGAGGTGAAGACACTTGGGATAGGGAAGCTGTAGGGCCCAATCTGCACAATTGGTAACAATGTGGGTGTCAGTACTATCCCTCTAGACATTGGCTCTGCTAAACTCGATGAGGCAGCAAGTGATGGAGGACAAGAAAAGCTGAAGAGTATCATGGCTCACCTAGAACAGGAACTCAAAGAAGTGAACAAGCAAATAAAGGCTGCCTTCAACAAAAACAAAAGAACCATCTCACAGGCAAATAGCGGTGGGCCTCTTGAAGATGGACTTGTAGATTGAGCCTATTGTGCTCTTAAGAAGTCTCTGTCATAGCAAGTGGAGGTGGCGGAGGTGGTCATTGTTGCAATTTTGTCTACACTCATTAAGAAGCTTAGCCATGCAAGCTAAGCTCATGCTTGTATTTGGCTTTAGTGGGAGAGTGCCAAATATGTACGAGATAATTTAATGAACTTAGAGTCCATTGTACAAAAAAGTAAGGAGATTATTTATGCACTAGGAAAAGGGAAAAGCTCACATGACTGGCATAGGGCGACTCTCACCCAAAAAATTACAAGGTCTTGTCATGCTCGTGTTGAGCCATGAAATCATCTAGGGACCAAAATTACATCGGCTATCAAGGCAGCCACCCCTACCGACCCGCCCCCTTATCCTTGATACACAAAGTCCATTACCATGTTCTTTTGAGATCTTTTATTTACTGATGTCCAAGATTTCCCTGTGTCCTAGGCATTCCATTTGCTGACAATAAGGCACAAGTATTCCAAGACCAATCCTCCGAGTGTTGCTTGCGCCGGAGCATCTATATTAGCACTTTGCTTTCTTGTATAATTTTTGTGAAGCTTGCCACCTCAAAACCTCCTTCAAACACATGGTGGTTCCTTGTCTACCATACATTATGTAAGAAGAAGTACCTAAGAATTTGAGTGATGATGAGGAGGGAAGAACTACCTGAATTCTTACATCCAAGGAATAGATTAGTCTTTAAAAGCAATTTTCCATGTTCTTTGGACCCACTTGCATATTTCTTTTGCGGGGCCTTTGATAGTTGGGCATTCCATGAATAGGTGGGCCAAATCTTCACTAGCCAACCTATACCCCAAGCATCAATCTAACCCAATCCCTCTCTCTTGAATCTTCACCCCCATTGGTAGATCACCCCAAATTACCTTCCATAAAAATACCTTCATGTGCTGCGGAACCTTTGGCTTCCAGATGTTCTCCATTACTTGCTACCACCTTTCCTCCAGCCATTTTTTTTCCATATCTTGTTGAGGGGGCTAGACCAATTCTTCTTATGCATCATTGTATGATAAATTCCTTTAGGATGGGGTTTCCATAAGAGACTGCTTCCGGGCCATTTCCAGGCATTCTAGTCAAACTCCGAATCACATATTGGCATCAGTATATTGTCAAGCTCTTTCATCACTTTGTGGACAAGCAAGACCTCCAACCTATTAAGTTGGAATTGGGTAAGCAGAAGGTCAATGGTTTTCCAGCTCTTGTTGTCACTGTCCCAAAAGTGTCCAAGTCAATTCAGATCCTTATTATTTAGCTTCCTGGCTGTTTCTATCCAATAGGGATTTTGTGGCGGATCTACAACTTTGGAAAGCGAGGGGACCAATGCAAAATGGAGTTCTTGAAGTATCTGGTTTCTTCCCCCCACTTTAAGACTCCTGCTGCTCTATTGCATTTTCTTACCAATTCTCTTGGGTTGCCCCCCATTCTTAGGGTAGACCACGTCGGGGCTAACACTGTCAAAACCTGCAGCCCTCTCCACTTTCCACCTTTCGAGCCAAGTTTAATTGCTTCTAACATATATCTGATCATGATAGCCCAAACTTGATCCTATTTAGCCAAGGAAACAACAACTTTGGTGCAACAAAATTTTGCATGGGCCTTAGGGTTGAGAATTTAGAGGCCTCCTTGATTCACCAACCGAGCAACTGATTCCCAACGGGCCCATTGCCATGGCCTGGAGGATTTTGTGTTGTTTTTCCATACAAACCTTTTTACTGGTTTTAAGAATTCTTTCCAGTGACACTTAGCCATCTTGAGAAGCGGGCTAGTGAAGGCAATATAAGGAATCATAAAGGCATTTATCACTTTTATCCGACTTGGAAATGGCAAAAGAGCATACTCCCACCTACTCATTTTTGTTTTGATTTTTTCAAACACCCACTCAAATCTTTGTTTGTGAGTTACATCCACCCCCAAGGGGGCTCCCAAGTGTCTGAAGATATTCCCTTTTGTGACAATGTCCCTCGACCAGTCAGAAGGGTCAAATGAGTCATTTTTCAATAAGAAGATCATCCTTGACTTCTCTATATTACACTGGGACCCCGAAGCTACTGAAATATTTGTACAATCTCCAGAGCTTTCCTAATGACATGGGGGCATGCTTTCAAGAAGAGGAGAGAATCATCTGCACATAGTTTTGCTAGGAGTTGGCGATTTCCAGGTAAAGCCACGCCTTGAAACTCCCCTCGTTCCGCACTAGCTTTGAGTGTCGTGATTAGAGGATGTGATCCTATGGCAAAAAACAAGGGGGGCGGAGGACATCCCTACTTATTAGACCTTTTGACCTCAAAATACCCCACAATTCTATCATTGAATGGGAGCTGTGACTAGCTTTTAGCCCCCAGTACACGTACTAGATAGCATAGTTGAGGCCCAAAGCCCAGAGCTTCCATGATGGCTTCTTTATATGTCCATGGTTTTTTGTCATAAGACTTATCCAAGTCCAATTGCAGCAGAATGCACTCTTGCTTTGTGATAGTTGCGTATTTGATGCCCACCATTGCTGCCAAGATGTTATCGTAAATGGACATTCCTTTGATGAACCCATGTTGATACGGAGAGATGATCTTGATTAGTAAGGGGGCTAGTCTGAGGGCTATTGGTTTAGCAATAATTTTATAGGCCACTGACATCATCGTTATAGGGCACCAATGTTTTAGTTGAGAACAACAGATCTGTTTTGGGATGGGTTTGATAAGCCCTCTCTTTACACTTATCTCCACCGGTCCTTCGACAATGGCTTTATTGGACAACCTTGTGATTGGGACCTTGAGATCATCCCAAAATTCTCTACAAAATTCCACCATCATCCCATCCCAACCAGGGGACTTTTCCTTGGTAAGGGCTTGCAATGCTAGTGAACATTCATCTTTGGAAAATGCCCTTTCCAAGCTATTAGCTTCTGAGTGGGGAATCTTCTTATTGACACTCTAAAGTAAGGTCCCTCTGGCTTCTTCCACTTCTTGGGACTAGATCTCTGTCCATCTAATGATTTGACTAAGATAGCTCAACATCAGACCAGCCATCTCATCCTGGTTATGAACTGTTGTCCCTTTCTCATCATAGAGCGAGCATACGTGGCCCCGGCTCTTCTTGATTTTTAAATCCCTTAAAGATTGAGCTTAATTAGAGGCTTCAAGTTGTAGGAAAGTCTTCCTGGAGAGAAGCCTTGCCTTTCTAATATCTTCTAGCTGCTCATTAGCAAGGATAGATTCGGCTTCGAGCCATCGTTTGTGCTCATCCTCAGTAGCCATCCCATTGGCTTTTATGGAGGTAAGAAATTGTACCTCCGCTATAAGATGCAGAAGGTGCACCTCCCTAGCTTTCTTGATTCGGGGGCCCGCGGTTTTGATTGCTTTCTGGATGCTCCGATCAAAGAGGTCCCATGCATTCTGTTTGTTGAGGTTGACATCTTTTTTCAGCTTACCCAGTGCTTTCTTGGTTAGATTCCTGAAAAGAGGGTCTTTGAATAGGTGTGCCCCTGTTACTATTTTTTCCCACCTCTTAGGGTCTGCTCCTCCCCTTTGTTCTTCTTTATATGTATGTGCAGAGGTATGTGATCCGAAAGGCTTTTTGTTGGGACTACCTTCATCTCCATCAACAACAGTATCCATTCAGCTTGGAGTGAGCAATAGCATATGTCCAACCTGGAGGCGGTGAGGCCATACTGGAAGCTTGTATAGGTGCAACCAAGCGTGCTGTTCCATGGACCGACTTCCCATAAGTCAATTATCGCCCACTTTTTGCACAAAATTTTCCATTTAGACCTTTTCTAGTCAACCAGCATACTGGAGGATCCTGTTCTATCCCTGCTCTTTTCTACCATATTGAAGTCGCCAACCAACAACCAATCAACTTCAATAGGAGTATCTCTAAGATGCATCCATAGTTAAGCTCTATCTTGTTCATTGCAAGGGCCATACACATTCACAATGGTGAAGGGATACCCTTTCCATCTGATTCTAATCCCTAGGATTCTACCAAATGGGTGGTTTAGAACCAACTTCGGCTCCAATTCTCTATCCACAATGTTAAGGACGCCACTAAAACATTACTTCCTTCTCCATAGAATACTAGTTTCTTTCCTAGCACCTGCTTTCTCTTTCTATGGGCATCTACGTGGTGTTCCTGGATGGCCTAGCAGCTGACTGCCTTCTCTTTTTTTATTTCCTCCTAGAATAGGGTACTCTTCTTACTGGTTTTCAACCCCTTTACGTTCCAAGATTGGATAGTGAGAGCCTCCATCATTAATGAGGGGTTCATTGGGATAGAGAAACTAATTATTCAACATCAAAATCATTCCCTCCCCCCCTTGGTCTCAGGAGAAATCCGGGGGTTCCAAGTTAGGGGATTTGTTTTCTTGCAACATTGCAAATAGATTGTGTAGTGGGACAGTGACCCCCCCCCCCCCCCCCCCCCCCCCCCCCCCCCCCCCCCCCCTTCAAAGGGATGGAGGATGGATTAGATCCTTTCATCTTAAGTGTTCTCATGACTTGAAGCACTTTGGAGTATCTCGCCACTGCCTTCACCCTTTTGGCTCTTTTCAGACCAGGGACTTGAACAGCCGTCATCATTGTCACTGTCATAAATTTCGGGGTAACAACGGGAGTAATGATCATATTATTGTTGCATGCACCTTCGGAACTTTGTTGTATGGGAATCAATTTCTCCGCAATCTTTTCTCCCATCTTTATATCCATTTAGTCGCATACCATACCTTCTTTATCCTTCCCTGCATTTGCCCCTTCATTATTGTCTCCTTACTTCTCCAACCCTTCCATCGGGTATTCCATTTCACTAGGGGCCTGTGCTGCCAGAGTTGCAGTACCATTAGACTTCAAGGGGCAATCCTTGGCAAAGTGTCCAAAGCTATTTCATTCAAAACATGCTCCAAAGTATGTTCCAAAGTTTAGTAGAATAGTAACAAGCCCAACTCCGACATTGATTACCATGCTCTTAGGTGGTGTTTTAGACACATCCCAGCCTATACAAACCATATTTGAGGTTCTGCCAAACACTCTCTTGCTAGGTATAAATAAGGGAGTGCCCAGTCAATTAGCAAGCATCCTCAAATTTTACCACAGCCAGCTAGACAGCCCCACAAACTCAACCCAGACTGGATGAAACCCTTGTAGAGATTCAGCTGAGTCGAATACTGGCTCCCAAGGCACCACACAAACCGTAGTCCTATTAAATACTAGGGGCCCTTTGTCAAGGATCTTTTCCACATAGGAGGCCTCCTTGAATCTCACTGAACCAAAGCCTTTAGCTAGGTAAGCAGTACTCTCCACTGTTCCTCCACGACCAAGAATTTGAGGACTGTGAAGCCATTGAATCATCTCAAAACTGTTCGGGATTCTTCCACTAAACCCAAATACAAGTGTTAGCTTAGCTTTCCTAGCTAATTTTTTTTTGATAAGTGTTGGTGAAATCTCTATAGTAGTAGCCTCGGCAACCTCCACCTGCTGTGGCAAAGACTTTTTCTGAGCAGAAAAGGCCCGATCTGCCAACCCATCTTCAACTAGCCCACTGTAATCTGTTTGGGAGCAAGTTCTTTTGTTGTTGTTAGTTCCATACTTAATCATTTTGTTGACTTCCTTGAGTTCTTGCTGAAGTCTAGCTCTTGTATTCTGTAGTTTTTTTATATCTCCTTCACTCGACAACCCTTATGATGAGCCTTTTCCATAATCCTCAGAGTTAGGCCCCTTGAGTATGCTAGCAAACAAAATGTGTGGCCTACGAGCTGCAGATGCACTCGACGCCTTATTTATGTTCGTACAGATGGGACCCTGAGGAACCCCGTCTTTGAGGGTTTTTACATCAAATTTAAACCCTTTAGATGAACCCATTTTCTCTCTTGTTTTGTCAGAGGGAACTTTTTCAATCAAGACAGTTTTGTCCTCTTTCATGATTGAATCCTTTGGAGAATTGGGGATTGACATTTCCGCATCATATAACGGTCTCAAGACCAAGCCATTGCCTTCATCCACCGGCACGGCTAACTCCATTTCTGGTATTTTACCCGTTGCTAACATTCGTGAATATCTTCACTTACGACTAGAGCATCGAGTTCCATTACCAAGTGACGCAGACTTACAATACTTGATTAAACTCAATACCTTAAGGGAAAAAGGCTTAAAAGAGATATTAATCGCTCTATCAACCAGCTAATAATCACCTTCCCTCTTAGACAATAATCACAAAGAGTCAAAAAGTTAATAATCGTCTTCCCCCTTAGACAATAATCGCGAGCAAGAAACGAAGAGCAGACAACCAAAAGATAGCATGCAACCAGCGCAAATGAGCACAATAGGCACCAAGTGATTACACGCCACCTCGCAAGAAGCCAACATTTGGGCAAAAGTGGAGAATGAGAAAATCAAAATACCCGTGTCACTAAACCAAACGATGACGTTGGCGAGCAACATAGATGCGCATTGTCAAGAACCAAAAGTGAATTGAACAGAAGCTAAAATCTTTAAAGACAACCATACTCAAAACCTTCTCACCATCGCCATCTTCAAACTACATTCTTCTACTCAATGTTATTCCCTACTTCTCAAACCAACTTCAATCATAGGCCAAAGCATATGCACAACCGTATGCCCATTTCCTACAATGCTACCCTTCACTTTTACATTTTTAATTTTCTTACCCTTCACTTTTTGCATTTTAGATTAGAAGTTTTATAAGGGGTTCTTTTAAGTCAATCAATGTGTGACACGTGGATTCCCTCTCTTTCCTTGACAATTTTAAGCTCCATCGTATATAGTATAGCTTTAAGTTCCATTATATATAATATAGAAGATGTAGATACTTTAAGAGAAAAATAAATATGTATACCTATGTGTGTGTGTGTGTGTGTGTGTGTGTGAGAGAGAGAGAGAGAGAGAGAGAGAGAGAGGAAGAAACTTTTTAAAACAAATAAATTTACCAATAAACAATCACATCTAAGCACCAAAATCTTGATGGAGCTAATTGGAAAAGTGATGGAGAGGGAAGAAGGGGGACTTACCACCAGATTGTAGATGATCGTTGATGAATGATCTTGATGATGAAAAGAAGCAAGGAGAGGAGCTAGAAGAAAAGCGGGGAGGGGCGGCGGGGGGGGGAGAGAGAGAGAGATCTAGCTGATTCACAGAGAGAGGGAAAAGGAGGGAATCTAGCTAGTTCAATCTTTTAATCATGGTTTTGGAGATATATTTATACTTGAAAACTTTTGAGGTTATACATAGGAAGACTTAGTTGTTTAAAAGTACTAGCTTGTGTGGCCTGCCTAGCGGCGGGTCTTGCTCGCTCTTACCATTGGTACATGTGTGTTGTTTGTGTGTGTGTGTGTGTGTGTGTGTGTGCGCGCATCTCCCCATCACACACACATACACACACACACACACATAATGGACACTTGTTTACCCATGCTCAAATGGCGATTTGTCCCACTCCATCTTTTGCACGTGCATGCGAGAGAGAGAGAGAGAGAGAGAGAGAGAGAGAGAGAGAGGCCAGGGGGGGGGGGGGACCTAGCTTCAAATTTAGAACTCCAAGCATGGTGCAAGACATCACACTGGCTTGAGCCTCGCAACCAGCATGCCATTTTAGCGTAGTTTGACATAGAAGAAAGAGCGCTGAGTTGACAATGCCGTGCTTTCAAATTAAAGCTAACAATGTCTGGCAATAGCCACCTCCCACATTGCACTCTTTTGCATCTTTCTCTCTCTCTCTCTCTCTCTCTCTCTCTCTCTCTCTCTCTCTCTCTCTCTCTCTCTCTCTCTCTCTCTAAACAATGTGAACAACTATCGCACTATAATGGTTGGTTCTTTAATGGCAAATTTATTTGGATGTATCATGGAGATGAAGATAAGTGAATGGGCTGAAAAGAATGGCAAACGTGCACTTGGCCAAGCAGGTTTTCGAAAGCATCATAGCACTATTGATCACCTTGTCACTCTTCGAGTTCTTATGGAAGCGTCTCGATTGAAAGGAAAAAAGTTGTATTGTTGCTTTGTGGATTCCAAGAAAGCTTTTGACATGGTACCGCGAGGAAATCTTTGGAGACGTATGCAAAGCCTTCAAGTGCCGAGAGAATTTATGCATGCAGTCTTTCGCATCTACCAAAAAGTGATATGTCGATTACGTATGGGAGATGGAATTTCAGAATTTTTTGCAAGCACTATTGGTGTCAAACAAGGATGCCCACTTTCCCCAACCCTCTTTGGGCTACTCATTGATGAATTGGAATGCATGGTTCTTGACTTTATGCAGCAAGAAGGCATAGAAGAGGTTAAGATTGGAAATGCGGTGATCATGCTTTTGCTTTATGCCGATGATGTAGTGCTCTTGGCACATACCTTAGAAGATGCACAAAAGCTTATGAGTGTCTTGGAACGCTTTTGCCTACATAGCGGGCTGATCGTGAATGGATCCAAAACCAAGGCTATGCTTGTAAAGACCCTCAATGATGAAAATCCATGCATTGTATATAACAATGAGAAACTAGAAGTGGTAGATCACTTCAAGTACCTTGGCCTTGAGGTTCCATCCAATCATAAATGGAAGGATTGTGCAATGCGTCGCTTGGAAGCCGGAAAGAGGGCCTATTATGCATTTGAGAACATGTGCAATGCAGGAAAGATCAAGTGTTGGGCTCTCAAAAAGTACCTCTTTGACACATTGGTGACACCGGTGCTTTTTTATGGAGTGGAGGTGTGGGGTGGAAGCATCGGGAAGTCTACTTGGAAAGAGTTTGAGAATGTCCAAAAGCGTTTTCTCACCAACTTTCTCCAAGTCAAGACACAAACACCCTACATGCTCTTACTTCTTGAGTCCGGATTGCTTCCCATTGAGGTCTTGGGCATGCAAAGGGTTGTGGAGTACATGCGTAAGACACAACGTAGCCCTTTGCATCGACTTCCTAGAATCGCATATGAAGCAAGTCAAATGGTTCAAAAGACATGCAAGAGCAAAATACTAAGTTCGGGGTGGATGCTTGATATCAAGAAATGGTTTGGAAGATGGGATGCATGTCACTTGGTCAAGGATGCGTCGATCGACTCCCAAGTTAATGAGGCCTTCTTACAACGCCAATGTATCACGGCTTGGGAGAAATCCGGAGGTTCTCGCTTCAGCCATTACACCACACACGTTGCCCCAAACTACAAATATCTCTTCTTCTCGGAACGAGGTAACCGAACCCATTCCTACATCCTTGAGCCCATCCCGTTTAGTGCGATCCGCACCATTGCCTCCATTCGTCTTAGCTCCCATTCTCTACGTTGCGAGACAGGACGTTGGGGCACTGGCGAGGAGTGTCATCGACTTTGCACCTTATGCCCTCGTCAAGTGCGAGAGAGTGAGTACCACACACTACTTGAGTGCTTAGCTTTTGACCACATTAGGTCCTCTTTTCCCCATATATTCAGCCATGATCTCTCCCTACATACCTTCCTCTCCCAACCACGATGTGGACTCTCTATTGTGACGCTCATTTCAGCCATTTTTGAGCATCGAGAGTCACTTATGAACTCCACTCACACCACGTGACATGTTCATTTGGTCCCATAGGTCATATTTGACCTCCCAGGACGATAATAGAACTATCTATCTATCTCTCTCTCTATCTCTCTCTCTCTCCCTCTCTCCCAAGATCAAATGGCAATCTTATACAACTTTCCATTTTAGAGTAGTTTGACATAAAAGAGAGAGCGCTAAGTTGACAATGCCACGCTTTTAAATTAAAGCTAATGATGTCTGGCAATAGACACCTCCCACATTGCACTTTTTTGCAGCTCTCTCTCTCTCTCTCTCTCTCTCTCTCTCTCTCTCTCTCTCTCTCTCTCTCTCTCTCTCTCTCTCTCTCCCCTTCCTCCCAAGATCAAATGGCAATCTTATACAATTTTGCAAGCTCACTCATGAGTACTCTCTCTCATTTCTCTATTATCACTTTTGAATCTCTCTCTCTCTCTCTCTCTCTCTCTCTCTCTCTCTCTCTCTCTCTCTCTCTCTCTCTCTCTCACACACACACACACACACACACACACACACACACATTGCAAGCTACTACTTTGCTTTGGCATTCATCCACCCACACTCAAACAATCCATCCTTAAACTGACCCTCACACATTTCATTACCCTTCAAACACTCAAAAGACACATTGATATTTGATACATGAAAAATGTAGGACACATACACACAACCATAGATATATCCAGCAACCAATGCACTCCTTGAGACAATATTTTATCTTGAGAGACAAACTCGCTTCAAATTCATGGAAAACAGTCTAGATCATATGTGATTGCATTTGGAGAGACTCCCTCGCTTTGCATCTGTTAGAAACTGGCTTGGACAAGCGTATGGAGAGACACACGCTCACCAAACACCGCCCTGAGCTTCAAGAACCTGACCCTATTGGGCATATTTCGCAATCAATGCACTCCATGAGACAACATGCATCTAGAGAGACACTCTTCCTTGGCATGAGCTGCAAACAATCTATAATATATGTGTTGTTTACATTTAGGGAGACACCCTCACCTCGCATCTTCTCAATAACTCCTAGAGCTCCTTGTCCCTAACCAAGTTGGGCATATCCTGCAATCAATGCATTCCAAGAGATAGCATCCTAGACACAAAGCTCCTCAAGCACTTTTTGTGCTATTTGAATTCTTTTGCCCATATCAGCAGCTTGTGTAATGCCACATGCCTTCAAGGTGCAATTCTACATCATTGCATTTGGAGAGATAACGTCTCTTTGTATGTGTTGAAAATACCTATCTCTTCCTGACCTAATCCCCTATTGAACATGTCCTGCAACCAATGCAGTCCTTGAGACAACATAACCTCCCTTTGCATCAGCTAAAAACAACCAAGTTCATATGTGACTGCATCTGGAGAGACACCCTTGCTTTGCAGCTACCAAAAACATCACAGAGCTTCTTGGCCAAGCATATGGAGAGACACCCTCTCTTTTCATCCGTTCAAAACAGCTCAAAGCTTCAAAATGCAAGCGTATGAAATTGCATTTGGAGAGACACTCTCACTTCACATCCGTCAAAAACAGCCCAGAGCTTCTTGGACCCAACCCTATTGGGCATATTTCACAATCAGTGCACTCCATGAGCCAACATACATCTAGAGACACACTCTCCCTTTGCATCAGCTGAAAACAACCTAGAGTGTCTGTGAGCATCTGGAGAGACACCCTCGCTTTGCATCCTCTCAAAAATGCCTAGAGTTCCTTGGCTATAACCAAGTTGGGCATATCCTGCAATCAGTTCATTCCAAGAGATGACATCCTAGACACAAAGCTCTTCAGGAACTTTTTGTGCTTATGAATTCTTTTGCCTATATCAACATCTTGAATAATGCACATGACTTCAAGATGCAAGTGTACATCATTGCATTTGGAGAGATGCCATATCTCTGCATTTATTGAAAACATATCTCTCTTCCTGACCTCACCATGTTGGACATATCTTTCAACCATGGCACTCCTTGAGACAACATTGCATCTAGAGAGACACCCTCGTGCATCAGCTGAAAATAGTCCAGAGCATATGTGATTTCATATGGAGAGACACCCTTGCTTTGCATCCACCAAAATCAGCCCAGATCTTCTTGGCTCTACCTAGGAATATCCCGCAATAAATGCACTCCAAGAAACAATATCTCGGATAGGAATCAAGCACTTTTTGTGCTTTATGAAGTTCACCACATCTAGCATACATGGCGACCAAGGTAGTGCCAAAAGCACGACAATTACCCTAAACCCCAGAAATCCTAACAATATTATCGTGAATTCTTCTGCCCATATCAGCATCTTGTGTAATGCCACATGCCTTCAAGATGCAAGTGTTCATGATTGCATTTGGAGATATGCCCTTTCTGTGCATCTCCTGAAAAAAAACGAAAGCTTCATGACCTCCTCTACAAATGGCAAGGAGTTGCACCTTGCTCTGGAGGCCAAGAGCTAGGACATTGATCTGCTGGTTATAGAAACTTGTCGAGAAGGTAGTGGATTGTTAGTGGCACTAAGCCATTGATTATGGGTCGCAAGATTCAACCAACAGTTCCCAAACATCTAGAAGAGGCTTTGAGAGTCTTTCTTGGAGTAGAGGGTAGGTTCAAAAGGTTGTGCCCTCATGGATTCCTTTTGTACCAAATTCCTCTTTCTAGATTCCTTCATCAGAGGAGACCATCAAGAATCTCCAAGTGCTTGTTGAAAGAGGTGTCAAAACCTGGACACAAAGACGACATTAACATGTATAGGTTGCCTCCCAACATGGCCTTCTCATCCTTAAGAGACTTGCCATTGATGAATGGGTGATGGGTGCAAGCACAAAGTTGGAGAAATGGCATAGATTATGGATTAGCCTAGAGATAGAAGAGATTGGGAGTTGCACTTCTTAGAGGCTTGCTTACGAGAGAGAGAGAGAGAGAGAGAGAGAGAGAGAGAGAGACATGAGAATATTGATGGGGGACTACAAGGATGGATGTTGGAGCTACAAAGATGTTGCTACTAGGGTCTCTCACTCACTCTTTCTCTCACATATTACATGTGCCCAGGCCACACCTGAAATTTTAGTGGACATGGGGACAGTCAATGACACTCCCTTCTCTCTCTCTCTCTCTCTCTCTCTCTCTCTCTCTCTCTCTCTCTCTCTCTCTCTCTCTCTCTCCCCCCCCCCCCCCCAAAAGCTCAAGCTAGGATATGTCAACACGTCACATGTGTATCCCGGGATTCACTCTATATACAAGACAGGACGCCATCATCAAGCGGAAAACTTTGATAAAACCCCTATATACGACTCATGTCAAGGAATATGACCCCCCTTTCTATACTTATACAACAATCAATGTAGAAAACTATGATACCCCTATCTTACATATAAAATCTAGGTCACACATGATCTTACTAAGAAAACTAGTCAAAGAGTGTGTAGCATAGTGATTGGCAATGTACTAAGTAGCCACATCTGCTAATAACTAGATGTACCCTCAATGTGTCTTAGTTTGACTTTCAAACTATGTGGCCGATAAACTTGCACTCCGGCTACTCGTCCAATTTTGACCCATCCAAAGCTGGTGTAAATCAACCCTTATCTATGACCGGCTTGATGAAAAATTTGATGTGTGACTTGATAAAAAAACATCCCCGAAATTCATTTGAGTTCTAGTGCATAGTGATGACCAATCATTACAAGTAATCAACCCGGGTCGTCCCCCCCCCCCCCCCCCCCCCCCCCCACATAAATATGATACCCCCCTCTCTTATTTTTAAGCTTGGGAGATAAATTATTGGGGGCCTGCCCCTAACTTATACGCTTATGTAACTTGTAAAAGAAACCCCCCTCCCTCGTACTTACGTGGTATGGTAAGTTTTACATGGTGAATCCCCAGGCACGTGTAAAGAGTTCCCCCTTTCAGCATATTATGTTTACATAGATATATTTGAAATTTATATCTTTGACTGCCTGATGGTGCCATCTTGTAGGAGGTGGAGGTGGCCTACCACGTGCCACTCGCAATCCAAGATCAGGTGTGCGAGTTTCTGCGAGTAGCAAGACATGAGCAAAGACCTCCAATGAGCAAGCCAAGAGTTGTGTGTGTGTGTGTGTGTGTGTGTGTGTGTGTGTGTGTGTGTGTGTGTGTGTGTGTGTGTGTGTGTGTGTGCGCGCGCGTGCGTGCATGTGTGTGTGTGAGGATAGAGGCTACCAGACGACACCGACGTACAGGAGTGGAGATTGTCTACAGTAGGTAGTAGGCAGACTAGTGCACGTAGCACCATCTGCTATACACAAAGATCTAGATATCATAATAATGGCTTTGCATGGGTTTACCTAATATCTATTTAATAAGAAACTGCTCATTCCCTTGCCATAATGCCAAAATCTCTTTTGTATAGTAGTCCAAAGCTTGTTGGCGCCCTAAAATGCACAAACAACATGGATGATGGGTTGTGCCACTATCAGCTTCTTTCTTAGGAAAGAAAGATTTTCAAGCACAGAATGAAGAATTAAAAGTGTTTTATGACTCTATTTACATGCAGTGCTTAGGGATTGTTTTCTTACCCGTGAGCTTACAATTTACGATTCGACTACAAGCGATTGCCATGGAACCAGTTGGTGTGAATGTACCATATTTGTGTGTGTAAGGAAGTCACATTTATACTGTAATGATCGGTCAAAATACGTGAGAAAAATTGCAACACAAAGCAACTGAGGGATTAGAATCGCATGGCTTCAAACTGCCTTTGAGCATATGCCAGGCCATGGCCACTCACAAACTCACAACAGGCGGTGGCAAGATTGCTTGCCCAACTAACTGTGAAGAAGGTTTTTTTGAGAGGGTGGAGAGTTCTCCCAATCCCTTCCCTCCTCTAATTTCTCCCTTTAGTTTTATGGTGGGTAGAGACTCCACCTTTCGCCTTCATGGGTGGCCTTGCCCAATCTCGTGTTGGTGTTGCACCTAATACTTCTCCCATCATGGAGGCCCTCTCCTCCCTCTTTCAACATATGCAGACGCCTCAGCTAAACCAAAATACTAATGAATTTTCTCGGTCCCATTGCTAGCCTTCAAAGTCACAAACACAGAAACTATATGTCCTCCTTCATAGAAGGAGAGAGATGGTGATAGAAGAGAGAGAGAGAGAGAGAGAGAGAGAGAGAGAGAGAGAGAGAGAGAGAGAGAGAGACTCATTGCCACTTCCACGCATTGACATTTCCTTGTCTCCCAGGCTTTGACACCACCGCCATTGCATTCATGCCCACCTATCTGCTCTGTTGATAGTGAAAGAGCATGTACGATAGTGGTTTGAAATAGGCCACTCAAACTTCCTCACTTTGGAATGTATATCACCAAAGCTTCTCTCACACCAATTGTGAAGCTCACAAGGTGATCACTACACCTAAATCTCTCCTCATGTATAGAGTGTTGGGTTGCTATGTTAGAGATTTGGGATGATTTACAAGAGGAGAGGGACCTATTTGTAAGTTGGAGACCCCTCATTAAGGTTATTGATAACCTAAGCTACATGCTAATCAAATCAAGATTATGATTTCTGTTGAATAACAAAACATTGCAGGCCTTCCTTGTCTGCTTGAGTCATGGATGTGGACTCAAGAGAAAGGCATTAGTGATTGTAGATGGGTGAAATTGGAGAATTAAGAAAGGGGAGAGAGAGAGAGATTTTTTACTATGTACATGTTTTGACGTGAGGTGCCTTTTATGGTTAGGCCAATGGGTATTTTGTGCTAGTGGGTTAGTGGTTATTGTTAGTAACACTAAAAAGTTAATGATATATTTACAATGGGTAGAAGGAGGTGGATGGTTGAAGTAAGATAGTTGAATGAAGTGAGGTAATCCTTATGATGGTGAAGCTTTGAAGAAGTTTTGAACCTATTGTGTAGGTTCTTCAAAATTGACTACCGATCCTCTTCTTCTTCTTCTCTTCTTACGTTGTCGCTCTGCAAAGGCTGAACACCATGATGAAAGTGACAATGTTGATGAGAATCCATTAATTTGAAGAGATTAATCAAGGTTTTACATGCTTAATTTTATATAGAGAAGAGGTAGAAGGAATTGTGATTTAGAGGTAATAGAGAGGGGCATAGAGATGGTGTATGTACATGTAGAGTTAATATGAGAGCTATGGAAATGAGAGGGGAGGTTAATGGTGAAGAGGGTGAGAGAAACCATGGAAGTTGTAGGTTTGAGTGAGGGATGGAGAGAAATGTGTGTGTGTGTGTGTGTGTGTGTGTGTGTGTGTGTGAAGGGAAGTGAGAGAAGACTAATGTGACTTGTGAAAAAAAGTGGGCAAACTAGGGTCCACCAAAAAAATCATATCTCACATGTGCCAGCTCCAAAAATTATGAAAAACTTTGAGGTGATTATTTAGCTTGTGATCTATTTTTTTTATTTTGATCACTTCCTTAAATTTGGAGTGGATATTGACGCCAAAAATCCCACCAAAATGCCTGTTTTTCCTCCTATATAAGACTTCAGTGGTCCCCCCTTTTGTTGAATTTGCATAATCCTCCAAGAGTGAGCCCCTCCTTGCATAAGAGAATAACCCAATAGATTCTTGAGGATTTGAAAATATTCACAAATATGACATATGGATATGATGGAGAAAAAAAGGTTAGTATATAAACAATTCATGGAATTTAAAATAGTGTTAGTTGTATATAAATATACAATGGAAAAAAGAAGTATATAATACATAGCGAATCAAATGAGGGGGCCCTCATTTGTTTTAATAATTTAGAACTGTTTACAAGAAGCAAAGAAGAATGCATGTAGGAAAATGGTAATTTAATAAAAGGGAATGACTGGGTGGAAGGTATTTTTGTGATTTTTTCCCAAAGTGGGTTCACACCAAGATTTAAGATGATTGCATGAAAATATTTATTTATATTGTAAAGGACATGTATAGTGGTAAGAGAATTATGGTAATGGTGAGTCAATGTTACATAACATACTTAGGTAAATAACACCCACCTATGTAAAATTAAATAAATATATACCAAAATAAATATAATAAAAAATCCCTACATTTATGTCCTATATGCAATAAAATATATACACACAAATGGGCCATAATATATTTTTGTTTTTTGTTTTTATTTATTTTTTTGGCTCAACTAGCCCAATGACTAGCTAGTTGAGGGTTTTAGGGAGATATGGGGAAAGTTCCCTAACTCACACACATCTATGTGCAGTGAAAGTGTGAGGATAGCCATAGTGTTTGAGTGATTTTGATAGGGTGAGGTAGCTCACTATGGTAGTTCTAGATAGCCAAAACATGACTATCAACACATATGCACAACCACACACACACTTCCCTCTCACCAGCATAGCTCTCTCTTGGCATAGTAGAAAGAGTCTCTCTCTCACTCTCTGTCAAATTTTTTGGCTTTCTTTCTCCTTACACACATATATCATACATACACACATACACACAAACACACACACGTATGCACAAACGCACCCCTCTCTCCCTTAGCCTCTCTTCTTTAGTCATGCACCCTCTCTCTCTCTCAATCTTGTTTACCCACTCTTTCATGCATATTCTCCCTCTTTCTTGGATCAACCCCCCAAGAGCTGATTTTTTTTTTTTTTGTCTTCACCTCTTGCATACACTTATAGACACACACACCATCTACACACATAAACATTTCCACTTTCACACTTGCCTTCAAGCACCTCTCGGATCAGCCCTCACTCATATAATGCACGTACTTGCCTGCATACAAACTCCTTGACAAGGGCCTCGGCAAGGATGATGACAGCAACCAAAGCAGACAATTGTCATTGAAAAAAACACAGTGGAGCTAGACGCATACTCAAACGAGCATCACATCACTAATTTTGATCATCAACGGGCATGCCATGACTATCATGCACAAGCATTGATGTTGTCTTTGACTGCATGATGACTTGTAAACATCTCTTTTACCCTACCTATTACCAGACTCCTCTTTTCTTGTAAATTTAAAAATGTAACTCATTGTGTATACCAGTCTCTATCAGTGACGGATACTCACTCACTAGGGATAATCTAGCCATCATCATCCCAAAATAATGCATAAGCAGTGGTCTTCCTAGCAAGGTTAGGCCATGTGCGACGGCCCTCTTCATCAGGCAATTAGAAATTATGAAAGATTCCTCCCCTCCAGCTATTAGGTCTCCCCAATCTCAAAAAAATAAAAACTCTTTCAAAACACTGATATTAAGTGCATAAGGGTGAGTTTAGGAAATGAACACATAGATGAAGGTGGAAATTCACAAGACAAATGAAGGTGGAAAGTTAAAAGACAATTGAAGGTGGAAATTCAAAGGACCTTTTGTGCCCATATAAATAGGTGTTTTTCTTCTCTTTCATTCTTTCTTTAGGGTTTTATTCTCTTCTCTTTAGTGTCTTCTTTGCTCTCTCTCTCTCTCTCTCTCTCTCTCTCTCTCTCTCTCTCTCTCAAATGTTTTATCCGTCCTTTCGAGATAATATTGTTGCAAATATATGTGCTTTGTCATTGCCTATTGTTATGTGCTATAAACTAACTCATCATTTTTCTTATTGTTGAGACGAATCTTTGAATTAGATATACCTTTTTTTTTTGAAGCCATTAGAATACCTTTTAATTATAATGGGGAAGAGACCGAATACCTTTTAATTATAAAGGGGAAGGAGGTCTCTTTCAGTGAGGTCACATAACAAACCATATGATAGAAAAAAGAGACGAACAACAACCTCAGAGGGAGGACACTTACTATTACTAGCTTAAGAACAGGAGAAGAGGTTCACTTTCAATAGAGAAGATGCTACACGAGACATACACCAAGAGTGTTATGTGATAGCACTACGCCATCACACACTCCACAAGCTATGAGCACCACCATCCTACACGAAGCCATGTCAACACCATCCACGGAATGAAAGCACTTGCAATGAATGTAAGCACGAACATAGGGTATCACCATCAAACCTTGTCACTGTCGGCAATATGAAATGGTTGTGATGTTCTTACTCTCCTCCTTCTTCTTTCTCTCTCTCTCTAGATATATATATATATATATATAGTTAGCACCAGAGACACTTGAACCTTGATGTTTATGTGTGTCTAAAAAATGGTCTAGCCGCCATGCATTAGCACGACGCACCTTGGCCATCCACCAAGTGCCAAGAGATGTTGAGGGGTTCGTATCTCTTTGCATGATCTCTTATTTTGAGACTCCTTTTGACTTTTTACTAGTTTTTTTATTGGTGCACTACATCACACACATATTATGATTACTTTGATCTTTGTGATGCATGCTGTTGATCACCATTGGCATGCCTCATCTCACCCATGGTCCAAGGTATGACGGGCTAAATTGCAAATCATTTGCACTCCTAGGCACAATAATTAGGTGTTTTATTGGTCATTGCATCCCCCATTCCCATTGTTTTTATGTTTCTTGTTAGTTCTCTTGCATTTTAGCTGCACTCCAGGCTAGGTGTTTCCCCTATTATATATATCCCTTTATGAGGCCATCATGCATCCTCTTGGTATAGAGGCCACCAAGTGTGTTTTGTATGCTCAGTGGAAAAGTGCATGCCATCAAACTTCATCATGTTGTAAATGTCGTTCTTAGAAGAAGAGCCCATAACTACAAGACTTGATTACTATGGCAAGAAATCACCCAAGAAACATTGGTGAGAACCTTGGTAAATTTTGGTAGAATCTCTTCCCACAATATGAGTAAAATCTCAACTCAAAATTGTAGAAAAAAACTATCAATGCATAGGCTATACTCATGGGAAAAATTAGGTAGATTTTCCTTTGTATGGGGAGCGACATCTCCAAGATAATGTGTGCTTGAGAACCATTGAGGAGAAAATGAATCTAATGTGGATGGCCAAAGTACATGTGAAGGGGAAGAGAGAAAGTGATAAAGTGATAGAGAGAGAGAGAGAGAGAGAGAGAGAGAGAGAGAGAGAGAGAGAGAGAGAGAGAGAGAGAGAGAGAGAGCGATGTAAGGGGATATTGAGAGATATCAAAGCATATGATGGAGAGATGCTAAAAATGGTAATATAACAAAAGATTTTTGTTTTTATGAAGAGCATACAATGGAACCAAATTTTAAATTTTTTTATGATTCAAGTGTATATCAACTCATAGTAGTTGGCATCTGAGTATAAACCTAAGATCTGGATGTGTGACTAGATGCTTGATAGATTAAGAGGCTTCCTCTAGAAAGATGCTGTTGGAAAAGAAGAGGGGACACCCTTCAAAAATATGTGTTTCTTTGTTGACAAGAGGTGGATGATGATTTCAAAAATGTCAATGAAGAGACCGAGGCCACAAGTTGATAAATGACAAATGATGTCATGAACCTATATTTTTCTTCTTCAGTTGTAGTTATATTCTAGTACTATGTCAAACAAATCTCTCTTTCTTTCCTAACTTCTTATCTGTGTGTATAGAGAGAATGTCCATAATAAAGAATTAGATGAAAAAGAAGAGGTGAGTAATGCTAGTGAGGAGGGTTAATGTTAGCGGGTCGCCCCGCAGCGGACGTCTACAGCATAGCTTTTTATACTAACATAATGTCAATATGCAAGGAAGCGACTCGAGATGGGGCACAGAGACTTAGTGAGAGTGTCAATATCACCAAAGTGAACTCAGAGGGCTCTTCATACTATGACAAAATAAAATCAACCACTTCCTAGTCGTAAAATCCGTCTATGTCCAATCTCACCGTTCTAGGTTATCACGCATTTTCAACATCCAAACAAATTCGGAATGCAAAAAAACTTAAGGAGAGGTATTACAACATACCAAGTTTTGCAATCATCTGGGAAGGTACATAAATCATGATCCATCACAAAAAATGTGAAAAACATGAAATAGAAGTACACAAAAAGGTCCCCCTTAAGCATAGAGACACTTATCCAAGGTCAAAACATCAAAAAACAACCATTCAAGACCTCAAATCAATGCATTTAGCTCATAGACAAGATGTCCTGAACCACAGCAAAATAAAAAATATTACACTTAGATTGTAGAGCAAGAGACAAGGAACACAATGTGCTATTCGAATTTGAATTTTGATTACCAGACAAGGACAAAAGAGGGTTACAAGTTGTAGCAGCAAGAAGTTCTCGCAATCGACGTCCAATCCTCTCCAAAGATAATGATTGTGTGATTTTCAAAACTAAGGGTTTTGACTTAAGAGCTAGGGGGAGTTTCCCACTGCCATTCAACCACTTACATGGTGTGTAGGGTCAGAGAGGCTAAGAGGGGATGATAAAATATATTACAATTGAGAATCCTCATTAGCAGAATTACCCTGCTTTTTTTAAAAAAATGAGCGAGTACAAGAAGGTTTGGTGTACATCCGCCTTTTACGTGTCAGTCCACTGTGTCCACAAAACATTTCCCCCTTCCTATTCATTGCATGTCCTCGTGCAATCTGTCTGTGATTGTCTTCTAGTAGTTGATCAGTCTCTTTTCTAGCGTCGAAGTGAGGTGCCTAAAATTTTGCGCCCTTGCCTCAATCTCCACTTTTTTTGCCATCTCTCTGGAAGGATTATTGCTAAGAGTGCTCTGATAGGCTATGTGTTAAACTAGCAGATCTTTGGTCATGGGACTAAATATAGAGGAGTCTACCTCAAAGAATCCATTCATGAATGCCTCCTCAAAGGCTTGCATGTAGTGGGAGGGAAAGAACATGATTCGATCATATAATCCCATGATGACATTTTAGATTGGGATTTATGTCTCCATATTCCAGCAGAGTCCTCTTGTGCCTTCCACAAAAACCTGCCACGGATGCTCCGCTGCCTCTATATCATTGAATGTCGTTATGCAGGTGATTAACATCTTGGCAATTTTCACGAGCATCTGGCATACGAAATCTGGTATCTCCTTCATCATCTTGATGACCCCATTGAGCATCTGAACCATATACTTTTTTTATGGTAAATTGTTATTTCTTGGCTTTGTTATGACGGGGTAATTCAACACTGCCGGTCTTTTTCTTTGCCATGAGTAAAAGCTTTCACAAGATCGCCCTTTGTTGATGGGACAGGAAGCTGGTTCAATCTTGAGCTGCTGCGGAGCATTTCTATAGTATGTTTCATTTGTTGGTCATCTGCTCAAACCATTTCTTTCGCCAGAGGGGTTGAGTGCCAATGATAGTCTAAACTTGTAGTGAAGTGACAAGAACATCCCTGTAATCCCCTCTTTTGTTTGGCTCCAAAGCAGGTATCATTTTTTGTTTCTATAATAGGGCCTCCTGCCTCATCAGTGGTAGGGAGATCATCTCATGCCTAAGGTTCTTCACCACTTCATCTTAAGTGATCATGAGCAAGGCTGTTGACTCCAACACTTTGAGCTCATATTGCAGATACTCCTTGTGGAAGGGTCTTTGACTTCTGAGATCCAGCACTGAATTTCTTCTTTTGCCATATCCAGAATGGATGTCGTGGTTGGATCTTCAAATTCTTGCGTTGCTTTTTTTTTGCTTGTACCTGGCATATCCGTTTGGTGAGCTTTGGAAGAGAAATTCCTCAAGCTCTCATGTTTGCTCAAACTCCACTGGGGCTGTTTGTTCGTGCTTTGCTTGTGTTTCCCTTATAGCATCCAAATATCCTGGTGCCTCTGCCAGTTGCTTTCTCAAATTTTCAATCTCTTTGTCTTTAGCTTTTTGCAATGCTCTATGCCCTATTGTCATGATTTTTCTATCGTATTTCTCTTGAGAAAGGACCTCCTTTAGATCATGGACCTCTTTGTTTAGCGAGGTTGATCTAGCTATCATGCTTGAGGAGCTCGACGTCTCCCGCAAGGCTAAAAGTTGGGTCAGAGTCTTTCTGATCACTGCGTAAGACTCTTACAACTTTTCACTCTACTCTCTTTCCCTGACTATCTCTTCCTCTAGTCTTTGTTGGTCAACCTACAGAGTAGTGTTGGCCTCATTAAAGTGTAGACCTCCTTGTAGTAATAGGCAACGTTCTCTTGTTCCCTTTGTAACTTTGATTGGAGTTGTAGCTGGACTTTTTGCAATTACTTTGTTTTGTTTTGTAGATGTAGCATGATTTCAGCTGCTTTCGTTGCCTCCTTCTTGGTGTCCTCTAGCTCTAGTTCATGCAAGTTGTAGGGAGATCTTTGGCCTTGGAACTAGAGCTTGACATGGTCTAGAATGTGAAACGATATCAAACGACCTAATCATTTCGGCTCCCTCCTCTATCACCGCTTGTAAACGAGGCGATCTTGGTTTTTCTGACTTGTTTGGCCCTAATCTAAGGTTCCAGTCTCATCCATCATTGTTTCCTTTACTTTTAGGACTTCAAGAGAAGCTGGAGTTGTATTAGTTTCTGGCGATGCTATCTATTTTTCTTGGTCTGCCTTCTTTTGTGACAGCACTTTATCCACCACTTGTTCTAGAAGATCTACATATTCTTCTCTTTCTTTTGTTCCAGCCTCTGAAGGTAGCTCTTTGTCTTTTGGTGGTTTGAAATCATATTCTTGTTGGTCAAGTGTGTCCTACTCATCCTTCACTCCTTGGTTTTCATCTTTTCCCTTGGCCTTGGTAGATTCATCAAATGATTCAATACATTGGTGTGTGGCCGTTGTGCATCCTCTCTTTCTCTTTGCTCCATACTTTGTTTAAGCTCATTTTGAATCCGTTGCCACATTTCGCTGGCAATGTTCAAATTCTCCTTTGCTTTGTGTCTTTTGTGTTGTTTGATCCGTTCTAGAGATGCTGATTTTTTGCCAGTAAAGGTACATGTTCTTCTTCTTCTTCTTTTCCATCATCTGCTTATGTTTCCTTCCTTATTTCTTCCTTGTGTTTTTGTTGGAAGATTTTCTCTCTTTGCGTCTGCGCTTCTTCCATTGTTCTTCTGGCTTGGCTTACTGGGATGACCTCTGTCGCGCGGGTTATTCTCTTCTTCAGTCTTGTGTATCTAATTGAAAACTCACCCCCATGTTCCTTCTCTGAAGGGTGGTGTTTGAAGGGAGTATCCCTTTCTTTAGACCCTGCTTCCTCACTTTTTGGTGCATCCAACTCCGTCTTCTCACTGTCAGTGTCAGTTCTTGTTGAGCTCTATCTTGTTTGTTTGACCTGTGGTTTTGGCCTTGTGGATGGTCCTTCTACCAAATTTACTACTCTTTTGGATTTGGGGATCAAATCTAGCTGTGATTTTGCTGGTGGTAGAGCATCAATCATTCCTAGTGCTTGGTAGGCGATTCGAGTGAGCATTGGTCCAGCATTCATGTAGGTCTTGCTCTTTTGGCTACCCTTAAGATTTGCTTCCACTATATTGTCGAGTAGGTAGTTGCCAAAGTCACAACTCACCACTCTTCTTTCTGCTAACCCCATTGCCATTACCATTGCCATGTGCAACAGTGGTTCAGTGTATCGTGGTGGCTTCTGTACTTTGAAGTGTTGCAATTATTTTGTCTCTGAGTAGATCAAATCTTGATATGTCAGCTTGTGTCCTCTTTGCTTCAGAAAGGCCTTGTCATTACCTGTTGCTTTTGTATTTTGCAAGAGATTGTTTGTTTCCTAATGCAGATGGAAAGCTTCATTGATTATTTTTGCAGTGATTTTAACTTTAATTGTCTCTCCATCTTTGTCTGTAAGGGAGGATTTCCCATTGTACTGAATTGAGCTTATGAGTTCATGAGCTCTTCTGAAATCTGTTCCCCATGGCCGTAGTCGTAGAAAGCTGTCCATTTGTAGACACCTGGCCTGTGATTTCCCTTCGGGCTCCTAGTGTAGTGCCCACAATTCCCTTGGAAAAATGGTGGTCTTTACTGTCTCTCCGTCAGCTGCTTGAAATCTTCCGATGAATAGATTGGCAGGTATTGCTTCGAGCACCTGTTATGTGATACCGGCCTTCTCATTTGAGGATATATCTGTGATCTCATATGGAGCTGCTCCCCACTCCCTTTGTGCTTTTCTTTGAGGCATCCTAAGGTTAGTTCAGAATCAAAACAGGATTTAGCAGTTGATCAAAACTGTCGGAAAGTTGAAGAAAACGCAAACTTTGACCATAAAATGAAAAATGAGCATAACTTTGTCAAAACTATCTCAAATTTGACCAAATTTCACAAGTGCATCTAGGATTACTGTAGGCACATATGAGTTCTAGTAGAAAGGTACATGGATCACAATCCATGTTGGGAAGAATCTTGCAATTTCAACTAGTGGAGGTTGCTTTTGGGCTTATGGGGAACCTACTGTGCAACTTTCTCTGATTTTGGGGTTTGAGAAACATGGATCACGATCCATGTTGGGAAACATATTGAAGTTTTGATGATACAAGCTGGTAGGGCTCATCAAGATGGTGCCTTGGTCCAAAAAGTTTGGGATTTGGATCATTGGTTTGGTACTTAGGTCAATTTTTGGAAATCATCCTCATGTTGGGAAGGATTTTGGTACAGACTTTTGCACACATGTTCCTATAGGTCTTGGTGAAATACTTTCAAATTTGGACATGTTTTCCCTATGTTTACTCAATTTCCCAATTTATGGCCATGTTTTCCCGCCTTCACCATATTGGTTTTTTGGAACCACTTTTGGGCACTTCCTTTGACTAACATCTGATACTGCCTTGATTCTGGATGATTTGTGTCTGAAAACCATGGCTTTGCCTATCTCCCCACTAACTTTCATCAGTCCTGGATCCATTTGAAGGGGGAAATTGATGCAAGCAATCTACCCAGCTTTGTAGGTACTCTTTTGATTTTCTTTGACCACAATTAGACCTTTAATGTTTACATCTCCTTGATCCTTTTGTTTCACCCTCTTCTGGACTCCCTTTGTTTCAGTTGTCTTTGAAATAAAGCCCCAAGATGTTTTAATTGTTGCTCTGGCTAGTAGGGTAGCTTCATATCCTTCTACTAACCCTACTCCATAATGTTTTTGCTGGAACTAACCATTTTTTCTTTGATTATTGCCAAATGACCATTTGCAGACTGAAGGTAACAAACCATCAGGGTTTGATGATTTTCAAAACCCTTTTTGTCACTACTTTTGCATCGCAAATTATAATTTTGCATCCCCCAACTAGTGAACAACTCCTATCCTGATTTTGTCTCATCAAGGTACATGGATCGCGATCCATGTTGGGAAGCATTTTGAAATTCCAACTAGTGGAGGTTGTTTCTGGGCATATTGAGGAACCTATTGTGCAATTTTCTCTGATTTTAGGGTCTGAGGAACATGGATCATGATCCATGTTCCACAACCCCCAGTGATTATGTCTGTTACCAGGGGTTTGCTGATGAAAAGGTTTTGGTTTTGGGTAAGTTTTAAACTACCCCATTCGCTTTGACAACTTGCAGATTTTGTGACTTTGATATGCTCTAATCTACTATTTTGGTAATGTTGGTGCAGTGTGGAGCATACACATATGTTCTTGTAGGGTTAACGATCATACCTGTCAAATTTGGTGCTAAAGGGGATCGGGGAGCACCACAGACGGAGAGTGAGAGAGAGAGAAGGAGACACACATGATGTGGGTGGGGAGACTCAAAGAGTGAGCAGCCCCCTATACACTTATGCTATGTATAAGGTATACAAGTCAGTGGGCGCCCAGACTCTGGGCGGCCGGGCAAGGCACAGGCGCCTATATCCCAACAACCTCCCACTTAAAGGCGACTGTGCCTTTAAGCAAGGGAACCTAGTCTAAAGACTAAAAAAGGTGAGAGAAAACCGCTCTCAACCGATGCCCACTGGCTGGCTGTGATCGTGTGCATCCGACTGTCCTGCTCCCGTGTAAGTCCATACACCACCAGACGTACCGCACACGTACTGCAAGTATGTACACAATACCTGCATATCTCCCTCGTGCACTATGCCATCATCAGTCAACAAACGACTGACAACCCCAACTACATATGCTCCCACTGTAGCTGCGATATCCGGTCTCAAGATCAGCATCTCATACATGAGACCACCGAATGCCGATGCAATGCTAGCGGGCCCTGCTAGCTCTACGGAGCATGCATCAACATATATGTCCCTGGCAATAGGCATCTCTGACTGACAAGGCGTGTCAGCCACATGCATCTCCTGACTGTCCGCAAAAGACGCATCAACCTGTCGTGCAACCTCAGAGCAAACCAGCTGCTCTAGGTGTCTGCTGGAAGACATATCCTGCACAACTATATCCCCATGCTCATTGTCGAGCATAGAAAGGAATGACTGCATAATCGCCGACATCTCAGCCTCCTCTGCAATCATCCACTGCAAACATGACCACTCAATCTGCTGTGACTCACTAGAGCTCTCATGCTCTAACTCCGTATGCATAGACTCTTGCACAACGTCCTCCTGTCGTGACTCACTAGAGCAAGACTGCTCTACCTGTCTATCCTGCATAGAAGTATCTCGCACAACTGACTCTCTGCTTCGCTCAGTCACTAGCAAAGCATGCATGTCTGACTCTGTCACCTCTCTGTGTGACTGCTCAAGTCGTGCCCCAACTGTGTGCACAACGAGCTGACTACTCTGCACTCCATGCAAAGTATCCTGCAACCCACAAGCAAAAGAGACTCGCCTGCTCTCTCGCTGTGTACCTGGCTGCATGATCACAGAGACAACACCGTCTCTCGCGTGATCCACATGCAATGGGTAACCTGTACCACTCCTGGCACCTCTCGCAATCACTAGCGAACCCAAATGCATCACAAAATCTCGCTCTCGTAGCGAGATCTGACATCCACAATCTCTAAGCTAACCAATCGAGATCAAACTCACTGTCAAATCTGGTACATAGCGCACATGTCGTAACAAGTAAGATGCACCACTCGGTAATGACAGTCTCACATCTCCTGCACCTGCTATCGCATGCACCGATCCATCGGTCAAACGTACACTGCCAAGCATCCCGCTAGAATAGCTACAAAACCATGCACGATGCGGCGTGACATGAAACATAGCATCTGCGTCTAGCAACCACTGCGAAGGGAGTGCACTATCCACATGTATAGCATCTCGTGCATAGCTCGAGGTAAAAGTGACATCCCCGTCACTAGTATACTCCGACACTACATGTGCCTCAACTGTCAAAGCAACTGAGTCCATGGCATCACTACATACATCTCTGAGACTGCCATGTCTCCTACGATGTCGCATACGACGAAAACAGCGCCGTCTAACGTGTCCAGAATGACCACAATATCAACATGTTACCTGTCGGCGTGCTCGTGAATGTACATGTCTCACACGAGTCCGTGATGACTCAGATCTATCATACATATCATGCAATCAGTGCCAAAGTGCTCCCGAAGTAGTCTCATACATAACAAGAGCATATACAGATTCCGCAAGGTGCAAAGAGAGCGTAGATAGTGCCATCTCCTCTAGCTCCTGCCACTGATCGTCAGACATGTTTGAAGGTCTACCTGCATCACCACTCAATGGTCGATGCAACCCTCGCTGTGTCAATGCATCAAGCATACACTCTCTCCATGCCGCAAAGTCTGACCCATCAAACACGCGCATCTGTGAGAGGTCACAATCTGATCGATCACCTGTCTCTGCCATGAGCACAATGTAGCAAACTAGAAAGCAAAACCACCTCACCAACAACATCTGGAAACTGTCTACCAATATGGCCAGAAACACAATGTAAAACCTGTGAGACACACTCCAAAATAGAGCTCCCGCAATGTCAATACAAGCCTCGCCTGCTCTAGTATCACACTGCAATCTGTGAGCTAATCACCAAGCCCACACTGTGCAGTATCGATGCATACACACGCACAAATCTCCCACCTGCAGAGAACACCGCACGCAAATGCTGAGTGCAACCCGCAATCTCTACCTAGATCGCATAAATGATGCGCATAAAACTCTTGGGAAAATTTCGCCAGAGTTTCGTCATTAAAACGGCCACAAACCCTGTAACCAAACTGACTGCACGCTCAAAACCATGAGCAACCAAAGCGCATCAAACCGCACTCCAAATGCATGCACCAATCTCCACACTTTGCATACATCATTGCAAACACCTGCAAATCTAGTACACAAATATCTGCTCTACCTGTGACTGCCAAAAAACATGCTCGAGGCATACATTGCCGAGCTCAAAATGCAATCACATTAGTCTCCCTGAGCATCAAACCACATAAGGCATACATCGTATCCTCCCACCTGTGAGGAAACTTGCAGCAAATATCACTCTCACATCTGAGAGCAAACCATGTGTGGAATCCTCGACACACAATAAACAACTGCTGCTGTTACAGAAAATTCAGCGTTCAGAATTTTAAAATTCTGATATGACGAGCGCGTCTGGAGCGTTCCAAAACCCCAAGGTAGACTCCTGGATCATATGTATCCGAGTCCGGGTGTGAAAGCTATGCCAAAAACAGTGTTTTTGGGACCCGAGAGTGCACAAATAAACTTGCTGTTGTACCTGCTGTAATTCAAAGCAGAATTTCAGCAAATAGACATCACCATCGCGTCCGGAGCATGCCAAAACCCTGACCTAGACTCCTGGATCATGTAGATCTGACTCTGTATGACGGAGCTACGCAAAAAACTGCGTTTTATAGCCCGAAAATGGCAAAAACGAGCTGCACACAGTCTTGAACCTGCTCCTGCTCCACTCTGCGTGATGCAATGCCCTCTCAATGCAAGCTCCAACACAAGATCTCTGCCACAACAGCATCCAAGCACTCGAATGTCAAGCTCTCCTCCGCCGAGCACTTCTCTAACGAGCTCCACTGAGCTCAAAAGCTCCTCTCACCAAGGAAGCCGCAACCGCCTCCTCGACCAAGCTTGACCACACCAAGCTCCTAAGCTCCAAAGACAATGCTCCTCAAGCTAAAATCTCTCTCCGTGAAACTCCACGATCGAACTCCACCGTCGAGAGCGAGCGAGCTATCGCCTCGAAGCTCTCAAAGCCGTCGTGCTCTCCGCGGTCACCATAGCTCTGATACCAATTGAAGGGGATCGGGGAGCACCACAGACGGAGAGTGAGAGAGAGAGAAGGAGACACACACAATGTGGGTGGGGAGACTCAAAGAGTGAGCAGCCCCCTATACACTTATGCTATGTATAAGGTATACAAGTCAGTGGGCGCCCAGACTTTGGGCGGCCGGGCAAGGCACAGGCGCCTATACCCGAACACCCTCAATTCCTTGCACACACACATCCATGGAAACCTCAGAACTTCCATAGACTCTCCCAAGTGCAAAATTGAAGAGATAAAGCTCTCATTCACTCCTCCACACACTCGAAAACAGGACGCGAACGCGACGGGACTGCACTAGACCACCTGTAGGAACCCCGCTTCCTTCCCCACACAGAGAGGTGAAAGTGCCAAAACTTGGCTTCCAAAATGCTCCTTCAGCCCAAGCACTCATGGCAGCGTCACTGATGTGTCACTTTGATGCCTTTTCACACCTTTTTTGACCTTTTTTGGCCCAGTTTTGGCCTGTTTTGACCACCAGCGGGCATTTTTCACGGGAAAAACGCTAAACGGACTCCAAAATTCACCAAATTTTGTACGCTTGATCCTCAATACCCAAAGAAATTTTCCACATACCCACATTCTATTTTTTACCACTTCTAGGGCGGTGCACGCATCACCGCAAATCAAGCACCGTAAATAGACAGTTACTGCATGTTTCAAACTTCTCGAGCGGGATGAGAGTACCCATACTTGTCACTTGCATTATTTACATTCTAGAAAGCTCAAACACATTATCTAGAACCAAAATAATCCACCTAAAACCATATCCAAGGACCCGATACCCTATACGGGCATGTACATGTGTTCGACTGCTAACGCACGAACCTGACTATTCACAATGTGTACACGTTGCATCTTTTTTTGAACTTGAAACCAGGTTGCAAAGCTCCCAAATGCATGTATTTACATCTTTTTGTACATATGACCATGCTTATAAGTGCTACTTTGTACACGTCAAAAGTGGTCTATCATCATTGCCCACCCTCTAGGTAGAGCATTTATGCTCAACCAAGAGACCATTTGCATCTGGAACCACATCCCTCGCAAAATTTTTCTTGAATTGATACCCATTAATTCTGTAGCGCAAACGTTCACCAGAAAATTTATCCAACTCATAGGTGCCATTATGAAATACATGCTTCACTCTAAAGGGACCCAACCATTTGTCCCTCAACTTCTTTTGAAAAGTAAAATCCAAGCGAGAATCATACTTCATCACCAGATCTCCCTCTTTGATCTCTTTCTCTGGCAGCCTCTTATTCATTTTCTCCATCCTTGTCTCTGCTTGTTGAAGATAATAATCACTGGCTTTCTCTCTATTCATTCGTAGCAACTCTAGAGAAAGAATTCTTTCTTGCAACTTGTCATTATGCTCACCTTGCATTTTGCACGACAACTTCAAGGCATATAACTGCACTTGTATGGGCATAAGAGCTTCTTTTCCATAAACAAGCTCATATGGTGTAAATTGTGTTGACACTCTATACGCAGTTCTATAAGTCCATAAACACTTTTCCAAGTCCAAGTCCCACTCTTTAGGATGCTCTCTAGCATACTTTGATAGCATCTTCACAATTTGACCATTGCAATTCTCAACCAACCCATTGCATTGTGGGTAGTAAGGAGAAGAGTGCCTATGCTGAATTTTCAATTTCTCCAAGAGAGTAGCAACAAGTTTTCCCCTAAACCCTGGTCCATGCTCAGAAATGATAACCATAGGAGCTCCAAACGTGCAACACACCTGTTCATATAAAAAAGAGGCCACTCTTCCTGTTGTTACATTTTTACTGCTCTTGCCTCCACCCATTTTTTCAAATAGTCCACAGCCACAAGGATATACCTTTTGCCGTTGTTGGTCCTCGGCATTGGACCTACAGCATCTACTCCCCATTTTGCAAATGCATCAAAAGACATTATAGCCTTTTGAGGCTCAGCCAAAAGCTTCCGATTTGCAAACACTTGTCATTCATGGCATGACTTGCACCAAAAATAAGCATCTCTCATCATAGAGGGCCAACAATAACCTGCTCTTTAAACACGAAAGACAACCTGATCCTTGCCTTGATGGCGTGTTTCTTCATGGCAGTGCTCCAAAATCAAGCCTATCTCTTCTTTGTATGGCACTTTTCTCAAAATGCTATCATTGCCATAAAGCATGAGATCCTCACCTACCAATGTGTAGTTTCTTGCTTTTGCAACTATTCTCTTACGCCGAACCTTTGACATGCCCTCTGGACATTTCCCTTTACCAAGAAATACTTCTACATCTTGCAATGATTCCCTTCCTGCATACAAGGCTTCCTTGACCTTTTAAGGAGCTACCAAGGCATCCAACTTGTCCCTAGCCAATTCATCAGCTTCTTTATTTTGCTCACGAGGAACATGCTTAAACTGTATCTTCTCAAACTCATGCAAAAGCTTCTTGATGCCATAGAACCACTTCTTCAAATTGTCTTTCTTAACATTCCACAAACCAAGCAACTGGTTCATGACCAGTAACGCATCCCCTTTTGCAATGACCCTCTTCAATCCAAACTCAACACACTGCTTCAACCCAAGGAAAAGCGTGAGATACTCGGCCTCATTGTTGCTTTCAGCTTCATCAAGATCGTAAGCTCTAGAAAATATTACATCGCCTTTTGGGTTCTTAATGACTACCGCACCACTTGCCTTTTGAAGAACTTTACCATCAAACATCATTATATATGCATCTGTGATATCTACTTCCTCTTCATGATCATCCTTGTCAACCCTTGGGTAAGATAGATGTTAAACAATATGATGTTAAAGAATGTGTCCGTTGTGCTATGGGCGGCCGGACACTAACTATACTATGTTGTAAATATACTTTGGATAATAGTTCAAAGAGAAGAAGAGTGAGAGCAGCATGTTGAATGGCTGCTGCAGGGTATCGTTTGTGTGTGTGTGTGTGTGTCTCGATGTGTGTTGGTGTGTGTGCGTAGTCTTCTTTTCTACCTTCTCCATCACCTGCGCACTCTACAAAGTGGTATCAGAGCTCAGTTTAAGGAGCTACAATCAATACACAGATTTCCGCAGCTCTGGAAAACAGCCAAAAAGAGAGGTTTTTTGGTCATAAGACCATATTAGGTATTTTGGTAAAAATCTCACATTATGAGAATCTCCAAATCGACTAAATTCATGTAATTTGGGAATTTTCCACTTAAAGTGGGAAAAATTGAGGTGTGTGGTTAGTAAATAAAGTGAAAATCTCATAGGATTGTGGTGTTGATAAACACCAAAATTCAAGAGGATGTACAACACATGGATTTGAATAATAACTATAAATTACATAAAACAAAGGAAGATACAAAAAAGATTTTGTTTACAAACTGACTAGTATAGTCACAATAGAAGCTCCACATAATTCTACTCCACATTTGATACCATATCTGAACTTTGATCCAAGTGTGGTTGATGTGCACGAGTGAGGCCTTCTTTGGCTTTTAGAGCATGCCTTTTTGGAATCTTTATTCTAGAAAATGGTCCTTCTTTGTTGGGGCTCCAGGACCAAACAATTGCATCTACAGTTTCCCACACTTGTGGGTCCTTATAGTTGACAGCCCAATAACCCTTCCAACAATTGATGTAAGCTTGAGTATCTGTCATCCCACTTTTTCTCGCGCAAGGTGCCCAATATTGAATCAAGAGTTTCTGTAGTTTGGTGATGTAGGCTCATTATCAATGTCAGATAAAGCCATCGCAAGCCACAATGGATAGATTTCTGTGTCACTCGGAACAAGCATAAGAAAGTCACCTTGGTGCACATCAGACATAGGGTCAAACTCTTCCCTTGGCCTATCTCGTTGAGGCCCACAAAAATGATCGTTCAACTCTTCAAGGCCTAGGAATCTTTCTGCTCCTTGTTGCAAATTCATTGTAGTGCTTTGTAGGTGAGAATATTCTTGAGTTTTTGGCCAAAACATTTCATACAAGACTCCCTCTGATATGATTGCTTTTCCAATCTCTTCAATTACCTTACTCCAATAATCTATCACGGGTCTATAATATCGCGGAATACTTGAACCATTCCCTAAATTTTTCCAAAATTTTATATAGTTCTTTAGCCCCAAAATGACTTCTTCGTGGGCCTTGACATACTCCGCCATTTGTACTAGAGGTGGATCTCCATGTGGTAACATTGGCTTGCCTTCTGTGTCTGTTTTCCAAAGGCGAATACTTCCACTCCAACTTGATACACCTACATGTGCCTTATATTGCATCATTGGTGTCTCATCCTGCATAAAGAACCTGAACTGAAGTGGTTTGGAATGTCCAACAAGTATGTCTTGTCCATCACAAAGATAGCCATCACAATATTGCTTGAAATCGGGGATCTTTGTGAGAAAAAATGGAGCTGGAGATGAAGATGAGCTGTTTCATAATGTATCCATCAAATGTGGAAAAGTATAGGTTTGTGTAACTCTTAGCTTCTCTGAAAACCTACTAAACATGGCGTCTATGTCCTCATGTGTATGCCCAACCATTAAAAATCCCAGCTGGATGGTTTTGAAAACACCCCTTGCAACAAGCATTGACAAATAGGCAAATAAGTATCTATTTTTGTTTTCCCCTGCACAATTATCCAATTGTAGCAACAAGTTCTCTAGCAATCTGCGAAATGTTGACCCCAATTCCTCTTCTGCAATTTCTGACGACTTCACAATGGGCTCTTTTCCATCACTCAAGTTATGGTAGTCCAAAGCATCCCTTGAGTTCAAAGCATGTAGTAGTGAAATATTGCTCCATGGAAGTCCATTTGTTACTAGATCGCCAAGAGGATGCTTATCTATCCTCTCTAGGTTATGTAAACAATTAGCAATTGAGCCAATTGTAAGATTTGGATCAGCTGGCCACAAACCATTCAAGACAAAGTGTCCGTAATGACCTTCTCCATGTCCATGAGTGATCATGCCAATCAATGCCACCTGCAGATTATATCCTGAATCCACACCCTTGGGAACAATGCGTAATCTAGGAATGGAAGTTTTCTTTTGATCCATCTTATCATAGATTATGCATACATATTTTTGTGGTTGAGTTTCTGAATACGTGCGCCATGCATAATATAGGCTTCTGCAACTCTTTTGTTGTGCCATGTGAACTTCTCTCTCCCTCAAGAGAAGAGCTCTCTCTTCAAGATAAGGTTTAGCTTCTAACCTTGCCTTGATTGAGCTACAAATATTGCACTTAGAGAACTCACTCGTCTTTGTTAAAGTGACATGTGGGTACTCTTTGTTCCAAATTCTAACAAAAGAAGATTGGGATAGCTTCTTCTCATAGCCCATTTGGTCAAGTGTCGTGTTGATTTCACATAAAATATCCACTTGTTTGTATGTTGATGGAATCACCAATTGAGTCTCTCTTGAGCCATCTAGCAGTGTTCTACTTCTATGTGGCATCTTCTCAGAGTTGTTTTCCACAAACTCATTTAGTAGTGCTCTTGCTAAACTAGTATGTTGAAGTCCCCTTCTCAATGTACATGTGTTCCCATGTACATATTGGCGCACACCATTTTCAAAGTTCTCCTTGTATCGATAAAATGATGTCTTTGGTATTCCATGTAGCTCATACCATGCTCTACAACAAACAATAGAGCCATTTAGCCTAAATTGGTATTGTGACTTCTCATCTTTCTGATAACATATAGAAAGAACATCATAAACATAATTAGTGCGTGATTTTTGAGACTCTCCCCAAAAATGTTGTCGTAACCTTGTCACCATATCACGATCTGCAAACTGGCAACATTTTTGTGCACAACAATCAATGCATGATACCCTTTGAATTGATTTGTTTGAAAGGTAAAAAGTCGAAGTTGGTGCTGCTTTTGATTTTTGAGTCCTGTTCATGAAAGTGTATCGTCTCTTCCTTGACAACTGGACAACATTACTCCCATCAAGTTTTTTTCCAACATTGTCATCGTTGGATACATCCTCATATGTAGCATGCATGCCATCAACAGGAACAAATCGTTGTAATGGGCTCCCATTCAACATTGTTGTCTGCTTGATGGGCCACTTTAGCAAAGTGATGCTATCCACTTCAACCACATCATCAATGCTTGCATTTTCTCTTTCAATACCCACACCCACACAATCAGGACCAAGTTCCTGAAAGTTGACATAATCATGTGGAAATACATATAAGATGGTCCCTTCATTCATGGTTTGCATCATTGTGTCATCTTTTAAAAGGACCCTCTGATTTCTCCAAGACTCTCGAATCATTGCTTCAAATTCTAGGCTTGTCATAGGTATTGCATCTGTAACTAGAGGATCAGAATGATCATGTTATTCATCACCATTGTAGCTTTCCTGTGGATCAATTAAGTTCCCATTTAATACAAAAGATTGCAAAAGAAGCTTTGACCATCGAACAGCACTCCATAATGAGCCTTGGAGAGATGAAGTATCCATTGTAGGAAAAGGTAGGACCACATCCTTCAAGCATTCCTCCACTAGTATGGAGACATTTCCGTGCCCTATCTTTGTACCACCACAAGTGGAATCTGGATCTGTTCTACACACACAGCCAATACCAACAATCTCATTGTCAAGTATCATATGTACTTTCTCCCCAGATTCAAAGTCCATCTTGTAAGTGAAAAAGATTACATTGTTAAATCCATAGTTATAGAAGAATACTCTTCAAACAAAAAATCATGCTACAACATGGAAAAGGTTTGCATAGGTTGGACAAGTGGTGAACCTTGAGACCAAATCCTCCTTGATATATTAATGGAAGCAAGGTTGGAAATTATGGTGGATCTTGAAACCAAAGCATCCTTGCTATATTAGAGCATAGGTTGGACAAGTGGTGGACCTAGTTGTAATACCCACTGCCACCTATCAACTACTATAGGACTATGCTTTCCAATGTCCAAGTATCCCTTGAGGCTTTCAAGGTTGAACACGTGGTGGACCTTGAAACGAAAATCCCCTTTCTATATCAGAGCATAGCTTGGACAAGTGGTGGACCTAGTTATAATGCCCAATATCCAAGGTGAAATACCTTAGGACCTTGCTACCTTGCTTGCCAATGTTTACGTAGCCCCTCATTTATTTAATGGAAGTAAGGTTGGACAAGTGGTGGACCTTGAAACCAAAGCCTCTTTGCTATATGAGAGCATAGGTTGGACCTAGTTGTAATACCCACTGCCACCTATCAACTACTATAGGACTATGCTTTCCAATGTCCAAGTATCCATTGAGTCTTTCAAGGTTTAACACGTGGTGGACCTTGAAACGAAAATCCCCTTTCTATATCAGACCATAGCTTGGACAAGTGGTGGACCAAGTTATAATGCCCAATATCCAAGGTGAAACACCTTAGGACCTTGCTACCTTGCTTGCCAATGTTTACATAGCCCCTCATTTCTTTAATGGAAGCAAGGTTGGACAAGTGGTGGACCTTGAAACTAAAGCCTCTTTGCTATATGAGAGCATAGGTTGGACCTAGTTGTAATACCCACTGCCACCTATCAACTACTATAGGACTATGCTTTCCAATGTCCAAGTATCCCTTGAGTCTTGCAAGGTTGAACACGTGGTGGACCTTGAAACGAAAATCCCCTTTCTATATCAGAGCATAGCTTGGACAAGTGGTGGACCTAGTTATAATGCCCAATATCCAAGGTGAAATACCTTAGGACCTTTCTACCTTGCTTGCCAATGTTTACGTAGCCCCTCATTTCTTTAATGGAAGCAAGGTTGGACAAGTGGTGGACCTTGAAACCAAAGCCTCTTTGCTATATGAGAGCATAGGTTGGACCTAGTTGTTATACCCACTGCCACCTATCAACTACTATAGGCCTATGCTTTCCAATGTCCAAGTATCCCTTGAGTCTTGCAAGGTTGAACACGTGGTGGATTATTGAAACCAAAATCCCCTTTCTATATCAAAGCATATCTTGGACAACCCCTCCTTTCTTTAATGGAAGAAAGGTTGGAAAAGTGGTGAATCTTGAAACCCAAACCCTTTGGCTATATATAGAGGATAGCTTGGACAAGTGGTGGGCTTAGTTGTAGTATCCAATGTCCAAGGTCCAAGGTGAACTATGTAAAGACCTTACTTCCAAAAACAAAGTCGTACAAGTGGTTCTCCTTCAAACCAAAACGTCCTTAGTGTATTAGAACATAGCTTGGAGAAGTCGTGGACTTAGTTGTAATGGTGAATGTCCAAAGCAAACTATTATAGGACCTTGCTTCCCAAATCAAGTTTGGATAAGTGGTGGATCTTGAAACCAAAACCCCCTTAGTGTATTAGAGCATAGCTTAGATAAGTGGTGGACCTAACTGCCATGGAAAATGTTCAATGTGAACATTTTGCTACAGGACCTTGCTATTAAATGTCTAAGTAGAGCTAGCTTCTTTAATGGAATCAATGTTGGGAAAGTGGTGCATCTTGAAACCAAAAGCCCTTTATTGTATTAGAGCATAGCTTGGACAAGTGAGGGACCTAGTTTTAATGTGTGATGTCCAAAGAAAAGTATTACAAGACCTTGCTTTCCAATATTTGAATTGGTCAAGTGGTTAAAACTAAGTATAAAACTTTGACCATTTTCTTCTCGAATTGCCAAAAAGCTAGTTTTAGACACCCCTAAATGAAAATGGTTTAGGGTGGCCTTAAGCAACGTTTTTTCAAAGACTTGAACAAAAGGGTTGCCGAAGAGTAATGAAAATTTATTATGGCTTGAAGTGCCTGAGTATGTGAAAACAAGCCTAGGTTTTCCACGAGGCAAAAGGTGACATAATAAGAACATTGGAAACTTAGGATTGACCATGTGGCCTAAACTTTGGCAAGTGAAGTGGTGGCCAAGTTTTGTGGCACAGTGTGCACTTGGTCCTATATGTGTTGACCACTTGGCTAAATCTAGGACCATAAGGCCAAACCTTTGGCACCTTAAATATAGTATGGGACATAATCTAGAACTGCTATAGTAAATTAGTAGTATAGTTAATATGTTAATATTTGCATTATATTTAAGTATATGCTAAATATAATTTATGTTCAAAATTTCACTAATGAAGAATGTTTCCATTTAGCACTCCAGATGCGGGGTCTTAGGGCAATGCCACAATGGGGTGACAAGGCAGCGCTTCCACGTGAGGTTTGAGGGTAGCGCTCTTGATGGGGATGTGGAATATAGCGCTCTCGATGGAGGGGCTTGGGAGGCTGATTTTGGGATATTGTTCCGAGCGAGGTGCGGGGGCGAGGTCAAGGGGCGGGGTCGAGGGGCAGCGCCCCCGCGGGGCTACGGGCAGCACCCAAAGATTTTTTTTTTTAAAGTGAATTCATAGTATAGAGTTACGCAATTTTTGCATATTTTCAACCATGATTTCTTTAATTTTGGCTGTGTGAATTGGTTAATGTTTTATATTGCTTTTGTTTTTTTTAATCCTATGATAAAACATGGACTTGTAGCATACGTGGCATTCTAATAAACCCTATCAAGATTAGGCAGAGAGAGAGCGCACGAGCAATGCACACAGAGAAAGCAGGCGAGCAGCAAACACACAGAAAGCGCACACGGATCGCACACAGTTGGAGTATACGCGCACGTAGAGGAGCAAGCCCGGCATCGTACACAACACACAGGTGGAGCGCACAGGATTGAAAGTTCGCGCACAAGATAAAGAAACAGCAGCGTACGCAACGCTTTCCAGAAGGGCAGGATCGGGCATAGCTTCTTCTCAGGAGACATTGCACACCTCACGAATAGAGAAAAAACAGGTATTTCTCTCTCTCTCACTCTCTGTCTTTCTCCATACAGAGAAGATGGTTCTCTGTAACTCTTCTTGCACACACACTCTCTCGTCAAAAGACAGAGATACGTAGTTTAAAAATATCCCCGCACACATACACATATTCCTACACATCGTCTTCCTCTCTTCCACATACATAACCACAGTGAAATCTGTTATCTTGTTGTCTCTCTCTTGAAAACACATGCACATATTCCCACACATCGTCTTCCTCACTTCCACATACATAACCACAGTGAAATCTGTAATCTTGTTGTCTCTCTCTTGAAAATACGTGCACATATTTCCATACATCGTCTTCCTCTCTTCCACATACATAAACACAATGAAATCTGTTATCTTTCTCTCTCTCCTCTCTCTAGAAAACAGGTATTTCTCTCTCTCTCTCTCTCTCTCTCTCTCTCTCTCTCTCTCTCTCTCTATCTATCTATCTATCTCTGTATCTTGCTATCTCTCTCTTGAAAATACATGCTCATGTATGTGTGCGTCTGTGTTATCTATGTGTAAGTATGTATATTTGTGTTATTTCATTGTAATACTCATACATAATGCAGATACACAATTACACTTAATTACGATATGCACACATAGTATATATACATACATAAATATCACAAATAACTAACACATTGTAATACTAGTAAACTTGAATGGAAGATTTACTTGCGTGATCTGTTAAAGTCGATTCTTGTAGCGAGTTCTGGATTTATGCTGAGCTGATTTTCCTCTAATCCATTTGTAGATATGATTGTAACTTCTGTTTCTCAAAAATAGTAGTGTTGTTTAGTGATACACCTAATGGACATAAATGGTTGAAACTAGGACATGTAGACCAAAAATACGTGTATTTCTTTGGATGAATATATACACTTTTTGGTGACCCTTACCACAAGTGGTGGACCTTGAGACCAGTGGACTATAAGGACCTCCAAACAATACCTTGTACACTCAATCCTTCTTGGTATCTAGGTTGGACAAGTGGTGGACCTTGTTCAAATTCTCTAACCACTCTCTCTAACATGGTGACATAATTTAGGTGTGATAAATTCATATCTATGCAAACTAATATCAGTTTAGGCTTGTTAATTTGAATTTGTTTGAATTTATGTACAATATAATGATTTGAGGTTTGCATATTTGAATTTAGGTGGTATAATGATATCCTTTTGTGGTAAACTTGAATATAAAATCAATTTCGCGTGGAATATTTTAAATTTAAGTGGTAAAATTTAAATTTTTATAAAAAACTATGAATTTTAAAATTTGGCCGGGATATTTTAAAATTTAGGCGGGATATTTAAAATTTAGGAGGGATATTTTAAATTTAGGCAATCAGATTTTGAATTTTAAATTTAGGCGGGAAGGTTTTGAATTTATAGCGAGATCTCTCTTACATAAGAGAGTATAGGTTGGACAAGTGGTGGACCTTAAAGCTACAGCATCCATGCTACTAGACATGATAGGTAGGGAATCTAGTTGAATATTGTATGTATAATATATATGTAATAGATCTAGCTTGGACAAGTGGTGGACCTTGGAGCAAAACCCCATGTAAAACATATCATGCACATTCCAAGTGGTGAGAAAAAATATCATTTAAGATATAGCCTTATAGGTTGGACAAGTGGTGGACCTTAACACCAAGATATTCTGAATTTAATGACATAGAGTGGAAAACTGGTGAATCTTGAGACCAAACCATGCTACTAGCGATAATAGCTTGGACAAGTGGTGGACCTTGAAAGTAATCCCCCCATCTACAAAATATCGTGGGTTTAAGGTATTTTGATGGAGCCTAGCATCTTGGAGACATGGTGCAGCTTGCTTCTCTTCATGTTTCAATGGAGCCTATCTTAGACAAATGGTGGAGCATCCTTCTCTCCATGTTTCAATGGAGCCTAGCTTGGACAAGTGGTGGACCTTTGCTTCTCTCTATGATTCAAGTGGTGGACCTTGGAACCAAACCCCCATGTAAAACCTATCATGGTCACTCCAAGTGGTGAGAAAGAATAACCTTTAAGATATAGCCTTATAGGTTGGAAAAGTGGTGGACCTTAACACCCAAATATTCTTAATATAATGACATAGAGTGAAAAAGTGGTGAATCTTGAGACAAAACCACTCATGCTACTAGCGATAATAGCTTGGACAAGTGGTGGACCTTGAACGTAAACCCCCCATGTTTCAATAGACTTAGCTTCGACAAATGGTGGAGCATCGTTCTCTCCATATTTCAATGGAGCCTACCTTGGACAAGCGGTGGACGTTTGTTTCTCTCTATGTTTCAATAGAGTTAGCTTGGACAAGTGGTGGACCTTGAAACCAAACCCCCATGTAAAACCTATCATGGTCACTCCAAGTGGTGAGAAAGAATAACCTTAATGATATATCCTTATAGGTTGGACAAGTGGTGGACCTTAACACCCAGATATTCTTAATATAATGGCATAGAGTGGAAAAGTGGTGAATATTGAGACCAAACCACTGAGGCTACTAGCAATAATAGCTTAGACAAGTGGTGGACCTTGAATGTAAACCCCTCATCTACGAAATATCGTGGGTTTAATGTATTTCGATGGAGCGTAGCATCTTGGAGACATGGTGCAGCTTGCTTCTCGTCATGTTTCAATGGATCCTATCTTGGACAAATGGTGGAGCATCCTTCTCTCCATGTTTCAATGGACCCTAGCTTGGACAAGTGGTGGACCTTTGTTTCTCTCTATGTTTCAATAGAGTTAGCTTGGACAAGTGGTGGACCTTGGAACCAAACCCCCATGTAAAACCTATCATGGTCACTCCAAGTGGTAAGAAAGAATAACCTTTAAGATGTAGCCTTATAGGTTGGACAAGTGGTAGACCTTAACACCCACATATTCTTAATATAATGACATAGAGTGGAAAAGTGGTGAATCTTGAGACCAAACCACTCACGCTACTACCAATAATAGCTTGGACAAGTGTTGGACCCTCAATGAAAACCCCTCATCTACGACATATCGTGAGTTTAATGTTTTTCGATGGAGCCTAGCATCTTGGAGACATGGTGCAGCTTGCTTCTCGTCATGTTTCAATGGAGCCTATCTTGGACAAATGATGGAGCATCCTTCTCTCCATGTTTCAATGGAGCTTAGCTTGGAAAAGTGGTGGACCTTTGCTTCTCTCTCTGTTTCAATAGAGTTAGCTTGGACAAGTGGTGGAGCTTGGAACCAAACCCCCATGTAAAACCTATCATGGTTACTCCAAGTGGTAAGAAAGAATAACCTTTAAGATATAGACTTATAGGTTGGACAAGTGGTGGACCTTAGCACCCACATATTCTTAATATAATGACATAGAGTGGAAAAGTGGTGAATCTGAGACAAAGCCACTCATGCTACTAGCGATAATAGCTTGGACAAGTATCGGCCCTTGAATGTAAACCCCCCATGTACAAAATATCCTGGGTTTAAGGTATTTCGATGAAGCCTAGCATCTTGGAGACATGGTGCAGCTTGCTTCTCTTCATTTTTTGATGGAGCCTATCTTGGACAAATGGTGGAGCATCCTTCTCTCCATGTTTCAATGGACCCTAGCTTGGACAAGTGGTAGACCTTTGCTTCTCTCTATGATTCAATAGAGTTTGCTTGGACAAGTGGTGGACCTTGAAACTCAAACCCCCATGTAAAACCTATCATGGTCACTCCAAGTGGTGAGAAAGAATAACCTTTAAAATATAGCCTTATAGGTTGGACAAGTGGTGGACCTTAACACCCAATATTCTTAAATAATGACATAGAGTGGAAAAGTGGTGAATCTTGAGACAAAACCATCATTCTACTAGCGATAATAGCTTGGAAGTGGTGGAACTTGAACGTAAACCCCCCATGTTTCAATAGACTTAGCTTCGACAAATGGTGGAGCATCGTTCTCTCCATATTTCAATGGAGCCTAGCTTGGACAAGTAGTGGACCTTTGTTTCTCTCTAGGTTTCAATAGAGTTAGCTTGGACAAGTGGTGGACCTTGGAACCAAACCCCCATGTAAAACCTATCATGTTCACTCCAAGTGGTGAGAAAGAATAACCTTAATGATATATCCTTATAGGTTGGACAAGTGGTGGACCTTAACACCGAGATATTCTTAATATAATGGCATAGAGTGGAAAAGTCGTGAATCTTGAGAGCAAACTACTCATGCTACTAGCGATAATAGGTTGGACAAGTCGTGGACCTTGAATGTAAACCCCCCATCTACGAAATATCGTGGGTTTAAGGTATTTAGATGGAGCCTAGCATCTTCGAGACATGGTTCGCCTTGCTTCTCTTCATGTTTCAAAGGAGCCTATCTTGGACAAATGTTGGAGCATCCTTCTCTCCATGTTTCAATGGACCCTAGCTTGCACAAGTGGTGGACCTTTGCTTCTCTCTATGTTTCAATAGAGTTAGCTTGGACAAGTGGTGGACCTTGGAACCAAACCCCAATGTAAAACCTATCAAGGTCACTCCAAGTCGTGAGAAAGAGTTACCTTTAAGATATAGCCTTATAGGTTGGACAAGTGGTGGACCTTAACACCTAGATATCCTTAATATGATGACATAGAGTGATAAAGTGGTGAATCTTGAGACAAAACCACTCATGCTACTAGTGGCAATAGCTTGGACAAGTGGTGGACCTTGAACATAAACCCCCCATGTTTCAATAGAGTTAGCTTCGAGAAATGATGGAGCATCCTTCTCTCCATGTTTCAATGGAGCCTAGCTTAGACAAGTGGTGGACCTTTGCTTCTCTCTATAATTCAATAGAGTTAGCTTGGACAAGTGGTGGAACTTGAAACCAAACCCCCATGTGAAACCTATCATGGTCACTCCAAGTGGTAGGAAAGAATAACCTTTAAGATGTAGCCTTATAGGTTGTACAAGTGTGGACCTTAAACCCACATATTCTTAATATAATGACATAGAGTGGAAATGGTGAATCTTGAGACCAAACCACTCAGGCTACTAAATAATAGCTTGAACAGGTGTTGGACCTTGAATGTAAACCCCTTCTACGACATATCATGGTTTAATGTTTTCGATGGAGCTAGCATCTTGGAGACATGGTGCAGCTTGCTTCTCGTCATGTTTCAATGGAGCTATCTTGGACAAATGGTGGAGCATCCTTCTCTCCATGTTTCAATGGAGCCTAGCTTGGACAAGTGGTGGACCTTTGCTTCTCTCTCTGTTTCAATAGAGTTAGCTTGGACAAGTGGGGGAGCTTGCAACCAAACAATATAAAACCTATCATGGTCACTCCAAGTGGTAAGAAAGAATAACCTTTAAGATATAGACTTATAGGTTGGACAAGTGGTGGACTTGAATGTAAACCCCGCATCTACGAAATTGGTGGGTTTAAGGTATTTAGATGGACCTAGCATCTTGGAGACATGGTGCACCTTGCTTCTCTTCATGTTTCAATGGAGCCTATCTTGGACAAAGGGTGGGGCATCCTTCTCTCCATGTTTAAATGGACCTAGCTTGGACAAGTGGTGGACCTTTGCTTCTCTCTATGTTTCAATAGAGTTAGCTTGGACAAGTGGTGGACCTTGGAACCAAACCCCAATGTAAAACTATCATGGTCACTCCAAGTCGTGAGAAAGAATAACTTTAAGATATAGTCTTATAGGTTGGACAAGTGGTGGACCTTAACAAATATTCTTACATAATGACATAGAGTGAAAAAGTGGTGAATCTTGAGATAAAACCACTCATGCTACTAGCGGTAATAGCTTTGAAAAGTGGTGGACCTTGAACGTAAACCCCCCATGTTTCAATAGAGTTAGCTTCGACAAATGGTGAAGCATCCTTCTCTCCATGTTTCAATGGAGCCTAGCTTGGACAAGTACTGGACCTTTGCTTCTCTCTATGATTCAATACAGTTAGCGTGGACAAGTGGTGGACCTTGGAACCAAACCCCCATGTAAAACATATCATGGTCATTCCAAGTGGTGAGAAATAATACCCTTTAAGATCTAGCCTTATAGGTTGGACAAGTGGTCGACCTTAAAACCTAGATCTTCTTAATATAACAACATAGAGTGGAAAAGTGGTGAATCTTGAGACCAAACCACTCATGCTACTAAGGATAATAGGTTGGACAAGTGGTGGACCTTGAGTGTATACCCCCCATGTACGAAATATCATGGGTTTAAGGTATTTCAATGGAGCCTAGCATCTTGGAGACATGGTACAGCTTGCTTCTCTTCATGTTTCAATGGAGCCTATCTTTGACAAATGGTGGAGCATCCTTCTCTCCATGTTTCAATGGAGCCTAGCTTGGACAAGTGGTGGACCTTTGCTTCTCTCTATGTTTCAATATATTTAGCTTGGACAAGTAGTGGGCCTTGTAACCAAACTCCCATATAAAACCTATCATGGGAACTCCAAGTGGTGAGAAAGAATAAAGTTTAAGATGTAGCCTTATAGGTTGGACAAGTGGTGGACCTTAGCACCCAGATATTCTTAATATAATGACATAGAGTGGAAAAGTGGTGAATCTTGAGACCAAACCACTCATGCTACTAGAGATAATAGGTTGGACAAGTGGTGGACCTTGAATGTAAACCCCCCATGTACGAAATATCATGGGTTTAAGGTATTTCAATGGAGATTAGCATCTTGGAGACATGGTGTAGCTTGCTTCTCTTCATGTTTCAATGGAGCGTATCTTGGACAAATGGTGGAGCATCCTTCTCTCCATGTTTCAATGGACCCTAGCTTGGACAAGTGGTGGACCTTTGCTTCTCTCTATGTTTCAATAGAGTTATCTTGGGCAAGTGGTGGACCTTGGAAGCAAACCCCCATGTAAAACCTATCATGGTCACTCCAAGTGGTGAGAAAGAATAACCCTTAATATATAGCCCTATAGGTTGGACAAGTGGTGGACCTTAACACCTAGATATTCTTAATATAATGACATAGAGTGAAAAAGTGGTGAATCTTGAGACCAAACCACTCATGCTACTAGCGTTAATAGGTTGGACAAGTGGTGGAACTTGAATGTAAACCCCCTATGTTTCAATAGAGTTAGCTTCGACAAATGATAGAGCATCCTTCTCTCCATGTTTCAATGGAGCCTAGCTTGGACAAGTGGTGGACCTTTGTTTCTTTCTATGTTTCAATAGAGTTAGCTTGGACAAGTGGTGGACCTTGGAACAAAACCCCCATGTAAAACATATCATGGACATTTCAAGTGGTGAGAAATAATACCCTTTAAGATATACCCTTATAGGTTGGACAAGTGGTCGACCTTAACACACATATCTTCTTAACGTAATGACATAGAGTGGAAAAGTGGTAAATCTTGAGACCAAACCACTCATGCTACTAGAGATAATAAGTTGGACAAGTGGTGGACCTTGAATGTAAACTCCCCATGTACAAAATATCGTGGGTGTAAGGTATTTCAATGGATCTTAGCATCTTGGAGACATGGTGCAGCTTGCTTCTCTTCATGTTTCAATGGAGCCTATCTTGGACAAATGGTGGAGCATCCTTCTCTCCATGTTTCAATGGACCCTAGCTTGGATAAGTGGTGGACCTTTGCTTCTCTCTATGTTTCAATAGAGTTATCTTAGACAAGTGGTGGACCTTGGAACCAAACCCCCATGTAAAACCTATCATGGTCATTCCAAGTGGTCAGAAAGAATAACCTTTAAAATATAGCCTTATAGGTTGGACAAGTGGTGGACCTTAACCCAGATCTTCTTAATATAATTACATAGAGTGGAAAAGTGGTGAATCTTGAGAACAAACCACTCATGCTACTAGTGATAATAGGTTGGACAAGTGGTGGACCTTGAATGTAAACCCCCATGTAAGAAATATCATGGGTTTAAGATATTTCAATGGAGCCTAGCATTTTGGAGACATGGTGCAGCTTGCTTCTCTTATGTTTCAATCGACCTGGCTTGGACAAATGGTGGAGCATCCTTCTCTCCATGTTTCAATGGAGCCTAGCTTGGACAAGTGGTGGACCTTTGATTCTCTCTATGTTTCAATAGAGTTAGCTTGGACAAGTGGTGGACCTTGGAACCAGACCCCTATGTAAAACCTATCATGTGCATTCCAAGTGGTGGTAAATAATACCATTTTAGATATAGCCTTATAGGTTGGACAAGTGGTGGACCTTAACACCCAGATCTTCTTAATATAATGACATAGAGTGGAAAAGTGGGAATCTTGAGACCAAACCACTCATGCTACTAGGGAGAATAGGTTGGACAAGTGGTGGACCTTGAATTTAAACCCCACATATACAAAATATCGTGGGTTTAAGGTATTTCAATGGAGCCTAGCATCTCAAAGACATGGTGCATATTGCTTCTCTTCATGTTTCAATGGAGCCTATTTCGGACAAATGGTGGAGCATCCTTCTCTCCATGTTTCAATGGACCCTAGATTGGATAAGTGGTGGACCTTTGCTTCTCTCTATGTTTCAATATAGTTAGCCTATATTAGACAATTAGTAGACCTCGAATCTCTCCATGTTGTCTAGAGCTGAGCTTGGACAAGTGGTGGACCTTACTTCTCCCTTCCCTTAGTTTACTAGCTTAAAAGATTACTATGTATACTTGCTTAGATCTAACTTGAACAAGTGGTGGAACTTGTATTCACACAAACTTAATCCATTACAAAAAAGTATATGCTAAAATAACATTTGGTTTTTTTTGTTTCAGGAAAGATGGCTCCAAAAAAACAGGTTGCAAGGGTTGCTGTCTCAGTTGACTATACTTGCAATGATGTTAGGAAATGGTATTTGGACATACATGGTATAGAGGGTGCACAATTTCATAAGGTGCATCTATTTATTGCCAAAAAGAAGAATGACAGCTTGTTTGAAGATGTTGGACAAGTTGTGGAAGCATCTGTCTCTGTAGTTGATAGTCATCAGGAGGTGGAATGAATTGACATTCTAGTTCCAATGAATCTAGAATTTCAACTATCTCCAGGAGCATATGCATTGGAGCGCATGTCTCGAGGATGGAAGTTTGCAGAATCAAATCCAAACATCACAACAGATCAACTTCAAAGCTCCATCATTGCCACACTACAACAAAAAAAGGTGAAAGCTTCACAACCACCATCCACAAAGAAGCAAGCAAAAGTGCAAAAAGTAGCAGCTAAGCGAACTAGTTCCATTTTGGATGTAGACAAGGCATCTTTGGCATCCTCATCAACAGAGGGTTCAATGTCAAAGATGAGAATTGTGGATCCAGATGTTTTAGAAGCTGAGGCCATGAAAGGACAAGAAAAAGATACAGGTGGAATGAATAAGTACATAAATTATTTTCCTTTCCAATATAGGGAATTTGATATCCCTATTCAAAATTGTTGGCTTGCTCCTGATCACTATAATGCACGTATTATGGATAAAAAACACGCTGAAAGTGTGTTATTTGGATTTTCACGGAGTACGACCAAGCCTGCAGCATGTGCATATTTGATGCCTGTTCGAAATGCAAAATCAAAGAAGGGGACTCCTTTGGCAGTAGAAGAGGTAGAGGAGCAAAAAATTAAAGATTATCATTATTGGATTCTTGATGGGCAGCATTCAATCTATGCTGCAAAAGTTTTGCTTCACAATGAACAAAACAACAAAGAGGTATTTGAAAGACTGATTAGCGTGTATAAATTTAGAAAGGCTCGCATTGTTGTGAATGCTCCTCCATTTGTTGCAACTGCTATATCTGCCATTGCAAATGAGGAGGCTCAGGCATTGTATGTCAAGCAACCTTACAGCCAAATATTGAGACATTTACGGAGTCAATGGATCTTCTCAGGACGACCACCAAAGGCAGCAAGTGGAATTGCAGAGGGACATGCATCTCGTGCCGGATGGGATGTAAGTTATTTTCTTTGTCTTTTTTATAGTGTTTAATTAACAAATCTTGCTCAATAGTTTAATTATTTCTCTATTTCTTTTTAGGCTTTTCTTCGATTGGCAAGAATGAGTGCAACAGCAAGTTGGATTGCTAAACAGGCACACATGGTCACGTACTCTGATTTAGTTTATGATTGCTGGATAGAAATCATTGAAAAGCTAGAAGAGGAGAATAAGAAACCCCCAACAACTGTATTTAGATACCTTTGTGGCCTTGAGGAATCAGAGGTAAAGACTATTCAAGAAGAGATTAGAGATGAGAAGATTTTACTGTCAAAGAGTGCAAAGGATGGTGATGCAACTGACATGTATGATCGAATCAAGCAGTTGAAGCCATGGTCAATCTATGTGGTGAGCCTACAAATGGAAGGCAATCTCTACTTGATGCGCCACTTCAATAATAAAGTGCCTATTGGCTTATGTGTTTTAGATATGACAAAAAACGTTGGAGGCAATTTGAAGTGGAGTGAGGAGACATTTAGCAATGCTTTGGATGGGATCTTGGCTATTGTTGGAGGGTCAACAGATCCTGGATTTGTCTTTCTTGCATTTGTGGATTTCACTAACTTCACAAAATTGCAATGTGCCTTTCACTCCATGGGAGATAATCTGAGCTACCATTGTTGTGGTGCATTGCATCACTTTCCATCAGCTCCTTGCAAAGGAACAATTCAATTCCTAACAGTTATTGCCTTCTTGGGACAAGGCAATGCATTTGAAGACCTGAGAAGAAGATCAGAGGAACATCCCATGCCAATTGATTGTTCTCTTCTTCAAGTAGCAGATAACGATATGTCAGATTTGCAATATTTGGAGGCCAAAAAAAGAGCTTTGGTCAAGCACTACATTCGTACATATTGTTTTGAAGACCGCAAGCTTGTTGATGTTTTTGGTGATGGCTCCTTGGTTGCACAAGAAGGAATACAACAGAAAAAAAGAAGTTATATGCTTAATTGATAGTGTGGAGGAGGCAAAAAACGTGGAGACCATGCTGCTAGACTTTGCTAAGTCTCATGAAGATATAGAAAAATGGGCTGGAATTCAACAATCCACTTCGCAATCAGATGACATTGTGCCTGTTACAGAGGAGTGCTCTCCACAAAGAGAAGAAGAACAACAACAACAACATCCTCTGTCAATGGAGGACTTTTTGGAAATGGAGACACGTATGTTTTGAGTTTCTTGTGCATGTTAGTGTTTCTTGTTACTGATTTGATACTCTTAATGTTAGATTTTGCTTTATATAGTATTGATTGAGTTTGTATTTTTTATCTCAATCATTCAAGGTTTGAATGTAAAATATAAATTACTTGAGTTTTTGAATGGTGGATCTTTAGACTAAAACTATAACATTTAATACTCACAAAGACTTAATCACTTAAGAGCTTGAACTCAATAAGTTTTGGACCTTTTATCAATACCCCCTTGATATGATACATTAGATCGTAGCATGGTTAAATGGTGATGCTTCATAAATTGAACCTAGCTTAGACAGGTGTTGGAGCCTAAATTTAAACTAGCCTTGCTAGAAGGGAGCTTATGTTTGGACTTTGAGAACTAGCATAAGTAATTAATTAGAGCATAGATTAGACATGTGGTGGTGGCCTTAGAGACCAAAATCTTAATGAGCTTGGAAAGGTATTTAAGTACTGCAATTTACTTAGTTTTAGTACTCACTAAAGGCATAGCTTGACAAAAGGTGGACCTTACATGGATCCTAATTTCAAGAGGTGTGGTAGACCTTCAAACCAAGAATATAGCTTGGACATGTGGTGGACCTTGCATAGAGACTAGTTTAGACAAGTGTGGTACACCTTGTAACCAACACCCATTTGTTATATTAGCTTGGACAAGTGGTGGACCTTGCTTTTATGTTTCAATGGAGCATATTTTGGACAGGTGGTAGACCTTGTTTCTCTCCATGCTTCAATGGAGAGAAACATTAGCTTGGACAAGTGGTGGACCTTGCTTTTATGTTTTAAAGGAGCATATTTCGGACAAGTGGTAGACATTGTTTCTCTCCATGGTTCAATGGAACCCACTTAGACAAGTGAAGTACCTTGAAACCAAAACCCCATAATACAACCTACTAAATAGGTTGGAAAATTGGTGGATATGAAACCATCCATGATAGAGCATAGTATAGGTGAAAACGTAGTGGTCCTTATATCAATTACCCATGCATAGCTTGGACAAGTGGTGGACCTTGATTCTCTCTATGTTTCAATGGATCCTATCTTGGACTAGAGATATATCTTACTTATTTCCATGCTTCAATGGATTGTAGCTTGGATAAGGAGTGGAACTTCAAACAAAACTCCACAGCATAGCATATATTAACAATTCATGGGTTTTATAGAGATTTTCTTGCCTATTTTGGAGAGTTGGTACACCTTTATTCTCCATTCTTCAATGGATCTGAGGTTGGACAAGCGGAGCTGGAGAAGTGGTCAACCTTAAAATGAAACCTCCCATGCTACAACCCATCATAGATCGTATATGTAGTGGACCTTGAAACTCTTTTATGTCCCTAGCTTAGAGAAGCATTGCACTCTTGATTATCTCCATACATGAAGGCAAGGTTGGACAAGTGGTGGACCTTCAAACCAGAATCTCTATGCAATAATAGGCAAGTGGTGGAGCTTGTTTTCTCCATGTTCCAATGGAGCCTAGCTTAGACAAACAATGGAGCTTGCTTCTCTCCATGTTTCAATGGATCCTAGCTTAGAAAAGTGGTGGAGCTTTGATTCTCTCCATGTTCCAATGGACCATAGCTTAGACAAGTGGTAGACCTTGAAAAAACACCCCCGTATACAACATATTATGGGGTTTTCATGTTTCAATGGCACCTAGCTTGGACAAATGGTAGAGCTTGCTTCTCTTTATGTTTCAATGGATCCAATCTTAGCCAAGTGGTGGACCTTGAAACAAGAATCCCCCCCCCCATGTACAACGTATTATGGGTTTTGAAAGCACTGGGAGAAAATAATAGCTTTGATAAGTGGTGGACCTTGCTTCTCTCCATGCTTCAATGGAGCCGAGGTTGGACACATGTTGGAGAGAAGATGGTTGCCCATGAAATAAGACCATGCATGCTATAATCAATCATATGTTGTACACATGGTGGACCTTGCAATTGTTTTATATGCCTAACTTGGACAAGTGGAGGACCCTTGATTACCTCCAGATATCAACAACAAGCCAAGTTTGGACAAGTGTAGTACCACCAAACCAGAATCTCTATGCTACAATAGAGTATAGGTAGGACACGCATGAACCTTGATATCAAACCATCCATGCTACTAGAGATGATAGGTTTCACATGTGGTGGAACCTTGTATCAATGTTCTATGTGTAGTTTTTGACTAGTGATAGACCTTGAAACTAATCCCTCTAGGCTACAAGAAAAAAGAGATGGATGAGGAGGCTAGACTACTTTTGTTGCATCAATGCATCCCATGTTACCACATATACTATAGGGTTCTTGGATAAGTGTTGGATCTTGTGTCAATGCTCCATGTCTAGCTTGGACAAGTGGTGGACCTTGGTTCTCTCTATGCTTCAAATGGGCAATAGATTGGAGACACAGTGGCTTTTTTTTCCAATGATTTTATTTTTTGGAAACCTTGGAGGCACCATGTAAGAGGCACTCTAAGTCTTCCATACAATGGACCTATTGGACTATAAAATAATGATATCTTTCTTTGATATTGTCATTATTTTATGCATAATATTTTCTTCTTTTTGCAGACACAAAGGAGTTAAGTGATATAAAAACTAGATGTATTTCACACTATGATTGGCATGAAGATCCTTTTGGGACACCAACTTTTCCTATTCCCAAAGATGTAATTTTCCATATTAACGGTGTGGATTTTGAAGTGCGACTTTCATGTATTGAAGGAGCTGGTTATGGGCTATTTGTGCATACTACCCTGGAAAGTGGTTTGACTATTCTAAACTATGGAGGGCATAAGTATAGATTTCAAGACTGGAAAAAGATATGCAAAATTTTTCCAAGAGCTTATAAATATTCTCTTCTAGAGGATCCAAACATAGAAGAAGAGGAAGATCAATCATACATTATTGGTTGTGTAGAAGAAGGAAACGTGTCGGGCTATATAAATAGTTCTCACAGTACAAATGTCTGTCCCAACGTACGCTATACATTTGATCCAAATTTGCCACCTTGGCATAAATGCACCTCTTCACACATCAAGTCAGAAGAATATGGCCATGTATGCATTGAGACTATTTGTCAAGTTGAAGCAGGAGAAGAGTTGTTTGCTGACTATAACTTTACTTGACATTGTAAAGTATTGTACATGGATGGAAATCTCAAGTACATGCATCATTTTCATTTTTCATGGATGAAATCTCAAGTGAATATAACATTTGATTATTGTTTAGTTTATGCTCAACGAGAATCTAGAGTGCTCTTATGCTTTGTGTGTTGTCTAACATATTTGACTACCTTGGCCATAGAATCTTGATTCTACTCTAGATTTGTGATAAATCTTACCAAAATTTAATCAATGTCTAGGTTGGACAAGTGGTGGGGCTTCAAACATTACTGTCTTAAACAAGTGGAGTTATCTTACTTGAATAAGTGGTGGCCTTTGAATCCAAATCTAAGCCAAATCTCTAATTATTTTCTTGTAGTCTAGGTTGGACATTTGGTGGACCTTGTATCCATGTTTCCTCAACAAGGGTGGCTTTTAGTTTTCACTTTAAGTACTCATCTTTAATAAAGTGTAGGATGGAAAATGTTGAGTTAGTAGATTGTATTTTAGACAAGTGGTGTTTGGTGTACGAATGCTGAAAATGGTTGCAAGGATTCTAACAACGACTTTACCTTAAATAAATTTCTTACTAGGAGTTCTACATATAAATATGGTGAATAAAATTCTAGTGGTTTTGAGATACCATTTGTGTGTGTGTTTTCTTAGATTCACAAACTGGGATGGATAATGCTCCTATGGTTCAGTCAACAACTATAGAATCCATAGATTCTATGGTTTCTAAAGTGCCCAAGATGGATGATATTTCTATACTAGAGTCTAGTGTTGTGCAACTTGAGCAAGCTTCCAATAATGAGAACCAAGAAATCGATGCTTCAAAAATGCAACATACATCAAAAGAGACTGAAAAGTCCACTCACGAGCTATTGCCAATTGGTACTACGTCATGTAGCGTAGATGTTGAGAAATCCATGCTTACAATTATATTGGATTTAAATGGTCTATTGTTGAAACGTTCCCTCAACCATCCTCACACCACAACTCAGTGCAAATGGATTCAAAAAGATATATTATACTCAGGCCAGGTTGCATCCAATTCTTGAAGACTATTTTACAAAGGTTTAATGTTGCAATTTGGTCGACAGCTACTAGGAATAATGTGTATCAAATCCTTGCAGCACTAAACAACTTAGCTGAGGATACATTGCCTTTCTTTGCAATTTGGTCGCAAGATGTTTGCTACACCGCTCAAACTCAAAAATTGTTTAGACCCGACAATCCAAACGTTGAGGCAATGTTCAAGCCTCTAGCCAAAATTGCCATGGGGTTTGAATGTGATCCACAAAGAACAGTGCTTATTGATGACTCTCCTTACAAGGGATGTATTTCACCAGCAAACAATTGCATTTTTCCACCACAATTTGATGCTGAGAAGATGGTTGACAATATGCTCTTGGAGGAGCTACTGCCATACTTGATTCAGCTTGATGAGAGAAGGGATGTGCGTGATTTAATTGCTTCTAATCGTTATGGACAACCTATAGTGACAAATGATAGTGAATACAAACAAATCATGGAGTATTGGAAGCAGAAAAATGATGTTTGGTCAGCTAAGGTGTTCTTTACAAGAAGAATACCACCTGCAAAAGGTGACAGAGATGAAACTATCATTGAAGATGCAAGTGACACAAGCCACCGCAATGAAATGAGAAGAGCCCAATACAAGAGATCTTGGCAAAGGAGCGTACACCCATTGAAAGCATGAAGGCGTCACAATTGACCACTTTAGCTAGGCAATTGGGTTGTAACACAAAAGGAGTTTTGAAGGCAACCACAGCAAAGGCTTATATAAATAAGGTGAAAGCTGAGAACAATCTTCTAAGGCTGGATAGAAAGCAACCCTAAGGTACTAGTGACATGTCATATATTCTTGATACACATGCTTGAACACTCATGTGCATGGTATCTAACAAATCTTTCTTTTTTTCCTTCTTGCAGGATCTTACAAAGGATACTACTAGATGGAGCTCAATCAATAGAGATTTTGATATTTTTGCTCAAAATAATGAAGCAGTCACCTACATTTTTTGTTTATCAATTTCTTGAGAGACTTTATTTTAGTTTGTAATCATCAAATGAAATGAAAAGTATCCTTCTTATAAGATTGTTGATCTTTTTCTCGTTCAAACCTTTCAATTGTGATTTATAGTTTTGTTAGCATGAGATTGTGCTTTTTTAGTTTGAAAAAAACTGTCAAAGATCCAAGTCTTTTTGGCTTTACTTAAGTTATTAATTGTGAAAGATCCAAGTCTTTTTGCTTTACTTAAGTTATTGATTGCCTATGTAATAGTCCTTAAAACAATATCGGATGGCTTTCTTGCTCCCATGTCTCACATTGGTCTTTAGGTAAGACAAGTGGTGACCTTGAAAGTATGGTCTCATATCTCGATCAAGTGAAGAGACATGAAGCTTAAATATCACTACTATGTATCTAGTGTTAAACTCCATCGAGACAAAGACTAGATGCCAAATTGCAGTCGAGTTTAAGTGAAAAATCCATTTGAGCTAAGGTAAAACTTATAGTGCCTCATTTTTCTAGGATTCTACCCCATCAAGGAAGTTAGAATCTAGCACAAACCAATTAAGACTCTTTTGGAGCCTAGATAGGACAATTCGTGGAACTTATGAAACTTATTATTGAGTTAGAGTCTAGTTTAGATAAGCAAAAGATCTTCAAACCAGCACTTGACTTTCTTACTATTCAATATTCAAAGTCCCTTGAGGCTAACAAATTACATACCCACTTGTAACCTAACTAATGAGTAATTATATAGATCTAAGCAAGTATATATAATGAGTCTTCAAACTAATAAACCAAGGGAAGAGAGTAGCAAGGTCCACTACTTGTCCAAGCTCAGCTCTAGACAACATAGAAAGATGCTAGTTCTACTAATTGTCTAATTATAGGCATGGAGAAATGATAGAAGGTTGACACTTGTCCAACCTATCATCTCTAGTAAGATGGGAGGTTTGGCCTTAAGATTCACCATGTAACCAACCTATACATCATTGTATTATGAAGAGTAAAAAAGCAAAGCTCCACCACTTGTCCAAGCTAGTTCTAAAATCCACATGGAGATAAGCAAGCTCCACCATTTGTCGAATCTCTCTTCCATTAAAACATGAAAAAACTCAGCTATGTTGTACAGGGGGGACTTTTTTCCAAGGTCCACCACTTGTCCAAGCTAGGATCAACATGAAATCAAAGCTCCACCACTCGTCCAACCTTTAGAGTTGCAAAGTGTAGGGTTGTCTAAATAGGTATGGAAAATAATTGAAGGTCCACCCTTGAAACATGGAGCGAAGCAAGCTCCACATGTCCCAATATGCTAGACTCCATTGAAACACCCTAAACCCATGATATTTTGTACATAGGGGATGTACATTCAAGATCCACTTGTCAACTAGTATCCCTAGTATTGATAGCTTTGGTCTCAAGATTCACCACTTGTCCACTCTATGTCATTGTATTAAAAAGAATGGGTGTTAAGGTCCACCACTTGTCCAACCTATATGGGTTATATTTTAAATGGTTTTTTTTCTCACAACTTGAACTTCCCATGATATGTTTTACATGGGATTTGTTTCAATTCCACCACTTGTCCAAGCTAACTCTATTGAACATAGAGAGAACCAAAGATCCACCACTTGTCAAGCTATGATATTGAAACATGGAGAGAAGGATGCTCCACCATTTCTCCAAGATAGGCTTCATTGAAAATGGAGAGAAGAAAGCTCCACCATGTCTCCAAGCTAGTATCCATTTATGCCCTAAACCATTTTATTTTGTACATGGGGGGTCAAGGCCCACCACTTGTCTAACCTATTATCCCTAGTAGCACTTGGTCTCAAGATACACACTTGTACACTCTATGTCATTATATTAGGAAAGAATGTAGAAGTCCACACTTGTCCAACCTATAAGGTTATATCTTAAATGGATCCTTTCTCACCACTTGAAATTCATGATAAGTTTTACATGGGGGTTTCATTAGGTCCACCACTTGTCCAGCTAACTCTATTCAAACATAGAGAGAAGAAGGTCCACCTTGTCCAGCTAACTCATTCACATTCAAGGTTCACCATTTCAAAGTACTCATTAAGATAGGTCATCATTTTTTATGTCAAACATGGAAAGAATCAAGATCTACCATGTCTCCAGATTCTAGGCTCCATTGAAACACCCTAAAACATGATATTTTGTACATGGGGTGTTTACATTCAAGGTCTACCACTTCTCTAACGTATTATACCTAGTAGCATGAGTGATTTGGTCTTAAGATTCACCACTTATCCACTCTATGTCATTATATTAAGAATAACTGGGTGTTAAGGTCCACCACTTGTCCAACCTATAAGGGTATATCTTAAATGGTATCCTTCACCACTTGTCAAGGTCCATCACCACTTTTCCAACCTATAAGGTTTATCTTGAATGATATTTTTCCTCATCACTTGTAATGTCCATGCTATGTTTTACAAAGGGGTTTTGTTCCAAGACCCACCACTTGTCCAAGCTAACTCCATTGAAACATAGAGAGAAGCAAAGGTCCACCACTTGTCCAAGATAGGCTCATTTGAAACATGGAGAGAAGGATGATCCACCATTTCTCCAAGATAGGTTCCATTGAAACATTGAGAGAAGCAATCTCCACCATGTCTCCAAGCTAGGCTCCATTGAAATACCCTAAACCCATAATTTTGTACATGAGGGGTTTACATTCAAGGTCCACCACTTGTCCAACCTATTATCCCTAGTAGCAAGAGTGGTTTGGTCTCAAGATTCACCACTTGTACACTCTATGTCATTATATTAAGAAGAAATATGTGTTAAGGTCCACCACTTGTCCACCTATAAGGTTATATTTTAAATGGTATCCTTTCTCACCACTTGAAATGCCCATGATATGTTTTACATGGGGGTTTCATTCCAAGGTCCACCACTTGTCCAAGCTAACTCTATTAAAACATATAGAGAAAGAAAGGTCCACACTTGTCCAAGCTAGGCTCATTGAAACATGGAGAGAAGGAACCTCCCATGTTTCTCCTAGATAGGCTCCATTGAAACATGGAGAGAAATAAGCTCCACCATGTCTCCAAGTTGCTAGGCTCCATTGAAATACCCAATACCCATAATTATTTTGTACATGGGGGGTTTACATTCAAGGTTCACCACTTGTCCAACCTATTATCCCTAGTAGGTTTGGTCTCATGATTCACCACTTGTCCACTCTATGTCATTATATTAAGAGGAATTGGGTGTTAAGGTTCCACTTGTCCAACCTATAATGTTATAGCTTGAATGGTATTTTTTCTCACCACTTGTAATGCCCATGACATGATTTACATGGGGGTTTTGTTCCAAGGTACACCACTTGTCCAAGATAAATCTATTGAAACATAGAGAGAAACAAAGGTCCACCACTTTTCCAAGCTAGGCTGCATTGAAACATGGACCTTAATACCAAATTATTTCTAGTAGCATGAGTGATATTTTGTACATGGGGGGTTTACATTCAAGGTCCACCACTTGTCAACCTATTTCCCTAGTAGGTTTGGTCCCAATTTCACCACTTATCCACTCTATGTCATTATATTAAGAATAATTGGGTGTTAAGGTCCACCACTTGTCCAACCTATAAGGTTATATTATTAATGGTATTTTTTCTCACCACTTGTAATGCCCATGATATGTTTTACATGGGGTTTTTGTTCCAAGGTCCACCACTTTTCCAAGATAACTCTATTCAAACATAGAGAGAAACAAAGGTCCACCACTTGTCCAAGCTAGGCTCCATTGAAACATGGAGAGAATGATGCTGCACCATTTATCCAAGATAGGCTGCATTGAAACATGGAGAGAAGCAAGCTTTACCATGTTTCCAAGCTAGGCTCCATTGAAACACTCTAGGGGGTTTTATTTCAAGGCCCACCACTTGTTTAACCTATTATCCCTAGTAGCATGAGTGGTTTGGTTTCAAGATTCACCACTTGTACACTCTATGTCATTATATTGTGTTAAGGTCCACCACTTGTCCAACCTATAAGGTTATATCTTAAATGGTATCCTTTCTCGCCACTTGAAATGCCCATGATATGTTTTACATGGGAGTTTCATTCCAAGATCCACCACTTGTCCAAGCTAACCATATTCAAACATAGAGAGAAACAAAGGTCCACGACTTGTCCAAGCTAGGCTCCATTGAAACATGGAGAGAAGGAACCTCCACCATTTCTCCTAGATAGGCTCCATTAAAACATGGAAGAAGTAAGTTCCACCATGTCTCCAAGATGCTAGGCTCCATTGAAATACGCAAAACCCATGATATTTTGTACATTGGGTGATTTACATTCAAGGTCAACCATTTCTCCAACCTATTATCCCTAGTAGGTTTGGTCTCACAATTCACCACTTTTCCACTATATGTCATTATAATAAGAGGAATTGGGTGCTAAGGTCCACCACTTGTCCAGCCTATAAGGTTATACCTTGAATGGTATTTTTTCTCACCACTTGTAATGCCCATGACATGCTTTACATGGGGGTTTTTTCCAAGGTTCACCACTTGTCCAAGCAAATTCTATTGAAACATAGAGAGAAACAAAGGTCCACCACTTTTCCAAGCTAGGCTCCATTGAAACATGGACCTTAATACCAAATTATTCCTAGTAGCATGAGTAATATTTTGTACATGGGGGGTTTGCATTCAAGGTCCACCACTTGTCCAACGTACTTTTCCTAGTAGGTTTGGTCGCAAGATTCACCACTTGTCCACTCTATGTCATTATATTAATAATAATTGGGTGTTAAGGTCCACCACTTTTCCAACCTATAAGGTTATATATTGAATGGTATTTTTTCTCACCACTTGTAATGTCCATGATATGTTTTACATGGGGATTTTGTTCCAAGGTCCACCACTTGTCCAAGCTAAATCTGTTCAAACATAGAGAGAAACAAACGTGCACCACTTGTCCAAGCTAGGCTCCATTGAAACATGGAGAGAATGATGCTCCACCATTTATCCAAGATAGACTCCATTGAAACATGGAGAGAAGTAAGCTCCACCATGTTTCCAAGATGCTAGAGTCCATTGAAATACCCAAAACCCCTGATACTTTGTACATGGGGGGTTTACATTCAAGGTCCACCACTTGTCCAACCTATTATCCCTAGTAGCATGAGTGGCTTGGTCTCAGGATTCACCACTTGTCCACTCTATATCATTATATTAAGAAAAATTGGGTTTCCATATCTAAATGGATCTTTGCTTGGATAAGTGGTAGACCTTGAGACCTAAATACCCATTCTACACTAGAGCATTGGTTAAGCCTTATACACTTCAAGCATACCTTTAACAACAAGTAGTAGTTATTAGTTGACTTAAGTCTAGTTGAACTCCATGGTATTGAGACTAAGAGAGAGTGTAGCATAAAAAAGAGTCAGGATTTTAATTTGACTTTCTTTCTATTAATGAGTAGATCATAGATGGATTTTGGTATCTAATAAAACCTTAGGGTAGACAATGTAAAAACTCATGTCTATTGTTGTGTTTGCATTAAGTGTTCTTGTTCTTTAATTTCAGAACCATTACAGAAAAATGGATTGGCTATATGCTGGCATAAATTGAAGAAAACTATTGAATTACCCATCCAACCTCCTCCAAGACTTGTCCAAGGAATGAATCACCTCCTTATCACCTACCACTTGCTTTCAAGGACATCAAAAGAGTACTTATCTTGGATCTAGAGGGGTTACTTCTCAAGACAGTTGAAATGAAACATGGAGATTCTATGCCATCTTGGGCTCAAAACATGCGACTTGTGGAGGACAAAGATGAAGTTTATCATGTGGTGCGACCAGACGCACAAAGTTTTTTGGATTTTTGTGCTGAATACTTTGAGCTATGGATATGGAGTTGCTATAACTTAACAAGGGTGCAACGCATCACACAAAAGTGTTTTCCTGAGCAGTATACCAAGTTCAAGGTGTTTATGAGTAACAAAAATTGCCAAAATCCAAATATCATGTTAGGATTTACAAGGGTTTATCACAAAAATTTGAGTGGATATTTGGAAGATATTTGAGGTTTGGGATGCAAACAATACCTTAATTTTTGATGACACTCCATATAGGGTGATGTGTGAACATGCCAAGGACATAACTTATATTTCCAAAGATGTGGAGGCAAACTTCCGAGCAACTTCAAAACTTCTTGCAGAGAACCATAATTCCATGGTTGGTAGGATGGTTGTATGCAAGAGATAACAGAGTCTATACATACAACACAATTGTAAATCAGTATAGTGATTCTGAGACAAATTATGTCCTTGGTGTGTACTTGTCAACACGAAAGAATTGAATAAATATGGCCATAAGATGCTTTTTTTATTCTAGTGTGTATCTTTCAACATTTGTATAATTCGATATAGTCTTTTTTATAAAAAAACAAAGGTGTCAATTTTATGAACACTTGAATGGAGTGCACCCTACTCTAAGGGGACTTCAATGTACTATTGGAGTGCATCCTATTGTAAGGGGACTCTGATGTATTGCTAGAGTGCACCCAAATTTTTGGGACTCATTTTTTATTTGATTGGGGCCTATGTTGGGTCATATAGTAAAAGAAATTCATTTTTTGTCAATTCATATCGAGGTTGCATTTATTTGTAACTATGAGAGAATTGATGTTTGATGTCAAAATAAAACTTGTAAGTATGGATCAGAGAATTCATGGACTTTAAATATGTGAGAGGGATCTTTTTCTTGGGCACAAATGTTTGCTTCAAGAATATTGTCATTACATACTTTACATGAAAGAGTTTTAGAACCTAAAAGACTTTGAAAACAAAACTATGGAATCTAAGTGCATGTATTCTTGAATGGCTTGAAAGTTGATGTATACATGCATGTCACCTTGATGAAGATTTAGATCTGACAAGATGCAAAGCTAGAATTCTTGGAGTACGTTACCTTTGTCAATTTGGTGCTAACATATTTAACTTTCTTTTATTATGGGTGGAAAATATATTATTATGTGCATTTGGAACCTAATTGCTTGACCTTCAAACCAAGATTCCTATGTTATTTTTTCATATACTTTTTTGTAATGAATTAAGATTGTGGATACAAGGTCCACCACTTGTTCAAGCTAGATCTAAGAAAGTATATATACTGAGTCTTCAAACTAGTAAACCAAGGAAGAGAGAAGCAGGGTCCATCACTTGTCCAAGCTTATATCTAGACAACATAGAGAGATGTTAGGTCTACTAATTGTCCAATATAGTCATGGAGAAATGATAGAAGGTTGATCCACTTGTCCAACCTATCATCTCTAGTAAAATGGGAGGTTTGGCCTTAAGATTCACCATGTAACCAACCTATACTTCATTGTATTATGAAGAGTAGAAAAGCAAAGCTCCACCACTTGTCTAAGGTAGTTCCAAAATCAACATGGAGAGAAGCAAGCTTCACCATTTGTCCAAGATAGGTTCCATTAAAACATGGAAAACCTCATATATGTTGTACATGGAAGCTTTTTTCCAAGGTCCACCACTTGTCCAAGCTAGGATCCATTAAACATGGATAGAAACAAGGCTCCACAACTCGTCCAACCTTTATAGCTGCAAAGTGTACCGGTAGTCTAAACTAGGCATGGGAAAATAATAGAAGGTCCACCACTTATCCAATATATTATCTCTAATAGCATGGGAGGTTTGGTCTCAAGATTTAGGAATTGGCTAACTTGTATTTCATTGTATTATGATGAATTTGGTTTTAAAGTCAACTACTTATCCAAGCTATAAGTTTATATCTTGAATGGTATTCCTTCCCATCACTTAGAAAACCAATGATATGTTGTACATGGGGGGTTTGTTACAAGGTCCACCACTTTTCCAAGCTAGTTTCATTGAAACATGGATGAAGACAAGCTCCACCATTTGTTAAATCTAGACTCCATTGAAATCTAGAAAATCCATTCTATGTTGTACATGGGGTTTTTGTTTTAAGGTCCAACACTTGTCCAAGCTAATATCCATTGAAACATGGAGTAGAGAAACACTCCACCACTTGTCCAAGCTAGGAAACATTGATAGTAGTTGGCTTAGTTTGAAGATCCACCACGTGTCTCAGCTAACTCTATTGAAACATAGAGAGAAGCAAAGGTCCACCAACTGTTCAAGCTAGGCTCCATCGAAACATGGACAGAAGCAAGCTCCACCATTTCTCCAAGATAGGCTCCATTGAAACATGGAGAGAATCAAAGGTCCACCATTTCTCCAAGCCAAGCTCCATTTGTCCAACCTATAAGGTTATATCTTAAATGGTAATCTTTCTAATCACTTGGAATACCCATGATATGTTTTACATGGGGGTTTTGTTCCAAGATCACCACTTGTCCAAGCTAACTCTATTGAAACATAGAGAGAAGAAAAGGTCCACCACTTGTCCAAGCTAGTCTCCATTGAAACAAGGAGAGAAGCAAGCTCCATCATTTCTCCAAGATAGGCTAGCATGGATAAGTGCACCTTGAAACCAACCTTCCTATGAGGCAATAGAGCATATGCTACATATTTTATGTATGCCCCATGCCTCAAATTAAGAAGTTATAGATTAGAAGTGGACCTTGCTTGAATGTCACATGTAATAAATTAAAGAAAAATAGCCAAGTGGATTGTATTCCTCAATGGATCCTTGCTTTCACAAGTTGTGAACCTTGAGTCACTTTTACATTAACTTGGACAAGTGGTGGACCTAGAAACCAAGCTCTCCATGTTGAGATAAGTTGTAGGTAGGACAGTAGAACATAGACAACGATAATGGATGCAATATACTCGTCTCCTAATAATCCAATTGATTGAAACCATGGTATTTTAGTTGTTTTCATTGTGTATTGTATGTGCATAACGTGGAATGAGACCTTAAGAAAACTCAAATTTTTGACAAAATCTCTATATTTTGTACATGATATATTGAAAGTTGTCCAACCTGGGAATTGGGATTTTCCCACTTTACCTAATATGGTCTTTCATAACTCCTCTCACCCGAACTCGGAATACAGTGATCCGGGAGTCTATCTTTATGTTTTTGGGCATTCCGAACGCATTGGAATACTTAGATTTGCCAAAATCTGCAATTTTTTGTAGCAAACAGCCAGCTCACACAAGCATAGGAAATTTCCAGTTTTGCACTCGGCAGTAGATTTACATGTTACAAGTGAAGAATTTAGCATTTACACGGGTTTTGGAGAGCGACATAGAGCTTTTGCATCATGGTATTGTGTTATCGAAGATTATGTTTGGTTGTTGTGGGTCCGTTATGGATAGTCCCTATGTAAGTAAGGTTGTGGAAGAAGTTGAGGCGGTTATATTGTCAGATTGATTACTTTGTGGTTATGTATGGATATGCGGTTAATGTATTTTTAAAAATTGCAGCCTTTGTGAGGGTCGAGTGAGGTTTTCTGAAGCCTTGCCTTGGGAGATTTGGTACCTTGGCAAGGTGGATTAGGTACTGGAGCGAACCCCCGACTTGCCCCGCAAAAGACCTCATATGTCGTTTACGACTATGGAAAGAAGGTGGATGTATGGACATGTGGTACAGGACAGTGTATGGATTGCATTTGCATACAGGTCCATGTGGACATTGTTTTAGTGTATTTATGCATAGTATTGAGTTAGTCTGTGGCAAATCCTACCATAGAGTTCTTATTTCAATTTTCAAGTCATTTGGGTAGTCAGAACTCAGTTTTTCAGCCAATCTGTAGAAAACGCTAACTTTGGACTACTGAGTGCAACACTATCCATGGCAGCCACAAAATCACCCGCAAAGAAGAAGAGGATGACTATCAAGGACTACTTAGAAGAAGTGGAGCCTTTTGTTATCCCAGAGGGAATCCTGAAGCCCACAAGCACTTGGATTCAAGATGACCTGCTAGAAACCAATGATCTAAGAATCTACCAAGGAGTATTTAAAGATCCGGAGGGAAATGCAGTGGAGCTACCCATGATACCTCAAGAGCTCAATGAATTTATCAGGAGAAAGATGGGGGACTACTTGGAGAAACTGGATCTCCATAATTACTTTGAAGCCTTGCCTGCAGGGATTGATGTTAAAAGAATGTGGGAATTTGTCACCACAATCAAAGAGGACGGCATAGCCAGAGTTATAGATTTGCAAGGCAAACCTGGTATCCACTGTTGGAGTTTTTTTTGGCCTGGACAAGCAACTATTATAGCATGAACATATGCACTAAAATAAAAACGTTTTATAATATGCTATTTCATATCTCTCTCTCTCTTTTAATGAATGGTGAAGTGATCACTTCATTTTTAACTAGTCGTTGATACGATTTGATATCGAGACTACATGCACGTTCCTTGTTGGCAGCGGATTTAGTAGCACATCTCCAGCCATAAATCCTTGTTGGTGGTCTTGGGTTGAGGGTTTGATTATTATCCTTGCTTGGTTTTTCTTGTCTGGGTCTCCTCCATGGCCCATGCCTAGAAAAATATCCATCACCATGGTTCCTCTGTTATCAGATTTCAGTTCAATCTAAGTTGTTTCAATCATAGACTTGGATTTTTTAGGTAGACTCAATATTGCATAGCATTGACACGTGCTCCAGTATCCTAGGGCTCTTAATGTTGTGTCATCAGCTAGGTGGACATTAAATTGAGCATCCATTCTACCAAGCCAACTTTGCTCTACCTAAACTATTGTAATAGGAGGTGATGATTGATGTTGCTCCTTCTGCTTTAAAATCCATAGTTGAGCTTCCTCTTATGCTTGATCTTAAATTGATTGAGCCTTTTACTACCATTTCTTGGCTAAATGTATCTTCTCTAAATATTTCAGTAGTGAGAGGTTGATGATACTTATTTAATTTGCATCCATTTATCTAGTTAGACATTACCTCTCCCTCTAATGTTGCAGGTTGGATGGCACCACTTGATGATACATCATTGATCACAAATGGAGAGTGTTGAGATTTAGAGAGAGAGAGAGAGAGAGAGAGAGAGAGAGAGAGAAAACAAAAGACACACCATACACGCGCCTAAAGATTGGTTCGTATTGAGGACAAGATACATATATATAGGTGAGACCAAGCTGAATAGAGTGAGCCATACATAGATCCAACACCCCCACTCAAACAAAGGTCCTTAGCTTTGGATGAAAAAACCCTTGGGGAGTTCAAGAGAAAACCCCAAGCCCCTTTACAAATGTGAAATTATGAACCAACGACAATTATGTGAAATTGCCTTGTGTATACATGTACGAATATACAAGTGACCAAGAGATCACAATGTGTAAATGCTGATTGTGCACGTTGCATGGTACTTGTATGATTACAATGTCATATGTACAAAGCTACCATAATAACAGAGAGGCTAATCTAGAAAGAGTGGGCTTGAGGCAACTCCAAGCTCCAAGTGCAAGAGGATTAAGCGTGACTCATTGAGGACTTGGTTAAGAATATATGCAATCATCTGGTCACTTGGACAATGTTCAATCATGAATTAGGAAAAATTTGGACTCACAAAGGGGCCTTATAAGGAGTTTGACTTCCTCTCTCGTGTCCAAAACGGGCGTGCGGTAAAATTTTTGCAAATCAACTCTTGACTTGGCGGAGATTTGGCAGTTAGAATCTACTCTTCAAGCTCTTTCTATTGATATATAGCACGCCACGAGATTCCTTATATTTTGAAAGATTGAATTTTTTATTCTCTAGATTCTGAAGTTGTCACATCACAAGAGAATAAAAAATAGAATCTTTCAAAATATGAGGAATCTCATGGCGTGCTATATATCAATAGAAAGAGCTTGAAGAGTAGATTCTAACTATCAAATGTCCGCCAAGTTTAGAGTTGATTTGCAAACCGCACGCCCGTTTTGAACGTGAGAGAGGAAGTCAAACTCCTTATAAGGCCCCTTTGTGAGTCCAAATTTTCCCTAATGATAGTGCCTTTGCGTACTTCATACCGGACATAATGATAATGCACAACAATGTGCACTTATTAATATATTCAACATAGTCTTTTGCAAGACTAATAACACTCTTGTTATCACACCTCAAGGGTGTGCTAGAAAGAGGAGAATGACCAATATCAACCAGCATTTGTCGAAGCCAAATCAGTTCACGAGCTGCAAGTGATGCCGCAACATATTCAGAATCAGTTGTAGAAACTACAACAATGCATTATTTCTTGTTGGTCCAACAAACAAGGCAACCATTTATGAAGAATCAATTGCCACTAGTAGATCGCATAGATACACGTGAGCTTGCACAGTTTGCATCTGTGTAACCCAAAAGAGAGAGAGATTGCATAGAATCCGATGTCAGTTGTCGTCATTAGACCAGATCAAAATATTTAGTGACTTTATAGTATTTCAATACACTCTTTGTTTTGTAGACCAATGTTTAAGAGAAGGACCTGCAAGATGTTGTCCAAGATAATTAGAAACAAACAAAATATCAGGGAAAGTGTTCATGCCAACAAACTGCAGACACATTCAATCAAGTTAGCATAAGGTTGATTTGTGACAAGTTTATCGCGGCCACTGTCAGAAGTGTTCTTTGTAAAACTCACAAGATAAGGTGTGTTGGCCAAATATGAATATTCCCTACCATATTTATGAATAGTATCTGTAATAAACTTTGACTATAGAAGGAATAAAATACCTTTTGTGTGGATCCTTTAAATTTGAATGCCAAGACACGAGTGACTCTCTCCAAGATCCACCATATCAAATGCAAAAGACAATAACTTTTTTACTTTTGCTGAAGAAATCCCAGATCATTGGAAACAAGAATAGTATCATCCACATAAAGAGCAAGAATCACAAAACTACCACCTTGGTGCTTTATATATAAGTTGGGGTCTCAAGAGCAAGAGATGAATCCTTTGGAAGTGAGAAAAGATCACATTTTGTATACCAGGCGCGTGAAGCTTGTTTGAGACCATATAGTGCCTTATGGAATTGAGAAACAAGGTCTTCTTTACCTAAAATAACAAACCCTTTTGAATGTTATGTATAAATTTCCTCTTCCAAATCACCATTCAAAAAAGCAGTTTGCACATCCATTTGATGAGCTTTTAAATCAAATTGAATAGCAAATGCCAATAAAACTCGAACACTTGTAATGAAATCTACTGGTGAAAAGGTCTCTTGATAATCAACACCAGCAATTTGGGAGTAACATTTCACATCTAAACGTGCCTTGAACTTGTCAAACGATCCATCTAATTTTACTTTTCTCTTATACACCCACTTACACTTAATAATCGTATGACCTGAGGTAGTTCGGCTAGTATCCATGTACCTTTAGAGATAAGAGAATTGTACTCTACCTCCATAGACTCTTGCCATTGATCCTCTGGTGGTGAACATATAGCTTCATTATAAATAACGGGATCATTGATAACATTTAGAATGGATGGTTGTGAAGAGGAAAGCTGCTTTATAGGAAGAGTTTCACCATCTTAAAGAAATGGAAAAGCTTGAGGTAGCCATTTAATATCATCAAAATCTTCCATGGACCATGAGCCTCCCATAAGCCGTTCGTTAAAAGTAGCGTCACGATTTATAATTACTTTCTTGGAGGAAGGTTCATTGAATTTTTAGCCTTTGGAAGTGTCAAAATATCCAATAATAGTAGTTTTAAAACCAGGAGCATCAAGGTTTGTTCTTGTTTCTTTGGGAACATGAATATAAGCAATAGATCCGTAAGATGATTTGGAATAAATACTGCTATCAAAGTAGCTTCAATCTAGAAAACACTAGATAATTCAGAATGAATCAGCATACATCTTACATCATTGAGAATAGTGCAATTCTTGTGTTCAACAATGCCGTTCTGTTGAGGTGAATATGGAATAGTGTGTTCATGATAAATTCCAATGTCAACACCAGAACTCACAAACTCTCAAGAAACATATTCGCCTCCATTGTCACTGTGAAACTTCTTAAGGAGATGACAAGTTTGAAGTTTTGTAGCCTTGTGGAATTTTTTGAAACCAGAAAAGGCCTTAGAGTTTTGTCTTAGAAATACGGTTGTATATTGTGAGAAATCATCAATGAAGGTAATGAAGTAGCGATATTGTTATCTCAAAGAAGGTAGAGGTCCACATATACCAGTAGATGTATTTGAGAGAGGAAATGGTTTATGATTATGTTTCCCAAGAGCACAAAGCTCACAAATTTGCACCTAGGGATGAAATTTAAGATCCATGCCTTGAATAAGGTCATGACACTGAAGATCAAGGAGTTTGAGAAATCAGCATGAACAAAATGGTGATGCCATACCTTGCAATCATGATCACCTAGAGTAGTGACAACATTTTCTACAACATCATTGAGAAAGAGTTCAAACAAATTATCGTTTTAAGATGCAGTAGCTATAGTCTATCCATCTTTCTTAATTCGGTATTTGGTATAATCAAATCTAACAAAGAGACCAAGATCAACAAGTCTATCAATTGAAAGAAGTTTACGTTGAAGATCTGGTACATGTAATACTCCTTGCAAGATTCGAGTGGAAGAAGATAAGGACCCAGGATATAAATCTTCAATACCCTTTACTTGATAAGTTGTATCATCAGCAAGATAAATAACACATTGAACTGGTTGTGGATGATAGTTATGGAGCCATGTAGGCTGATGTGCCATATTTTGTGTCTAGGAGGGGCTCACTATGTACAAATTGTGTATATTGCATGCGTTCAAGGACTGTTTATAAAACTCCTTATCTCTGAATTTTTGACAAATAACCCTTTTGTTTTCATTTTGGTAAATTGTTTTTCCAATTTCATTTTATGGTACCTTTTTGTATGTAAAATGTGAGAACATATATAATTTAATAATCCCTTCAGCTGCACTCATGATAGTCACATAATTATTAAGTGCCCCCCCCTCGAGTTTCCTGTAGCACCAGATTTGATAATAAAAAGTGATCCACCACGTACATGAAGTTTTTTGTCTAGATCCATTAAACATAGTATGCAACTTATTTTTGGTACAATATTGCTTTGATGTCCAGTAGCATATGCTCTATTACAATCTATGTCGAATCGACTCTTATAGCACATATGAGTGGGGTGATTAGATCATCCACAATATTCACAAGAAGAAGAATCATCTCTAGATAAACATGGTTATTTAGTGGTAATATTGTCTTCCTCATCACATTGACGTGTCCAACAATCATTCGCAATAGGGCCACTTTTGCGGTTTCCTTGTTGAAATGAACGCCTTCGAGCATAAAAAGCATGTTCCATCTGTTGTGACTCATTCTCCTCTTGTGAAATGATAGCTATATTGTGACCAACATTACATCGTTCTTGATGTTGAGAGTATTCAATTAAAGACATGTAGGCTTGGTTGAAGTTAAGACCATATTTATTAGAAAGAATGGTAACAATGTTATCATAGGAAGAGTCCTTCACCGTGTCATGGATAAGTGTAATCAGTTGATTTCGTGAAACAAGATTGCCAACAATGGCAAGTTGATTAATAATGGAATTGAAATCCTCAATATATCTCATCATGGTAGTACGAACTTCATATTGTAACTTGGAAAGCAAACCTCTAAAATAAAGTATTTCTATAACAGATTTCTTTTGAAATTTTGCAATAAGGTACTTCCATACGTCATGGAAAGTAGGCAATTCATACACATCAGCAAAAGGGAATCAATAAGAGTAGAAAGAATAGATCGACGAGCTACTTTATCATGTCGTTGCCAATCCAAACATGCTAGTCTTTACTAATACAGGTCTTGCAGTGATAATCACATTGTCATGATCCGTATCAACAGGCTGAGGCGAACATACACGATTTCCAAGGACAACAACAGAGAGTTCATCACCTTCAATAATTAACAACATCTTTGCTTTCCATCTAGGAAATTCTTGTCTTTGGAAAGGAGCAGCATGAGGACGAAACCTACGTCAAGCTTGATTGTAGTAAAAACAACATAACTTTCTGCTACTGTGAACTCTAATTGATGCAAACCCTGGACTCAAATCAAAGAGTGTGAGAAGACGAAAAAGTTTTGAACAGAAGATCCCCAAAAATTGAGACAACGTTGAGGGTTTGAAAAGACAAATCAACAAGCAAATGTAATCAACAATTTTCCATATTGATTAGCAATAAATCCCACACAAAACACTAATCATATTCTTCTTTACACAAAACAACAACAATTAACAAGAACCACTCCTCAAAAATAAAATTTGTAGAAATCCTAAATCTTGCATGCGAATTGCATACACATACTTTGTTTTGTCACCACCATGAATTGAATTGTTGCATGATCGTTTATCACTCTGATATCATGTTGAGATGTAGAGACAAAGAGAGAGGGACAAGAAGAGAGACACACCATGTACGCTCCCAAAGACTGGTTCATATTGAGGACAAGATACAAATATATAGGTAATACCAAGTTGTGTAGAGTGAGCAATATATAGTTCCAACAAGGCATTACTCCACTTTTTGAGTTTCTTGGAATGTTGTTTCAAGGTGTAGACTAAGACGTAGTTACCCTTTTGGTATTCCTTGATTCTTACATATTGGTCATGGAATGTTTCATTTTTCTATACATGGTTGCAACCTATTTGATTCTTATTTTGTCCAGATGTATTAGTTGGTCCAATCTATCAAACAACTCATGTCTCGTCCATCCTAAGTCTTGTGCTATGCTTAGTGTATGAATCAAGAACTCTAAAAGCAATATGGCATTTATCATGACCATTAAATTGAAAGGTGTTTTGTTCTATGGCATTTTGTATGCTAGTTAACATGTCTATAAAGTTAAACGTGGTTTCTGATCCCAATCCATTCTGGATTCATTGAATTTTTTTGTGAGCACTGTGCATAAAATTATGCTTGTGCTCTTGGCTTGCCCGTTTTCTTGAGGGTGGTAAGGAGATGATCTAGAATGAAGCACCATAAATTCATGCAACAGATGGTTAGTGATGTCATTAAGGAAATGAGTTTCTCGATCCCTCACAATATCAATCATAAAGCCATATCTTGTGAAAATGTTCTCATACAAGAACTGAGTTGTGCTTTTGTCATCATTCTTTTGAGCTCCCTTGGCCTCTACCCATTTCATCAAATAATCTATGGCCAATGTAATGTACTGAGCATGTGTTCCGTATGCTAGTGGATAGGCCCAACAAAATTTATTCCCCATTTGGAAAAAACCTTGCTCCCATCATTAGTCTTAGCAGAATTTCATTGCGTCACATTGATAGTTTAGTTTGTTGTTGGTAAGCATCACATTGTTTCATATAATGCAATGGAGTAGGACACTAGATTCCTGTAAAGAGTATCGCTTTTGCATTTTTGTCTATCGAAAAGTATCCTTGTGTTGGGACACTATGTACTTATTCAAGTAGCAAAAGTTACTCGTTTTTTGCTGCACTAATTATAAAATTTTCATCTATCCCTATTCAATAAAAGTGATTTTCTACAATAACATAGTTTTTTGATTCTCATTGGATTGAGCATAGTTTGGCTCTGCTTAAGCTCTGGTTAAGTTTGCTAGAAAAAATATTTGCTCTATATAATCCACAATGTACACTCCCCACTTGGGTGCTTTGGATATCTTAATAGTGTAGAATGCTTGATTGAATTCTAGGTTTCACAAGCATCACACGAACTAACATAGTCATGGACGTTTTTTTGCATGTGGGGCCAATACGCCCCAAGCTGCATTAGTCTTTGGTATGTTCTATTTTGGCATTGTGAATACCCGCAGGCTGTATACGATCTTGCTTGAGCTACATTTATTTCTTGAATGTCTTGACACATAACCTAAGTATGCTATTGTTTCCTTGCTTATATAACCGTCCGACTTTCAGCACTAAGAAGCGAGATTTCTCAATGATTGATGGTTGTCTTTCAACTCATAGAGAGCCAATGGTGAGCAAAGATATAACATGTTTGCTCCACCTTGGTACCATCTAGATATTCAAGAGATAAGAGTCTATAAAATCATCCTCAACCCCTAAAGGTGCTTCCCCGTGTATTGATCGTGATAAATAGTCTACCCTTTGATGTGTAGTTCCTTTCTTGGCCACTATAGTGAATCCAATTCTAGAAATAATTTGAACCATCAAACTATGTGGCTTGTTTGCATGGTTTGTTCACTAAGTAGAGTAGTGCTTGGTGGTCCACAAAGAATACAGTTTTGCTATTACACATATATATGCTCAAAAACAAACACAAAAATAATTCTTTGATTCACATTTGCTGACAAAAATCTTCAAGCAAGGAGATTTGGTGTTGGTTTACTCGCTAAAGCAACACATCTCTACATTCAAGAAAAAAGGACATGGTTCTTTTGTAATTGAGAGTGTTTTACCAAGCGGAGCAATTAATTTGACCACCTTAGATGGGGAATTAATCCAAGATTGGATTAGTGAATGTTGCTTAAGAAAGTGCCATTTTCCATTGACTAATGATATTTTGCGAAGAATGCATGCAGCTAAAGAACACAAGCTCAAATGACAACAAGTGATAGGGGAAGCTCAAGAGGAGGGGTGCATTTGCATCCTGGAAATAAATCACAATACAACCAATCCCTAAAGTTTTGCTAATCAATACCCTTCAGATTCACCCTTAGTAATTTAATCAATCTTTAATAAAAGATGAAGTGGAGTCTAATGAGTGATGAACGGCTGGTCAAATTGGACATAAGGATAATCGTAACACCAAAAGATAGATTCAAAGTCAAAGCACTTATAGATATAGGTGATCGTCTCGATACACTAAACCATTCAACCTACAAAAAGGTGACCACCCAACCTTTGGAGTACTGCAAGATTCAAGTCAAAGGCTGCCATATGGGATTCACTTCAACAATGGGTTTGATCAATCTCAATATCTTGGTGGATGGATTTTTTGTGCCCGCACACATTTATCTACATACTTGATAATCATATGAATGAAGATATAGTACATGGAGTTCCTTGGATGAGAATGTCTAAAGTTGTCTAGGATTGGGATGACAAGATCCTTGACTTGACACTAAGGGGGAACAATTGTGTGTACCATTTTCTCACAGTCAAGAAGAGTGGAAAGAAGCTCTTAGAACTAAGTTTCCAAAAAGTACAATCGACACAACACCAATTTTCAACTATTCGACATCAAATTCATTCTCATAGCATAGGCATACAAGGAATCAAAAAAATTTGGGTACCAAAATCTTAGATGTATAATAACCCTAAACAGATTTTGGTACACAAATAATTGTTGATCAACCAAAAGCAATCACCAACAGAATTTTCACAACCCTAAGTTCCTAACCAAACAAGTCACATTAGTTACATCATCCTAAGTGAAAGTGGATACCAAAGGGGTAGCTTGAAGACAAGCCCCAACCCAAGCTAGTGTCAAAATGGAAACCTAAAACTATTTTAAAGTCATTATAACCAAGTAAATTGGCTTATGAGTGCGTAGCAATGCTTCAACTTCCACCAAAACAAAAACCAGCATCATTTTAGAATAAACTAGTGGATATTTATTTTTGGTCACCATGAATATTCAAAGAAAGGGAGCCTCTCTCTCTCTCTCTCTCTCTCTCTCTCTCTCTCTCTCTCTCTCTCTCTGGGTGAAAGCATGTTAATGTGTCGTGCTTTTTGTGCTAATTAGCATTTTCAAGTTAGCACATCTTTAAAAAGTTGGGCGTCTAGTAAATTTTTTACAAGTAATATCAAAATTTGTCGGAGGTTGTATTCCTTGATTCAAGAGCTTTCTACCGATATATCATCCGTCATAGATCTTGGAGATGTAGCTCATGTTATTGTACTAGTTAGCATATGTCCAAATTGTGCTAGCTAGCATTTTCCGGGACATGAAAAAGTGTGACATGTTAACATGCTTTCACCTCTCTCTCTCTCTCTCTCTCTCTCTCTCTCTCTCTCTCTCTCTCTCTCTCTCTCTCTCTCTCTCTCTCTCTCTCTCTCTCTCAACAAAATCTACTCCATCCCTAAATCTACCAGCCTTATAGTATCATAGACATTGCAATACAATCACATGAAACTACTAACCAAACTATAGCACTTGTCGAATCAGGTTCAGCGAACATCCACAATCTTGAACAGAGGGGAAACCTAGGTCACATGTTTGTCATATAAAAGCACAACCATTCTCCTCATATGTAAGAACCTTGTGAAACAAGATGGGACCTAGGGAGAAAGGAATACCAATGGCGATGGGGTGGATAGCACCTAGGGCCATCGCATCCATCCATATTCTTTAAACGCTTTTTCTAGTAGTCTACAAAGAAAATAAGGCAGGATGTGAATTCAGGGAGTAAAGTGCATGGATGAATGTGATGGCCTTGTTGCAGTCCACCCCATCTGCATTTGTATCCATTTCTCCCTGGGGTCCGCTTTTGTTTCACAAGTTGCTTACATAAGGAGAATGGTTGTGCTTTTATATGATAGACATGCGACGTGGGTTTCCCCTCTATCCAAGACCAACACATATCCTTTGAGGGAGTTTTTTCTCTCTCTTTTTTTTACTCAAAGAGAGTTCTATCCACTTTAGTTCTAAGTTTTTTGATCTAATTATTCCTTCTACATTATTGAGAATATCTAGAGATGCCATTGGAGGTGTCATACTTTGGCAAATGATTTTAGAGCTATGAAGATGGATCTCAAATTTGAGCACCGCAAAAGAGCTTATTGTAAGTAGTTGCCCTATCCACTCATGCAAGTAGCACCGTGTAGTTTCTCTACTATACAGAAAGAAATCCTTATGCCATCTCCTCCTTAGTCCACATGGCCCCCTCCTTCTTCTGTATGGATGCCTTGCACCCAAGCGGAGGTCTTCTCTACTACATATCTTACCCTTTTGCATTTCCCTTTCTTCGCTTCTTATTCACCCCTCCAAGGCATGAAGGCATTTTCCTTAGATTGTGTCGACCTACTACTAGTCTTGCAAAAGCCTCATGAATCCCATGATTGTAGTTTATTTAACAAGTCTAGTAGTTTATTTATGGCCTAACTTTGGTAGTTACCAACGACGGATATTCTTGTCAGCGTTTGGGAAAAATAAATTTCACAAACATACAAAAATCTCGTTAGGATACATTCAAAGAGTAAGTTTTCTAAAATAACTGGCATATTTCTTAAATTTTCAAAGTGGATTTTATCCTTCTCTCCCTGCCTTCAACCAATTGTTTTGAATTTTTGATTGGCTTGAGGCTAAACTGACGCACACTTTTCTCAAACACTGATTCTTGTGACTAAAGAATATATAGAGATGCCATTGGAGGTGTCATACTTTGGCAAATGATTTTAGAGCTATGAAGATAGATCTCAAATTTGAGCACCGCAAAAGAGCTTATTGTAAGTAGTTGCCCTATCCACTCATGCAAGTAGCACCGTGTAGTTTCTCTACTATACAGAAAGAAATCCTTATGCCATCTCCTCCTTAGTCCACATGGCCCCCTCCTTCTTCTGTATGGATGCCTTGCACCCAAGCGGAGGTCTTCTCTACTACATATCTTACCCTTTTGCATTTCCCTTTCTTCGCTTCTTATTCACCCCTCCAAGGCATGAAGGCATTTTCCTTAGATTGTGTCGACCTACTACTAGTCTTGCAAAAGCCTCATGAATCCCATGATTGTAGTTTATTTAACAAGTCTAGTAGTTTATTTGTGGCCTAACTTTGGTAGTTACCAACGAGGGATATTCTTGTCAGCGTTTGGGAAAAATAAATTTCACAAACATACAAAAATCTCGTTAGGATACATTCAAAGAGTAAGTTTTCTAAAATAACTGGCATATTTCTTAAATTTTCAAAGTGGATTTTATCCTTCTCTCCCTGCCTTCAACCAATTGTTTTGAATTTTTGATTGGCTTGAGGCTAAGCTGACGCACACTTTTCTCAAACACTGATTCTTGTGACTAAAGAATATCTAGAGATGCCATTGGAGGTGTCATACTTTGGCAAATGATTTTAGAGCTATGAAGATAGATCTCAAATTTGAGCACCGCAAAAGAGCTTATTGTAAGTAGTTGCCCTATCCACTCATGCAAGTAGCACCGTGTAGTTTCTCTACTATACAGAAAGAAATCCTTATGCCATCTCCTCCTTAGTCCACATGGCCCCCTCCTCCTTCTGTATGGATGCCTTGCACCCAAGCGGAGGTCTTCTCTACTACATATCTTACCCTTTTGCATTTCCCTTTCTTCGCTTCTTATTCACCCCTCCAAGGCATGAAGGCATTTTCCTTAGATTGTGTCGACCTACTACTAGTCTTGCAAAAGCCTCATGAATCCCATGATTGTAGTTTATTTAACAAGTCTAGTAGTTTATTTATGGCCTAACTTTGGTAGTTACCAACGACGGATATTCTTGTCAGCGTTTGGGAAAAATAAATTTCACAAACATACAAAAATCTCGTTAGGATACATTCAAAGAGTAAGTTTTCTAAAATAACTGGCATATTTCTTAAATTTTCAAAGTGGATTTTATCCTTCTCTCCCTGCCTTCAACCAATTGTTTTGAATTTTTGATTGGCTTGAGGCTAAACTGACGCACACTTTTCTCAAACACTGATTCTTGTGACTAAAATTTGGGGAAGCATTTGTGTGACATTGTTCTTTTTTTTCCCATACAAACAATGAGTGGAGAAAATATCAATAACAAAAAAAATTACAAGAGCAGCCCTACTCAACCCAAGCCAGAGCAGCTCAAGATCCACATCAGAAGAGACCACTAACAAGGGAGCTACCTTGACACATCAACAACCACAATCAAGGGTCAAGATCTACATCACAAGAGACGACTAACAAGGGAGCTACCTGGACACATCAACAACCGCAATCAAGGGCCAACATGGGAGCAACCCTAATTGAGAAAGACTGGTTGATATGGGAGCCATCAATAGAGCATATTACAAAAAGAAAATATGAACAAAGAACGCCAATGTTCTAGGAATGATGCCACCTTACCCTAGAAGGTCCGCCAACTCGCCACAAAGGTAGCAACAGATAATAAAGAAAAGAAATTGAGTCACCAAAATAACACACAAAAATACTGACATGGATCCTTGCACTTGTCTAGAAGATTCACATGAGGGGCATCAATAGATATCAAACCCTTCATAAAACTATCATGTGTGGGTAATCAACCATAGGGGCCTTCTACCGGATTTTTTAGGCCCTACACCCTATGGACTTTTTCCTATGGGGGCCGGTGAGGAGAGGCGCACTAGAGATGAGACTCACAAATTTCCCCTTGTAATAAACTTCTGATGGAAATTGCTTGCACCATCCTCATGTCTTCCACCCACAAACTAGATCCTACCTAGCTCTATGTGCATAAGGTCACCACCAGACATGAAATGTTTTCCTCCCAATAAGAGGAGGTTTCCAAACAACCATGGTTCCAGAACAAGAGACCTACAAAGGAGGCACAATGGACATAATATAGAAATTACTCTTTGTTTTAAAACCCATGAAAACATTCTTGATTCTAAAATTCATAAAAACATTCTTGGTTCTTGTTTCCCTTTTCTTTAACTTTTGCTTTCATCCAATAAGCCTGCAAAAGAATCTTTGTAGATTTTGGCTCAAATGAAATGGGTTCTGCCATACTCTCTTTTTTATCTCATAGCCCAAAACTAACGACTGACGACATAGTTGATATGAGATAGACATAGAATTTGGGCTTACTCTACAACTGATATTATCACCAATATGGAAAGTATCTTTGGTACTCCATCCTTATGAAAGTACATTATCGAGTTCAGTGATATAATGTCTTCTATGAAACCACATTGTCTCTGTCCTTTGCAAATAAATTGTTTTGAAACATGCCACAAAGACATGTATATGCAAGAACCATTGAAATTTAATCCTTCTTGAGATCCTGCCCAGAGACATAGATTTAAGGATGTCTTCTTTGATCTTGGATTTGAATCTTGATATAGTACATCCATCAAGGGCTACCCAATCAAGTGAACTTATGGTGGGAGCGGGTAACTAATGTAGTTCTCCATATACACCTTCTCGTGATGAAACCTTGTTTCTGCAAAATAAATAAACAAATCCTTTTTTTGTAAAAAGAAGGTGGCTTGTCAGCATACATAACATCTGCAATCCCTTTATGTATTGCTTTGAATGTTCCACTTAGGCTCTCCCAGGCAGCCACTCCACAACTGTTGAAGGAAAAATATCTCAAATGGAATCAAAAAATGAGAAATAACAATGGGAGAATAATAAAATCATTATATTAAATAGATAAGATTTTTTATTCCTTATAGTAAGAATGCAATGTAGATGTTTGGAGGATGTTCGCCAAGCATAACACCATATCCTTGGCCATGTACACATGTTGAACGTTAGCTAGCCAGCCATTGTTAGTCACTTTAAAAGAAATAACAGGACCTTTCCAAAGGTTTTTTACTTTATCTCGTTTGGTTCTCTTGACTCTGTGTACACATTTGCATGAAGGAAGCATTGAGTGTCAAATAGTGAAAGGCCGAAGGTTAGAGAGGCTAAGTGTCACTCTAATGAACAAGGCCCTTCTGCAAACCAAGCGAAGGGATTCAGTCGAGCCATCTCCCACCCCATATTTTAGCGTGCAATCAGAGAAAGACATTTGGTGGTTGGGTGCTATTGAGGTGCCCAAAGAGACCAATGGAGTACTTTCATGGATTTTTGAGAGAACTCCATGGATCACAGAAGTAATACACTCCCAAATTGCAGGTCAGAAGTTGGAGATTGAGGGTTTTGGTAGTTATGATGTGGAGTGGCACTTAGGTGGGGATTTGAAGACCATAAAGTGTTTGCTTGGCTGCAAACAAGGGGCTTCTTCTCTCATGCCTTGTCCATTTTGCACTCGAGGGTACAAACCTAATGGACAAAAATCACATAAGAGCACTGCAAAGGCCGGTTCCATGCTTCCATGGCAAGGGCATGGAGAACAAGGGTTAGATTGTCGTGATGTCGGAGATGAAGGTAGAGAATGGGAAGCGTCTATTCTAAGATGTCCCATGCTCAATGCCCAGACCGTGATCAAAAGGACCATGCTTGGAATCCAATCTTTCGATTTCCTCTATCAAATGTATATTTTTGTACATTACACGCATTCATGCGCATTTTTGATAGGCTATTGAAGCTCCACATTGAGTATGCATTTTTGATAGGCTATTGAAGCTCCACATTGAAGTCCCAGGAAGCGATCGAAAGAGTGGAGGTACTCTTGAATTCCATTGGCTGTCACGGTGGAAATGTGTCTATCGTTGCTGCAAAGAACACAGGGGAGGCCCATGAAATTGCTCAACAAGTGTCAATGAGTGGACAAAAAGCTAGACTCTTTTTGAAGAAAGTTTCCCAAGGAAAGCCAAGTCAATATGATGCTCAAAACAGCTCCAACCAGTAGGCAGGTAACCTTTGGGAGCTTTGGAAGGATTTATGCAAAGCTACTACCGACAATGATTCAAATGGCGAGCTTGCAAACAAGAGCAAGCAAGTTTGGGCACATTTTGATAAAATGGTCAAGCTTATGGGCCTTAACAACACAACAGAAGAACAACGCCAATCATTTCAAGAAGCCTTGGCGGATTTTACCAAGGTCTTCACCCTTTCTTGGGGTGAAAATAACATCACACGTTACATGGTAAGTCATTTTACATGGTGTATTCATTACAAGGGATTGTTTTTATTTAATAATGTGGATCGTTTACTCATGTGAACATCATATCTTGTTTGCGCATGGTGCATTTTTTATGCACAAGTATGGATCGCTTGAAATTTTTAGCACTCAAGGCCTAGAGAAGTCCCATTATCGAGCAAGGGGAGTGTACTTCAAAAATACTCGACATGGTGGTGGAATGGTGCAATCCAATTATTTGGAGGAGATGTTCAATTGGTTTTTTCGCACAACATTTGCTCATAAGCTACAATGGAGCGTGCACGAAAATCCAAGATTGCTATTGAAGTGCGGAAATGGAGTCGTCAAGAGCATAGCAACAAGTGGCAAATGTCGCAAGGTCCCACCAAGCATGCTGCATGGCGGCGATGCAGAGTGCGACAAGGATCAAAGTGGATACTGTGCGAGTCACTAAACGTGAATGCAGGGTCCAACTCTTAGCGACATGTTTATTCAAAAAATAATACTTTTTAAAAAAAATTTACTTTGAACAGGGCCCTTTTTAAATGGGCCCTTATAAATATTGCATGCTCTCATAAACCACTCATTTCTTAAGAACAGGTGAGCTCTTACCAACAAAATGGCGCGCACCAAACAAACCGCGAAAGAGCATCCGCCTGCCAACAAAAACACCCTCCAAGGATGTGAGAAGTCGTCATGGCTTAAAGGCACAAGAAAACGGCCACGAACGCCTGGCCATTCCAAGAACTCATCTGGTAGTGGGCATGGTGGTAGGGCACGAGAGTCATCAAGGACTGTTGAATCTCCACCTCCTCAAGATATAACACCTAGAAGGAGAATGAAGCAACGTGCCCAGCGCTGGAGAGAAGAAGAGGGCCAGCAAACAACAGAGTCCGATAGGGAGCAGCCATTGCGCCACCAATCACAAGTAGGACTATCCAGGACTCGGGTGGTCCATACAGACACTGAATCAGAGAGTGAGCCACCATGGCTACGAGATAAAATACCACGCACACACCGGGTGGCCGTTGGGGGAAGACATTGCCTCAAGGCCAGGGAGCTCTCCCCACACGACAAGATCGGCAGCCAAGGGAAGAGGAAGAATCAGAAGAGGCTGCAGAACCAGCCCCTAAGCATGTAAACATGCGCAAGTCTAATTTTTTCAAGAAGCCTAAACGCCGCCCGCCAGCAAATGTGCAAGTGCCCCCAAGACAACCGCAGCGGCGCCGAAAAATAGCAAGGGCATTTGCAGAAATCCGCCACTACCAGAAGACGACGGAGCTTTTGATTCGACGCGCCCCCTTTGCTCGCACTGTGAAGGAGGTGCTTCAAAGCTATGGAAATCAGTATAGAATGCAAGAAATAGCGCTAGAGGCTATTCAAGAAGCTGCAAAGGCCCACATCATTTCGGTGTTGGAAGATACCAACCTATGTGCCATACATGCAAAGCGAGTGACAATACAGCCAAAAGATATGCAGCTTACACGTCAATTGCGACAAGACTTCGAGCATTAGACGAAGTTACCCCTCTTTTTGTATTGCACACCCTTTGTAATGATTTGACTTTCCAATGACAATATGATCAACAGTTGTGTCTACTGTGTCTATTATCTTTGTAATGAAATGACTTTGTAATTTCAAGTTTTGTATGTAATTTCAGTCAATTTCAGTAAATTTGTGCTTTTTAAGTACCCTTGGGGGTACATAAGCCTACAAGGGGCAAAAAAAAGCCTGGCCACAAGGGCGCGCAAATGACCCATCCATCAGTTTTGGATGGGCCATTTGCGCGCCCTTGTGGCCAGGCTTTTTTTTGCCCCTTGTAGGCTTATCTACCCCCAAGGGTACTTAAAAAGCACAAATTTACTAAAACCTATTGGTTTTGCAACATTATTTTACATGGATTCTTGAGGACACCCTTTTTTGGCCATTTCAAGCTTTGAATTCCCTATAAGATATCAGAAAAAAATAACATATTGTGAAACCAAGTATCTATGCAACATTAATTTGGATTTTTCAAATGTCCAATGTAATTGGACTTTTTGGTGCAGGGGTGTACTAGGTAGAGCTAAAGCAGGTGATAGTGTGCTGGAAACTTCATTCATAATTGATTTCACCTTTTCTAGTGTCCTTGAGTGTGAACATATGCTGGAATTTCCATAAAAAGGGTGCATCTAAATTAATGATGCAAAACCAATTCATTTCAATAAATTAGTGCTTTGTAACTATCCTAGGGGGTAGATAAGCCTACCAGGGGCAAAATAAAGCCTAGCCACAAGGGCGCGCAAATGGCCCATCCAAAACTGATGGATGAGCCATTTGCGTGCCCTTGTGGCCAGGCTTTATTTTGGCCCTTGGTAGGCTTATCTACCCCCTAGGGAACATAAAATACCTAAATTTACTGAAATTGACTGAAATTACATACAGAACTTGAAATTACAAAGTCACCAATCAAAACAATTTTCATATCACCAATTGAAACAATTTTCAAGATTGACAAATCACATCCAAAAGAATTTGCAAGATAGAGAGACAATTTCAAATATTTTTTATTACTTCCAAAACGGTGATTTTACATCATATATCTGAGGAGTTCATAATTTTTTTGACCATTTCATGGCGCCTATTTTGCATGTAAGGCAACTCCCCAGTCAAGAGGGACTGCGCTATGGCCTTTGGGTCAGTTGAGCCAATGGAAGCATGTATCCCTATCTGGGAAAGCACTTTACCACGAAAGCCAGTGTCAAACGCTGTGCATACAAGGGATCTACGCACTAGGAACATTTGATGCGCAGTTTGAGCAATGGTGCTCAACAAAAAAACTTGCTCAAAGCTTTTAACGACCAAGTCATAAAATGGGCTTGGGGAGTAAATTCATTATGGATAATGGCCACATCGCCAGGGGGGAGTTGTCCTAGGTAATGTGCAAGGGAAGCTTGAGGTCCAAAGCCCGTCCGCTTGCCACCCGTCCTTGCAGCAAAATCATCAACCTCCACGATATCCTATCATAAACCGATGAAGGTTGAGAAAAAAGACAATGAAGGATAAAATAGTAACATGAAAATTAGGATACAGTTTACCTCCTGCTCCTTCTCGTCCTCTTTCTTGTTGCCCTTTGCATCCAAGTCAATGCTCCCATGCACCACAGATACGAGATTTGGATCATCAAATGGGAGGTTGCATAATGGCATAGGCATCCTAGCAGCCTCAACCTTGGCTTGCATGGCGTGGGATTCTTCATCAGCCACGTGCAACTGCTCTGCTGCCAGGACCTCCGCACATACAACTGCAATAGTGTCAGCAACAGAGTCCCCATCTGGCAAGAGCTTGCTTTCTAGGGCATCTGGCGTATTGTCTAAGGGACATTCGGTGTTGTTGCATAGCACGCTCAAGCATTCATCCATGCACAGGCCAAATGATTTCTCCAAATCATGCAGGAACACATAGTCCTCCCCATCCACTAACACTGAGGAGAAGCGGCTGATTTCTACCTCTGGGATAGCCACATCCGTCAGTGGTAGTGGCACTGGAGTGTCACTAGGGCCAGCCGCAACTATGGATTTCTCAACCACTTCCTCGAGAACCCTAGGGTACTCGAGCTGGTGTGCCTTTCCTTCCGCTACACGGTTCATGGGGATAACCTGCTGCTCCTTGGTGTCCTTGATAAAGGACCCACCCTGAAGGTGTGGTAAGCGAAGCTCCTCCAAATCAGGTTCCTCACTCACCAAGAAGATAAATGTTGCAAGCCGAGAAAGGTACTCCACCCCCAACTTGCGCTTCTTGAGCACTGACACCCCTGGGGCTTGCTCGTCCAAGTAATGGCCTGCATCGGTTGCAATTTCTTGGAATCGTTGCAACCGCTTGGAGAATGGGCGATCACCTTTGTGTATATAGCGCAAAAGATCGCAAGGCACCCAGATCCCTACATGTGGGGAGATAGATACAGAATATTTTATGATGTGCTCCTCCATGAACGCAAAAATCTCGGCAAATGCATCCATGTGAAGGGCAACTGTGGCATCAAGGTCAGGGAGACGAGTAAAAAATGTGTGGAGGTCCAACTTCCCTTTGTATTTGGTGTCCTTGAGGAAGAGGATGAAACGTGACAAAGGGGTGGATGTGGCTGCATATGCAGAGGCTGTGGAAGCATCCATGTCTAGCCTGGGGTGTAGTTGCAAAAGTGAAAATAATGAATGAGTTAGGTGGCCCCCCTTTTATAATGGACCCTTTTTTTAAGACATAAAAAAAAAGGCACTTTCACCAAAAATTTCTCATCCCAATGCAAAAAATTATATTCAAAGGCATGATTTGCCGAAGCAAATCATGTTGATTACAGCGGGGATCAGTTTGAAAATTGCAAGAGTTACAAAGTTATAAGATTGATAGCATGTTCCATCCATCCCCCAATCCTCCTCGACCTTCAATTTGTCTTCCATTCTCTTCCCAATCTGCGGACATTCATTACAATAAGCATCCAATGATCGACAAACCATGATGTATTGAAAATGTGGTGGAAGGATTCTCACCTTGTGACCTTGTAAATAAAATTGTGCTTGTTGAAGGGCCTCAAAACCCATAATAACCAAATGTTCTCGAACGTTACTAAGAGTCCAATGCTTGTTCACTTGGACTGCCTCCAAAGCATCGTTGGGCATCTTCACTGCAATGTCAAAGCTTGCAATAGCGCTGTCTACACTCTGTAAGTCCAAGCTTGGACATCCAACGATCATAGTGAAATCGTATGTACAAGGAGGTGCAGGATTTCAAATAGCGCATTCCAAAACCTGAAGCTCCAACCTTACAACGGTACCAGTTCCCGTTGTGCATGCCCTCCACAAAACCCCAGTCCTCTTCTAAAAGCCTTCCTAATTCCTCGTAATGCGCATCTTTACATACAAGCATTGTGGTAGTCTCCACAAATCCAAACTCTTTAAAAATGTACACAAAACAATGAATAGGCAAACACCAACTCAAGCCCACAGACCTAGAAGCTTTAGAGTATTTCAAAGAGTTTTGGACATCCATTATCATCTTTTTCTTGAAAGATCCTACCGACCACAAATCTAGCACCGGCCACTCCATACTTAATAAGGAAGTTACTTTGATCGGTTCAAGCGTTCCAAACGCTTGTGTAGAAGTAGGGACAATATAGGAGTGAGAATAGAAGAAAATCCTTCTTTGAACCAGTTTGGTTGGGCAAAGATGTGGGAATATTATTGCTCCAATATCCGCATGTATAGCATTGAATGTGCTGGAGCGACTATGTAGTGGCTGCACTTCCACCAATGTGGATGGAAATATGACTATAAATGCATGACAAATCTTAAGTATGAATCCATAATAACATTACACTGTGATTTCACACCTAGCTTTGTATTCTCAAAACATGTACTTATTGGAAATCGAGGTGGTTGTTGCAAATGCATGGTTGACATTGAGAAAACATGTTGCACACTGGCTACGGTCCCCTTGTCTTTGCAGTTCTTGAAGCCAAGGAGCTTTCCTTTCTAATGAAGATCCAAGTTTGCACGATTCCGCACACGATGAGATCCAACAGAAGATGGTTGCATGTATACTCAAGCACCTTTGGTGAACTCTTGTGGCACCCACTCATCATCTACACCTCTAGTGTTGTGGCATGCAAGTGTTGTGACCTCATCCTTTGGCTGCCTTTGCGAAGTAGCGTTGGCCATGGTTGAGCAAAGAAAACTAGGAGGAGGAGAAGGACCTTGCTTGTTGCTACAATGTAGGTGGGATAAAGTGATATGAGAAGGTGGTTAACCCTTGTGGCAATGGGAGGAGAAGGTGGATAACCCTTGCTTGGTGTGGCAATGAGAGGAGAAGGTGGATAAACTTTGCTTGGTGTGGCAATGGAAGGTGGTAGGAGAGGAGAGAGGAGCTTCCTTGCTGCAGCAATGGAGATGGTGTAGAGAGAGAGAGTGTTGGAGTAGAGGATGAGTGTGATGGTTGCAACCAAGGAGGGGTTGGAAAAGGGGTTCTAGGGAGAGAAAATCACTTTTTGCCTAAGAACTAATTTTGAGGGAGCTCTGGATAGCAAAAAAAGATTTTTCAAAAGTTTTTTAAACAAATTGTATTTTAGGGTTTTTGGGTGCACGTTTTGACTTTTTGAGGTCAAAAAGCTTTTTTGACCATAAAATAGTTTTAGGGGAGTTTTAAGAAGATGAAATTTGAGTTTTGAAAATTTTGAAAAATTTCAAATTTTTGGGATTTTTTCAGAACCGGATCAAAAAGGAGGGAAGTTGGAGGTTCCATATGGCCCACCCACCCGCCCCCACCCCACCTTCTCACTAGGTAAGAGCCCATTTAAGAAGTGTAAGACTACTTTGTCCCTCTACATTTTTGAGGGCATAGAGTGTGTCCACCACCCTCTTCTCATTGGCTGGCCTCTAATTAACCTTAATCCCAAATGGCCCCTAGAGGGTTCATATTTTTCCTAATTGAGAGATAACGGATTACAAGCTCTTATATTTCTACACATACGGAGTCGACTGTCAATGGAGATCTATAGTTGTCGGCAAGTATGGACGAGAATACAGAGTTGTAGAAAGCACAAATCCACAAACTGTACTAGAAAGAGGTGGATATTTGGTCAATGAAGGACCACAAATGCCTCCACCAAACACGAGAAGTCCTATAGGAATTCCAAGAAGAGAGCCACCAGGATTCCCTTCAAGAGTGGTAACGAGAGAAGGATTGGGAGAGTCTCTGGTTAGACTTGTAGACAATCGACGAGTTAGACCATCCCAAGTCCAGAAATAGGTAAACATAAAATACTCCGGAGATAAAGATCCGAGAGATCACGTAACGGCTTTTAGAAGAGTGATTAGAGCAAAGGAAGTTTCAGATTTTGCGACACAGTTTGCGGGATTTGGATTGACTCTAGAAGATGATGCAGCTACATGGTTCGACTCGGTGGAAAAATGGGATTTTGAGACCCTATATGAGCTGTTTGAGGAGTTTATTGAAGAATTCTCGCCAAAAGGCATTGCTCACAACACGGTCTCGCAAATCCATAGATTCAAACAGAAAGAGAATGAATCAGTACGCAAAGCATCATTACGGCTCAAGAGATATGTTAAGCTCTGTCCGAGATTGGAATTACCTACGCAAGAACGACTGATGCTGATCTTTATCCAGGGAATAAGACATGCGGGCCTTCAGAAGGATCTGCATATGATAAGGAGGATGACGCTAAACGAGTTGATCAAAGAAGCTCTTTATCTAGTGGATAACTGTGAGGCATACAAAGAAAAGGACTTAAAGAGTCAAGGAGATGACACATCCTCTCAGCACAGTGTTTCACATATAAGTGAGTCCATTGCCAAGCCAACGGCACCTATTGATCAAGAAAATCTTATCGACGACTTGGTCAAGAGGTTGATTCCTCTTGTAAGGTCTGATTTGGGAGAGACGAAGTGGTGTGAAATTGAGAGAAAATGGACGAACCATATGGAGGAAGAGTGCTATTATAGCATGGAAAATGCTAGTGAGAGGTATGTACAACCTGTTCCAGAAGCACCTACTACACCTAGATACATTACGGGGAATGCGCCAGGACCAGTAGGAGTTTTAAGGCCACAGCTTGTCTTAGGACAACAACCTCCGCTGCCAGGTGCTAGAATGCCGGTAGACATGAGATACATGCCAATGATGGAAGCATCAACTAAACCAACGCCAATACTACCAGCCACAATGTGGTATAGCAACCAAAGTGAGTACTACCCTTTGGAGCAACAAAATGTGAGAGAAACACATGGAGTGGTGAGACTGGTACAACCTCCACCTCCTAGGTTTCAGTCGAAAGAAATAAGGTATGAAATGGACGAAAGGACATTGCGATTCATTGCAAATAGCGGCTTATCTAGGTCAAAGCTTGCTTATAGCCAAGAGGAAATGCTAAAAGAATCTCCTCAACCAGAGACAGATTGTCACAAAAGTCGTGATAACCACTTGGTCAAACAAAGTCCTCATACGGAGATCACTGAAGTAAATGCCTATTGTCTTGAGTGTGGCATCACTCACTTGATCCCCGATTGCCCGAAAAACCCAAACCAAATCAGGAAAATCACGAAAAATGTATTAGGGATTGTTCAGCTACCTGGTAGCTCAGAAAATGAAAATGTCGTACCAGTTCAAGTGGTTACGAGAGCACAAGCTCAAAAGAAAGCTGATGAGAATTCAGACACAAAGAACACGGAAAGTGACACGAGTCCAAAGACAGATGATGGACCAAAGACAGACGCACCTAGTCAGAAAACCAAGAGCAAACAAAATAGTTGGAAAGCTAGAAAGACTAGGATGAAAGCACGCAGGGAACAAGAGCAAAAATCCCAAGCTGAGAAGCTTACCGAAGCTGAGGAGAAGATAAAACAACATGAGGAAAAGGAGGCACCTTCTCTTACACATATGGTTAAACCTCTAGAAGAACCATCCACGGATGAGAAACCGAGAAGTGCTAGTTCAGGAGGATCTGTGTTGGGAGAGAAGGTTAATGAGACATTAGATGCCCTCTTGAAAGCCTATGATGTGAGACTCAAAAACAACCAAACCCAAGAACACAGGTGGATGACATATCCCTATGCGGAACTAGAAAAGCAAAGGTTTGAAATGTGCCAGAAAATGATTCAAACAGCCCAAGCTTTACTAGAACCACCAGTTGCAAAACCTGAGGATGTGATCCGTGTCATGCCTACACAAGTAATCCCACCAAACCAGGAACTAAAAGAGCCAGATTCTAGTCATGAGCACAGACCAAACCTCAAAGACCCAGCATTAGAACCAAGGATAGTACTGAATACCATGGATAACTCTTCCGAGGGATTTCACCAAGCTATACCTGAGGATTGTAAAGAGATAGATGGTCTTGACAAATTGTGGAAACAAGTCAGAGAGGCCAATGAATCCGATGACCTAAGAAGACGAGTAGACAAGATGAACGAGGAGTGTTTCTACCACCAATAGAGGAATTTGAGACTGGATCTCAAATGAATCTAGACGTGCGATCAGATTGGGGCGACAAAGGATCTGTACAATCTATGGATAGTCAACCCCATTCGCTAAGAACACTACCGTCCTACATGGGAGAGTACGAGACCAAGTCAGATGTGGTTGTAGTCCCATCACAGAGACTGTCTCCCAACAAGGCCATCGATTGAAAGGGACTAGTAGATAATCTATCTACCCCAATCACATGTACAATAATGTTAGCCGAGTTGCTCAGAATAAGACCAAACATGTGGGCTAATGTGGGTAAATGTCTAGAGAAATTTGGTGTAAAAACGCCAATGACTCAAATCGAGGAAGGCATCAAAGAGCTTCAAATGCCTCAACTAAATACTAGGCCAGTGCCATTAAACAAGGTAGGCGAGTATTACGAGGGAGAAGATGGAAACACCACCCTTCCTATGGAATTCAATGGTGTAAAAACCATGGCAATCCTTGACATTGGAGCTGGTGTGGCCATTGCAACCAAAGAGGTTTGGAAAAAATGGGGAAAACCTGCCTTGATATCCACACGAATGACCCTGTAGCTTGCAGATGAACACAAGGAAAAGCCCCTAGGACTACTAGAAAAAGTACTTGTTACTTCTTGTGGCATTGAATATGAACACACTTTTGCTATTGTTGACTTTGGCAAGAAGAAGAACCATGACATCATTCTGGGAAGACCATTCATGCGACAATTGAAAATGGTCCAAGATTAGGGTTATGACCATATATACCTGAGACATATGGAAACCATAAGAAAGATAAACTTGAGGGACCATAGTTATAGGGATGTGACGAGAACACCGATTGAGGAGATTGATTCCGCCACAGTAGCGGGATCAGAACTTCCAGCTTGGTTAGGTAAGCCTAAAGAAATGTGGATGTGTGGAGCTTCACAATGTGATATCTTGAAACGTGAGGAATGTATCCTAGAACGGGTTATACAGGATAGGGACTATATCCCAGAACCATTTCCTGAAGAAGAGTTAGAGCCTTTTGGATGGGAACACATCTTGGCTACTCTGGACGTGTGCACCATGGAGGATGCTCCCACAACAAAGTTTTGTGATGAAAATGGCTATGATGTCGTTCCTTATTTTGCAGTGAGTGTAATCCACGAAAACGAAGAGAACTAGACATCAACAAGATCTCGACATAAGGAGCAAACAAATAAATGTGGAGAATCAAAAGATGAAGAAGACGACGAGTTCTATGACTCTGTAGAACACTTCGAGCTTCAAGAAGATCAACGACCCGGGAATCAATGTCATCGCTACATGAATAAAGTGCATCAAAAGTGGATTCCAAAGTCATCGGTGAAAACACAGCCACCACAAGAATCCTCATACATGGCTCCTAATAAGGATGCAAAGACTCAGCTAGGAGGAATACGACCAGAGCAACGAGCTAACAATGCTCTAATCAATGGGCTAGAAAAGTCCTCCAAGAAACTACCACCCACGAGTAAACAGACAGTAACTTTCCACTACCAGCCAAAAAATCAAGGGAAAATACAAGAAGTCAACCTTGCTGAGGATAGTAGCGATAGTGATGAATCTTACGACATCCCCTATCATCAACTCAGGCCATCACTATCACCAACCCCTTCAGCAACAACCATGACAGGTCAAAAGAACAGGACAACAAGTCAAAGCCAAAAAGCTCGACAAATCTGGATATCAAAAAGCCAGATCGGCCAAAAACAGATATGAATCAAGAAGACAAATATCTCTAATGACAAATCACAAGATCCAACACCAAAAAAAAAACAAGGAAAGCGTGCATGAACGGGTAAGAATATCACAAAGTCGCAAGCTTTCACAACTCAGGTTTGGGCTCCAAAGAAGTTGATTCAAGCACATAAAAGTCAGGAATTCATTTGGATTCCAAAACAACCACAGTATCAACTTTCAAAGCCTGAATCCCATCCCCAACCAAGCGTACAAGGGCTGAAGCAAAGACCACTGTTGACTCACACAACAAAAAGGTGGATCCCAAAGAAGTCTCGTCAAACACAAACAAAGCACGGGTAAGTATGGGTTCCCAAACGAGCCTCAACAACAAAACAGCCAATAATCGCAAAGAAATGGGTCCCAAAGAAGAATAAAAAAACTGTTGTCAGTGCATCGCCGCTTGAATTCTTACAATTCTTCCTACGATTACAGCACAGTTAGAAGAGAGCAAGTTGCTTCAATCAAGCAACAATACAGGAGCTTCAAAGACAATTACATTGCTTAGAATAGGAAGCCTCGCCAACAAATGCCAATAAGTAAATTGCTTATACCCACATCTTGCACAACATAAATCTTTTCCATGCATTGACTGTGTATGCATAATAGGGCTACATTACAAGGCCTGCATAGGCACAACTTTTAATTGCCCAAGCACAACACATATCCTTTGCGATACCCTATCGTAAAGGATGACTCCAAAGAGGAAGGGGGGAGGCATTCTGAATGCGAACCTAACATTATGACTATTAGAGGGCAATGTTTTGTGAGATGCATTGAATTTTTGCGTTTTATTGTGATAATTTTTTGACAAAATTTAGAGTATATGCCCTCATAGTAGTGTTACAGAGGAGTATGGGGACAAAATCCATATATGAGCCCCTAGGGACATGTGTATAGTGTACATAGCATTTAGATTTCTATTTGAATGATTTTTCTTTTGTTGAGTTGTTTTAAGATTTTCTTTGTTTATTATTAAGAAAAAATAAAAAAATCCATAATCCACATGAAGAAAAGACTAACGAGAAGCATGAGCACTACAAAGAGAAGAAGGTACAGGAAAACGATGAAACTTCACATAGTATGTCTCAGCAGTCACTACAACAGCCGAAGAACTTGTCACAAAGCAGTGTCAAACAACAGGCAACCGACAAGTCATAAAAGTCAAAGTCGAGTAGCTAAGCCACAAAATGAGTGAGGTGTTAGTCCCAAAGCTTCAAGTAATATTCTTTGTGGTCTAAGTGTCTTAGCTATTCTAGGTACTGCTCAAGCTGGAAGAGTTGATAATATTTACGTTGTGTCGCTCATGCTGGTATAGGTGAGCAAAAGAGTCAAAGTCTAAGTACTTAAGTCTGGTGAAGTGAAGGAGAAGGTCCAAAAGAAACTCACGTACTGAGTACAGTGAGATACGAGTGGAGAAACTTCTACATCGACAGCCCTTCTTGGAAAGGTGGAAGCTATTGAGACATCTTTTGATGTCACATGTGCTACATTTATTCCTCAAAACACCCATCATCTCCTTCTTTCACATTGCATGCTTTTGGTGACAAATTTCTCATATTCATATAGAGTGTCCCATAATTGGCACTTGCATCAGGCACTCTTTCCGTGTTTCACCCAAGCACTCACCTTTCATGAGCATGTACTTCACGTTCAACTGCTCAACTCCAATAAGAGCGTATACCAAAGGCATTTTTTTCCCACCGGGTTTTTTCCCTTTGGTCATCCAGGTTTTAGACCCTAATCTAAAGACACCTATCACCATCCTCTTGTACATATTCCTTCTACATCAACAATAAGGAAGTGCTACTCAAATCAATTGACAAATGAATTGGAGCACCAATTTCAGATCATAGCATACTTCTCCTCAATGGCGAGTCGAAGAATGGCCTACAATGACAAAGCTGCAGACAACACTAACAACATGATTTCACAGGAACAAAGAAGTCCCCAATGAAGAAGAGCAGACATTAAAGTAATCAGAGGATCTCAAAAGATGAATGGTTATGATGATAGATGTCCGCTCTAATGGATCATAGTTCTTGTTGTGGTTTGACAAAGTTACAAGCAGTGCAACAGATGAAGCCAAAACGACAGCAAATACCACATCGCCATCGATAATCAGGTCATGTCGGGGACGACATGAACGCGGAAGGGGGGAGTGTTGACCGCTGGGTCAACAACACAACATAACTCAAGTTTCGTACCAAAGTCTTATCTTTTGCGAGTTATGAAATGCTACGGATTATGGCTATAAACATCATTTGTAATGAGTAGTTATTCTAGTTTCAGAAGCCGGGGTGCAATGGCACTTCCAGATTGTAAATACAAAGCCATTTGACCCTTTCAACCCCATTTTTGGTTAAACCTAAGGTAGCCTTAGTATATAAGGTACCTAGGTCATTTTGTAAAAGGAGACTTTAATCATAATCAAAACTTTAGCGCTGTCGTCTACTGTGTGTGAGAGAGAAAGAGAGTGAGCGTGAGCTTTATTATCTCGCTACGCCCGGCTCGCTCAACACATTGGAGATCCGACTGCACCATTGTTGTAGGCTCTAGGAGAGCTACGCGACAACGCCAAGCATTCCACGCGAGACGAAGTGCACACGCCGACGCATCTACGAGCTATTTTTGGCCGTAAGTGTATCAAATGATGTCTGTTTTCTGCGTGCTAGTAGTCTGTAGAATCGTGGCGACATAAACTACGCATAGGTACTCATAAATTTCAGTTTCGGGCACTTTCAAAATTCTGCTATGTCATCCTACGCGTTTTCCGCAGATGGGTTTAGAGTGAGGGTTTTGAGTGTAGAAGCTTAGGGACAGGTGTATCCTAGTGAGGGGATGGTGTTCCTTAAGTTTCGTACGAATCTGGCATGATTAGGTGAGTTACCTTACGTATGTGTGTATGTGGCTAGGTGGTGTAGTTGAGAGCAGTGAGGTTCTTGATTGTGGTATAGTTGTCCTTCCAGAGTGTTGTATGTGTAGGATGGTCTCAGCCTGACAAGCTAAAGAGATTTCCTCCGTGTGCCTATCGTGTCATCTGTGTCCTCGATTGACATTATGTTGATCTAGGTAGTGTTTGCATGCACTTCATGGGTGTGTGAGTCGCTCCCCCAACACATAGCCAGACTAGGTTAGTAACCACCTCTACTAGGAAACAATGGTGTGCCAGTTAAGTACACGCTTCCTAAAGGGAAAGTGGTTGAGGAGGATCTATTACCATCTATGCCTTATAATGAAGCATTTTTTTCAACCATGGAAGTAGAGGACAAGTGGTTCACTTAATAAACTCCTACCAAGGTAGAACAAGTTTATCTAGCACCTCCAAATGAAGCACTGACTTACAATATTGCAATCACCCATTGTAAAACAAATGCCTAAATCAAGAGTGTAGGGAATTTCCATAATTTTGACTGAGATGACCATTGAAAAAATGATTCTCGAGAGCCATATAAAAATGCTAGATCATTTGAGGTTTATTGCATGCAATGTAGTGAAAAAAGTGCGCATTTTCATGACAAAATTGCTAGAAATTTGAAAAAAAAAAGGGGGGAAATCCGTTATAAATATAGTACAGTTCATGCCAAGTTGTTCCTCAAACGGTGAACCCACGGTTCTAGTTTGGGCAATTACAAGGGCACAGGTCATGCTGGAGAACAATCAAAATAGTGCAAGAGAGTCCAATGCAAACAAAAATCCTTTGAGGGACTCCAAGAAAGAGAGATATAGATTTTACGATCTTACAAGACAAAAATAACAAAAGAAAATTGAAGAGAAAGTTTAGAAAATGGTTGAGAAAATAGCTCAAACAATTTCATTAGCGAATTCAAACAATTGAAACCAAGGTCGAGAGGATCTGTGTTGGTAGAAAAAGTATATGAGCCCATGAGTGAACCCTTAGAAGTCTTCCAAATAGAACTAAAAGTGGGTCAAACATTGAAAACAAAATGGGAAAACTACTCAACACTTGATTCGAAAAGCAAATGCCAAATCTAGAAAGCAAGAGATTTGAGCATATCAAATATGGAAGGACTTGGCACCAATCAAATTTTGGGCAAACTTACAAGGGACCAGAATTACAAAATCAAGGGCAATTAATGACTGGGTGTCCAAATGATCAGTTTTCTGATCCATAGGTGGTATGACATGAGAAATGTGGGAAAGTAAGGTAAGTATGCACATTGTTCTCGGGGTAAGTCTAGCACAGATAGGCAAAAATAGGAAATTAGACCTCATTTGTAATAAGACACTTTCACACACACACACACATTTTATTATTGTCCTCGGAGGTCAAATATGACCTATGGGACAAAATTTACATGTGATGTAGTATATGTATGGCTAGTGAGTGACTCTCAATGCTCCAAAATTGTGGTCATGAGAGTTGCAATGGAGAGCCCACACTGTGGCTTGGAGAGGAAAGTGTGTAGGTCTAAGATATGGCTGAAAATGTTAGAGAAGCAAGTTTGGATGTGACCAAAAGCTGCAAACTCTAGTAGTGTGTGGTATTCATACTCTCGAACTTGCAATGAGCATAATGTGCACAGTCAATTTGACTCTTCTCCATTGACCCAATGCCCTATCTCGCATCGAAGGAAATGGGAGCTAAGCCGAATGGTTGCGATAGTGCATATCACTAACAAGGGGATAGGATCAAGCATGTAAGTGTGAGTACAATTTCCTCTTTCAATGAAGAACATGGCTTTGTAGTTGGGGGAAATATGGGTGGTGTAATGTATGAAGGTGACCCACTGGATTTCTCCCAAGCTCATCTTCCAAACCACTTATTTATGTCTTGCATCCATCCATTGCTTAAGATCTTGCTTTTATGCATCTTCTAAACTTTTTTCCTTCCTTTCAAATGCAATTTTAGGAAGTTGATGTGAGGGTTTTTGACACATCTTTATCATGTACTCCACAACCCTTTACATGCCCATAACCTCAATTGGAAGAGATCTCGACTCAAGAAGTAGGAGAATATATGGTGTTTGTGTATTCACTTGGAGAAATTTTGTAAGAAAACACTTTTGGACATTCTCAAACTCTTTCCAAGTAGACTTTGAGATGCTCTTGCTCCACACTTCAACTCCATAAATAAGAACCGGTGTCACCAATGCATCAAAAAGATACTTAGAACCCAACACTTGATGTTTCCCGCATTGCACATGTTCTCAAATGCATAATATGCTCTCTTTCCCACTTCCAAATGATGCATGGAACATTCATTCCACTTGTGATTGGACAAAACCTCAAGGCCAAGGTACTTAAAGCTCTCAACAACCTCAAGTGTCTCATTGTTGGACACAATGCATGGCTTCTCCTTATGGTTGGTTTTCACAAGCATAACCTTTGTTTTGGATTCATTCACAATCATCCCACTATGCAAGCAAAATTTCTCAAGGACAACCATAAGCTTTGTGCTAGAAGCACTACATCATCCGCATACAACAAAAGCATGATTACCGCATTGTAAATAGTGACCTCTTTAGTGCATTCTTCTTGTAGAAAGTCAAGTACCATTTGTTCCAATTCATCGATGCATAGAACAAAGAGAGTTGGTGACAACGGACATCCTTGTTTAACCCCTATAGTGCTTAGAATTGTTTTTGAAATTTCTCTTCCCATGCGCAATTGACAAATCACCTTCTCACAGATTCGAGAAACCGCAAGCATAAACTCACTTGGCACTTGGAGCTCTTCCATCCTTCTCCACAAATTGTTACATGGAATCATATCAAAGGCTTTCTTAGAGTCCACAAAACAACAATACAATTGCTTGTCTTTTCAACTGACTTTCCTTCATGAGAACACAAAGAGTGACAAGAGGATCAATGGTGCTATGGCATCGACAAAAACCCACTTGTCCCTTTGCACGCTTGTCATTATCTTCAAACCAATCACTCCATTTCATCTCCATTATGCACCCAAACAACTTTGCCATAAGAGACCCAATCATTATCGTCCGGTAGTTGTTTACAGTCTTTACATTCCCTCCTTTATGCAAAGGCTTAACCCAATTAGTACTCCAATCATAAGGCATACCGTGTTAAAGTGCAAGGTTGAACGTATCACACATCCACTAATGGGTAAAATCTCCCGTCCATTTGATCATCTCGGGCTTGATACCTTGAAGATCTCCCGCTTTGCAAGTGGCCAACTTTTCAAGCCCACCGCATACATCTTCAATAGTAAAAGAAGAGGGCATATATGGGAGTGAACCATAACGTTTCATTTTTTTAGCATTTTCTTCCTCATATGATTGCCTACAATGTGGGTACATATCCACAAGACTCAAGTTACCAAAATTCTCAACCCGCTTGCCCCTCAAATTTCTCCAAAATCTTCCACATGCATGTGCCTTTTCTTGGACTTGAAAAAGTTGTTTCTTTGCTTCCCATCTTCTTCTCTTGTTTTGAATCAATGCCTTCTATGTAAGCAAATTATTTTGATAGTTGTCTTTGTCCATAGTTGCATCAAGATTTATCAAGGACTTTTGAGCATCGTGAAATTCTTTATCAAACCACCTTTTACGTGATCTATCTTTGTTGATACCATGGAGATGCTTTATAGCAAAGCATTCTTCGGCACAAGAACAAATAAATTTCTTGAAAGCTTCACATTTAGTTTCCAATGGTGCATCATATTGAAGCTTTGTCATCCATAATTTTTGCTCAACCATTTAAATGTACATTGGTGCCCATTTGAAATCCATACATAGTGATAATTTCTCTTTCCTTTGGCTGAAACTATCATGCTTAGTTGCACATGAAAGGTTAATATATAAGGTGCGATGGTCGGATTGTGGGGTCCATTGGCCAAACATCTTTCTCTTCCATTGAAGTACGATCATACAAGTGAAATTCCTCCAACTCCCTTGAAATGTATGGCATACCAAATTGTTGTGAGTATCATGTTGCAATGTTTTTGTGCAAGAATTCATATCTCCAAATACAATAACATCACCTTCACATTTGAAATAAGAAATTTCCTCTTCTAAATCAAAAAAATGGCTGTTCTCTATGCATACAAGCATAAAAGGGAAAATCATGATGAGAAATGTAGCAACCCACTACAAAAATGGGTGCTCTTTTTGGTGTCATAATTTTTAGCCATACATAACATTTGTACTTGTCATTTTTCACAATTGATACAAAATCTTCCAATCCTTTCTTAGCCATACATGCTACCCCTCCTTGTCCTCTTTGTTTCTTGAGATCCTTTGACCACATCAATCAATGTACATTGTAATCCTCCAAGCCATTAATCCTTTGTGTATCATGCTCCCAGGTTTCAACGAGAAGTGCATCGTCTTTTCTTGTTAGTTCATCAATGCCAAACCCCACATTCCATGGGTATCCATTATAGATTCCAAAAGCATATTTTCAACTGTAACTTGGTCTCATAGATCATGCATCCCTATTTCATGAGATATCTCCTTGTTTTTCTTATTCTTTTCCTCATATGCCTTGCGACGTATATTTTGTTGCTTAATAGTGAGATCTTCACATACAAAACATTCTGTATCCCTGAAATAGACCCAGCTATTATCAAGGATAATGTTTTGCTTGGTCTCATTCGGCATGGTTCATACAATTGGCCGTTCTCCTGAGCGAGGAGCTCCTTACTTCCCCACTCTATGTGCTCCATAGACCATAACTCTGGACATGCCAAAGTGGCTTTTGAAGAAATGTTCGATAACAATGGCAAGAGAAGGAGGTGTCTCTAACTTCTTTTTGGGAATTCCTCGAATAAAAATGTCCTTGGAACATCGCTCCCGTTCCTTCAACTCCTCCACATCCACATTCTCAACATTCTTTGTTTGAACCATAGCTTGCATGAGTGAGGAATTAGAAAACCACATTGCTACCACATACATCAGCTCAAGGCTTGTTTGTACATACATTTTTCATGGCGCATACATCCTGGTTCATGGTGTCAAATTTATCCTCTTTAAATACATGGTCATGCTCTACTTTGCTCATCCGCTTGTTCAAAGCATTTAAATCCACAAGAGAGTGTTTACATTCCTTGACTTCCTCTTCAAGTTGCATCAAACATGTTGTTTGCATCTCAAGTGTCCTCTTGAGATTCTCAATCTCAACCACAAGTACCCTTAGTGTGCCATTCTCCATTGCAAGTGCTCGTAAGTCTTCGCCTTGTTTGTTTACGGTCTCTTGCAATGATACCAAGTATGCCATGATCATGTTTTCCAATGTCGTTGGTTGGGTGGTTGTGTTGCTATCTCCACATTTAGGAAATTTTGGATCATTTTTCACAATGTTTGTGGACCTTGTTGAAGGACAAGAACCCTTACAAGTTCCGAAAGACATTGTATGTAAAATAAGAGATGAGAGTCAATTTTCATGAACTTGTTCACTTTAGAAATGCTGCTACAAAAACACCTGCCATAACTTTGAAAATTTTTGTCTTCACATGAATGTTTAGAGGGCTTCATGCTCTTTGATTGAGGCTATAGATCATCCAAATCGGAGTTTGAATGCAGAAGTTATAATCAAAAGAGTGAATTGTTGTCTACTAGGTCAAAAAACAACTGGGTTTTTTGTTGGAGAGATGGAGAGAGAGAGGGAGAGAGAGAGAGAGAGAGAGAGAGAGAGAGAGAGAGAGAGAGAGAGAGATATTTTTAAAACTCCCTGCTATACTTTTTCTTGCTACTACGACTTAGGACACTTATACCGCACCAGATTTCACAGGTATGCTCCTTACTAGTGCAGAAAAAATCAAAGAAAGTGAATCAATCAAATAGATCCCTACACTCTTAAAAGACTTTTGGGAGGGAAAATGAAGTCCAATGTTAACAAACTTTTTACCAAAAGGCTTCATTTAGTAAGAAAAATCAAGCTAAGCAATCATAGCTACAAAATGGGTGGAACATGGATCACCATCCATACCCCTACCTCAGTTTGCAAAAAAGTGGTACAAGAGACTGCTATTGAAAGCGCCTATACACTGCAATGATTATATATAGAAAATAGTGATGGACACGGATCACAACCCATGTTCTCCAACATGTGATAATAACAAAATTTCAATATGTTTAGATTAATTTGGCCTTGAAAAATTGGCCCTATAAGTTTGAGGTATTATGGCATTGTAGTCATCAAACATCATTGAAAATTGAGATTTCAGTCTCCAAATGGTCATTTTCATCCATAGTTGGAAAGCTTTGACCCAATTTCAAAAAACAAAAGCACCAATAACTTAGGGAACATGTCTAGCAGCTACCCCATAAGTTTTGTGCAAAATGGTGTCAGAACATGGATCGCGATCCACGTCCCCCTGAAGCAGATTGGTCAAGAAATGGATGTAGATTGTGTCTAGTGGTCATTAATTGGGAAATGTGTCAAATTTTTAGTATTTGCTCATTTCAAGCGCTCTCATTGTCAAATTTAGCAATGTTAGTCAAGTGCAAAACTTGTGGTCTTGAGCAAAGTTTTGGCATCAGAAGAAATTTTTGAAGTGGTTGTATCTCAAGAAACGCCAAAAAGTACTTGAGAAATGAGTCAAACTTGCCAAAGGGCCTGGAAGGTCCAAACAAACTTCAAATGGGATGGAGCTCAAGAGAGTGCTAAGATTGGGATTCTTTTTAAAGTCCAAATTGTAATGAGAAATAGATTGATCACACTCTAGGATCAAAATTACCAACCAAAACCAAATAAGCAAACCAATACCAAATTGGTCCATAACTTGGAAAACTTGGTAAACTAAAAAGAAACCTATCCAAACTAGAAAATAACTTCACTAGTGTGCTAAGATATGTTATAGGAACATGTTGCCAATGTTTCACCTCAAATGGATATTGAACATGGATTGCGATCCATGACCCCCTGCAAGCTTTCCCATCAAAATCCCAACTCTTAAGCTCCAAATGTCAAAGAAGACCTAGTCTTAGAAGTTCAAATTGTTTGAACTGCAAAATGCTTGTCAAAACGCCATAAATCTAAGTCTAAGAAAAAATTCCAAAAATTGGCATAAATTTCAAACCAATGATCCAAAATCCAAAAGAAGTGAACCATAGCTTTCATAAATCATACTTTACTAGAAGTTTAGATTTTGTTCCAACATGGATTGCGATCCATGATCCTTGAGTCAAAATTGACCTACAATCACCTGACATAGTATCTGTAGTTCTCCTAAATGCAATGGTGAAGTTCGGTCAAGTTTGGACTTGTTTTGATCAAGTTATGCTCATTTTTCATTTTATGTTCAAGTTTGCATTTTACCAACTTTTCTTGGAAAATTTATGGCCAACTTCTAGATTTAATCTCTTGAACTTTAGACACATAATGCCTTGCAAATGGCCAAGGAAGAAATGGGAAGCGTCCCTCTACCAGGTGGTGGATATCTCCTCAAATGAGAAAACCCACATAGCAAAGGAGGAACTAACGAAGATTCCGACCAATATCTTTATTGGAGATTGGAAGCCTCCAATGGAACAAAAGTAAAATAATACCATCTTTCCCAGAGAGCTTTGGATGTTGCATCAACAACAAGAAGTCATTGAAGGATCTAGGTTTCTACAAGTGGACACTTTCTTCCTATTACAACCATGGGGGACCAATTTTTAGAGAGCACATGATCTCATGTTCTCAATTCAATCCAATGGCGAGGCTACTTTGATAGACAAAGATGGCGAAGTAGTGAAAGTTTGGATCACCTCAGACATGATCAGCTACGCATTCCATTCACCACCACAAAATTATAACTTGCTACTAAAGTATCACATCTCTAGGGATGAAGAAGATGATAAAGAGGAAAAGGAGTTCATTCTTCATTGTTACAAACCGAATCAAGTAGAACAGAGGGAATAGATTCCTATTGTTGGGGCTAGGGAGGATACACACATGAAGCATTCATGTTAATTGGACCATAAATAAACAAGGTGTAACTTGAATTAATAAATATTGGAATGACATGAGAAGGCTTAGGCTAAAGAGTGAAACGAGGACTAGACAATTACTCATGGCATGAGTAGAGGTGCCCACTTATATAAGCCGTCAAGAGAGCTTCTAGAATACTCTAGGGAGAGTTCCCACATGCTTAGGCGGAGTGTGGAGACATAATGTTTATCCAACAATCTCCCCCTTAAACACATGGTTCTAATTTATTTAGGGTTTCTTGATTTATTTATGCCTAGGGTTGAGAAGGATTTCAAGAGGGTTCATACATCATAATGGAATCATCATTATGATGCTTATGTGATTCATGGCGGTTCTCATATGGATACATCACTCATGATCAACACAGATACAAAAAAATGCTTCTCATATGTAGATACATCAACTTAAACCTCAAGGATACAACTTTATGGCTGATTTAAAATGAAATTACAAAGCTGAAAGTTAACTTCATAAAACATTAACATATTCAAATATCTGTTTGCTTGAGGAGCCCTTGTTGGAGCTCCATCTACCATGTTTTGTATTAGAGGAGGAAGAGGTTGGAGAAGAGGATGGGGAGGAGACAAAACAGATGGAAGCTTCTTCTTCATCTTCATGACCTTGTCCTTCTTCTTCATCTTCACTATGAGCATAGTGAATCTCTTTTGAAGCTCTTTTACCCCTTTGGTTGTCATTGGGGTAATTACCTTTAGTCCCTTTAGTGTTCCAAATTGGGGTGCATGCCCAAGTTTGCCACATTCTATGCATTCCTTGACTTTATAGCAATTAAAAGACAAATGATTTTCCTTTCCACAATCTAAGTTGCATTATATGCTATACGAAAAACATATAATATGCCATATACTGGCATATTTTACCTAACCCCATATTATACGGGCGTTTTATATGGTGACATGTCATAAAAAATGGGCGACGTTTTTTTTCCCCAGATTTTCGATCGAAAGATACTTTTATCAAAATATCCTTCGATCGAAAGATGTTTAGTACAAATTTTCTTTCGATCAAAACATGTATTGTTTGAAAAAATATATTTATATCGGCAACGCGCCTATTGAGACTAGTGTTCCTCTAAAAAGGTATTCCTTGACATCAGAAGAAATTTTGTGATAATCTAAAAAATGAAAATTCAAATTTTTTTATTTTTTTATAAAATCAAATTTTATGTTTTGCTTAGATAACTTTTTAATTATTTATTTTAAAATCAAATTATCTAAGCTTTGTATGTTGTGTAAAGCTCAAACTCTCACTCGTACAAGGTTTTTGTTTTTTAAGACTCACTTGCTACGTGCTCAGTTTGCTGACACATGGAAGTGAATAAGGATATAGTTTAGAGGTTACCGTTGTTGTTGAGTGTACTCTCACATGAGGTTATCTATCAGCAAAATATAATAGAATAGAGGTCAATTTTATTGAGTTAAGTTTGATTTTGACGTGCAGATACCGTTTCTCACCTCAAAGTGAACATAGATAGAATTTTTTTGTCCTATGTAGAGCCATCACACTATGCTCTCACTGGAATCAAAATTTAGGAATCTCATGTCCAAATACATTGATATTACATTATTTTTATTTGGATTTCTACGTCTATGATACAGTGTGATCGTACACGTGTATCAAATGCAGATGGATAAGCTTTCAAAGATTTACCATGGAGTGTGAAAACTTCATGTTCGCACTTCAGATAGATATGACAATTGTCAAAGATTGCAACTAATCCCATTTCCAATGAGAATCAGTTGTTGCAAGATTTGATCAATATTACCGATTATTGTAATGTGTGAAAGATTTAAGCTTGCACTTTAGATAAATCAATATAGTGCAACGAATTATAAAATTGATTATGGTAATGTGTTGAAAGCCAAAAGCTTGCACTTTAGATGAATCAATATAGCGCAATGTGATTAATATGTTTTGTTTGAAGTAATGAAGTTATTTAGTGCATCAAAACATAATTTGATTGGCATGAGTTTATTGCAGAATGCAAAGACTATTATTGTCTATTGTTGATTGATAATGCAACGCGATACTAATTGATAATGCAGACATATTTTGATCACTAGATTGAACGATAGAGCATTGCTTGTGTAGTTTGTTGCTCTTAATAATTTTTTATTTCAAAATTAACAAGTGGATTTGTTGATCTGGCATCTTAAATTTATGTGTCAGCAGGGTGAAAGGACATGAGTGGAATTGCGTCCACGAGCTGCATGCTGGAAAGAATACATCTTGATTGAAATGCAAGACATGCGACCTTTTTGTTTAGTGGTAATGCGACCAGAATCAAAGATAATTTCCCCTAAACGGAGAATACCATCGCATACTTCTCTACACCTTAATTAAAAGAGGGACGAGAGAAAACAAGAGAAGACAAAGGCAAGAAAGAGGTCACCCTCTTCTCCATCTTCTCCATCCTCTTCCTCTTCTGAAGAAAGTGATGGTGCAGACCAGGAGGAACAAGGGAAGAAAAAGGCGAGGAAGAGGTCACCCTCTTCTCCATCCTCCTCATACTCTTACTCTTCTGAAGAAAGTGATGGTGCAGCTTTTGAACCACCTAAAAGAAGAGGCCATAGTAAATCCCGTGGTGCCTAGAAGAGGTCATTCAAGCTCAAAAAGTTCAAAGAGGGAGGAAAGAACATCTCTTTCCTTACCTTTGGTGCTATGGACAAAGTCTTAGCCTTTATCCAACAATTTGAGGCGGCGTTTGGAGATGAGGGCTTCACGGAGTCCTCTAAGCTACGTCATGTAGCTATGCATTTTCAAAAGTCATCCAGGCAATGGTGGTCTAGCCTACGAGGAAACGGTGAAGCTCCTCGAACATGGAAAGCTTTAAGAGCTTCCATCATGACGCAGTTTTTGGCTATCGATGCCAAAGACAAAGTACTCACCAAATGGCAAAGCTTGAAGCTCTCTCACTACAAATCTATTCACAAATATGTAGACAGGTTTTGGGATTAACACCTCAAAGACACTGTCTTCAAAAAGATGAATTTTGAAGAGCAAAAACAACAATTTTTGGCGGGTTTAACCGAGGATATGGCGGAGTATGTTAACATCCAAAGGACATGCACCATATATGTGGTCATACACCATACTATGGTGGCTTCAAGAATCAGCTTTCAACAAGGGGCTAAGAGAAATCTTAATCCCGCAAAAAACAAGGACCGTAACGAGCCTAAGGGGAAGGACAACGTCCAAAAGTCTCCCAAAGGCAATGCCAACAACAAACCTAAGGAGAAGGGAGTTTATAAAGGCAAAAATAAACTCTCTCCTAAAGAGCTAGAGTGTTATCGGAAAGATAACCGTTGTTTCGAGTGCGGGGAGCAAGGGCATGCCTATCGTGCTTGCCCCCACAAGAATATACGTAATGAGCCTCCTAGAGCTACCTTGGTCAAAATTCAAGAAGAGGATGCTCATCACAAAGGATCTCCTCTATGCCATGCTTGGGGAAAGGTAAGAGAACATGATGCTTTTATTCTCTATGACCCTAGTTCTACTCACAATTTCATATCCATAGAGCTGGCCAACAAGCTACACATCCAAGCCTATGAGATGGGAGATATCCTACCTGTCGATGGTGCTTTCAAGGGGCAAGAAGCCTCAATCACTCCCTTAATTGGAAAATTGAGGCTCCATGTCCAAAGCTATGTGGACAAGGAGTATTTCTTCATCTCTCCTCTCAAGCATGATGATGCAATTCTAGGGGCACCATGGTTTGATCGCATGGCTTCCAATGTTAAATTCCCTGAAAAGCAAATCTACTTGCGAATCTACTTTAGGTTCAGGGAAAAAGATATGCACATAGATGCTAAGGAGTTGGGTAGTACCATACCCCTTGTACATAGGAAATCTTTCAATAAATCAATAAAGAGCTCTATTTCCATGTACATGATTTTTGTTAAAGATTCTCAAAATGAACTTAATGCTTTAGCAAAAGAATATATAAACAATAAAATGGAATTAGACTTATCCAATTCCTCAAGAGGTTCCAAGATGTTTTTATTGACGATATCCCTTGTGAACTACCTCCCAAACGAGGCAATGGCAACCATGCAATTGAACTTCTTCCAAGAAGCTCATTGCCTAATAAACCTCCTTATCGAGTTTCTCAAGCTCAACAAGAGGAGATTATGCGGCAAGTGCATGAGTTAGTTGAGAAAGGCATGGTTAGGCCTAGCTCATCTCCATTTTGTTCACCAGTGTTATTAGTGCAAAAGAAAGATGACACATATCGTATGTACGTCGATTATAGAGCACTAAATAGGATCACTATCAAGAATAGGTTTCCCATTCAAGTGCATGAGTTAGTTGAGAAAGGCATGGTTAGGCCTAGCTCATCTCCATTTTGTTCACCAGTGTTATTAGTGCAAAAGAAAGATGACACATATCGTATGTACGTCGATTATAGAGCACTAAATAGGATCACTATCAAGAATAGGTTTCCCATTCCACGGGTAGAAGACCTATTTGATAAGCTACAGGGGTCGACCTACTTCAGTAGGATTGACCTAAAAAGTGGCTACCATCAAATAAGGATAGTTGATCAAGACATTGTAAAGACCGCATTTTGAACTATGTTTGGTCTTTACGAGTACATTGTCATGCCTTCTGGCTTGACCAATGCACGAGCCACATTTAACCGCTTGATGGAGAAGCTATTCAAGCCCCACCGAACCTTTACTGGAGTGTTATTTGATGATAAAATCATCTATCTAATTCATTAGACGAACATAATCAACACCTCCAGGTAATATTTCAAGTTTTACGAGAGAATAATCTTTATATAAACCGAAAGATAAGGGAATTTTTCTTACAAGAGATTCAATATTTAGGTCACATTATCTCTCAAGATGGCATTCAAATGGATCCATCAAAGCTAGAGGTAATAAAAGGATGTCTATATCCAAGGAATCTGCATGAACTAAGAAGATTTATAGGTACGTGTGCATACTATAGATGCTTCATAGAAAAGTTCTCACAAATCGCAGGACCATTACATGACCTAACCAAGAAAAACGTTAGGTATATATGGTCCACCAAGGAGAAAAATGATTTCAAAAAGCTTAAAGAGAAGCTTATCTCTCAATATGTGCTTACACTACGGATCTCTCAAAGCCATTTGAGGTCCAATGTGACGCTTGTGGTGATTACCTTGGAGCTGTTTTGTTCCAAGAAGGGCATTCCATAGCCTATGAAAGTCGAAGGCTCAATCCTGTTGAACAAGCTCTAGGCATATATGAAAAGGAACTCTTAGTAGTTCTACATGCTCTAGATTCGTGGAAGCACTATTAAATTTGGAGACTCCTTTCATTCTGCAAACGGATTACCAAAGCCTTAAGTACTTCATGACGTAGACCAAGCTCTCCGACAAAAAAATGAGGTGGGAAAATTTCCTTTGGCAATTTCATTTTTATATTGCTCACATTGCTGGCAATAATCAAATAGCCAATCACTCTCAAGACGACTGAGAGTGAACGCAATATCCATAGCAACTCACAATGATCTATCTTTTATGATGGATGAGTACGCTACCGATCCTGATTTTAGAGATTTGATTTCAGCCCTTGCACTAGGGAAGAAGGAAGAACTATTTACCCTATAAGATGGTTATCTTCTCTATGGCAATAGACTATGCGTTACTAGCTCACTACGGGAGAAAGTAATGTATGAATCTCATGCTCCTCCTTATGCGGGGCATAGAGGGATTCGGTCTGCCATAAAAGGGATAGAAACATACTTTTATTGGCCTACCATGAAAGCAAACATACAAGAGTATGTTTCAAAATGTGTAGTATGCCAAAAGACGAAGTTTGATAGAGGAAAGCAACCTAGATTGCTTCAACCTTTGCAAATCCCTAATTCACCATGGGAGAGCATATCCATGGATTTTATCTTTGGATTGCCCAAGTCTATCCATGGGAATACAGGAATATGGACGATAGTAGACAGGTTTAGCAAACAAGCACATTTCATACCTATCAAAAAAACTATCAAGGCCCATCAAATGGCAACCCTCTTTATATCACAAATCTTCAAATACCATGGCTTGCCAATGTCTATAGTGTCAGATAGAGATCCTAGAACGACTAGTAATTTCTGGAAGGGTCTCTTTGAGAATTTAGGTACAAGGCTAAACTTCTCTCCGACCTATCATCCCCAAACGGATGGCCAAAGTGAAATAGCTAACCTAACAATTCTTGATCTACTAAAAACTTATGTCACAGAAGTAGATCAAAAGTCCCAATGGGAGAAGTACTTACCCTTAGTGGAGTATGCTTCCAATGACACTATACATGCTTCCACGGAAAAAGCACCTTTTGAGGTGATTGAGGGAAGTTCAAAAAGTCCCCTGCTACTCAAGGTACATGGGAAGATCTTTGGTGCAGATGAATATAGCCGAGACCTACAAGAATCTTTTCAAAAGATTAAGGATGCTATATCCATCTCTTAGCAAGGAAAAAACATTATGCTGATAAGCACAGAAGAGCCCTAGCCTTTAAACAAAATGATTGGGTCTTGCTTAAATTTCCCAAGGTTCGATTAAGGCACACAACGGGCAAGAATCCTACAGGATACCAAAAGTATTATGCTAAATTAGCAAAAAGGTACTATGGCCCCTTTCAGATTCTTAGGCCAATTAATGAGATGGCCTATCAACTCAAGTTTCCCAGCCATTGGCTAATACACAATGCTTTCCACGTGAGCATACTAAAGCCTTACAAAGGAGAGCCACCTCAAGAAGCAATCATTGAAGACCCACCGGAGATCGAGGACCAAGAAGAGGTGTTTCAGCCCGAGTCCATTCTCCGACACGAAGACAAGGTATTACGAGGCGGTAAGAGTATTGGACGATATTGTTGAAAGGACGCCCTTTCAACAACGTTTCCACAAAGATTCCATTAAGATTCCTCAAAGATTTTGTAAAGATTCCAAATGAAGATGGTGATGAAGTAATGAAAATGAAGATGGATGCTGCAACATGAAGATACGAGTTCATGGACGTCAGAATATCCCGTTATTATTATTTTGAGCCATTACGGCCACTTTTGTAATGTTTACGGGAACCTCATATTTTAAATCGGCACTTGTATTTTGGCCGCAGATGCTTGTATAATGAGTAAAGCCAACTCAGTTTCTTGTAATTAAGCTCTGTAGAATCCTAGGGACAATTCAAGTCATTTGGCCGGACATTAGGTTTGAAGGCTTTGTATATAAGCTGAAACCTAAGGCTTTGTAAGAAACACATTACGTTATCTCAAATAATATACAGTCGTGGGTTCTGCAGCACAGAGTAGTGAGCTTCACGCACACACACCGTCGCGCACACTAATTACATTGCAGATATGAGAGTAGGAGCGTGTTAGCATCGAGGAGCTCTCTGCGTCGACGCAAGCAATGCAAGCCGAGGACCACATCGCGAGCCCGCCTGCTACGAGCTATATTTGGTCATAAGTACCTCAAACGACATCCGTTCTGAATGATCTAGTAGTCGTTAGAATCAGGGCGAGAAGCTCTTCGTGTTGATGTCTTTGTAGATCAGTTCCGGACACTTTGGAAATTACTGTTTTGAGTCTATCGCGACAGCGATTAGAGATCTTATAGTTATCGTTTTCAGGGTTTAGGTATTTGGCCACATAGGATATGTCCTTGTGAGTCTTACCCTCCGATTTCGAGTCATTCCGATATGATTTGAGACTGTTTCGAGCTTGTAGCGTTTCGTAGGATGCGTTGTCTGTTTCTTTGCTTTATGGTAGTGTTGTGGTAGGATTAGTGACTGTAGAGTGTTTTCCGTGTCTAGCTCAGGGTTGACAACCCAGAGATTGCCTCCATGCCCTAGTCAGGTCAGCTACGTCCTCGGATTGACAGTTTGTTGGTCTGTGTTCTCGCTGTGCTCCATCGTCCGTCGCGGCGTACTCGCTAACATTGGCGCCGTTGCCGGGGACGAAGCGCCTAAACGAGCGGGACCGCATCACTCGTGTTTGATAGTATAGCGTTTCTCTAGAGTTTTCTAGAGTGTCGTCACCATTTGCCTTCTTAGTGGGAAGTCAGAGAGCGGATCTCTTGACTGAGGGATAGCCATGGAGCCTACGTCTCGTCAAGGTGGTCCACCATGAGGTTGAGGTATGGTTATATTATTTTGTTGTGTGTTTAGATTAGGTTTTATGGTTTGTGTGTTTGGTTGTGACTTATGGTTGTGAAGAACTTGAAAGAGAAAAAAACGCAAAGATAAACGCAAAAGGTAAGCAGGAGGCTGTTTGCTTGCAAGAAAGCAAAAACAACCATTCAACCATCCAAAGTAGGACTTTAGGTAGTGTAGGACATTTGGTGTTGATCTAGAGCAATTTTGACATGAAAATGTGTTTGAAAACACAAAAGGCGGAATTGTGTTGATTATGGTAAAAGTGCTCTAAAATGGTCATTTAAAATCCGATTTGAGTGCTTGTTTTGCATTGGAGACCTTAAGGCAAGGGAAAAAAACACAGATTTTCTCCAATCAAAAAAAAAAAAAAAACTCTAAAAACCAAAGAAACAAAATTCTTAAACCAAATCTGCAATTTTCAAAAAAAAAAGAGGGTTTGACCTCAAGACCTTGTTTTGCATATGCTCTAGAGCTTGTATGTGAAATTTCAAAGCATTTGCATCAGTGCTTGTGCATCTAAGTGGGAATTTTCTTTTTCTGAGTGTAAGAAAGTGAACTGTGAAATGCTTGAATCCAAAGGAAAAGAAGTCCAAATTGAATGAAACTTTGGGGATAAGCTTCTAAGGGCATTGGGAACCAAACTGTCCAAAAATAGAGAAAAAATCACTTCCCAGTGGCTCTCTGCTCAGTCTATCGCGATAGACTGGTGAATTGGAGATAGACTCACAAACAAGCAAAACCCCTCATACCACAGGTAAAACACATCAATACAAGGATGCTCCCAAAAGTTGAGTGTACTTGGACACCAGCTTGACCACTAAACCTCAAGTCTGGTGTTTAAAGTCAGAGTTCAGAGACAAATTGGGTAAAGGGGCTTGACCAAATTTCCAAACCTTGTGAAACTTGGTATACATGATCTAAAGAGGGTAGGGAACACATCTGTGAAGAGAAAATTTGAAAAAAGTTTCATTTTAGCATACTTGGTGAGTCTATCGCGATAGACTAAGAACCCAGTGATAGAAACTAAATTTTTCAAAAACCTTTGTGGCATAGCTTGGAAAGGTGCTATCAAGGACACACAAAAATTTTGAAGTCATTTGGACATCAGAAAGTGGGTCTAAGACCATTTGAGAGGATTCAGCTTGTAGAAAACACCAGATCTGGTCTAAGTGACAAAGTAAAAGTCCAAACCACTTGAAAATTGGTAGGAGGACTAAGGAGAGGTATTGGAACACAGTGGTATAGTCAAAGTTCAAGTTTGACCTATAAAAGGGGTACTTGCTGAGTCTATCGCGATAGACTCAAAGCAGAGCCAAAGAAATTGAAATTTTCAAAACCCTCTGGAGCATAGCTTGTTTAGCCTCTCAAGAGGTTACACACAAAATTTGGTGGATTTTGGACATTGGGAAGTCATCCTAAGTCTATTTTCTAGTGATCAGATAGACTCAGAATTCTAGAGTTGGAGTTAAGAGACCTAAGAAAAAGTCCAAAACAAGTGAAAATTGGTGAGCAAGGTGTACAGAGCATAGGGAACACAGTGGTGAAGAGAAATCTGGGAAATTTTCAAAACTGAAGAATTTGCTGAGTCTATCGCGATAGACTGGGGCTTTTTCACAGAAATTGAAAATTTTGAAAACTGACCTTAGAGCCTTGTTCTACATGTTGTTGTGAGCCTATGGTGAAATTTTGAGTAAATTTGGAGTATTGTAAGTGCATCTAAGAGGATTACTTCATAAGATCAGAAAAGAAATTGTTGTTTGATGCAAGTTACAAAGGAAAAGTATTCCAAATTGCTTGAAACTTGGTGAGTAGTATCTCAAGAGAAGGGGGAACTCAAATCTGTAAAAACAATTGAAAAACTGTATCCCAGTAACACTCTGGTGAGTCTATCACGATAGACTCAGGAATTCACTGTAGAAAATTCAAAATTCAAATCTGACTTCATATTTGGGTTCAGAAGGCCCATTATATCTTGTACACAAAGTTTGAGTGCATTTGGACATCTGCAAGGGGTACTTGGTGAGTCTATCGCGATAGACAACTGAGGAAAAAAATTTGAGAATTTTTTTGAAACCAAGTATACCACTGGGTTTATCATTGCCTAAGGAGTGCACACACCAATTTTGGGCTCAAACTGACCACTTGCAAAAACATCAGATAGAGCAACTTTCCAAATTACATCTCACTGTTTTGGTCATAACTTTCACATACGGACTCTGATTCCAAAACTTTTTTTATCAAAACGTAGCTTGAGAGCAGCACTACAAATCTATGAGTAAATTGACAAAAATGGTGGCCAACGGCATGCATTCTAGTCAGTTTTGAAAAAAAACGCTGTTTAAGGCCTCAAAATGCATCCGGAAGTCAGGGGTGTCTAAAAGTGACAATTTGAGAGAATTGTGAGAAAAAGCTCACGGTTTTGGACATAGTTTTGGATTTTCCCTGACCAAAACACTTGAACACACTGAGAGAGGTATTACTACAGCAAGATAGAGTTGTTAAGCCTAGAAGTCATGTCTACATCAGACTCAGACTCAACTTATACAAGCACATGGATTGCAGGGATAGATGAGCACCCGCCCAGAATAGATCTTCCAAACCTACAGTACATAAAGACCAATTTTGTGGAGAGAGTTTGGACGTATAACCATGAAAGTGAAGGACTATATAGGTATATTTATGGAAATCAATTCAACCTTTACAGTTGTTTAGAGCCCTACCCAGATGAGCTGACAGAATACAAGCTCTTATATGTCTAAACATACGAGGTCGACCAACAATGGACATCTTTATTTGTTGACAAGTATGGACGAGAATATAGAGCTATAGAAAGCACAAATCCGCGAACCAAATTAGAGATGAGTGGATATTTGGTCAATGAAGGACCTCAGATACATCCACCAAACACAGGAACCTCTAAGAGAATTCCAAAGAGGGGACCACCACCTGGATTTCCTCCTAGAGCGATAACGAGAGATGAAACTATACCAGAGAGGAGTATGGTTCCATACTTTGCACCCCAAATTATAAGACCATCTCAGCTAAGAAAATGGGTAAATAGAAATTACAATGGCATAGGAGACCCATACACCCATGTCTCGGCTTTCAAGCAAGTCCTACGAGCAGAATGAGTAGAGGACTTCCACACGCAGTATGAGGGTTTTGGACTGACATTGAAGGACAATGCACAAGCATGGTTTGAACTATTGAACCGGAGAGAGTTCACAACCATTGAGAAAATGTTGGATGAATTTGTTCAAGAATTCACCAAGAGGGGCATAAAACATAACACCCTTCCTAAGATTCAGGAATTTAAACAAGGCGAAACAGAAACATTGCGACATGCAATACTGCGTTTCAAGCAATATGTTGCTAGATGTCCTACCCAAGAGTTACCCACACCAGAACGTCAGATCCTATGCTTCATCAGAGGGCTTAGGAATGAGAATCTTCAAAAGGACCTATACGTGAAAAGATACCAAACCTTGGAAGAGGTGACCAAAGTGGCAGTTGACCTAGTTGACAATTTCAAATTCTATGAAGATGGTCAAAAGAAGATGAATGATGCGAGTGAGAAAAATAAAACCGTTGATCTTGAGGGTCAAAGCGGGAATCTAGGACAAAACCAAGTAAATGTTGAGGAGCAAATCATAGAGAATGTGATGCAACACATCAACCACTCTGACAGAGTACCAGCCTATAGAATTCCTCAACAACGAAGGTGCATGACATGTGGAGGGGACCATCCGACGCAACATTGTCCTGACTATAGACCTAAGACTCCACCAGGGTTTGAGCATGTTATGTCTCAACCTCCTAGATATCATCCTGTAGTGGAACAAGTGTTCTTAAGGGAAAGACCCATAGCTGCTACAAATGCATATGTGAGTCATGAGCTTCAAATAGAAAGAAATGTGGTAGATTAGAGGCCACTTCAAGGTCAATATCAAGTATTGCCACAACAACCGAGACATCCATGTGAGAGATGTGGTAGTAGTGATCACTTGATTAAGGATTGTCCACACCATGATATCATGATAAATGTACATTGTAATGAGTGTGCAATCACACATATGATTTTGGATTGTCCTAAGAATCCAAGAAAGAAAGGTAAAATGCAACCACATGTTACCTTTCCTTCTACCAGCAAATCAGAGAAAGAACGAGCCGCAACAAAAGGAGAGACGACAACAACAACAAAGCAAGAAACAATTGCAAAAGAACAAGTGCTTAAACAACAAGAAGATGAAAGTAAGAAAGTTGCTCCAGTAAACGTTGTCACAAGAGCACAAGCAAAAGTGCAAGAGCAGAAGCCTACAGATGGAGAGACTAGTAAGAGTTCCAAAAGCCGTAGAAACTCTAGATGAGCAAGGAGGACTAGAATGAAAGCGAGACTAGAAAGGGAGAAAGGAGAAGAAAAGGCTGTTATAGCTGAGTTGGAAACAACTCAAGAGCAACAGACACAGCAAAGGGAAGTTGAAACCCTTAAACCAGCTGAAGCACCCAAGAGTGCTAGTTCAGGAGGATATGTCCTAGTGGACAAAGTGAATGAGCCTTTAGATGCGATTTTACAAGCTTATGAGGCTAGATTGGCAAATAGACAGACCTTAGAACAAAGATGGGTGACTTATCCTTATCCTGAACTAGAGAAGCAGAGGCTAGAAATGTGTAAGCAGCTCATTATAACTGTTCAAGCATTGCTAGAACCACCTCCACCAGAAGTGAAGGATAGGATAGTCACCCCAGTGCACAAAGATGAGAGCATTAAAGTAGACGAATTTCCTAGAGAAGAGGTAGATCATAGGGAAGAACCACTGCCAAGGTCGCAAGACTCGAGGGTAGTCCAAAATACAACAGATGAATCAATGAGGGATTTCCCACCCTATGTTCCTATAGTTGAGGAGCAGTGGCCAGAGGAGTTATGGAAGGCTGTCCGAGATGCCCAAAAAAGAGAAGAGGATGTTGGACCAGCACCATTTCCTGAAATCACATTAGATAGACCAAAAATGAGTGTTGATGCGAGGTCATATCATGGTGACGTAGGATCGATAGCCTCCGAAGACAGTGGACCTGCATCGTTAAGAACTTTGCCACAGTACATGGGAGATTTTGAGGCAAATTTTGAGATTGTGAGAGTTCCATCACAGAGGCTAGGAGGGACAAAAGAATTGGACACAAAAATTTTGGCTGACTTGCTATCCACGCCAGTGAAGTGCACAATTACGTTGGCAGAACTTTTGAAAATCAGGCCAAGTATGTGGACGGATATAGGAAAATGCTTGGAAAAAATTGGGATCAAAAGCCCGTTAAAGTTCCTGGAGAAAGAGTTGGATGAGATCGAGAAGCCTAAATCAAATGTAAGACCGGTACCACTGAACAAAGTAGGAGAGTACTGTGAAGGAGAAGATGGTAATGCCACTTTGTCTGTCCAGTACAATGGGATTGAAACGAAAGCTATACTTGACAGCGGAGCAGGAATTGCCATAGAAACAAAACGAATATGGGAGAAATGGGGTAGGCCCGCCTTTAGAACAACCAGAATAAAATTAAAGTTAGCGGATGGGCATGTGGAAAGACCCATGGGATTGCTAGAAGCTATAGTGGTGTCTTCTTGTGGTATGCGCATACTTTTGCCATAGTTGACTTTGGCAAGAAAAATAACTATGAAATCATCCTTGGAAGACCATTCATGAGGCAACTCAAGATGGTACAAGATTGGGGTTATGATTATCTATACTTGAGACATGCTGAGACCACAACACGTGTAAATATGAGAAATCATAGTTACCAAGATGTAACTAGAAAACCCGTGGAAGATTTTGATTCTGCAACACAAAGTGGATCAATAGACCATCCGTGGATGGGCAAAAAGAAAGAAATCTGGATGTGCGGAGCATCGGAGTGTAGTGACTTTGGTAGAAATGAGAATTCCTTAGAGAGGGTCTTAGAAGATGATGCTTGCATAAGAGAACCTTTTCCGGAAGAGGCATTAGAACCGCTAGAGTGGACTTAGATATTGGCTACTTTGGATGTATGTGTTAATGAGACCACACCAACAAAATTTAGCGATGAGAATGGGTATGACATAGTCCCCTACTAGATGCTAAGGGTTCTGGGTGAGACAGATGAAGAATCTGAGTATGAGTTCGAAACAGGGTTATCAGCTATGGGGATAGCACAAAACTAGACACCTAGCCCAAATATTGGTCATATAGAAATAGGTGCTCTTTGAGATCAGTGTGCGATAACACACTTAATTACAAACTGTCCAACTCGAATGCATAGTACAAAGGAGGAGCCTTAAGTCAATGAAGCAAAGTTGCAGGAAGAAGGGCTAAGATCCAAAGAAGATGCTTCAGGTCCAGCGCCTACAAATGTACAATATGAAGACTTGGAATCAATCAAAGAAGAGGTGCAGCAAGTGACAGGAAGTTCAGACACTATTGGTGACATTTCAACAGCTGAAATCGAGGAAGAAGAGCCTATGACTCTACAGGAACCAAATGCTGATCTTGTCTCTCCAAAAGACATATCAGAGGAAATGGTGGTCAAGCAGGATCTAGAACACACAGATGAACTCAGAAGTGTGAACAATGAAGAAGAAGACGACAAGGAGTCCAGGCCAAAGATTGCTCAAGTCACTCAAGAGAACACAGGCAATCTAGTACCAAAGAAGATCAACTTTTTGCTAAGTTCACAAGACGGAGTCAAGATGAATTTTATGGCAGAAGTTGATACAAATTCCACGACTAATGTCATGTCATATGGCATGTGGTTACTTCTAGGTAAGCCAAAGCTTTATGATATTTAGATAAAGGTAAATCTCTCACCTGAAGTGGATGTTATAAGTATGGGGATTGCAAAAGCTACTCTCCAACTACACTCACAGAATGGCAAAGAAAAATTCTTGGTGGTAGATTCTTGAAAAATGGGAACACACTTGATTTTGTCCAAGCCATGGGCACAAGTCTGTGAAGAAGAGCGTGAATCTTCAACAATGGTCATCACGACAAGCTGTCAAGTGGCAACAGAGGTCAATCCTACAACAGTTCAAAGATTCTTGGCTATTAAAAAAGGCAAAGCTAAAGTAATCCCACAGTCTCTAGCACAGCCAATGCAAGTGCAAGACAAAGCCTCTACATCAAAAGCCAAACCATCAACAAAACAATGGAAACCCAAGCAAAAAGTCTATCAACCGAAGTTTCCATCGCCCGAAAGTCTCCAAAGGAAGTCAAAACAGGTCACCCAAGTGCTAGTATCCAAGGCACAGATTAAAGTTAATGATCCAATTTGGATACAATCACAGGAACAACCTCAACAAGCAAAGGTAACAGGATGGATCACATCAAGCAAGTCAATTATTGCACAAGGCTACAAGAAAGGAAATTCAGATGTTTGGGTCAACAAACCCAAGATAACAGCCTGGCGATATCCATCCCATGACAACCACTCATTCAGGAATCAACGAAGCCATCAACGTCAATCACATAACTCAACCAAGACAAAGGACAGGTACAAAAAGCAAAAGAGAAGGTCTTCCACTGGACAAACCATACGACAAGTCTGGGTAATGAAATCAGAATTCTACCAGACTACCCAACAAAGTCAAGTGAAGATCACCTCCAAGCAAGTCCAAAGATTCATTCCAGTCGAGTTACTCAGAGCACAAGGATTCTATGAGGGTAACTTTCAAATCTGGTTACCGAAGGTAGTAGCTTATCAAGGAATCACCAAGGAAAAGCAAGAAACATCAAGAAATGAAGAGCAGCCACCCGCTACACCCAAGAGTACTACAACCTATAGATGGATCCCTCGTCAATTACTACAAGAGCAAGGCTTTTAAAAAAGTAAGAGCCATATTTGGAAATTAAAGAAAAGGTACCATCAAGTCAAAGAAGAAACAAGGCAAGTGGCAAAGAACATCACACCAGGCCCAAGAACAATGTGGGTTCCAATTCCATGATTGAGGCTCAACAACAAGAAAGATACATAACTCCTTTACAACCTCTTAACAACAAAAAGAAAGCAACGGTAAATGTTGAGGTCACAGTTTTGAATAACACTTTCTGGAAGAAGAAGACTTCATCAACCATTGCTTCAACATCAATACCTGTCTCATCAAGCGACCACAATTTGCTACCAAGGAATGAAGAGCAGATATATGCCAATGTATTGGACAACATGGCATCTCAAACAGAAACTAACGAGAAAGGCCTAAACATCAAAAGCATATGGAATTGGATTTCAGGCCGCGATCAGGTAAGTCCAAGTCGCCATTAAACTTACATGGCATAAGAGTCTAGAGTCGGGCAGCTAAGCCACTAAATGAGCAAAGTGTCAGATCCAAGCTTCAAGTAATATTTTTCTGTCATCTATGAGTCTAGCTAATAGGTATAAGCTCAAGCTGGAGAGTTGAGCATACATAAAGTCATGTCGCTCATGCTGAAAGAGGTGAGCATAAGAGTCAAAGTCCATATAATATATAAGGTGGAGAAGGCGGAGTAGTCCAAAACAAAAACACTCACGCACTTGACACAGTGAGGAAGAGTGGAGAAACCTCGACAGCAAAAACCCTTCTTGTGAGTAGTGAAAGATTTTGAAGCACTCATGCTATATGTTTTTCTTGCTACACTAACTCCATGAAGAACCCATCAATACTCTTCTCTCGCACCACATCTTGTTTAATATGCATAACTCTGTGCAAGCATATAGATGTCCCATCATTGGACATATGCATTAGGCACTCTTTTTTATTCCACCCATGCACTTACACAAACAAATGACGATGACCAAGCGGAAACAGGTTTTATGAGTCTTTGCTCAACAACAATGACTCTGACTTCAAGCTACTAACACTTATCCATGTACATCAAGCCCATACTAGTAGCCATATGGCCATATGTACTTTAACTCAGCATAACTCTATAACATCAAAACCTAAGTAAATATAGCTTCGCATTTAATTATGACTAAAGACATTTTTTCCCACTGGGTTTTTCCCTTTAGTCTTATCCAGGTATCCAAGACCTTCATTTTGTATATACGCTATATTTTACTTTTACTCTTTTATTTTTTATAACAACAAAAACAAGAAGAACCATGATATCCCCACACTACTAATTTCAAATCTACTGACAAGTCATAAGGGAGAGGCCAAAAAACAGTTTGACAAAGCTTCAAGTCAACTTACAGGTACGACTTCCAGATAACAACCACAGGAAAAGCATACTAGAGCTCCAATGACAACGACCTGCTGCACCAACAAGTCGATACAACCTCATGCAATTCAAGATACAACAACCAATCGGAGGGGGAGAGTTCTAGGCTTCAGATACACTATAGGTACAACTTCAAGGCAGCTTTAATATCACGCAAAGCAACCAACTGTAGAAGAGGCTGCCACAAAAACTTCAACCAACGCCAAGACATCAAGAACTCGTCAAGGCCAGCAAAGGCATAGGGTCTTGTCGGGGATGACAAGAATTCGGAGGGGGATAGTGTTGAAAGGACGCCCTTTCAACAATGTTTCCACAAAGATTCCTCAAAGATTTTGTAAAGATTCCAAATGAAGATGGTGATGAAGTAATGAAAATGAAGATGGATGCTGCAACATGAAGATACGAGTTCATGGACGTCATCGAATGTCCCGTTATTATTATTTTGAGCCATTACGGCCACTTTTGTAATGTTTACGGGAACCTCATATTTTAAATCGGCACTTGTATTTTGGCCGCAGATGCTTGTATAATGAGTAAAGCCAACTCAGTTTCTTGTAATTAAGCTCTGTAGAAGCCTAGGGACAATTCAGGTCATTTGGCCGGACATTAGGTTTGAAGGCTTTGTATATAAGCTGAAACCTAAGGCTTTGTAAGAAACACATTACGTTCTCTCAAATAATATACAGTCGTGGGTTCTGCAGCACAGAGTAGTGAGCTTCACGCACACACACTGTCGCGCACACTAATCACATTGCAGATATGAGAGTAGGAGTGTGTTAGCATCGAGGAGCTCTCCGCGTCGACGCAAGCAATGCAAGCCGAGGACCACATCGCGAGCCCGCCTGCTACGAGCTATATTTGGTCGTAAGTACCTCAAACGACATCCGTTCTGAATGATCTAGTAGTCGTTAGAATCAGGGCGAGGATCTCTTCGTGTTGATGTCTTTGTAGATCAGTTGCGGACACTTTGGAAATTGCTGTTTTGAGTCTATCACGACAGCGATTAGAGGTCTTACAGTTATGGTTTTCAGGGTTTAGGTATTTGGCCACATAGGATATGTCCTTGTGAGTCTTACCCTCCGATTTCGAGTCATTCCGATATGATTTGAGACTGTTTCAAGCTTGTAGTGTTTCGTAGGATGCGTTGTCTGTTTCTTTGCTTTATGGTAGTGTTGTGGTAGGATTAGTGACTGTAGAGTGTTGTTCGTGTCTAGCTCAGGGTTGACAACCCAGAGATTTCCTCCATGCCCTAGTCGGGTCAGCTACGTCCTCGGATTGACAGTTTGTTGGTCTGTGTTCTCGCTGTGCTCCATCGCCCGTCGCGGCGTACCCGCTAACAGATATCTTATCAAGTTTAGAAATTATCCTTTTGAAGATGCTAAAATGGATGCAAGGCATACAGTTAAAGGATAGCCTAAACCTTTTCAAGGCTTACAATGATTCCCTAGAGTAAGCAAATGCAAATATGTATAAACGAACAAAGTTTTTGTCTTATAAGACTCTCTTTCTCTTTATTGTGTGCACATGTTAATAAGTATACATGCTTAGGATCATGTTTGTGGAGATGACGTCTTGTGAACACCAAGCAGAGTTTGTCACTCTACTGTGGAAAATCGATACGGACTAAAGTGCAAAAATTCTTGCGGCACCTAAGGCTCTCAAGCACCAAATGGACTAGTCATCCAATCTAAAATGGTGTCGTAGGGTAAAATAGGGATCCTCTACCTGCTAGAAAACAGACTGATAACTAGGCTTTATCTTCTCTACCTCATAGTCGAGGACGACTATGATTTTAAGAGAGAGGTAATGTCATAAAAAATAATATCTAATACTCCCAAATGATTTTCTCATGTTAAATTGATCATTTAATATGGGGAAGTACCAGGGGAGTAAAAGCTAGAATATTAGTAAGGCTGCCAAAGCCATCTCTGTCACGGATCCAAAGGAGGAAAAATAGGGATCCAAAGGGGGAGAGTCTTCAAAAGAGAAATGTGCTTCATTGGGGCTTAAAAGATGTAAGGTTCAGCTCCATTAAGACTTCCATAGGCTAAGGTTCCAAAAATTAACTCATTTATCCAATGGCCAAAGCAAGGGGAAAATTGGATGGTCATGGGAAGACTAAAAAGTCTTCCCACATTCCTAGGAAGGAGGGGGCGAGTCCTTTTAGTAGGGGATGAGAGAGAAACACACACACACACACACACACACACACACACACACACACTCCAAGGCTCGCCCTTTACACAAAGGGAATACTGGACACATGCCAGGCTCCTAGGCAAGTTGCCTCCAATCTCCCCTCAAATCCTATTGGATGGCCATAGAGGTGGACCAATGAGAATTAGGCTAGAGTAAAGTTAGTCTAATCAACTTAAAAATGCTTGATAAAAGAACCAAAAGAAATTAAGCTCCCTAGAAGACTATTGGACAATCTACCAAGGGGTCCAATGAGCATTCAGCTGCCCAATGGCCTGCCTGATTCCTATTGGCTAGAAGACTAAGAGGTCCAATGAGAGTGTAATTGAATTATTTAATTACCTAAAGCTCTCACAAAAGGGGAAAGGGGGACACTTGTCAAAAGGCTATCAACTATGCTTCTAATTTGTGATTGGCTAAGCTTTACAGGAGCCAATGGGAGGCCAGCATGAGCAAATAGCAAGAGGGGTCGACCAAGATGAGAGGGAGGCCTGCATTTTACTCTAACACATTGCCCCCCCCCCCCCCCCCCCCCCACACACACACACACACACACACAACTCATGTGTGCAATAAGAACTCCATCTCCTTCTCCAAGAATTGAGAAGTAGAGGCCTACACCAACAACTCTTGGCTATGGAATGCAAATCCAACCAAGAGCCAAGCTTCAATGGCATGCTCATCTCCTCTACCATGCTAATTACTAAGCTAAGCTATGCTATTAGAGTGATTACGTGAGGAGAATACTTCTCTCTCGTACGATACATCTTCTTCCTCTCAATCTATCCTCATTCCCTGCTAGCTCTCACCATTTTTGAAGGTGTGTGAGGTCTTGGGACTGAGGCTAGGGACACTAGGTGTGTTTTTCAAGCATAATTCGGTGCAAAGCTTCCATCTTCATTGCGCCAACGAGTTTTGTCAAGGAGCACAAGAATTGTATTGTACAAAAGTTTCCTTTGATGGAAGAAGCTATATTACAAAGCCTTTATGGAGGGGGACTGGCTCCATGTAAATCCGGTCTTCAACTGTTGTCAATTGTTCTATTTCTCTCTCTTTTCAAGTATTGTCAATGCCAAATTAGCTAGGTGTAAATTGCTATGTTGATTTCTCAAATTAAGTAGTCTCTCTATGCTCATTAGGAACTTGTCTTAATGAAATGTTCACTATGTTATCAATTTCCACTACACACAAGTTACTAGTGCATTGAATGTTACACTCCGAAGAGAGGGAGTCCATGGCTCATGCTGAGTGAGAGAGAGAGAGAGAGAGAGAGAGAGAGAGAGAGAGAGAGAGAGAGAGAGAGAGAAATAGAGAGAGAGAGAAGATTTGCTAGTCCTTCCCCCTCCTCCATAGCTCTCCCCTCCCTTGAGCTTCGATACCAATGTAAGACCTTAGGAGACGGCGATACCGGATCCACCACCCTACCACCCTATATATAGGCTGGCTCCCAGTCCACCCTGGTCCAGTGTGAGCCCCTGGCTCAAGTCCTTGACCCCCTAGGTCCAACCTTGCTCCTTAAAATCCTTGTCTTGACAAACATCACAACATGTAGAGGACTGTAATAAAGAGTAATGTACTCTTTTCTTGCCATGTTAACATCAATTGGACTCTTCATGGTATGCTTGCCACAAGGAGTTTTCACACCAATCTAGTGTCATGCTTCATCCTCTTCCAATAGACTCTTTCCCATACTTATTGGCTTGCGTTCTTCACCCTTTCCAAATCAGAAAATGCAAATGCAAACACTTGCATCTCTTCTTTTTGGAAGAAATTTACCTTCATTAGGGGCGACCTCAAAAAGAGCGAGTAAGACACGCCTATGACGCGTCGCGCGCCATTGTAAATAGTATCAATAGATGGAGAATATACAATCCTTGTTAAGACACAAGTTCCAATGTTAAGCAACATCACTTGTTTACCTTCAACCTACTTTTGTCAAGCCACTACTAGTGTACCAAACAAAAAGTGGCATTATTTTTGATACTTCATTTTCTAAATGTCGCTTTTAGACAATAAATGTGGCATGGAATGTGGGGTCAGTAGGTGTATCAATTACTTTTAGATTGTGACATGCTTTAGAATATTGTTGGATCAGGGCTAGAAAAACACATGTTTCCTTACCGAAGAAAATAAGGGCAAACTTGAAATTCTCCCTGCTTTTAAGTCAAAATTTGAAGCTTTCGTCGGTAATTACACTAAAACTTGTGAAAATTTACCGATTTTCTTCAGGAAAGCTCAAAATCTAGCCGGGATTTTAGAATTTCAGCCGTTTAAAATACAATGGACCCGGTTTTTTTTCTAACTTTGTGTAGGATTACTTGGATACTTCATTTTCTATGGGCTAGGTCGCTTGCAAGCTACTCTCCAACGATCCTGCATTAGCATCTAGTTACCCACAAATGAAAGCAGCATCATGATTATAGTCAAAAGACACGTCAAATGCTCAAAATAGCATCACAAAAATTGTTACTGCTCAAAAAGCTCAACGTTGTTATAATAATGCATAAAACGACACAGACTGGGCTACTACCGGGAGGTTGCAAGTAAAAGCAACCTAGGCAGAGGCCATGCCACCTAGGCGTGACCTAACCCTAAATGTATCTTGGATAATCACGGTGTCACGCTGCTTCATTTTCAAAATGTCTCTTTGTGGGGTCAGTAAATTACTTTTAGATTGCGAAATGCTTTTACAATACACACATGTTTTCGCTGCAATCACGTGTGGCCCGTGGGCTTCCGGAGTCACTATAGATACAATGGGGGCAACAACGGGGGAACAATTAATTACATGTGGCTATGGCGCACTTCTTCATGCTACTGTGCCTACTTCTTAGCGCTCAAGTCGATGGGTTAGTTGGCGGTGAGTGGCACACAGAGAGAGAGAGAGAGAGAGACAGAGAGAGAACAGGAGTTTTGTATGCAGGGAATGGCGGAGAGGCAGCGGCAGCCGCAGTAGCTGGAAACGAAGAAGAGCAGGCGGTACTGTATGTGTTTGGGGACTCGTACGCGGACACGGGCAACCATGATCCCTACTCCCCAGACGCCGACGTTGCCAAGCCCTGGTGGCCGCCCTACGGCTCCACTTGGCCTGGCAGCTCCACCGGTCGTTTCTCTGATGGGAGGGTCTTCACCGACTTTTATGGTCTCTCTCTCTCTCTCTCTCTCTCTCTCTCTCTCTCTCTCACACACACACACACACACACACACACACACACACACACACACACACACACACAATCATCTACTACAAACATCTTGGGGACACACACGAGAAGATTCAGAAATTTTCTCATGTAGGAAAAGGGAGAATTTTTCAGTTTTTTCATACAATGCATAACATCATGAGCTTCTGCTCGGGAGGCACCACATACCTAGCTAGGTACGATTTGGGGCAGGGGACCCCCGGGCCCCCCACTGGGCTGGCGGTCCCCTGCCCCCTAGCTAGGTATGCCGTGCCTCCCTCACAGAAGCTCATGATGTTGCGTTAAGTCATAATGTGGGAATTATTGTGAGAATCTGTCCAAAACTTCTTGTGTAAGATTGAGTATGTGGTGGTTAATGTAGTATCGGAAACGCATGCGAAGGAACCGATACCTTATATGGCATTAAAAACCAAGGAAGGAGATTGGCTTGGGGGGGTAGGTCATGGAAGGTCAAGAGGAATCAACTTTGCATTTGGAGGCAGTGGAGTATTCACAGTCTCAAACCCTTATGTATACAATGTGAGTATGCAAATTCAACAGCTTCAGACAACTATCGACCTCGGCATTGTCAGCACTCATGAGCTCTCTGAATCAAAAGCTCTTTTTGTCATAAGTGGAAACGACTATTCCAATTACATTGCAAAATTTCCAAATCTCACGGTATGTCTCTCTTTTATCTTAGCATCTTACAAATTTGTAACATTAGTGTATACTTAGTTCCTTGAAACTTTTGAAGGGTAGTTCATTGAGTCAAAGGTGATAATGGAACGATAAATAGTTAGTAATACTGAGTGCTTTCTATTTGTATCTTCCTCTTTATTTAGAAGGAACAGACATAAGTCTACATAGTGAACATATTATGCGTTTCGCATACATATAGCATTCTCGAATTGTGTATCTCAACTTACCCAGCTAGATTTAAAACTTCAATTATGCCAATTAGGATCGAGGAGATATATGGTCTTTTGGGTGACTACTAGGAGTCTATACCTTGCCCTTTCCTTTAAGGGTGAATCTATGCTTATCCTAGATTCATCTAGGTATAAATTTTAGTCTTATATCTTACATGCTGACTTCACATTGTGAAGTTTTTGTCCGAGTTACGACCAGTTCATATTTTTTTAATTCTTTCTTTCTTTTGTGGTGCATATGCCTTGTCAACTCCTCATTTTGGTGCTAATTTTTCTTATTTAGTGCTTCTTATAGTGCTAGGCTTCATTGTGGATGAGTTTGCCTTGCATCTCTACATGTATGATAGAAACTAGTAAGTAGATCTTTGTATTGATGTATGCTCGTGGGTATGGTTTGGTCTAGGAGTAAATATGGGAACCTACTTCTACATCCACTATTGGACATTGACCACGTTAGTGGGAATGTCATAGTATTTAGTCAATACTATGCATGATGGAGCTGTTGGTTATATTGGACCTTATGAGCATCTACCATGAGTTTATACCTTGCATTTTCTTTTAAGGGTGAATTTGGGCTTATCCTAGACTCATCTAGGTTTAAGTTTTTAGTCGTACAATGGACATGCAGACTTCATATATTGGTACCTAGTGCTACATCCACTATTGGGCATTGATAATGTCAGTGCGGATTTCATAGTATTTAGTGAATGCTATTCATGATCAAGCTGATGGTTATCTTGTCTTGTGGGTGACTATCATGAGTCTATTCTTTAGGAGTGAGTTTGGGCTTCATCTAGGTATATTGTTGTCGAATATACAAACTTCATGTTGTGAAATGTATATCCAAGTTATGAACAATTGATATTGTGCATATTTTTCCTATCTTCTATGGTGTGCATGCCTTGTCAATACCTTGTGCTAATCTTTCCTATTTAATGCTTCTCTTAGTGCTAGGATTCATTGTGGCTAAGTTTTCCCTACATCTCTAGAGCTATGATAAAAATTGGGTGTGCAGATATTTGTATTGATGTGTGCTTGTGTGTGTGTGTGTGTGTGTTGGGTAGGAAGTATATATTGGTACCTAGTTCTACACTACTATTGGGTATTGACGGCATTGGTAGAGATTTCATATATTTTAGTCAATACTATGTATGATGGAGCATATGGCTATAAAGTATTGTGGGTGAATACCGTGAGACTATGCCTAGCACTTTCCTTTAAGGATGAATTTGGGCTTATCCTACGTTCATTGATCATATTTGCATCGGGGATTAACCAAGAACGACATTGAAGTGTATCGTTCTCCAGTAGTGACCAAGTAGGCATCGAACCTTTAGCTGTGAAAGATGTGTGAGAGGAAATAAGATAGAGAAGAGGCTTTACATTTAGGTAATCAAGTGCTAATCGTAGAAATAGGGAAGAATATATGCTAGCAACGGATAGTTAAAACTAATTAAAAAATTGTGATATCAAAAGAACATAGTTCATTCATACACATAGCATCAATATACTCGTTGGCTGTGTAAACCCAAAATGGAAATTGTCGATTGATATGCATGAAATACAATTAGTTCAAGCCCATGCAACCTTGATAGTTCGCACAGAAAGAAACTTCCAAGGAGAGCACATCAATTCTTGTCTTCTTCACCTTTGAGTTACTTGAGAGAGAGAGAGAGAGAGAGGGAGAGAGAGCTCGGTACTTCTCAAAACTATCTACATCTATAGATACCAAAAATCCCCTTGTCCTTGATAGCTCTATCCGCACATGAGAGAGAGAGAGAGAGAGAGAGAGAGAGAGAGCTAGCTATTATTCCCCTTCCCCTTCAAGTGCACCAGATACCCGCTTCTTTAACTCTTTTGCATGTGTGTGTGTGTGTGTGTGTGTGTGTGTGTGTGTGAGAGAGAGAGAGAGAGAGAGAGAGAGAGAGAGAGAGAGAGAGAGAGAGAGAACTAGTCATTATACATTGCTTTAAGGATGTCATTACATTAACCATGTATATAATATCCATGCTAACTTCTACCTTCAACTGATTAGGAACAAAGCGTACTTTAATCCCCTTATGAAACCAATTCTCGTGCAAAGGTTTCTATTTCCCTAGAAAGCTACTTGAATCATGATAGTTTGATACCACAATTTTGGACACACACATGCATAGACATGGATAGTTTAATTTTGTGGTGGATGATTCATAGAGTGGTGGAAAATTTGAAGGGAGGGACATTATGATGTTTCACCTTTATGGCATGTTGAATTACATGAGACATTGAAACGGGTGAGAGAATTCAAAAGGAGATATCTAATGAGGGCTTATGGGGGAAAGGTGACATTCTTGGTAGTCGATACGTAGACCTGCGTAAGGGGTAGGATGCATGGGAGGATGGCTTTTTTCTTAAGGGGAAAAAACCTTTAAACTATCAAATTTCTTTTAAAGTGTGCTATGATAAATCCACTATTTGATGTTATACCACATAAATGTTGAAAGAGGGTACTTTTCAAATTTTCATTGATTTCCACTTTTTACCCTTGACCCATGTAGGTCAAATAGGCTTGACATATATGTAATTTTTATCAAAAGAAATCACACATTTTTCTTTTCAAAAACTACATAAGGAAAGTTTTTTTTTTTCTTGAGGGTGGTTGAACTACTTCACGAAGGTTGCTTGAGTGTGAAGATCAATAATGAATTGTGGCTGAAGCAATGATATAATGTGTTTCTTCCTAATTACAAAACATGATATTGCCAAGAAATTGAACTTCTTACAGCTATCTCCGGCTAGCAAACAAGGTGACCAATCACGAAGGCTTTCTAAAGATAAGGGGGGATGAGTTATGGCAAGGAGTAAGTATGAATGAGTGCTTACAATCATGTCATTTTTGTTGTGTAATAACGCAAATTTGTATTTTTCATTATCTTCACAAATGCCATATATGTTATAGAGGGCCCAACATAAACAACAAGATGAAAGACTCACATTGGCATTTCAAGATAATAAAATGAAAAACAAGTAAAATAAAGACTAAAGTAAAGGGATCCATTGAGAAATTAAACAATAGAAGATTAATGCTTTTAGAAGAAAATTTAGGTAGCGTAGGAAACAGTAAAACACTTTAATGAACTTTTCTGTGTCAATACTTCACATCATCGGATCAAACTCCTTTGAATGCACTCCTTACCTCTATTCTCTAGGCCAGGCCTTTTCTAGTAGGCCATAACTATGTGTCCTATCTATCTACCACTAGATTTATTAAGCTGTATTCATTATATGTTTCTTCGACTAACAAGAAACTATGCTTGATGTTTATCTAGCATAAACTTTATTGAGGTTTATCCATTGAGAGATCGAGCTTTTATAGTGTTTTCAAGTGTGGACATTTTAACTATATAGTAGTTACAGATGACCTTTTATGACATACTTTTATGATGGCCTCCTCCTTATGCTTTCTAGGGCCTTCAAGACTTCATTCCACAAGTTGTTGAGCAAATGGTGATTGACTTGGAGACTCTATCAGAGATTGGTTTTAAAAGTTTTGTTGTGAACAGTCTTCCTCCCCTCGGTTGTGTACCTAGCATAACATCGGCTAACAATTATAGTGCTTGTGTCGACACGGTGAACACTGCATGTGCTTACCACAACAGCCTTTTGGAAGCTCAAATCTCTAGCCTTCAACAAAGGCTTGTAAACACCACCTTTGTGACAATTGACCTCTTTGGCGCTTTTGAAGAAGTCCTTGAACAAGTACTTCAAGAAGTTGTTGAAGGTAACCTCTCTCTCTCTCTCTCTCTCCTTTGGGATGTTGAATGTGGTGCATATACATATATGTAAATCACATGCATCTCATACACATAATGAATTATATATATATATATATATATATATATATATATATGAAAGAAATATCTACCATAATCTGTCATATAGTCTTTGTTGATATAGACACTAACCCAATTGTCAATCATTTGCATTTATAAAATTAAAATAAAACAATATCCTAGCATACATACCATGTTGACAAACTATACTTAAGTAAATTCTTTAAATGGTTAAATTTTAGTCGATCTTAGAAAAAAACACCGTAGCTTACAAAAATGTGGACATATAAACAGTATGTTATGTTTCTTTATATTGTTTTTATATATCTTATGTTGCTTGATTCAAGTTTACCATGAGTGAAACTTATTTGAAATAGGCATCGTAAGTCCACTTTTAATCCATTTTCATGAATTCTATCTTTTTAGTTCACCTATGATGTAGCTCTTAGTGTTCTCAATGTGCCAAAGCTAAGATTTTGACATTTCTATGTCATGCAAGTGTTTTTTTCTACCTATTAATGATAGTCAACGATCCAAGCATATATAATGGATATTCCACATTAGAAAATCTTTGAGGCATGTGAATTGTCACACTCAACACACAATTGTATTTTCATGAACATAAGAAAAAGGCTACGATTTTTGGTAACTCTTAAAAGTTGTCCAAGATGAATAGGGCACAAAATTAAAGTCTCAATAGCTATATGAGGTAAACAAGAAATATATTTGAAATGTTACTGCTCACCAAAAAAGCAAGCATAGGATTTTTCCCAATCAAATAATTGGTGGATTTTTTTTCAAACACATAATAGCCTTGAAAAAAGTTCTATGTTAGAAGGACCATTTTTCTTTGTTAGAAGGAACATCAAAGGTTTTGAGGTTTTCTTTCTATCCTTTATAATGACCTCACTATGGTTTGACAGATGGCACTTTACCTTTGACTCCATGTTGTGATGGAGAATGTGGTATAGTGGATGAGAATGGCATTGCTCTATATACACTTTGCTCCAATCCTGAAACAACTCTTTATTGGGACGCAGCTCACCCAACAAACTTTGGATGGAAGAAAGTATTTAGTATCTTATTTAGCTCCTTGCAAGCTACTTAATAATTTTTACTATCCAACTACTCATAGGGACTACTGTATGTAAAACCTATATATCGCATGCATTCAAGGACTATTTATAAAATCTCTTATAATTTTTTCACCAATAAAAGGGACTCTTTTCTTATTCGATCTGTAAATTGTTTTCAAAAACATTCTTTCAACATCTTTTTGTATGTGAAAATGTGAGAATATAAAATAAAATTATCCCTACTATTGAACGCATATGATGGATGTTTTTTATATTATAGTGAGTTCTGACCCCCTCGAGTTCAACTACTATTGATTCTTTGCATATGAAAGACAAATCAAGTATTCTTTTGATCTTGCTATCTATGTTCCATCTGAGATTAATGTCAAGATTAATTTAAGGAAAAAACATGGTTGTCTCTCAAAATGTTTTGAAGAGTTCAAAAATCTCAAACAATCATGTGTGTGTGTGTGTGTGTGTGTGTGAGAGAGAGAGAGAGAGAGGGATAGAGAGAGGGATAACGTACTTATTTCTATGATAGATTTTGCTTAATTGATTGAGAGATATCAACTTTACAATTCTCAATTTTTGGCCTCCTGAAGGCCTTTGTATCCCAAGGGTGAAGGTCGTTCATTTTTTTTTGTTAGACAAGTGTCCTAAGGGCTTTAAAATTCTTAGTCTTTTCAATTATATTCTCTAAAACTTACATTCATCTTTTGTGCATGCTTGAAAAAGACTTTAGAAAACAAATGACTAATGTAGCTAGAGGGTGGGATCTAGTGGAGAACATTAGGGGGGCAAGTGGGCATCCTTGTTTTATTGATCTTTTGACCTCGATTGTACCCGCAACTCTCTCATTGAAAAGGAGTGCCGATTGCTATTAGCATTGAGGGTGACCGGCACATCTGTGGCCCAACAACGATCAACTTTTGGCAAAACTTTTTGCAGATAACTCCTTGCATTTTCTTAAGGCCTTGCCCTAAGGTTATCAAGAAGGCTTTGCAAATTGTGAAAAAGTCTTAGCCTTAGGGTCGAATTGTAGTATTGAAAAATCAAGATTGATTTGTTTCCAAAAACAACTTGTTTGATCAATCTATATGAACCGGGGAGATAGTACGTGTCAAAAGGGAGGACATTATGGCATCTGGGAGCCCCTTTGGGGGTGGACGTTACTCACAAAAAAATATTCTAATGGATTATGGAGAATGTAAGGATTAAAGTGCGAAGGTGGGAATATATTCTTCACCCCTTTTTGATCATAGTGAAGGTAATCAATTCGTTTATGCTCCCCTACATAGCCTTCAATGGCATGCTGCTTAAGCTAGCTAATTGCAACTAGAAAGAGTTCTTGAAACCATTAAAGAGATTTCTACGGAAGAACAAAACTAAAGACACAACGCCTTGGCAGTGAGCTAGATTGAAGACAATTGCAAGACCTTTGGAGCAACGCGGACTCGGGATGCTGAACTGTAGCACCGTAGCACTCATGTGAAAATGTGCCAAGTTTGTGGTGGCACTAGCAAACCAAGAGCAGACTTGGGCTGTTATGGTTAAGGATATGATGGACAACGCCAAAGTATTCTCAAAGGTGTAGAATGGAAAGGGCTTGAGGTGCAAGACAAGTTGGTGTCCCCTCAATGGGCAGTCTTGAAACTTCGGGAGGTGATAGGAGAGCTCGCCCAAAAATGCAACAAAGCAAGGGATTCCTTGGAATGGGAAGAGTTTTCAAGGTACTTCCACATCCCAATAACTCATTGAATGTAATGAAATATGACTATGACATGGATAGTAGCGGAATTTAAATAACCATAGTGAAAATTTCCTTTAAGAGGGTTTTTAAGGAGCATAAGAAGAGTACTTGATTGAAAGTAGCAAATGAGCATTAAACCTAATTAGCTTGGCATGAACAATACTTGTAAAATAGAGAGAGAGGGAGAGAGATTTGACAACAATTGAAGACTTGATTCGGTCCTCCCTCCAAAAGGCTTTTGTATTATAGATTCTCCCATGTAGAGACACTTGATACAATACAAGATTTGTGTTGCTTGAGACCTCGTTGGTGCAATGAAGATGGAAATACTCATGCACCAAGATTATGCCCTTTACTATCTTATCAAAGCACTAACTTGTCCCCGAGTCAATCCCAAGACCTCAAACACCTTCAAAGGTGGACAGAACTAGCAAGGAGTGAGGGAAGGGAAGAGGAAGAAGAAGTAACATATGAGAAAGAAGTAGTGTCTTCTCATACTATTACTCATAGAGCTTAGCATAGCATAGTAGTATAATAATGGAGATGAAGAAGATGGCTAGCATAGCATTGAAGCATGGCTCATTGGATCCCTCTAAGCCTAGCCAATCACATGCACAATGCATTTCAAGAAACATGGGTAGCCTTTGGACAAGTTTCCTCTTTGTCCCTTTGAGAGAGAGGGCTAATACCTAGATAATTATTTATTAAAACTAAAAACGCATTAGACCCTTTTAAGCCTAGCTAATAGGATTTAAACACTCCATGAGGGAAACATAGGGAGGAACTTGACATGTGTCCTTGTTTCCTCTTGTGGCTTGGGCTTGCCTTGAGTGTGTGTGTGTGTGTGTGAGATCTCTCATGCCCCTAGCTTGTAGGCTTGACCCCCTCTTTGTAGGGCCTTGTTGACTTCAAACTCCTCAAGCCCCTAGTCCCATAATCATGGAAAGTATGTCAAGAACCTTAGTCAACATGCACGACCAGCACCTCAAGCACCTTAGTCGGCAAGCACGACAAGAACCTTAGTCAGCAGGCACGACAAGCACCTCAATAACCTTACTCAGCAAGCACCTCAAGCACCTTACTCAGTAAGCAGGACAAGCATCTCAAGCTTGGGCTGGGTTTGGGCGGGGTTCCCATCTCAAGATCAGTCGTAGCTTGCCTAAGGTCCTAAGTCTAAGGACTTTTAACATTAACCTTTGAAGGGCTTTAATGAAGCTAACCGTAAGGTCTTTTAAGCTCCATGAGCTGGCATTTCTCTTTGCTAGACCATCCCCCATTTGGACCCATTGCCTTGCGTGCTGTAGTAACTCTAAAAGCACATGTTTATATTCTAACTCTTGTTTTCATTTATTCTCCCACATTAAATGATAAGCTCAATATGAGAAAATCATTTGGGTTAGCTAGATATTAGATTTTATGACACTAAAACCCTTGGCTCTCTAAGGGTGGAGGCATCCTTCTGACCCTGATTTTTAAGGGAAACTGCCAAAAAAAGTTAATAATAAGGATATTAGCCTACAGTAAAAGATGTTGGAGAGGAACATATCAACTAGATGTCTAGCTTAACATCAATAAGACAGAAAGATTACTGAACAATAGAGCCCTAAAACGGCTTAACGGTGGTACTATCGAAATGTGAATCCAATTTCAAGTGGAAAGCTTGGTAGTGGCCTGTGAATAAACATTTCCTTAAACCGCAAACTAAGGATGTGTACCTCACCCTTATGGCTTCAAAGGATTGGTTCTTTCCACTTAACAAGCAGTGGGGCAAAAACAGGCCAAGGTAAAGATGGGAGACTGTCGCGTGGAGAACATATGGAGCCATCAATGGCCACACGGGATAAAGGTTTTTGTATGGAAGGTGCTATGGGGAGCCTTGCCTACTACTGGAGTGAAGATTTTGACTAGGGAAATTTGTCCAGATAGATGCTTGCAATGGAGAACATCTTGTGAAGACCTCTCTCACCTTGTGAAGGAGTTCCCCACGATATATGGTCTTGTAGGGAAGATTGACCCAAAAGACCTAAAAATTAGGATTCTTCAAGAACAATCTCTTCTTGGGAGGGAAGGTGCTCAAGGTCTAGGTACTTCTCATCACAACACAAATTGTGAGGTATTTTTACTTCAAACACATTTGGAAGACAGGGAAATTTTGTATTTTCAAGAAGTCCATGGAAATTTCATGGAGATAGTCCAAAAAAGCAAATTTATGATCATTGCCATTGGAAACAAAAAGGAAATCTACATCCAATTACTATCTTTTTGCTTTGTTAGTAGGGGTTTTACAGATTGGACAGTAGATGTTTCAATTAAGATGCTTGTGATTGAGCATGTATGCACAACTAGGTGTGGGCAAAGATGGTGCAACTATAGAGAATTTATGCCAGCAAAATGAGATGAACTCAAGCACCTTAGTCAGCAAGCACGACAAGCTTGGGAAGGGTTCCCATCTCAAGCGTAGTCCTAGCTTGCCTAAGGTCCTAAGTCTAAGGACTTTTAACATTAACCTTTGCCCTAAGGTATTTTAAGCTCCATCAGCTGGCATTCCTCTTTGCTAGACCATCTCCCATTTGGACCCATTGCCTTTTTCGTGTTGCTCCGCTTCCATTATGGGAAAAAGAGCAAAGAAATGCAAGCTAAGATTCTTTGAAGCCTACACATTTATTGAGCAGTGATCAGGGCTTGTCAACAGGACAAGCTTAATGCTAAATGTACGCCACATATGCGGCTCTAAGGGGCCAAAACGCTAAAAGTGGGTATATTTGAAGTGATAAGAAATGTGAGTTTATGGACTAGAACTAGAGTGCTCAAAGTATTCTACGAGCCTATCTTTACGGCTCATCAATTGGAGCTACGATGAGAAAGTTATGCTAGTTTGAAGTTTGAGTCGATTACAGATCAGTACCGGATTGGGCAGCTATACAGACGATGGTTCAAGGGTGAAGTAAATGCATGGACCTGAAGTGCTCATATTGTGGAGTGTCGGCCTTTTCAGATCGGCAATCATAGTTATGGTTGTTGAGATATTGTCGGTTTAAGTTCCATCGGGGGCCAGTTCCGTACCACTTTGGTCGCCTTGATCATTGTTCCATCTGGGAGTTTTGAGATTCAGCTAGGTTTTGGAATGCAGTAGAATGAGTGCTCGAGGAGAATCTTGTCCAGAATGTCATCACTTGCAATGCAGTGGTAGCTCGGTATGCTTGGTAGGCAAAAACTAAACTCGACATTGGATTAGTCGACACAAATGCCACATAGGACAATGGCAAGAGAATTTTGGATGACCTAGTACTAGGTCCGGAACATTATTTTGGTTGATATGTGAGCATTGATTGTGGAGTATGTATGACCTAGCTACATCACGAAGCTCTAATGCTTTTGAATGAATGTGAAGGGAATGCCTTTTCCTAAATGCAATCAAGGCCGCCCAAACTAAAGCCAATGAGATCAGCCACCCATGGTATGTCCTCCCATTGAGCCAATAAGGCTTACAATGTGTGTGAAGGGGGGAAAAAAGAAGGGGAGCAAGGCGTGGTGGCAACGAGCAGGGGAAGCGAATGTGATGAGGAGCTTGTAGTGCATGCTATGGAGCTCAGATGAGCACTACGTAGAAGCGAGGAATCATGAATAGGCGCGGGCACCCACATTGGATACCATTGCTGTGGGTTTTTGGGTAGCTCTCATCCGACGATTGCCACATCATCACCTCGATTCATGTGCCCATAGCAACAATGGCACCGTCGTTGCTTAGGGGGAAGGGGTAAAAAAAAAAGGGAATAAGGGAAGCGAGATCAGGTGTGTGAAAATCAACATAAGGAACGAGACGAATGGGAGAAGGAAGTGCAAGGCAAGCTCGAGAAAAGGAGTAGGAAAATCTCTCCCTCTCTCTCTCTTAATCTCTCTCCTGACTTGATAATCTCTCTCAATAAAAGCTCTTGCAAGCTCTCTCTTGGTAGGCATGAGGTAGAGAGGTGAAGGAATTTAGAGGAGAAGAAGGTGAGGAAGAATAGCTAAAGGGGAATTTGCTCTCACACACACTCTCTCTCTCCCCCGACAAAGCAAAGGCATGAGCTTTCTTTCTCCTTTGATTGATCTCAACCTAAAGCAGAGGGAAGGAAACAAAGGGGAGGGATCAACTCCGGATAGAGAAGCTTAGGCTCTCTTGCTCGACTTTGGTACAAAGGAAGACGATGGAGGGAAGGGAAGCAATAACGTCTCTCTCTCTCTCTCTCTCTCTCTCTCTCTCTCTCTCTCGACTTTGTGAGTCATGATAAAGAGGAGAAAGCAAGGAGGGGAGTTAAACAAAAAGTAAAGTAGGGAGTAGGAAGTAGGTAAAGAACAAGAAGAGGAAGAAGGGATTGGCTGATCTTACTTTCTACTAAATAGGCTATGGGAAATGGAAATCTCAAGCTTGGTAATGGCTCTCTCCTTCTCGACCTCGACATTGTCAAGGATGGCATGAAGAAAAGACACCACTTTAAGCACTAATAGAAGACGGATTAAAGCTAATAAGATTTCAAGGTGTAACCAGGGTTGATTTTTACTCTCTTGGGTGAGTTTTGGGAGGGTTAAGCTCTCATAAGCTTGGGAATTGATCTAGCAGTGTTGTTAACGACAACTTTTGTAATCGAATACTACTCTGATTAACTCTTAGCAACTTGAGCTTTTAGTGTACTAGTTTCAAGTCATTTAAGTATTATTCGAGTTTTTTGCTTGGTGTAGTGCATATGGTCACTTATTTTTTCCACATCAAGCAGTCGGATGTTGACCCGACTCACCTCGCAAATCCATTATCCCGGACATCTTTGGGGAACCGGACGTGAAATTGATCCAGGGTGAGAAAATTTTGCAGGGAAAGATGACTCAAGAGGCGGCGATGCAGCAGATGATGCAGCAATTTTCTACCTACATGCAACAACAGCACACTGTACACCAACAATTTAATTTGCATGAGCGGGTATGGAAAGCTCCACAAGAAATAACAGAAAAATTGCAGTAGTTCTAAGGTCGAGATGTTTCAAAATTTTGCCAAGTTTATGGGCAATCCATGGAGAATATTGTGATTGATGATGATGAAGCAGTTGAGGGTTTTCACTTGATTGCTGTGCCAAATCTTAGGGCTCGAATTGGGGAGATACATGTTGCACAAGGACCAAACTGGCAGAATTTTAAAAAGGCATTACATGAGAAGTATTCCCTTGAAGATTATCAAAGGGTAACTAAGAAAATTTTATGAAGTGGATCTAACAGAAAAACAAGGATTTATCTACACAAGAGCTGCTACGAGAATTTGAAAATAAATTTGAGCAGGTATGTATAGGAGAGCGGTAGTCATTGAAACTAGAATGGGTAGAGTTATTTGTCCAAGCTGCTGACCCACGGCTTCAAAAGAGCTTGGTGCAACTACTTGAGGATTCAACAAGTGAATTGGGCTTAACATCTTATTGGAAGCTGGTTTTTGAAGCAGTAAACATGATCGTAAAGCGCCATATGAGGGTGGATAAGTTGATTGTGGTTGATCACAAGGAGACATTGGATGAGGAAATTAAGGAGAAGTCAGCCTCTGGGAAACAAAAATTAGAAGAATCTGTTCTTGATGAGCTGATCAAAGGTATACAAGAATTAAATCTAAATTTGAAAGAAATTAACTTGAAGGGGTGAGCACCGAGGGTTCAAATTTAGAGCCCAGGCAACAACCTCCACAAGGATTGGGATGACCACTACATGTGGTGTGATAGTAAAGACCATGAACACAAAGACTGTGAAGATTTTGATAAAGCTTACAAGAAAACTATGGTCTTTTGAAAAGACAAGAAGATTCATCTCAAAGCAACAGGTGGGCCGCTGTGCTTGAATTTTGGAAGAGGTGGTACGAAGAAGTTAGTGGAGGAAATACAACATAATGTGATATGGTAGAAGCAGCTACATATGGGTTGCAAGTATACAATAATTCATATGATGAAGGTGCAAGAACTAAAGGTGATTTCTGGCCTTATGCTCTGAGGACTGTAGAAGCAGGCAAGGTGACTCATGGAAAATTGTGTCAAGTTGGGAATTGCATTAGGGAAAATATAGGATGGGCACATCCGATAGATTCACTTTCAGTATATGCATTTATTGCCACGTCTCAAGCTAATGAATCCATAGTAGAAGAGAAGCGCAAAAGAGATGAATATATTGCAGGAACATCAAAAAGAGCAACCAGATTAAGTAGTAAGCAAGATGAGGGGCCTGTTGCCAAACCTTCTGCTGAAGTGGTTATGGAAGAGGCATCGAAAGATAAGAAGCAGGGTAAGCCCAAGGGACCTTCTTATAAGTTAAAATCTAACACTGAGTTAGCTACATATCTAAAGAAGGTTTTTGAAGAGTGCATTCTCAATAGCAAGGTGGAGCTCACATTGGGTGACATCTTGGGAATCACCAAGCGCGAGTTTCATGAGGAGATTATTCACATGATTAAAAGAAAACGACAGATACCAAGTGAGCAAGAACCTGATGCGCTTAAAAGCCAAATGATCCATCACATTCAATCAATTTTGGATGCTTATGAAGAGACATTTAAAGATGAAAAGTCAAAAGAAGTGGTGGTTTCAAATCCAATTATATTTGAGGTAAGACATGTTCATTTTAATGATGATGGAGATGAGGAAATTGTGCCCAGGAGTCACTTTTCTAGGACTCATTGGGCCTGAGCAACAACAGAAACCATTGTGAAGTTTGGGGACATTGAAGAGCTAATCTTAAGTAGAACTTGTGGACCATGGGTCAGAAATAAATCTCATGGCAAAGAGCTCGCATCAAAAAGGGAAATGGGCTATTGATGTTGATCATGGTTGGCGGATTTGAGCTTCCAGAATGCTTCTAGGGGATCTTCATGGTGCATGTGAAAATGTAAAGGTAACTATTGGAATGTTTGTGATGCACAAAACGTTTTTATAAAGCAGCACTTGTCCTATCCACTCATACTGGGACCACCCTACATCACGATTGTGTGCATGGAAACAAAAGTTTTAGATGATGGCTCAACCTATGCAAGGATCCAGAGTAAAAGGGTTGTTTAGTTTTTGATTGTGTGTGTAGATCCTAGCAGAAACAAAGATAGTCTACGTGATCATCCATTGCCAAGATACGCAAAGAATTCAAAGAACACAGGTTTTCACACGATTTTCTTGCAATAGATTTATATTTTGTCTCTACCTGGATTTGAACTGCTTCACCCAAATCCTCCTTTATATGTGGAAGTGCTTCACATAAGTCTAGTTCTTCATACATGTCCATTGAATGTACTTTAACTACGTCAATTCCACTTTGGAACTTGTGTTGCATGATCTCTTCTAGCTTTTCCATAGTATCCACATAAGAGACCTCTTCAACGATCTTTGAAATCACATCATCTGGTTCAAGCACATCACATCCTTGCGATTCACTTTGAATACTTGACACATATTGCTTTTCCCATTTAGGTAGCTCATTAAACTTTTTGTATGACACCAAACCCTGAGATGTTAATCCCAAAAATCCTGAAGAGAAAGTCTCTCTTTGCGAGAGCTTCCCCACCTGTGTACCAACATAGTCCCGAGAAAAGAGATACTCTTTCTTCCCTCTTTGAACTTCTTAAGCTTGTGGAACCTTTTCCAACCAAGATAGGATTTGTGATATCCTATACTCTTGTATTCTCTAGAAGAATAGCCTCTACCGTTGTTGAAAGAAGAGAAAGGTGATGAAGAAGGAGAAGAGGGTGACCTCTTCTCACCTTTTTCTTCCTTTGTTTCCTTTCTTCCCTTTCAAAGTGATAAGGAGAAGGACTATAGGATGATTTTTTCCTCTGGGGAGGAGTTGGGGATCGTCAAGACTATCGTCTTTGTGGAGCCACATCTTCAGAGGAATTTGGAGACTCACGTCGACTGGGAGGCATTATCATGAGGTCTTCTTGATACAGTTTTACCCAGTCGTCTTTATACAGTCTTCTTGGTAGAGTCTTTTTTGTGGTTGTGATCTTCTTGATACAGTCTCACTCAGTGATTGTTTGCATATGTACAATTTTGTAGTGCTTATGTTTATGCTTTATGGTTATGTTTATGGCAGGGCACATATGTTATGGTTAGGGTTGGCAGTCAAGTTAAGGTTATAGTTTTGCTATGATGGTATGGCAATCATGTGATGGTTATGGTTATGGTTATGGTTATGATTATGGTTATGGTTATGGTTATGGTTCTGCAATGATGGTATGGCTGTTATGGTTATGGTATGACAAGCAAGTTATGGTAATGGTTATGGTATGGCAAACGTGTTATGTTTATGGTTTTGCAGTTTTCGACTCATGTTTTAATTATGGTTACAAAAATATTTATGCCGTTATGCCATGATCAAGATTTTGATTTTGTGGTTATACTATTCTTACAATTTTGCTAATTGCCATACGCTCGCTCTTTAGCGTCAGCTTGTAGGTGGAGTGTGGTTGCTTGTGCACTCTTCCTTTGGACAGAGAGAGCTGTTTTCTTTTGCTGCAGTACATGTAGCATCAGTTTCCAGCCCTCTCTGCCCAAAAACATTTTGCAGGTTTGGTCATCGATACAAAATACAGAATAGGCGTCGGTACACACTTCGAAAGAGTTGTCGAAATATCCTAAGGAATTACTGGGGCACATACGAACGCTTTTTGGACGCTTATTTCATAGGTTATTTCGACGCTAAATGTATGAATGCTTATACCGATGACGCAAGACTGACGTCTTTTTCGATGCTTATTTCAACGCTTTTTAGTTTTAAAACTAACTTTGTCTCGTCGGTATCTACGTCGATTTCTACGTGACGTGTTGTAGTGAATACCTTTTGTGATGGATAACGGTCTCAATAAGGCATGCTCATGCTATATATCGTTTTTTTTCCATCAATGTATTCTTCAATCGAAAAATACTTTGCACAAAGTATTTTTTGATCGAAACAAAATTTTGATCAAAGTTTTTTCGATCGAAAAACCAAGAAAATATACAGTTGCCCGTTTTTGCTAATGTGGCACCATATAATACGCCCATATGTTAGAAATGGCGAGGGCTACCATTGAACGCCAAGAGTGTGTGATTCTGACTACGACGAGAAGTGAGCTCCTACGAACATCTAGGTGAGTTTTCTTGCAAATCGGGTGTTCGTTTGGTGAGTTCTCTGCACCTATGGATTCACAAAGAGTAGGATTATGCACTAGGACCAAGTGCAACAAAAAATGGTAATCTGTACTTTGCTACCTGTCTTTATACGCAATTGTCGCAAGAGGTAGTTGGAGGTAGGACTAGTCATAGTCCATAGGGTAGTGATCTTGTGATAAAGAGAGTATATCCTATGAGTTTAGTGACATTTCGATTGCATTGGGCTTAATATCGGAGAGCATAGGCATCGTAGGTTGGATTGCTTTCACTAGTGCATAAGAATGCTTAGATTTGAATTCCTCGTTAGAGATTGTCTTAGAAGCTTGACACCCATCTTCTTGTTTCCACATGCCTACGTGTTAAGCTTTCTCCTTGGCCGACATAGATTTGTTGGTTTTGTTCTTGCTATGCTAGCGTCCTCTTGTGGCATATCCGCCAACATTGGTGCCGCTGCCAGGGAATGAAGCCCTAGGTAGGTGACCTTAGACTAACCCTATGAGGTGAGAGTTCCTTTGGTGTGCCAGATTATTCTTTTCTATCTTAGTTTAGTTAGGACCTATAGAGAGGTGCTAGGAAGCATGTGTCTTGCCTTGGTCACCCGTGTTGATGGTTTTAGTTTTGAATTGTATTGGTTTTGGAGTTTGAGTGGTTGAAGAGATGATAAGGCATTGGCTAGTCTGTGTGTGTTAGTTAAGCGCTTGTCTACTCACAATTGCAAAATCCCATTTTTTTATGTTTAGGACTATAGGTAGATGATTTGATCTTGATCTAGAGCTGTCCATCAATGAAAATTGCTTGAGTGGATTGGTTGCATTGAAATCTTGAAAAGAGATTGATTCTCAGTTGAAATAGTGCAAAACAAAGTTCATAAAAATGTTTTGCATGACTGAGGGTTGCTGAGGGCATAAGAAGGCATTAGAAAGGGCTCTGCACATAAAAAATCTGAATTTTATACAGGTATAAAGTCTCCAGGGCTAAAAATAGACCAAAGTTGTGAAAACTGACTACGCCAGAGTGTTCAAAAGAGTATTTATACCCTAGGAACACCTTGAGTGGGAAATTTTGTCGTAGAACAAGGGACCAAAAGACAAAAATCAGAGTGATTGTGACGGAAAAAAGCAGAAACTAGTGTTTGTAAGCACAATTTTGTTGGAAACACATATACATGTTGCTGATAAATAGGGGAAGTTAGGATAGAAATAGATCTGAATTTTGAGATAGGAGACATTATACGCACATAATGTCTCTATCATAGATTTGGGCATTATCCTGCATGTTTGTCATCGCTAAGCCATTTGGGAGGTGTCTATAAGCTTGACTGCAAGAATCCACACCATTTGGTCAACCAATTTGACATCTGCATAGGATTTTGCAAATTCTAGCCAAAAACAAAGAAACGTGGTGAATTGGTGATTCAGTGGTATCAAAACTTGATTTTTAGCACAGATGCTTTGTGTACACACAAAAGAGAACCTTGGGCTGAGATTTAAGTTCATTATGATTAAAAAGACATTATGCGCGTATAATGTGTTTTGGCTCAGAATAGACTCAAATTGTACAAAGGTATATGTCCAAAGTTTCCTAAAGCCTTCGAAAAGTCCATAGCTTAAATTTCATTGCAATTGGACCAAAACGTGAGCTTGAAAAGACCATGAAACAATCCAAACATTCTACACACCCATTTTTTCCACGACTTGAGCAAACTTGATTCCAAACTCAAGTCAGAAATTATCTGTGAAGTCCCTAAGTGTTGGGCTACCTTGGAGCAAGTTTCATGTCAATTGGCTCAAAAAGACATTATATGCGTATAATGTGTTTCTGATGTTATTGACCATTATTTGAACTTCAGATTATACATGGGGTAATACAAGACTATTATCAACATAAACGTGCAAAAACCTCTTCATTCTGGTTAAAAAGACTTTATACACATATAATGTCTTTTTAACCCTATTTTCTTCAAAAGAAAAACTTGGGTATATCCTAGCATTCTAAGGGATCTTAGAAGCCAATAGCCAAGATAGCATTTGAGCTAGTAAGTGCCAAAGAACAGAAAAAAGATAAAAAATCAGTCTGCATCAAATTGTAACTTGCAGAAAAGTGGTTCAATTTTCATCTTAAAAGCTTCTGAGAGCTACATACATGGTACAGAACATTTGGAGAAGAAATATTGTTATTAATGTCTGATAGACTTTATATGCATTGTGAGCGGGATGGAAACACACACAACGCCTCTATAAGCACCCGATACACACTCTTGAGATCACACACACACACACACACACACACACACACACACACACACACACACACACACACACACACACACACACACACACACACACACACACACACTATGGGACACCACTCGGCTTACACAACCCATATGATCGAGATCGGGAACACACCGCTGGAGTGAGAGGAGAGAGACTATCTATTTGCCCACTCAACACACACACACACACACACACACACACACACACACACACACACACACACACACACACACACACACACACACACACACACACACACACACACACACACACACACACACACAAAGATCAACGCAAAGGAGGAATTAATATTTCTAATGTTTAGATACAATTGAGCTTGGGCCAACACCAATGGGGCAAATAGTTCACACCATATGGATGAAGTATGCCAGATACAATCACAAAAAAAAAAGTGAGTAATTTGGAAAAATGGGCAGCACGATTGCTTTCATAGCGGCCAAAAACTCCAATCTACAATATCAAAGTGCTCAAATGCGAGCTCGGATGAGTAGTTTATGGGCAAAACAGGCTCCAAAAACAACAAAAATTGAGTTGCGATTGTTCCTCCTCTTCTCTCTACGTTTTTTTTGGTTTTTTTCTTAGGTTTTTCACTGTCCACACTTCACTTTATCCCTTGGGCACCTTTGGCCTTTTGATTTACCTCAAACGAACCCCGAACATGCCAAAAAATGGCCACGCAGTGCGTTTTTGTTACCCTTCTACATCCATCCGCACAACTAGCACTCATCTTTTCTCAATAATGCATATCGCAATCATGTGAAGCGTTCTCAAAATATAGTTCTCATGATGACCTTTTTGCGTAATTTATCACAAGAAAAACACTCTCTTTGTGTTGTCACTTATCCACGTGCAAGTCTTGATCCCATTTTCATCCTCTAGACGCCATTGGATGCCACTTTATACACCTGCTTACCTCATGGAGTCAGCTCGCTGATAGATTTCTTGACAAGCTTTATGCTCTACTAACTCCTCATTATTATGGAAAAACACACTAATATTGGTGACGATGAAAACGATGTACTAGCTTTACACTCTACTAACTCCTCATTATTATGGAAAAACACACTAATACTGGTGACGATGAAAATGATGTACTATGTACACACTGTGAGCAGGATGGAAACACACACAATGCCTCTATAATCACCCAACATACACTCTTGGAATAATACACACACACACACACACACACACACACACACACACACACACACACACACACACACACACACACACACACACACACACACACACACACACACTATGGGGCACCACTTGGCTTACACAACACACTTGGCCGAGCATGGAACACACCGATGGAGTGAGAGGAGAGAGACTATCCATTTGCCCACTCAACACAGAGGCATACATACACACACACACACACCCAAAAAACTCAGCTCAAAAGAGAAATATTTTTGATGTTTAGATAAAATTGAGCTTGGGCCAACACCAATGGGTCAAATAGATCTCAATATGGATGAAATATGCCAGATACAATTACCAATTTGAACAGAGGCTTTGCTCATAACAGAAACTTACACAACCAAAACAAAAGAAAAATAGTGAATAATTTGGCAAAATGGACAACGCCATTGCATCCGGAAGGCCTAAAACCCCACTCTAAAATATCAAAGTGCTCAAATCCGACCTCGGATGAGTAGTTTATAGCCAAAACATGCTCCAAAAACAGTAAAAACTGAGTTGTGGCTGTTCCTCCTCCTCTCTCCACGTTTTGCTGGTTTTTTTCTTAGGTTTTTCAGTGTCCACACTTCACTTTACCCCTTGGGCACCTTTGGCCTTTTGATTGACCTCAAACAGACCCCAAACATGCCATGGCCGCGCAGTGTGTTTTTGTCTCGGGGGGTTCACTATGTGTAAAACTACCATATCACATGCGTTCAAGACATGTTTGTAAAACCCCTTATCTGTAAATTTTGTTAGGAATATAATGTACCCTTTTCTTTTAAAATCTGTAAGTTTTTTTCAAATTTGAAAAAATAATGTCCTTCTCTATATATATTTCTGTAAGTTTCAAGAACTTTAAATACCCTTCTGTTGAATTCACATGATAGGTTACATTTTTCTTAGGTGACCTCCCCGGGGTTTTTGTTACCCTTTTACATCCGTCCGCACACCTGGCACTCAACTTTTTTGAATAATTCATCCCACAATCACATGAAGTGATCCCCAAAATAGTTATCATGATGACATTTTTGCATAATTCATCACAAGAAAACACCCCCATTGTGTCCTCGCTTACCACATGCAAGTATTGACCCCATTCGACCTCCTAACACCACTGGATGCCATTTGAGGCACCTGCTTACCTCATGGCGTCGGCCCGTTGATAGATTCCTCGATAAGTTTTATGCTCCACCAACTCCTCATTATTGTAGAAAAACACACTAACAGTGGTGATAATGAAAAATGATGTTCTATGTACACGTTGTCCTACCTGTACACATGTGGGCCCCACAAAACCACCTGGATCTGGAAAATGGGCAATTATTTATCTGATGCACTATGCATTTGTATATATGCGCAATCACTTCTTCCAAGAAAATCATAACATAATTTGCCCATCCCCTAGCCTGCTAGATCATTCATGATCAGCAACAACAAAAAGAGATATGAGACTTGCCGCGTCACATGTCTCCTCATCCCTCACATACATTACTTGTTCTGCAAAAAACTCATCTTTCTCCACCTTAATTAATCTAGCATGATATAATTTAAGACGCAATCATTTACCCTTGACTTATGTAGAATCCCATCCAGATTAGCCAACTGATATGTACCATTCGAAAAACACTCCACTACCTTGAAATGTCCTTCCCACTTAATTTGAAACTTCTTTGAGAATGTCTTGTCCAGCTTATTGTTGTAGAACCAAACCAAGTTATGTTTCTTGATACCCTTACTTTTGACCTTTTCATTTATCTTTTCTAAAGCCTTATCTTGCATCTGCCCATAATGTTCCAATGCGCTCATCCTATCCAATTGAACCTCTTGTAATTGTCAGATTCTCTCTTGAATTCATCATTGGACTTCCCTAGAAACTTCTCTAACATCTTGACCATAAGCAGCTCTACTTCCATAGGCAATAGTGCTTCCTTTCCATATACCAAATGAAATGGAGTAAACCCTGTATCTATCTTTACCGAAGTACGGTAAGCCCATAATGCACTAGGCAATTCCAAATCCCAATTCTTTCCTTGGTGCTCTGTCACTTTCGAAAGAATTTGTACTAACTCACCACTGAATCTTTCATTTAATCCATTACATTGTGGATAATAAGGAGTAGTATGCTGGTGCCTAATCTTCATATTCGCGCAAAAAAAGTCTAATAGTTTAGCTCTAAATCCTGGCCCGTTGTCAGAGAGTAGCTCTAGTGGCACCCCAAGCTTGCAACATATTTTATCGTACACAAGTTTTTCCACATACTTTGTATTGATTTGTTTTACTGCTATAGCCTCTGCCCATCTAGAGAGATAGTCCACTGCACTCAAAATATAGCTTTTGCCCCTGCTTGTGATAGATAATGGGCCTATTGCATCAATCCCCCACTTTTCAAGCACATCAAAATTCATAAGAGTTTTTTGTAGCTCTGGATTAAACACTCTCTTCCCAAAAGCTTCACGTCTATTGCAAGACCTAAACAAGTGGTGAATATCCTTATGCAAACTAGGCCATACAAACCCCTCTTGCAAGATCTTATGCAAGATGATCTTTAGAGCAACATGTCTGCCACATGTGCCTTCATGATTCTCTTCCAACACTCTATAAAGATTCTCCCGCCAAGGTACACGTCTCAACACACGATCAAACCCTTTCATGTATAAAACATCACCAATCAATTTGTATTTGGATGCTCTACGCACATAACCATAATTCTTAGACTTATGAATGTCCTTCGGAATGATCCCTATTAGCAAAAACTTCTCTTCTTGAGCCAAAATTTCCCGTCCATGATAAAGAGGTAAATTGGTCCTCAACACAAATAGCTCCCCAATCATGCTTTGAGCTACTTCATGTGCCTCTCCATTTAGAGCACGTTCAATGTCTCTGATGCTCCATGCTTCAAACTTTTTTAACATGCCTTTAATGTGAAACACATTTCCTTCAATGAGATGTTCTTGCTCTTCCACATACCCAACACTTGCTTCACAACTAACAAGGCATCACCTTTTGTGCTCAACCTTCTAATCCCATGCTTCAAACAAATGTGTAATCCGGCTTCCAATGTAGCATATTCAACCTCATTGTTACTATGCGCATCCAATTTGAACCCTCTCTTGCATACTAACTTCCCCTCTGGATTGTAAAGTGCTATACCCCCTGAAGCCGCATCATGGCTCTTTCTGTATGAGCCATCAAAGAACAACACATGTTCATTTTTGATCTGTGGCACTTCTTTTACTACCCATTTCACCACCTCTTCCTTAACAAGAAGGGGATTCTCCTTGTAAGTCAACGAATTAGCTAGGGTAGCTCTTGTACTGTCTTCCACTAAAAAAGAGAATTCAAACTCTTGCAGCTCAATTACCCATTTCTAGGCCATACATACCCCTCTTGCAAGATCTTATGCAAGGTGATCTTTAGAGCAACATTTCTGCCACATGCGTCTTCATGATTCTCTTCCAACACTCGATAAAGATCCTCCCGCCAAGGTACACATCTCAACACGAGACCAACCCCTTTCATGTACAAGACATCACCAATCAATTTGTACTTGGATGCTCTACCCACAAAACCATACTTCTTAGACTTCTGAATGTCCTTCGGAATGATTCCTGTTAGCAAAAACTTCTCTTCTTGCGCCAAAATTTCCAGGCCATGATAAAGAGGTAAATTGGTCCTTAACACAAATAGCTCCCCCATCATGCTTTGAGCTGCATCATGTGCCTCTCCCATTAGGTAAAACTTGGACTCACAAAGGGGTCCTTTAACACTAGGTTGGTAACCTAACAGGACATAAAAGTGTCCTTTCAGGGTTTTGAAAAAAACCTCCAAAACCATAGTAGATCCACTCATTTTGTAAAATCCTTTCATGAGGTTATAGTTCAAGGCCTACTACACATGGAAAAAATAATAAACTTGTAAAATTTCTCATCTTTTGGTCACACCAAGCCTCCAAAGTTGATGGACCAGTGCATTTTCATCAAAACAGTAATTTCTGACGTTTTGTTGTATAAAAATAAGATTAGGGATTTTTGTAGGACTTGAGATAAATTCCCTAGTTAACTTCAATGGGTTGGTGATCAGAACATATGATTGCTTCTCACTCACTATTTTTTGTTTTGCCAAAATAAATAGGTACAAAAAAGCTGAATTTTACCATTCTGCAAACCTATCATCAAAGTTTCTATAGCCACGCTCAATACAAATAATATATGCATGTTTTCTTAGTTCCCTATGGTCCTTTATGTTCATAAGGAGCCACGGAGCATGTCAAAAGAATTATACATCTCTTACCAAGGGGAATCTTGGGGACAAAGATGAAGTGCTAAATACAGCAAACATGAAAAAACTGGGTTCAACATTATGAATCCCATAGAAACTATTCAATATCTAGCAAAATTTGATATTTATGACTAAATATGGTTACCCTTTTCACCACCTCTTCCTTAACAAGAAGGGGATTCTCCTTGTAAGTCAACAAATTAGCTAGGGTAGCTCTTATACTGTCTTCCACTAAAAAGGAGAATTCAAACTCTTATAGCTCAATTACCCATTTCTTGACCACAATGGACATGTTAGTGCCTTTAATTAACTGTGGAAAAAAGGCATAACTCATTAAGAGAACAAAAGGTAGTGGTAGCAAGTAATGACGAAATCATCGATAGGAAAATATTACACTGGCCATCACTAGCTATACTTCCAACAATTTTCTTTCTGCTACCAAATTCACTCGGGTTGCACAATACACTGTCCTCATATAATGGCCACCCTTTCCCGTTTGCAATATCATGGCTCCAATGGCATCATCCCCTACTGATGGATTTACATAAAACACTTGCTCCCAATCAGGAGCCTACATGGCTGACAACCCCCCTTACACCTATTTCACCTCTTGAAACACTTATTCACACTTTTCATCCCATTGCAATGGATCATGCTTCACTACTTGTTTTAATGGATAAAGGAGCTACGAAAATAATGGAATAAATCGCGCCATGTACTTCACTTTGTGTATAAAGGTTGCCAATTGCTTTGTACTCTTAGGCGATGAAAGAAGAGTAATAGACTTAACCTTGTCTAGATGAGCCTCAATGCCATTTTTTGACACCATCTGGGCCAATAACTTCACTTTTGGCTGTGCTAAATGACATTTCATTGGATTTAGTTGTCCTCCACATTCATTATATCTAACTAATACCATATGTAGCTTCTCATGGTGTTCAACCCTACTGCTAGACACAAAAGTTGTCCATAAAATCTTTATCACAACTACCAATGAATGGTGCCAATACCCAATTTCTCTCCTTTGATAGCAAGATGGTCCATTTGAAAACCCAAATGGCAATACCGTGTAGCAATAACAACCCCATGGCGTACTGAAAGTTGTCTTTGTTCGGTCTTTAAGAGCAATCTTCAATTGAAAATAGCCTGAAAAACCATCACATACTGTACCTCTCATAACCCGCCACTCCAAGATCTGGTCAATGAATGGAAGAGGAGATGGGTTCTTCTTAGTGGCTGCATTCAAGGGTTTAAAATCTACGCAAATCCTCCACTTTCCATCCATCTTTGGGATGATCACTGCTGGACACACCCATCTTGTGGTCTCCGTGAAGAAAAATAGGCAGTCTAGAAGACAAAATGTGCATGAAGAGCTAAATAATCACCTCATAATTTTTGATAATTTTTGAAGCGACCACCGGTGATATAGGATTTTTTCAGTGGACCCCAGTCTGCCCACTTTCCTCACATGTAGCCCATAGTCTTCTCTCACCTCCTTCCCATACACACACACACACACGCACGCACGCACACACACACACACACACACACACACACACACACACACACACACACACACACACACACACACACACACACACACACACACACACACACACACACACACACACACACTCATTCCTCTCCGTCCCTCACTCAAACCTGTAACTTTCATGGCTTCTTTCATATTCTTCACCATTCCCATCTCTCCCTTACTCCATAGCTCAAATTATCATCTCTACACACATATAACTCAATTTCTCTCTCTAGAATCAAACTCATATTATCATAACCTCTTCATGCTTTCACAAAAAGAAAAAGAAAACAACAAATAAACAAGATCAAGCTCTACAGAAGGAGGAGTTTGGTCAAGGAAAATCCAACTTTTCCATGGTCGTGCAAGAACTACACTGACAGAGTTCTACAACCGCTGATTCGCTAGAGGAGATATCTTCCCGCAAGGCTTCCATCTGTTCTTGACCCATACTTCTTAGCCTTTGTGGCGCTGGCTTAGCACCTTTCTTCAGCTCTATATGCATCTCTTCTCCTTTGAAGCCTCTAATCTCTTCATATGTAGTAATGAACGAATTAGGAAATCTAGCTAGCATGTGCAAATGTTTCTCTTTCTCCATAGCTGAGAGGTCTCCACTGATTATTTGTGTCATGAATTCCTACTTCTTTGACAATTCAACCTTGGTTTTCATCATCCCTTCAATCACTTCATAAGGCCCTTCACTTTCATCTTCAATCTCATTTGCAAATGCAACTAAAGCAGACTCATGGATTTCATTGTCCATCACAAGAAATGCAACATCAGCATCCTCCTCACTACTCGTAGTACTATCACTATCCTTGTCAGACACTGTGGAATAGACTTCATCACTAGATTCTTGCAAGAGCTTTATGAAGGTGATTGGCTTCTTATATTGGAAGCTACTTGAGTACTCTAGCAAAACAGGATGATTGGTCTGAACAAGAATTCAAGAGGATATGCAGGAAAGCATATGGGTACTTTCAACGGGATGGTTACTTGTGGAAGCATCCTAAACAAAAGGGTGTGACACCACAACAGGCTATATGTAAAAAAGAGACTTAAGTAAAGCTCATGCAAGAGTTTCATGAGAATCTATGGGCTGGACACAAGGGTGTATGGGCAACCTTCTCGAAGTTAAAAGAAAAATACTGGTGGAAGGGTATGTATAAAGATGTATCTCAATTTGTAGAGTCATGTGTAACTTGTCAAATGTATTCAAATGTTCGATATCGTGATGGATTGCACCCTACATATCCACTAGCCATGCACTATAAATGGGTTGTGGATCTAGTCACAATGCCTTTAGCACTCTGGTAGATGAGATACTTGGTTCTTGCACGAGAAGACCTAATTAACGAGGTTGAAGGGCCAAAACCACAGAAGCTGTGTGCAAATTCCTTCTTGATGAGGTGATTTGCTATTATGATTGTGTGGGAAATATCACTGCAGACAGAGGTGAGTTGGATGCCGAGGAAGCAAGAAGGTTCTTTTCCAGATTAGGAATCAAGCTTTCTCTTACTACAACTTACAACCATGAAGGAAATGGAAAGAGTGAAAGAAGACATCCTCTTATCATCAAAGCTTTGGCCAAGGCTTGCAAAGGAAGAGTTGGTGAGTGGCCAAAACTGTTACCATATCCTTTATGGGCTGATTATACAACACATAGATTAGTAACTGGCTACATGCCTCCGAAGCTAATGTATGGTCAAAGGCCAGTGATGCCGATTGAAGATACAATTCCCACATGGAATGTACAACCTTGGCAAGAGGGTCTTAGTAGGGAAGATCTCCTTGCATTGCGCATAAGGCAACTAGAGAGAAGACCTGGAGACATTGAAGCTGCAAAAGAACGACTCAAAAATGCAAGGTTGAAAAAAAATGACTACTTTGATAAGCGACATCGGCTCAGGAGAAAAGCAATTGACAAAGGTGACTGGGTTTTAGTGTATGATAGTAGCCTTGATAACCAACACACGGTCATGCGTAAGTTTTCAAAAAGATGGTTTGGACCGTATGTTGTAAAGCATGTGCATGAAAATGCTACTTATAGTTTGTCTAAACTAGATGGTACGGAAGTAAATATTTCCATTGCAAGAAAAAGGATCAAAATGTTTAAGAGGAGAGGAGACAATGATCCAGAAGATGTTGGTGAGGAAGAAGAGCAAAACACAGGTGAAGATCAAAGTGAAGATGAAGCTCTGGAATCATCCAGTGAAGAAGAAAGCAAGAAAGATGTACAAGAGAGTTGATCTTACAAAGAAATAATGTGGCACATATCGGAGGATGCAGGTTTAGAGGGGGTGGATGTCATGCTGTGACATGTACATAGTGGGAACGCATGCTACAAAATCTATCTTGCCATTTTTTAGATACATAATTATATTTCCTATAATGTACATATGCATATTGAAGTATAATAATAAGCTTTCTATCTCATCCTATGATTTATCTCAAGGGTAACATATTCTTACTTACCATCAAAAAGTACTATGGAAAAAGCGTTAATAGCTCCGCCTCTTTAACTTGGGGCAAAAAGCATTGATTCTTTATATTTACTATGTCATTATCATCTTACACCCTAGCTAGATTCTATATCTAGGGTAAATTTCAATATTTATATATTCTATGTATTTTTCATATTTTTCTTATATTTCTTTTTTAATAGCTACTAGGAGGGAATCAAATCCTAGTGAGACACTAGGTGGTATGATTTCAAAGATATACTTATTTTAATGCATTACTGCAAGCATGATTACAAAACTTTGTCAAGGATCAATGTCATGCTTTCATATGGCATGAGGTGTCCATTGGAATCAAATAAAATTTTAGGCTAAGGGGACCATAAAAAGACTTTTGCTGCCAAAACTGTACCCTATTTTGATGAGTTTTTTACACAAGGTTCCAATCCGAATTGAAAAAGGTATATAAAATGAGAGCCGTAGCTAATGAGATGAATTTGTCGTAGCTAATGAGATGAATTTTTTGCGCATATGTTTACTTTTTTATTTGGAGCCACGCTCAAGGAGATATGATCAAAATACTAGACCCCAGTCTACCCACATCATGCAGCGACAACTCATTTCCAACTTTTCCAGTTTCTGTTCACACTGGCTCTTCTCTTCTTGTGTAAACCGTTGGGGGTTCCTTTCACCTATAAAATGGACCTCTTCCTCCTTGAAAACCATTGAAGCATTCAAGCCATTCAATCCATTGATGAGAGGAATTCATGAGCGAGTGAGTAGTAATGCCTAATTGTACTTAGGCATTAATAAAAGCCTAAACCTACACTTTCTCCTAGAGGAAGACTAGCCATTCTTGTAAGCTATCTTTGGAAGATCAACTCTAATCAAAGAAGGTCTTGGACTTGGTGTATCAATCAAAGCTGAATTATTCCCTCTTCTTCTCTCTCCCCATCAAAAATGGTGCCGAAGGTTTTGACAAGTAAGATGTGTTCTACATTGATATTTTGTTGATTTCTTGTTGTTTTCTTTTTCATTTCTAATTCAATATATATATATCTAATCTCATATCCTTAACCAAACCTATATCTCTCACTCTTAGAAATTCATTCTCTCTACAAATTCTAGGTTCTCCTTGCTATAGTCACATCTCTCCCCACAGTATCCTTATTGCCTACGGGCAAGAATAGGGCTTGGGAGGGAAACTTCTCATCTCTTCACTTCTTTAGATGAATAATCCACATGATGAGAATTTCTATCACTTCCACTTTGTGCGATCTATTAGAATTAACGTATGGATTAGCCATAAAATACACTTTTAACAACGTATAGTGTTTCTCTTTGGCTCAGAAAGGATCAATGAAATACTTCTTTCACCGAATACCATCATATTACCTGTTTTATAAACTATAACTTTTCTTTTGATGTAAGTGTAGTTCTTGCTATGAACCAAGAGGATTTGTATACACCATTAATCATAATCACTAGACAAAACATATATATTATGGTGAGCACAAAACTACAATTCCAAAGAACAATTCGTAGCCTGTTTGGTCGGCAAAGATTAAACGTCATTAACTCATCTATTTACCCTGATGCATGGTTTTTAGGACCCCTTCTGAAGATGCAATAAAAGCACACTCAGTTGTTGGGGAGATGAGGATTCTCTAGTCCAAGGGATCTCGAAAGAGAAGAAAAATCTACTTCACAAGCACCAAAGAGTAAAAAGTGCCATGGACAAAAGATACGTGGGAACGAGCTCTTATGCATGCCTACAACCTATATCTTACAGAATAGCCCATTCTAGGTGTGAATTTCTAGTGAAATTTACACGAGGATGTTCGTGTGGACTCACAGCACAGCATACTCCGTTTTCACCTTTTTACCGACAGTAAATATTTTTTACCACAGTAAATATTTTTTACCTACAGTAAATATTTTTCACCTACATGGTAAATACAAATCACTTTTTACCTACAGTAACTTTTTTTACCCATGGTAAATGTTTTTTACTACACCATAAGTATTTGGTAGGTAACAGTTCACTGTTACTAGAAGCAGTGATTGGGCATCAACAATGCAGTTACAGGAGGAGAAAAGGAGAAAATCTTATGGTAAAGGTGAGTCAACAGGGATAAAGACTTTTGAGTTGAAAAGAGACATGCTGATTTTTTCAAAGAACACATGTCAAAAGAAGCCATGGTTGAGGATTTTTTGAGAATTTGATATTCAAGAGGACCCAGCTGCCACCCCCCCTGCAGGTCCCCACCTGACATGTGCAGAACCTCCAGTTTCAACAGCCACCTTACCTGCTCTTAAATGCTGGTCAAGGCCTTATCTCCATGTGTCACAATCAGAAAAATCAGCATTTACCCTCCCCTCTCACATCACTCTAGAGAATATCTTGATGGTGACATATCAGGTGACCTCAATCTGTTGACCACCCTAAGCAAAAAGTAACCCCAATCAGCGGATTTAAGCATGTTTATCCCTAATCCTAAACCCTCTCAGAAACCTATATAAGGAGGCCTTCTCTCACTCAAAACCAACACTTCACCCACTTCACCAAGCAACGAAGCTATGACGACATTGCTCACAACGAGGAGCTATGGATGGAGCTCTACTCTCTCTCCCTCTTTCTCTCTCCCTCTAGTATGCTACATTACTAGCCCTAAAACCTAAATAAGGAGTCTTCTCTCATGCTCCATGGCCACCATCCTCGCCATCATTCTCTAAGGTATTGATGTGTTGCTAGTAGGATCATACCTACTTGCTGGGTTGATTGTTTTTTGACAAGGGATTATGCCATCCTTGGCTTGCTTCTCTATATCCTTGTTATGTATGATCAGATGCCGTTGTATTGTTAAGCTGATGTCTTGTGTATATATATGCTACATAAGGTCCCAAAGCTTCGTTTCTATGTGTTTTGCCATATGTTTTGATGCCATCATAATGCCAGAAGTCTCACTTGCCTATGTGCACTATGTGTGAGGTCCCTAAACCTCTTAATTTAGGGTGGTGCCCCCTTTGTTTTGTTCTTTGCTTGTTTGCATGAGGCGTGGTTTGTGGAGTGTGCACGAGTATAGAGGCCACCCGATTGCATTGCTCTTTTTCCCGCTATCAACCCTTTTATATTACCCATGATACGATATGACCATAGCTTTGATGTTTTCATCTTTGTGTTGTTTTGATATTCTCTTTTGTGTTCTTTCCTTGTGTGTGTGAGTACAAGAGAGAAAAAATGAAGCTTCTTTAATTGCACTTCCTTCCAAACCCTATACTTCATGGCATCTATGGTTTAACACCTTCATATAGTTCTTGGACTTCTCTCACAAACTCTCACAGCCAAAAGCCCGGTGTTCTTTGTGTTAAATGAAAAGGAGTGAATTGAGGTCCATTTTGATCATCCATTACAGCCAACCATGCAGATCCCAAGAAGGCACACCTGACTTATCCTCAGATTTTACCAAAATTTCACCAGCATAACAGCATAAATGCCTCCAAAGACCAAAAAACCAGCCATCACAACTTGAAATTTTTTTGGCAAAGTTTCCTTAGAAGTAGAGCAATAAGAACCCAAAATATAGACTGTATATGTATGCATAACCTGCCAACAAAGGAACCAAGCATCAAGTAGGAATCACTAGTACATAGCCCATGATGAGGTCACAAAAAAAAGGATCTCACATTTGAGAATCCCCCAGCTATATAAAACCTACCCACGACGCTCTCTTGAAAGTTTATGCAAATATCGTATAGTCAAGTCTTAGAAATGACTATCTTCAAGATCAAGTCTCAGAAATGGCTAGGACTTCCAAGTAAAACCAAGTACGGTTCCATGACAGTATCCACGGTACATTACCAGACAATGCGCTCAAATGGACGCCAAATGATGTATACCCACGGCAACTACAAGTGACTTCCACTTGCCAGTATATCACTCTACTCCAGCTACCTGTACCTATGTGAATCACCTGTACCTGTACCTGTTGTACCTGTACCTGTTGTACCTGTACCTATGTGAATCACCTGCACCTTTACCTGTACCTGTACCTGTAACCTGGAAACTGTAATTTGCAACCTGTAATCCCGAATCCTAAAGCTGAACATACTTGAAGAAGATCCTCCGTGGGGGCGCCAAAAGAATGTGAGTAGGATGGAAACACACACAACGCCTCTATAATCACTTGACACACACTCTTGGGATGACACACACACACACACACACACACACACACACACACACACACACACACACACACACACACACACACACACACACACACACACACACACACGACACACACACACACACACACACACACTATGGGCCCACCACTCGGCTTACAAAACCCACCTGGCCAAGACAGGGAACACATTGATGGAGTGAGAGGAGAGAGACTATCCATTTGCCCACTCAACAAAGACGCACACACACACACACCCAAAAAACTTAGCTCAAAAGATAAATATTTTTGATGTTTAGATACAATCAAATAGCTCACACAATATGGATGAAATATGCCAAATATAATTACCAATTTGAACAGAGGCTTCGCTCACAGGAGAATCTTACACAACAAAAAAAAGTGAGGTATTTGGAAAAATGGATAGCACCATTGTGTCGAGAACGGATCAAAATCCTAGTCTACAATATCAAAGTGCTCAAATCCGACCTCGGATGAGCAGTTCATTGCCAAAACAAGCTCCAAAATCAGCAAAAACTGAGTTGCGGCTAATCCTTCTCTCTCCACAATTTGCTATTTTCTTTCTCAGATTTTTTAGTGTCCACGCTCCAATTTATCCCTTGGGAAGCTTTGGCCTTTCGATTGACGTCAAACGGGCCCCGAACATGCCAAAAATGGCCACACAGTGCGTATTTGTTACCCTTCTACATCCGTCCGCACACCTGGCACTCAACTTTTTCCAATAATCCATCCCACAATCACATGAAGTGGCCCCCAAACTAGTTCTCATGATGAAATTTTTGCATGATTCATCACAAGAAAACACCCCCATTGTGTCCTCGCTTACCACGTGCAAGTATTGACCCCATTCAACCTCCTGATGCCATTTGATGCCATCTGATGCACCTGCTTACCTCATGGTGTCAGCCCACTGATAGCTTCCTCAAGATGTTTTATGCTCCACCAACTCCTCATTATTGTAGGAAAATACATTAACATTGGTGATAATGAAAATCAATGTACTATGTACACGCTGTCCTACCTGTACGCATGTGGGCCCCACGTAACCACCTGGCTCTGGAAAATGGGTAGTCCTTTATTTGATACACCATGCATGTGAATGTACATATGCACAATCACTTCTTTCAAAAAACTCCTAACAACGCTGTCCTACCTGTACACATGTGGGCCTGACGTAACCACCTAGCTGTCGACAATGGGCAATTCTTTATTCGATGCACCAGGCATGTGTATGTACATATGTGCAATCACTTCTTCCAAAAAACTCCTAACATAATTTGCCCATCCCCTAGCCCTCTAGATCATGCATGATCAGCAGTAGCAAAAGAAGATACGAGACTCATAGCGTCACAGGTCTCCTAATCCCTCATAGACATTACTTGTTCTACAAACAGCTCAGCTTTCTCCACCATCATTAATCTAGCATGATATAATCTAAGACGCAATCCATTTACCCTTGACTTATGTAGAGTCCCATCGAGATTAGCCAGTTGATATGTACCATTTGGAAAACACTCAACTACCTTGAAACGGTCTTCCCATTAACTTGGAACTTCTTTTGGAATGTCTTGTCCACCTTATTGTTGTAATGCAAAACCAAGTCATGTTTCTTGATACCCTTACTTTTGACCTTTTCATTTATCTTTGCTAAAGCCTTGTCTTGCATTTGTCCATAATGTTCCAATGTGCTCATCCTATCTAGCTGAACCTCTTGTAATTGTAAGAGCCTCAGTGGACTGCCCAAGCAACTTTTCTAACATCTTGACCGTAGACAACTGTACTTCCACAGGCAATAGTATTTCCTTTCCATATACCAAATGAAATGGAGTAAACCATGTACTTGTCTTCATCGAAGTACGGTAAGCCCATAATGCACTAGGCAATTCCAAATCCAAATTCTTTTCTTGGTGCTCTGTCACTTTCAAAAGAATTTGTACAAACTCACCATTGAATACTTCATTTAAGCCATTACATTGTGAATAATAAGGAGTGGTATACTCGTGCCTAATCTTTATCTTCGCGCATAAAAAGTCTAATAGTTTAGCTCTAAATCCTGGTCCCTTAACCGAAAGTAGCTACAGTGGCACCCTAAACTCGTAACATATTTCATCGTACAAAAATTTAGCCACATCATTTGCAGTGATTTGTTTTACTGCTATAGCCTCTGCCCATTTAGAAAGATAATTCACTGCAGTCAAAATATAGCTTTTGTCCCTGCTTGTGATAGGTAACATGCCTCTTGCATCCATCCCCCACTTTTCAAACACATCAAAAGCCATAATAGTTTTTTATAGCTCTAGATTCAACACTCTCTTCCCAAATGCTTCACATCTACTGCAAGACCTACACCAATGGTGAACATACTTGTGGAAACTAGGCCATATATACCCCTCTTGCAAGATCTTTTGCAAGGTGATCTTTAGAGAAAAATGACCGCAACATGTGGCTTCATGATTCTCTTCCAACACTCTATAAAGCTTCTCCCTCCAAGGTACATGTCTCAACACGAGACCATCCCCTTTCATGTACAAGACATCGCCAATCAATTAGTACTTGGATGCTCTACGCACAAAACCATACTTCTTAGACTTCTGAATGTCCTTCGGAATGATTCCTGTTAGCAAAAACTCCTCTTCTTGCGTCAAACTTTCCCGGTCATGATAAAGAGGTAAATTGGTCCTTAACACAAATAGCTCCCCCATCATGATTTGAGCTACATCATGTGGCTCTCCCATTAGGTGAAATTTGGACTCACAAAGGGGCCCTTTAAGGAGTTTGACTTTACCTCTCTCTACCAAAATGTCCGCATGGATAAACTTTTGCAAACAAACTCCAAAGTTGGTGGAGGTTTGACAGTTAGAATGTCCTCTTCAAGCTCTATCTATTGATATATAGCACGCCATGAGATCCTCATATTTTAGAAGATTCTTTTTTTGATTCATCTAAGAATATTTTAAAATCTGAGGAGTCTCATGGCGTGCTATACATCAGTAGATAGAGCTTGAAGAGGACATTATAACTATCAAACCTGCACCAACTTTAACGTTTTCTTGCAAAAATTTATCCATGCACCCGTTTTGGTAGAGAGAGGTAAAGTCAAACTACTTAAGGGGCCCCTTTGTGAGTCCAAATTTCACCTAATGATATAGAGCACGTTCAATGTGTCTGATGCTTCATGCTTTGAACTTTTTTTAACATGCCTTTAATTTTGAAACCCATTTCCTTCAATGAGGTGTTCTTGCTCTTCCACACACCCAGCACTTGCTTCACAACGAACAAGCCATCACCTTTTATGCTCAACCTTCTAATCCCATGCTTCAAACAAATGTGTACTCCAACTTCCAAAGTAGTATATTCAACTTCTTGTATACTATGAGCATCCAATTTGAACCCTCTCTTGCATACTAGCTTCCCCTCTCGATTGTAAAGTGCTATACCCCTTGAAGCCGCATCATGGCTCTTTCTGTATGAGCCATCAAAGAACAACACATGTGCATTGCTGATCTGTGGCACTTCTTCAACTACCCTTTTCACCACCTCTTCCTTAATAGAAAGGGGATTCTCCTTGTAAGTCAACAAATCAGCTAGGGTAGCTCTTGTACCGTCTTCCACTAAAAACGTGAATTCAGACTCTTGCACCTCAATTACCCATCTCTTGACCACATATGACATGTTAGTGCCATTAATAAACTGTGGCAAAAAGTCATAACTCGTTAAGAAAACAAAAGGTAGTGGTAGCAAGTAATGACGAAATTGTCGATAGGAAAATAATACACTGGCCATCACTAGCTGTACTTCCAACAATTTTCTTTCTGCTACCAACTTCACTCGGCTGGCACAATACACTAGCCTCATATAATGGCTACCCTTCTTCTTTTGCAATAGCATGGCTCCAATGGCATCATCCCCTACTGATGGATTTACATAAAACACTTGCTCCCAATCAGGAGCTTGCATGGTTGATAGCCCCCCTAACACCTCTTTCACCTCTTGAAACACTTCTTCACACTTGTCATCCCATTGGAATGGATCATGCTTCACTATTTGTTTTAATAATTAAAGGAGCTGTGAAGATAATGGAATGCGCCATGTACTTCACTTTGTGTATAAAGGTTGACAATTTCTTTGTACTCTTAGGTGATGGAAGAAGAATCATAGACTTAACCTTGTCTGGATCAGCCTCAATACAAATTTTTGACACCATATGGCCCAATAACTTCACTCTTGGCTGTGCTAGATGAAATTTCTTTGGAGTTAGCTGTCCTCCACATTCATCATATCGAACCAATACCATATGTATCTTCTCATGGTGTTCAATCCTACTGCTGTAGACACAAAAGTTGTCCATAAAATCTTTAACACAACTACCAATGAATGGTGACAATACCCAATTTGATCTCTCTTGATAGAAGGATATTCCATTAAAAATCCCAAATGGAAATACCATGTAGCAATAACAACCCCATGGCGTACTGAAAGCTGTCTTTGTTCGGTCGTTAAGAGCAATCTTCAATTGAAAATAGCTTGAAAAACCATCACACACACTGTACCTCTCATAACCTGCCACCACTGAATCCAAGATCTGGGATATGGTCTTCTTAGTGGCTGCATTTAATGATTTAAAATCTACACAAATCCTCCACTTTCCATCCATCTTTGGGATGACCACTACTGGACTCACCCATCTTGTGGTCTCCACTGAGACTATGAACCCTGCCTTCAATAACTTGTCCACCTCTTCCCGCAAGGCTTCCATCTGCTCTTGACCCATCCTTCTTAGCCTTTGTCGCACTCGCTTAGAACCTTTCTTCAGCTCTATATGCATCTCTTCTCCTTTGAAGCCTCTAATCTCTTCATATGAAGTAATGAACAAATTAGGAAACTAGCCAGCATGTGCAAATGTTTCTCCTTCTCCATAGCTGAGAGGTCTCCACTAATCATTTGTGTCATCAATTCCTGCTTCTTTGACAATTCAACCTTGGTTTGCATCATCCCTTCAATCACTTCATAAGGCCCTTCACTTTCATCTTCAATCTCATTTGCAAATGCAACTAAACCAGACTCATGAATTTCATTGTCCATCAGAAGAAATGCAACATCAACATCCTCCTCACTGCTGGTAGTACTATCACTATCCTTGTCAAACACTGTGGAATAGTCTTCATCACTAGACTCATCATTGTCTTCATAAAGTTCCTCCAATAGTTTCCTTGCGTCCATATTATATAGCTTCTTGGCACATGTCTTTTCATAGAGGCTAATTGTACCACATCTAATCTTGAATAACTCCCACTCCACGTCGTAACCATGGTCTGCCCAGTATAATAGGATATGCTCCCAACCCCACTGACATCACATGAAAATCAACCATCGCCTTGCATCATACGCTTCCACTTCTAAGCTCTTTACAACACCCAAAAATTTTACCTTCTTATGGTTTGCCAATCTTATTCAAAAGCTTGACACCCCAGTCACACTGTAAGACCCATCTTCTCATCGCATGAGTGTGTTATGACACATATTTGGGATCTGCCATCAACATAACCTTGTCCCATATTTTTTCGTTTGTGCCACACATCTACTTTTGGGCAAATGTTTGGTAGCTCCTCCATCACCAACACCTTCAATGAAACTCTCTTTGGTTCTTTCTCCATTGGGTTAACCATCCTCTTCCATTGTCGCTTTAGCTTAGGCACCATCTCTATAAGATACCCAAAAGTAACATCTGCTTTCCTGCTTGTCAAATCATACTTCAAGTCATAGCTTAATTGCCCATCCCCTAGTGGAAATTTTGAAACATGAAACATGCCACAAGCCCTTCTTTTTCTCTTGGCCTTGACATTGTCACCTTCATGGCTCTTTCCCTTCTTCTTACTAGGACCTGTGCCACTTCTTCCTTCCTTATCCTATGTGATCATGTTCCCAATAGGCATCACTAATGTATCCTCCAACTTTTCTGCCTTCTTCTCCCTTAATTTCAATGCTATAATCGTTTGACCTAGTTAGCACCTGTCTTGGAAATGGATACATGTCTCCCCCCATCCTTGGTGGCTTATCACATTGCGGGTTGATGTGGCCCAACTCTCTGCAATTATAACACGTGGGCATCTGTCTCCAGACCCTACCATTGATTTGTCCAACACCATTCTTGGGGTTTTCTTCACCTCCTGGATGATTTGCAAACCTTACTCAACCTGAATTATTATGCACATTACCTAGCATGTTTAGGATGAGATTCTTCATTAAAACTATTACTTGCCTCATGTCTTGCCTTAAACTATCATCTTGCATTGTTGTAGTGACCACTGCTAGCATAACCTAAGGAGTAACAAAAGCCACTAGTTCATGACGAACCCCTGGCATGCAACCTTGCAAAGAATCCATAGGCTGAAATTCAGACCTCCTGGATAAAGACTCTACTCCTAGCTGACTCATTCTTCTCAGCTTCCACTCTTTGTTCCTCGTTACATCTAGTGCATCTTCATATGTCCTAGGCTTGTTTAGATCCACTCTCCACATATATTCTCCCAAAGACTAGCCAAGAACCTATCCTTCTTCATCATGTCAAGTGGAGGTACCTGTGGTGCTAAGGCCTTTCACATCCGCTCCCATGCCATTGAAAACTTACGTATGTACGTATCTACTGGCTCACCTTCCCTTTTCATCAAACCCTGTGCTTCTTGCCACTCTTTGTTAGGATCTTCTATCTTCACAAACTCTACTTCCAATCCATGCCGTAGATTGTTCCAACTTAATCTCATAGGTGGATCAGTCGCACACAACTCCTCTTCAGATGATTTGGACCAAACTCGTGCATCACTCTTCAAACAAATTTGGAGAAGACGTAGCTCTGTGCACGGTCATGAATTTGGTTGCTAATGCAGGTAACCGTCATTTTCTCCCAAAAGTCTTCCACATCTTCATCACTTCTTCCATGAAATTCTGGATAAGAGAAAGCCATGGCTACCCAAGTTTCAATGCTTTGAGAGCCCCTTCTAACATTGGTGCAAGAACCAAAAGCTTTTGATTGACTCAATCCCCAAAAATTTCAATGGAGCTCAATCTTTAGAAAAGGATGAACACATGCACATCAATGAGTTTTCATAGTTAATCATTGGAATTACAACAGGAAAAGGAGATTCTAGTATCTCTCTTAATCTTCTTGGCCCAAACATAAAGACAATGCGCTGCTAATAAAAAATCTTCCTGTCCACATGAACATTTATCTGGATTCTTTGTGCAAAATGAAAAGGAGTGAAGTGAGGTTTGTTGCGATTAGCCATTAAAAGCCATCCATGTAGTTCCCAAGAAAGCACACTTGACTAATCACCTTCTAATTTCGCCAGAATTTGAGTAGCATAACAACATAAATGACTCAAAACACAAAAAAACAGCCATCACAACTTGGATAAGTTTTGACAAAGTTTCCCATGAATAAGAGCAGTAAAAACCCAAAATATAGACTATATAAGTATGCATAACCTGCCAACAATGTCACCCAAGCATCATGTAGGAATTACTAGTACATAGCCTATGACGAGGTCACAAAAGGGTGCTCCAGCCACCTGTATCATCAAAAGGATCTCACACTCGAGAGTCCCCTAGCTCAATAAAACCTCACCACAACCCTCTCACAAAGGTTTATGCAAATATCGTTTAGTCAAGTCTCAAAAATGACTATCTTCCAAACCAAGTCTCAGAAATGGCTGGGACTGCCAAATAAAACCAAGTATGTTTTCACAAAGGCGTACAATGGCAGTATCCACAAGTAACGTACAACACAAGACAATGTGCTCAAATAGGCACCAAATGGTGCATACCCACAAAAACTACAAGTGATTCCCACTTGCCAGTGTATCAATTTACTCCAACTACATGTACCTGTGTGAATCACCTGTACCTGTAGTGTAACCTGTAACTTGTAACCTGTAATCTAAAATTTGTAATCTTGAAACTGAAGGTACTCGAAGAAGATCCTCTGTGGGGGGCACCAAAAGAATGTGAGCGGGATGGAAACACACACAACACCTGCACTTGACACACACTCTTGATGTAATGGAATTTGCCTATTCAATTTGAGAATAGCGGAATTTAATGAGAGTACTTTCAAGAAATGATTTTGTGAGCATAGCGGGTATACATAATTGAAGATAGCAACATAATCATAGCAATTAGTTAACTTGGCATAGACAATACTTTTGCAAGAGAGAGAGTTTAGAGAACATGACAAAAATTGAGGACCGGATTTATGTGGAGCCGGTCCCCCCTCCAATAGGCATTTGTATTATGATTTCTCCCATAAAGAGAGACTTGTTACAATACAGTCTTTGTGTTCCTTGTGACCTAGGTGATGCCATGAAGATGGAAGGCTTCATGCACCACAAACATAACATAAACTTGAAGAAAGCTTTAACTATCCCAAGCCTCAGTCCCAAGACCTCAAACACCTTCGAAGGTGGAGAGAGAGCTAGCAGGGAATGAGGGTAGGGAAGAGGAAGAAGAAACATTTCGTAGGAGAAAGAATTAGTTCCTCACTTATCATACTCTTGTTGCTAGCATACATAATAGCATAGTAATGAAGAAGAAGGAGATGACAAGCTTAAGCATTGAAGCATGGCTCTTGGTTGGATTTGCACTCCATAGCCAAGAGTGTTGGTGTAGGCTCTCAACCTCTACTTGCTTGGAGAGGGAGCTCTTGCACTTTGAATATCACACAATGAGAGTGCTTGTGAGTGTGTGTGGGTGAGTATACCCCCTAGGCACCCCCCTAGCTTGCTTGGGTCGACCCCCCCTTGTAGCTCATGCCTGAAGCTCATTGGACCCCTCCAGGCCTAGCCAATCACAAGCAGGAGCCATTACAAGCAACATGGGTAGCCTTGGGACAAGTGTCCCCCTTTCCCCTTTGAGAGAGAGGACTTGATAAATGCTAAAACAATTAGATAATTCATGTAATTTATCATTGGACCCCTTTGAAGCCTAGCCAATAGGCTTCAAGCAACACATGAAGGTAACATGGGTAGGGGCCTAACATGTGTCCTTGCTGCCTCTTCAAGATGGGCTTCCCTTGTGTGTGTGAGTGGGTGTTCTCTCTCTAGGCCCTAGGAAAAGGGCTCGCCCCCCCTCTTGTAGGAATGCTTTTGACTTTTAGGTGATCAAGCACCTTACTCACCAAGCATGACAAAGCACTTGAACTAGGGGGGGTTCCCACAAGCATCTCAGGCAAGCTTCTCAAGGCACCTCAAGTACTTTAATCATGCAGCAAGTCAAGCACCTCAAGCATCTTAATCAAGCACCTCAAGCATGAAAAACACCTCAAGCATGACAAGCACCTCAAGCAGGACAAGCACCTCGAGAGCTTGGGCCGGGTTCCCACCTCAAGCTCAGCCCTAGCTTACTTAAGGTCAAAAGGACTTTTACACACATTTATTGGAGGTCTTCAATGAAGCTAACCCTAAGGTCTTATGCTCCATTGGTTAGCCTTGCTCTTTGATAGACCATCTCCCTTTTGGGCCCCTTTACATTGGCCCCGTGTTGAGATAGATCTAAAAGCACATACCTATATCTTAACACTTGTTCCCGTTTATTCTCCCACATTAAGTGATCAATTTAATATGAGAAAATCATTTGGGTTAGTTAGATATTAGATTTTATGACACTTGAGATAATATACACACACACTATGGGGCACCACTCGGCTTACACAACCCACCTGACCAAGATAGGGAACACACCGATGGAGCGAGAGGAGAGAGACTATCCATTTGCCTACTCAACACACACACACACACACACACACACATTAGCTCAAAGGAGGAATATTTCTGATGTTTAGATACTATTGAGATTGGGCCAACACCAATGGGGCAAATAGATTACACAATATGGATGAAATATTCCAAATATAATCACAAGTTTGAGTAAAGGCTTCGCTCACAGGAGAAACTTACACAGCCAAAACATCAAAAAAATAGTGAGGAATTTGGCAAAATGGACACCACCATTGCGTCTAGAATGGTCAAAAACCCTAGTCTACTATATCAAAGTGCTCAAATCCAAGCTCTTCCGGAATGGACAAAAACCCCAGTCTACAATATCAAAGTGCTCAAATCCAAGTTCGAATGAGCAATTTATGGCCAAAACTGTCTCCAAAAACAACAAAAACTTAGTTGCGGCTGTTCCTCCTCTTTTCTCCATGTTTTTTTGGTTTTTTTGGTTTTTTTCTTAGGTTTTTTTAGTGTCCACACTTCATTTTATCCATTAGGCACCTTCGGCATTTTGACTGACCTCAAACGGACCCCGAGCAGGCTAAAAAATGGCCGCGTAGTGCGTTTTTGTTACCCTTCTACATCCATCCGCACACCTGGCACTCAAATTTTCTCAATAATGCATCCCACCATCACGTGAAGTGGCCCCAAAATATAGTTCTCATAATAAAAATTTTACATAATTCATCACAAGAAAACACTCTCGTTGTGTCCTCACTTATCCACGTGCAAGTCTTGATCCCATATTCATCCTCCTGATGCCAGGCCCGCTCATAGCTTCCTTGATAAGGTTTACACTCTACCAAATTCTCATTATTATAGAAGAAACACATTGATACTAGTGACGATGAAAATCGATGTACTATGTACACGCTGTCCTACCTATACAAATGTGGCCCCCACGTAACCACCTGGCTTTGGAAAATGGGCAATTTTGTATTCGATGCACCATGCATGTGTATGTACATATGCGCAATCACTTCTTCCAAAAAACTCATAACATCGTATAAAGTCTAAGGGCCAAATTTAGAGCCATCTGATTAAAATTTAGCCTGCCAATGTGTTCCACATAACTCTAATAGCACATTTCACTAGTCAATTCAATGAGAAGAACTTATATAGGGAACCAACCCTTTCAAAGCAAACTTTGGACGCGAAATAATCGTTGTTCTTACGAATCAATACTGGATGTTTCTAAAGTGAGAATCATCACTGACAAAGAGACAAAAACATGAGTTATTTAAAAGAAATTTGTACATTTGCTTACTCTAATGTAGCATTGTAAGCATTGAAAAGGTTCATACTATCCTTAAGTTGTACTCCTTGCATCCATTTAGCATCTTCAAAAGGATAATTTTTGAACTTAATAAGATACCGTCGGATAATCTTACCATGTCGTAGTACCTTGTCTTCATGCGGAAGGATAGCTTCGGGTTGTAGCACCTCTTCTTGGTCTTCAACTTCGGGAGGGTCTTCAATAATTGGTTCAATTGGTGGCTCTCCTTTGTAGGGCTTAAGTAAGCTTACATGAAAGGCATTGTGTATAATCCAATGGTTGGGCAACTTGAGTTGATAAGCCGTCTCATTGATAGGCTTCAAGATTTGGAAAGGACCATAGTATCTTTTTGCTAGTTTAGCATAATACTTTTGATGGCCCGTAGGATTTTTGCCCGTCGTTTGCCTTAATCGAGCCTTAGGAAACTTGAGTAAGACCCAATCATTTTCTTTGAACATTAAGGCTCTTCTGTGCTTATCAGCAGCAGCTTTTTGCCTTTGTTGAGAGATGGCTATAGCCTCCCTAATCTTTTGAAAAGATTCTTGTAGGTCACGGCTATACTCATCGGCGGCGAAGATCTTCCCATGTACTTTCAGTAGCAAGGGACTTTTAGGTCTTCCTTCTATGATCTCGAAAGGTGCTTTGCCCGTAGAAGTATGTATAGTATTATTGTAGGCATACTCTACTAGCGGTAAATACTTTTCCCATTGTGAGCGTTGATCTACTTCGGTAACATAAGTCTTGAGTAGATCGAGTATCGTAAGATTGGCTATCTCACTTTGGCCATCCGTTTGTGGGTGATAGGCCGAAGAGAAATTCAATCTTGTTCCTAGATTTTCAAAGAGACCTTTCCAGAAATTGCTGGTCATTCTAGGATCTCTATCTGACACGATGGATGTGGGTAATCCATGGTGTTTGAAAATCTGAGATATGAAGAGAGTTGCCATTTGATGTGCCTTAATAGTCTTTTTGACAGGAATAAAATGTGCTTGCTTGCTAAACCTGTCGACTATTGTCCATATTCCTGTATTCCCATGGATAGACTTGGGTAATCCAAAGATGAAATCCATGGATATACCCTCCCATGGTGAATTTGGAATAGGCAATGGCTGGAGTAATCCAGGTTGCTTCCCTCTATCATACTTAGTCTTTTGGCATACTACACATTTTGAAACATACTCTTGTATGTCCACTTTCATGGTAGGCCAATAGAAATACGTCTCTACTCCTCGGAGAGTAGGTTGAATACCTCTATGCCCTGCATATGGAGGAGCATGGGTTTCATACATAACCTTCTCACGAAGGGAATGGGTAACACATAGCCTATTGCCGTGGAGAAGATAACCATCCTGCAAGGTGAATGGTTCCTCTTTCTTCCCCAAAGCAAGGGCTGTCATTATGTCTCTAAAGTCAGGGTCAGTAGCATACTCATCTATCATAGAGGATAGATCATTGTGAGTAGCTATAGACACCGCATTAACTTTTGGTCGTCGTGAAAGTGCATCGGCAACTTGATTGTGCTTACCAGCTATGTGAGCAATATGGAAATTAAATTGCGAAAGAAAATTTTCCCACCTCATTTGTTTGTCGGAAAGCTTGGTTTGCGTCATGAAATACTTGAGACTTTGGTGGTCGGTTCGTAGGATAAATGGAGTCCCCAATAGGTAGTGCTTCCATGTGTCTAGGGCATGTAGAACAGCTAAAAGCTCTTTCTCATAAATGCCCAAGACTCGTTCATCACCATTGAGCCTTCGGCTCTCATATGCTATGGCATGCCCTTCTTGAAGCAAAACCGCTCCAAGGCAATCACCACAAGCATCACATTGGACCTCAAATGGCTTTGAGAGATCCGGAAGCACGAGGACTGGTTGGGAAGTAAGCTTCTCTTTGAGTTTTTCAAAAGCATTTTGCTCCTTAGCAGTCCATACAAACTTAACGTTCTTCTTGGTTAAGTCGTGTAGTGGTCCTGCTACTTGAGAGAATTTTGCTATGAAGCGTCTATAGTATGCACACATACCAATAAAGCTTCTTAGCTCATGTAGATTCCTTGGGTTAGGCCATGATTTTATTACCTCTAACTTTGATGGATCCATACGAATACCATCGTGAGAGATAATATGGCCTAGATATTGAATCTCTTGAAGGAAGAATTCACTTTTCTTTTGGTTGAGAAAAAGTTTGTTCTCCCTCAAGGCTTGAAAAATCACTTGGAGATGTTGCTTATGTTCCTCCAAAGACTTGGAGTAGATGATGATATCATCGAAGAACACTCCAGTGAATTTTCGATATGGTCTAAAAATTTTCTCCATCAAACGATTGAACGTAGCTGGTGCATTAGTCAAGCCAAAAGGCATGACTAGATATTCATAAAGACCAAATGTTGTGCGAAACGCGGTCTTTAAGATATCCTCATCCACTATCCTTATTTGATGATAGCCACTCTTAAGGTCAATCCTACTGAAGTAGGTAGAGCCTTGTAGCTTATCAAATAGATCTTCTACCCGAGGTACGGGAAATCTGTTTTTGATAGTGATATGGTTTAGTGCTCGATAGTCCACACACATACGGTATGTACCATCTTTCTTTTGCACTAAAAGGACTGGAGAACAAAAGGGAGAGGAACTAGGCCTCACCATCCCTTTGTCTACCAGCTCTTGTACTTGCCTCATGATCTCCTCTTGTTGAGCTTGTGAGACTCGATAAGGAGGTTTGTTAGGCGGTGAGCTTCCTCGAAGGAGCTCAATACGATGGTCATCATCCCCTCGTTTTGGAGGTAGGTCCATAGGGATATCATCGATGAACACATCTTGGAATCCTTTTAGAAAAGTAGACAATTCTAACTCTTCTTGATTCCTATCATTTTCATTTGATGAAACATTATTAGCTTTTAGAGACTCTTTGACATAAATCATGTACGCAGAAACTGAGATCTTCATTGATTTATCAAAAGAAAGAGGATTTACAAGTGGAATAGTGCGACCACGCTCACTAGCATCTATATACATGTTCTTTCCCCTGTAGGTGAAGTAAATTCTCCTTTCAGGGAACTTCATGTTGGCAGCCATGTGATCAAACCATGGTGCCCCTAGGATAACATCCTGATGTTGGAGGGGAGAGATGAAGAAGTCTTCTTTGTCGACATAGCTTTGGACATAAAGCCTCAACTTCCCAATCAAGGGAGTAACGGAGGCTTGTTGTCCCTTGAAAGCTGCATCAGCTGTTACTATATCTCCCATCTCAAAAGCTTGAATGCCCAACTTGGTGGCCAACTCTATTGATATGAAGTTGAGAGTAGAGCCAGGGTCAAACAAGATGAAGGCATCATGCTCTCTTACCTTTCCCCAAGCATAGGAGAGTGATGATCCTTTGCAATGAGCATCCTCTTTTGGAGCTTCGATGGTGGAAGCCCTAGGAGTCTCATTGCGAGTATTCTTCTTGGGGCAAGAACGATAGCCATGTCCTTGCTCCCCACACTTGAAACACTTATGGTCCTTGCGAAAAGCTTCAAGCTCTTCAGGAGAGAGTTTGTTTTTACCTTTGTAAACTCCCTTCTCCTTGGACCGATTGTTGTTGTTGTTGTTGGAAGTGCCTTGGGAATTATTTTGAGCATTGGATTTCCCCTTTGCATCATTTTTATCTTTGTTTTCCATGGGCTTGACATTACGTCTAGCCCCTTGATGGAAATTGATGCGTGAAGCAACCATGGTGTGGTGGATTACTTCGGTAATAGTACCGGGCCGTTGAGAGTTGATATATTCGGCCATCTCTTCAGGTAATCCCGCACAGAATTGTTGTCTTTGCTCGGCAAAGTCTATCTTTTGAAAGACAGTAGCTTTGAGATGTAAATCCCAAAACTTATCTACATACTTGTTGATAGACTCATGAGAGAGGAGCTTCAAGCCGCGCCATTCGGTAAGAACTTTATCTTTAGTATCGCTTGGAAGAAATTGCTTCATGATGGAAACTCGTAGAGTTTTCCATGTCTTTGGGGCTTCTCCATTGCCACGAAGGCTAGCCCACCATTGACGAGCTGATTTTTGGAAGTGCATAGCTACATGGCGTAGCTTGGAGGACTCTGTGAAGCCCTCGTCCCCAAAGGCCGCATCAAATTGCTGGATGAAGGCCAACACTTTGTCGGTAGCACCAAAGGTGCCATCGTAGGTGAGAAAAGAGATACTCTTTCCTCCCTCCTTGAACTTCTTTAGCTTTTGTGACCTTCGCCATGCAGGAAATGATTTGCGATGCCCTCCCCTCTTGTATTCTCTAGGAGAATAGCCATAACTTTCATCGGAAGAGAAGGAAGGTAAAGAAGAAGGAGAAGAGGGTGACCTCTTCCTAGCCCTTTTCTTCCTTTGTTTCCTCTCTTGCCTTTGAGAGTGATGAGGAGAAGGACTATGGGTTGCTCTTTTCCTCTTGGGAGGAGTAGGCGATCGTCTAGACCGCCTTCTTCGTGGAGCCACATCTTCAGAAGAACTTAGACTTTCATTGCTTTCTTTCTCTTTGGATTCCTCCTCTCAAATGGGAGAGAGTCTTCTTTTGGGGGTCTCTTCAAGAGGCCTCCTAAGCTCTCTCTCCTCTTGGAGAGGAAGGGAAATTCCATAGGCACGAAGTTGTTGAGTAACTTCGGCTTGCAAGGTAGGGTTGCCCATAGCTTGTTGCAACCTAGTCACAAGATAATTCACAAACATGGGAGCATCATCATTAGCACCTTCATGTGCAAAATCAAAGCTATCAATGTTCATTCTACTCTCTTGATTATTGTCAGCCATGTTAACAAAATTTTATGTATGTACTTAGTGTATGCTTTGGCAATTCAAAACCTTAGTTGCCACTCCTCTTAGCCTTTGAAAATCGGCTCTTAAGTATCTACACCCACGGCTTAAAGTGGTTAATTATAGAGAGTAGAGGAGTAGTCTAACATAGCAGAGTTGCCAAGGGATAGCTCCTTTCGGACTTCTTATGGCTCAATAATGGTAAAGCCGTAGGCAAGTCTAAAAAGACTCCATTATTAAGTCCAAAGCTCCCGAGGTGTGCACCATCCCCCACATAGTGGGCTTAACAAAACCGGTATTAGATCCCAGTTCCACTTACTCTATTATAATTAACAACATCAACCATTTATAGGCTACTTAAGGACCTCTCTTCTTAAGCAAGAAAAGAGAAACCAAATGCTCTGATACCAATGTAATGGAATTTGCCTATTCAATTTGAGAATAGCGGAATTTAATGAGAGTACTTTCAAGAAATGATTTTGTGAGCATAGCGGGTATACATAATTGAAGATAGCAACATAATCATAGCAATTAGTTAACTTGGCATAGACAATACTTTTGCAAGAGAGAGAGTTTAGAGAACATGACAACAATTGAGGACCGGATTTATGTGGAGCCGGTCCCCCCTCCAATAGGCATTTGTATTATGATTTCTCCCATAAAGAGAGACTTGTTACAATACAGTCTTTGTGTTCCTTGTGACCTAGGTGATGCCATGAAGATGGAAGGCTTCATGCACCACAAACATAACATAAACTTGAAGAAAGCTTTAACTATCCCAAGCCTCAGTCCCAAGACCTCAAACACCTTCGAAGGTGGAGAGAGAGCTAGCAGGGAATGAGGGTAGGGAAGAGGAAGAAGAAACATTTCGTAGGAGAAAGAATTAGTTCCTCACTTATCATACTCTTGTTGCTAGCATACATAATAGCATAGTAATGAAGAAGAAGGAGATGGCAAGCTTAAGCATTGAAGCATGGCTCTTGGTTGGATTTGCACTCCATAGCCAAGAGTGTTGGTGTAGGCTCTCAACCTCTACTTGCTTGGAGAGGGAGCTCTTGCACTTTGCATATCACACAATGAGAGTGCTTGTGAGTGTGTGTGGGTGAGTATACCCCCTAGGCACCCCCCTAGCTTGCTTGGGTTGACCCCCCCTTGTAGCTCATGCCTGAAGCTCATTGGACCCCTCCAGGCCTAGCCAATCACAAGCAGGAGCCATTACAAGCAACATGGGTAGCCTTGGGACAAGTGTCCCCCTTTCCCCTTTGAGAGAGAGGACTTGATAAATGCTAAAACAATTAGATAATTCATGTAATTTATCATTGGACCCCTTTGAAGCCTAGCCAATAGGCTTCAAGCAACACATGAAGGTAACATGGGTAGGGGCCTAACATGTGTCCTTGCTGCCTCTTCAAGATGGGCTTCCCTTGTGTGTGTGAGTGGGTGTTCTCTCTCTAGGCCCTAGGAAAAGGGCTCGCCCCCCCTCTTGTAGGAATGCTTTTGACTTTTAGGTGATCAAGCACCTTACTCACCAAGCATGACAAAGCACTTGAACTAGGGGGGGTTCCCACAAGCATCTCAGGCAAGCTTCTCAAGGCACCTCAAGTACTTTAATCATGCAGCAAGTCAAGCACCTCAAGCATCTTAATCAAGCATCTCAAGCATGGAAAACACCTCAAGCATGACAAGCACCTCAAGCAGGACAAGCACCTCGAGAGCTTGGGCCGGGTTCCCACCTCAAGCTCAGCCCTAGCTTACTTAAGGTCAAAAGGACTTTTACACACATTTATTGGAGGTCTTCAATGAAGCTAACCCTAAGGTCTTATGCTCCATTGGTTAGCCTTGCTCTTTGATAGACCATCTCCCTTTTGGGCCCCTTTACATTGGCCCCGTGTTGAGATAGATCTAAAAGCACATACCTATATCTTAACACTTGTTCCCGTTTATTCTCCCACATTAAGTGATCAATTTAATATGAGAAAATCATTTGGGTTAGTTAGATATTAGATTTTATGACACTTGAGATAATATACACACACACTATGGGGCACCACTCGGCTTACACAACCCACCTGACCAAGATAGGGAACACACCGATGGAGTGAGAGGAGAGAGACTATCCATTTGCCTACTCAACACACACACACACACACACACACACACACACACACACACACACACACACACACACACACACACACACACACATTAGCTCAAAGGAGGAATATTTCTGATGTTTAGATACTATTGAGATTGGGCCAACACCAATGGGGCAAATAGATTACACAATATGGATGAAATATTCCAAATATAATCACAAGTTTGAGTAAAGGCTTCGCTCACAGGAGAAACTTACACAGCCAAAACATCAAAAAAATAGTGAGGAATTTGGCAAAATGGACACCACCATTGCGTCTAGAATGGTCAAAAACCCTAGTCTACTATATCAAAGTGCTCAAATCCAAGCTCTTCCGGAATGGACAAAAACCCCAGTCTACAATATCAAAGTGCTCAAATCCAAGTTCGAATGAGCAATTTATGGCCAAAACTGTCTCCAAAAACAACAAAAACTTAGTTGCGGCTGTTCCTCCTCTTTTCTCCATGTTTTTTTGGTTTTTTTCTTAGGTTTTTTTAGTGTCCACACTTCATTTTATCCATTAGGCACCTTCGGCATTTTGACTGACCTCAAACGGACCCCGAGCAGGCTAAAAAATGGCCGCGTAGTGCGTTTTTGTTACCCTTCTACATCCATCCGCACACCTGGCACTCAAATTTTCTCAATAATGCATCCCACCATCACGTGAAGTGGCCCCAAAATATAGTTCTCATAATAAAAATTTTACATAATTCATCACAAGAAAACACTCTCGTTGTGTCCTCACTTATCCACGTGCAAGTCTTGATCCCATATTCATCCTCCTGATGCCAGGCCCGCTCATAGCTTCCTTGATAAGGTTTACACTCTACCAAATTCTCATTATTATAGAAGAAACACATTGATACTAGTGACGATGAAAATCGATGTACTATGTACACGCTGTCCTACCTATACAAATGTGGCCCCCACGTAACCACCTGGCTTTGGAAAATGGGCAATTTTGTATTCGATGCACCATGCATGTGTATGTACATATGCGCAATCACTTCTTCCAAAAAACTCATAACATCGTATAAAGTCTAAGGGCCAAATTTAGAGCCATCTGATTAAAATTTAGCCTGCCAATGTGTTCCACATAACTCTAATAGCACATTTCACTAGTCAATTCAATGAGAAGAACTTATATAGGGAACCAACCCTTTCAAAGCAAACTTTGGACGCGAAATAATCGTTGTTCTTACGAATCAATACTGGATGTTTCTAAAGTGAGAATCATCACTGACAAAGATTTGTAGAGTCTAAAGTTTTGTACAGATAGCCAGCAACAAAGTCCAGCAAGTCCAGACCACTCGGAAGTGCAATCAATCAATCAATTGGAGAGCTGAAAGAGCTAGAGTAAGACATGAGAGAGAGAACTCTAAAGGTAAAAGGTTTGGATTTCTAGTGGTGTATTAAGGGATTGATGTATTTAAGATGAGGAAGAAACCTCCAAAGAGATAAAAAATCACAAGGAGATCAGGTTAGCATAATGTCAATGGAGAAGAGCGTGACTCAATCTAGAATAGTCCCACTAGCACCAATCATAGAAGACAATAGTGGGACCGACACCTCTTCTGAACAATCTTTTTACTTGATGGCGATCAGAACACTACTGCTAACCGATCCACCCAAGTAGGAGGGGGTAGCACCTCTAAGAACCCTCCTCCAACAATGAGGTTTACACCCTTTACTTAGAAGGACCAAATGCACATGTTGCTCTAGTATATGCTGATGAAAGGGGGCAAAAAATCATATGTATTTAGGAAAAGCCAGTAGAAGGAGTGGATGACCTTCTAGCGTACGATGGTGGGGATAGATTCCGTGTTGAGGACAGAACACATTAACTTATTGTTAAGGATCCAAGAACTACAACATGTACGAGGATAATGTGGTAAAGGGGAAGATGGTTTCTAAAATCACCAAAATACCTCCTCTAATAGACCTTTCTAATGCCACTCTAGTGTTTGACAAGAAGGTGACTAAAGTTGCGACTAACCAAGGAGCGGTAGGTATCTATGAATAACTGAATGGGAGAATCAAGACATATTTCCAATGTCTAGCATCATTTGCCTTTGAGCTAGCATGGAAAAGACTCTGTACCTATTCTCATATGAATCAGGTGAAGGAAGTTTTATACTATATGTTGACAAATATGGATGAGAGTATATGCCAATAGAAAAAGTAGAGGTAGCAAGATTGATAGCCACTAGAGCAATTCCAACAGACCTCGCTACCACTCAAGGACTAAACTCTACCCCCAGTAAATCTACCAATCCCTTTGAGGAAATAGAGGATGTGACCAGAATCCCAGCCAGGCAAGCTGGAACAATAGAAACACCAAATGTCATAATAATCAATATCTAATTGTCCTAAATGATTTTCTCATGTTAAACTGATCATTTAATATGGGGAAGTGCCAGGGGAGAAAAAGCTAGAATATTGGTTAGCTAGAAGACCGGCCACAGTAGGGATTGAAAGGAGGGAAAATAGGGATCCAAAGGGGGGGGGGGCATCTGCAAAAGAGCCATGTGCAACAATGGGCTTAAAAGACCCTAAGGTTCAGCCCATTAAGACTTCCAAAATGCTAAGGTTCCAAAATTCAAAGGTTGTGTCCAAAGGTCAAGCATGGGGGGAATTGGATGCTTTGTGTGTGTCCCAAAAGTCTTTATCAATCTCTACATAGGAGGGGGAGAGCCTTGGGAGTAGGGGATGAGAGAGAAACTCTCTCTCACACACACACACACACAAGCTCCCTTTACACAAAGGGAATGAGGGACACATGTGAGCTCCCTAGCCTAGATGCCCACAAGGTGTACCCAATTCCTATTGGATGGCCTTGGAGGTGGACCAATGAGAATTAGGCTAGAGTAAATCTAGTTTAATTAATTTAAAAACACTTAATAAAAGAACCAATGAGAATTAAGCTCTGTAGAAGACTATTGGACAGTCTCCCAAGGGGTCCAATGAGCATTCAATAGCCCAATGGCTTGCTTGATTCCTATTGGCCAGGAGGCAAAGGGGTCCAATGAGAGTTTAGTTGCATTTATTAATTACATAAAGCTCTCACAAAAGGGAAAAGGGGGACATATGTCAGAAGGCTATCACTTATACTGCTTAATTATCATTGGCTAGCCCTAGGGAGGTCCAATGAGACTGTAGCATGAGAAAATAGCAAAATGGGTCGACCAAGAGAGAGAGGGGGCTGATTTTTGCAAGGCATTATCACATACACACTCACACAATCTCATGTGTGAGTTAAAGAAGCCTCTCTCTCCTTCTCAAGATTTAATGAAAAGCTTACCATCTACTCCAAGCTTGTGAGAAGGGAGGCCTACACCAACAACTCTTAGCTTTGTGATGCAAATCCAACCAAGAGCCAAGCTTCAATGCATGCTCATCTCCTCTACCATGCTAATTACTAAGCTAAGCTATGCTAATATGAGTGATTATGTGAGGAGATGTACATCTTTCTCGTAAGAATACTCCTTCTTTCTCTCAATCTACTCTCATACCCCGCTAGCTCTCACCATCTTCGAAGGTGTGTGAGGTCTTGGGTCTGAGACCACAGAGAATTGATGTTGTGTTTGATAAGTGTTTTGCTTAGTGCATGAGGCTTTCATCTTCATTGCACTAGCTAGTCTTGAAGGAACACAAAGAATTGTATTGTACAATCTCTCTCTTGATGGGAGAAACCATAATACAAAGCCTTTTGGAGGGGGGACCGGCTCCATGTAAATCCGATCCTCAACTGTTGTCAATAACTTAAGTTCTCTCTCTTTTGAAAGTATTGTTCATGCTATCTAACTAGGTGTTATGCTTTTTGTTGCTCTCCACCCAAGCACTCTTGTAATTTTCATTAGGAATCTATTCTAATGAAATGCCCACTATGTTCATATTAATTTCTGCTACACACAAGCTACTAGGCCATTAGATGTTACACCAAATTTTCCTTTGTATCTCAACACAAATCATGAAATGTTTCAATCATGGTTGTGACCCGCAATGACAAGGGAACAAGAGTTCGATAGGGGAGAAGTCCCTGTTACAAATGGATCATATGTGACCCCTATAGTCTCACCCATGCCCATATACTCTTATTCTTATCCCAAGGAGAGCAAGTGACCAACAACGGTACTGACAACGGTAGGATTCCCCTATATGGAGAGAATCAAAACGGAAAGAGGGTTTGCAATGGAACCACTTGTTGAAAGGTTATATAGAGGATATGGGACGGGGGAGCAGTTGACAGAAGATCGAGACATGAACGAGACCCTTTGAGGGGAGAAGCACAAGGAGATTCCACAGTTAGATTAGTGGAACAAAGAGGTGTAAGACCTTCTCAAGTCTAGAAATAAGTACACAAAAGGTATTCAGGAGAAGGGATCCTAGAGATCACGTGGCAACGTTCTTGAGAGTGATCCGAGCAAAAAGATTTTAGAGACTTTGATACACAATTTACTGGATTTGGACTCACTCTAGAGGAGGACATCGCCACCTGGTTTCATTCTGTTGAAAGACGAGATTTTTGGACCATCCAAGAAGTTTTTGACGAGTTTGTGGAGGAATTATCTCAAAGAGAGATAGCCCATAATATTGTCTCTCAAATCCACAAGTTTAAAACCAAAAAAAGGGAGAATTTGTCAAAAAGGCATCCCTACGATTGAAACGATACATAAAGTTCTGTCCAATGGAAGAACTACCTACTCAATCCATGATGGTGTTGATATTTATCCACGCCTTGCAAAATGAAGACGTTCAAAAGGATTTGCAGAAAAGCCTCACCATTAGAAAGAGGATGGGGTCTAGAAGGGCCTCTTTATTTTCCATGAGATGCATGCCACGTGTGCAAGAATGATGGGTGTGTAAGAGACGTGTAAGAGTGGTCAAAGGATGCACTTTTCCCCTCCAAAAAGGAGGTGGACAACTTTATGATTTTTGGTCTTCCACAATTTGTTTATATGATCTCCAATTTGAGTAGAGATTATATATCTGTAATCTACTCGCCAAGCTCTTTCCATAGATATGTTACATGATATGGTTTTTCCCGCTAGATTTTAAATTTCATTTTGGGGGAAATTTTGAATTCAAATAAACTAGCCGTCAAAAGTTGTCCTTTGATTGCTTCTTAATACTAGAGGTTTGGCTCCCTTAAAGTGCCAAATAAAGAAGCCCTCCTAGACCCCATTCTCTTCCTAATGTCTAAATGAGTTAACCAAAGAGGCTTTGTTCCTGGTAGATAACTTTGCAATCTACAGAGAGATCTAAGAGACAGAGATGATGATCTCAACAAAGTGGATCAAAGTTTGGAAAGACAATACAACGAAACGAACTAGGAGTAAATCACGAGCGATTGATAGAGGAGGTGCTAAAGAGGATTAGCCCATTTGCCAAGCCATAAGCTATGCCATTAAAGTGGTGCGCCATCAAACAGAAATGGACAAATCTTGTTACTATAAATGCTACTACAATAAAGGCTATGTGCAAGAACAACAATATGTTCCCCAACCGCAAGTAGCACCGTCTCAAGTATCACTAGTGCCTAGATATATTGTAGGGAATTTTCCAGGACCAGCGACCACAGCCCGTTTTAGGGCAACAACCACCACTTCCGGGGACAAGACCAATACGGGTGACATATAAGCCCACTATGTAAGAACAAGAGGAACAAGCCTTAGTGCTTGTACCTCTTTATTACGAAGAGCCAAGTGGAACAATTGCTTGCCCAACATACTACCCACCAAAAGAGCGAAGAGTGCTGAAACCATGGAGCATGATCAGCAATGTTGGACCACCAACAACGGCACATGATACATGAGAAATTATATATAGTTTGGATGAGAGAACATTGTTTCTCATAGGCAATGGAGACTTCAATGGACCAAGACCTTCTTGCCAACAAAGGGGTGCTCAAGGAGCTCCACGACAACCGCGCTGGGACCATGCTATAAATGTGGGGGAGACCATCTTATGAAAGATTGTCCTCATACGGAAATTATCTGAGTCAATGCATATTGTCCAGGCTGCAACATTAGTAATTTGATCGCCGATTGTCCAAAAAATCCATACAAATCGATTAAAGCAACCATAAACATTTTGGAGGCTATCCCTTCAAGTAGTGGTTCCAAAAAAGAAACAGTAATACTTATAAAGGTCATCACACGAGCTCATGCTCAAAAAAGGAAAGGGGGACTTGAAAATGAAGAATCAAGACATAAAACACCTAGCATTGAACAAAAAAGCCAATGAAACACATGAAAAGATAGAAACGCACGCATAGAAGTGAGGAAAGAAAGAGAACAAAATGTCATAAAAATGGAAGAATTACAGCAAACCAAAGACATGCTAGAAAAACTTGAAAGACGAGCACTTCAAAAACCAGAAACACCAACAGATATAGAGCTTGAGAAGAAAGGGAAATCAGAAAGTGCGGGATCAGGCGAATCTGTGCTAGTAGAGAAAGTAAACAAACATCTAGATGCACCCTTGAAAGCATTCAACTCAAGGCTTAAAATTGACCACCGTCAAGAACAGAAATGGATGACATCCTATGCTGATTTAGAAAAGCAGAGGCTAGAAATGTGTCAAAAGATGATCCAAACTGCACAAACCTTACTAGAACCAACTTCAAGGAAATAGGTGGAGGAGGTAGAACTTCCAATATCAATACCAAGGAGCCCTCCAACACTGGATCAAAACGATTAACTGTTAGTCCAAAAAATGAATTGGAACCTAAACATCCAATTGAAAAACCGGGGATAGTGTTGAACACAACAAACCTAACATTAGAAGGTTCCCAGCGTATCACACTTGAATTGTATAAAAGCGACGAGGGTTTGAATGAGCTTTGGAGGAAAATGAGGCAAATGAACTAAGCCAAAGGGTTAACAAAACCAATATGGGTCAAGATGGATTTCTTCCCCTTATTGAAGAATTCGAGGCATGACCTCAAGAACAATATCTTGAGATGCACTCTTATTGGGGAGGCAAGGGATCTGTGAAATCTTGGGATAGTCAGCCTATATCTCTGAGAACTTTCCCTCTTATATGGGAAGTATGAAGCAAAGTCGGATGTGAAAGTTGTGCTATCATAGCAACTCACTACAAGGAAGGACATGGACTGAACTCCTGTGACTTGTACCATTACTCTAGCCGAACTTCTTAGAATAAGACCTAATATGTGGAATACGGTAGGCAAATGTCTCAAAAAGTTTGGAGTAAGGGATCCGAATTCACGAATGCAAGAAGGAATCAAGGAATTAGAAAAACCTCAAGAAAACATGCAGCCAATACCCTTAAACAAGGTAGGTGAATACTGTGAAGGGAAAGATGGAAATACCACGCTCCTAGTTGAATTAGAAGGTGTCACAACCATGGAAATTCTTGAGAGTGGAGCTGATGTAGCCATCATGACAAAGGATGTATGGAAGAAATGGGGAAAACCAGCTTTGAAAACCACCAGGATGAAGTTGCAGTTGGCTGACGGTTATATGGAGAGGCCCATAGGGCTTTTGGAAAAAGTAGTTGTTACGTGTTGCGGAATCGAGTACGAGCATACCTTTGCAATCGTGTATTTTGGCAAGAAAAATAACCATGACATAATACTGGGATGACCTTTCATGTGACAATTAAAGATGGTCCAAGATTAGGGCTACAATCACATACACCTCAGACACATGGAGACTACTACGAAAATAAGCCTTAAAGACCATGGCTACTAAGATGTGGACAAAACCCCGCTAGAGGAGTTTGATTCTGCTACACTAGTAGGGTCAGAACTCCTAGACTGGCTAGGTAAACCAAAGGAGTTATGGATGTGTAGGGCATCCAATTGTGGAAGCCTAAAACTAGAAGAATGTATTCTAGAAAGAGAGATTGAGTATATAGAATATATTTCGAAAACTTTTCCAGAAGATGTTGGGGTATAGGCGCCTATGCCTTGCCCGGTCGCCCAGAGTCTGGGCGCCCACTGACTTGTATACCTTATACATAGCATAAGTGTATAGGGGGCTGCTCACTCTTTGAGTCTCCCCACCCATATATGTGTGTCGTGTGTCTCCTTCTCTCTCTCACTCTCCGTATGTGGTGCTCTCCGATCCCCTTCAATTGGTATCAGAGCGACAGGTGTGGGAGCGTAGATGGACGGCTTCGCAATGAACTCGTCAGCTATGGCAGAGAGGTCACAGATCTGAGCAAAGAAATAGAGGAGGCTTGTGGACAGCCATACAGAGGCTTGCAGGAGAGCTCTTAGGAGCTTCCTAGTGCTCACAAATCACTCCACAGTTCCTCTACAGATCAGCCCACTGTGTACAACATTTTCCCTCTTCTCGGCGGCAAGCTTTGCAACGGCTACATCGCTGTGACAGGTTGGAGCTTGGATCTTCCATAGACATGGAAGCATTGTGAGATTGTTACATTCATCTCACGCATCGAGGTGGGAAGTGAGTTTGAGCCTTTCTATGAGCTCAAAAAAGCACATAAGAACGTCGTTCAGTTTTTGGCAATTTGACAGCAGTAGTCTACTGTTTTGCTCATAACTTGAGCTACAAAGCTCCAATTCCAAAATGTTTTGGTTCAAAACGGAGCTGGCTTCAAATTCAACGACTTTGTAGAAGGAATCATTTTTTGATTCAGAGTGCAGGTGGGTCTGAAATTAAAAACACAGAGACTATTTTTCAGGACAGTTTTGGGCTCTGTTGTTTTCTTTGCTGCAGACAGCTTACCAGTGCACACTGCAGGTAGCAAGCACATTTGCAGGTGTTACAAGATGGGGTTTGACTCCCAGGTATAGGTTGAGTCTAGTACTCCCACAAGTGTTTCCAGTTGCAGTTGAGTGGTTCTTCTGCAGTGTTGTGGCTTGCATACATGGTCTTTGAGCGGGTAATGCTCTATGTATGCTTATGTGATGAGCAGTAGATCTTGTGAGCAAGTGCAGAGGTTGGTTGTGGATGACATAAATGGTCACCTGTGGTACTCTTTGTGATCATTTGTGGACACAAGTTTGTAGAGCTTATGCATGTATGTTGAGTGTAGTTTGATGCGCATTGATTGCTCATTGTATTGAGCTTGTAGGACAATGGTTATTTTGTGTTGATAGCCATTGTGCGTCGAAACTCTAGCAAAATTTTCTCAGGAGTTTTATGCGCATCATTTATGTGATCTAGGTAGAGATTGCGAGTTGCACTCAGCATTTAACTGCGGTGTTCTCTGTAGGTGGGAGATTTGTGCGTGTGTATGCATCGATACCGCACAGTGTGGGCTTGGTGATTAGCTCATGGTTTGACAGGCGTACAATTATCTTGGCACACTCACATGAGTGAATATTGTGATGTATGCTTGTGTGGCTACGAGCTAGGTAGAGATTGCGGGTTGCACTCAGCATTTGCGTGCGGTGTTCTCTGCAGGTGGGAGATTTGTGCGTGTGTATGCATCGATACCGCACAATGTGGGCTTGGTGATTAGCTCACGGTTTGACAGGCGTACAGTTATCTTGGAACACTCACAGGAGTGAATATTGTGATGTATGCTTGTGTGGCTACGAGCTAGGTAGCCGGATTCGAGTCATATTGACTTGTGATTTTGTGCAAGGTTTTGCACGGTTATTGGTGCAATTTTGCATCAGGTTTTGAGCCATATTTGCAGACTTTTGTTGATACAATTCGAGCGAGTTTAGGGCTGATTTGGTTGACATTTGCTAATTATTGTTGGTTGCTCTTTTGCGAGCATTATGGATGATTTTTCATTTGACTTCCAACGTTAGGGTTTGACACAGTTTGATGGTGCAGATTTTGTTGCTTGGAAGGAGCATATGCTTGTTGCATTGGCGGATTTGGGGCAAGATAAACCCTTGTGTGGTTTATTGGCGAAGCCCAAGTCTATGCGTGATGATGATTGGCAGGATCTTGATGAGTTAGCCATGTCTACGATTCATTTGCATCTGGTTGAGTCTGTTTACTGGCAGGTCTCGAGGGAGACTACAACTCAATGCTTTATGGCAGAGTTTACATGCTATGTACACGACATCCATGTCTACAGGGGAGTCTAGTCCCACTTATATGTCCATGGGAGATTGGTCCCACACGCAAGTCTCGACGACATAGAGACTTGACATGTTGGCATTGTGGACATAGATGGCACATTAGGCGTCGATGTTTCAGGCGTTTGAGACAACGGAGGCGACAGATGCGTGATGCAGATTTGGGCATGACAGATGCTAGTGAGATCAGTAATGTGGTTACCGAGTATGCTTGTGACGGCGATGTCACATTTACATCTAGCTTGTCTTCAGACGATCTTATATCTACGGATTGCATATCGGATTGCACATTGTCTTCACATTGGTTACTAGATTCGGATGCTACTTTCCATGTCACATGGCATCGTGAGTGGTTCAGCACGTTTTCTAGTGGGACACTTGGTTGTGTGCACATGGCTGATGGTGTTGTGTATGACATTGAGGGTGCAGGAGACATATGTTTGTCCTTGCCCAGTGGTATTAGATTTACCCTGCGTCATGTGCGTTATGTGCCAGATTTGAGACGGGATTTGATCTCAGTCAGACAGTTACGGGATAGTGGATGTCGGGTATCGCTGCTTGAGCGATCTTTTGCGCTGCAATTGGGTTCGCTAGTGATTGCGAGAGGTGCTAGAGTTGGCACATGGTACCCATTGCACATAGTACTGGTGCGAGATGGTCGAGTCTCAATCTTGTTATAGCCATGCAGTGAGCGAGAGACCCGGACAGTCTCTTTTGCTCATGGGTTGCAGGGTGCTTTGCATGGAGTGCAGAGTAGTGAGCTCGTTGTGCACACAATTGGGACACGACTTGAGCAGTCACACAGAGAGGTGACAAAGTCAGACATGCGTGCTTTGCTAGTGACTGAGCATAGCAGAGAGTCAGTTGTGCGAGATACTTCTATGCAGGATAGACAGGTAGAGCGGTCTTGCTCTAGTGAGTTACGATAGGAGGACGTTGTGCAAGAGTCTATGCATACGGAGTTAAAGCATGAGAGCTCTAGTGAGTCACAACAGATTGAGTGGTCATGTTTGAGTGGATGATTGCAGAGGAGGCTGAGATGTCAGCGATTATGCAGTTATTCCTTTCTATGCTTGACAGTGAGCATGGGGATGTAGTTGTGCATGATATGTCTTCCAGCAGACACCTAGAGCAGCTCCTTTGCTCTGAGGTTGCACGACAGGTTGATGCGTCCTTTGTGGACAGTCAGGAGATAGATATGGCTGACACGCCTTGTCAGTCAGAGATGCCTATTGCCAAGGATATATATGTTGATGTATGCTCCGTAGAGCTAGCAGAGCCTGCTAGCATTGCATTGACATTCGGTGGTCTCATGTATGAGATGCTAATCTTGAGACCGGATATCGCAACTATAGTTGGAGCATTTGCAGTTGGGGTTGTCAGTCATTTGTTGACTGATGATGGCATAGTGCACGAGGGAGATATGCAGGTATTGCGTACATACTTGCAGTACGTGTGCGGTACGTCTGGTGGTGTATGGACTTACACGGGAGCAGGACAGCTAGATGCACACAATCATAGCCAGCCAGTGGGCATTGGTTGAGAGAGATTTTCTCTCGCCTTTTGTAGTCTTTAGTCGTGTGTCTCCTTCTCTCTCTCACTCTCCGTCTGTGGTGCTCTCCGATCCCCTTGAGAAGAGTCCTTAGAACCTTTAGAATGGACACATATTCTAGCAACCTTAGATGTTTGTGCTATTGGGGAGGGACCAATGACTAATTTTTGTGACCAGGATGGTTATGATGTAAATCCATACTACATGGTTGAGTTAGTAGGAAATGATGGTTACCAAGGCTCAGAATAATAAAAAAAAGTTGAAAATAATCAATAAGTAGATGGGGAGCTGCTCCACAATTCTACAGATCATCTTGAATAAGATGATAATGTGGAATCTAATGAATGCTCTGATAACCCAGTGAGCCAGTCCCAAAGATGTAAATATGAACTCAAAAGTTGAACGCAAAAACTAAATAAAAAAGAAAAGGGACAAAATCGAGCAAGGTAGAACAATAGAAATTGATGAAGGTTGAACATAAGAAAAGCTACAAAGATCTCAAGAAAACTCTGAGGGAAGTTTGGATGACCGAAACTGACAACGGAGAGGATGAGAAAGAAAATAGTGAAAACCATATGAGTATACCATCACATTACAAAAAGTTCACTATTCAAAGCAGAAAGATAGTGCTGACACAACCCAAGAGAGAGCGACAGGAGGAGGAGTCCTATGATGGGCCGGAAGATGCAAAGAAATTAGACCTAGCAAGACCTGGAGAAAAACCACAACCCGTCTATATGGCGATTTGAGCCATGAAGAGGAAGAAGATCTTCTCATCCTTCTTTATGAATATAAGGATATGCTTGCTTGGTCTTATAAGGATTTAAAGGGAGTGGATCCAAAAGTATGTCAGCATACTATCACTTTAAAACCTGATGCAAAACCTAGCAGACAAAGGCCATACACATACAATGACACCTTTGCTAAGCATATCAAGGAAGAAATCTCTAAACTTAAAGAAGCAGAGTTTATCTATGAGATAGAGCACGCTGATTGGGTATCACCAATTGTTGTTGTACCTAAAAATAATGGTAAACTCCGAGTGTGTCTCAACCTCAAAAAAGTCAATGCAGCCACAATAAAGGATAATTATCCCTTACCAACTACGAACCACGTTGGTGCAACTAAAGTTGGTATGCATTGGGAAGTGTGCTAGCATGCGCATGACAAAGGGCTAAAGTAGGTAGGAAGACCATGGGCAGGAGAGTGGATGTGGAAATGTATGCTTAAAGTGGTTTTTAGGCTCGAGGGGCCTCCAAATTGGGATAATTGAGATGGTAGATCAAGGTGCCCAAAGTGCGGGAATGTGTCCTAGAATAAAGTGTGCCCGTCCAGACGGCTCGTCAAACGGGGGAACGGTGTGAAAGATATGCCAGTCCGAAGTTAGAAGGCTTTGTAGATCTCGATGGACAGGGCAGATACAGACAGGAGGCCGAAACTAGGAACAATGGATACGCGTGTAAAGCTCAAGCTGTGGAGCATGCCGGTCTTTTCGGTTTGCCATTTGGAGCTCAAATGTGCAAGTTATGGCCTGTGGAATAATTGTCGGGGGTCGGATACGTGCTCACTGGGCCATGTCGGTAAGCGTGCACACAGAAGTTTTCTTGAGCTCGCTAGGGTTCTATAAAATTGCATGCGATGTGGGGAGTCCACCAAAATTGGCGGCTTGCTGATCGGACTTATGGACCTCGAGACGGGCCCAGTTCAAGTTGGCAGGCAGTCATGGCGAAAAAGGATCGGGTGGTTTTCCCCCATCTTTGGACATGTTTTCAGAGGCCATGGTACGGAATGTTGGGGAAGCGCGAGGATTTTGGGGCCGGAAAATGGATCTCTCGTGCAACATAGTCAAAAAATTCGGATGGCAAGCCCTGGTTGTGTTGTGAGCAGTGAGCACCGACCATGTGGGAAACAAGGACTCTTTGGTTGTGAATTGAAAAGGAAAGGAAAAAAGGTGGCTAGACTCAAGGGGGGGAAGAAGGAAAACAAAAGTTCAAGGCTTAGTTGGAAAAGGCAGTCAAAGAGGCACTGGCACCGCCGGGCGCCATTGCTAAAAAAAAGTTACTTTGCCTTGAGAAAGAAAAAAGGGTAAAGTGAAGAAAAGAAGGGGCGACATTTTTTTTCGAGGACAGGCGGGATTTTTTTCTTCTTGCTGGGGAGGGAGGAGGAAGAGAGCTGGAGAAAGAAGGCGGCTTTGTGCGCGCGGCGGTTGAAGTCGCCAAGCCATGGTGAAGCGTCATCCGTGAAGCGGGTTGGAACAGCAAGTTCTCTGCAGAAAGGGGAGCCAACGAGGGCTTCCACGAGAAGGATTTACTACGCAAGCGAAGATGGTGGTGGATTTTTCATCGAAGTGTATGCCCAGGGAGTCAAGTTTCGAGAGAAGTGTGTGCCCCTCGGCACGGATTGGTGATGGCCATGGTGGAGCTTAGAGCACGGTTTATGGAGTTTGTACAGGGTGCTTTCCTTTGAAGGAGAAGCTTTCATTACTGATTTTGGCGTCATCTTTCCCCCCTTCCCCCCTTTCTTCTTTGCTCGTCTTCAGGGTGTGTGGTGCCGGTGTGTGTGAGCATGTGCGTCCCCCGGCCCCCCTGTGTGTGTGAGAGAGAAAGAGAGAGAGGTGTCGAGATGTGGAAGAGCTGGAAGTGGGCAAGATCGGCGTGATCGCTCTCTAGCAACTGTGCAGAGTGTTTGTGTGTTGGGCGAAGTGCAGGCGAGGCCCTGCTACTGTGAATCGTTTTTTTTGAAGGTGTTTTCGAGAGGATAGGGGTGTTGTGAATACCCTGAGCTATATAGGGGCAGTTGTTTGTGTCTCGGGTGTGTTCCCTATTCCCCCTCTCCAACATCCTTGAATGAGTGGAAAGAAAGCATCCATGTTCCTTCTTGGATGTATTCTTTGGCTACACTCAACATGCCATTGCACCCGAGGACCAATATAAAATGGCATTTTCCACAAAATGGGGCACATTTGCATTTCGGGTCATGCCGTTTGGTTTGACAAATGCACTTGCAACATTTAAAAGATTGATGGCCCATGCCTTCAAGGAATACTTGAGGAATTTCTTGGAGATCTATATGGATGACCTATGCATACACTCTCTGCAAAGAGAGGAACATGCTGAACACCTCAAAAAGGTATTCAAGAAATGCACGACATATAGGATTTGCCTTAATCCAAAAAATTCATTTTCATGGTAAGACAAGGATGAATCTTGGGGCATATTGTCTCGGAACATGGCATCTCCACAGATTTGGATAGGATTAAGGTGATTATTGAAATGCCTAAGCCAATCAATGCAAAGAAAGTAGAATGCTTCATGGGACATTGTGGTTATTACAGGAAGTTCATACACATGTATGCAATTATTGCACAGCCCCTGTATAGACTTATAGTGATCTTTGAATGGACAAATGAGTGCGAGGAATTATTTAAGAAATTAAAACATGCCCTTGTATCCGCTCCAGTGCTACGAGCACATGATTCGGAAAAAAACTTTCACATCCATATAGATGCATCTGCATTTTCTATTGGATGTATTCTGGCTCAACCAGGAGAGCGAACCATGGATTTCCCAGTCAGCTATTCCAACCAACACCTAAATAGTGCTAAAAACAATTAGACAACCACTAAGAGAGAGGGGCTTGGCATGATTTATGTTGTTAAGAAATTTTGGCACTATCTTCTCGCAAATAATTTTGTGTTTTTCACAAACCATCAAGTCCTTTTATACCTTTGTCAACAAACCATGCAACACCAGGCAAATTGTCAGATAGTTCATCATATTGCTGGAGTTTGAATTTACAGTAGTGGTTAAAAAGGGAAAGACACATCTTTGAGTAGACCATCTCTCTCGATTACCTAATGGAGACAATCCAGTGGGTGTAGATGATGATCTCCCAGATGCATATCTTTTTAATATAGAAATGGTACCTAAGTGGTCCCAAGAAATCACAAAGATACTATCAGGGTGGGGAATTCTACAAAATGGACCAAGACCATAAACTAAGAACCATCTGTCAAGCTAGGAACTTTCAGTTGATTGGAAGACGGTTATATAATTTAGTCTTTGACGGTGTCCTAAGAGTGTGCGTAAACCCTGAGGAATACAAAACATATTTATTGGAAGCACATAATCAGGCTTTAATGCTTCATTGTTCATCCACAAAAACCTTCCAACACTTGCATGACAATTAGGAGTGTATTGGCCATGGATGTGCATTGATGTTCATGTTTATGTAACTAGTTGCACCAAATACAGAGCAAGCCCACCCATCGACCATGCGACATTGTTTCAAGTAACACTTACACCAAAATGGAGTCAATACATTGTTGAGATCTTGGAGAAATAGACATTCCTTGAAAATATCACCAAAGGACGACAGAAAATGATAGAAATAGAAGCTCGTGATTTCACTCTGATTGAAAATTTACTCTATAAACGAGGTGAGGATAAGCAGCTTAGGCTGTGTGCAACTGAGAACATGTACATTCCAATCCTCGAACAAGCACATGAAGGGATTACTGGAGGCCATTTCTCAGGAGAAAAGACATCAAAAATTTTCCTCATCTCTGGAGTATGGTGGCCAACATTACATATGGAAGCTAACGAATATAAAAAAGGATGTGAGTCTTGTCAATGAACAAACGTACCCATAAAGCGGGATGAAATGCCCTTGCGGTGGCCAATGGTGGGAGCCAGATCTTTTTCCAAGTGGGGGATATACTTTATTAGACCGATCTCATCCCCTGCTTACAAAACACATGCCTAGTATATCATTGTGGCCACAAATTATCTTACCAAATGGGTAGAAGCTAAAGCTACACAAAAGGCTAATGCCAGGACTACATCACAATTTCTATATGAACATGTCTTTGTTAGGTATGGTCTACCTATCAAAATTGTCAGTGATCGATTGAGGCACACATTTCATGAATGAAATAATCGAGAATCTTCTGGAAGACTTCATGATAGTTCACAAGAAGTCATCTCCCTACCATCCCCGCTAATGGCCAAGCGAAATCCACAAAAAAGGCTTTGTGTACAATCTTAACTAAGATAGTATCAAAGTCTACATTCCACTTTATGTGCATGAAGGATTACTTACAAAGCACAACACCATACAACATGGTGTTTGTACTTAATGATATACTACCTATGGAATTCTTAATCCCAACACTAAGAGTAGCAAAATTTTAGAGTGGACAAGTCATGGAATGTCCTCACGAATAGATGACCTTGAAAAGCTAAGATGAGCTTTGCTTGAAAGTAGTAGCTTCTATCTATGCACAAAAACAAAGGCAATTTTTTTTTTTTGATAAGCATATACGCTCCAAAAAATTTAAAACAGGCCATTATGTATTGGGTTACACGCTAAAAAAACATGCAAAGAAACTTAAAAATCAAGGGACACGACCCTTTGTGATCAAAGACTTCTCACCAAGTGGGGCCGTCAAGCTTGCTACATTGGACGGGGAGGAAATTCCTAACTGGATTAGTGGTTGTGGAGATTAAAAGAAATTCATCTACCATTAACCCCAAATATGCTCTAACAAATCCATTACGCAAAGAAACGGAAGCAAGAAAAATAGAACATTGTTGCAGAAGCTCAAGCAGAAGCCAAGGAGACAATAGCAAAAGGGAAGCTTCTTTGACAACAATTCAATTACTCAATGAGTTGAGTCAATCTCTGGCTTGAGCACTTTTATCACTTTATCCCTGTTTATTTTCTCAAGAAGAGAATGCAAAGTGCTACAATTTTGGTAAGCCCAAAGTTTCATTTACCCCCTCAGCTGTTCCTTTTTGTATTCTTGATTTGAAATTGTATTGTATCTGACTATAATTATGACTCTTATTGCAAAAGTAGCTTGAGAGAGAGAGAAAGAGACAAAGGGAGAGAGAGAGAGAGAGAGAGAGAGAGAGAGAGAGAGAGAGAGAGAGAGAGAGAGAAAGGTTAACATCAAGTGGTGTAGCATGACTATCTTTCATAATTTTCACGTACTCATATCGGGAAAAACTTATAGGACTTAAGTCACACACCTTCATTTGCATCAAACACACCAACCATATCATCTACTTCATCCATATTAGAGCATTTTGAAGCTATCTCCCAATCCATATCATCGACATTCTCAACTTTTGTAGCTATAGCTTCATGGGTTTGGAAGACATCGTAGTACTTTTGTGTTTCTCTTGTTCCAGAAGGGTGAAGATGGTTTCGTTTCTTGGTATACATAAAGTCAAATGCCAACAAATAATGCTGCAACAAATAGACCCCTAATTGAAGTGTGTTGCAGATCCACTTTCTCCCCACCATACTCCTTCCACCATAGAGGTGCACTCCTGTGTGAAATGGCATCTGTATGCCATGGATCATGGAGCATGCCAACTCTATTAGCATAATCAACTCGCTAATGGAACACACTTTTCCCATTCTCCCATCCCAATAGTTGAGAGCACACTTTTTTGAAGTCGGTCATGAAGTCTTCTTGATTGGATGATTTTTGATGCATTTGGAATTTGCAATTCAATACAAATGCAGCACCATGCAACGTTGTATGCAACTGTACCCATCGCTTGTTGGCAATTGTAATTGTGGCAACTTTGTCCTTTGCACCAAATCCAACATGCTCTCTTTCTTTGCGTAATGCTTCTGACAAATACCAAATAAGAAAGAGTATTCATTGACTATTTGCAAAAGATCTACAAATGGTTTGGCCAAGTGACAATTCTCTCTGCATTGTGACAAAAAACTCACCAATTTACAAGTTGTGCATCTTGTAGCTGCCTCTTGGTAGCTAGGATACTTGCTAAGCCAGGCATCCCATCATCTATCGGCTATCATTTCAATCAAAGCAGAATTCACTTCTTGAAATGTGGCAAGAACATAGTATGCAATTGTAAACCTTGTCGCACAAAATATCTATAAAGTTTTATTGGGTGATTTTGTTTGAAAAGAGCATACAAAAATTCATGCTCTCTAAGAAATATCACCACATGATTTGCATCCAGTGCATTTGTTTTAGGAGAAACATTTTACCAATGTATTTCAATAGAAAAGTAAAAGTATATGTTGCACATGGTACCCAAGTAATCTCTAGGTACTTAACTTGGATATCCCTCCCCGCAGCCTTGTAATTGGATGCATTATCTATGACAATTGTAGTCACATACTTTGGCCACCTACCCTTGCTATGGCGCATTTTTATATCCTTGGTAGATAATAGATGGTCTTATCTTTCAAAGAGCTGTCAATGGCTCTATGAACATGGACCCTCTAGGGTTGATAAGCATCACATTGATGAGCGGCTTCTTCTGATAGCTGGTCCATCCATCCAACGCTATAGTGCAATAATATGCAAAAACAAAGTTTACCATCATGCAGTTGAGGATGGCTTCAATACGTCTTTTAAATTTATCTAGATACTTTGTGCACATCTTATTATAATCAGGAAGCACAAACCCTTTTTTGGTTGTGCTCATTAAAGCATCTTGAAATATGGGACTTTGCATAGCATTGAATAGTATACCGCATGCCACAAAAGCTTGCGTCCATTTCAAGTGCAACTCAAGAAACCATTGCTTATATAACACTTCATACATCATTTATCCATTGGATGATGCTTTACTAACTTTAGTTGAGATAGGATCAGCTATTGCTGACTTTGAAGCATGTCCATGAAGAGGAGTTGATTGGGGAGTGTGATCATTTGCTTCCATAGGCACATGCTCTATACCCTCATTGAAAATAGACATTTAAAAATCTATTGCAACTTGTTTGGCAATAAAAGTTTTCTTTTTATCTATAAGAATATGCTTTGCTATGCGAACGTACTCTGGCAATCTAGCATGAATATATCTGGCGGAGCCGTACACTTTGACAGATTAACATGGACTTAAAGAAAATGATCTTTGATTTTGATCACATTACCACTCAACTCATGGCTACAAGTCTTGTATTTCAATTGAGATGCATTCTTCCCAGCATGCAGCTCGTGGACATAACTCCACTCATGTCTTTTGACCATGCTAACAGATGAATTTAATCTACTAGAAACAAAAAATTCAGCTTTCAATTTTGAGGTAAGAAAAATTTCAAACCAACAAACTACAGAAGCAATTCTATATTAATCAATATAGTGATTAGAATTTGTCCACAATATCAATTAGACTCGTGCTACATTATCAATTAACAATAAGCATTGATAGTCTTATTGTTCTTCATGTATAAATTCATGTTAATCAAATTACCTTTTCAAAAACAATATAACTTCATCACTTCAAACAAAACATTTCAATCACAATGCTCACATTGCACTACATCAATTTATCTAAAGTGCAAGCTTTTGGCTTTCACACATTACAATAATTGATAATCTTAATCACTTATTTAAAAGAATAAAAATAAATCTCATCATCACATTGCACTATATTGATTTATCTAAAGTGCAAACTTATAGATTCCAAACATTACAATAATGACTCCCCATGTTCAAGGGAGAAGGACCCAACCTTAAGCGGGATGATGAACAATGGTTGGACACTATGGATGACTACTTTCTTGCTGGAGGGACTGCTCAGAAGCATCAAGCGATGCTAGGTATGTTCCGCCTCAATGGAGACGCTAAAGTCTGGTGGAAACAATAGTGTAGAGACAATCCTACCATTAATCCCTCTTGGGAGAAGATGAAGCAAGCAACTAAAGAATGCTATCTCCCTCTGATAGATGAGGCTATTAAGATGAACAAGTTTTTTAGTCTATGCCAACTAGAACTTTCATTCGAGGAGTAGTACACCAAGCATGTGTCTTTACAACTACTATGCTCCCTAGATGACAATGGAGCAATAGATTGCTCGTTTTGTCAAGACATTAACAAACCATCGAGCACACTCCTTGAAGCTATGAGGCCAACATCAATTCAACATGCTCAAGTATCAAAGCTAAACCTCTTCCAGTAGAAGGAGTCACCCCTACAAGGAACTACAGTACTTTCAACAACTCTAGGAGCAGAGCTAGGGGAACTTTCAACCAAGGATATCAACAACGTGGAGTGGCTACGGTAGTAATCTTAGAGAAGGACATCTCAAATGTTAGGTGGTATGGATGCAATAAAATAGGTCACCATAGAAATAATTTTTCAGAAGCAAGGTTGGGAGAAGGACCCAACCTTGACCGTGATGCTGAAGAATGGCTGGATGCTATGGATGACTACTTTCTTGCAGGAGGGACTGCTCAGGAGCATCAAGCGATGCTAGGTATGTCCACCTCAATGGAGACGTTAAACACTGGTGGAAACAACACTGTAGAGACAATCCTACCACTAATTTCTCTTCGGAGAAGATGAAGGAAGCAACTAAAGAATGCTATCTCCCTCCTGTAGATGAGGCTATTAAGATGAACAAGTTTTTTGGTCTATGCCAACTAGTACTTTCATTGGAGGAGTATTACACCAAGCATGTGTCTTTACAACGATACGATCCCTAGATGACACTGGAGCAGTAGATTGCTCATTTTTTTCAAGACATTAACAAACCATTGAGCACACGTCTTGAATCTATGATGCTCAAGTATCAAAGCTAAATCTCTCGCAGTAGAAGGAGTCACCCCTACAAGGAACTATAGTACTTTCAACAACTCTAGGAGCAAAGCTAGGAGAAATTTCAACCAAGGATATCAACAACTTGGAGTGGATACGGTAGTTATCTTAGAGAAGAACATCCCAAATGTTAAGTGCTATGGATTCAATCAAATAGGTCACTATAGAAATAATTTTTCAGAAGCAAAAAACCCCAATTTTACTGCTGGAACTTTTCCTCTACCTCCAATAAATCAAGGGGACAATCTATGAGGAGATAGAACTGGAGGACGTGGTAGAAGAACAGGAAGTGGAGCAAGAGCTTATGCAATCATGGGAGAACCAACTTGTATGAACGACAAAGATGAAAGAGCCAACAACAATAGGCAGTTTGGTAAACTATTATAAATAGATAATGTAAAAACTTTGAGTTACTTATATCTTATAATGGTATACACTATTTTTTTCTCCAAATTATTTAAGGAATCTAAAATTAAGTTAGTACTCAATCAAGATAATAAGGGTAGATCTAGCAAATGAGAAAGAGGTCCTTGGCATGAAGATAGAATTGGAATCTTAAGAATGAGATAACTATCCAAAAACCAACTCACATTCGCTGTGCACAAGATAGCCTTCCTTGAAAAATGACCTAGATATGGAAATATTAATGTACGAGACCAATAGGAAGCCAAAGTAACTCTTGATATGATACCTCTTAAAACCCTTTACATATTGCTGGTCAACCAAGTTCAGACATAGAGGAGGTACCTCTAGTGCAATGGTGGAAGCTTGTGTTCAACGTAGGCTGCTCAGAATGGAAAGTACAAGCTAAGCGCCTCCAGATTCACAAGGCAGTTGGCCCAGTTTTCAGACTTTCTGAATTTTTTGGCACACATAAAAATAATTCCTCCCCTTCCTCGAAGGTAACTTGCCGACGTTTCTCATCAATGTACTTCTTATACTGATCGTGCGCTTGTCGGACATTTTGACAAGCGAGCTTCAACATATCCATGTGGTCTTGGAGAAAATCCTTAACCTGTTGGAGCTTTTCGGTTGCCAACCCCACCATAACAGGTGACCTAGGTGGAAACCCATACATGAGCATGAAAGGACTAAATCCAGTTGTGACATGCTTAGCACTATTGTAGACAAACTCGAGAATAGGTAAGTATTCCTCCTAGTCTGACTATTTTTTGCAAATGTATGCTCTTAGCATATACTCTAGCACTTGGTTAACTCGTTCAGTCTGACCATGTAGATGTTTTTGGATGATCGACTGTACTGAGGTTGAGTTGTGTACCCAATCATTTGAACAGAGCCCCCCAAAGTGACTGTTAAACTTGGGATCACGATCACTGACAATGTTACTTGGCAAACCATACAACTTCTATAGATTGTCCACAAATAACTTGGCTAGTTCTGGAGTCTTAACCGTTGATTTGGTTGGAATAAACATAGTTTAGTCAACCGGTCTATGACCACCCATACTGAGTCATGACCTTGTACAGTGGTTGGTAAACCCACAATAAATTCCATAGAGATACTTTCCCATTTTCCATTGGGAATCTCTAAAGGATGTAAGAGTCCTCCTACTTTCAGGCACTCTGCTTTGTTAACTTGGCATTTTTGGCAATGCAAGACATAAGCTTGAACAAAGCCATGTAAACCTGGTCAGTAAAACTGTCATCGCACGAGAGCATAAGTCTTTCTAATACCCGAGTGCCCTGCACTTGGACTATCATGACATTCATAAAGAATTTGGCGCCGAATGTCTATGTCCGTCGGTACACAAACTCTCCCCTTATGGAGTAGGTACCCATTGTCGATGGTGAAATGCTTCTATCGCTGTAGTTCATCACTCGATAGAGGAGAACTATGTGTGGAGGTTAACGTTACACTACCATTATTGGAGTGAGAAGGATCCCTCATTTGTACATGGCTCCACACTTTGGAATATACTTCATCATGCTCATATTTTCCTTTGAGAGAATCCAAAAATTCACTACGAAGTTTCGTGAACAAGAGAGAATTGATCTCCCGCATACGACTTAGAGCGTCAACCACCACATTCTATCGTCCTTTACGATATTGAAGCTTGGCGTCATATTCCTGAAGAATCTCGGTCCACCTGGCTTTTCGACCGTTCAAATCCGTTTGTTGTGTAAACCATTTGATGCTTTCATGGTCAAACACAATCTCAAACTGAGCACCATACAAATAATGCCGCCATGTTTTTAAGGCAGACACTATTGCATAAATTTTGTGCTCATAAGGAGAGTTGTTTTGTTGAGCTGCATCAAGCTTCTTGCTTTCAAATGCAATTGGCCATCCGTCTTGTAACAGGACTGCTCCAATAGCACGGTCACTGGAATCCGTTTCCAAAACAAATGGTTTCAAAGGATCTACAATAGCTACTATCACTACAAGAGGCTATTCATATTAGCGACGCTCACACAGCGACGCTAAAAAAAAAAATTCCCGGCGTCGCTATGAGCGTCGCAAATTTACAAAGAAATTTGCGATGCTCATAGCGACGCCGGCTGGGCTAAAAAAATAACCGAGCGTGCCCAAAAACTCAGATCTCAGATCTGAGTTTTTCGGCGCCCTCAAGCAAGGAGCAGGTAACGCTCTCTCTCTCTCTCTCTCTCTCTCTCTCTCTCTCTCTCTTTTTCTTCTCCACACACACACACACACACACACACACACGAGGAGAGGAAGGAGAGCCAGGTATGCTCCTTCCCTCTCCTCATTCTCATGTTCCCTTCCCCTCTTCTCTCTCCCTCTCTCTCTCTCTCACACACACACATACACACACACATAGTGTTTTTGAGAGAGAGAGAGAGAGAGAGAGAGAGAGAGAGAGAGAGTACAAACAAAAACAAAAACGCACACACACATACATAAACAAAGAATGCACACACACATTGAGAGAGGAAAAGAGAGAGAGAGCATGCATAAACAAAAAACGCACGCATTGAGAGAGGAAAAGAGAGAGAGAACATGCATAAACAAAAAACGCACACATTGAGAGAGGAAAAGAGAGAGAAAACATGCATACGATCCAAAAAAATGCACACACATTGAGAGAGAAAGAGAGAGAAACTAATTTAACGTCGTAGGAAACTAATTAAAATTAAAAGACCTAAAGATCTAGCCGACGAGGAGTTGAACTCAAGACCTATTATTCAAGAGGGAAATGGCATAATCAATCTATCATACTTGGCATGGGTGATAGAAAGGTTATACCATTTATCTCTTTTTATTGGCACACACATCCACACACGCGCGCACACACAAGAAGAAGAGAGTTATAACGTCGTAGGAAACTATCTTAAAAGACGTTAAAGATTAGGTTATATGTAGACTTACATTAAATTAGATTTAGGTTTATTTTTAACTAGATTTACGTTTATTTACGCTAGATTTAGATTTACGTTATATTAGATTAGATTTAGGTCTCCATAGACTGCGATGCCTGCATGAAGCGGGTGAAGAAAGCCCTCAATGGAATATAGGGTATTGCTGCCTTCACTCATGGTGGGCTCTGTCGATCCAAAAGTACTGGTGAAATGTCTTCAGAAGATAGGGAAGAAGGTGGATCTTCAGGGCGGCAAGAGTCACTACATCCCCGACACAATGACCATCTAGACAACCTCTACTCATTCAACAGCAACTTCAAAGTTAGTAACAAGAGCAAGAACGGTCTAAAGGGCCAATTGCTGTCGTCAGATGTGGATGGAGATGAGGCAGCGTCACCGCCGGAAGTTAACTCTCACATCTTTAGTGATGAGAATGCCAACTCTTGCCGAGTTATGTGAAAAATTATGTGTTAAATTAGTTTTAAGGTTCTTATAATCCTTGTTAGTTTAGTTCTTTGTTTTTAATATAACATAATTTACGTTAGATTTAGATTTATGTTATATTAGATTAGACTTAGGTTTATTTAGGTTTACCCACACACACACACACACACACACACAAGAAGAAGAGAGTTTTAACGTCGTAGGAAACTATCCCAAAAGACGTTAAAGATTAGGTTAGATGTAGACTTACGTTAAATTAGATTTAGGTTTATTTTTAGTTAGATTTATGTTTATTTAGATTTACGCTTATTTACGTTAGATCGAGTCCACGCAAGAATTACTTACGGTTTAGGGTTTAGAGTTAGACGAACAGTGAAAAGATCTACTGTGAAAAGATGTTAAGATGCTGTGAAGTGCTACAGCTAGAGAAGAGGCAAAGGGGTTTTGTCCACTACATGCAGTATCATGTAGACGTGGGTGTGTAGATTTCTTGTACCCACAAATATAGGTATTGACCAATAAAGACGAGATTATAACCCGGTGGTTCTGATCTCCGTGCACCTCTAGACCGAGGTGTGCGGGGATTGGACATGACTAGAGAATGTGAGGTAAAGAGAGAGAGAGAGAGAGAGAGAGAGAGAGAGAGAGAGAGAGAGAGAGAGAGAGATAAGACGAAGAATTCCAATAGAATATTAAATTTGTTGTCCAGGTTATAAGTTTTTTATCCTCATTATGAGTAGTGACGAGGATGTGGGACCGTCCAACCGAAACACCTATCTCTCAACGAGGGTCTTATGTCCTTGTAATCAATGCAAGCATGTTGTGCGATGGACAAGACGTGTTTCTTTGCAGCACGTTCGCGAATTTGGCGAGTTCGATCCATCTATTATAGATCGAGTTGTTGCCAATTATAACTCGTCGGACTCTGACGCTGGCCAACAAGCAGCAATCTTGCAACCCAATAGACGTGTTCGTAGGCGCTTTGGTCAAGCAGCATATGTGAGGCCACAAGATGTAGCCTCTGACAGCTCGGGGGATGATCATGCAGAGCACATTCCCAACGAGGCAATGTTTGAGCCCGAGATTGATGAAATGATCGAGACGATCATGGATTCAGAAAGGCTTATCTATGATGATATGAAAAGTGAAGCCAATACGCCATTGTATAATGGAGCACGTATGTCTAGATTGAAAGCACTCCTGGTTCTTCTCAACATGGAGGCAAAGTTTGGATGGAGTGACACTAGCGTCACAGCGCTTTTCAGGTGATCTATTACAATTAGTTTACTTTAATAAAACTCTAAATGTATAATGATCTGATAGATTTTTACACGACTGTATCATATTTTTATGTTGTGTATATTGCTAAAAGAGCACATACTACCAGCTGACAATGTGATGCCAGATTCCCGAGATGAAGCAAGAAAGATTTTGCGAAACTTGGGGATGGATTACAATTCTATCCACGCTTGTCCTAATGACTGCATTCTTTTCAGAGGGGAATACATAGACATGGAGAAGTGTCCGAAATGTGATTCCGAAAGATATCGAGTAGATCTCCACGGGACAAAAATTCCACAAAAGGTTTTGCGACATTTCCCTCTGCTTCCTCGCATCAAGCATTTCTTCGAATGTAAGTCCATGGCCACCCTAGCATCATGGCATGAGGAGAATAAATCTTCGGATGGTGTGCTACGAATTCCTGCAGATTGCGTAGCCTGGAAACATATAGATGGAACATGGTCGGATTTTGCCAGGGAAGCTCGAAATTTGCGCTTAGGCCTGGCTATGGATGGCGTAAATCCATTTGGTCAAAGATCAACATCTTACAGTGTATGGCCCGTTGTCATCGTCAACTACAACATTCCCCCGTGGTTGACTACGAAGAAGGGGCACCTATGGCTAAGCTTGATTGTGCCAGGGCGATATAAAGTGGGGAATATGGATGTGTATCTTCTTCCACTATTGGAAGAGCTACAACAATTGTGGATTGGCATAGAGGTGGTGGATATGAGCCGACACACAGGACGACAGAATGCTTTGATCAGAGGCATTCTAATGTGGACCATGCATGACTATCCCGGGCTAACAGAATGCTCAGGTGATCTATTGACACTCCTCACTCAGACACTGTAAATCTTTTTTTTTCCCATAGTTGATCTATTATCATGTGTATACATGCAGGGCTTCAAACAAGCGGATACAGAGCATGTGTCACATGTGGACCTAGACTGAATGCACGTAGGGCACCCTCACTGAAGAAGCAAATCTACGAAGGTCATCAAGCGTATCTTCTAGAGAATCATGTGTTACGCGACGGCTTTTTGGGAAGAGAGCCACCAAGGATGTCTGCACAAGCATGGTTAGAGCAGAAGGAGATGTGCGATGAAGGATTTCCTCCAGGGATGAAGAGACTATCTCTATGGTACGAGTTACCATACTGGCCCCGACTCATGATCAATCACTTGCTCGATCCAATGCACATATTCAAGAATGTGGATAATCTACTATGGGACCATCTGACCAGCAAGAAAGATACTTTGGGAGCCAGAGTTGACCTTAGAAATGTGGATCGTATGGAGCAATATTGGCCGCAAACAGCGTCTGATGGATCGATAATACTCCCTAAAGCACCATGGATTTTCACAGGAGCCCAAGAACGCAAAGTAAAAGAGACCATTCAATCTTTGCGGACCCCCACTGGCGTAATGCACTCGCTCCGAACGTGTTTTACTAAAGAAGGAAAGCTTACCGGTTTGAAGTCACACGATTGGCATAAAATGTGTCAGGTACGTTCATAGTGGACTTTAATATCATTGTATAAAATGTGGACTTTAATATCATTGCTGCACATACTTTACAGTTTATTTTACCGGTTTCCATCGAGGGATGTTTGTCTCTAGACATCCGTAACACAATCTACAAACTTGCAAAGCTGGTGCAATGGATCTCACAAAAGGAGATCAACGTAGACTCCATACCATTCGCCAAACTAAATGCTGCGGAGCTTGTGTGCATGTTTGAGAAACATTTTCCTACTACAATGCTAACCATTCAGGTGCATCTTCTTGTTCACATAGTTGATGAGGTGGAGATAGCTGGCACAGTTCATTCCAGATGGATGTTCTTCTTAGAACGTTTCATGAAAACACTTAAGGGATATGTGCGTCAAAAGGCACGTCCGGAGGGTAGCATGGCAGAAGGTTGGTTGGTATCAGAGTCCCTAGTGTACATTGGAGAGTGGCTAGACGGATTCGATAAAGCCCGGGACACGCTATGGCAAACCATAGATGATGAGCGCATATCTGGGATTGTCATGTGCAATCTCGGTGTTGAGAAGAAGATGACGAAAGATCTAGAGGCTAAAATCAACCGATTTTGCATGCTTCACAATCCAGTGATGCAAAAGTGGATTTCACAATATGAGGATGCAAAGCAAGAGCGACAAAGGGCACGAATCGACTGGAGACGGGGAAGACAACCACCGATGCACTATCCAGCGGTTCTGGAGAGCCTACCAACCTTCATGAGCTTAAGATGGTTGCACAACCAATTGAAAAGCGCACAACAATGCGGTGACGAAGTGACTGAGGAAGAGTGGGAGTACTCTCGGGGTTGCGCGACCAAGGTAAGTTTGCAATGTACGACTAGCAAGTGACTTTATTTATAAACGTTTGAACGGCCACTCATAATCTTTGTTTGTTGTAGTATAAGTCATACACAGCAGCATGGTGTAAAGGTCGACATTTTAGGGTGGAACGAATCGAAAAAAAGCGTTTTACTCAAGATTGTGGAATCATGGCAAAATTTGAACAGTCTAGTCGACGACGTTCCTCTGATGCAGATCCTGTGGTGGCGGAACTCACTTACTTCGGCACGCTGCAAGAGATTTTGAGGATCGATTACAGAGGATTTTTTGTCGACTTGTTTGACGTGCAATGGTTCAAGATAATCATGGAGGGTCGCAACGCTACTGTGCGTAGAGGAGAGTCTCGTTTTCTTGAGGTGGATTCTACTAAGAAATGGACTGACCTAAGAGACACTTTCGTACTACCCGAGCATTGTGAACAAGTAAGTATGTAAATAGTTAACATCCCCCTTTTACAAGTTATGTGCTTGAAAGCTCTCATGTGAGTTATGTGGCTCTGGCAGGTAATATTTCATCCTACAAAGTCTACATCAAATTGGTGGTACGTCATAGAGGTAGCCACTCGTAGTGCAAGGACGTATGAAGGCTACCATGTGCCAATCACAACGGCATCAATGGAGGAGATCAGAGAAGATGCTCAATCAGAAGCCGCTGCGGTGGTGCCAGACGAGCATCAAGATGCTACTACTCTATATGGGGTGCATGCAGAGGAGCTACAAAATGAAACAGAGGATATGTGTTTAAACGGAGAGCTCTATATAGATATAGGAAGTTATGCTGAGTTATGCGAGGATGAGACAGAGATCTCTTAAAGCCACAAATATTGTATTTGAACAATTTTGCTCCGTGTTGTAAAAGCTCTGGCTCTCTAAGTACCTTCCATGGTGTATAACGCTCTTTTTTACTCGCGCTCACATCTTTTGATTGAAAATTCTGAGTTTTCGACTTGCCTCTTCTATCACTCAATTCATTGCGTCATTGTATTTATATGCGTCATTACGTCATTGTATTTAATGGTCTTTGCGTCATTGTCTACTCTATTCATTCAATATTAAGTTTAAATATTCGTGTGTTTAATGCAGGTATGGATGATGAGGAGTTTCTTTCTTCTTTGTCACCGCAGCAGAGACAGTGGTACGTGGAGCGTCATCGCTCTGGTGCATCATCGCGCGTTCCTACTCCATCCGCATCTCCCTCTCTTTCGGAGCATTCGGCGCGCTCCGAAGCTTCGGCGTCGACGAGACGAGCTTCATACTCGTCTAGATACCGGCGCTCTAGTGGTGGCGGTGGCGGTTGTTGTGGGGATTCCGCCACCGATGCCTCCACACCGCCTCGTGTTCGACGAGGCTCTTTACCCTCCCCTTCTTTGCCCGCCCCCACACCAGCCACAGCATCGCCATCTACGCCAGGTTTTGCACGGCTGACTGTTCCTAGAAGCTACACACCTCTACCTACTCCGCCAGGAGCCACCCTACTCGACACTCCTCGCTTCGGGGCCCAGACGCCGGTGGAGACACCTGACGTCCGTACCCCCATCGACACGCCGCTAGAGACCCCTGCCGGGACACCCAGGATCACGCGTCACCGGCCAGAGGGCTTGTCTTACTCCATCGACTTCAGCGGCGGCATCATCATGGATGATGACGGCAAGAAGGTGATCTCGCGCATGCGTGGTCTTTGCTCTCAGCTGTTTAGACACTACATACTAAACAAATGGAGTGAAGTACCAAGTGATTTAAAAAACAGAGTCATCAGTATACTTCATGATGAGTTTCCCGTTCCAACACGGGATCAGCGCTTCAATGAAGACCTGATGAAGATTCGAATGCGCGAATACTGCAAACACAAGCGTTCCAAAGTGCAAAAAGCAATCAAGAATGGGTGGAACAGGCCAGATTGGCTGGCCAAAGAAGATTGTAAGAATGCGAAGAAAGCAGCGCACGAGAATCCCGACAAGTGGAAGCAACAAAAGGATGCAGCCAGAGCGCGAGTAGAGGCAGGGAGCTCGCACCACTTGGGGAGCGGTGGATGGGCATCATTTGAGGCCGATTTTGTAAGTGTTTTCACATTGCTCTTTATGTTCGATAGTTTAGGGTTTATGAGTTTTTTAATTCTAACATAATGAAATCTTTGTATGTTTTGACAGTGGTCGATGACAGGACGTGATCCCACATCGTACGAGCGCGAGTACGCAGGCAGGAAGGGCTTAAACACCCTGATGGACATTCTCAGTTCTCGCAGCGGCATGGTTATTATTAGGGTTTACTCTTTTTTATTTTTTGTATTGTTTTATAAATGTCGTTATATGTTTATACTTACTGAAAGCTGTCTTATTGTCTTTTTTTGCAGAATCCGACAGATACGCCGCTTGGACGCGATGAGGCGTCTGACTAGACGACGTCAGTTTAGCCGTAGCTAGATAGCATTAGTTTAGGGTTTCTCATAGCTTATGTATCATGAGACGGATTTTATACGTCTTTTTGAACCATGTATATTATTACATTTGTCACCGTAGTTCCTTTTGCCAATCAATTCTTTATGCCTATGATGTTGTACAATTGTCATTATTACATTTGCCAATCAATTCATTTTGCCTATGATGTGTACAATTGTCAATTTTGCAAACAATGCGTCTTGTGGGTGACTATTTTGGGTCTATTATCTACCCTTGCACTTTTTTTAAAAAGTGCATCAAGTACAATATGGTTGATGGGTGGCAGGGCATTGAATGCCCTGCCACCAAAAAACAATTCTCTCAGGCGTCGCTATAACCGTCGCTATTTATGGCTCTGTAGCGTTGCTATGAGCGTCGCTATAGTCTTCTGTGTAAACGTCGCTATAACCGTTGCTATGACCGTCGCTATGAGCGTCTCTATATAGAGACGCTTATAGCGACGCTCGTAGCGATGGTTTTAGCGACGCAGAGGGTTATAAAAACCCAGTGTATTTCCGTCGCTAACAGCGTCACAAGAGCACACAACCTCTTGTAGTGTATGGGAGCTGTAGCTAATGCATCCTTGAGCGTAACGAAACTGTGTTGTTGAGCGGGTCCCGACTGAAAAGCTTTGCCTTTTCCTTGCACTTGATCCGTCATGGGAACGATAATATTAGCATAGTTTTTAACGAACCTTCGGTAAAAACCTGCAAATCCTAAAAAAATCTGTTACTCTTCCAGATTTTTAGGAGAAGGCCACTGCCGGATTGTACCCACTTTGGATTGATCCATTTAAAGCCCATTAGCTGAAATAACATGCCCAAGATAGTGAATTTCTTCTTTCAAAAAATCACACTTAGATTCCTTGGCATATAATTTATTTGTTTGTAACAATTCGAACACCTGCCTCAGATGTTGTAAGTGTTCTTCTTCAGAAGCACTGTAGACTAAAATGTCATCGAAAAAAACGATGACAAATTTGTCCAAGTACGGCTTCAAGATACTATCCATAAGTTTCATGACTGTTGTGGGCGCATTCGTTAACCCAAAGGGCATCACCAAAAACTCATAGGGTCCAAAACTTGTTCAGAATGCAGTTTTGGGAATATCAGCAAGTCAAATACGGACTTGTGGATAACATGACCACAAGTCTATTTTCATAAAAATGCAAGCATGAGTGAGTTTTTTGAACAACTCATCCACTCGTGGCAATGGGTATTTGTTCTTAACCATAACCGTATTTAAGCCACGGTAGTCTACGCACATGTGCGTATTGCCGCCTTTTTTCTTTACTAATAGGATAGGAGAAGCCCATGGTGAAGAACTGGGTTGGATAAACCCTCTACTAAGGTAGTCAACAACCTGACGTTCCACCTCAGCAGCTTCAGAGTAATTCATACGGTAGGGCAGTTTACTGATAGGTTTACTGCTTGCAACCACATCGATGCTATGTTGCACTGATCGTGTCGGCGGTAATCTTGGTGGCAAATCATTAGGAAAAACATCTTGAAACTTCTTTAATAATTTTTGTAACTCACTAGCAACGTTTGCTCGTTTCGCAGTAGCCATTGGTGGAAGAGATGAGAGAGAAGCATGCGGCGTTGAGGGATGTTCAACAGATTCAATGCTAGAGAGAAAATGAGACAATGAGTAACACAAGAAAACTTGATTTATTTCATTATTAGAAACGAGCTGCATAAGCTCAGTTGTACATATTAATGGTGAAGAAGGTATATCCTTCTCTCCTAACAACAACACATGTGCACCATGGGAGTCGAACATCAAGCTGTTATGCTCATAGCTACACTTCAGTGATGGTTCTAGGCTATGCAACCATTCCCTACCAAGGACCATGTCTACCCTCTCCATGTTCATAACCTGAAAATCCAAGGATGTGGAGTAACCTTGTACTTCCATGGGAGTCGAACATCAAGCTGTTGTGCTCATAGCTACACTTCAGTGATGGTCCTAGGCTATGCAACCATTCCCTACCAAGGACCATGTCTACCCTCTCCATGTTCATAACCTGAAAATCCAAGGGTGTGGAGTAACCTTGTACTTCCAACGAAACAGCTCGGACTTGAGTATCCCAGATTTTGGTATCATATCCATTCATCATTGCCACCTTGTCGTGGTGGGTACTCAGAGTTTGAGGCAATTTGAGTTTTTTCACCAATCCGTAATTGATGAAATTGTGAGTAGCACAATCATCTACCAAGATGCACACATGGTGCCCTTGCAGAGATCTATGCATTATGCGTGCATACGTACTAATTCATGTGGTCCGAAGGTCTGTTGCCACATGGAAGCTGTGAGATAGCATTCATGCACCACCTTGGTGTGTATTACTTCCACTATAGAGAATGGTGAGGAAGACTCAAGAGGCAGCAGTTGCACCGTGTGCACTGCTTTCTCCTTGCCATGAGTAGTAGATTTACCCTTGGGACAATCCTTTTTGCCATGACCACTTTCTAAACATTGAAAACATAATTTCTCTTTCAGATTTATCAAATTCCTTAGGAGAGAGAGGACCTCTACACCCCTCGGGTTTTTTAGATGCTTCTGAATTGGCTATTATAACCTTCCTTTTATTGTTCCCATACTGTGTGCGTGTATTTACCATGTGTATTAGTAGGCACGTGAGTATCATGTGATTTCTTTTCATCTGAATCATCGTGAATATGTGCTTTCACTATGGCTTCCTCAAGTTTTTTAGGGTCTTGGGTCTTGACGTGCTTCTTAAGCTCTGGTGTTAGAACACGCATAAATCCTCATACTTACTGAAAGTTATCTAAACCTTCCAATTTGAGGATAACATCCCGATAGTGAGATATGTATTCAAATAATGATGGGTATTGGTGCATGGAACACATGTCCCAAGCCATCCAATTCCGATCTACCTCATTTATAGGCAAAATTTATTTGCAAAACATAGCTTCAAAAGCTGCCCAACTCTGTGGTATGATATTCTTCTCCTTGAGAGACATCCACCATTTGTAGGCCTTGCCTTCCAGACTTAAGCTCGTTTGTTGTGCTCTGACTGCGTCCGTAGTACGCCGTAAGGCGTGAATTCCATCCCACTTTCTGAGAAAGATATTCACTACATCCTTATTGGGATCGCATTTTCTCCCTTAAAAGTCGGTGGTTTGGTGTTTTTCAACAACTCATCCACCTCTTTTGTAATGAGAGTGTGCAAAGTATCAACAACTGGACCTTGTCCCTGATTAAAAAGGGCCTTGCCCCTGTGTAGCAATCTGCTCATGCATGTGCGTGTCAGCAGGACCCTTGGACTGCTGTTGCATTAATTGGATCACTAACGTGGATAATTTAGTGACGTTTTCATTTAAAGATTTAAAACTTACTTCCATGACTGATATGCGTGTTTGAAGTGCACGACTCAATTCTTGAATGTCGAGCAATTCATAGGTGTCATCACCGGCCGTAGGGTCGCGGGCACTCTCCGTGAGAGCATCCGGCCGCGAACCATTTTGGGCAGGATCAGGCGTATTTTTCTCAAAATCAAAAGTCATATTGATATTTAAATCCATGGCGACACAGTGCATTGCAAGGAATAGCAAGAAAAATACGTAATGTACCGCAACTGGTAAATACCGATAAAGAATCTCGTTGATATCGATAATTAGCCTTGCTAATTTTGTTCGTGCTCCAATTGCCACTGAGGATGTCATATTGCTCTGGCTTGCAAGGAAACAATTCAATAGTGTAGGTGTGTTTGCCTTGAGCACCCGTACTGCACTTGGTTTGTGTATTTGGATAACTGGCCAATGAATTGAATGAAGGTACGAAACAAGAATATGCAGGATACATAGCGGAAATAGCACCTTGCCTTTGCATTTCTTGGCCTTGCCCTTGCTTGGCTCTGTCGGTTTGCCTAGCTTCACTCGAAGCTTCACAAGAGGGAGGGGGGGGGGGGTACCCCGCTGTGGGTATGGTCCCTTGGTTGGAAAAAAACTTGTGGCCACTAACCCCAAATGGGTTGGGCATCTACCTCGTATTCAAATAAAACTGTTTATCGACTATGGCAGCCCGCAGACAGTGCGAGGGGGGAGCGTTTGCTCACCTCGCCTTCCATGGTGGTCGAGGTGCCTGCTATACAGGCTCGTGAAACACTCAGTGCGCCCGCGCGATGCCGTCAAGCCCGAGAGGGCGCGATTTGGTGCAGGTTGCTTGTCGACCTCTCCCCCTCACAAGCGGTGTTGCCCACGCTGTCGACTTTGTTGTCCTCCTCATAGGGGGTGAGCTCCACATCCACCTTGACCCCGACATGCAATAGCATGTCGGGGTCACACAAATTCTTGCATGCAATAGCATGCAAGAATTTGTGTGGCTCTGATACCAGTGTTAGACAAGGGGAGCTAGAACCTAGGAGTCCACCTCCCAACCACCCACTATATAGCATGGCTCCTAGCCCTTTGTCTTAGTTGGATGCCCTTTTCACACTACCTAGCCCGGCCTTTCCCTTGTCTAGTTCGGCCTTGCCATTGTCCTGACAGCCTTCCGTGCGAGAAACCTATGAATAGATCCCCTAAACTTCTCATTTCTAGTCACACTTAGAGACCTAGCCAAATCTCTCTAGCATAGAGAGAGACTACACAAAAATCACTAGAGATCAAAGCTCTAGTTGTGGGACTTGAACCCATACAATCAAATGTTTCCACCTTTCTTTGTATTTGTAAATGTTTACAATTGAATGTTTCCACCCATCATGTGATCCCATAGGGTCTCAGCTACATTCTTGAGTATGTGCATGGGATCCAAGAGGTGTTGTATTTTTAAGTTCTTCCAATATGGAATCCTTAAAAATATGGAGTACCTTTGACATACCTTTTGGTGGAATAGACAGGGGGGGATCATTATTGTAGTGTTTTTTCCAAATGCTTACCCAAGCTGCCATTGCACACTTTAGAGGTGTCCTCCCATTTGTTGGAGCCTTGTGTTTGCTATGAATTTGGGGCAAGAAATGATGGTTTTTAATTTAGGTTACCTTGTGCAAGGCATACGGCCTCTCTCTCACGAATGATGGCCCAAAGTAGGATAGACATTGTGGCTTGATATGGACAACCCTGCACTCATCTCATTAGAGAAAATTTTGAAACTTCAAATGGTAAAGAGCAAGAAGAATGAACACAACATATACCGAAAATATTTCCAAGGCTAGGATAGTTGTGCATAGCCCACATAAGGATACATCTCACAATGGCCTCTCTCCTATTCTTTGGAAGTGAAACACTAACAATAGGTATGATCTTCCATAATTCCTCCAACTCCTTGATGAGGGGCTCGAGGTAGATATCTATACTTACAACTTCTTCTTCCCTAGAATAAGCACAGAAAGAAGTATATTCCCCTTCTTGGTTGTCTCCCATGGTGGAATATTGTAGTTGATGATCACCACAGGCTAAGCGTTTCATTTTGAAACTTAGTGCCAAAGGGATTGACACCATCACTTGCCAACCCAAGCCTCAACTCTAGCCAAAACTCTTACCAATGAGTCTCAATGTGCCTCCATGTAGGTGAATCGACAGGGACATGCATCATTTAATCATTTGAGTGGTGATTGGCATGCCATGCAAGAACCTCCACCATAAACCTCTTGTAAACATGTGCTTAATCCAAGGGATAAGTAGAAAATGCATCAATACCCTACTGGGTAAGTGAGCCCCACTCACACCAATCTGGTAGCATGATTATCCGTACACAAGACTGGAGGTAGCATGCACATTCTCATTGCGATAAATTATGCAATCATTGATTCATGAATGGATGTGCTCATACTCCATGCCAAGTGTAGCGACAAAAGACATAACCCATTGAAAATCCAAAGGAATGTGGTGACCTTTACGAAGAATTTTTCTCATCCAACGACAAAAAAACAAAGAATCAATACAAATGCAAGGGAAGACCAAGAATACATTCCAGCTCACAAAAATCCCAAACAGAGATTACCTAAGGAGTGCATCTACACTTGCATTGCTCTAGTTGAAATTTTCTTGCAAGTTGAAGACTTCCAACAATGCTTCGAGCACCATTGTAAAGTGGTGTTGGGAACTCAATAGCAACCTATCCTCCATTGCTTGTGCTCATTTAGTGCAAAGTCTACAATGCTCTTCATACATGCTAGCTTCATGTAAAAACAACTCATCAACCATGTCGGCATCCTCAAACTTATAATGTCTCTTACACACGTCTCCAAGAGCTTCCAAGGTAGATCCAGTGCCACAATCACCATACGCCATGCCTTTGTTCACTCACTCTTGTTGTTGTCTTTTAGCCTTGCATACCAGAGAACCAACACCAAACACAGATTAATGAGGAGTATCCTCAAGGAAGGGGGAACGATGCTCCCATCTACTCGAGCTCTTTTTTAAGGGATCCAAAGCCCCTTGTTATCCACATACTCCAAGGGCATGCACCTCAAGCAAGGGATTGACCTTTGCACTTGGCACAAGGGTAATGAGTTTTTCATTGAGCCATCGCTCGCATTCTGGGACATTTGGAGAGCTACGATCATCCAATCACCCTACACACGTGTGAAAGATAATTAATTAAATTCAAGAATCTTTGAAAAAATACATAGCTAGTAGAGGAGGTGTAAGCTAAAATTTCAACATTGAAAGAAAGAAAAATTGTAACATTTAATGGCCTATCAACTTGTGTGTAGCGGAAATTAGCATGAGCATAGTGGGAATTTCATTAGAATAGATTCCTAAAGAGAATTACAAGAGTGCTTGGGTGCAGAGAGCAACAAAAAGCATAACACCTAGTTAGATAGCATCAACAATACTTTCAAAAGAGAGAGAAATTAAGCTATTGACAACAGTTGAGGACCGGATTAGCATGGAGCCGGTCACCCCTCCAAAAGGCTTTGTATTATGGTTTCTCCCATCACGAGAGACATTGTACAATACAATTCTTTGTGTTCCTTCAAGACTAGCTAGTGCAATGAAGATGAAAGCTTCATGCACTAAGCAAAACACTTAGCAAACACAACATCAATTATCCCCGGTCTCAGACCCAAGACCTCACACACCTTCGAAGATGGTGAGAGCTAGCAAGGTATAAGAGTAGATTGAGAGGAAGAAGGAGTATCTTACGAGAAAGATGTACATCTCCTCACATAATCACTCATATTAGCATAGCTTAGCTTAGTAATTAGCATGGTAGAGGAGATGAGCATGCATTGAAGCTTGTCTGTTGGTTGGATTTGCATCCACATGCCAAGAGTGTGTCGTTGTACGCTTCTATCTCACAAGCCTGGAGTAGGTGATGAGCTCTCCATTAAAGCTTGGGAAGAGATAGTCTTTTCCTTGCTTCTCACCTAGACTGTGTGAGAGTGTGTGTGTGATAATGCCTTGCAAAAATCAGCCCCCTCTCTCTCTTGAGAGAGCCCTCTTGCTAATTACTCTTGCTATCCTCCCATTGGACCTCCCTAGGGCTAGCCAATGACTATTAAGCAGCATAAGTGATAGCCTTCTGACATGTGTCCCCCTTTCCCCTTTTGTGAGAGCTTAGGTAATTTAATAATTCAACTAAACTCTCATTGGACCCCTTTGCCTCCTGGCCAATAGAAATTAGGCAAGCCATTGGGCTAATGAATGCTCATTGGACCCCTTGGGAGACTGTCCAATAGTCTTCTAGGAGACTTAATTCTCATTGGTTCTTTTATTAAGTGTTTTTAAATTAATTAAACTAGATTTACTCTAGCATAATTCTCATTGGTCCACCTCCAAGGCCATCCAAAAGGAATTGGGTACACCTTGTGGGCATCTGGCCTAGGGAGCTAACATGTGTCCCTCATTCCCTTTGTGTAAAGGGAGCTTGTGTGTGTGTGTGTGTGGCTTTCTCTCTCATCCCCTACATGCAAGGCTCGCCCCCTCCAAAGTAGGGATTGCAAAGACTTTTTTGTACACACACACACACAAAGCATCCAATTCCCTTAAGGTTGACCTTTGGACACAACCTTTGAATTTTGGAACCTTAGCATTTTGGAAGTCTTAATGGGCTGAACCTTAGGGTCTTTTTAGCCCATTGTTGTACATGGCTCTTTTGCAAATGCCCCCCCCTTTGGATCCCTATTTTCCCTCCTTTGGATCCCTACTATGGCCGGTCTGCTAGCTTAACCAATATTCTAGCTTTTTCTCCTCTGGCACTTCCCCATATTAAATGATCAGTTTAACATGAGAAAATCATTTAGGAGAATTAGATATTGATTATTATGACATTACCTCTCTCTTGAAATCATAGTCGTCCTCGACTATGGTGTAGAGAAGATAAAGAATATTCATGAGTCCTTTTCTTAGCGGGTAGAGGATCCATATGTTACCCTACGACATCATTCCACAATGGATGACTAGTCCATTTGGCACTTGAGAGCGTGAGGCTGCCGCAAGCATGTCTGCACATTAGTCCTATCAATCTTCCATAGTAGAGTGACAAGATCTACTTGGTGTTTGGGAGACGTCGTCTCCGCAAACTTGATCTAAGCATGCATACTACTTCATTTTTGTGCACAATAAAGAAAAAGAGAGTCTTATAAGACAAAAACTTTGTTCATTTTTAACATTTTGTACATTTGCTTACTCTTGGGAATCATTGTAAGAATTGACAAGGTTTAGGTTATCCTTTAATTGTATGCCTTGCATCCATCTAGCATCTTCAAAAGGATAATTCTTAAACTTAATAAGATATCCTCGGATAGTCTTACCGCCTCTTAATACCTTGTCTTCATGTCAGAGAATGGACTCGGGTTGCAGCACCTCCTCTTGGTCCTCGATCTCCGATGGGTCTTCAATAGTTGGTTCTTGAGGTGGCTCTCCTTTGTAAGGTTTTAATAGGCTCACATGGAAAGCATTATGTATCAGCTAATGATTGGGCAACTTGAGTTGATAGGCCATCTCATTGATTGGCCTAAGAATCTAGAAGGGACCATAGTACCTTTTTGCTAATTTAGCATAGTACTTTTGGTGTTGCGTAGGAATCTTTCCCGTCGTGTGCCTTAATCGAGCCTTGGGAAACTTTAATAAGACCCAATCATTTTCTTTAAAGGCTTGGGCTCTTCTGTGCTTGTCAGCAACAGCATTTTGCCTTTGCTGTGAGATAGAGATAGCATCCTTAATCTTTTGAAAAGATTTTTGTAGGTCTCGGCTATACTCATCTGCAGCGAAGATCTTCCCATGTACCTTAAGTAGCAAGGGACTTTTTGATCTTCCCTCAATTACCTCGAAAGGTGCTTTTCTCGTGGTAGTATGTACAGTGTTATTGTAAGCATACTTTACCAAGGGTAAGTACTTCTCCCATTGGGATCTTTGATCTACTTCCGTTACATAGGCTTTTAGTAGATCGAGAATTGTTAGGTTAGCTATTTCACTTTGGCCATCCGTTTGTGGATGATAGGCTGAAGAGAAGTTTAGCCTTGTCCCTAGATTCTCAAAGAGACCCTTCCAGAAATTACTGGTCATTCTAGGATCTCTATCCGACACTATGTACATTGGCAAGCCATGGTACTTGAAAATTTGTGAAATGAAGAGGGTTGCCATTTGATGGGCTTTGATAGTCTTTTTGATAGGTATAAAGTGATCTTGTTTATTGAACCTGTCTACTATCGTCCATATTCCCGTATTCCCATGGAGAGACTTAGGCAATCCAAAGATAAAATCCATGGATATGCTCTCCCATGGTGAATTAGGGATTGGCAAGGGTTGAAGCAATCCAAGTTACTTCCCTCTATCAAATTTTGTCTTTTGGCATACCACACATTTATAAACATACTCTTGTATGTTCACTTTCATGGTAGGCCAATAGAAATATGTTTCAATTTCCTTTAAGGTAGACTGAATCCCTCTATGCCCCGCATAAGGTGGAGCATGTCATTCATACATTACTTTCTCACGTAGTGAGTTAGTAACACATAGTCTATTGCGGTAGAGAAGATAACCATATTGTAAAGTAAATGGTTCTTCTTTCTTCCCTAATGCAAGGGCTGAAATCACATCTCTAAAATCGGGATCAATAGCATACTCATCTATCATTGAAGATAGATCATTGTGAGTTGCTATGGAAACCGCATTCACTCTCGGCCGTCTTGAGAGTGCATCAGCTACTTGATTATGCTTGCCAGCAATGTGAGCAATATGAAAATGAAATTGCGAAAGGAAATTCTCCCACCTCATTTGTTTGTCGGAGAGCTTGGTTTGCGTCATGAAGTACTTAAGACTTTGGTGATCCGTTCGCAGAATGAAAGGAGTCCCCAATAAATAGTGCTTCCATGAGTCTAAGGCATGTAGAACTGCACGGAGTTCCTTTTCATATATGCCTAGAGCTTGCTTAACAGGGTCGAGCCTTCGACTCTCATAGCCTATGGCTTGCCCTTCTTGGAGCAAAACAGCTCCAAGGCAATCACCACAAGCATCACATTGGACCTCAAATGGTTTCGAGAGATCCGGTAGTGTAAGCACAGGTTGAGAGATAAGATTTTCGAAAGCATTGTTCTCCTTAGCAGACCATGTATACCTAACGCTTTTCTTTGTTAGGTCATGTACTGGTCCCGCAATTTGTGAGAACTTTTCTATGAAGCGTCTATAGTATGCACACATACCTATAAAGCTTCTTAGTTCATGAAGATTCCTTGGTTTAGTCCATCCTTTTATTACCTCTAACTTTGATGGATCCATTTGGATGCCATCTTGAGAGATAATGTGACCTAAATACTGAATCTCTTGCAAGAAAAATTCACTTTTCTTTTGATTAACATAAAGTTTATTCTCTCTCAAAACTTGAAATATTACCTGGAGGTGTTTCTTGTGTTCGTCTAATGAATTAGAGTAGATGATAATATCATCAAAGAACACTCCAGTGAAGGTTCGATGAGGCCTGAACAGCTTCTCCATCAAGTGGTTGAATGTGGCTGGTGCATTGGTCAAGCCAAAAGGCATCAAAGAACACTCCAGTGAAGGTTCGATGAGGCATGAACAGCTTTTCCATCAAGTGGTTGAATGTGGTTGGTGCATTGGTCAAGCCAAAAGGCATGACAATGTATAAGTAAAGACCAAATGTGGTTCAAAATGCGGTCTTTACAATGTCTTGATCAACTATCCTTATTTGATGATAGCCACTTTTTAGGTCAATCCTACTGAAGTAGGTCGATCCTTGTAGCTTATCAAATAGGTCTTCTACCCGTGGAATGGGAAACCTATTCTTGATAGTGATCCTATTTAGTGCTCTATAGTGAACACACATACGATATGTGCCGTCTTTCTTTTGCACTAATAGCACCGGTGAGCAAAATGGAGATGAGCTAGGCCTAACCATGCCCTTCTCAACTAACTCATGCACTTGCCGCATAATCTCCTCTTGTTGAGCTTGAGAAACTCTATAAGGAGGTTTGTTAGGCGGTGAAATTCCTGGAAGAAGTTCAATTGCATGGTCATCATTACCTCGTTTAGGAGGTAGCTCACAAGGGATGTCGTCAATAAAAACATCTTGAAACCCCTTGAGAAAATTGGATAACTCTAATTCCTTTTGGTTGCTTTTAGTTTCTTTTGCTAAAGCATTAGGTTCATTTTGAGAATCTTTAACAAAAATCATGTACACGAAAATAGAGCTCTTTATTGACTTGTTGAAAGCTGGTGTATGTACAATGGGGATAGTGTTACCCATTTCCTTAGCATCTATATACATGTCTTTTTCCCTGAATCTAAAGGAGATTCTCCTTTCAGGAAATTTAACATTGGCAGCCAGGCGTTCAAACCATGGTGCCCCTAGGATTACATCCTCATGCTTGAGAGGAGAGATAAAGAAGTCCTCTTTGTCCACATAGCCTTGGACATGAAGCCTCAATTTCCCGATTAAGAGAGTGGTTGAAGCTTCTTGCCCCTTGAAGGCATTGTCTTCGGGTAGGACATCTCCCACCTCGTAAGCTTGTATGCCTAGCTTGGTGGCCAACTCTATAGATATAAAATTGTGAGTAGAACCAGGGTCAAAGAGAATAAAAGCATCATGTTCTCTTACCTTTCCCCAAGCGTGGCATAGAGGAGATCCTTTGTGATGAGTTTGGTGAGTCTCCTCCTCTTGGATTTCAACCAAGGAAGCTCTAGGAGGATCTTGGCAGTTGGTCTTTTGGGGACAAGCGCGGTACGCATGCCCTTGTTCCCCGCACTTGAAACATCGGTTATCCTCGCAATAACGCTCAAGCTCTTCAGGAGAGAGTTTATTTTTACCTTTGTAAACTCCCTTCTCTTTAGTCTTGTTGGAGTTGCCCTTAAGAGACTTTTTCACCTTGTCCTTCCCCTTAGGCTCGTTGGAACCCTTGTTTTCTGTGGGCTTATTTTTTCTTTTAGCCCACATTTGGAAATTTATTCGAGAGGCCACCATAGTATGGTGTATTACCGCCGATATGGTACGTGGCCTTTGGGAGCAGCAACACCTAGAAGAAGAGTTAGCCAATGAAAAGCAAAAGAATGCCAAACTTGGAGAATCATATGAAGTGGTGGAAAAAACACTTACACAACTCTTACCCATGCAAGAGATAGCAACATTGGCAAGCACGTCAGCACAACCACCTTGGCTGACACAAGAGCTAAAGGATCTAAAGGCTGTCCTAGAACAACAGTAGTATGACAGGAAAACCCTGACAGCAGGGCATAGAGAAATACAAAAATCAAAAGATGAGGAGATTGAAAAACTCCAAGAACAATTGACTAAAGCAAAGGAGGACCTGGCTGCTCAAAGAGCAACACATCAAGTGACATTACAACAAAAAGATATATTTATTAAGTCCATCTCTTTTAGAAGTCTCTTAGACAACAGGACAAAGACAAATAGCACATGATTTTCCACATACCAAGATGACTAGTAATAGCACACAAACAACACTACCTGAGTTTGAAGATCTAGTTGATATGCAAGTTCCCAAAATTGTTAGAGAAGAAATTAAATGGTGGATCTCAAAAGTGCACGATTCTTCACACAAACAATATCTGCAATATGAACTCAAGGTGCTAGAATCAACGGCTCTTGTCATGATTACACCCGATGAAGTTGTGAAGAATCTTGGGCATGAAATGATTCCACTTCCACTGATGAGACAATAATATCTCTTATGGAAAAGAAAAATGCTACCTACCCTAGAGCCCAATCACAAAGGGGATTACATGAATGTTCCTATACTGCTACACAAGCTCAAACCATTATTGATAACCAGCCCCTCTCGCAAAAGAAATGGTTCCAATTGATAAAACAAAATTCTCCAGAGATATTAGGATTGGCCCAGTCTGTTGTCCCATCAACAAAAGATGATCGTGGATAGTTTCTATTCATGGAAAAATAAAAGACCAGCAGTGATCAACAACCCTATACCACCAAAGCCACCAGTAGTTTCCCCCCCTCAAATAAATATATGATACACACCCTCAATGGAGTCATCAATCATATGAAGGAGGTTCTAGATATCTCATGCTAGATGCTTGTAAAGATTGCCAAAATTCTAGTCACATGTGTAACATTTAATGGTCTAAAAACTTATGTGTAGCGGAAATTAGCATGAACATAGTGGGCATTTCATTAGAATAGATTCCTAATGAGAATTACAAGAGTGCTTGGGTGGAGAGAGAAACAAAAGCATAAGACCTAGTTAGATAGCATCAACAATACTTTCAAAAGAGAGAGAAATTAAGCTATTGACAACAGTTGAGGATCGGATTTGCATGGAGCCGGTCCCCCCTCGAAAAGGCTTTGTATTATGGTTTCTCCCATCAAGAGAGACATTGTACAATACAATTCTTTGTGTTCCTTCAAGACTAGCTAGTGCAATGAAGATGAAAGCTTCATGCACTAAGCAAAACACTTAGTAAACAAAACTTTAATTATCCCCGTTCTCATACCCAAGACCTCACACACCTTCGAAGATGGTGAGAGATAACAGGGTATGAGAGTAGATTGAGAGGAATAAGGAGTATCTTACGAGAAAGATGTACATCTCCTCACATAATCACTCATATTAGCATAGCTTAGCTTAGTAATTAGCATGGTAGAGGAGATGAGCATGCATTGAAGCTTGGCTCTTGGTTGGATTTGCATCCACATCCCAAGAGTGTGTCGATGTAGGCTTCTATCTCACAAGCTTGGAGTAGGTGATGAGCTCTCCATTAAAGCTTGGAAAGAGATAGTCTTGTTTGTTTCACACATGAGATTGTGTGAGTGTGTGTGTGATAATGCCTTGCAAAAATCAGCCCCCTCTCTCTCTTGGGAGAGCCCTCTTGCTATCTCCCCATTGGCCCTCCCCAAGTCAAGACAATGATTATTAAGCAGCATAAGTGATAGCCTATTGACATGTGTCCCCCTTTCCCCTTTTGTGAGAGCTTTAGGTAATTTAATAATTAAACTAAACTCTCATTGGACCCCTTTGCCTCCTGCCAATAGGAATCAGGCAAGCCATTGGGCTCTTGAATGCTCATTGGACCCCTTGGGAGACTGTCCAATAGTCTTCTAGGAGACTTAATTCTCATTGGTTCTTTTATTAAGTGTTTTTAAATTAATTAAACTAGATTTACTCTAGCATAATTCTCATTGGTCCACCTCCAAGGCCATCCAATAGGAATTGGGTACACCTTGTGGGCATCTGGCCTAGGGAGCTGACATGTGTCCCTCATTCCCTTTGTGTAAAGGGAGCTTGTGTGTGTGTGTGTGTGTGTGTGTGTGTGTGTGTGTGTGTGTGTGTGTGTGTGTGTGTGTGTGTGTGTGTGTGTGTGTGTGTGGCTTTCTCTCTCATCCCCTACATGCAAGGCTCGCCCCCTCCCAAGTAGGGATTGCAAATACTTTTTTGTGCACACACAAAGCATCCAATTCCCTTAAGGTTGACCTTTGGACACAACCTTTGAATTTTGGAACCTTAGCATTTTGGATGCCTTAATGGGCTGAACCTTAGGGTCTTTTTAGCCCATTGTTGCACATGGCTCTTTTGCAGATGGCACCCCCTTTGGATCCCTATTTTCCCTCCTTTGGATCCCTACTGTGAACGGTCTGCTAGCTTAACCAATATTCTAGCTTTTTCTCCCCTGGCACTTCCCCATATTAAATGATCAGTTTAACATGAGAAAATCATTTAGGAGAATTAGATATTGATTATTATGACAAAATACTAAGAAAACAATTTTTAAAATGCAATAAGTAGGAAAAGAGAGGTGTGATAAAAAAACTAAAAATAGTGCCTAAAGAGCTATTGGTTAGAGAGGGGGTTGGAAAATCAATAGCCTTGCAACATTAATTACTTTTTGTGAAATTAAAAAAATCCATGATATAATAACATGAGCAGCAACATACGGGGTAATGTATGTGATAATATCAATGATAATAGCCATGGTAATATCGCGCACTCTATAAAAAAGAAAAGAGCACATGTTTTGGCATACCTTGCTCAAGTTTCATCTCTTGGCCATTGCATTTGCATGCTAAAACAATTCCATCCATCTCTCTCTCTCTCTCTCTCTCTCTCTCTCTCTCTCTCTCTCTCTCTCTCTCTCTCTCTCTCTCTCACACACACACACACACACACACACACACACACACACACACACACACACACACAAAATCTATTTTGGAGGATCATTCTCGATGCATGTTCATTGGAGCCAGGGTTCAATGAAGGAAGGAAGCTCTACCATCGGGGAAAGCTTGACCATAAGGAAAAGAGTAGCAAGAGGTAATTTTTTTCCACACCTCCTCTTCCCCAATTACTTGAAACACGCACATACACACACATGTTGTCATCTTGTGGCATGTCCATGATGTGAAATGATGTGTATGATCTCATTTATCTTGGATTTAGATGTATGTACCAAGTACCATAGAGTACCTGATGTACATTTTCTTCTATGCGGTAGCCGTTACACGAACATAATAGTTACATGAACATACCTTACTAGGGAGTTGGAGCCCTAGGTGAGGTTTTGTTTATGCTAAATGCTTCTATAATTTGAAGAATATGGGTTTAGAATATAGAAAGTGTTTTTATATTTTTGCATTGTACATACATCATGTACAAGTTCTATCCGAACAAAAACTGCCAAGGATAGCAGTTGGCGGGCAACGTCATAAAATTACATGAAAAGTGACCCAAAAAAGAATATTGATGAAAACAAAATGCATATCTATTATTATTTTACTTATGCAAGTGATCCCAAAAATTTAGGTATTTTTTTGACTGTTTGAGATTTTTCACATAAAAAATGGTCTTTTTGGGTCAAAAATGAGTTGAAAATGACCTAGTTTTGGTCCAAAGTGGAAAAATGGCAAAACAATCGACACATCAGCTCATATTTCTGTGGGTAAGCAATAGAGGGCTTCTTTTAGTGAAAAATCCTGTATTTTTTCCCTTTTGTGCAATTCCCTTCATGGTTTCTCAATCTATGTGTTGCACGGTTCCACCTCTTCACAATGTTGTATCAAAGCTTGTGAGGGAGTGAATTAGGGTTTCTATTTATCAAAATGGTATGTGGGATTCAATAAAAAATATAATAAATGTTTGTAAAATAAGAAAATGGTCGCCATGAAGGTGGAAGTTCATGTATTCCTTTCAAGTGTTTGAAGTTACGACTATTTAATTGGGGGCGAGGCTACATGGTTCCATGAAAGAGGTTTGAGATTTGAATGGCATTTGTGCTTGTATGAGAGATGAGGTTTCATGGCCGGAAGTTAAGTGTTTTTAATCACTCTTTTTCAAAAAAATTGGATGTGAATTGGTGATCCTTTCATCACGAACTCGGTTCCAAAAACAAGAAAAGTCCAAGTAGAATAGGATAGAGGATCTGTGACTATTTTGTCACAATCTCTCTTAGACTTTAAACCATCTTTATGAAGAGGGTTGGTGATTTTCCATAAAAAAAATTTGCACAAAGTGTTTGTAATTCTCACCATGAACTCTCACAGCCATAGGTTCCGCACCTTCCCTTCTAGACCGCACACAACCTGACATTTATTGTGAGCAGGATGCAAAGTTGCTGGGGTGGGAGTTTGTGAGTTGATATATAGACTTTGTCAACCATGGATGAAAATCCAAAGACACACAGAATAGATGTTTCAAGAATTTTCCATCTATATGCAGCAACAACAAGCACCAGAAAGAATCCAGATTTCAACCACCAAAGCGTTGCAATCTGTTGTAGAGAAAAATCACTCGTTTAATGGCACGGACATCACCAAGTATATACAAGATTATACAAAGGAAATGGAGTTGAACCGAGTATATGAGGAAGACATGGTTTAAAGTCTTGAGCTAGTTTGTGTTCGAGAGATTGTATCAGGGCAATCCAAAATGCTCATGGAAGAAATTGGGAGGAATTCAAGCTTTCTCTAGAAGAAGACTACTTTATGGAGGACTCTGAGAGGGTGAAAGAAGAACTTTCTTATACTAGATTGCAAAGCCTAAAGAATGGATTTTTTCTAGAGAGCTTCTCAAAGAGTTTGAGTGACACTATGCTCAACTATCACAAGCTAAACAAGCTTCCTTGGATAGAGAAAAGGTAGAAGTCTTCCTACAAGCAACAAGCAAAGAAATCAAAGTAGATATAGAGCTTCTCTTGGAAGACAAAGATACAAAGCAAGGTTTGAAGATGGGGTGGAATGATGTACAAGATACAATCTCCCTATTGGCAAAAACAAAGCATAGAAGAGACAAGATGGTGGTGAACAACAATACTCCAATTTTTGTTAATTTTGAAATCCGGCTAAAACTTGCTATTGTAGCTTCTAAGCATAATGTATCTATTTCTAAGGGCATACTTGAGCTGAAATTAAAGCTAGGAAGGCTTGAAGTAAAAGGGCAAATATCTAGACAGCCCTCAAGTCAAAGACCTTAAAACAGAGAGGGGTTTGTAAACAGGTGCATATGGTATAATAGCGCATTCCATCCAGCAACAACTGACTGTGAGAGATGGTAGGTGCCTTAAGAAAAGATATTATCTTCTTCAAGAGATAAAGATACATCTTAGTGAAATAGAAGATCCCTTGGCAACCAAGTTTGGCAAAGGAGCGATTGAAAAGCTAGTTGAGGACATGGCAACCAATCATGACATCTCAAGGATTAAATTAGTAGCATTTGTTTGGCCATGTGCAAGGAAGTAAGCTACAAAATGGAAAGTTCATCAAAGAAATCTTGCAGAAATCTAGAGATTGTATCTGTCTTGAGGTTGGGTGGAATGATTTGTCCATATATACATTTTTTCATGTGACATGTAGAAATTGTAGCTCAAAGATTTGTCAAAGGTGCTGTCAAGGACAGTCCTTTTTGTACCATCAAAGCATGCTTTTAGCCACATCACCGTAGTGTGAATGGAGACAAAAGTAATGAATGGCTCTAACTATGCTAGGGTCAAAAGCATTGATGGAAAACAAGTTGTTCAATTCTTGACAGTTTGTGTTGACCATGAGAAAAATTGTGAAAATTTAAGCGTCCATTCTCTACCAAAATCGAGCAAGGAGTTTTAAGATCAAAGGGGAATGAGGGAGCCAAGTACCATTGTAAAGGTGAAGTGTAGTGGTACGAAAAAGAAAAAGGTTCTCGTATGATCCAAAGGGAGACGAAGCTTTTTCTACAAGTGCCCTAATAGCAAAGGATGGATGAGTATCTTTTACAATGCTTTGAGACTTAGAGACTCCCGAATGTTCACACACTTCAGTGGAGCAAGGTATTGCAAGCTCAAAGATGAAGTGCAGATAGAAGTGCATAAAATTGATGCAAGTGATTATTGTACAGTGGTAAAATCTATAATGGAGATCCAGTAATGGAAGATTCAATAAATTAGCCAATAGAAACAATTATAATTGATGAACCAATTCAAAGGTAGTACAAAGGTCAAGATGGAGTAGTGTATAGCTTGATGCTAAAGAAGAAGCTGACAATTTGGTCAACACAAAAGTAGAAACTTCTCAACAAGAGCTTGAGATGGATAAACCAAATGAAATACCCCTAGTCATGGTATACTACTCAGATTGTGGAAGAAAAGGTTGACATTTTCAGAAGATTGTCCAAGAAGTCTAGACAACGGGGACATAGGAGCTGCAAAGAAACACACAGAGAAAACTGAAGATACGGATCCCGATGTAAGTGCATCTAACTCATCATTTTAGGAGTAAGCAAATGATTTTTCATTACCATTAGAAGCACCAGTAAAATCATGGCAATTTCAAAATCAATATAAATATGCAGAGTGTAAGGACATGGGTCCTACGGGCAAGGCCACCGGCAAGGCCGGCACCGGCAAGGCCGGCACCGGCAAGGCCGGATAGTGTGTACTCTAGGGGGAGGCTATAAGATAGCACGGTTGGGTGGAGACTAGCACACACATTACCACCATCCTTTCACTGGTATCCGAGCTATTTTTGGGAGGAGGGGAAAAGCGGGTTGCATGTGCATGCGACGTGCTTCTTCTCTCCCACGTCCGTAGACAACGATGTCTCTGCTATGCAGCAAAAAGAAGACAACTACAATTTCTTGTGTGTAGTGTGCGTGGACAGACAATGACAGTCGGATGCGGACGCCCCATCTACGCCCTACACAACGGGCGACTAAGGCAACACGCATGGACAGACAGTGACATACGGATGCGGATGCCCCATCTACGCTCTCCACACTGGGCAACTAAGGCAACCTGCATGGAGACACAATGACAACCGGATGCGGACACCCCATCTACACCCTCCACAACGGGCGACCAAGGCAAACTCGACCGACAACTCGACGGGACCGAGGCTCTGAAGGCTTTTGTTGGCTGCACGGGTAGGAAGGCCTACTTAACCCTTGCATGGAGGGTTGAACCCACCCTGTGAGGGTAAGAGGCCAACACTTTACCATCAAGCTATTGACCCATCTTGTGCATAACAAGGAAAGATAGCATACTTGTGTTGAAAGGAAAGCTAGAAGCTAGAAGGAAAGGGAAAGCTTCAAACTTCAAAGAAGTAGTTTCACCCTTCCTTTTTACTCTTGGAGGAAGGCAATTTTTTCTCCAAAATTCTTTTTTCCTCAAGGATATAGCTTCAAAGTGAGCAAAAGACTTCACAAAAATGACTTGTTTTTGTGAAGAGGCAACAAAGGTGTTCTTACGATGAATGACACGTGAAGCCATAAATTCCCGCAAGGCGAGGTTCGCATGCAACACAAATTGTGGAGTATACAAAACACAAAGACTTCAATTTCACAAGATACAAGTTGACGTTTTTTCTCTCTTTACATTAGTGTGTGTTTACCATGGCCAGTGAGGATATCCCACCTACACACACTTTTGATTTTGAGCACGTAGATCAAAATCAAGGCACCACAGGTGCTATTGACACTAATATGCATGATGATGATCTAGGAGATCATGGGCTTGTAGATATGGCTTCTTTCAAGACTTTGGAACATCGCCAAAGAGTACTTGAAAGCAACCTCTCTGCACTCAATGCAAATGTTACCAATCTTACGGAGTTACTGGTGAAATTTATGAATTCATAGACGGCTCAAGTAGCCACAAGTGGCACGGTTCAAGGGAACCAAACTCACATGACTCAAGGAACCCAAGAGACAAGTGCTGCAGAAGATGCAGAAGGTAGAAATACATTACTTAAGAATATCACCATTCCTGAGTTTCACGGGGAAGAGCATGATCGCAAGAAGGATGCGGTCAATATGTTTTTACACAAATGGAGTGATATTCATAGATTGAGACACACCCCAGATATAAAGACGGCTGTGGAAACAAGTCTATCTCTTAAAGGCAAGGCCTATAAGTGGTGGATGACATTTCCAATAGATGCTCGTCCTCCATCTTGGGCTGTGTTTCAAGCTTCTTTCTCCAAAGAGTTTCTGGACTCTAATGAAGAAGATAAAAATTTGTTAGCATGGGATGCATGCCGCATGTCAGGCATCTCTCTCACACAGTACCTTTCAAAGTATCGGGAAATCATATTAAAACTAGAAGGTCTAGATGAATTCTAAAAGATACGGGGTTTTAATAGGGGTCTTGACAAAGACTATCGTCTTCATGTCAAGACCCAAGAAGCCATCATCCATGCCCAAAGATATGATGATGACCAAGAGAGGAAAGGAAATGTTTCCTACTTTAAGAATACTTTTGCTAAGAGCAATGTGGCTAAGAGCCAATGGCGAGGTAAATCTCCCACACGTTTCAAGAGTAATAAAAGACAATCTATCTCTAAGAAGCCTAAGCACTCACGAGATACTCCATGCGCGTCTCTCAGCACGGCTGATTTTGAGCGTGCAAAGAAACACAATTTGTGTTTTAGATGTCTTTCCAACTAGCATAACAAGAAATATTTTCCTCTTTTGCAAGGAAAAGAAAAGGCCATGCACATGGTACAACGCCTCACATTAGATTCATCTCCTAAATATTGTGTTGTAGAAGTTCTTCATATCGAGGAAAAATACAAGTGTTGTGTGTCTGCTTCAATGTGGCATCCCACCTTTGGCCCCCATGATTTGATTTGCATGCATGGCACTATTAACGGACAACGTGTTTGTATTTTATTGGATGATGGTGCAACTCTTTTTGAACTATAAGCTAGTCAAGAAATTGAAGCTTACACAAACTCCCTGCTCTCACAAGTATGTGGTCAAGCAGATGTCTGGGAATGATAAAGAAGTATGGGACATGGTAGTTCAAGGGTTTGAGATTATTTTTCAAGATCATACGATGACCCTTGATTTCCAAGTTATGAACATGGATCGTGTTGATGTAGTTTTAGGACAGGAGTGGCTGCATGGTTTAGAAAACACATTGCACACTAGTTATGAACACAACTCCTTATCCTTTATGTCCAATGGTAAACATGTGCTTTTGCTTGGTGAGAAAAATATACCATCTGCACCTCTTATATGGATAGCCGAGCTTTCTATTTTGCAAAAACCAGATTTAATAGATGAAGTCTTTTTGTGTTACTGCTTGTCTCCAAGTCTTGTGAATTCTCAAGAGCAAAGTGCGGTGAATTCTAGTAATGGTATGCAAAGTGCAAAGAATTCTAATAATAATCAAAGTGTTAACAAATTTAATGAGCAAAGTGCTATCAATTTTAATTCTATAGAGCAACGTGCAACTGTTGTAAAACAAACATTACAAGATCTCCATCCCAGAATAAGTCTAGTTTACTTTCTCTTTTTGCACAGCAAAAGCTGAGTCACTTACTCAGGGAGTACAGGATGTGTTCTCAAGTGATTTAACATTGTGTTTACCCCCTACACGTGATGTGCAGCATGGCATAGACGTCTTGCCAAGCACTAAACCGGTGAGTTAACCACCTTATCGTATGAGTGATAAAGAAGCCAACGAGGTTGAGTTGTAATTGGCTGACTACCTTGCTCATGGTTTCATTAGACCTAGCACTTTGCCTTGTGCATCACAAATTCTATTGGTAAAAAAGAAAGATGGTACTATGCGCATGTGCGTAGATTATCACGGATTAAATGCGATAACCATCAAGAACAAGTATCCTCTACCTAGAGTGGATGATGTTTGATCGACTCCACGGGGCAAGATACTACACAAAGATAGATCTTCATTCAGGATACCACCAGGTGCGTATCCTACTGCAAGATATCTCCGAAATTTCCTTTAGAACACAGTTCAGGCATTTTGAATTTTTGGTTATGCCTTTTGGTCTAACCAATGCTCCAGCTATATTTATGACACTCATGGATAGTGTCTTACATCCCTATCTTGGAAAATTTGTTGTGGTTTTCCTTGATAACATTCTCATTTCCAGTAAGACTGATGATGAACACATAGAACACTTATGATTAGTGTTCAAACAACTACGAGCTCACTTATTGTATGCTAAGCAAAGCAAGTGTGATTTCTTTAAAACGGAGATACATTACCTCGGTCCTGTGATATCTTATTTTGGCATCAAAATGGACACTGACAATGTCGCTTCCATTCTTCGATGGTCACATCCTAACACGGTTGAGGAGCTTCAAATATTTTAGGCATGGCTGGATTTTATCGACAGTATATCCATGATTATGCAAAAATTGTTGTTCTTATGGCGGATCAACTTAAAACAAAAGGTAAGACCTTTTCTTGAGAAGAAGCCCAAAATCGCAGATTCAAACAACTCAAGGTAGCTATAGCCATTGCTCTCATCCTAGAAATCGTTGATCCACTTAAGCCGTTTGTGGTAGAAATTGATGCTAGTGATAAAGCAATTGGTGCGGTACTTCTCCAGGAGGGAAGACCTATATAGCCTTTGAAAGTAAAAAGTTTGATAGAGCTCAACAGAATTATTGTGTCTATGAGAGAGAGCTCTATGCCATAATTCACGCTTTACAAAAGTGGTGACACTATTTATATGGTGCCTAGTTTGAAGTAGTTTTTGACCACCATGAGAGTATCAAATGGTTTTCTACTCAAATGGACTTGAAGGGCCGTAAAGAGAGATGGGCTAAAATCCTTCAAGATTATGATTGTAAGCTACGATATCTAAAGGGGCGATATAATATAGTAGCATATGCACTAAGTCGGATGCCTCAGATTAATTCACTTGCTTTCACAAAAATAAAGAGTGGATTTAAAGAGTCATTACGTGACAAGTGTGCACAAGATCAATCATATGCTAAAGTGTGGAGTGCAGTTTTAAAAAGGGATCCCTCACACTCACATGTCTCTGTATAGCCAGATCAACGTGTCTCTGCACGCGCAGATAAAAACTCCAACACATAGAGCTCCACCCCTACTCAGGAAGAATTTTTCCATTGATGATGGCTACTTACTCCACAAAGGTTGAGTATGTGTGCCAAAGGACTCAGACACTAGGCACCAAATCTTATTTGAGTGTCACAATAGTTCAAGTGCTGGTCATCCAGGTATTCGTAAGACGTATGCCTTAGTTCGATGGCAATTTTATTGGCCGGGCTTACATCATGATGTTCAAGAGTACGTACTAAACTGCCAACAGTGCCAAGTTAATAAGGCAGAGCACCTCAAGGTAGGTGGCCTTTTACATCCTTTAGAGATTCCACAAGATAAGTGGGAGAGTATCTCTATGGATTTTGTAGTAGGACTACCTACTACAAATCGTGTCCATGATGCCATATGGGTAATTGTAGACCGTCTTACCAAGATGGTTCAATTCATTCCCACTAAGACTACGGTTAAGACACCGGAATTATCCTAGATATTTGTAGAGCATATATATAAACTCTACGGTCTTTCAGCTAGTATCATTGTGATAGAGATCGAAAGTTCGATAATCACTTCTGGAGAGCTATGTTCCAAAAGTTGGAAACTAAACTTAATCTAAGTACAGCTGATCATCCAGAAACGGATGGTCAAAGAGAAAGAGTTAACCAAGTGCTAGAGGATATGCTACGAGCGTACATAAGTAAGAAGCAAACCAATTGGGAAGACTACTTACCTATATTGGAATTTTCTTATAATAGTTGAAAGCATGTGACTACAGGGTTTAGTCCATTTATGTTTTTGTATGGATTTGAACCGAGATCACCCATTACGGTGGGTTGGCTAAGGAGAAGATACAGCAAGCGAAGGATTTTCTCCAAGACCATTTTGGCATGCTTCGAGCTACTCGACAAAATGTTAAGCAAGCTCAAGATTAATATAAGAAGTACGCAGATGAGCATTGTCGTCTTGCTACTTTTGAAGAAGGAGACAATGTTTTCCTCAAAGTTCCGGAGCATTCAAAAAGTCTGAAGATGGGAAAAGTTGCTAAACTTTCACCACGGTATTGTGGACCGTTTACCATTCTCATAGGTCAAGTGGCCTATAAGTTAGCTCTTCCATAGCACTCACGAGTTCATCCTGTTTTTCATATTAGCTGTTTACAAAAACAACTAGGACAAAATGATAATGTCATTGACATAGATGTATTAGTTGACTTATCGAACCTCCAAGCATCCCTCATGAGCCCGAAAAGATTTTGGATTCTCATGAGCTTTGCACTAGACATCATGTCAGATGACAGGTGATGGTAAAATGGCTAGATAGACCTGAAGAAGGTTCTACATGGGAGAATGTCTCAGTACTTAAGAAAATGATTCTCCAAGGGGGGGTAATGTAAGGACATGGGTCCTACGGGCAAGGCCACCGACATGGTCGGATAGTGTGTACGCTAGGGGGAGGCTATAAGATAGCACGGTTGGGTGGAGACTAGCACACGCATTACCACCGCCCTTTCACATAGGCACCTACACAAGTCCAAGGAACACATCAAATTGAATGATTTTAGCATGATATAGCACGCATAATTCATATTCACATTACGTAGACCAAGAAGGGAAATTGTACCAAAAGGGTTGACCAATGTTTGAAAGGCCCACATACTAGCTTAAAGAACTGTGCCCAATGATAGATCAAGAAGGATAGCTCATTTGAGGGGAAAGAATCTATTATAGCCCATCCTATCTAGAATTGAATGACATTACCTGAGTGAACCCAAAAATTTCTTTGGAGCCCAACTCTCCCCCATTGGAAATCAAGCATCAACGTTGTGACCAAACGAGCATATACTTTGACCAAACATCTATAGATATAGATGAGAGTCTAGAATCTATGATTCCTTGGGTCCTGAAACAACAGAAGCTCATATCATAGGAGAACCATGGGATATACAATATTAGGGTGAAGATAATGCTATCTACAGCTTGACTTAGGGAATTATTTGTCATGTTTCATGAAGGTACATAGAATACTATGCATAAAGCTTACAGATGCCAAATATCAATAGTACTACCCATAGTGTGCCTTCACAGTTCCCAAAAGTGAGATCATACTAGAGCATAATACTTTGAACTCTCATAATGAAGAAAGCTTTAGTGGCCTCCCTAGGAAGGGGGGAGCTGCAAATCTAGTAAGCTCGGCTCATATACCAAGAATCACCCCTTCAAAACAGAGACCATTGAAAGATGATATGGTTGTTAGAAGTTTCTAGTTGACCTAGATTCTATTAGAATCTAATGACAAATTCTTCTATGAATATCATCAAGGATAGAAGTTTAAGTTGATCACTACAAGTCAAAGTCAAAAGTCCATAAATTCCATAGTGTTCAAGCAGTGAGGTGGTCTGAGGCAAGCAACAATAGAGGCAACATCTAAACACCCCTCAAGGCTCCCATGCTACTCAATTGGAGTTGGAAAAACCACAAGCAGAGTATGACATACAACTTCATGGTTTGAAGATGTGCATTAGTCAAGGTATACAATGTATCATGGTAAAGGGGGATGCATTTCTCATTGTGAAGTAAATTTTAGGCATTTGGGCATGCAATAATGAAAGCCTAAGGACAAAATTCCATGCCATTTATAGGTTGTTTAATTGGTTTGAAGAAGTGCAATTGTATCATATTCCTAGGAAACAAAATGGAGATGTTCACTTACTTGCACAATAAGTAATTGTATGTGTTGAGAAAGAAGTGATGGTCATCATGGTGATAGCAGCTGTCAAGCAACCAAGATACCAAGAAATGGAGTCATTGTCTCCCATTATTGGATACTTTTTAGAAGGCGAGTTTCCACAAGGCTTCACAAAATCTTAGAAGAGGAGACTCATGAAGAAGAAAAGTTCCTATCTCTTCCTAGTCAACTCCCTCTATCAAAGAGGAAAGGATCAAGTGTGTAGAAGAGTACCAACATTGAAGAAAATTATAGCCATTCTAGAAGGTTTTCATGAGGAAGCATGTGGTGGTCATCTTTCCCAAGATTTAACTATGAAGAAGACCAAGTTTGCATGTGGATGCTCAACATTGGTATAGAAGCTGTCACACCTGTCAAGTTAATCAAAAGAGAACATTGATACATGGTCCAAGGAAAATCCTGCTTGCAAATGGGACCTTCAAAAAATGGGGCATTGATGTTATTATATGCGGGCCTTCTTTGTCTGCTTGAATCATGGATGTGGGCTCAAAAGAGAGCATTATTGATAGTAGATAAGATGAAAGTAGAGTTTTAAGGAAGGAGAGAGAGAGAGACAGAGAGAGAGTTACTATGCACATGTAGGCTTGAGGTAAGGTGTCTTTTATGGTTAGGTCAATGGCTATTTTGTGTTAGTATGCTAGTGATTAGTGATAGTAGTTTTGCAGTTAGTAGGATGGGGTAAAATTACATGGCATATGCGCTCAAGGTGCATCACATGATTTATGCAATGATAAAAAGTAAGAGAAGGATGAGAATATATACAATTTTATGGAAACCACAAGATGGAAATGGAATTTTCCACCTATCGCCTTGAGTGAATGAAGCGGTTGTAGAACTCAATTCGTGTAGTTATTGTGACCATGGAAAAGTTGAATTTTCCATTATCAAACTCCTACTTTGGTAGGTCTTGAGCTTGATTATTTTATGTTTGGTTATAGGAATTTGATTCTAGAGAGAGAAATTGAGCTATATGTATGTAGAGATGATAATTTTTTATCTATGGAGTAAGGGAGAGATGAAAATGGTGAAGAGGATAAATGAAGGCATGAAAGGTGCATGTTTTGGTAATGGGGGAGAAGGATGAGTGTGTGTGTGTGTGTGTGTGTGTGTGTGTGTGTGTGTGTGTGTGTGTGTGTGTGTGTGTGTGTGTGTGTGTGTGTGTGTGTGTGTGTGAGAGAGAGAGAGAGAGAGAGAGAGTGGAAGACTATGGGCTACTTGTGAGAAAAGTAGGCAGACTGGGATCCACTCAAAAAATCCTATCTCACTGGTGGTTACTCAAAAAAGTATCAAAAATTTTTAGGTGAGTATGTAGGTTTTGGTCCACATTTTTGCTCTTGGCCACCGCTTCAAATTTAATGTGGAGATGGATAATAAATCCCACCAAAATGCCTAGTTTTCTTCACAAAAAGTCTTCAGTGGCCCCCCTTTTGTTGAATTTGCATAAGGCTCCAAAGATGAGCCCCTCCTTGCATGATAGAATGACCTAATAGATTCTTAGGGGTTTGAAAATATGTATGGTTGTGGATTATGCATAAATATAATATATGGATATGATGGAAAAAAACAGGCTAGTATATTTAAACAATTTATGGAATCTAGAACAATGTGAGTTATACAGAAGGCATAGGGATGATCTATGTCGTTAAAAAGTTTAGACATTACCTTCTCCCAAACAACTTTGTTTTCTTCATTGACCACCAAGCACTATTGCACTTGGTAAACAAACCTTACAATACGGGAAGGATTTTTCGATGGTTTATCATATTGCTTGAGTTTGATTTCACCGTGGTCATTACGAAAGGTGCAATGCACCAAAGAGAATACCATCTTTCAAGATTGTTCCATGGAGAAGCACCCAAAGGTATTGATGATGACCTTCTAAATTCTTATTTGTTCAACCTTCAAATGGTTCCAAGGTGGAGTGAAGAAGTCATTTCTCTACTCACCATGGGATCATTACAAGTAGAAAGACAACCGTTCATCATTAATCATACCAAAAATCTCCAGCTTTTAGCTCGATGGCTATACAAGAAAGGTAATGATGATATCTTGAGACTATGTGTAGAGCCAAACAAGTAGCACGAGCACTACCTGATCCTTGCCCATATACAACACACGGGGTGTCATAATGGGAAAACGTAAACATTCCAAAGACTGATGAGACTTGATGCTTATTTGCTAAACATGGAAGAAAGCGTTCATCAATACATAAAATCATGTGAAGACTGTAAGAGACAACCACCAATGAAACACACCACACTCTTTAGAGTAATTGTAGCACCCAAATGGAGTAATTACATTATCAAGAACTTAAACACCAAGACCTTCCCTAAGGGATTGAGTAAGGCACGAATGAGAACTATCGAAGAGGAAGCGAAACACTATGTGCTGATCTTGACTCAACTATACCGGCGGGGAAAAGACAACCAATTGAGATTTTGTGCGGGGACATTTTTTGGATGAAAAAATAGCAAAGCTGATACTTCTTGCAGGAATATGGTGTCCAATATGGTGTCCAACCATGTTCAGAGATGCAGAAACATATGTAAAACGGTGTGATGAATGCCAAAGCACTAAGGAACTTCAATGGAGAGATGAAATGCCCTTACAACCAATAATAGGAGTTTGAGCTTTTGCCAAGTGGGACATAGATTTTGTAGTTCCCGTAATACCTCTTGCATACTTCACACATGCTCAATATATTATAGTAGCAACAGATTATTTGACCAGATGGCTGGAAGCAAATGCAGCACAAAAAAATGATGCACAAACTACATCACAATTCTTATTTGAGAACATCTTTACGAGATATGGTCTACCCATTGACATTGTGAGTGATCGAGGAACACACTTTGTAAACATTGTCATTTTGATGAATTCATGGTGACTCATTGTAAATTGCCCCCCTATAATCCCAAAGCTAATGGGCAAGCAACAAGTACCAATAAAATCCTATGCACGGTGATAACCAAAATAATGAGTGACTCAAGAATTGATTGGGACCTAAAGCTACACTCAACACTAGAGGCTTATAGGGTAACATTTAAAACTTCCATTGGAACCACTTCATTTAATCTTGTGTTTGGAATAAATGCTATTCTCCCCATTGAATTATTGATTCCCACACTTCGAGTAGTAGCACAGCTAGGTTGGACAAGAAATGAACTCTCTGAACAACTAGACACCTTGGAGAAACTAGACAAAATAGGATTGAAGGCGTTAGAAGGGATATATGTCCAGAAGAGACAAATGAATGCTTTCCATGACCAACATATAACAATCAAGGAGTTTCAAAAAGGGAATTACGTATCATGGTGTATACCCTAAAGCAACACTCCAAAAAACTCAAAGAGCGAGGGATGGGGCCGTTTGTGATCCACGATATATCGCAAAGTAGTGCCATCAAACTTGCAACATTGGCAGGTGAGGAGATGCCTAATTGGATAAGTGGATATAGGTTAAAAACGTACCTTCTCCCATTGATACAAGCGGAGTTAGAAACAATTCATGTAGTAGTTGAGTGGAAGAACCAAGCCCATTCTATCCAAGCACATGCCAAGGAGGAAGCCAGACTCAGGATATTGAAGTGAAAGGAACAAGCCTGTGATAGGAAAACTTGGTTGCAATGCAAAGGCACTAATCCTGCTCCAATCACATCAGTTCAAATGGAACCTACATGGCTTGGTGGTATGGATGTATGAATATCATTCAACTTCCTGATAGTTCCACCGAACGAGCACTAGTAGACACAGGAGCACGAGACAATGTCATAAAATACTCAGCATTCTTGAGAATGGCCATAAAACCTATAACACTAAACCAGATTGAGCTCAAGGTATTCAATCAAGGGACAATGCTTAGATTGGGTCAAGCCAATTTATAATTCAATGTTAATGGTCACAGCTTCCCTCATCAATTTCATGTAATGGTTGATACTGATCATAATGAGGTAGCCATTCTTGGAGTTCCCTGTATGCGCACATACAAAGCAACACCAAATTGGCAGGACAATACCTTACAACTCACCTTACAACATATCACTTTTGGGAAATTTAGCCTCTTTTAGAGAAACCTAAACCTACACCGTCGCGTTCAACCAAGGTAATCAGAAAGGTTTGGGTCAAAAAGTCCATGATGTTGTCAAATCCAAAGAAAATTTGGATTCGTAGAGGCAATTTTACTCGCATGAAAACCCCACTAATCGGACCTACTTCTTCAAACACAACGCTTGCTCATCCCAAATAAACACAAAGCTTCTCATGCGTAATATGTCCCTTCTCATTGGATATCACAGCCAATCAAATCCACCCACAAACACCTCGCAAAAACAACATGGCAATGGAGACCCAAGCAACATAAACAACAAAATGGATCATAGTCTCGATGCTTCTCCTCAAAGCAACTCCAATGGATTCCAAAAAAAAAAAAACCAACTACAGAGGATATCATGTTAGGGTTACCAGCCTCCACCATCAAAGAACGTGCACGTCTTCTCCAAATTATTTTATTCGGGCCTTGTAGATTCAAAGAAACCTCATCAATAAAAACCACTGAACAAACAGTCTACAACCCACATCTTGCATAGCATTTCGTTGCCCCCTTCATCTCTTCAATTTGCATAATAGGGCCACATTACATGGCCTTGTATAGACACACCATGCCACACCTTTGTCCGAAATGACTCAAAATGGAAAGGGGGAGTAATACGGACTAGTAGCAAGATGATCATAACTTTATATATAATGTTTTCTTGTTAAATGTTTGCCTTTTCATGAGCTCTTTTAGGAAATTTTTTACCTCTCAATAGGCATATTACTGAGCCGTATTTCAAAATTCATGAGAAGTAAGATGCTAGATAGAGAGTATATATATATGAGTGAGCTAACAATTTTGGTAAATTTTTGGCAAATAATAGTAATTATCAGTAATTTTCTTTTAATTTTAAGCTTAAAAAACTAAAAACTCAATTAGTTTAGCCAAGACAACCAAAATTGAGTTCTAAAAGCAAACGCTAAATCTACATAGCAAGGGCTTCAGATATGGAAAATATGGAAAGGTTTGCATCAGTCAAATTTTGGGCCAATCTTTGACGGATCAAAACTGGAGATAAGAAGCCATTTGATGACCTAATGTCCAAATGATGAACTGTTCAAACCGCAGGTGGTAAGCTAGAAAGATGTGAGCAATCAAGATAAGTATGCATAAGGCATTTTGGGTAAGTCAAGGACATATAGTCAGAAAAGAGAAAAATCAAGCTCATTTGCATCCAATGAGAAAGAAAGAGAGCCAAGAAACCTAGAGTTCTCTGCCGTATTTTAGCTTGTTGCAACCACCACAATAGCTTTTACTGCACCAGATTTTCCATGTATGATCACTAACCTAGCAAGAAGATTTGTGTATATGCTACATTGCACCAAAAACATCAAATCAGCATAATAAATCAAATCAGAGACAAGAAATTTGCAAACTATCTCAGCCCATTGGGGGCAACTACACATGCCAGAATAAAAAACCTTTTCATCAATAGTCTTTTGATACTTGGAAGTATCAATAGTCTTTTGATACTTGGAAGAATCAACCCTGCTTATCACAGTTTCAAAATGATGTGGAACATGGATCACAATCCATGTTTCCAAGACCCTTATGTAAAAGAAAATGGACAATAGACTCCCCATAAACATAGGACAGATTCATGTACCCTAATGACAAATTCATGAAAAAACTCAGCCTATGGTTAGAGGTAGCAAAGAGGAGCATGCCATGCAAGTTGGGCACAAAATGGATCACTAAATCACCAAGAACCAAGAGATCTAGCAGTTTTAGTTTGTAAATGGTCATTTTGAATCTTACCAGTGCTAAAGTGATCTTAACTCCAAAATTCTATGTCCAATGTCTTAGCATATGCACAAAAAACTAGCCCACCAAATCTAGTAGCATTTGACCTCAGAACATGGATCGCGATCCATGTACCTCCAAGGAAAATTCTGACGATTTTAAGAGTTTACAATCAGTACTCCTATATATGGGAAATACAAGGAAAATGATGTTAGGATAGTACATAAATGTTTATTTTGAAGTTCAAAGCAGATGTGTGAGAAACCGAAATGCCAAAGGAGAAACATTCAAAGTCTCAAAGTTTGTGAAATCTAGCTAAAAATGCTTTCAAAGTCCTTGAATTTGCTCGGCTAGATCTTCAACCTCAAATGGAATCAAAGAGTCTTGAAAACTTATAGGCAATTGGGCAGCAAGGTTATCCTCAAACATAAATCACCAGAAGTCGAGGAAACATCAGATGATAAGGGGATTGATAAAAAAGGGATCCAAAAAATAGATATGGTCAAATTCAAAAAAAGATGGCAATAAATTGATAAATGGATTAGACTTAATAAAAACATGTCCAAACTTGAAAAACTTTCACCAGTGTGCTAGGGTGGACTATAGGAACATGTGTGCCAAATGGCATTCCAAAACCCTGCTAAACATGGATCACGATCCATGACCTTTTTCGCCCATCCAAGACCATCTGGTCCTAAACACCATACAAAGTCTATCCATCAAGTATCAAGTCATTTGGATTTCAAAATCCTAGCCAAAGAGCTCAAATTCTCTACGTCTGACAAATTTTCCAAAATTTGACCTTAAATCTTAACCAATGATCCAAACCCCAAACTTTTTGGACCAAAGCATCACCTTGATGTGCCCTACCAGGTGGTATCATAAAATCATCAAAATGTGCTCCAACATGGATTGTGATCCATGTACCTGAGAGCCAGATTTCATATGTGATCTCTTGCCCTAGTGACTATAGTTGTCCTAGATGCACTGGTGAAGTTTGGTCAAATTTGGAGTATTTTTGACAAATTTATACTCATTCCTCATTTTATGGTCAAAGTTTATGTTTTTTTCATTTCTTGATAACCTTTTGATCATGTCCTAACTCTAAAAGGATCTTGAAATTGGCGACAAGATTGCTCACATGAAGGCTCAAAAGGAGTGGGGGATGGCACCTTATGAGATCACCGACATCTCATCAAATGAGAAGGCTCACATCAATGACTTGGAGCTAGAAACAATACTAACAAATATTTTCAACAAAAAGTTTCAAGAAATTTATGGAACGATAGTCAAGACCACCATATTCCCCAAGGAATAGTGGATGATACACCAAAAATCTAAAGTACTAAAAGGGGCCAGATGCTTACATTTGGATAGCTTCTTCAGATTACCACCATGGGGAGCAGATTTCTGGAGAGCCTATGAAGTGATCAACTCCATTCAATACAATGGGAAAACAACACTAACAGAAAAATATGGGGTGATAGTCAAAGTCAAGATCACCTCGGAGATCATCAATGAAGATCACTTGTAGCAAGGGACCCACAACCTATTGAGAAAAACCAAGGAAATAGATAATGATAAAACCTTTCTGAAGTAGCGAGATCACAAGTTGACCTATCAAGATCTAATCTACTCCAAAATGGAGTTGCACCTACGATTGATATCCCAACACTTCAAAGTGCAAAAGCCACCTTGTTACATTGTACCGATGTTGCATATGGCAGTGGTCATGGCCATGGGGCTAGCATAAAGAAGGGTGGTCAATTGTGACTTTGGAACCTACATCCTAGAAAATTTATTAGAAGAAAACATCAAGGGGAGTGATAAAAGCAAAACATACATGAATGCTCGACCAGTGCTAAACAAAATTGCCTATCAAGCATTAGGTATGATTGATGAACTACCACCTGCAGAAACACAATTGGAGTTAATTCATAAATCCAAAAGAGCAATGAAGCCAATGGTAGGACCTTCTATAGTACACCCTCAAAGACAAAACAAATTGAACAAAGCTAAAAAACCCCTAAATGACAGTGAAGAGACTGAGTCAGATGTGCTACCTAACGATGAATATAAATCAAAGGACATAGATACTCCCTCAGAGTATCAATATTTAGAGGAGGAAGAGGAGGAGGAATATACACTCAAATGAACACAACTAAAGGTGCAGTCAAACAGGGCTACCAATACAATACCCATTACACAAACATAGAGATCTATGGAAGAGGCTCAAGCCCAAAGAGAAAAACTACATCAACAGAGAAACGAGAAAAAAAGAAACCTTGGAAGTGAAGCAAATGATGAAAGAGAGGATGATGAGAACCGGGTACTAGAACATCAAAAAGTTGAAGCTCTTGAAAAGATCAAACATCAAAAAGAAAGGAAGCAACGAAAAGTTTGAATATTTCCAACGACATGCATTAATGAATTCTGAACGATCTCAAACGCAAAGCAAAACAAAGGGAAAGAGAAGAGTCCAAGCACCAATGCATTGATGATCTTGAATCATTTGACGTATCTAATAAAGCAGACAAGGCAAAAAAAAATGATATGGCAGGACAAAATATATAAGAGGGGGTGGCGTAGAGCATTTTGAAATTCTCACCAAAAATACGCCATCAACAATAGATGCAGCCTCACCTCCTCCTACTCAAGAATCAGATGACCAGGCAATTGAGAATGAACAAGAAGATCACACAACAGATATGCCCAAGCAAGCAACAAATAAAGTGTCACCAACAACACATACAACTCAAAATACAGAGAAAGCTAAAGATGAAGAGATCGAACAAACTTCAATTGCACCTGAAGCACAACATGATAAAGGTAAGGTAGTGGAAGAAACAAACACTATAGAAGTTGTCACCTCTGACCAACCTCAAGGGACACAACAAATCCCTAGGTCACCTCGTTCACACAGGCAATGGTAGATGAAGGGACTAAATCATTCAAGTCCTTTGACATTGATGCACATTTGGAAAAAATTAAGCTACAATTTCAATGTTAAAGAGCACTCTACAACCTACCTAGCTTGGAGCTGGATGATACCAAGAGAGAGGTTGTTAAAGCAGTTAAGGACAATCTGCCACTACAAAAAAAGATCAAAGGATTACAAACAATACAAGCACAACTACAGTTAGAACTGCAAAGAGAACAAGAAAATGATGCACATTACTACAAGGAAGTTCAAGCTTTCAATTAGGTAAATACAAATTTGCAGGTAGAGCAGCAACACCTAGAAGAAGAGTTAGCCAATGAAAAGCAAAAGAATGCCAAACTTGGAGAATCATATGACGTGGTGGAAAAAACACTTACACAACTCTTACCCATGCAAGAGATACCAACATTGGCAAGCACGTCAGCACAACCACCTTGGCTGACACAAGAGCTAAAGGATCTAAAGGCTGTCCTAGAACAACAGTAGTATGACAGGAAAACCCTGACAGCAGGGCATAGAGAAATACAAAAATCAAAAGATGAGGAGATTGAAAAACTCCAAGAACAATTGACTAAAGCAAAGGAGGACCTGGCTGCTCAAAGAGCAACACATCAAGTGACATTACAACAAAAAGATATATTTATTAAGTCCATCTCTTTTAGAAGTCTCTTAGACAACAGGACAAAGACAAATAGCACATGATTTTCCACATACCAAGATGACTAGTAATAGCACACAAACAACACTACCTCAGTTTGAAGATCTAGTTGATATGCAAGCTCCCAAAACTGTTAGAGAAGAAATTAAATGGTGGATCTCAAAAGTGCACGATTCTTCACACAAACAATATCTGCAATATGAACTCAAGGTGCTAGAATCAACGGCTCTTGTCATGATTACACCCGATGAAGTTGTGAAGAATCTTGGGCATGAAATGATTCCACTTCCACTGATGAGACAATAATCTCTCTTATGGAAAAGAAAAATGCTACCTACCCTAGAGCCCAATCACAAAGGGGATTACATGAATGTTCCTATACTGCTACACAAGCTCAAACCATTATTGATAACCAGCCCCTCTCGCAAATGAAATGGTTCCAATTGATAAAACGAAATTCTCCAGAGAATATTAGGATTGACCCAGTCTGTTGTCCCATCAACAAAAGATGATCGTGGATAGTTTCTATTCATGGAAAAATAAAAGACCAGCAGTGATCAACAACCCTATACCACCAAAGCCACCAGTAGTTTCCCCCCCTCAAATAAATATATGATACACACCCTCAATGGAGTCATCAATCATATGAAGGAGGTTCTAGATATCTCATGCTAGATGCTTGTAAAGATTGCCAAAATTCTAGTCACATGTGTAAAATTTAATGGTCTAAAAACTTATGTGTAGCGGAAATTAGCATGAACATAGTGGGCATTTCATTAGAATAGATTCCTAATGATAATTACAAGAGTGCTTGGGTGGAGAGAGCAACAAAAGCATAACACCTAGTTAGATAGCATCAACAATACTTTCAAAAGACAGAGAAATTAAGCTATTGACAACAGTTGAGGACCGGATTTGCATGGAGCCAGTCCCCCCTCCAAAAGGCTTTGTATTATGGTTTCTCCCATCAAGAGAGACATTGTACAATACAATTCTTTGTGTTCCTTCAAGACTAGCTAGTGCAATGAAGATGAAAGCTTCATGCACTAAGAAAAAAACTTAGTAAACACAACTTTAATTATCCCCGTTCTCATACCCAAGACCTCACACACCTTCGAAGATGGTGAGAGCTAGCAAGGTATGAGAGTAGATTGAGAGGAAGGAGTATCTTACGAGAAAGATGTACATCTCCTCACATAATCACTCATATTAGCATAGCTTAGCTTAGTAATTAGCATGGTAGAGGAGATGAGCATGCATTGAAGCTTGGCTCTTGGTTGGATTTGCATCCACATGCCAAGAGTGTGTCGATGTAGGCTTCTATCTCACAAGCTTGGAGTAGGTGATGAGCTCTCCATTAAAGCTTGGAAAGAGATAGTCTTGTTTGCTTCACACATGAGATTGTGTGAGTGTGTGTGTGATAATGGCTTGCAAAAATCAGCCCCCTCTCTCTCTTGGGCGATCCCTCTTGCTATTTGCTCTTGCTATCTCCCCATTGGCCCTCCCCAAGTCAAGTCAATGATTATTAAGCAACATAAGTGATAGCCTATTGACATGTGTCCCCCTTTCCCCTTTTGTGAGAGCTTTAGGTAATTTAATAATTAAACTAAACTCTCATTGGACCCCTTTGCCTCTTGGCCAATAGGAATCAGGCAAGCCATTGGGCTCTTGAATGCTCATTGGACCCCTTGGGAGACTGTCCAATAGTCTTCTAGGAGACTTAATTCTCATTGGTTCTTTTATTAAGTGTTTTTAAATTAATTAAACTAGATTTACTCTAGCATAATTCTCATTGGTCCACCTCCAAGGCCATCCAAAAGGAATTGGGTACACCTTGTGGGCATCTGGCCTAGGGAGCTAACATGTGTCCCTCATTCCCTTTGTGTAAAGGGAGCTTGTGTGTGTGTGTGTGTGGCTTTCTCTCTCATCCCCTACATGCAAGGCTCGCCCCCTCCAAAGTAGGGATTGCAAAGACTTTTTTGTACACACACACACAAAGCATCCAATTCCCTTAAGGTTGACCTTTGGACACAACCTTTGAATTTTGGAACCTTAGCATTTTGGAAGTCTTAATGGGCTGAACCTTAGGGTCTTTTTAGCCCATTGTTGTACATGGCTCTTTTGCAGATGCCCCCCCCTTTGGATCCCTATTTTCCCTCCTTTGGATCCCTACTGTGGCCGGTCTGCTAGCTTAACCAATATTCTAGCTTTTTCTCCTCTGGCACTTCCCCATATTAAATGATCAGTTTAACATGAGAAAATCATTTAGGAGAATTAGATATTGATTATTATGACATTACCTCTCGCTTGAAATCATAGTCGTCCTCGACTATGGTGTAGAGAAGATAAAGAATATTCATGAGTCCTTTTCTTAGCGGGTAGAGGATCCCTATGTTACCCTACGACATCATTCCACAATGGATGACTAGTCCATTTGGCACTTGAGAGCGTGAGGCTGTCGCAAGCATGTCTGCACATTAGTCCTATCAATCTTCCATAGTAGAGTGACAAGATCTACTTGGTGTTTGGGAGACGTCGTCTCCGCAAACTTGATCTAAGCATGCATACTACTTCATTTTTGTGCACAATAAAGAAAAAGAGAGTCTTATAAGACAAAAACTTTGTTCATTTTTAACATTTTGTACATTTGCTTACTCTTGGGAATCATTGTAAGAATTGACAAGGTTTAGGTTATCCTTTAATTGTATGCCTTGCATCCATCTAGCATCTTCAAAAGGATAATTCTTAAACTTAATAAGATATCCTCGGATAGTCTTACCGCCTCTTAATACCTTGTCTTCATGTCAGAGAATGGACTCGGGTTGCAGCACCTCCTCTTGGTCCTCGATCTCCGATGGGTCTTCAATAGTTGGTTCTTGAGGTGGCTCTCCTTTGTAAGGTTTTAATAGGCTCACATGGAAAGCATTATGTATCAGCTAATGATTGGGCAACTTGAGTTGATAGGCCATCTCATTGATTGGCCTAAGAATCTGGAAGGGACCATAGTACCTTTTTGCTAATTTAGCATAGTACTTTTGGTGTTGCGTAGGAATCTTTCCCGTCGTGTGCCTTAATCGAGCCTTGGGAAACTTTAATAAGACCCAATCATTTTCTTTAAAGGCTTGGGCTCTTCTGTGCTTGTCAGCAACAGCATTTTGCCTTTGCTGTGAGATAGAGATAGCATCCTTAATCTTTTGAAAAGATTCTTGTAGGTCTCGGCTATACTCATCTGCAGTGAAGATCTTCCCATGTACCCTAAGTAGCAAGGGACTTTTTGATCTAATTCTCATTGGTCCACCTCCAAGGCCATCCAATAGGAATTGGGCACACCTTGTGGGCATCTGGGCTAGGGAGCTGACATGTGTCCCTAATTCCCTTTGTGTAAAGGGAGCCTGTGTGTGTGTGTGTGTGTGTGTGTGTGTGTGTGTGTGTGTGTGTGTGTGTGTGTGTGTGTGTGTGTGTGTGTGTGTGTGTGTGTGTGTGTGACTTTCTCTCTCATCCCCTAGAAGAAGGGCTCGCCCCCTCCCATGTAGGGATATGCAAGAATTTTTAGTTACACACAAAGCATCCAATTTCCCCTAAGGTTGACATTTGGACACAACCTTTGAATTTTGGAACCTTAGCATTTTGGAAGTCCCCTGGCACTTCCCCACATTAAATGATCAGTTGAATATGAGAAAATCATTTAGGAGAATTAGATATTGATTATTATGACATTACCTCTCTCTTGAAATCACAGTCGTCCTCGACTATGGTGTAGAGAAGATAAAGCATATTCATGAGTCCTTTTCTTAGCGGGTAAAGGATCCCTATGTTACCCTACGACATCATTCCACAATGGATGACTAGTCCATTTGGCGCTTGAGAGCCTGAGGCTGCCGCAAGCATGTCTGCACATTAGTCCTATCAGTCTTCCATAGTAGAGTGACAAGCTCTACTTCGTGTTTGGGAGACGTCGTCTCCGCAAACTTAATCTAAGCATGCATACTACTTCATTTTTGTGCACAATAAAGAAAAAGAGAGTCTTATAAGACAAAAAAACTTTGTTCATTTTTAAAATTTTGTACATTTGCTTACTCTTGGGAAGCATCGTAAGCATTGACAAGGTTTACGTTACCCTTTAATTGTATGCCTTGCATCCATCTAGCATCTTCAAAAAGATAATTCTTAAACTTAATAAGATATAATCGGATAGTCTTACCACCTCTTAATACCTTGTCTTCATGTCAGAGAATGGACTCGAGTTGCAGCACCTCCTCTTGGTCCTGGATCTCCGGTGGGTCTTCAATAGTTGGTTCTTGAGGTGGCTCTCCTTTGTAAGGCTTTAATAGGCTCACATGGAAAGCATTGTGTATGAGCCAATGATTGGTAACTTGAGTTGATAGGCCATCTCATTGATTGGCCTAAGAATCTGGAAGGGACCATAGTACCTTTTTGCTAGTTTAGCATCGTACTTTTGGTGGCCCGTAGGATTCTTGCCCGTCGTGTGCCTTAATCAAGCCTTGGGAAACTTTAACAAGACCAAATCGTTTTCTTTAAACGTTGCGGCTCTTTTGTGCTTGTCAGCAGCAGTCTTTTGCCTTTGCTGTGAGATAGAGATAGCATCCTTAATCTTTTGAAAAGATTCTTGTAGGTCTCGGCTATACTCATCTGCAGTGAAGATCTTCCCATGTACCCTAAGTAGCAAGGGACTTTTTGATCTTCCCTCAATTACCTCGAAAGGTGCTTTTCCCGTGCAAGTATGTACAGTGTTATTGTAAGAATACTCCACTAAAGGTAAGTACTTCTCCCATTGGGATCTTTGATCTACTTCCGTTACATAGGCTTTTAGTAGATCGAGAATTTTTAGGTTAGCTATTTCACTTTCCCCATCCGTTTATGGATGATAGGCCGAAGAGAAGTTTAGCCTTGTTCCTAAATTCTCAAAGAGACCCTTCCAGAAATTATTGGTCATTCTAGGATCTCTATCCAACACTATAGACATTGGCAAGCCATGGTACTTGATAATTTGTGAAATGAAGAGGGTTGCCATTTGATGGGCTTTGATAGTATTTTTGACAGGTATAAAATGAGCTTGTTTACTGAACCTGTCTACTATCGTCCATATTCGTGTATTCCCATGGATAGACTTAGGCAATCCAAAGATAAAATCCATGGATATGCTCTCTCATGGTGAATTAGGGATTGGCAAGAGTTGAAGCAATCCAGGTTACTTCCCTCTATCAAATTTTGTATTTTGGCAAACCACACATTTAGAAACATGCTCTTGTATGTTCACTTTCATGGTGGGCCAATAGAAATATGTTTCAATTCCCTTTAAGGTAGACTGAATCCCTCTATGCCCCGCATACGGTGGAGCATGAGATTCATACATTACTTTCTCACGTAGTGAGTTAGTAACGCATAGTCTATTGCCATAGAGAAGATAACCATCTTGTAAAGTAAATGGTTCTTCTTTCTTCCCTAATGCAAGGGCTGAAATCACATCTCTAAAATCAAGATCAATAGCGTAATCATCTATCATTAAAGATAGATCATTGTGAGTTGCTATGGAAACCGCATTCACTCTCGGCCGTCTTGAGAGTGCATCAGCTACTTGATTATGCTTGCCAGCAATGTGAGCAATATGAAAATGAAATTTCGAAAGGAAATTTTCCCACCTCATTTGTTTGTCGGAGAGCTTGGTCTGCGTCATGAAGTACTTAAGACTTTGGTGATCCGTTCGCAGAATGAAAGGAGTCCCCAATAAATAGTGCTTCCATGAGTCTAAGGCATGTAGAACTGCAAGGAGTTACTTTTCGTATATGCCTAGAGCTTGCTCAACAGGGTCGAGCCTTCGACTCTCATAACCTATGGCATGCCCTTCTTGGAGCAAAACAGCTCCAAGGCAATCACCACAAGCATCACATTGGACCTCAAATGGTTTTGAGAGATCCGGTAGTGTAAGCACAGGTTGAGAGATAAGCTTTTCGAAAGCATTGTTCTCCTTAGCAGACCATGTATACCTAACGCTTTTCTTTGTTAGGTGATGTAATGATCCCGCAATTTGTGAGAACTTTTCTATGAATCGTCTATAGTATGCACACATACCTATAAAGCTTCTTAGTTCATGAATATTCCTTGGTTTAGGCCATCCTTTTATTACCTCTAACTTTGATGGATCCATTTGGATGCCATCTTGAGAGATAATGTGACCTAAATACTGAATCTCTTGCAAGACAAATTCACTTTTCTTTCGATTAACATAAACTTTATTCTCTCTTAAAACTTTAAATATTACCTAGAGGTGTTGCTTGTGTTCATCTAATGAATTAGAGTAGATGATAATATCATCAAAGAACACTCCAGTGAAGGTTCGATGAGGCCTGAACAGCTTCTCCATCAAGCGGTTGAATGTGGCTGGTGCATTGGTCAAGCCAAAAGGCATGACAATGTACTCATAAAGACCAAATGTGGTGCGAAATGTGATCTTTACAATGTCTTGATCAACTATCCTTATTTGATGATAGCCACTTTTTAGGTCAATCCTACTGAATTAGGTCGATCCTTGTAGCTTATCAAATAGGTCTTCTACCCATGGAACGGGAAACCTATTCTTGATAGTGATCCTATTTAGTGCTCTATAGTCAACACACATACGATATGTGCCGTTTTTCTTTTGCACTAATAGCACCGGTGAGCAAAATGGAGATGAGCTAGGCCTAACCATGCCCTTCTCAACTAACTCATGCACTTGCCGCATAATCTCCTCTTGTTGAGCTTGAGAAACTCTATAAGGAGGTTTGTTAGGCGGTGAACTTCCTGGAAGAAGTTCAATTGCATGGTCATCATTACCTCGTTTAGGAGGTAGCTCACAAGGGATGTCGTCAATAAAAACATCTTGAAACCCCTTGAGAAAATTGGATATCTCTAATTCCTTTTGGTTGCTTTTATTTTCTTTTGCTAAAGCATTAGGTTCATTTTGAGAATCTTTAACAAAAATCATGTACACGGAAATAGAGCTCTTTATTGACTTGTTGAAAGCTGGTGTATGTACAATGGGGATAGTGTTACCCATTTCCTTAGCATCTATATACATGTCTTTTTCCCTGAACTTAAAGGAGATTCTCCTTTCAGGAAATATAACATCGACAGCCAGGCGATCAAACCATGGTGCCCCTAGGATTACATCCTCATGCTTGAGAGGAGAGATAAAGAAGTCCTCTTTGTCCACATAGCCTTGGACATGAAGCCTCAATTTCCCGATTAAGGGAGTGGCTGAAGCTTCTTGCCCCTTGAAGGCACTGTCTACGGGTAGGACATCTCCCATATCATAGGATTGTATGCCTAGCTTGGTGGCCAACACTATAGATATAAAATTGTGAGTAGAACCAGGGTCAAAGAGAATAAAAGCATCATGTTCTCTTACCTTTCCCCAAACATGGCATAGAGGAGATCCTTTGTGGTGAGTTTGGTGAGTCTCCTCCTCTTAGATTTCAACCAAGGAAGCTCTAGGAGGATCGTGACAGTTGTTCTTTTGGGGACAAGTGCGGTACGCATGCCCTTGTTCGCCGCACTTGAAAAACCGGTTATCCTTGTGATAACGCTCAAGCTCTTCAGGAGAGAGTTTGTTCTTACCTTTGTAAACTCCCTTCTCTTTAGCTTTGTTGGAGTTGCCCTTAGGAGACCTTTGGACATTGTCCTTCCCCTTAGGCTCATTGGAACCCTTGTTTTCCAGGGGCTTATTATTTCTTTAAGCCCCTGTTTGGAAATTGATTCGTGAGGCCACCATAGTATGGTGTATTACCGCTGATGTGGTACGTGGCCTTTGGGAGTTGACATACTCCGCCATTTATTCGGTTAAGCCCGCACAAAATTGTTGCTTTTGCTCTCCAAAATCCAACTTTTTCAAGACAGTGGCTTTGAGTTGTAGGTCCCAAAACTTGTCTACACATTTGTGGATGGATTCATAGGGAGAGAGCTTTAAGCTTCGCCATTCGGTGAGTACTTTGTCTTTGGCATCGGTGGCCAAAAACTGCTTCATAATGGAAGCTCTTAAATCTTTCCATGTTCGTGGAGCTTCACCATTGGCTCATAGGCTAGACCACCATTGCCTGGCGGACTTTTGAAAGTGCATAGCTACATGGCGTAGCTTAGAGGACTCCATGAATCCCTCATCTCAAAACACCGCATTGAATTGCTGGATAAAGGCCAAGACTTTGTCCGTAGCACCAAAGGTGCCATCATATGTAAGGAAAGAGATGCTCTTCCCTCCCTCTTTGAACTTCTTCAGCTTGGATGACCTCTTCCATGCGGCATAGGCTTTCCTATGGCCTCTTCTTTTTTATGGTTCAAAGGTTGCACCATCACTTTCTTCAGAAGGTGAAGAATTTAAAGAAGGTGGAGAAGAGGGTGACCCCTTTCTCCCCCTTTTTCTTGTCTTGATCTTCGTCGTCTTTACCATCACTTTCATAATAGGAAGAGGATGAAGAAGATGGAGAAGAGGGTGTCCTCTTTCTCGCCTTTTTCTTCTCTTGATTTTTATCATCCCTCTTTGAATTATGGCGTGGAGAAGAGTATGATGGTCTTCTCCGCTTTGGTGGTGATGGAGAGCGTTTAGCCCGCCGTCTTTGTGGAGCCATCTCTGCCGAGGTGGCGGAAGACTCACTTCTTTCTCGTTCCTTCGATGAAGGCTCTTGAGTTCTCCTTTGGGAAGGAGATGCATCATCAAGAAGTAAATTCTTGAGCCCTTCGTATGGATTCTCTTCTTCTTCCCGAATCGGAGAGAAACCTCTTTGGTAGTCTCACAAGGAGGCTTCCTAGGTGTTCTCTCATCATGGTGATGAGCTTGGAGAATCCCGTGAGCACGGAGCTACCGTTGCACTTCACTTTGGAGAGATGGATTTCCCATGGCTTGTTGAACCCTAGAAACAAGATAGTTAACAAGCATTGAAGCATCATTAGTAGCTTGCTCATGAGCAAAATCAAATTTATCAACATTAATTTCACTCTCTTTACTATTGTCAGCCATTCTAACAACTTTTAGGTGTAAACTTTTTAGGTGTACTTTGGCACTTCAAGCCCTAGTTGCTACTCCTCTTTACCCCTTTAGAAAAAGCACTCAAGCTACTGTACCCGTGGCTCCAATACCATTAGTTGCAAGGAATAGAAGAGAGGGTCGTTCAAAACCAAAACAACACCGGCTCCTGTCAAGCTTCTTATAGCTCAATAGTGGTTAAGCCGTAGGCAAGCCCCATAGGACTCCACTATTAAGACCATAGCTCTCGACGGTGATGCCCAGTTAACTACACAAAGGCAGGCGCACTGCAAGGCTGAAAAATCCCTATTCTACTTACTCACAGGGAATTAATAATACCAACCATTTATAACTAGCTTAAGGACCTCCCTTCTTGAGCAAGAAAAGAGAAACCTTGTGCTCTGATCCCAATGTAACATTTAATGGTCTAAAAACTTATGTGTAGCGGAAATTAGCATGAACATAGTGGGCATTTCATTAGAATAGATTCCTAATGAGAATTACAAGAGTGATTGGGTGGAGAGAGCAACAAAAAGCATAACACCTAGTTAGATAGCATCAACAATACTTTCAAAAGGGAGCGAAATTAAGCTATTGACAACAATTGAGGACCCGATTTTCATGGAGCCGGTCCCCCCTCCAAAAGGCTTTGTATTATGGTTTCTCCCATCAAGAGAGACATTGCACAATACAATTCTTTGTGTTCCTTCAAGACTAGCTAGTGCAATGAAGATGACAGCTTCATGCACTAAGCAAAACACTTAGTAAACACAACTTTAATTATCCCCGTTCTCAGACCCAAGACCTCACACACCTTCGAAGATGGTGAGAGCTAGCAAGGTATGAGAGTAGATTGAGAAGAACAAGGAGTATCTTACGAGAAAGATGTACATCTCCTCACATAATCACTCATATTAGCATAGCTTAGCTTAGTAATTAGCATGGTAGAGGAGATGAGCATGCATTGAAGCTTGGCTCTTGGTTGGATTTGCATCCACATGCTAAGAGTGTGTCGATGTAGGCTTCTATCTCACAATCTTGGAGTAGGTGATGAGCTCTCCATTAAAGCTTGGGAAGAGATAGTCTTCTTTGCTTCACACATGAGATTGTGTGAGTGTGTGTGTGATAATTCCTTGCAAAAATTTGGCCCCCTTTCTCTCTTGGGCGAGCCCTCTTGCTATTTGCTCTTGCTATCTCCCAATTGGCCCTCCCCAAGTCAAGCCAATGATTATTAAGCAGCATAAGTGATAGCCTATTGACATGTGTCCCCCTTTCCCCTTTTGTGAGAGCTTTAGGTAATTTAATAATTAAACTAAAATCTCATTGGACCCCTTTGCCTCCTGGCCAATAGGAATCATGCAAGCCATTGGGCTCTTGAATGCTCATTGGACCCCTTGGGAGACTGTCCAACAGTCTTCTAGGAGACTTAATTCTCATTGGTTCTTTTATTAAGTGCTTTTAAATTAATTAAACTAGATTTACTCTAGCCTAATTCTCATTGGTCCACCTCCAAGGCCATCCAATAGGAATTGGGCACACCTTGTGGGCATCTGGGCTAGGGAGATGACATGTGTCCCTAATTCCCTTTGTGTAAAGGGATCCTGTGTGTGTGTGTGTGTGTGTGTGTGTGTGTGTGTGTGTGTGTGTGTGTGTGTGTGTGTGTGTGTGTGTGTGTGTGTGTGTGTGTGTGTGTGACTTTCTCTCTCATCCCCTAGAAGAACGGCTCGCCCCCTCCCATGTAGGGATATGCAAAGACTTTTTAGTTACACACAAAGCATCCAATTTCCCCTAGGGTTGACCTTTGGACACAAACTTTGAATTTTGGAACCTTAGCATTTTGGAAGTCTTAATGGGCTGAACCTTAGGGTCTTTTTAGCCCATTGTTGCACATGGCTCTTTTGCAGATGGCCCCCCCTTTGGATCCCTATTTTCCCTCCTTTGGATCCCTATTGTGGCTGGTCTGCTAGCTTAACCAATATTCTAGCTTTTTCTCCCCTGGCACTTCCCCACATTAAATGATCAGTTTAATATGAGAAAATCATTTAGGAGAATTAGATATTGATTATTATGACACATATGCATCACAATGTTTGAAGATATTGAACCAGCTGACCACCCCTGGAAAGTCTTTGTGGAAGGAACCAGAGGATTGTGCTGAAATCGAGAAATTGAAGTTCCAAAGCAAAAACATAATCATGGGGTTGTACACATGAGTCATGTTTTTGCCTTCACACTACATGCAAACTTTTAAAGTGGCATTTATGACAAGATTCTTCAAAACTGATTCATCAATATTCAACCCCATGATGAAGGAACTACCTAGGCAACACATTGCATATCAGAATAATCTCAGAAGCAACCCATTCAAAGCAATGTCAGCCAAGATTGTGAACAAAGCCAAAGCATAAAAATTCAGGCAACCATATGAACACTTGACAAGCGAACCTTAGATTACTAGTGCAGCTTGAGATGGTAGCTACATCCAAATCATAGTTTGACAAAGATGCAAAGCATGTTTACACAAGGATGTGCAATGAATAGGAAGGGGGGAATGTTTGGAAGATGCAATGGACAAGCGCCTAAAGAGCCGGCTACAAGCCACACTTCATTGTACTCTATCCTTTTTTCTAAGAATCCTTGTAATTAGAAAGTAATGATTCTTGAGGTGTATTCATCTAGACTAGTGTTATCTATTTTTTGCTCAAAACCTACAAGCCTTGTAAAGTGGCCAATGGCCGTAGGAAAGGGTCCGAATTTTTGGGTCAAAACCCTTAATTTCTAAGGTAACATTATCATTATCTATAAGGAGATTTTGGGCGTGGACTGTGAGCTACAACTTGTAATCAATATTTCTCTTTGTCCGGTAATCAAAAATCGATTCTGATTAGTGCATTGTGTTCCTTGTCTCTTGCTCTTGAATCTAAGTGTAATCATTCTCAGTTTTATTGTGATTCATGACAACCTATTTGTGATCTAAATGCATGGATGTGAGTGCTAAAATGGTTATTTTTTTATGTTTTGACCTTCGAAGTGTGTTTCTAAGTCATAGAGCTACCTTTTTTAATAGTTTTGCTGCAGTTATCTGCACATTTTTTGCGGATGGATCATGATTTTGGTACCTCCTTTTATAACCACAACACTTGATAGGATTGTGTCCTTAGGTGTTGTAATACTCCTCCTTAAGTTTTGTTGCATTCGAATTGTGTTTGGATGTTAAAAAGAGTACCTAGAGCAGTGAGACTGGACATAGGTAGATTTTCAGACTAGAGAGTGATAGATTGTTTTAATTAGTCAATTGCATAGTTCCATAGGTTTCTCTTCTTGAGATTGACAACCTCAAAGAGTCTTTGTGCACCATATTGAGTCGCTTCCCTGAGTATTGACATATGTTAGTGTGAGATAGCTATGCTACAGACATCTATCATGGTGACCCGCTAGCACCCCCCCCCCCCCCCCCCCCCCCCCCCCCCTCCTCCCTTATCAACATCGCTAGTGCCAGGGAGAGAGGAGGATATGTGAGCTATCGAATGAAGGGATGAGTCCTGAGGTGACCTCGAGTGATCTTGAGAATGATACAAATAAAGTGAAAATGGGGTCAATCCCTAGGGGAGTTCAATGCAAGAGAGAGAGAGAGATAAAATGAAATTTCCAATGGACCTAGCGACACTAGCAACATTGCTAGTGCACCCCCCAATCACGGTGAAAGAGAGCGATTGGAGAGAGAGAAAGCAAGAAGACACTGCCCTTCAAAAAGCAATTCCAAATAAGGTTCCAAGTGAACCAATCAAAAGGAAATTTCAAAAGCTATAAAAGCCCCCTTATAAATTTAAATTTTTTGTCATTTTTTTGGAGGGCTTTTTGGGAGGCATTTGAAGTTTGCTAAGAGATTTTTTGAGAGAAGTGTGTGCTTGGAAAACCCTTGAGTGTATTTTAATGAGAATGGCTATCATGATGGCTTTGTAAGATTTGTATTTGTACTCTTGAAGCAAGATCAAGATATTGTTACCCAATTTTATGTTATTTCCCCTTCCCCATTCTCTTTCTCCTGCTCTTGTGGTGTCCCATGGTGTTGGCGGTGTGGATGTGTGTGCCCCTCAAAGTAGTGGTGTTTTGTGTAAGAGAGTGAGATTGAGTGGTTGTGTGTTTACATAAGGGTTGAGACGGACTCTGGTAGTGGTGTGTGGTGTGCAGGTGTGCAGTGGTATTGCTAGGTGTGTGAGCATTGAGAGTTGTGGATGGTGGTTTTTTAGTGTGTGTTGTACCTTTTGAAGGTGTTCTTGAGAGGACAGGGGTGTAGTGAATACCCTGAGCTATAGAAAGGCCTTCTGTTGTGTGTTGGGTGTGTTCCCCTCTCCAACGTGACATGAGGAACATTGAAAACTACCATTTTCACAAGAAATGACATATGAAAAAGGATTTTCATTTTTTTAAAAGAGAAAAGGGTCAATCAATTATCATAATTCCTACACCTCCCTAAGGGTGGTGTGACAATAGAGGAGCTCAATGTCATTGAGTCTCCACATTTTGATGTTTTTCTTAACGTGCCACGACTATCATATATAATAGTCTTCACTTTCAACTAGGGTTAATTCATTTTACTCCTCACAAGGATGGTTCTCCAATTATGCTTCTACACATGGTTCAATCAAGCTAAGCGATTCTCATCAGCTTGAGATATGCGTCATTGGAGAGGTAAAGCTGTGTATGTGTAATGGTACTGAGTTCATGCTTCCAGGTGTTAGACATGTGCAAGACATGTGCCAAGGTTAACTAGGAGCTTTGTTTGAGGAGGACAACATAATGATCTTGGATAAACTACAATGTTTGGCAATGGTTCTTGGATAATAAAAAAGGTAGCTTGGTCATGCTCAAAGGACAAAAGTTTGGCTCATTATATTTCTTGTATGTCCCTTATGTTAAAGAAACTCTATAGATCGATGTACTCAAGCTACCTTCTATTGAATTGTGGCATATCCATCTTGGTCATATGTGTTAAAAGAGAACAAAACATTTACAATGTTTTAGTTGTATCCCTCTATTAAACTATTGTGATTCTAGTTTGTGTGAACATTACATAAATGAGAAATAGATTAGGCTTACCACTTTTCCATTGAATAGGAAGCTAGGAAATCCTCTAATTTTGGTTCATAGTGATCTATGTGGGCCTATACCACATATGTCTCTAGGGAAGAATTATATTTCTTGATTTAGATTATTCTACTCGAAAGGTGTAGCTAGGTCTATCTCTTGACTTAGATGCCTCTACTTGAAAGGTATGGGTCTACCTCTTGAAGAGGAAATATAAGGTCTTTAGTGTCTTTTAGAAGTTTCTAGCTATAGTTGGCAAGAAGTGGAAGACTTTATGCACTGCCAATGGGATAGAGTATGTCTCCACAGAGTTTAAGGACTTTTTGTAACAAACGAGGCATTAAAAGATAGTTATTTACATCGTATACACCTACTCAAAATGGAGTTCCTAAGCGCAAAAATAGAACTATCATGGAGAGAGCTACTTCCATGCTATCTAGGGTAAATTTATCTCAAGAGTTTTGGGGAGAGGCTATCATGACAGTGGTATATATAATCAATAGGTCTTCTAATACACCATTGAACTTCAAGATTCAACAAGAGATCTAAATAGGCAAGCAACCCATTAATTATGTGTATTTGGCTGTGAGGTATTCTCAAATGTGCTTAAAGAGCTTAGAAAGAAGTTGGAGCAAGTCACACAAATGCATATTCATTGACTATGTTGCAGATGGAGATATGGGTTATTGTCTCTGGCACCCGAGATCTCAAAAAGTTATTTGCAGCTCAAAAGTGATTTTTAATAACTCAAAGATGTGTAGGAAGCTTGTGAAATAGGTTGATTATCACAAACTGAGATTTGAGGACATAGTTTCAAGTCTAGATACACAAACAACTCAGTCTACTAGTGATATACCTATCAGTAGTAATGCTCTAGAGAGAGCTAGTGATGCTCCTGAGAGATTAGAATCTAGCAGTTAGGCAGTAAGTAGATCTACACTTATATCTTGTGTGCCTAAGTGTTTTCAGCCACGATTAAACTCTTTGTTGGTCTCACTGACTACGAAGAGCATACCTGCTACCAAGTGGCTATTGAGATGGAAGATAGCATGAAATGGGATCAAGCAATGAAATCTAAGTATAGGTCGATCATGAACAATGAAACGTGGAAGATGACAGAGCTTCCAAAGGTCAAGCCTTGCCTTGCAAATGTGCATACAAGAAGAAGTACCAAAAAAACAAAATAGCCTAAGTATGAGGCTAGATTGGCTGGTAAAGGTTTCAAACAAAAGAAAGGCTTGGATTTCAATGAAATTTTCTCTCCAATAGTCATTTAATGCCTACGTTGCATGTTGTTGTGCTTGGACTATAGACATTGAGGACATGGAATTTGGTCCAAATGGACATGAAGATGGTTTTCCTTCATGGTCAAGATGTCCACATGAAGTAGCCAGAATGTTTTGAATTAAAACCTGAGAAGCCTACAAGGGCATAATTGTTGTGTAGATTGCGTAAGGCATTTTATGGCTTTAAAAAAGACTCAAGGTAGTGGTACATGAAGCTTGACAATTACATGCATTTTGAAGGTTATGAAAGAAGCTAGGAAGATTACTCCTTGTATACTGATAAGTTGAACGTGTTAGGGTAAACCTCCTCATGGGAGCCATCTCTTTCCTATGATACATAATGTATGAGGCATAACCATGCATTACAGTAAATGAATTCCATACACCGAATTAAAGAAGGTATATATTTCTATGCTTTTAGCAGCTTAGCCCTTGGCTATAGAAGCACTATGTATGTTATGAGTCTAATGCATTACTGATATTATTTTTCACCATTGAGTCTACTTGTTAATTGAGTTGACATTAGTGTAGTTTCGGCTTAGTAATAATTATCCATGAATGCAACTAATAGTAAGCTGCTCTAGCACACTAGCTCTCATCATGTGGTATTAGAGCCATTAGGGCTAGTCTCGCCTCAAACCCGTTTAGACTTATTAGGAATCATTAAACCTAAGTTTGATTCAAGCCATTTTTTTCTTCTTCTTGATGACTTAGTTGATTCATACCAATCTTTTTGCATTTGCATCTAGAAGAACTAATCTTTTAGATATTATTATAGTTTTTTTTCATGTGGGGAGAGAGAGAGAGAGAGAGAGAGAGAGAGAGAGAGAGAGAGGATGATCCGAATTTGATCTTGAAAATAGATAGTCAAAGTTCACTATTTTATTTTTTGGCAAGTGACACTTCCTCATATCAAGGCATGCCATAGCTTCACACCTACTCATGCTACACGACGACAAAGTGCTACCCATATCTACATTATTGCATACATTGTTTCCTGCACTTGAGTCAGCACTTAGTATATGGTAGTCAATACCAACTTGCCTACAAAGCTGCCTATCATGCAAATCTGCCACAAATTTAGACAACTGTATCGCTTTGTTGAAGTGTCCCTATACGACCCTTTTCATCTCAGAGTACACACAAGAAGTTTTGGACAAATTCTCACAATAATTCCCACATTTTCATTTACCTCCACATCATGAGCTTTTGTGAGGAAGGCACCACATACCTAGCTAGGTACGATTTGGGGCAGGGGACTGCCGGCCCGATGGGGGAGGGGGGGGGGGGGGGGGGGGGGGGGGGGGGGGGGGGGGGGGGGGGGGGGGGGGGGGGGGGGGGGGGGGGGGGGGGGGGGTGGGGGGGGGGGGGTCCCTTGCCCCCAGCCGTACCTAGCTAGGTATGCGGTGGCTCTCGAGCAGAAGCTCATGATGTTATGCATTGTATGAAAACCACTGAAAAAAACTCTGTTTTCCTACATGAGAAAATTTTTAAATCTTCTTGTGACAAGCTATAGTCCATTGTCTGCTGCACTTGGCTTCCCCATGCCATAAGTTCCATAACCCTGTTGGCTCCTCTTCAACTCCTGCAAAACATGTCTATTTGCTCATTCAAAAGATTGAAAGTTCTAAACTACACAGTCTCTTTCTGCTCACTCTTGTATGCTCACTTACATGCAAACAAAACCACTCCATCTACTCGCCATTTGGGTGTATACTTGTGTCCTTTCTTGTAGCCTTTACCAGGTCTATGTTGCACCATAAGGTGGCCTTGAGTTCAACTTGATCCACTTCAGTCTTGTTGAAGCTACCCAAGCTGCCTGCACCACTACCTGTCCTCGTAGTCTATAATTTGTTGCTCTCCTTCACTTGCAAGGCATTGAGCCAAAGTCATCGTCAACAATCATACGGCACTCAAATTGTCCAAACTACTATAGTAAGTTATAGCCTGGCTCTAACTTTATCGTTGTCATCAATTTTGCTCACATCATCGCTAACTCCCCTATCGATTGGTTACTACATTGTTTATTCCCTCTTTTGATACATGTGGATCATCCTCAATTTTTGCAAAGGGAATATCCATCGTTGAATCTCCATACAAGCGAGGCATCCTTTTTTGTATTGTTTGTTCCCGTGTCCGAGAACTCTCACAAGAGCCCATTAATATAAACCCTTTCTAAGGGTCTTCTCCCGTGGTGAGAAAGAACCCCCCCCCCCCCCCCAAAAAAAAAAAACTCAAACCTTTGAATCTTTTAAAACCCTCTTCAATATTTTTTATTCTTATCCAAATGGTTTTAGCGAACCAAAATTTTGCATTGCAAAAGGTCTCAAAGAATCATTGAGTCCTTTCCACTATTAAACCAAGTATCACTCAAGGGGGAGCATCTCTTTAATCAATTGCATTTTGTGTTTGTGCTTGTGGTTTACTATTGTAACGGGCATAGACATTGCCATAGAAGGAAAAATACCCCTATTAGTAAGACCTCCAAGCTTTGTGTTAAGCATCTTATTTAAGTTTTTTTTTGTTTGTACTTTGCATCAAAATAATCATGAACATTAATCTCTTTGTAATCCGATACAAAGATGATATCATGATCAAGTAAGCACGCGCAAACAAACATGAAGTAAATAAGCATGAATGACACAAATACATGAAGAAGAAGAAGAAGAGAAGATCATGGGAGACATGAAAAATACACCTGAGTCAAGCATCAAGAACACAACTATGACACATGATCTTTTCCCCTTGTATGATTATGATGTACTCTATAATTGAACCTAGACATGAATAAAATGGCCACCTTGTGAACCATAGAGAGATGTATGATGTTGAACCTCCTATGTTGTATCAGTGGACCATCACAAACCCTAGATGAATCACTAAAGAGTACCATGATTAGGTTTAAGGGGGATCTTGTTAGGGTAAACATCCTCATGGGAACCATCACTTTCCTATCACACATAATGTATGAGGCATACATGCATGCATACATCCATGATCGATGAAGACCATAGTAAATGAATTCCAAAGACCTTATTATAGAGGGTCTATGTTTTCTATGCTTTTAGCAGCTCAACCTTTGGCTATAAAAGCACTATGTATGTTATGAATCTAATACATTGTTAATATTACTTTGCACCATTGTGTCTACAAGAATGTATTGGTGGTCCAAAAAGTGGTGTCTTGGACACTACTTTGATAGCAACTTACGGATCCCAATTTCATGTCCGGTGTGAACGTAACAAGCATGTTCTATATCATTGGAAAGCTTTTGACAAGGAGAATCCAAAATTGCAATGTCAGCAAAATTTGATAAGATTTACAAAAAAATTATTATGTCCTACGTTTTGCTAAGCCAACCACCAAAAATTAAAATGGTGGTATCGCCAATACATGCTTTCACCTACTTGCTAATTGAGTTGAGATTATTGTGGATTATGCTTAATAATAATCATCCATGAATGCAACTAACACTACGCCGCCCTAGCACACTAGATCTCATCAGAACAATGGTTCACTTATCATCTTGATAGTCTATGTTAAACCACCAACACAGTGCTTGAAATCTCCAAGAGAGTGGTGGAAACCTCTCTCTTGGTCTCATCGGAACAATGGTTCACTTATCATCTTGATAGTCTATGGTAAACCACCAACACAGTGCTTGAAATCTCCAAGAGAGTGGTGGAAACCTCTAAAATAGTGGTGGAATGCATTTGGACATTGGTAGAAAGAAATTAGGAAGTGGAAGAAAACACCTTATTATTCCTACAATGTGGCACACCACATTGTTATGCTACTTTGCGGGCAGGGGATGAAAGACATGGATTTGCATGCATTTTTTAGCTTCTAGGCCAAATAGGGTGTTTGGTGGAAACTAGATTGATATGTAAGTTAAATGTTGTGCTTGAGAATTCTTTAGCTGATACGTATGCTGAATGTCATGCTTTTATAAAATCATAAATAGTTCTTAAAGGGATTTCCATCAAGAATGGCATCTCTTAGAATGCTTTGATTGATAATAGGTTGTGGTTGGGATCCAAAAAGGAATGAATTTCTCCAAATACTTTCAGCTATGCTTGCATCTTAAAAGCAGGTGGCCTTATAGAAACCATTGACATGGTGGAGAGAATTCATGGTGTGATTGCTAGTCGTGGTTTGTTGGAGAAATATGGCATGTTTGCCTGTGTTTTGATCGATTAAGTAAGCCCACTAGTGGCTATTGGAGAATCATGTTGTGCTTAGCAATGCACTAACCAATATTTATACCAAGTGTGGTGACTTTAAAAGAGAACAAAAAGTGCTTGTGGAGCTTCCCTTGTGAAATTATATCTCTTGGAGTGCAATGATTGTGGTATAAGTCCAACAAAGCTTGGGCTTGGGGGTTGTCGGCCACAGATGATGTGTTAGGAAATTCCTTGGTTCATATGTATACAGAATGTTGTGCATTTTAAGGGCAATTTCCACCCATAACCCATGGCCACTAAATGGATTGGATGGGGGTGCATAGTGTCAATGAGCAGAGGAATAAGAAGAAAAATGGTGTTGACATTGAGTAGGTAGTGTAAGAGAAAAATATGATCTCACAACGGCCACTCTAGAGCTCACATAAGAGTAGGCAAGGAACAAAAAACATAGAGGAGGCTTGGGTGATCCCATTCGGCTCTGTTCCTAGTCTATTAGTGTGGGTCAGATCTCTACATTCCACATCACAAGTGGCCCTCCCCGCATCAAGCACTAGAGATGGAACTAGTGGTGGGAAGCATGACCTTGCTAAATTTAGAAGGTATAGCTAGCATGCAAAGGGAAGGGAAAACTTTTAAAAAGGGGATAACCTCATTTTTTGGGGGCACTCTTGGATCTTATTCATCTAAGAACTTGGACTCTCTTGGGTATCATTAATCAAAAGCCATAACCTCAAGCGGGAAACTCTCTATCTCATTCCCTTGTGCCCAATCCTAGATCTTGCCCTCATGCCTAAGCCACCATAGCTCTCCATCATGCCGAATCGCTCATAGCTCTCCCTCAAGCTCAATTTTGTATCTCTCTCTCTCTCTCTCTCTCTCTCTCTCTCTCTCTCTCTCTCTCTCTCTCTCTCTCTCTCTCTCTCTCTCTCTCTCTCTCTCTCCTCTCTCTCTCTCTCTCTCTCTCTCTCTCTCTCTCTCTCTCTCTCTCTCTCTCTCTCTCTCTCTCTCTCTCTGATGTCATTAAGGATCTCCCTTAACCTTAATCCATCACACTATTAAGCTTTAATCCCATTTTCACCCTTATAAGGAGATAAATATCCATAATCTCTATCTATCTCTCATTCTTTCTCTTGAGCTTCATAAAAGTTATCTCACAGGTTATCATCAAAAAGAGTTATTAGAAATCGAAAGATAGGAAATTTTGGAATAATTGAAAGGGAGGAGAAATCTGACTATCCTAGCTTAGGAGGTCTCTCTTCATGGTATCAAAAATGAAGAAGGGGGAAGAAAGCTTGATCGCAAAGAAGTAGGATAGAAGTATGTAGGGCATGATGCAGGCTATGAAGGGTAGAAAAAGGGGATGATCAAGAAACGCCATAGGAAGTGGGCCATTTCTATAGTTTTTTCTGTGGAAATCTTGGAAATTGAAGAGCAAGAGATCCATACAGGGTGGGAATTGTGCCATACAATAGCAGTTTGCTTCCAACAATTAGGGAGTTTATGATGAGGGGTTTTTGCTCAAGGTGCATACCAATGTTGGCGTATTGGAGTTATTTAAAGCATATGGGGACTACTAGTAGACTTTTGAAGAGGCCTTCTATCATAATAACTAATATCTAGTTCTCCTAAATGATTTTCTCATGTTAAACTGATCATTTAATAGGGGGAAGTACCAGGGGAGAAAAAGCTACAATATTGGTTAAGCTGGCAGAGTAGTCACAATAGGGATCCAAAGAAGGAAAAATAGGGATCCAAAGGGGGGCCATCTGCAAAAGAGCAATGTGCAAAAAATGGGCTTCAAAGACCCTAAGGTTCAGCCCATTAAGACTTCCAAAATGCTAACGTTACAAAATTCAAAGGTTAGGTCCAATGGTCAAAACCTAGGGCAAATTGGATGCTTGTGGGAAGATTCAAAAGTCTTCCCACATCCCTATCTTGGAGGGGGTGAGCCTTTCTTATAGGGGATGAGAGAGAAACACGCACGCACGCTCTAGCAGGATCCCTTTACACAAAGGGAATAGGGGACACATGTCAGCTCCCTAGCCTAGTTTCCCGCAAGATGCATTCAATTCCTATTGGATGGCCATAGAGGTGGACCAATGAGAATTAAGCTAGAGTAAACTTAGTTTAAGTCATTTAAAAACACTTGATAAAAGAACCAATAGAAATTAAGCTCACTAGAAGACTATTGGACAGTCTCCGGGGGGGTCCAATGAGCATTCAACAGCCCAATGGCTTGCCTGATTCCTATTGGCCAGAAGACTAAGGGATCTAATGATAAAAAACACATGATAAAAGAACCAATATAAATTCATCTCGGTAGAATACTATTGGACAGTCTCCCAGGGGGTCCAATGAGCATTCAATAGCCCAATGGCTTGCCTGATTCCTATTGGTCAGAAGACTAAGGGATCTAATGAGAGTTTAATTGCATTATTTAGTTACCTAATGCTCTCACAAAAGGGGAAAGGGGAACACATGTCACAAGACTATCACTTATGCTTCTTAATTATCATTGGCTATGCTTTGCACGGTCCAATGGGGTGCCATCATGAGTAAAATTCAAGAGAGGAGGCTGATTTTGACAAGGCATTATCACACACACAATCACACAATCTCATGTGTGGGAGGAGTAGCAACTATGGCTTGAAGTGTCAAAGTACACCTAAAAAAATTTACACCTAAAAGTTGTTAGAATGGCTGACAATAGTAAAGAGAGTGAAATGAATGTTGATAGCTTTGATTTTGCTAAAACAGGCTACTAATGATGCCCCTATGCTTGTTAACTACCTTGTTTCTAGGCTTCAACAAGCCATGGGCAATCCATTCCTCCAAAGTGAAGTGCAACAGTAGCTTTATGCTCATGGGATTCTCCAAATGTCATAATAACTAATATCTTATTCTCCTAAATGATTTTCTCATGTTAAACTGATCATTTAATATGGGGAAGTACCAGGGGAGAAAAAGCTAGAATATTGGTTAAGCTAGCAGAGCGGTCACATTAGGGATCCAAAGGGGGGGCCATCTGCAAAAGAGCAATGTGCAACAGTGGGCTTAAAATACCCTAAGGTTCAGTCCATTAAGACTTCCAAAATGCTAAGGTTGTGTCCAAAGGTCAAACACTACGGAAATTGGATGCTTTGTGTGTGTCCCAAAAAGTCTTCACAAGTCCTATATAGGAGGGGGCGAGCCCTGGAAGTAGGGGATGAGAGAGAAACAAACACACACACACACACACACACACACACACACACACACAAGCTTCCTTTACACAAGGGGAAAGAGAGACACATGTCAGCTCCCTAGCCCAAATGCCCACAAGGTGTACTCAAATCCTATTGGATGGCCATGGAGGTGGACCAATGAGAATTAGGCTAGAGTAAATCTAGTTTAATTAATCTAGAAACACTTTATAAAAGAACCAATAAGAATTAAGCTCTCTAGAATACTATTGGACAGTCTCCCAAGGGGTCCAATGAGCATTCAGCAGCCCAAATGGCTTGCCTAATTCCTATTGGTCAAGAGGCAAAGGGGTCCAATGAGAGTTTAGTTGCATTTATTAATTACCTAAAGCTCTAACAAAAGGGGAAAGGGGGACACGTGTCAGAAGTCTATCACTTATGCTTCTTAATACTCATTAGCTAAGCCTGGAAAGGGCCAATAGGGTTGCAGCATGAGCAAATAGCAAGAGGGGTCGACCAAGAGAGAGAGGGGGCTGATTTTCTCAAGGCATTATCCACACACACTCACACCAACTCATGTGTGAAGTAAGAATACTCTTTCTCTCCTTCTCAAGATTTAATGGAAAGCTTATCACCTACTCCAAGGTTGTGATAAGGGAGGCCTACACCAACAACTCTTGGCTTTGTGATGCAAATCCAACCAAGAGCCAAGCTTCAATGCATGCTCATCTCCTCTACCATGCTAATTACTAAGCTAAGCTATGCTATATGAGTGATTATGTGAGGAGATGTACATCTTTCTTGTAAGACTACTCCTTCTTCCTCTCAATCTAATCTCATACCCCGCTAGCTAGTATTGTGTGAGGTCGTGAGGGAATTGATGTTGTTTTTAATAAGTGTTTTGCTTAGTGCTTGAAGTTTTCATCTTCATTGCACTAGCTAGTATTGAAGGAACACAAAGAATTGTATTGTAAAATGTCTCTCTTGATGGGAGAAACCATAATACAATGCCTTTTGGAGAGGGGACCGGCTCCATGTAAATCCGGTCCTCAGTTGTTGTCAATAGATTAATTTCTCTCTCTTTAGAAGTATTGTTCATGCTATCTATCTAGGTGTTATACTTTTTGTTGCTCTCTCCACCCAAGCACTCTTGTTATTCTCATTAGGAATCTATTCTAATGAAATGCTCACTATGTTCATGTTATTTTCCGCTACACACAAGTTACTAGACCATTAAATGTTACATTGGTATTAGAGCACAAATTTTCTCTTTTCTTGATCAATAAGGGAGGTCCTCAAGCTAGCTATAAATGGTTGTTATTATTAATTTCAAATGAGTAAGTTGAATAGGGATTCTTCAGCCTTGCAGTGCGCTTGCCTTTGTGCAAATAACGGGGCATCATTGTCGAGAACTATGGTCTTAATAGTGGAGTCCTACGGGGGCTTGCCTATGGCTTAACCACTATTGAGCTATTAGAAGCTTGACAGGAGCCGGTGTTGCTTTGGTGTTGAAAGACCCTCTCTTCTGTTCCTTGCAATTAATGGTATTCGAGCCACGAGTATAGTAGCTTGAGTGATTTTTCTAAAGGGATAAAGAGGAGTAGCAACTAGGGCTTGAAGTGCCAAAATACACCTAAAAAGTTTACACATAAAAGTTGTTAGAATGACTGACAATAGTGAAGAGAGTGAAATCTATGTTGACAACTTTGATTTTGCTAATGAGCACGCTACTAATGATGCCCCTATGCTTGGTAACTTTCTTGTTTCTAGGCTTCAACAAGCCATGGGCAATCCTTCCCTCCAAAGTGAAGTGCAATGGCAGCTTCGTACTCATGGGATTCTCCAAGCTCCCCACCATGACGAGAGAGTACCTAGGAAGCCTCCTTGTGAGACTCCCAAAAGAGGCCTCTCTCCGATTCGGGAAGAAGAAGAGGATCCATACAAAGGGCTCAGAAATTTGTTCTTGATGACGCATCTCCCTCTCAAAGGAGAACTCAAGAGCCCCCACCGAAGGAACGAGAAAGAAGTGAGTCTCCTACCACCTCGAAGTGGGTCTAGCCTACGGGCCAACGGTGAAGCTCCACAAATATGAAAAGCTTTACGAGCTTCCATTATGAAGCAGTTTTTGGCCACCGATGCCAAAGACAAAGTACTCACCAAACGGAAAATCTTGAAGCTCTCTCCCTACGAATCCATTCACAAATATGTAGACAAGTTTTGGGACCTACAACTTAAAGCCACTGTCTTCAAAAACTTGGATTTTGGAGAGAAAAAGCAACAATTTTGTTCGGGCTTAACTGAACAAATGGCAGAGTATGTCAACTCCCAAAGGCCATGCACCATATCAGCGGTTATACACCATACTATGGTGGCCTCTCGAAATCAATTTCCAAATAGGGGCTAAAAGAAATCCTAACCCCATGGAAAACAAGGGTTCCAATGAGCCTAAGGGGAAGGACAATGTCCAAAAGTCTCCCAAGAGCATTTCCAACAAAGCTAAGCAGAAGGGAGTTTACAAAGGCAAAAATAAACTCTCTCCTGAAGCTTGAGCGTTATCGCAGGGATAACCGTTGTTTCAAGTGCGGCGAGCATGCGTACCGCGCTTGTCCTCAAAAGAAAAACTGCCATGAGCCTCCTAGAGCTACCTTGGTTGAAATCCAAGAGGAGGAAACTCACCACAAAAGATCTCCTTTGTGTCATGCTTGGGGAAAGGTAAGAGAACATGATTCTTTTATTCTCCTTGACCCTCGTTCTACTCACAATTTCATATACACAAAGTTGGCCACCAAGCTAGGCATACAAGCCTACGAGATGGGAGATGTCCTACCCACAGATGGTGCTTTCAAGGGGCAAGAAGCTTCAATCACTCCCTTAATCGGGAAATTGAGGCTTCATGTCCAAAGCTATGTGGACAAAGAGGACTTCTTTATCTCTCCTCTCAAGCATGAGGATGTAATCCTAGGGGCACCATGGTTTGATCGCATGGCTACCAATGTTAAATTCCCTGAAAGGAGAATCTACTTTAGGTTCAAGGAAAAGGATATGTACATAGATGCTAAGCAAATGGGTAACATCATACCCATTGTACATACGCAAGCTTTTAACAAGTCAATAAAGAGCTCTATTAACCATGTACATCATTTTTGTTAAAGATTCTCAAAATGAACCTAATGCTTTAACAAAAGAAGATATAAACAATCACAAAGAATTAGAGTTATCCAATTTTCTCAAGGGGTTTCAAGATGTCTTTATTGACGAAATCCCTTGTGAGCTACCTCTTAAACGAGGCAATGATGACCATGCAATTGAACTTCTTCCAGGAAGTTCACCGCCGCCTAATAAACCTCCTTATAGAGTTTCTCAAGCTCAACAAGAGGAGATTATGCGGCAAGTGCATGAGTTAGTTGAGAAGGGCATGGTTAGGCCTAGCTCATCTCCATTTTGCTCACCTATGCTATTAGTGCAAAAGAAGGACCGCACATATCGTATGTGTGTTGACTATTGAGCACTAAATAGGATCACTGTCAAAAATAGGTTTCCCATTCCACGGGTAGAAGACCTATTTCATAAGCTGCAAGGGTCGACGTACTTCAGTAGGGTTGACCTAAAACGTGGCTACCATCAAATAAGGATAGTTGATCAAGACATTGTAAAGACCACATTTCGCACTACGTTTGGTCTTTATGAATACATTGTCATGCCTTTTGGCTTGACTGATACACTAGCCACATTCAATTGCTTGATAGAGAAGCTATTTAGGCCTCACCAAACTTTTACTAGAGTGTTCTTTGATGATCTCATCATCTACTCTAATTCACTAGACGAACACAAGCAACACCTCTAGGTAATATTTCAAGTCTTACGACATAATAAACTTTATATTAATTGAAAGAAAAGTGAGTTTTTCTTACAAGAGATTCAGTATTTAGGTCACATTATTGCTTAAGATGGCGTTTAAATGGATCCATCAAAGCCAAAGGAAAGGATGGCCTAATCCAAGGAATTTTCATGAACTAAGAAGCTTTATAGGTATGTGTGCTTACTATAGACGCTTCATAGAAAAGTTCTCACAAATTGCGGGACCATTACATGACCTAACAAAGAAAATTATTAGGTATACATGGTCTGCCAAGGAGAACAATGATTTCAAAAAGCTTATCTCTCAACCTGAGCTTACACTACCGGATCTCTCAAAGCCATTTGAGGTCTAATGTGACGCTTGTGGTGATTGCCTTGGAGCTGTTTTGCTCCAAGAAGGGCATGCCATAGCCTACAAAAATTGAAGGCTCGACCCTGTTGAGCAAGCTCTAGGCATATATGAAAAGGAACTCCTCACAGTTCTACATGCATTAGACTCGTGGAAGCACTATTTATTGGGGACTCTTTTCATTCTACGGACGGATCACCAAAGCCTTAAGTACTTCATGACGTAGACCAAGCTCTCTGACAAAAAAATGAGGTGGGCAAATTTCCTTTCACAATTTTATTTTCATATTGCACACATTGCTGGCAAGCATAATCAAGTAGCCGATGCACTCTCAAGACGACCGAGAGTGAATGCCCATATTTCACAATGATCTATCTTTGATGATAGATGAGTATGCTATTGATCCCGATTTTAGAGATGTGATTTCAGCCCTTGCATTAGGGAAGAATGAGGAACCATTTACTTTACAAGATGGTTATCTTCTCTATGGCAATAGACTAGGTGTTACTAACTCATTACGTGAGAAAGTAATGTATGAATCTCATGCTCCTCCTTATGCGGGACATAGAGGGATTCAATCTACCCTAAAAGGGATTGAAACATATTTCTATTGGCCTGCCATTAAAACAAACATACAATAGTATGTTTCTAAATGTGTGGTATGCCAAAAGACGAAGTTTGATAGAGGGAAGCAACCTGGATTGCTTCAACCTTTTCCAATTCCTAATTCACCATGGGAGAGCATATCCATGGATTTTGTCTTTCGATTGTCCAATTCTATCCATGGAAATACGGGAATATGGACGATAGTAGACAGGTTCAGCAAACAAGCTCATTTTATACCTATCAAAAAGACTATCAAAGCCCATCAAATGGCAACCCTCTTCATATCACAAATCTTCAAGTACCATGGCTTGCTGATGTCCATAGTGTCGAATAGAGATCCTAGAATGACCAGTAATTTCTGGAAGGGTCTCTTTGAGAACATTAGGAAAAATATGAACCCTCTAGGGGCCCTTTGGGATTAAGGTTAATTAGAGGCCAGCCAATAGGAAGAGGGTGGTGGACACACTCTATACCCTCAAAAAAGTAGGGGGACAAGGTAGCCTTACACCTCTTTATGGTCTCTTACCTAGTGAGAAGGTAAGGGAGGTGGCTAGGGGAAAGGGGGCGGGGGGGGGAGGGGACCACTTTGACCTTTTTCCCCCACTTTTTGGTCCGGATTTAAAAATATACTAAAAAATTCAAATTTTCAAAAAAAATCAAATTTCAAATTTTCCCTCTTTAAAAGGTCCCCAAACTTATTTCATGGTCAAAAAAGTATTTTTGACCTCCAAAAGTCAAAAACGTGCATTAAAAATACAAAAAATTAAATTTTTTCAAAAAAGTTCAAAACATCATTTTCCACCCTCCAAAGTATTCTTAAACCTATTCTATAGCTAAAAAGTGATTTTCTCTCTCTACAAACTCTTTTCTAAGCTCTCCATTGCTGCAACAACCACATGCACCCCCTATAGTGTAACACTATCTCTCTGCTAGCTTTCTCCCACCTCCATTGTAGCACCAAGCAAGCTCCTCCCCCATCTCTTCCCCTTGACCATCACATAGTTTCACACCAAGCTAGCTCCTCTTCCTTCTCTCACCTCCATTACACCATGAAACAAAATTCTACTCCTTCTAAGTTTATTCACTCACACTACATGGAAACCTCTACTCCCGAAGATGGAAAAAATATAAGCTCACATGACTTAAATACCACAACAATAGAGGTGTGAATAGTGTGTGGGCTTTGCAAGGGTTCATCTCCAACATAAAGATAAAATGGTAAGAAAACTATCCTTGTAGCTTACATTCAGAGCTTAACATCATCCCCATCTTTAAGTTTATCATGCTGGAGAGAATAAACCTCTTTATGGCTTTCAATGTTTAGGCTTCATAACTCATAACACTTGGTGGTGCTATTTTGTTGATGTCTTTGGCGCACCATCTATAGTTCTGTAGCATGTGATTGAGTCTCACAATGCAAGTAAGTTGTGTTATCTATGGAGAGTCATCAAAGATTTTTCTTATAATTTATTCTTTGTATAGTTGTCATTAGATTATCATTTTCTACTTCATAAATTTGTGCTCACATAATCTGTTGTTTACTTACAGAGTCAACTTCTTTTCAGAGGACATGAGCAAGAAACCATGTGCAGAGATGGAAATCACTATATTTTTGTTCCATGAGGAACCTTTCACAACGATGTTAAAGGATTTTGATAAAAATAGTAGAATTTTTGTAGAATCTTGAACCAATAGGTACTCTCTAGGAGCTCTTAGAAAAGCCATCCATATAGTACTACTATCTTCCCTAGTGTCATAGACACACAAATACTCAAGTGTATATGAATCTCTAAATGAGGAAGACAAATACTTGTAAGAGAAGCCTAATAACAACAACATTGTCTCTGTTTGTAATTATTTTCATGAGGCTGGATTCTTCTATAAATGCAATATAAATGTGTTTTTTTGTTAAATGGTGTCTCATTGAGTGAGAGTATTTAATTTAGATTACTGGAGTTTCATACAGATTTGAGAATTATTGTTGAACTTTATGGATATTTTTATTTGCCTGTAAGATGTTTCAAGTCTCGAGTCTTAATCAGAAATTCAAGCAATATTTTGATTTCAATTTAATCATTAATGGTTATTCTTATCAAAGTGTGTTGGGGTATAAAGCCCAATGTGGTCGCCCAGGTAAGTGGGCGGGCCGCCAGGTATGTACACATATTATTTTGTTGAAACCTAATAAGAACTCACTATGCTCTACACATTACAGTAGAGAGAGTTCACCATATCGTCGTGCTCTTCTTCTCGCATCGTACTTCCGCTCGTACTCCTTCAACTGGTATCAGAGCTCAGATCTAGGCTCGAGGCAGCATTTGCAGGTAGCCAAAGTCACCTGCTCAGATTGGAGTGAGATTCGATAGGCGAAGACACGGCCCCAATTCCTGTGGGAGTACCCGAAGGGCTTGGTGTACTCAAAATTTCATTCTGAGGTCATATCGGCCACCGTTCGGCTTCGACAAAGATCTGTGCAGGCCATTTTCGACTACGTGGTCTCGGCGGGTGCAGATCCGACTCTGCAATTTTGGGGTTTCGGCCTACAACTACAAGTGCTGAGGATATCTGCACTTCCAGAGTGCTGATTTGTGGCTATCTACACAACGAAGAACGGCTTATAGTTCTTAGAGGCGTGTCAACTACGACACGGGCGCAACTACACACAGACTGTAGGCGACATCCACCAGTTCATCAGGTAGCTTGTGTTTGCTGCTTGATATTCCAGATTTCATCTTGACATTGCAGGTACTTCCACATGGGATGTATTGTCAGAGATGATGTATGTCTGTTGAGGGTTTGCTAGTTGTGAGTCACGCACCAAACAACCGCCGCAGCGGTTACAGCATACATTGGGAAATTTGTGGATGTATGACTTTGTGGGAAGTCTATGTACTGTCAGATTTACTGCAGCCTTTGTTGAGGGTCGAGTGAGGTTTTATTGAGCTAGGGGATTCTCGAATGTTGAGATCCTTTCGGTGATACAGGTCTTGGAGCGATCCCTCGAGCACCCTTAGATAGGCAGCTAGGATGTATTGACTGTGAGTTAGACAGTTGGGATTGCATCTTTGCTTTACTGCCGTTGAGGCATTGTCGCAGTCTATGCTTACTAGAGAGTGACAGGACAGTGAGAGACAGTACAGGTGCAGGACAGGTTACCCACAGCTTACAGTGTTAGAGAGACAGTGGTTTTTTGAGCTGTTTTTGGTTTGTTTTTTAGTACACCATAGCCATTTTACAAAGGAGACTCTCCGAAATTTCTGCAAAATCTGAAGCTTTCTTGGTTCAGTTGACAGGTTGATATTGGTTCAGAGGACAGTTTACAGGGGAAACTTTGCCGAATTTTTCCCAGGAAAGTAAACTAATGTGAAGTGTAGCTATGGCTGGATCACAGGACACTGCTCTTTACAATATCAAGAAGCTGGATGGAACCAATTTCCCATTGTGGAAGAAGCAGATTTGGCATGTGTTGGTACAAAAGAAGCAGATAAAACCTATAAAGCTCAAGGGGATAAAACCACAAGATATGGACGAAGATTAATGGGGCGAAATGGATGAATTGGCACTTTCTACCATTATGCTGACTTTGGTAGAAAGCGTTTACTTCAATGTAGCAGACGAGATGTCGGCTTATCAAGCATGGACAAAGCTGAGTGATCTTTATGAGAAGCAGAGTGAAGCTTCACAGGTATACTGGCTTAAGAAGCTTGTTGACTTGAAGATGAAAGAAGGGACACCTATGTCCAATCATCTGAATGAATTCAACACCATCTACCATTAGGAGAAATATGAACCTTGCATGGGTCTTGTAAGGAATCCTAATTTTTAGGGATTAAGGCTAATGGTGTGTAGGGTTAAGGGGACAAGGGCATTCAAGAAGGTAGTTTTGAGTAGGCTTTTCTAGCCTTTTTTTTAGACACATGTAGGATGTGGACCTAAGAGGTCACCTTCTCTCTCTAGCTTTTTGAAAGTGAAGGGAGTAAAGAGGTGTGGCCACATCATCAAAAACGTGGATCACTAAGAGCCAAAATTTGACTTTTTTTAAAAAAAGTTATTTTTACTTATTTTTGACTTAAAACTCCCCCCCAACATATATCCATATCAAAAAAGTATTTTTTGACATTTTTTTAAACTTACAAACACTAAAAGTCCAATTTTTCAAAAAAAAACTCCCCCCCAAAAAAAAAAAAACCTTTCTTCTCTCTTCCTCCTCCCTCCTTTCTCTCTCTCCTCTCCCTCCCTGCCCCTTCTCTCCTCCTCCTCCCCTCTCTCCCTCTCTCCCACTGTCCCCTTCTCTCCTCCCATGTTCCTCCCTCTCCCTCCCTGCCCCCTTCTCTCCTCCTTCTCCACTCTCTCTCTCTCTCTCTCCCCCACTACCCCCTTGTCTTCTCCCATGTTCCTCTCTCTCCCTCCCCCCTCTCTCTTTTCATCCTTTGCTTCCTCATGCAACAACTACCATGGTGCTCAAGGACATCACAAATCGTATGCATACATATTTTCTTGTTCGCAACAATTGCATCGAAGGCCACACGTGAGGGTGAGCAGAGGTCATCCCAGGAACGTCATAGCATCAATGAGATGAATGTTGACGATTCTTCAATATCTTGCCAATACCATCACATATTTGAATAAAACACCCCTTTATGCAAGGTAACAGTATACTTCTTACTTTTGATTGTGTTCTTCTTATCATAAACTTTGAAGTCTAAGGTGTTGCCTCTACTTGTTTTATAGTGCTTGGCACAAAGGTTGCTTTTATGCACAAATAGTGAAAGGCTGCAGGTTAGAGAGGCCAAGTGTCACCACTTTTCCTCTAAAACAGTCTTCTTTGTTACATCTTGCAGGTAGGTGCTTCAAATCCATGCTTATTAGGGGTGGTAGTCTCATCCTAATGTATATTTTTATATTGTTTATTCCCAGCTAGATAGAAATACTTGCAAATTTGTACAACATATACTTAACAAGTGTCTTCATTATATAGCTTGCAAATGTTGAATTCATACATGTTTTTGTTACAAGGTGACCTCTTGCTATGTTAGTTGAGTGGCGTTGTTTGCAAGAACGGCTCAAGGAACTGGCATAACATGAAGCTTTTATGGTGGCACAAAGCTCTCCTCAGCGGCAATGTGGCTCCCACTACACCAAAAATCATTATACTGACATGAAGAGATCCCTAGTAGGACAATGGAAAAACTTTTCATCAGAAGCAACACACTCTTTCCTAACATGAGGGCACTCCTACCAAAGATATTTTTATGTGATAGGTCACCCCAGGAGCATACCATGTCATGGAATGGATGTAAGAACTATGACCACACTACTCCTTGTAAAGTGTTCACAGATGTATGTTTATCAAAGTTAATGAGAAGAAATTTGGACTTTTTTGTTTGTTGATGTGTAAGAGCACTCTAGGTCTACCATATTTTAGATTGTTTGATAAGTTAAATAAAATTTGTAGTCATTTAAAGTGTAAGTTTGTTTTTGTTTGGTAAGATTGTACATGAGAAGACATAATAAAGTATAAGAGATCTTGACGGAATAAGCCTCGATTAGATTCCTACCATGCACTTGTGACACCAGACCTCTCCTTGAACCTTTTGATTTCTATCATTGTAGGAAGTCTAAGGGTGGTCTATTTTCAAATTTTTAGCAATAACTTTTTTTTAAAGGAAATTTTGGTTATTTTAAAGTTTGTACACAGTCTAGGAGTTCATTCTGATTGTTTTCCTTCAGTTTCAATTTTTGATCGAGGGCACTCCTTGGAAGCCACTTTTGAAGGTGTTAGGGTGAGATTTTGAGAAAGTTTTGTATGTAGGAAATTGAGTCCTTAACACAATAAAAAACATTGGTTCTCTGAGTATTTTCAGATTCCATGGTTTTAATGCCCGTTCGAGCCCGTAGATTAAGGAAAAAGTAAGAAATGTCTGTTTTACATCATTTTTAAAGAAATTGCCAACTTGCACGTTGATTTTTGGAAAATCCGAGTAGGATATGATTTTTTTGCATCACACGATAGTCGAAGAGCGCGACGAGATGAACAAATTTATGTGAGACAAGCCCAGACAAATTCAGAGCCAATTGAACACTAGAAGCTCTTGAAAACATCCTAAAAGTCCAACACTTGCCATTTGAATTATGACCATGCATAAAAATAAAGCATGTACTTGTCATTTTAGGGCCCCAGGGACCCTCAACATGAGGGGCCACAAGGGCGCGCAAATCAGCCATCCAAAATTTTTGGATGGCTGATTTGCGCGCCCTTGTGGCCCCTCATGTTGAGGGTCCCTGGGGCCCTAAAATGACAAGTACATGCTTTATTTTTATGCATAGCCATGAGATAGAATTGGGCAAATTGATGTATTCATAGCAAACTCCCCCCCCCCCCCCCCCCCCCCCCCCCCCCCCCACAATGGCAAATAGCTAAACATTGTATCATGCCATGCATAAAAATAAATCTTGTACTTGTCATTTTAGGGCCCCAGGGACCCTTAACATGAGGGGCCACAAGGGCGCGCAAATCAGCCATCTTTGGATGGCTGATTTGCGCGCCCTTGTGGCCCCTCATGTTAAGGGTCCCTGGGGCCCTAAAATGACAAGTACAGGCTTTTTTTGATGCATAGCCATGAGATAGAATTGGGCAAATTGATGTATTCATAGCAAACTCCCCCCCCCACAATGGCAAATAGCTAAACATTGTATCATGCCATGCATAAAAATAAATCTTGTACTTGTCATTTTAGGGCCCCAGGGACCCTCAACATGAGGGGCCACAAGGGCGCGCAAATCAGCCATCCAAAATTTTGGATGGCTGATTTGTGCGCCCTTGTGGCCCCTCATGTTGAGGTCCCTGGGGCCCTAAAATGACAAGTACATGCTTTTTTTGATGCATAGCTATGAGATAGAATTGGGCAAATTGATGTATTCATAGCAAACTCCCTCCCCCCACAATGGCAAATAGCTAAACATTGTATCATGCCATGCATAAAAATAAATCTTGTACTTGTCATTTTAGGGCCCCAGGGACCCTCAACATGAGGGGCCACAAGGGCGCACAAATCAGCCATCCAAAATTTGGCCACAAGGGCGCGCAAATCAGCCATCCAAAAATTTTCATGCATAGCCATGAGATAGAGTTGGGCAAATTGATGTATTCATAGCAAACTCCCCCCCCCCCCCCCCCCCCCCCCCCCCCCCCCCCCCCCACAATGGAAAATAGCTAAACATTGTATCATGCCATGCATTAAAAAAAGCTTGTACTTGTCATTTTAGGGGCCCAGGGACCCTCAACAAGAGCGGCCACAAGGCGCGCAAACTGGCCATCCAAAATGCTTGTACTTGTCATTTTAGGGGCCCAGGGACCCTCAACAAGAGGGGCCACAAGGGCGCGCAAACTGGCCATCCAAAAAAATTTGGATGGCCAGTTTGCGCGCCCTTGTGGCCCCTCTTGTTGAGGGTCCCTGGGCCCCTAAAATGACAAGTACAATCTTTTTGTAATGCATGTCCATGAGATAGAACTGGGCAGTTTAATGTGTTCATAGCAACCCCTCCCCCCCCCAAATGGCAGATACCTAAACCTTGTATCATGCTTATCAACCATTTTTTACTTCCTTGTGTCCATCCCCTGTTCTTGAAAATATCTTGGTCCCTATTTGTGCCTGGATGGGCATTCTATGCGCCGTTGTGGTTCCTCTTGTTGAGGGTCTCTGGGGCTTCAAAATGACAAATAGGGGCTTTGTTTTAATGTATGGCCATGAGATAGAGTTGTAGTGTTTGATGTCCGGAGTATTCACTATGTCAAATTTTCCTATATCATGTCCGTTCACCACAATGGATTGAAAGTAGCCCTTATAGGCCTTACCTACACATGTTTCTGTAACTTTACAAGAATATAAATTCCCTTCTGTTGAACACATGTGCTATGTTACATATACTTTAGTGAACTCGCAAGGTCAAAGGCCTCACAAATTTTGTGCACTCAGAACATTTAGCACTAGAAATCAACCAAACAAGGAGCCAATTTTTACTTCCTTGTGTTCACCTCGTGTTCTTGGAAATGTTTTGGTTAAGCCATTTCTTTGGTATTTAAAACCACATGTGACCCCTATTGTTATAGTATCCAACCAAAGGTTTCTTGATTAGCAGTTATACAGGTTCGAGTGATACATATCTTCTATGTTAACAATGCATGTATCTATAATTTATGTTTACACTTTCTCTATCCAAATGAGCTACATAGTAAAAATCAAATCCGCAATTCAACAATTAAGTTCACAAGGTGATAGATATTGGTATGATCTTTAACAATACCAAATAAATAGCTACCAATAGCGAATGAATAGGGATATTTAAGAAGGTTTGATACCAAAAACTTGTCAACACTACTCAAAAAGGTTGAAACTCAAAGGATTTATAATATATATGATGAAACAAGAATCAATAATAATTCACCTCTATATATCTACACCTCCATCTCAAGTTGTCATTTCTCTAAGTCAAGCTTGGCATAGGAATAGTATGGAAACAATAACATTTTGGAAAGCAAGAATTTAGCTTTCTTAACTTTTGAAATGTTGCTATTGATATATATTCAACATCCCCAAATGAGGACATCTTGACAAAGGTTATGATCCACTTAATAAGAATAACCATTAGTGATTAAACTGAAATCAAAATATTGCATGAATTTCTTCATGGTGGAATGATTAAGACTTGAAACTTCAAACATCTTACAGACAAATCAGAATATCCAAAAAAATCAACAATATTTCTCAAATCTGTATGAAACTCCAGTAATCTAAATTAAATACTCTCACTCAGTGCGACACCATTTAACAAAAAGAAATATTTATATTGCATTTATAGAGGAATCCAGCCTCATAAAAATGATTACAAATGGAGACAATGTTGTTGCTATTAGGCTTCTCTTACAAGTATTTGTCTTTCTCATCTAGAGATTCATATACACGAGTATTTGTGTGTCTATGACACTAGGGAAGATAGTAGTACTATAGGGATGGCTTTTCTAAGAGCTCCTAGAGAGTACCTATTGGTTCAAGATTCTACAAAAATCCTACTATTCTTATCAAAATCTTTTAACACGGTAGTGAAAGGTTCCTCACGGAACAAAAATAGGGTGATTTCCATCTCTGCACATGGTTGCTTGCTCATGTCCTCTCAAAACAAGTTGACTCTGTAAGTAAACAACAGATTATGTGAGCTTATAAAGTACAAAATGATATCATTCTAATGATCTAATGACAACTATACAAAGAATAAATTATAAGAAAAATATTTGATGACTCTCCATAGATAACACAACTTACTTGCATTGTGAGACTCAATCACATGCTACAAAAACTATAGATGGCGCACCAAAGCCATCAACAAAATAGCACCACCCAATTTTATGAGGTGTGAAGCCTAAACATTGAAAGCCATAAAGAGGTTAATTCCCTCTAGCATGATAAACTTAAAGATGGAGATGATCTTAAGCTCTGAATGTAAGCTACAAGGGTAGTTTTCTCACCATTCTATCTTTATGTTGGAGATGAATCCTTGCAATGCCCATGCACTATTCACACCTCCTGTTCTTGTGGTATGCAAGTCATGTAGTGCGAGTGAATGAAAGTAGAAGGAGGAGAATCTTGTTTCATGCTGTAATGGAAGTGAGAGAAGGGAGAGGAGCTAGCTTGGTGTGGAACTATGTGGTGGGCAAGGGGAAGAGATGGGGAAGAAGCTTGCTTGGTGCTACAATGGAGATGGGAGAAAGCTAGTAGAGAGATAATGTTGGACTATAGGGGGTGCATGTGGTTGTTGCAGCCATGGAGAGCTTGGAAAAGGGTTTGTAGAGAGAGAAAATCACTTTTAGCTATAGAATAGGTTTGGAAAGACTTTGGAGGGTGGAAAATGATGTTTTGAAATTTTTTGAAAAAATTTAATTTTTTGGAATTTTTTAGTGCACGTTTTTTACTTTTAGAGGTCAAAAATACTTTTTTGACCATGAAATAGGTTAGGGGACCTTTTAAGGAGGGAAAACTTGAAATTTGAAATTTTTAGTGTATTTTTAAATCCAGGCCAAAAAGTGGGGGAAAAAAGGTCAAAGTGGTCCCCCCCCCCCTCCCTTTCCCCTAGCCACCTCCCTTACCTTCTCACTAGGTAAGAGGCCATTAAGAGGTGTAAAGCTACCTTGTCCCCCTACTTTTTTGAGGGTATAGAGTGTGTCCACCACCCTCTTCCTATTGGCTGGCCTCTAATTAACCTTAATACCAAAGGGCCCCTAGAGGGTTCATATTTTTCCTAATGCAGTCAGTTGTCAGCTCAAGGTGTCAAGTTTGATGAACCTATTAGAGCTATGTTCCTGTTGATCACATTGCCGGAAAGTTGGGACACTTTTCGCACAGCTTTGAGTAATTATGCACCTCCAGATGGTTTGACCATAGCAGGTGTAAAAGACAGTCTGCTTACTGAAGAAACCAACAGAAAGACAATGGACAAAGGCAAAGGAACAACCTTAGTTGTCAGGGGAAGGACCAAAGAAAAGTACAAAGGTGGAAAGAGGGATCAGTCTCGTAGCAAGTCCCGCAGTGCTAAAGTCAAGAGTGACATAGAATGCTACCATTGTGGCAAGAAGGGTCACATGAAAAGAGACTGCAGAGAATGGAAAGCAGAAAAAGGCAAAGAGAAAGCAGAAGACCATGGTGAGAAGAACAAGTCCTCAGTGAAGATTCAAGAAATAAATGTGACAAACACTTTTGCAGAGGATGACAGTCTAGTTTCAGGAGATATCTACTTCTTCAAAAATACAATGGACTCAGCTCTTCTTACAGCATCTGATGGAAATGCACTGAGTGACTGGATTATACACTCAGGGGCATCACTTCATGTGTCTCCAAACAAGGAGTGGTTTACCTCTTATGTGACCACTAAAGATCATGTTCGGCTAGGAAATGGGTAGACATGTGAGATCTTAGGTGTTGGAGATGTTCAATTGAAGTTTCAGAATGGCTCTTCTTTCACGCTAAAGAATGTGAGACATGTTCCCGCAATTACAAAGAGCTTGATCAGCACAGGTTTACTTGATGATGCTGGCTACGTCACCACTTTTGGACAGAATATGTGGAAGATATCCAAGGGTTCTATGACAGTAGCACATGGAGTAAAGTCTGGAGGACTTTACATGATTTATGTATCAAATGTCTCTAAAAATGTAATCAATGTAACCGAGCAGCCGAACGTTTCTTTGTGGCATAGCCGGTTAGGACATATGTCCAAGAAGGGAATGGAAATCTTGCCTCGTTCTGGTTATTTGCCTAGCTTGTCATTTAATGATTTTGAATTCTGTGAACGTTGTCTGTATGGTAAGCAAACACTGCAGCCACATAAGCATAGAAGCAGTAGAAGAGATACACAGTTGGCACTTATTCATAGTGATTTGTGTGGACCTATGCCTAACCTATCTCTAGGGGGAGCTTCTTACTTTATGACATTTATAGATGATTACTCGACAAAAGTATGGGTTTATTTTCTCAAACACAAGGATGAAGCGATTAGTGTTTTCAAAACATTTGTGACACTTGTGGAGAATCAGAGTGGCAAGAAGCTTAAATGCTTACGCACTGACAATGGTGGAGAGTATGTTTCAAAGGCCTTTCAGGACTTTTGTGAGTCAAAAGGTATTAAACATGAACTTACTGCTCCTTACAATCCTCCTCACAATGGTGTTGCTGAGAGGATGAATAGGACCATACAAGAGAAGGTCAGAAGTATGTTGTCTAATGCACAACTGCCAAATGGGTTTTGGGCTCAAGCTGTATCAACAATTGTTCATCTTATAAATAGATCTCCTAGCAAGGTTTTTCAGAAGGATTCAGTGGCAAAGATGGTATGGTCAGGCAAAATGCCCTCATACAAGCATCTCAGAGTCTTTGGCTGTGAGGCATATACTCATGTTCCAAAGGAATTTAGGAAAAAACTTGAGCCAAAGAGTAGAAAGTGCATCTTTCTAGGCTATGGTAATTCTAGTGAGATGGGGTACAGACTTTGGGATCCCGAATCTAGAAAGGTTATCAGCAGCAATGATGTCCACTTTAATGAAGCCAAATATCATTCTAAACTAGAGAGGGTTGAGGAGATTAGAAGAGTTGTCTTCCAAGAAGATGGACCTGCACGTGCAAGAAAAATGGTCAGGGCTCAAGAGGAGCAAGGACAAGATAGAGTGGAACCACAGGTTGTGGCTGAGCCTGATCCACCTATTGTGCGTAGATCTGGATGTATCATGCGACCTCCTGATAGGTTTGTTCCATCTATGAACTATGTCATGTTGACTGATTGCAATGAGCCTTCATGTTACAAGGAAGCAGTGCAAATGAAGGACTCTGGGAATTGGCAATTGGCCATGCAGTCAGAGATGACAGCTCTGCATAAAAACCACACATGGAAGCTAGTTAAATTACCACAGGGCAAAAAGGCTCTACCTTGTAAATGGGTTTACAAGTATAAGATCACCGCTCATGATAGTCAGCCAAAGTACAAAGCAAGTCTTGTTGCCAAGGGCTTTAAGCAAGAACAAGGCATTGACTTTGATGAAGTCTTCTCTCCGGTGGTCAAGATGACTACATTGAGATGCTTTCTTACATTGGTTTCCATATTAGATTTGGTGTTGCACCAAATGGATGTCAAGACAGCGTTCTTGCATGGTGATTTAGATGTGGAAATTTACATGCAGCAGCCAGAAGGGTTTGTTGAGAAAGGCAAGGAAGATTGGGTATGCCAGTTGTTAAAGAGTCTTTATGGCTTAAAACAATCACCGAGGGCATGGTACCATAAATTCCACAAGTTTATGCTTTCTCAAGGCTACAAACGTAGTGAGTTCGATCACTGTCTATATACAAAGAAGGCTAAGGATGGCAGTTGGCTGATCCTTATTTTGTATGTGGATGACATGTTGATTGCTGGCAAGCACTTGGAAGAAATTTCAGCTTTGAAGTCAAAGATGGCAAAATCGTTTGACATGAAAGACATGGGTGAGGCAAGTCATATACTTGGTATGCACATTGAGAGAGACAGATCAAAGAAGTTGATTTGGTTATCTCAAACAGAGTATATTGACAAGGTTTTGCAACGTTTCAATATGGAGAAGGGAAAGGCATTGAGTGTTCCATTGCCACCATATGTGAAACTTAGCAAACAAGATTGTCCTGTGTTTGAGGAAGAACAGGCTGAAATGGATAAGATTCCATATGCGTCTACAGTGGGTATTTTGATGTATGCAATGATTGCTACTCGCCCAGACATTGCATTTGCAGTGGGAGTAGTAAGTCAATACATGTCAAACCCAGGCAAGAAACATTGGGAGGCAGTGAAAGGAATATTGAGATACCTGAAAGCTACAAAGAGTATGCGTATATGCTATGGGAGTTAGGAGCTAAGTGTAAAGGGTTTTACAGACTCAGATTATGCAGGTGACTTAGACAACCGAAGGTCTACGTCAGGGTATGTCTTTACATTGGCTGGTGGCGCAGTATCATGGCGTTCTAGATTACAAGATTGTGTTACTCAGTCTACTACAGAGGCTGAATATGTTGCAGCATCAGAGGCATGCAAAGAATCAATTTGGCTTAATCGACTAGTAGCAGATTTGGGAATCAAAGAAGAGATGCCTGTGCTATATTGTGATAGTCAAAGTGCTACAATTGGCTCGCAATCCAGTTTATCACTCAAAGACAAAGCATGTGGATGTGAAGTATCATTTCATCAGGGAAATGCTCGAGGATAAGCAACTTCAGCTTGTCAAAGTTCACACCATAGAAAATCCTGCTGATCTACTTAAAAAGGACTTCCCTCAGAGAGCTTTCCGCATTTTCGCAAGCAGTTAGGCGTTGGGTAGTGCATCACTTCTCTACATCTCTTGTATATTAGCTTGTAAAGTAGCTTCTCTCACACTTAAAGTACCACATTGGACTTTAAGTGGGAGGTTGTTGGGGTATAAAGCCCAATGTGGTCACCCAGGTAAGTGGGCGGGCCGCCAGGTATGTTCACATATTCTTTTGTTAAAACCTAATAAGAAATCACTATGCTCTACACATTACAGTAGAGAGAGTTCACCATATCGTCGTGCTCTTCTTCTCGCACTCTCTCTTACGTCTCACTTTCGCTCGTACTCCTTCAAAGTGGATCATAACCTTTGTCAAGATGTCCTCATTTGGGGATGCTGAATATATATCATTAACAACGTTTCACAAGTTGAGAAAGCTAAATTCTTGCTTTCCAACATGTTATTGTTTCCATACTAAGCCTATGCCAAGCTTGACTTAGAGAAATGATAACTTGAGATAAAGGTGTCGATGTATACGGGTGACTTATTATTGACTCATGTTTCATCATACATGTATTGTAAAGCCTTTGAGTTTCCACCTTTTTGAGTAGTGTTGACAAGTTTTTGGTATCAAATCTTCTTAAATATCCCTATTCATGAGCTATTGGTAGCTATTTCTTTGGTATTGCTAAAGATGATACCAATAGCTATTACCTTGTGAACTTAACTGCTAAATTGTGAATTTCATTTTTACTATGTAGCTCATTTGGATAGAGAAAGTGTAACATAAATTATAGATACATGCATTATTAACATAGAAGATATGTACCAATCGAGCCTATGTAAACTGCTAATCAAGGAACCTTTGGTTGGATACTATAACAATAGGGGTCAGATGTGGTTTCAAATACCAAAGAAATGGCTTAACCAAAACATCCCCAAGAACACGAGGTGGACACAAGGAATTAAAAATTGGCTCCTTGTTTGGTCAATTTCTAGTGTGAATGTTTAGTGCACAGGATTTGTGAGGCCTTTGACCTGGGGAGTTCACTAAAGTATATGTAACATAGCACACGTGTTCAACATAAGGGATTTTGTATTCTTGTAAAGTTACAGAAACATGTGTAGATAAGGTCTATAAGGGGTACTTTTAATCCATTCTGGTGAACGCACATGATATAGGAAAATTTTACATAGTGAATGTTCCAAACCTTTGAACACATAGAAAAAGGGACCGGGGGGGGATGCTCTGATTACATCAAACGCTACACCTCTATCTCATGGCCATGCATTAAAAAAGCCCCTATTTGTCATTATAAGACCCCAAGGGGGGAGCTCTTTCTCTCTGTACATCTATCTTACATCCTTTTTTCTTTTTTAGTGTTGAACTTGTAGACTTTGATGCAAAAAAAAAACATACCTTGCTCGGATTCTTTAAAAAACAACGTGCAAGTTGACAACCTCTTAAAAACTAATGTAAAACAGACATTTCTTACTTTTTCCTTAATCTACGGGCTCCAACGAGCATTAAAACCATGCAATCTGAAAATACTCAAAGAACTAATGTTTTTTATTGTGTTAAGGACTGTATTTCCTACATACAATACTTTCCCAAAATCTTGCTCTAACACCTTCAAAGGCCCCAAGGGGTGAGCTCTTGCTCTCTGTACAACTAACTTACAGCCTTATCTCATACTTATACACAATAATTTTGTAAATTTTTTCCATGTAAAAGCTTCCAGGGCCCTCAACAAGAGTGGCCACAAGGGCGCGCAAAATGGCCATCCAAAAGTCTCGGATGGCCATTTCGCGCGCCCTTGCGGCCACTTTTTTTTTTTTAGTGTTGAACTTGTAGACTTTGATGCAAAAAAAAACATACCTTGCTCGGATTCTCTACAAAACAACGTGCAAGTTGGCAATCTCTTAAAAACTAATGTAAAACAGACATTTCTTACTTTTTTCTTAATCTGCGGGCTCCAACGAGCATTAAAACCATGGATTCAGAAAATACTCAAAGAACCAATGTTTTTTATTGTGTTAAGGACTGTATTTCCTACATACAAAACTTTCCCCAAATCCCGCCCTAACACCTTCAAAAGTGGCTTCCAAGGAGTACTCTCGGTCAAAATTTGAAACTTAAGGAAAATAATCAGAATGAACTCCTAAACTCTGTACAAACTTTAAAATAACCAAAATTTCTTTCAAAAAAATTTATTACTAAAAATTTGAAAATAGACTTCCCTTGAACTTCCCACGACGATAGAAATCAAAGGGTTTAAGGAGAGATGTGGCATCGAGGTTTATTCCGTCAAGATCTCTTCTACTTTATCATGTCTTCTCATGTTCAATCTTACCAAACAAAAACAAATTTACACTTTAAATGACTACAAATCTTATTTAACTTATCAAACAATCTAAAATATGGTAGACCTAGAGTGCTCTTTCACATTAACAAACAAAAAAGTCCAAATTTCTTCTCATTAACTTTGATAAACGTACATTTGTGAACAACTTCCAAGGAGTAGTACAGTCATAGTTCTTACATCCATTCCATGATATGGCATGGTATGGGGTGACCTATCACATAAATATATCTTTGGTAGGAGTGACCTCATGTTAGGAAAGGGTGTGTTGCTGCTGATGAAAAGATGTTGCATTGTCCTACTAGGGATCTCTCCATGTTAGCATAATGATTTTTGGTGTAGTGGGAGCCACATTGCCGTTGAGGAGAGCTTTGTGCCATCGTAAAAGCTTCATGTTATGCCAGTTCCTTGAGCCATTCTTGCAAACAACACCACTCAACTAGCATATTAAGAGGTCACCTTGTAACAAAAACATGTATGAATTCAACATTTGCAAGCTATATAATAAAGACACTTGTTAAGTATAAGTTGTACAAATGTACAAGTATTTCCATCCAACTAGGAATAAACAATCCTAAAATATACATTATGATGAGATTAATCACCTCTAATAATCATGGATTTGAAGCACCTACCTGCAAGATGTAATAAAGAAGACTGTTTTAGAGGAAAAGTGGTGACACTTGGCCTCTCTAACCTGCAACCTTTCACTATTTGTGAACAAAAGCAACCTTTGTGCCAAGCACTACAAAACAAGTAAAGGCAACACATTATACTTCAAAGTTTATGATAAGAAGAACACAACCAAAAGAAAGAAGCATATTGTTACCTTGCACAAAGGGGTGTTTTATTCAAATATGTGATGGTATTGGCAAGATATTGAAGAACCATCAACATTCATCTCACCGACCGTACAACGTTCTTGGGATGACCTCTGCTCACCCTCAAGTGTGGCCTTCGATGCAAACTCCACGGACAAGAAAACATGTATGCATACGATTTCTAATGTCCGTGAGCACCATGGTAGCTCTTGTGTGAGGAATCAAAAGATGAAAAGAGAGAGGGGGGAGGGAGAGGAAGGAACATGGGAGGAGAGAAAGGGGTAGTGGGGGAGAGGGAGAGAGAGGGGAGGAGAAGGAGAGAAGGGGCCAGGGAGGGAGAGGGAGTAACATGGGAGGAGAGAAGGGGACAGTGGGGGAGAGGGGGAGAGAGAGGGGAGGAGGAGGAGAGAAGGGAGCAGGGAGGGAGAAAGGAGGGAGGAGGAAGAGAGAACAATGGTTTTTTTTTTTGGGAGCTTTTTTTTAATAAAAATTGGACTTTTAGTGTTTGTAGGTTTTAAAAAAGGTCGAAAAATGATTTTTTGATATGCATATATGTTGGGGGGAAGTTTTAAGTAAAAAAGAAGTAAAAACAATTTTTTTGAAAAAAAATCAAATTGTGGCTCTTAGTGACCCACGTTTTTGCTGATGTGGCCACACCTCTTTACTCCCTTCACTTTCAAAAAGCTAGAGAGAGAAGGTGACCTCGTAGGTCCACATCCTACATGTGTCTAAAAAAAAGGCTAGAAAAACCTACTCAAAACTATCTTCTTGAATGCCCTTGTCCCCTTAACCCTACACAACATTAGCCTTAATCCCTAAAAATTAGAATTCCTTACAAGGCCCATGCAAGGTCCATATTTCTCCTAATGATTTAGGCACAAGGCTAAACTTCTCTTCGGCCTATCACCCGCAAACGGATGGCCATAGTGAAATAGATAACCTAACAATTCTTGATCTACTAAAAGCCTATGTAATGGAAGTAGAACAAAGGTCCCAATGGGAGAAGTACTTACCCTTAGTGGAGTATGCCTACAATAATATTGTATATACCTCCACGGGAAAGGCACCTTTGGGTGTAATTAAGGGAAGATCTAAAAGTCCCCTCCTACTTAAAGTATACGGGAGCTTCCATGTTCGACCCCCCCTTGTAGCTCATGCTTGAAGCTCATTGGACCCCTCCATGCCTAGCCAATCACAAGCACAAGGCATTACAAGACAAGGTAGTCTTGGGACAAGTGTCCCCCTTTCCCCTTTGAGAGAGAGGACTTGATAAATGTAAAAACACCTTACCTCAAGCACCTTAATCAGCAAGCATGACAAAGCACCTCAAGCTTGGGTGGTGTTCCCACAAGCACCTCAAGCTCCCTAGTTGGCAAGCACGACAAGCACCTCAAGAACCTTAGTCATCAAGCATGACAAGCACCTTAAGCTTGGACCAGGTTCCCACCTCAAGCTCAGGCCTAGCTTACCTAAGTTCAAAGGGATTTTTACTTTGGAGGTCTTTAATGAAGCTAACCCTAAGGTCTTTTAAGCTCCATTGGCTAGCCTTGCTCTTTGACATACCATCTCTCATTTAAACCCCTTTACCATTGGCCCCGTGTTGAGATAGATATGGAAGCACATGTCTATATCCTAACCCTTATTCCCATTTATTGTCCACATTAAATGATCAGTATAATCTGAAAAAATCATTTATATTGGTTAGATATTAGATTTTATGACATTATTTCTCTCTTGAAATCATAGTCGTCCTCGATTATGAGGTAGAAGATATAAAGCTTTAGTCATTAGTCAATTCTTTTTAGCGGGTAGAGGATCCCTTTTTACCCAACAACATCTTTCCAAGATGGATGACTAATCCATTTGGTGCTTGGGAGACATAGCTACTGCAAGCATGTCTGCTCTTTAGTCCATTTCATTCTCCCAAGTAGGGTGACAAATTCTGCTTGGTGTTTGAGAGATGTCGTCATCACAAACATGATTCTAAGCATGCATACTATTTAAAGTTGTGCACAAGAAAAAGAGAACTAATCTTATAAGACAAAAAGATTGGTCATTTAAAAGAAATTTGTACATTTGCTTACTCTAAGGTAGCATTGTAAGCTTTGACAAGGTTCATACTATCCTTAAGTTATATTCCCTACATCCACCTAGAATCTTCAAAAGGATAATTTTTGAACTTAATAAGATACCTTCGGGGATAATCTTACCATGTCGTAGTACCATTTTTTCATGCCAACGGATATCTATGGGTTGTAGAACCTCTTCTTGGTCTTCAACTTTAGGAGAGTCTTCAATAATTGGTTCACTTGGTGGCTCTCCTTTGTAGGGCTTAAGTAGGCTCACATGAGAAGCATTGTGTATGAGTCAATGGTTGGGAAACTTGAATTGGTAGTCCATCTCATTGATGGGCTTCAAGATTTGGAAAGGACCATTGTATCTTTTTGTTAGCTTAGCATCATGCTTTTGATGGCCCATAGGATTTTTCCCCTTTGTTTGCCTCAATCGAGCCTTAGGAAATTTAACTAAGACCCAATCATTTTCTTTGAACGTTAAGGACCTTCTATGCTTGTCAATAGCAGATTTTGCCTTTGTTGAGATATGAATATAGACTTTTTAATCTTTTGAAAAGATTACTGTAGGTCATGGCTATACTCATCGGTAGCGAAGATCTTCCCATGTACTTTAAGTAGCAAAGGACTTTTAGGTCTTCCCTCAATTATTTCAAAAGGTGCTTTTCCCGTAGAAGTATGTGCAGTATTATTGTAGGCATACTCTACAAGAGGTAAGTACTTTTCCCATTGTGAGTGTTGATCTACTTTTGTAACATAAGTCTTTAGTAGATTGAGTATTGTAAGATTGGATATCTCACTTTGGCCATTCGTTTGTGGGTGATAGGTCGAAGAGAAAATTCAATCTTGTTCCAAGATTTTCAAAGATACCTTTCCAAAAATTAGTGGTCATTCTAGGATCTCTATGTGACACGATGGATGTTGGTAATCCATGGTGTTTGAAAATTTGTGCAATAAAGAGAGTTTCCATTTGGTGTGCCTACTCCTTAAGATTTTACCATCTTCAGGATTCCATAGGCGATACCCAAAGTCTCCTTCTCCATAGCCAATGAAGAAACACTTTTTGGACTTTGCATCTAACTTTGATCTTAGGCTTCTATCTATGTGCATGAAAGCCTCACACCCAAACACTTTGAGAAATGCATAATTCACCGGTTTACCTGTCCATGCCTCTTCTGGAACTCCCCCATCCAATGCCGTTGAGGGTGACCGATTGATTAAGTACACAGACGTACTTACAGCTTCCGCCCAAAGCTCAAGCGGTAGGCCTGCATGTAGCCGCATGCTTCGTGCTCGTTCCATGATTGTCCTGTTCATCCTTTCCGAAATCCCATTTTGTTGAGGTGTCCTTGGGGTTGTCCTTTGCCTCCGAATGCCATTGCTAGCACAAAAGCTTTCAAAAGCTTGGCTGCAATATTCGCCTCCATTGTCGGATCTGAGGCATTTAACCTTGGTACCTGTTTCATTCTCCACAAAGGCTTTCCACCTTTGAAATATGGAAAATACATCGGATTTATTCTTCATGACATAAACCCATGTTTTTCTAGTCGCATCGTCTATGAATGTTACATAGTACAATGAGCCACTAAGTGATGGTGTACTTGCAGGACCCCAAACATCAGAATGAACCAACTCAAGTTTTTTATTTTTTCTTTCATTTCCTAATTTTTGAAATTTTACCCTCTTTTGTTTACCATAAACACAATCTTCACAGAACTCTAAGTCCACTTCTTTCAAACCTGGTAGAAGCTTCTTTGTTTGAAGGATTTGCATTCCTTTGGCACTCATATGCCCAAGTCGGTAGTGCCACACCGCACTGTCAACTTCTGTAGTTGCTGCACAAGCTGAAGGTTGCGTGCTAACAGCACACAAGTAAAGTGTACCGACTTTTTCACCCTTGGCAACCACCAAAGATCCCTTTGAAATCTTCCACTGTTTGTTTCCGAATGCAATGTTGTGACCTTCATCGTCCAATTGTCCTGTAGAGATCAAATTTTTGCGAAGAGAAGGAACATGCCTAACATCTTTAAGCTTCCATTCATTTCCGTTAGCAGTTTTGATAGAAACTGTACCTTTGCCGACAATCTCACAAGCTTCATCATCTCCCAAGTATACATACCCAAAATTACCTTTGGTGTAGTCTTGGAAATGTTGCTTGTGTGGTGTCGCATGGAATGAAGCCCCGGAATCTACTATCCAGGAATTAGACACATTGTCTAATGAGAGAATTAGAGCATCTTGCTCTACTTTACCTGCCACATTGGCCTCCGATGTTGGCTTGTTGTCTTGAGACTTTGTCTCCTTCTTCTTCTTGGACCAGCAATCCTTCTTGACGTGGCCCTTCTTGCCGCAGTTCCAACATTCAAGAACTGACTTTGTTCGTGATTTGCTCCGTCTTGAGCGATCACGACCCTTTTGGTTTTTGAACCTCTCCTTAGGCCTTCCTCTTGTTTCCACTGATAGTGCAGCACTTGATGATTCTCCTGTGCTTCTCCTTCGCATTTCCTCGCTTAGAAGAACACCCACAACATCATCAAACTTAAGAGTATTTGTGCCAGAGATAGAATTACTTACAGCCATCACAAGGCTGTCCCAACTATCCGGTAGAGATGATAGTATAAGGAGAGCTCGCACTTCGTCATCGAAATTGATTTTCACTGATCGAAGTTGACTTATGTTTGTGTTAAAGTCATTTAGGTGTTCTGCAACTGAACCATTCTCTGCCATCTTTAGATTGAACAAGCGCTTCATAAGAAATACCTTATTAGATGCCGATGGTTTCTCGTAGAAGTCGTCAAGTGACTTCATCAAGTCCTCCGTGGTCTTCATCTCCGAAACATTGAAGGCCACTGTTGACGCCAAGCTTAACCGGATTGTTCCCAGTGCCTTTCGATCAAGGACAATCCATGCTTCATCTGCCATTGTTGCGGGCTTCTTCGCAAGACCGCCTAGTGGCAAATAGAGGTCCTTCTGGTAGAGATAGTCTTCAATCTGCATCTTCCAATGTTGGTAGTTTTTGCCGTTGAACTTCTCAATCTTGAGCTTCCCCTCCTCCGTCATAACTCCCACTCAATTCAAGGAATCCTTTCCTTGAGATAATTTAGCTACGAGCAAACCTTGCTCTGATACCAGTTGTTAGGAAATAAGACGTAGCTAAATAGATAATTGAGTAGATTACTTAATGGAGAGAGACAAATTTATATACACGAGATTATAGTGTAGAGAGAGAGAGAGAGAGAGTACACACGATATGCGTGGTTCACCCAATGTGGGCTACGTCCACGGGAAAGCAGCCACTCAATGGCTTTGGTACTTCAAAACAAGAAGTAGTTTACAAAGGGATTATACCCTTAATGGAGCTCCCGCCTTGCTTCACTCTCACCACCTCACACTCACCTTGTTGCATCAACTTCACACTATGAAATGTGTGTAGAAATGGCCTCCTTTTATAGGCCAAAAGGGCTGCCCTCTCTTATGAGAGACAGCCATGTGTAGCCGCCCTTGTGCGAATAAGTCCAAATCGGACCCTCCAATCCGCCCATGTGTGGCGCCCTTGAGAAGACAAGTCCGCTTTTGAATTCGGCCACCGGCCATTGAATTCGGCCACCGGCCACCGGCCATTGACTTCCGACCACCGGCCACCGGCCATTGACTTCCGACCACCGGCCATTGGCCATTGACTACCGGCCACCGGCCAACCGACCGGTTGTTTTCCGACCACTTTCCGACCGCCGTCCGGCCATAATATTCCGGCGAAAAGGAATATTCCGACGAAAAAAAGTCTCGGGGGCCTCCGCCCCCGAGGCCTTTAAAGTTGCCCCTGATTCTTGTCCGTGAAAATTTTGGTTTCCGGTGAGTGATTTTCCTTCATGCACGATGGCTTCTCCTCATAATGGGGGCCTTACAAATGTGCGCTTTTACCACAGAAAATTACAAGGGTAAATCAGGCTCCATACTTAACACATATGCTATGGCATGTCCTTTTTGAAGCAAAACTGCTCCAAGGCAATCACCACAAGCATCAAATGGCTTTGAGAGATCCGAAAGAAGGAGGACTAGTTGGGAGATAAGCTTCTCTTTGAGCTTTTCAAAAGCATTTTGCTCCTTATGAGTCCATAAATGCTTAACGTTCTTCTTTGTTAAGTCATGTAATGGTCTTGCTATTTGAGAGAATTTTACTATGAAGCATCTATAGTATGCACACATACCAATAAATCTTCTTAGCTCATGTAGATTCCTTGGATTAGGCCATGCTTTTATTACCTCTAACTTTGATGGATCCATACGGATTCCATCTTGAGAGGTAATATGACCTAAGTATTGAATCTTTTCTTTTGGTTGAGAAAAAGCTTGTTCTCCCTTAGTGCTTGAAAAATCACTTGGAGATGTTGCTTATGTTCCTCCAAAGACTTGGAGTAGATGATGATATCATCGAACACTCCAAAGAATTTGTGGTAGGGTCTAAAAATTTGCTCCATTAGATGATTGAATGTGTACGGTGCACTAGTCAAGCCAAAAAGCATGACTATATATTCATAAAAGCCAAACATTGTACAAAACGCGGTCTTTAGGATATCTTCATCCACTATCCTTATTTGATATGATAGCCACTTTTAAGGTCAATCCTACAGAAGTAGGAAGAGCCTTGTAGCTTATCAAATAGATCTTCTACCCAAGGCACCAGAAATCTATTTTTGATAGTGATATGGTTTAGCCCTCGATAGTCCACACACATACGGTATGTACCATCTTTCTTTTGCACTAAAAGGATTGGAGAACAAAAGGGAGAGAAGTTAGGCCTCACCATCCCTTTGCCAAACCAATTCTTGTACTTGCCTCATGATCTCCTCTTCTTGAGCTTGAGAAACTTGATAAGGAGGCTTATTAGGCGGTGAGCTTCCTGGTAGGAGCTCAATTTGATGGTCATCATCCCCTCGTTTTGGAGGTAAGTCCATAGGGATATCATCGATGAACATTCTTGATTCCTACCATTGACATTTGATGAAACATTAGGACCTTTTAGGGACTCTTTTTGACAAAAATAATGTACGGAGAAACTGAATTCTTCATTGATTTATCAAAAGCAAGAGGATTTACAAGTGGTATAGTACGACCACACTCACTAGCATCTATATACATGTTCTTTCCCCTGTAGGTGAAGTAGATTCTCCTTTCATGGAACTTCATGTTGGCAGCCATGCAATCAAACCATAGTGCCCCTAGAATAGAATCCTCATGTTGGAAAGGAGAGATGAAAAAGTCTCTTTTGTCGACATAGTTTTGGACATGAAGCCTCAACTTCCCAATCAAGGGAGTAATGGAGGCTTGAGTCCCTTGAAATCTGTCTCATTCGTTACAATATCTCCCATCTCAAAAGCTTGAATGCCCAACTTGGTGGCCAACTCCGTTGATATGAAGTTGTGAGTAGAGCCAGGGTCAAACAAAATGAAGGCATCATGCTCCCTTACCTTTCCCCAAGCATAGGAGAGAGATGATCCTTTGCAATGAGCATCCTCTTTTGGAGCTTCGATGGTGGAAGCCCTAGGAGTCTCATTACAAACATTTTTCTTGGGGCAAGAACAATAGCCATGTCCTTGCTCCCCACACTTAAAACACTTATGGTCCTTACGAAAAGCATCAAGCTCTTCAGGAGAGAGTTTTTTTTTGCCTTTGTAAACTCTCTTCTCCTTGGACCGATTGTTGTTGTTGTTGTTGTTGTTGTTGGAAATACCTTGGAAAGAATTTTGGGCGTTGGTTTTCCCCTTTGCACCATTTTTGTATTTGTTTTCCATGGGCTTGACATTTTGCCCTAGCCCCTTGTTAGAAATTGATGCGTGAAGCAACCATGGTGTGATGGATTACTTCAGTGATAGAACCAGGCCATTGAGAGTTGACATATTTGACCATCAATTCAGGTAATACCGCACAAAATTGTTGCTTTTTCTCGGTGAAGTCTATCATTTGGAAGATAGTAGCCTTGAGATGTAAATCCCAAAACTTGTCTACATATTGTGGATAGACTCATGAGAGAAAAGCTTCAAATTGCACCATTCATTGATCACTTTGTCCTTTGCATCGCTTGCAAGGAATTTCTATAATGGAAATTCGTAGAGTTTTCCATGTCTTTGGGGCTTCGTCATTGCCCCACGAAGGCTAGCCCACCATTGACGAGCCAATTTCTGGAAGTGCATAGCTACATGGTGTAGCTTGGAGGACTCCATGAAGCCCTCATCTCCAAAGGCCGCATCAAATTGTTGGATGAAGGCCAGCCAATACTTTGTCTATGGCACCAAAGGTGCCATCATAGGTAATAAAAGAGATACTCTTTCCTCCCTTCTTGAACTTCTTAAACTTTTGTGACCTTCACCATGCAGGGTATGATTTACGATGTCCTCCCCTCTTGTATTCTCTAGGACAATAGCCATAGCTTTTGTCAAAAGAAGAGGAAGGTGAAGAAGAAGTAGAAGAGGGTGACCTCTTTCTTGCTCTTTTCTTCCTTTGTTTCCTCTCTTCCCTTTAAGAGTGACAAGGAGAAGGACATGGGTTGAGTGTTTCCTCCTTGGGAGGAGTTGGCGATCGTCTAGACCGCCGTCTTTGTGGAGCCACATCTTCAGAGGAACTTAAAGTTTCATTGCTTTCTTGCTCTTTGGATTCCTCTTCTCGTATGGCAGAGTCTTCTTTTGCGTGTCTCTTCAAGAGGCCTCCTAAACTCTCTCTCCTCTTGGAGAGGAAGGAAAATCCCATAAGCGCGTAGTTGTTGAGTAACTTCGGCTTGCAAAGCAGGGTTGCCTATAGCTTGTTGCAACCTAGTAACGAGATAATTGACAAACATGGGGGCATCATCATTAGCACCTTCATGTGCAAAATCAAAGCTATCAATGTTCATTCTACTCTCTTGGTTATTGTCAGCCATGTTAGCAAAATTTGTGTACTTACTTAGTGTATGCTTTGGCAAAGCAGGGTTGCCTATAGCTTGTTGCAACCTAGTAACGAGATGATTGACAAACATGGGGGCATCATCATTAGCACCTTCATGTGCAAAATCAAAGCTATCAATGTTCATTCTACTCTCTCGGTTATTGTCAGCCATGTTATCAAAATTTGTGTACTTACTTAGTGTATGCTTTGGCAATTCAAAACCTTAGTTGCTACTCCTCTTAGCCTTTGAAAATTGGCACTTAAGTATCTACACCCACGGCTAAAAGTGGTTAATTATAGAGAGTAGTGGAGTGGATCTAATATTGCAGAATTGTCAAGGGCTAGCTCCTTTCGGACTTCTTATGGCTCAATAATAGTAAAGTCGTAGGCAAGTCTAAAAAGACCCCATTATTAAGTCCAAAGCTCCCAAGGTGTGCACCATATCCCACATAGTGGGCTCAGGAAAACTGATAATAGATCCCAGTCCCACTTACCCTAATATAGTTAACAAAATCAACCATTTATAGGCTACCTAAGGACCTCTCTTCTTAAGCAAGAAAAGAGAAACCAAATGCTCTGATACCAATGTAATGGAAATGGCCTATTAACTTTGAGAGTAGCGAAAATTAGAGAAGTAATTTTTAGGAAATTAATTTGTGAGCATAGCGGGTGAACTTAATTGATGGTAGCAACATAAACACAGCATTTAGTTAACTTGGCATAAACAATACTTTTGCAAGAGAGAGAATTTAGAGAACATGACAACAGTTGAGGGCCCGATTTATGTGGAGCCGGTCCCCCCTCCAATAGGCATTAGTATTATAGTTTCTCCCATCAAGAGAGACTTGTTACAATACAATATTTGTGTTCTTCATGACCTAGGTGATGCAATGAAGATGGAAAGATTCATGCATCACGAGCATAACATAAACTTTGTGGAAAGCATTAACTACCCCAAGACTCGGTCCCAAGACCTCAAACACCTTCAAAGGTAGAGAGAGATAGCAAGGAATGAGGGTAGAGAAGATGGAGAAGAAACATTTCATACGAGAAAGAACTAGTTCCTCACTTATCATCGCTCTTCTTGCTAGCGTACATAATAGCATAGTAATGAAGATGGAGAAGATGGCAAGCTTAAGCATTCAAGCATGGCTTTTGGTTGGATTTGCATTCCATAGCCAAGAGAGTGTTGGCATGGACTCTCAACCTCTCTGCTTGCTTGGAGAAGGAGAGGGAGCTCTTGCACTTTGCACAATACACAATGAGGGTGTTTTTGTGTGTGTGTGGGTGAGTATACCCCCCAAGCATGCCCCTAGCTTCCTTGGTCGAAGCCCCCTTGTAGCTCATGCTTGAAGCTCATTGGACCCCTCCAGGCCTTGCCAATCACAAGCAGGAGGCATTACAAGCAACAAGGGTAGTCTTGGGACAAGTATCCCCCTTTCCCCTTTGAGAGAGAGGACTTGATAAATTTAAAAATAATTAATTAATTATAATAAATTATCATTGGACCCCTTGGGTGGCCATCCAATAGGCTTTAGGCACACCATGAGGGCAACAATGAATATGTACATATATACAATATGCTAGGTAGTATACCATTATGATTTCTTGTATGCTTTGTATGCCAATAAGTATTCCATATATAGCATTCCATGTACTGGGTATACTAACTAGCATTCACAATATGCTAACTAGACAATAAGCATTCAATGTACTGAGTATGCTAATTAGCACTACCCGCCTCTTGTAGGGCTCGCCCCCTCCTTGTAGGGATAGGCCTTGACTTTTTCACACCTTACCTCAAGCACCTTAGTCAGCAAGCATGACAAAGCACCTGAAGCTTGGGTGGTGTTCCCACAAGCAGCTCAAGTTCCCTAGTCGACAAGCACGACAAGCAACCTCAAGCACCTTAGTCAGCAAGCATGACAAAGCACCTCAAGCTTAGGTGGTGTTCCCACAAGCACCTCAATCTCCCTAGTCATCAAGCACGAAAAGCACCTCAAGCACCTTAGTCATCAAGCACAACAAGCACATCAAGCACCTTAAGCTTGGGCCAGGTTCCCACCTCAAGCTCAATCCTAGCTTACCTAAGGTCAAAGGGCTTTTTAACACTAGCTTTTTAAGGACTTTAATGAAGCTAACCCTAAGGTCTTTTAAGCTCCATTGGCTAGCCTTGCTCTTTGACAAGCCATCTCTCATTTGGACCCCTTTACCATTGGCTCTGTGTTGAGATAGATATGAAGCACATATCTATATCCTAACCCTTGTTCTCGTTTATTCTCCCACATTAAATGATCAGTTAAATATGAGAAAATCATTTGGGTTGGTTAGATATTAGATTTTATGATAGAACACTCCCTAAAAGCCAAGCATGCACCATTTAAGTGCATCGTCACATTATTCCTATGCAACCTATAAAGTCTCACACATACTACTCATTCCCTATACACATGCTACACAGTTGATGGCCACATGCCACTTGTGGTAGCTCACATTACCCTTGCCATTTTCACTTGTGGTACATATCCACCCAATCATTGATTGCACTTCTCCACATTGAGCCTATAAATAGACAATAGCCAAAGCTTGTAATCTCTCTCTTTATTTTCCATCAATCAAGCAAGTTATTTTCATTGTATATTGAGCTCGTTCTCTAATATATGGTACAGCCATGAATGCCTCCTTGGTCTATCCACCATAGCTTTACGTGTGGTATCAGAGCTAATGCATAATTAGCATTAACTAATTATACGAATTAAGATCCCTATGCTAGGTTTAGTGCTCTCTCTTTAAGCACTAGATTGATTGATAACTCTTTAGAAGTAAAATAATTAAGCTCAATCCTAATTATCTCTTCTCGCTTGGATTTGGGTATGTCTACATGGCCACTTCCCTAACCAAGTGATTAGAGCTAATCGAGATAGAGCATTAGGTTTTGTACCCTTTTTTAATTTTGCATTTACTTGCTTGATTGTGTGTGAGTTGATTTTTGACTTTTTGCTTTTTTTCAAGCCACATTACCTTGATTGAGATGATAAATTAAAAAGAGGATTGTATATGTGTATGTAGAGCCACTTGGAAACTTTTGAATGCACTAGTCTCTGCTACATTCGACCCGGGCATCGAGCAATAATTTTTTTATTAAATCCTCACTTCTTATGCTTGATAAGCCACTTTATTTGGTGCTCACTGCCTTTGTTTAGGTGTATGTGTCTGAGTGTGCCTGTGTGTGGCCTAAAAGCCAAAATGAGTCCTTTGAACTTTCAAATTTCAATACACTTGAAAAGTGTTTTTGGTGGACCCTTGCTTCACTAAGCTCCAAAATCCCCAACGATCTCATTGGCCTCATCAAAACTCTAGAGTCTGAAGCATTCAACTTCCCCGTGCCCTCGCCATTGACTGAAGCCAGCTCGCCCTCCGCAACGCTTAGTAGTCACACTCTGCTCATCATCATTACCTGAGCACACCATCATCAACTAATTTAGTGCGCTCGCCTCCCGTGGTGGCTCCATCATCTGCTCTCGACTCCTGTTGACCCACCATCGTCGCTCCATCACCATCCAGAGGAATCTGTCCCCTCAAGCTGCCAGCTCATCAACATTTGTTCACCTGGTGGAGCGCACACACCGATTTGGCGGCCTTTGTATTTCTTGTCGACTAACCTGCTGGCTTTGCTACTCGTCCTCGTGCTCGTCAAATTTGTGACTCGTCTTTGTCGACTCAGCCCGACTGTCAAACTCCATGGAAAGTTGAAAATACTTTATTTTGGGTCTTCTTTGTGTAAGCGACCGTTCTCACTACACATTCTTGAGTTCTCTTAGCTTCATTCCATTGTCAAGGCCATTCCCACGATGATCACACACCACCACTCGGCTTTGTATTTTCTCGATCCCAAGCTCCCAACTCCTCATAGCTTCATTTATTGGAGCTTATTTGGCACCAAGGCCCCGACTTCAAAAGGCATGCAAGCATTCCAAGAACATTCAAGTAGCAGAGCAATTGCATTTTTCAAGATAAGGCATGAGAATTCAAAGCATTCACGTATCGAGCTTTGGTAATGATTGTAATGTATGCAAAAATTAACATGCCAAAGCTCACAAGGAAAAGTCATTAGGGAAAATATGAACCCCAAAAGGATCCTTTAGGGTCAAAGATGCTTTTGGAATATACTCTCTACACCAATGAAAACGTGTTTGTGGTCACAGTCCCACCAATTTTTGCTTTTTTTCTTTTTCGAATGGCCAGAACTTGGAGCATTTTAACTTTAAATTTCTCAAACAATAATTGTTGGAATTAGGGTTGCAGAGAAACGCACACAGCTTGGAGAAGATGAAGGAAGCTCAAGGCACACAATAGAGAGTGTATTACTTAGTGTGCAATGGAAAGATAGATATCCCCAAAAAAAATGCCCTGGCGGTCCTAGTGTTTTCACACACATCACTACCACATGTATATGGTAACAAATCCTCCCTACAGTGATGCGGTGAACGAGAGCTGTCACATGAGTAAAGGGAAGTGCCATGTCTTGAGGACATGATCAGTCCACAAAGGGGAGTGAGCCACACCCAAATCAGCCATAAGGCTTCTGAGCCATACACACTCAATCGTAGCTGTGAAGACTGCCCTGTACTCAGCCTCACAACTTAAAGTGGCCACAGTGGGTTGCTTCTTGCTCAACCATGATATACATGAACTGCTAAGCATTAAACAGAAACCACTTGTGGACACTCGCGTGCCAAAACAACCAGCCCAATCTGAGTCTAAAAAAGATTGTAAGTCTGGTGGCAATGATCCCCCCTTGGGATAAAACAAGACAAGGTGTAAAGTTCCACTAAGGTAGCGAAAAATCCTCTTGACAGCCTGCCAATGCTTAGACCCTGGGCTATGCATAAATCTGTTGGCCTGTGAGACTGCAAACTGAATATCCGGCCTCATGTTGCATACATAAATGAGGCATCCAACAGCAGTTTGGTAAAGCGTGACATTAGCAGCATCGCTAGCATCATGTAGACTCAACTTCAAACTTGATTCCATAGGAGTGGCAATAGGTTTGCAATCCTCAAGTCCAAACTTACATAGCAATGTCTCTATGTAACTTTTCTGACACAAGGCAATACCACCATCACACTGAAGGAGTACGAGCGGAAGTGCGATGCGAGAGAGAGTGCAAGAAGAAGAGCAGGACGATATGGTGAACTCGCTCTACTGTAATGTGTAGAGCATAGTGAGTTCTTATTAGGTTTTTACAAAAGAATATGTGTACATACCTGGCGGCCCGCCCACTTACCTGGGCGACCACATTGGGCTTTATACCCCAACAACCTCCCACTTAAAGTCCAATGTGGTACTTTAAGTGTGAGAGAAGCTACTATACAAGCTAATATACAAGAGATGTAGAGAAGTGATGTACTACCCTACACCTAACTGCTTGCGAAAATGCGCAAAGCTCTCAGAGGGAAGTCCTTTTGTAAGTAGATCAGCAGGATTTTCTGTGGTGTGAACTTTGACAAGTTGAAGTTGCTTATCCTCGAGCATTTCCCTGATGAAATGATACTTCACATCCACATGCTTTGTCTTTGAGTGATAAACTGGATTGCGAGCCAATTGTATAGCACTTTGACTATCACAATATAACACAGGCATCTCTTCTTTGATTCCCAAATCTGTCACTAGTCGATTAAGCCAAATTGATTCTTTGCACGCCTCTGATGCTGCAACATATTCAGCCTCTGTAATAGACTGAGTAACACAATCTTGTAATCTAGAACGCCATGATACTGCTCCACCAGCCAATGTAAAGACATACCCTGACGTAGACCTTCGGTTGTCTAAGTCACCTGCATAATCTGAGTCTGTAAAACCCTTTACACTTAGCTCCTGACTCCCATAGCATATACGCATACTCGTTGTAGCTTTCAAGTATCTCAATATTCCTTTCACCACCTCCCAATGTTTCTTGCCTGGGTTTGACATGTATCGACTTACTACTCCCACTGCAAATGCAATGTCTGGGCGAGTAGAAATCATTGCATACATCAAACTACCCACTGCAGACGCATATGGAATCTTATCCATTTCAACCTGTTCTTCCTCAGACACAAGACAATCTTGTTTGCTAAGTTTCACATATGGTGGAAATGGAACACTCAGTGCCTTTCCCTTCTCCATATTGAAACGTTGCAAAACCTTGTCAATATACTCTGTTTGAGATAACCAAATCAACTTCTTTGATCTGTCTCTCTCAATGCGCATACCAAGTATATGACTTGCCTCACCCATGTCTTTCATGTCAAACGATTTTTCCATCTTTGACTTCAAAGCTGAAATTTCTTCCAAGTGCTTGCCAGCAATCAACATGTCATCCACATACAAAATAAGGATCAGCCAACTACCATCTTTAGCCTTCTTTGTATATAGACAGTGATCGAACTCACTATGTTTGTAGCCTTGAGAAATCATAAACTTGTGGAATTTATGGTACCATGCCCTCGGTGATTGTTTTAAGCCATAAAGACTCTTTAACAACTGGCATACCCAATCTTCCTTGCCTTTCTCAACAAACCCTTCTGGCTGCTGCATGTAAATTTCCACATCTAAATCACCATGCAAGAACACTGTCTTGACATCCATTTGGTACAACACCAAATCTAATATGGCAACCAATGCAAGAAAGCATCTCAATGTAGTCATCTTGACCACAGGAGAGAAGACTTCATCAAAGTCAATGCCTTGTTCTTGCTTAAAGCCCTTGGCAACAAGCCTTGCTTTGTACTTTGGCTGACTATCATGAGCGGTGATCTTATACCTGTAAACCCATTTACAAGGTAGAGCCTTTTTGCCCTGTGGTAATTTAACTAGCTTCCATGTCTTGTTTTTATGCAGAGCTGTCATCTCTGACTGCATGGCCAATTGCCAATTCCCGGAGTCCTTCATTTGCACTGCTTCCTTGTAACATGAAGGCTCATTGCAATCAGTCAACATGACATAGTTCATAGATGGAACAAACCTATTAGGAGGTCACGTGACACATCCAGATCTACGCACAATAGGTGGCTCAGGCTCAGCCACAACCTGTGGTTCCACTCTATCCTGTCCTTCCTCCTCTTGAGCCCTGACATTTTGTCTTGCACGTGCAGGTCCATCTTCTTGGAAGACAACTCTTCTAATCTCCTTAACCCTCTCTGGTTTAGAATGATATTTGGATTCATTAAAGTGAACATCATTGCTGCGGAAAACCTTTCTGTATTCGGGATCCCAAAGTCTGTACCCCATCTCACCAGAATTACCATAGCCTAGAAAGATGCACTTTCTACTCTTTGGCTCAAGTTTGTTCCTAAATTCCTTTGGAACGTGAGTATATGCCTCACAGCCAAAGACTCTGAGATACTTGTATGAGGGCATTTTGCCTGACCATACCATCTCTGGCATTGAATCCTTCTGCAAAACCTTGCTAGGAGATCTATTTACAAGATGAACAGCTGTTGATACAGCTTCAGCCCAAAACCCATTTGGCAGTTGTGCATTAGACAACATACTTCTGACCTTCTCTTGTATGGTCCTATTCATCCTCTCAGCAACACCATTTTGAGGAGGATTGTAAGGAGCAGTAAGTTCACGTTTTATACCTTTTGACTCACAAAAGTCTTGAAAGGCCTTTGAAACATACTCTCCACCATTGTGAGTGCGTAAGCATTTAAGCTTCTTGCCACTCTGATTCTCCACAAGTGTCACAAACGTTTTGAAAACACTAAACGCTTCATCCTTGTGCTTCAGAAAGTAAACCCATACTTTCCTCGAGTAATCATCTATAAATGTCATAAAGTAAGAAGCTCCCCCTAGAGATAGGTTAGGCATAGGTCCACACAAATCACTATGAACAAGTGCCAACTGTGTATCTCTTCTACTGCTTCTATGCATATGTGGCTACTGTTTTTGCTTACCATACAGACAACGTTCACAGAATTCAAAATCATTAAATGACAAGCTAGGCAAATAACCAGAACGAGGCAAGATTTCCATTCCCTTCTTGGACATATGTCCTAACCGGCTATGCCACAAAGAAACGTTCGGCTGCTCGGTTACATTGATTACATTTTTAGAGACATTTGATACATAAATCATGTAAAGTCCTCCACACTTTACTCCATGTGCTACTGTCATAGAACCCTTGGATATCTTCCACATGTTCTGTCCAAAAGTGGTGACGTAGCCAGCATCATCAAGTAAACCTGTGCTGATCAAGCTCTTTGTAATTGCGGGAACATGTCTCACATTCTTCAGCGTGAAAGAAGAGCCATTCTGAAACTTCAATTGAACATCTCCAACACCTAAGATCTCACATGTCTACCCATTGCCTAGCCGAACATGATCTTTAGTGGTCACATAAGAAGTAAACCTAAGATCTCACATGTCTACCCATTGCCTAGCCGAACATGATCTTTAGTGGTCACATAAGAAGTAAACCACTCCTTGTTTGGAGACACATGAAGTGATGCCCTTGAGTCTATAATCCAGTCACTCAGTGCATTTCCATCAGATGCTGTAAGAAGAACTGAGTCCATTGTATTCTTCAAGAAGTAGATGTCTCCTGACACTAGACTGTCATCCACTGCAACAGTGTTTGTCACATTTATTTCTTGAATCTTCACTAAGGACTTGTTCTTCTCACCATGGTCTTCAGCTTTCTCTTTGCCTTTTTCTGCTTTCCATTCTCTGCAGTCTCTTTTCATGTGACCCTTCTTGCCACAATGGTAGCATTCTATGTCACTCTTGCCTTTAGCACTCCGGGACTTGCTACGAGACTGATTCCTCTTTCCACCTTTGTACTTTTCTTTGGTCCTTCCCCTGACAACTAAGGCTGTTCCTTTGCCTTTGTCCATTGTCTTTCTATTGGTTTCTTCAATAAGCAGACTTCCTTCTACACCTGCTATGTTCAAACCGTCTGGAGGTGCAAAATTATTCAAAGCTGTGCGAAACGTGTCCCAACTTTCCGGCAGTGTGATCAACAGGAACATAGCTCTAACAGGTTCATCAAACTTGACACCTTGAGCTGACAACTGACTATAGATTGTGTTGAATTCATTCAGATGATTGGACATAGGTGTCCCTTCTTTCATCTTCAAGTCAACAAGCTTCTTAAGCCAGTATACCTGTGAAGCTGCACTCTGCTTCTCATAAAGATCACTCAGCTTTAACCATGCTTGATAAGCTGACATCCGGTCTGCTACATTGAAGTAAACGCTTTCTGCCAAAGTCAGCATAATGGTAGAAAGTGCCAATTCATCCATTTTGCTCCATTCATCTTCGTCCATATCTTGTGGTTTTATCCCCTTGAGCTTTATAGGTTTTATCTGCTTCTTTTGTACCAACACGTGCCAAATCTGATTCTTCCACAATGGGAGATTGGTTCCATCCAGCTTCTTGATATTGTAAAGATCAGTGTCATGTGATCTAGCCATAGCTACGCTTCACAGTAGTTTACTTTCCTGGGAAAAATTCGGCAAAGTTTCCCCTGTAAACTGACCTCTGAACCAATATCAACCTGTCAAATGAACCAAGAAAGCTTCAGATTCTGCAGAAATTTTGGCAGAGTCTCCTTTGTAAAATGGCTCTAGTGTACTCAAAAACAGACGAAAACAGCTCAAAAACAGTGTCTCTCTAACACTGTAAGCTATGGGTAAACCTGTCCTGCACCTGCACTGTCTCTGGCTGTCCTGTCACTGTCCTGTAAGCATAAACTGCGACAATGCCTCAACGGCAGTAAAGCAAAGATGCAATCCCAACTGTCTAACTCACAGTCAATACATCCTAGCTGCCTATCTAAGGGTGCTCGAGGGATCGCTCCAAGACCTGTATCACCGAAAGGATCTCAACATTCGAGAATCCCCCAGCTCAATAAAACCTCACTCGACCCTCAACAAAGGCTGCAGTAAATCTGACAGTACATAGACTTCCCACAAAGTCATACATCCACAAATTTCCCACTGTATGCTGTAACCGCTGCGGCGGTTGTTTACTGCGTGACTCACAGCCAGCAAACCCTCAACAGACATACATCATCTCTGAAAATACATCCCATGTGGAAGTACCTGCAATGTCAGGATGAAATCTGGAATTTCAAGCAGCAAACACAAGCTACCTGATGAACTAGTGGATGTCGCCTACAGTCTGTGTGTAGATGCGCCCGTGTCGTATGTGACATGCCTCCAAGAACTGTGAGCCGTCCTTCGATGTGTAGACAGCCACAAATCAACACTCTGGGAGTGTCGATATCCTCAGCACCTGCAGTCGTAGGCCGAAAACCCCAAATTTGCAGAGTCGGATCTGCACCCACTGAGACCACGTAGTCGAAAATGACCTGCGCAGAACTTTGTCGAAGCCGAACGGTGGCCGAGATGACCTCGGAATGAAATTCTGACAACACCGAGCTCTTCGCGGTCGCCCACGAGATTTGGGGCCGTGTCTTTGCCTGTCGAATTTCACTCCAATCTGAGCTAGTGACTCTAGCCTCCTGCAGTACTGCCCCAAGCCTCGATCTGAGCTCGGATACCAGTTGAAGGAGTACGAGCGGAAGTGCGACGCGAGAGAGAGTGCGAGAAGAAGAGCAGGACGATATGGTGAACTCGCTCTACTGTAATGTGTAGAGCATAGTGAGTTCTTATTAGGTTTTTACAAAAGAATATGTGTACATACCTGGCGGCCCACCCACTTACCTGGGCGACCACATTGGGCTTTATACCCCAACACACACTACTTAACTGTATACCCAAGTAATGATGCAACAATCCCAAATCTTTCATCTTGAAAGTAGCATTCAAATCAGCCTTGATTTCAGCAATATGTCTCTCATTTGGTCTAGTGATCAGCAAATCATCTACATAAGAACCACAATGAGAAGTACATCACCCTCATGCTTTACATACAGTGTGCTTTCTGTTGGACTGTTACAAAAGCTTTGTTTGACCAAATGAGTGTCAGATTTCTCATACCAAGCACGAGGAGACTGCTTCAACCCATACAAAGCCTTCTTACATCTGCACACTTTGTCCTCTTGTCCTTTCTTCACAAAAGCGCGAGGTTGCGTTACATAAACTTCCTCAAATATGTCACCATTCAAGAAAGCAGTAACAATGTCTGATTGATGTACATCCCAACCAAAATGAGTTGCCAATGCACATAGAAAACGCACAGTAGTCATACGACAAGTGGGAGAAAAAGTCTCTTCATAATCTATGCCTTTTTGTTGTGCATAACCCTTTGCAACAAGTCGAGCCTTATGGCAATCAATCTCACCATCCGGCTTTCGTTTCAACTTGTGAACCCACTTCGTACCAATGGCCTTTTTGCCAGGAGGTAAATCACATAAAGTCCATGTGTCATTTTCTATAAGTGCATCATATTATTCCGATTGCATGGCAGCCATCCAATTTTTTGAATTTTGTGCTTCATCAAAACATAGAGGCTCCTCAACATCATGTAAGCTAGACACAGCCAAAGCATAACAATCTGATGCATAAGATGCATGGTGAGAGTGTGAACGAGTACGACTAGACAAAGGTGCATCCAATTTACTTTTACGCAATGTATACACTAGCCATTTTGGCATACCTCTAGCCTGTTCATTTTCAGCCCTTTCCTCATCAAGTACATCATGTACATCTGCATCAGTAATAGGCTGATCTGTAACATTTTCAGAAACCCCCATAGGCGGTACATTTGCCTCATTGGAATTTACATTCGTATTTCCACCACTAAAAAGAGGCAACAAAGTGTCATAAATGTCATGTGAGCTTACATTAATGTCTCTAGTACATGACAGCAAGGGTTGAACAGAATCTTCCACAAACACTACATCTCGTGAAACCAGAATACGCTTTGTTTGCGGATGATACAACCTGTAACCTTTGCTTTCAGCACTATAACCAACAAAATTACATTTGACAACCTTATCATCCAATTTTCTGCGTTGTGTTTGTGGCACCAAAGCTTATGCCAAACAGTCAAAAATGCGCATGTGCTCAATAGAATGCTTTCTATCATGCCATGCTTCATATGGAGTAATAGACTACAAAGCTTTCGTAGGACACCTATTTAGTACATAAGTGGCACACATGATGGCCTCAAGCCAAAAAGAATATGGCAAAGCTTGACTTTTGACCATACATCGTGCCATTTCCATAAGTGACATGTTTTTCCTCTCAGCAACACCATTTTGCTGAGGTGTATAAGGCACTATACATTGGTGTTTTATCCCGCGACCAGCCAGAAATGCATTAAATTCATGAGACATTTACTCCCCCCCTGGATCGGAACGGAGGGTGCCCATAGTACATTTCGAGACATTTTCAGCCATAGCCAGAAATTGTTTGAAGCACATAAAACTTTCGGACTTCGCTTTAAGCAAAATACCCATGCATGCCTGGAGTAATCATCAATGAAAGTCATGACGTAAAGGTAATTGCCCAAGGACGGAGTTTGCATGGGCCCACAAACATCACTATGCACAAGCTGCAACCTGCATGTGGCCCGTCGAATTGAACCATCCTTTGGAAACTTCGAACACTGCATCTTACCCAAAATACAACCTTCACAAACATGTTTGACATGTGCTTCAAGAGGCGGCAAAGAAGCAACCATATCAGATTTCTGCAAATGCAGCAAACTGGCAAAATTCAGATGACCAAAACATGCGTGACAAAGTTTTGCATCTGAAATAGCCCTTGAATCTGCAACTGCATTTGCTAAATTTTATCCACACTTGTCATATAAATTGAGCTTATACAGTCCACGGTACAAAAGCCCAGATACAACAATTTCATCACCAAAACTAAGATCATGAACTGTACATCTGTCATCCACAAATTTGACTGCAAGTCCAAGTCTAGCAAGTGCAGATACAGACAAAATATTCTTCTTGATCCTAGGTACATAAAGTGCATCAACAAGTGTGAAAGAACTGTCATTTGCAACAATAAGCACAATCTTTCTAACTCCCTGAACCAGATAAGAGGCATTGTTGGCACAAGTGACTGAATTCCCATGAGGGACAGACTCGAGAGAGGTGAACAATTCACGATGTGAGGTAATGTGCTTTTTAGCACCACTGTAGAAATACCACACATGTGAATCTGCAGCAATTGACATGCATGCATCATGGACAGTAGGATTGTAAGTGCACTCTGCACTAAAAGCCCATTCTGCATCAACATCAGCATCACAGTCTCCTTTCAGAGAAGGCTCAACAATGGCTGCATTTGTAGTGGAACCAACATTTGCAGTGGAGCCACCGTCTTTCTTCTTAGCCTCTTTGGCCATCAACTTAGGACACTGCTTGATCAAGTGATCATTAGCTCTACAATAATGGCAATGCATCTTCTTTTTGCCCTTATCACCACACTTGCCAGACGAAGTGATGCCAACAGAAGCATTGGGAACAAAAGTTTTGCCACTCGCAGCAGAACCATAAGAAGTGGTTGCATTGCTATTACCACCCTTTCTTTGAGAAGCAATAAAAGCCTGTTCAACTGCACGCTGTCTAGTCCTGTTTTTCTTGGAAAGTGACTCTTGCAACAGCAATGTGCATAATGCATCAAACTTGACAACTTTAGGATTTTCGCAAAAGTCTGGTAAGAATCTGGTAAGGCATCAAGAACAGTCTGCACAAGGAAACTGTCTTAAATGACTTCACCTGCAGAATTAAGTTTCTCATTGATATCCTTGACACCAGCAAGGAAAGTGTCCATATCATCTTCCTCATGCATAATCTTCGACTCCAGCTCTTTATGCAGCAAAGCAATTTTAGCTTCATTGCGACTTACATAGAGACCAACCAAAATATCCCAAGCCTGTTTTTCATATTTTGCTGAACAAATGTGAGGAACAATGATGCGCTTCACAGACAATGCAATCAATGCATGAGCCTGTGCATCCTTTACATCCCAACAAGATTGTTCTGCCGTAGGCAAAACAACTCTAATAGCAGCAATCCTTACAGTAAGACCTGCCACATCCTCAACATCGCCTACATCCTCAGAACCAGGATGTACATCAATGCCCTGCACAATATTCCAAACGCCCTTTGACAGAAGAACATGTTGCATCATGTAAGCCCACATAGGGTAATTGTCCCCACCCAATATGTCCTCAGCAACAAACATCTTGAACACATCTATGTTGTTGTCATCCATGGTAAATGATGCACCTGATGTGAAAACTGTCCGAAAAGAGGAGAAACAAAGCGGGAACAACACGTGCTATATAGCACAAACCGTAGAAGACTATAAGACACTTGTTATGCAAAAAACGGCACTGACAGAAATTCTATATAAAATGACAAAATAGCATGTGCAATACTGCCTATAGTGGAAACGACAACCGAAATGAGCCCGAATCAAAAATCTGTGAAATTTTTGTCAACCTGTGAACGCTCGCCAAAGCTCATTGAAATCGGAGAAAATGAGTAGGCATGTGCTGGAGCAGCTGGCGATTGAGCCCGGGAGGATGCAACCTGCTCTGATACCAGTTGTTCGAATTAGGGTTGCAAAGAAACGCACACAGCTTGGAGAAGACAAAGGAAGCTCAAGGCACACAATAGAGAGTGTATTACTTAGTGTGCAATGGAAAGATAGATAGCCCTAGAGTGATGGGCGTATATACAATGCACAGGGAAAAAACCTCCTAAAGAGAAAAAAAATACCCCGGCGGTCCTAGTGTGTTCACACACATCACTACCACATGTATATGGTAACAATAATGCATTTGGATCCCATTACCGAGCTCTTTCCATAGATATGTTATATGATATAGTTTGGAGGTATGTATATATGGGCTATCCATGCCTCCCCTTTTATGTCTTATTGTTGACTGAAATGTGATTGGTTGCCCTTACAAGGCCCCTTTGTGTTTCATATGTTTCCTAATGTGAAACCATTTATGCTATGCATGTCACATCCAATATTGAGATTATAAAGGGTTATAGACACTATCAGTATCCATTGGTAAGACCAGCCTATAAGATAGTGTCATCAAAATTGTCCAGATTCCAAAAGCAAGGAAAATAAAGCAAAGAATATGAGGCCCTAACAAAGTTCCCAAAAAACAATGATGACATGCAATTGTAAGTGTTTAGACATTGTCCCAAACCATAAAGTTTGGAGGTAGGACCTACACTATTTCTTGCATCAAATTCCATCTTTATGATCCCCATACACTTACCCAATATAACCTATGCTAGAGTCCCTAATGAGAATCCATGATGTATCGTATCAGCTTCAGCTTACGAGGGTATTTGTTGAGGTAAGCCTTAGCTTACACTCACACAGTGAGAACACTCCCTAAAAGACAAGCATACACCATTTAAGTGCATAGTCACAATATTCCTATGGAACCTATAGAGTCTAACATACTACTCATTCCCTATACACATGCTACACACTTGATGGCCACATGCCATGGAATTGGAGCTGATCTCTTGAGACAGCTAATTCCAGTGTTGAAGGATTTTAGCTACTAGTGTGGGAAGATTTCAGACAGCAGACTGAACAGAAATCAGAGACTAGACTGAAATGTGGATACTGAAATAAGAATCAGACTTATAGACCAGAATAAGGTTCAGATTCAGATTCACATTCAGAAGACTGGACGAGAAGTAAGTATCACTGAAATGTATGCCATGACTGAGATTACAGATCAAGATTACATCGAATATGATTACAGAGGGAAAGTACAGCCAACAATACTGCCACTGATGCTCAAGTACAATTATAGCCCAAAGCGCTAATACAAGTGATAACAATTGCCAACCCGATAATAATGTAATGCGCCCTATTTATACACTTCGGGTTTACTGTAGTAATTACTCTAGTAATTAAGTAATTCGTTGCCCATCTTCTAAGAACACGTTCCCACATGGTGATTATCCAGCCGTCTACATCCTTCCCTTCTTTCTTGAATTTTGGCAAGATTCCAAAGTTTCTGAAAAATTCCCCTGTCGGATTCTGATGTGAGACTGAAAAATCCATCGTCTGGTTCTGATGTTGGGATGCTAGCTTGACCACATAGAGAATGGCCATTCAAAGATTATGAGTAGGAGTTAAAGAAGGACCAAGGATTACGGGAGGCAGCAGAAAAGGCCAAGGTGGAGCTCTCACCAGGCCAAGGTGGAGATGTCATCTCTCCCTGCCTTCTGAGAAGAAAAGTCGCCACTGAATTCTGAGATGGAACTACCCAGTGTCCTTCCATTGGACCGTCTTCCTTTTGCCTTTGCTCTTTGACCGGGATGGTGCCTAAGAAGTCCCAGCACCAGCATTCTCCTTCTGAATCAGTCGGTAAATGGCCTCCTGCTCAAGTTGATCCCGCCGGTCTGTAGTCATCTCTACCTCATAAGGCGTGAGAGAATGATAGGTTTTGGTGTCAGGATCATAGAGTGTACGCATGCCCTTGCTCAGTCTCGTTCGGGCCAGCTTATGACAATGCGAAGTAGTATGGATCCCCATCCTTCTGGAAGAGGCTGATTTGTTTTGACGCGAGCTTCGAAAAGAATCTCAGCCATCTCCCTGTACTGCGGTGCCAGTCCCGGCTTTGCTGCAATGTCTTTTTCAGGCAATTTGGAAGATTCGACCGTGAGTTGTAGCAACTGATTAGTAATCCTGGTCAATCCTTTGACTTGAATCTTCCATTGGCACATACACAGCTGAATCCTATGTAGCTCCTCTTTCATTGCCTGAATGTCATTGATTTGGAGAGCATCATTGAGCAATGTCTGCCAAGTCTTCCATTCCACAGTTGATCGCTCATACCAATCCTGAAGCTCATCAGATATTTTGAAATATGTGAGTCGATCAATTGGTTCTTGATGTTGAGGATACAGACTGGAAAGAATCTTGGCAGCTCAGTTTCTCGTGATGGAACAGCATACAAGAGAACTCGAGAATCAAGCACAAATTCCAAGAAATTGAGAACAGCCTGGTTCTCCTGCTGCATCATCTTTTTGGTGATTCTCACTAGCTGGAATAGGGTTCGGAGAGCAGCTGCCTGTGCTCCTACTGATATTCGCGTTTGAGGTCCTCTGCTAGTGGCTGTCTGGTCCTCAAGAATGGCTTTGACTCTTTGATCCAAAACACCCCTAACAGCTTGCATTTGTACCAGAACTTCCTTGAGTTGTACCCTAACATCCTTCATGCAGCGGTAAGTTGGTTTGTTACCCAACAGAAGTTCCAGTTCTAGAGCTAAGGACCAACAATCTGCAGTAGACTGCCTTTGCCAATGCGGGTTTGCCACTTTCTCATCAGCATTGAGTATCCATTCTGGAACTCGTTCCAACAGCTGGACTGTACTGGGATGCGCAGGTAGTCTACAAGCTTCTTTATCATGGAAAGCAGCTGATTTCCAATGTTCTACCATTTCACATATGGTCTTTGAAATCTTTCCAAGTCAGTCCAAAGAGCATCATCCTCCAGATACTGTCTGGTGATGGAGGCCTGTTGATGTCTCAGTTGCTTATTCAAACTAATGAGCTGTAGTGAATGCTAATGATCAGCCACTGGTCCCTCATCCTGAACTTTCATTTTCCCTTTAGCCTCTCTGTTGTGATGGGACTGATCAGTTGGCTGATTCCCAGTGTTACTGGGTTGCTGCTCTTCAGTCTGCTGATTACCCGACTAGTGCTCTTTATCTTGTCCTTCCTGCTGATCCTCATTCTGGTCTGGCTGGTCTGGCTGTGAAGACTGGTCTCCTTCATCTGGCCCTGTCCCACCAATACCAGGTCCTGGAGGTGGAGATGGTGGTGGGGCATCATCATCGTCCTTTGTATGCCTAGTTTCTTGATCATCCTCCTCCTGATCAGCTTCATCTTCTTCATCCTCATCCGGAGAAGTCTGTTGCTCAATATAATCCATTATAGCTTGGTTCATCAGAGCATTATTGAACTCACCCACCTTGTCCTGCAAATTGCTCTGCATACTTTCCATCAAGGACTTTAAATTTTCTAAGTCGAAAACAGCATTTCCTGAAGGGTTTAAAATTTCAGACAAGCTATTGTAGATGTATCTGTCAGTCAGCGAACGCTTCAAAGCTGCATGGTGCAATAGCAACTTTCTGAATTCCGCCCGCTTCATCCTGAGCATCGTTTCAGCTCGCTCGGCAGCTCTCAGTGCTTCATTCCTTTGACAGCATTGCCTGAAGGGTTTAAAATTTCAGACAAGCTATTGTAGATGTATCTGTCAGTTAACGAACGCTTCAGAGCTGCATGGTGCAATAGCAGCTTTCTGAATTCCGCCCGCTTCATCCTGAGCATCGTTTCAGCTCGCTCGGCAGCTCTCAGTGCTTCATTCCTTTGACTTTTGATGATCATAATTTCAGACTCAGCCTTAGCTAACTTTTTGTTCACAACTCTTGAGTCCTTTCTGATTGAGCTTCCAGTATCCTGTGTTGTATGTTCTGCACTTCCTGGGCTTTCTGGAGTGTTTCAATCTGATGTTGTGCTTCTGCCAAGTCAGCTTTAAGCTTTTTGACTTCGTCTTTTGATTCAGCAGCCTCCACCAATTGTCTCATACAACTGACAATGGTATTCCAAGAAGACTGTATCAGTACTGAACATCTGTCTTGACCGTGGTTGAATCAGAATCAACAGGTTCATATATTGCCACTGGAGCCACGTAGGGTAAAGTTGCATAATCAGCTTTGCTGAGCAAAAGATGCCCGCTCAATTTTTGAGTTTGCATTTGCTGCAACTTATCTTGTTTTACCAGTTGCAGAGGATTTCCAGTAATGGCAGGAACTCCACCAGACAAAGTTGAGAACGCTGGACCTTTCCCTTTGTCCAGTTGACTCTTGCCTTTGCCCCCTGACTGGTCTGGTATCTTCTCAACAATGATGACTGGCTTGACATGATCTTTCCCAGATCCAGTAGAAACTGTATTTTTGACAACTGGCTGATCAGGCACAGTCTTCTGAGCAGATTGCTGCTCAGTTTTACTCATCTCGGCTTTCTCAGTGCTTACTGCCTTAACCTGGCTTTCTATTTTCTTCAAGAACTCACTGCTTTTTGTCAGTGTAATTCTTGGCTTCTTTGAACTGCCAGCTTCTTATGCAGTGGCTTTCCTTTTCAGGTCAGTGGAAATCGTTTGATTGTCTATTTCCTCGTTGTCTGAGGACAATTCAATTTTCTTTGGTTCAGAAATGGGCTGCTCACTCCAAGCGTGCTTTACCTGCTCATTAACATCTGCAGCAGTACCCCAATACAGGAATTGCCAGACATACCATGCCTTGAAAACAGTTTGAGATTTCAGCTTGGCAGTCTGTTGGAGTACATTATGCGAGAGTATTTGAAAAAGGTTGATATGGACTTGTGGATCCAGTATCTTGGCCAACAGCATAGCAAACAATTTTTCTGGCACATACGTTGGGTTGTTCTTAAGGCTGACTGCTTCAGCTACAAACCTGTAAGCAGCGGAGGCTTCCAGTCCTGCTACTGGAACTCCTTGAGCACTTGCCTTGCGCTTCTTTCTAGCCGTTTCATCCTCCTTCAAAGCGATACTTATTTGTTGCGCAGTTGCCACAGACGGTTTGGGCTCATTAGGCATCCGAAATGCAAATGCAATGGCTTCTGGTGTCACTGACACCTTCCTACTATTTACCATAGCACTGCTAGTTTCAGCATCAAAGGAATCAAGAACTTGCTTGATGATATCTGCATCAAAAGCAATCCTTGTAGCTTGCAACACAACTCGCAGATCCCAAAGTTGTAGCAGAGTCATTGCGTGATCAGTAAATACATATCGTTGGATTTTACTGTATGGAAGAACTGTTGGGGTATAGGCGTATGTGCCTTGCCCGGCCGCCCAGAGTCTGAGCGTCCACTGACTCGTATACCTTATACATAGCATAAGTGTATAGAGGGCTGCTCACTCTTGGAGTCTCCCCACCCACATCGTGTCTGTCTCCTTCTCTCTCTCTCTCACTCTCCGTCTGTGGTGCTCCCCGATCCCCTTCAATTGGTATTAGAGCGTAGGTGCGGAGGGAGCGCGTGTGTGCACAGTCACGACGACAACGGAGAGCCAGTTTCATTCCCGAAATCGCATCCACGTGTGCGCGCACTTTCAAGAGTGCAAACAGGGTTTCCACTTCGGCATCAGCAAATTCAACTTTCCGAGAGCGTTTCCGCCAGGCGTCCTGGCGTTTTACCCCCCTTTCGAAGCCATTCGAGCCATCAGAAACCTCATTCGAGCTACGATCGAGGAGCTGCATTTTCAGCCCTCTTTTGGCAGTTTATGCTGCGTTTTTGGGCCGAAACGGAGGTTTTTTGGCATAGCTTTCACACCCGGACTCGGATATATGTGATCCGGGAGTCTACCTTGGGGTTTTGGCACGCTCCGGACACGCTCGTCATATCAGAATTTTAAAATTCTGAACGCTAAATTTTCTGCAACAGCAGCAGTTGTTTATTGTGTGTCGAGGATTCCACACATGGTTTGCTCTCAAATGTGAGAGTGATATTTGCTGCAAGTTTCCTCACAGGTGGGAGGATACGATGTATGCCTTATGTGGTTCGATGCTCAGGGAGACTAATATGATTGCATTTTGAGCTCGGCAATGTATGCCTCGAGCATGTTTTTTGGCAATCACAGGTAGAGCAGATATTTGTGTACTAGATTTGCAGGTGTTTGCAATGATGTATGCAAAGTGTGGAGATTGGTGCATGCATTTGGAGTGCGGTTTGATGCGCTTTGGTTGCTCATGGTTTTGAGCGTGCAGTCAGTTTGGTTACTGGTTTTGTGGCCGTTTTACTGACGAAACTCTGGTGAAATTTTCTCAGGAGTTTTATGCGCATCATTTATGCGATCTAGGTAGAGATTGCGGATTGCACTCAGCATTTGCGTGCGGTGTTCTCTGCAGGTGGGAGATTTGTGTGTGTGTATGCATCGATACCGCACATTGTGAGCTTGGTGATTAGCTCACGGGTTTGACAGGCATACAATTATCTTGGCACACTCACAGGAGTGAGTATTGTGATGTATGCTTGTGTGGCTACGAGCTAGGTAGCCGGATTCGAGCACTAATGGCTTGAGGTTTTTCAGTAGGTTTCAGCTACAGGTTTACAAGTTTACAGGCAGGTTTAAGGGCTTATTTGGGTGCTGAATTTTCAGCCATTGTTTCCTCTTTGCAGGTGTCCATGTATGGCTCAGTTGTAGGCTGATTTGGGACACATTTGTGACTTGTTTATGCAGTTGTTTAAGAGCTGAATTTTGGGGCTGTTTTGGGGCTGATTTGCAGCCATATCTTACAGCCATATTTGCAAACTTTTGTTTGATGCGATTCGAGCCAGTTTAGGGCTGATTTGGTTGACATTGCGGGAGCTCTATTTTGGAGTGTGTCTCACAGGTTTTACATTGTGTTTCTGGCCATATTGGTAGACAGTTTCCAGGTGTTGTTGGTGGGGTGGTTTTGCTTTCTAGTTTGCTACATTGTGCTCATGGCAGAGACAGCACGTGATCGATCAGATTGTGACCTCTCACAGATGCGCATGTTTGATGGGTCAGACTTTGCGGCATGGAGAGAGTGTATGCTTGATGCACTGACACAGCGAGGGTTGCATCGACCATTGAGTGGTGATGCAGGTAGACCTTCAAACCTGTCTGACGATCAGTGGCAGGAGCTAGAGGAGATGGCACTATCTACGCTCTCTTTGCACCTTGCGGAATCTGTATATGCTCTTGTTATATATGAGACTACTTCGAGAGCACTTTGGCGCAGATTACATGATATGTATGATAGATCTGAGTCATCACGGACTCGTGTGAGACATGTACATTCACGAGCACGCCGACAGGTGACATGTCGATATTGTGGTCATTCTGGACACGTTAGACGGCGTTTTTTTCGTCGTATGTGACACGTAGGAGACATGGCAGTCTCATAGATGTATGTAGTGATGCCATGGACTCATTTGCTTTGACAGTTGATGCAGATTTGGGCATGACAGATGCTAGTGAGATCAGTACGGTGGTTACTGAGTATGATTGTGACGGCGATGTCACATTTACATCTAGCTTGTCTTCAGACAATCTTATGTCTGCGGATTGCATATCAGATTGCACATTGTCTTCACATTGGTTACTAGATTCAGATGCTACTTTCCATGTCACGTCGCATCGTGAGTGGTTTAGCACGTTTTCTAGTGGGAGACTTGGTTGTGTGCACATGGCTGATGGTGTTGTGTATGACATTGAGGGTGCAGGAGACGTATGTTTGTCCTTGCCCAGTGGTATGATATTTACCCTGCGTCATGTGCGTTATGTGCCAGATCTGAGACGGGATTTGATCTCAGTCAGACAGTTACGGGATAGTGGATGTCAGATTTCGCTTCGAGAGCGAGATTTTGTGATGCATTTGGGTTCGCTAGTGATTGCGAGAGGTGCCAGGAGTGGTACACGTTACCCATTGCATGTGGATCACGGGAGAGACGGTGTTGTCTCTGTGATCACGCAACCAGGTAGAGAGCAAGAGAGCAGGCGAGTCTCTTTTGCTTGTGGGTTGCAGGATGCTTTGCATGGAGTGCAGAGTAGTGAGCTCGTTGTGCACACGGTTGGGGCACGACTTGAGCAGTCACACAGAGAGGTGACAGAGTCAAACATGCATGCTTTGCTAGTGACTGAGCAAAGCAGAGAGTCAGTTGTGCGAGATACTTCTATGCAGGATAGACAGGTAGAGCGGTCTTGCTCTAGTGAGTCATGATAGGAGGACGTTGTGCAAGAGTCTATGCATACGGAGTTAGATCATGAGAGCTCTAGCGAGTCACAACAGATTGAGTGGTCATGTTTGCAGTGGATGATTGCAGAGGAGGCTGAGACGTCATCGATTATGCAATCATTCCTTTCTATGCTCGACAGTGAGCATGGGGATATAGTTGTGCAGGATATGTCTTCCAGCAGACACCTAGAGCAGCTGGTTTGCTCTGAGGTTGCACGACAGGTTGATGCGTCTTTTGCGGACAGTCAAGAGATGCATGTGGCTGACACGCCTTGTCAGTCAGAGATGCCTATTGCCAGGGATATATATGTTGATGCATGCTCCGTAGAGCTAGCAGGGCCCGCTAGCATTGCATCGGCATTCGGTGGTCTCATGTATGAGATGTTGATCTTGAGACTGGATATCGCAGCTGCAGTGGGAGCATTTGCAGTTGGGGTTGTCAGTCGTTTGTTGATTGATGATGGCATAGTGCACGAGGGAGATATGCAGGTATTGCATACATACTTGCAGTACGTGTGCGGTACGTCTGGTGGTGTATGGACTTACACGGGAGCAGGACAGCCGGATGCACACGATCACAGCCAGCCAGTGGGCATCAGTTGAGAGCGGTTTTCTCTTGCCTTTTGTAGTCTTTAGACTAGGTTCTCTTGCTTAAAGGCACAGTCTCCTTTAAGTGGGAGGTTGTTGGGGTATAGGCGCCTGTGCCTTGCCCGGCCGCCCAGAGTCTGGGCGCCCACTGACTTGTATACCTTATACATAGCATAAGTGTATAGGGGGCTACTCACTCTTGGAGTCTCCCCACCCACATCGTGTCTGTCTCCTTCTCTCTCTCTCTCACTCTCCGTCTGTGGTGCTCCCCGATCCCCTTCAAGAACGAGAAGGCTTTCCTTTGCCTCAGCAACTATAGCCTAGGTTTCCTCAAGAGTTTCCTGCATCTTCTCTGAGCGTTTCCTTCTACCCATACACTGTGAGGTCGATGACGATGAAACAGGCGAAGGAGAAGATGACTTACTTGTGTCGAAGCCGTTTCCTGGTGTCGCTAGTAAGACTGTCTGACAGTCAGCTGTCTCGTCAGAGGTCGAAGTTTGCGACTGTAGTGAAGAAACCTCGGAGCTCGGCGATGGCGAATGGTTGACAGGAGGAAAGCGTCGCGAAGGAGATTTATGGGGAAAAATGCTAACTCTCCTGACTGTTATACGTGTTCGCGCCATAAAAGCTCCACCACTCGCCGCTCCTAGACTTGTGTGCGTCGTTGTTGTCGTGGAAGACATGCATTGGACAAGACTGCAAGCCATCCTTGTAATAATTACCACTGGCGTGCCATTGACCGTTGGGCGCTTAAAAATTTGGAAAGTGTGTCCATACTGGTACTGGACTGATTCCCACTCTGGTGTGACCATACTGGTACTGATTCTAAGATCAGACTGATCTGGTCCTTCTGGTACAAGTTTCGAAACTGGAACTGGTTGCACATGAAAAAGTCCAAAAATATCTGATTTCGGTATCTCTTGATCAGCAACCTCTAGTTCCTTAGTTCCTTGTTCTAACCGAGTTTCTCTAGTCTCTGAATAATAGAGCTTGATCTTGGCTCCATTATTATCTCCCAGCAACATCATTCCAGATAAATCTTTCAATCTGACTCTGCCATTGGAGAAGACCCAATCGACCTCAAAAGGTCTTGCCCAGGCAATCTTCAAATTCGGCTTCTTTGGACCCAATCTAGACTGATATAGAAGCACTAAGTCTCCTTTCTGGAATTCTCGAACTTTAATTCGGTGATCATGTCAGTGCTTCCTTCGTTGCTAAACAATTTCTTGTTCCAATATAGCCCTTTGCCTGAGTTCATCTAACTACATCAGTTCATCCAGCCTTTTCTTAAGATTATGGTTGAAGTCTAATCGATACTTCACAGCCATTCTCAAACTAGGGATAACAAACTCCATAGGAACCACAACTTCAGTACCATACACCATTCTGAATGGCGTCATTCCAGTAGTTACCTTATAAGCTGTCATATAAGCCCACAGAGCAGTCTGAAGCTTCAAATCCCACTGGTCCGGTTTCTTTTGCACCACCTTAGTGAGAATAGTCTTTATTGTCTTGTTGCTACTTTCAGCCTGTCCATTGCATCTAGGATAGTAAGGAGTAGATTTCTGATGCTTGAGTGAAAGCATATCCAATAGGATATCCATAGTATCATTGATAAAATGTGTTCCTTGATCGGTCACAATTTCTACTGGACATCCATATCGGCAAACAATATTCTCAATCAGAAACCTTGCAGTTGACTTGGCTGTGTTGTCAGGAAGAGCCTTAGCTTCAACCCACTTGGTAACATAACAAGTAGCCATCACGACGTACTTGTTCTTCCTGGGAGTCACCTTCTTAAAAGTTCCCATAAAATCCAGTCCCCATTTCATGAATACTCCCAATGGTTGTATTGGCATTAAGGAAGTCATGTCTGCAGCTGTTGGTCGGCCCACTCTTTGGCATATGTCACAAGTTTTACAAAAACTTCTGACATCAGCAATTAGTGTTTGCCACCACAGACCTGCTTGCAGAATCTTCTTGTAGGTTACTTCGTTGGAAAAGTGTCCACCAGACTCACCATTATGCGCTTCTGAAATCACTTGCATTCTTCCTTCCATAGGGACACATCGTCGAAGTATACCATCCACACCTAGTCGATAAAGTACCCCTCCGATGATGGTAAATTTCAAGCTTTTTATGATCAGAGCTTTCTTCTGATTCTGTTTCCAATCCTTTGGAAAGGCACCCTGGGAAAGAAATTGATAAATATCATACCATTCAGGATCCACTGATTCTTCTGCTTCTAACTGAAATAAATCAGCATCGACTGGCTCATCTCTTAGAGGTGATTCTGAATATCCCTCCGTACTTCTGGAAAGAAAGTCATCTCCATAGTGGTTTCGGCCAGGCTTATGGAAAATTCTGAATTCAAATTCCATAAAGAACATCATCCATCTTATCAGCCTGCCTTGAATAATAACTTTGTTAATCAGAAACAGAAGAGCTTGATGATCCACATATAAAAGGAATAACTTCCCCAATAGGTAATGTCTGAACTTCGTAGCGCTAAAAACCATTCCGAGAGCTTCTCTTTCAGGAGTCGTATAGCCTTGTTCAGCCTGACTGAATCTGCGACTAGCAAAATAGACCGGATAATCTGTTATGCCATCTGGCTGAGCTAATATTGCCCCCATTGCCAATCTTGAAGCATCTACATGTACATGAAAAATAATATCCCAATTCGGCTGCCTAAGGACTAGTTTACTGGTAATGGCTTTTTTCAAATTCTGAAAACTCTCCTCACACTCAGCAGTCCAGTTGAACTTACTGGTCTTCTTTGTAAGCTCATATAGTGGTACTGCTTGAGAAGCAAACTTGTGTATAAATCTTCTATAGAAATTCACATAACCCAAGAAAGAACTCAACTCTGAAGCAATTCTGGGTGCTTTAGCTTGCTGGACACACTGTATTTTGTCATTGGCCATCTCTATTCCATTGCGGGAAACCACATGTCCCAGTAGATGTCCCTTCCAAACCAGAAATATAGATTTGAATGGATTCAAACAAATCCTCTTTTCCTGACAGCGTTTAAAAACCATCTCTAGGAATAGAAGGTGTTGTTCCTCATCTGAATAGGCAGTGAAGTCATCCATAAAAATGGCGAGGAACCGATGAAGAAATTCATGAAACATCTCCATCATACACCGCTGAAAAGTAGCTGATGCATTGCACAGGCCAAAAGGCATCACCAGATACATGAATGCTCCCCACTCAGTGATGAAAGTGGTCTTGGCCCTATCTTCAGGAGCGATCTGTAACTGGTTATAGCCGCTTTAACCATCCATGAAGCTATACATCTCATATCTTGCGATCTCATCAAGCAACATATCAGTAAAAGGTAAGGGAAATGGATCCTTAATAGTTTGGGCATTTAGTTTCCTATAGTCGACACAAACTCTTAATTTCCCATTCTTCTTAGGAACGACGACTATAGGAAATAACCAATCACTGCTTGCTACTTCCGTAATGAACCCAGCCTTGAGAAGATTATCAATCTCCTCCTTGACCTTCTTTGCATAGTTGGGGTTCGTCCAGTATCTTTGCAATCTTACTGGCCTAGCATCCGGTTTCAGTGGTATTCGGTGCTGACAGACTTCAGGATCTACTCCCTTCAAATCTGTATGTTCCTAGGCAAACACATCTTTATAGTTCTGGAACATTTTTATGTGCCTTTTCCTTCATTGCCAGTTTGAGGTGCTTGTTGACTTTGATCATTTTGGGATTTTCCTCTAATCCCAGGTTCCACTCCTCTACTTCTTGATCGTTTGGAAGCAACCAGTTTGGTCCGCCTCCTTTTCGTTTGGTCGATTCTTCAGCGTAGTCCCAAGAAGGTCCATTCATTGCTGAATCATTATTCTGATCCAGTGGCTACTCTTCAAAACGTACTGGTTCTTCCATTATACCAGTATCAGCTGGTTCCTCCATTCTTCCAGTTAGCTGAACTGTTCTTTCCCCAGCATTGACTTTAGTAAACTAATCAAGGAATTGTCTCTTTTGCTTGTCAGCTTGCTCTTTGTTCAGCAGGACTGCATTCAAATCAATTTATGCCAAAGGAAATATGTTCATAGCTGCTAGCATTCACTCAATTTTCTTGGCTTTGTATTTTTGATACAACTCCTTCGGCCTCAGTTCCTTTTTCCAGCTCCTGGTGTTGTTGGTCTGGATTTTGATTCTCCCACTGGCCCCTTCTATGGTCAAAGTTTGGTTTGCATAGTCGTGAACAACATGTGCTGTTCTTAACCATGGGCGGCCTAGTAGCATTCCATATGCTCCCTACACATCCAAGACTAGGAAACTGGTTTTGAATTTCTCCCTCCCAACTCTTATCTGCATGTTTTCAATCATACCCGTCGCCTGTACGATTCGATGATCTGCCATTCTTACTTTGAATGGTGCTGGTTTCATGTTAGTGATACCCATTCTTTGTTGAAGATGGGCTCCCATTATGTTGACTCCTGCTCCTCCATCCAGTATGACGCTTGAGAGAGGTTCCCACTGCTTCCTGACCTTGTAATCTACCTGAATAAGTGGAACTTCATCATCCCGGACAGCCATCAAGTCCACTGTTCTGGCCTCTGCCTCAGTCTTCCTACGTTGTCTGATAAAGTTGGCCACCTCATGCAAGGTCTTTCTTATATCCTCCAGCTCTACAGTCAGCTTCTGGATTCTATCACAAATTTTCACATCAATTTCCTCTCGCTCTTGGTCAGACTGATTGTCAGAGCTTGAAGAATTGGTGTCTTCACACTGCCATTCTTCTTTAGCAGTACTTCTACTCTTTCCATCCACTCCCATTTCATCAGCTAGTTCATGTCCTACAGCCAGCACGGTCTCTGTCATGGCCGGGACTAATTGATCTTTATCAGTCGATTGGGCTGGTATCTTCTGAATGACTCTAGCTTCGAAACTTTCTGGCTGCTCTGGCAGCTTCTTAGCTAAATCCTCTGTGATTTTAGCTACTAGTTCCCGCTGCTCTTGCCACTCATCTACCACCTTTTCTTTACCTTTGGCCTTCCAAACTTCCCTTTGTTGAGCCCACTTGCTGTTGTTAAGATTGACTGGTACTTTTGAAATGTCTGGAATTTCTTCAATGATTACTCCCTTGCTCCTGGTAACCATGCTGACTGTAACTGGCTCTGGTGCCTTAGCCTCAGTAGCAGTCGTTACCAGTGCATCTGGACATTGGGCTACAAAATGACCATACTTCCCACAGGTATAGCAATTCATGCTCCTGGTCTGGAAGTTGCCTCTTCCTCTTCCTCTGCCCATTCCTGGTTGGTATCTACCACGTCCTTGACCAGTACCATTGGTACCTAGTCTTTCCTCTTGAGCTACTTTGATTGGTTCTACCTTCACTGGTTCAGTGTAGGCAACCACTGATAGATCCTTTCCTTTCTTAAAATGGTGAATTCTGATGCCACAATTATTCCATAGGTGACCAAAGGCCTTGCAGTAGGTACATTGTGGACATTTAGTGGAGATGTGGTTTTTGGATTTAGATCTTGAACACCAAGTCTCCATCTTTCGGACGGGCTGTCTTGTGTGGCTAATTTCTGCAATCTGCCTAGCCATTTCTTCAATCTTCTTGGTCCATGATCCCTTCTTTGATTTCTCCTTTGTTCGTTCATTGGAGCTGCTCTCGGAACTGCTGAACGTTGCACTGGAATCAGAAGCTTCAGTAGCCGAGCTACTGCTACTGGTCCTTCGCTTCTTGTGGCTCTTCTCTTTCTTAGCCTGCTGTTCCAACTTTAATGCTCTTTGGACTAGATCATTGAATTTTTTTGTAGGGGCTGGTACTTCTTGTTCCCTAAGCTTCTTGCTTCTGAACCCATTCAGAAACCATGCCCTCAATCTCTTCTCAGACGGCGGTTCTTGCAACTGCCTGGACAGTTCTTTTATCTTTTCTACATAGCTGCGGACAGACAAATTCCTCTGTTTGATCTGATCCAATTCACAGAGAATATCTTTGTCCCCTCGATTGTCGGAATATTCCAACCTGAAGGCCTTAAATAATTTGCTATATGATCTCAGCTCGCATGCAGGGTAATGGTAATACCATTTCCTCGCTGCCTCCTTCAAGGTTTGTGAAAAATATTCCCCCCAATCATCTTCATCAATGTTTTTTAGTTCAGCATACTGCTCGAAAGCTAGTATGTGAACATCTGGATCATCCTTTTTCCCTCCTTTGAATATGGGAAAGGAAATCTTCAGGGAAGCTGTGTAATCATTTTGATTATTGTTGATCCCACCACTTCTCTTCTTGGCTTCCAAATGACGCTTGGGAGCCTTCATGCAATTGTCAGTGTCAGTATCCCAATCAATCTCTGTCTCTGTCTCAGTATCAGTATCTTCTTTGTTTTTTCTGCTAGAAGTATGGTGACTTCCCTTTCTGCCCTTGATATGCTCATCTCTCTGGCGAGACTGAGAATTCTTGGAACTCTTTGCCTTTCATGCTTCCCGTTCTGCCCGTCGGCATCGAGAATGACTGGAGTGTTGTGAGTCCTGCGCCTCATCAGCCTGAGTATGCTCCTCTTGAGCCTCAGTGTCAGTCATTTTCTTTTGCTTGGGGTCAGACTCTCTTCCTGACTCCTTAGTAATGGGGTCCACACGAATGATAGATTTCCGGCCACGATTGGATTTTGGTGCCGTTTTTGAAAACTTCAACTAGGAGAAAAGTCTTTCAGTCAATGAGCTTCAGCTCGAGCCACCGTGATCGCCAAAATGGAATTGGAACTAATCTCTTGAGACAGCTAATTCCAGTGTTGAAGGATTTCAGCTACTAGTGTGGGAAGATTTCAGACAGCAGACTGAACAGAAATCAGAGACTAGACTGAAATGTGGATACTGAAATAAGAATCAGACTTATAGACCAGAATAAGGTTCAGATTCAGATTCACATTCAGAAGACTGAACGAGAAGTAAGTATCACTGAAATATATGCCATGATTGAGATTACAGATCAAGATTACAGCGAATATGATTACAGAGGGAAAGTACAACCGACAATACTGCCATTGATGCTCAAGTACAATTATAGCCCAAAGCGCTAATACAAGTGATAACAATTGCCAACCCGATAATAATGTAATGGGCCCTATTTATACACTTTAGGTTTACTGTAGTAATTACTCTAGTAATTACTAAGTAATTCGTTGTCCATCTTCTAAGAACACGTTCCCACATGGTAATTATCCAGCCGTCTACATGCCACTTATGGTAGCTCACATTACCCTTGCCATTTCTACTTGTAGTGCATATTCACCCGATCAATGATTGCACTTCTCCACATTGAGCCTATAAATGGCCAATAGCCAAAGCTTGCAATCTCTCTCTCTAATTTCAATCAAGCAAGCAAGTTATTTTCATTGTGTATTGAGCTCATTCTTTAATATAGTCCTAATTATATATAGGCAATGGTGCAATCATGCATGCCTCCTTGGTCTATCCACCATAGCTTTACAGTCACGCCCCTCATTTTTTACAATAAGGCAACTACCTAAAGAATGAGGGAGATCATCAAAAATTCTACCTAAAGGCAACTACCTAAAGAATGAGAGAGATTAGCAACAATCCCACACAATCAAATGCCATTAATCTCCCCTCGCACAAGAGACAATAGTCTCAAGGTTGAGGAAATGCAACCAAAGATACCTATTGAATTCAATTTGTTTCAAAGGTGCTAGCTTAAAAATAGCCAATCATTTTTTATCAAGTACATGTGTTTTGCTCACGTTTTAAGCATGCTTGCTCTCTTTGTTCTTTGTTCTTTGTTCTTTGTTCTCCATAGCAAGACACTTTTCTATCCTCCCAATAGAAGCTCTCTCCTTGGCCTTTTGGCATGTTAAAACATGCAACACAGAACAAGGAGAGAGGCATACAAACTTTTGTAATTCAAGTTTTTAGTTTGTAAACGTGTTCCTTCATTGAAGAGCCTCGTGACTTCCTTTCCATCTTTTCGTCTTAAAAAGACTTATTTTTGCTTGTAAATGTTACGGAACCTCAAACTTTGTTTCTGTTTGTGTGTGTGTGTGTGTGTTTGGGGGGGGGGGGGGGGGGGGGGGGGCGGGGCCGGGGCCGGGGGGGGGGGGGAGAGAGATTTATTTATTTTATTTTGAGTCGTAGGAACAATTCCAAAGATATATCGTATGAGTCTTGAACTCAAGGCCACACACACACGGTCTATTGACGTTGCGTGGAAACCAAAGAGAATTGGCCTATTACGGGACGACCATATCATTTTTTCCCTAGGTCACCTAGATGTTATAAAATACGAAAAGGTATCGACCATAAAGCAATTGGGGGTGTGCATGATAATGTGATGAAGAGACTACAACAAAGTGTGTATGTATCTATCTATCTATCTATCTATCAATATTTGTGTGTGTGTGTGTGTGTGTGTGTGTGTGTGTGTGTGTGTGTGAGAGAGAGAGAGAGAGAGAGAGAGAGAGAGAGAGAGAGAGTAATTATATATATGTGGGGAGAGAGAGAGGAGAGAGAGAGAAGCTTTTAACATCAAAGCAACAATCTCAAGAGACCTAAAAAATCTATCCGAGAATCTTGAACTCAAGACTTGTTATTCAAGAGGGAATTGAGAGAGAGAGAGAGAGAGAGAGAGAGAGAGAGAGAGAGAGAGAGAGAGGTTTTAACGTCTACTAGAGACCGAAATCAGCCTATGAAACAAACCAAAGTACATGAGGTAGGTGTCCTCTGTGTATCTATGAAGGATAAAAGTAGAGAGAGAGAGAGAGAGAGAGAGAGAGAGAGAGAGAGAGAGAGAGAATGCAAACACTTGGGAGAAATAGTAATATAAAAGATTAGACTCTCTCATCACCTATCCACACCCAAATTACAAAACCTCAAGGATTCATTGATAAATGGAGGAAATAATTACAACCTCATTCACGGGTAGGTAGAGCACATGTTCGAAAGACTACTCATATAACATTGTTAAGTCTGCCAAAATTTTCAGACTCTTTGATTGCAAAGAAAGCACATGGTGTGCTTCAAACTGCAGTGGAAAAGAAAGTATCATAGGAGACAGTGCCCTTGATTTATGAGATGTGGCTTTGTGGGCCCTCACGTGGCGAATGAAGCTTTTGACAAACTTCGACGCAGGGATGTTGTTGCCGATCTAAATTCCAAAACACTCCGTTCTGATACTTGGTTCTGATGTCCAAGTTTCTCATTTGATTACTATTCCTCCTTAATCATGTCCATATAATTTCCCTTAAGATAAAGGAAGCAAATTCTGTATGTGGATGACTAATAGAAAAATGCAACTCTCTAAGCATTGTATCAACATGTGCTTTGGTGCTCGATCTTTAGTGTCTGCTCATCCAGGGGCTCTTGTGTGCAGGACTTTTGATCATCCAGGAGCTTGACACTGCAGGAAATCATTGATTTTACTTCTTCATCCGTAGACTGCCCAAAGCCTCGCCACCGGACCCACCCTTGTTCATCCAGAAGAAATGCATAACTGAAACTATTCAAATTGCAATCAAGATAACCAAAAAAAAAGACCTGTAATATGCTCAAAAGAGAGAAACAAAAGAACTGTCACAACATCACATTTACCCTGTTAATAAATTTGTTATATGAAGTGCTTTTCGAAAGTCATAGCAATCCCCAAAAGCATAAACAGAATTTCTAAATTCCTCCTGCTGAACCACCTCTACTTTCGGTCGCATGGAACGAAGAAGTAAATATCGTATTGGTGGCAGAGAAAGAAGCCATTGGTCAATGTAGAAGACCTGTAGAAACAACACTTGCATTTTAAATATGAGAGGAACTTTATTATATCAAATAGGAATGTTTAGAATAAGCCTGTGAGAAACAAATAAAATTTGGAGCTCATTGATTCACTACAGCTCACCTCATAGACACGAACACTACTTGAGCCCTTGAAATAGTCAACAAATGGTAGAACCCAAGAGCTGGTAAGACCCTACAAAACAGACCTTAAAAGCTTGCATCAAGATTGGCCAAAACATGCCTTTCTTACTGACTCTGATTCCGATGTCTTTCACGCAATCACCTGGCCATGTCCTCGAAAAGCAATGCAAATTAGAGTCGCAGGTACACCTGTGAAAATTTCCTCTGCTTCACCATTCACGTGTTGTTTGTATGGTATCGTAAACTGATCGCCATTTATCGTCCTCACTTGCAGTGGTGGAAACTTGACAGAAGCTGTTGCAGGAAGCAAAGATTGGCTCGCGGTTGCCAGCTACAAGTTTATAAACATATTAAAAACAGTGTTGAAGACAGAACAGAGTCAATCCTCTGCATACAAGCGTGAAACATGACCACAAACTAACCTTCCCATTATGCTTCTTCATATCGCGATAGTCATCAAAATAACCACGATTCAACTCCTCCTTTCTGTACTACAACACGCACCAAACTAAGCAGCTGCAATCTTCAAAATTGAACCAAAATCAAACATGTCAACGTAGTTGCCTGCAAACAACAGAATGGATAGGCAACTTACAGTCTTAACCGTTCTTTTTCAACAGCTTCCTTGCTAAAAATCTGCATATACCATGGGCCACACCAAAAATAACAACTTTTACCAGATTGTGGAAAGAGACATTGCTTTATCAACAAGCCTTTTTTTTTTATACAAAAAGATCCATCTATTAGTTAATAAAACTGCCCATAGGGCTACAACCACCTCTACTAGAGAGAGCTACAACAATCATAAGGGGAGACTCTCCCAATGAAAAAACAGCATATGTACAATGAGGGCTAAATCAAGAGATGGGAGGAGGGGAAGGCCACACAAGTGGACGGTAGTGCCATCTGAGCTCACCCCGGACCATGGTGAAGAAAGGCCCCGGGCGCCAAAGTTGAACGAACGCCTCTCTGCGGTCCCGCATGTGGTCAGAGCTGCCCTGAAGTCTCTCGAACTATCCCCTGAGAGTATGGATCAAGTCCAGCCAAAAATCTCGAACAGTCTCCGCTGGTGGCACAAGGCGAGCCTCGAAGCAATGGGCCCGCCAGATGAACCAGAGTGACAGGCCACGGACGAGCTCCCAACACACCTCTCTCTCTCACTGCACCACTCCTGTGGAGTAAGCTCTCTAGCCGACTGGAAGTAAGGTCAACCCCCCTGTATCACTATCATCCTGCCAATGGAGGATAGCGCAAACTGTAGTGCAGGGCCCGTGAGATTGGACCAAGCAGCTGCCCCCCAAGTGTACTGTCATGTTGTGGAAAGCGTTGGCATCAGCAGAAGGACCGAAGCCAAACCTGTTGTGCGGCCATAGGGCAGTCCCGCAGACAGTGACGCTGACTCTCCAAAGGATGGTCACAAGCTGCGCATGCTGCAGAAAGGCCACTATGTACCAGCCAGCTCCCCACTGCTGTAGCTCTATGTGCAACTAGCCACTGGAACAAAGTGACTCGCCGTGGCTGTCTGGCTTCCCACAACCTCACCCAAAAGGCTGACAAGAACTCTGCCGTGAGACCCTCCTCCTGCCAATGAGGTGTTGCAGCACGACAAGCCTCTCTCCATGTTGCCAGTATGTGACGTCCCAGTCGAACAATGTATTGAAAGAAAGGGACCCCTGGATGGTCAGCTGAAGAGCAAGGGTCCCTCCAAAACCACTCTCCAGGATCCCACTGCACTCGTGCCAGTGGACAGCTCTCCCAAGCCCAAAGCCTCCAATGGCCAGACTCAAGAGCTACTGGGTCAAGATCGATGACACAAGTCCTCCCGCAGATGCCCACTACGCGGATCCTCTGAAAACAACACTCTGCAACCTATCGAGCCTCCATTGAGACTCTATGTCATCGACCCTTGCCCCGAATCTCGAAGAACGTGGAGGGTACAGTCTCTGAGCAAGCTCAAATTGCGATGAGGACCTCCAGTCGCGTGAAGGTCCCCATCCATCTGGGAGCTGTTGTCTTTAGAGGTGTGAGCCATTCAACTGATATTGCCTCTGTGATGTCCTAACACATGCTCTGCACCCCTCTCATGCCTTGCAGTTGAATGTAACTCCTCTGACAAACCTGAGAACTGCAGGCAATCACCTAGAGTGCGTGGTGGACCCTCTGCCATGGGACCCCCAGAAACATGAGGCCTACTACCAACCAAATGGCCTCTCTAAGTGTTGACCATGGGGTTCCAAACAAGGGGCTCTCTCAAGCGCTCCTCCGTGCAAGTGGGCTAGTGCTGCTCCAAGCCTCTCCGCAGCTACTCGCAAGAGCGAAGCAAGCTCACAAAATGATTCTCCAGCTCCTATTCAGACCGACTCTGCGCATCTCTCTGAAGATCCATCTGATGAAAGGTCTCCAGGGGCCTCCTGCCTGAGGCACTCGAGCTCTAAGCCTCTGAAGCAAAACCTCCTTCCAGGGCTCCTCCCTTGGAAGCAGTCCTCTAACAACAAACTTCCCAAGAAGGGGCCTTCTCTACTGTGCAGGGTCTATGATTCCCAACTGTTGCTAAATTGACTTTATCTGACAGGAAATTAATTCTAAATAAAATATTGGATTTATAAGTGAGAGGATTTTCTCACTTGGAACACCACGAAAAAAATTTCTAAATGAATTATTGGAATTTTAAGTGAGAGGGTTTTTCTCACTGGAGACATCCAAGTACAGATATTTCTAGTGCATCATTTAGAGAAATGACGGGAGCACTGTGAAAGGGAATATTTGTAAGGCCACCAGGAACGGGTACTTCTGATGCGTCACATTGGATGGGTAACAGGGAGCATCGCAAAAAAGTATCCCACCATCCGGGAACGGACATCTCTGATGTGTCAAAGGATGGGTGACATAGAGCATCGCAAAGGAGTAAGTTCGGTAGGAAAGGACTAGGTGATGGGTATTCCTGATGCGTCACAAGGTGGGTGACGAGTGCATCGGAAAGGGAATATCCATAGTCGGGAGAAAATTCCGAACTGTGTTAGAATTGTGCACAAGGAAAAGCAAGCACTTGAATGAAGATGGGTTCAGAGGAAACTTTGAGGAAAAACGGATGCTTTCTGAGAAAGCGGGTTGCTTTTCAGAAAAGCGGATGCTTTCCCGCGAGGAAGTCTATGTCTACTACCGAGTTGCGTTTTGACCGTCGAGACTTTGAAGGTAACGATTTTCATGTTATGATCTCTTAAGTATTTGTTTGCAGGTGTACTTCCTCTTAGTGAGGGAGTAGGAATAGAGGAAGGCATGAGCCTCTGCAAGAGAAAGCGCTCTGAGGAACTCGAGCCAGATCAGCCCAAGGGTTTGGTACCCGAGTTTGGGAAGTAGATCCACGGATCGTAGAGAGGTAGTCTCTCGAGTTGTGATCCGGAAGTTGAGATTCCCAAGTAAGGACTCCATTCCGGGAAAGCAGAGTTATTCTGCAAGAAGAGGCCTCTGAAAATAGATTTGGAAAAGAGTTGCAGGGATGTCATGCCCTGAGTCTGGAAGGTGAGATCCAAAGGCGAGAACCTTGATTCTCGAGGATTTGGAATAAGGAACGGAAGTTCCTTGGAATAGGGTTTTGCCCTAGGAATAGGAAGCCGAGGCTTCCAAGAACCATCAAGTCTTATTCTAGAACAAACGTGGTAATACGTTCAGTTCAAGTGCTTGTATAGACTTCTCCTCAATAATAAAGTTACTATTACAGGGGGGGGGGGGACCAGCCCACCTTCTGGTCCCTAGTACTGTGTCGATCTTCTCACTCTCTATCTCTCTCTCCATCTATTTCTCTCTACATCCTCTCGCTTCAGTAATTCAGTGATAAATTCTATTTATCCAAGTATATTTTATATTGCTATGCGCTCCCGTTTGCGACAGTGATATCAGAGCATGGTCTCCTCTCTTTCTCTGTAAAGGAGGACTCTGGGAAGATACAGGAAGAAGCCATGACAAGCCAAGAGAGAAGTTAGCAAGCGGAACCCTAAGTCCTGCAGGAAAAACGCTCGAAGAGTTGGAAAAAGTTTTCCCTCTGCAAGAAGTCGACACAAGACTTGGGATTCCCTGAGAAGGCGACAAGAGCATGATGCTCAAGAACCTAGAGAATCCAAGGAGCGGAATGCTCAAGATCCTTCAAAATCGAAAATATCCAAGAACATCAATTCAGAACCATAGCCAAGAAAACCCGTCATTCCGGGAAGGATATGAAGAAGGTCTTTAGACCTCAGAACACTCTGGTCAAGTTTGATACTTTTGACGGACGAGAAGATATCCCGAAAGCTACCGCTTTCATTCGACAGTTTGAAGTTGCCTTTGCAAACGGCAAATTCTGAAAAGCGTCGAAGGTGAGGCATGTGACCAAACTCCTCAAGGGAATTGCAAGTACTTCGTGATATACCAAAGCTATGCAAGGAACTTATAGCAAGAGTTGGATTCAATTCAAGGCTGAATTTTCCGACAAGTTTTTTTCCTCTACGCTTTGATGAAGGCGTGCAAGAAGATTGGGATCGGTTTGCCCAATAGGAACACGAGCGAGTCAAAGCAAGTAGTGGTTCACTCTTGCCAAGATAGATCCACTCTTGATCCTCTCTGAAAAAAGAAAGATGAAATTCAACGAAGGACTTTTGCCCGAATTTTGTAGACGCATCTACAAGATACTTTGCAGCAGATGGTAGAGTCAGCAATGAAAGCTGAAAGTGTACATCTTAGTGTACACAGAATCTAATCCCCGCAGTGGGATGGGAACCATTGAACACAGAAACATCAAATTTTTGTTATCCCTCCTCGATGGATATGTGGGAATTCAAACCGACTCTTGAGATTTTGAACAGAAGACCCTTGAACTTTAAGTGAGAGGGCAGGTCTTTGATCAAAGTTAAATCTTTGAGGAACTCAAAAACTACGCATTGCTTTTATGCACGAGATATACATGTGTCTAACCAAGACAATCACTCTCGAGTATTTATGAGTGTAGGATCAATTTGAAACATTGTTTTCTGAGATGAATTGGTTTGCTCAACTAGCCGGAAGGTCAGACCTATACCAAAGTGGGTCATCTACTTGTCAAATTTTTTTCTGCTGAACGGAATTAGATGAATCAACTTCCTTTTCAAGAACTGGACGGGAGTTTGTTATACTCTCTTCAGCGCCTTTTTGCGCACAAGGATGATCCGACACGAGAATCTCTATTTGAAAAACTAATCCTCTTGATCTTATTCACTCCGATGTATGCACTATGCATGTTAAGACTTTTGGTGGTGCATTGTATTTTGTTACATTCATTGATGATTGTACTAGGAAAGGATGGGTGAATTTGTTGAAAAGTAAGAGTGAGACTTTTAATGCTTTTAAGAAGTTTCATGCTTTTATCTCTATGCAAAAGAGTACTAAGCTTAAATGTCTCATATTTGATAATGGAGGAGAGTATGTATCTACTGAATTTCAGCATTTTTGTGATGAAAATGGGATTAAAAGGAAGTTGACAGCCCCTTATAATCCGTCTTCTAATGGTGTGGCTGAGAGGTATAATCGTTCTTTATGCGAGAGAGTGCGTTATATGTTGTCCCCTGCTAATCTTTCCCAAGAGTTTTGGGGAGAGGCATTGAAAACTGCAGTTCATAATTGCAATCGCTCTCCTAATAGTACGCTAAAAAATGACATTCCAGAGGAGGTTTGGTATGGCAAACCTGCCTCTTATGATCATTTAAGAGTATTTGGCTGCGAAGCTTTCGTTCATGTATGCAATGGCTTGAGAACAAATCTTGATATGAAGTCCATTAAGGAAGTCTTTCTAGCTTATGGGGAAGAAGGCGAAATGGGCTATAGAGTGTGGTTACCACAATTTAGAAAGGTAATACGCAACCGAGATGTAGTGTTCAATGAGGCAAAATTGCTTAAGAATGCTACAAATCTGATGCTAACAAGAAAACAGTCAGATTTCAGCCTTCCGTGCCACCCATTGATGTTGAAAAAGAGCCTCATGATGCATTACCGCAAGCTGAATGTAAGGTGCAACGAAATGAATGTTGTTCTTTCTCAAGATGAGTGCTCCGAACTGTGCTCAAGGTTCCTTTTGTTCTTATGGAAGGGAGAGCCTTCCGTTCTTAATGAGACAGTGCAATGATCACTAACAAAGTGAATGGACACTGTGCGTGAAAGTGTATGAGACTGAGAGATAGAGAGAGAAGAGAATACGACACCAGAGACAACGTAAAACCCTCCTCCAAAGGCCCCACTCTCGTCGACGAGAGTGGTCTACTATTGATTGCACAAACTGGTACAAAGTGAATGCATGTGACTGATGCAAGTCTAGGCTAGATCGATGACGACGACGAGGATGACGAGACTGACGCTATGGCTGAAATCTGCTACTCTTTATCTGCTGTCCAAAAACGCTAATGGGCTGAATTCTGCTGGAAACAAAAACGCTGTTGTGGGCTAAATTCTGCCTGCTGAAATCTCTGGTTTAGGGCTATCCAAACGCTGAGAATCTGCGGCTACGCACTGCTGAAAACCCCAGGGATGTGGGGGATCATGTGATGCTGAAAAACGCCAGCAAGGGGAGACTATGGCGATGATGGTGCTGCTGAAAAACGCTAGGTACTGTGGTTGTCTCGCGAGGAAGTCTAGATGAAAACGCTAGGCTGAGAGGGACTTGCTTGGAGGAAAAACGCCAAGGCTGAGATCTCTTGGCGATGAAGCTTGCTAATGAAAACGCTAGGACTAGTGAGGTTTCTGCTTGGAGGAAAAACGCCACCAAGGGATGTTCTTGCTGAGAAGTTGTCTGTTGAGCGATGGTGCTCCTGCTGCCTCTTCTCCCAATTAGTGCTAGCCTAGGTTTGCTTATATACAAACTTACTCAATTTGCCCTACCTACTTTCCAACAAAAGTCACTTAAAAATAATAAGTGGAAAATGTCAAAAATAGGAAAAATAGGCTAAATGCACTGGAAAATTCCCCTGAAGGATTCTGATGGATTCTGATGGAAATGCTTATGATCATGCTATGTGCAACCAGAGGATATTCATCTACACTAAGTGTCTGGACATGCACGGTTTGCGAACAGACTCATAAAAGTACCAGAACACTTCTAAATCTAAACTAACTGGACTGATTGAACCCTTGTCGTGTTGTAGCTTGTCCACGGACACATAGGCTTGGATGTGTCACGTGACATTCCCTCTTTTTCAAAGTGAGGTACTCGTACCGAACTGTATGGCGTCGAGGGAGATCGCCAATAGCATCCAGAATCCTGGAAGGGACTCTTCGCCGGCCCACTCTGATGTGTGGGTCGTGCGGTACTTGAACTTCATAAAGGTCTGCAACGCCTGCTTCTTTGGGCTGTGCCGAAAGAGACAAATTCTTCTGAGGCTCCTTCGATGCTTCAACTTCGTCTAGAGTCACGCTTCCTCCGTCTTCAAGAATCTCCACGGCTAAAAATTCCTGAAATCACTTCCAACACAAAAACATGAACATACCCATTCCATGTAAAATGAGAGGAAAAAATCTTGTCTTCCTCAAAGACTGTGCATGCAATGTAGATGAACAAAGAGACGGAGTGCTAACCCGTTCACCACACACACGCAAACAATGAGATCGAATCTTGTCGTGCTGATCTAAATCAATCAACTGTGGCAGAACACAATGGAAATGCCCACACTTGGTGCTCATACTTTCATGTGCTCTTTCTACAACTGTGGCATGCCAAGGAAGAGATTAAAAATGTGACTTCCTTGAATGCATACTTTTCAGCTTTTCATGAATAATCCGCATACATCCGTGCTCATTCATGAGTGAAACGTGCTCAACATACAATATGGCATGCCTAGGAAAAGGGATCACATAAAGACGCTGACTAAAATACAGGAAACGATCACGAATGAAACATTTGAACAATGCGTGCTGACTAATCATGCGAACACATAGTACTTCCTGTAAGGGTTCTTTGGACCGAGGCTCGAGAGCCAAGATCGGTTTGTCTTGAAGGGGTGCGTTGGACCTAGGCTCGAGAGCCAAGATCGATCCTTCGTGATTGATCGAATCTGCAACGAGGTTAGCTTCGCTAAGAAAAAGCATCAACTAACACATCAGCCTTGTGGACAATCACATCATCTTCATGCAACTCATCATGCTTGTGAGAAATCACATCTTGATCAGCAAATCATCATGCTTGTCAGTGTCATCCAAATCATCATGTTCATCATTATCATTCAAATCATCATGCTTCTCATAATCATGCAAATCCTGTGTGTCAAGCTTTGGAGAAGAAGGGAGTGAGAGAGTCTCCTTCTCCTAATTCTGTGCAAAGTACGCCTGCACTTGAGAAAACAGTCGCCACAACTCTTTCATGTGTTGGTCGCCCTTCTCTTGTCTTGCTTTGTTCTCGCGGTCATATTCTACTTGTCTTTCGTTGCTCTCACGCGCTATGGCTGCCATCCTTTCTTGGTATTTGTGCTCTATGGCTGCTATTCTTTCTTCGTTGTTTGTAACTCTCTGTCCATCATCCTCTTGTCGAAAGCCTCCATAAGAGTTAGTGCAATCCTTGGCGTAGATGGGGAAGGGTCAGAAAAACCTCCTGATGGGGAAAATTCTTCTTCGCCTCTCTCATGCTCATCTTGTGGGTTCTTGTGGTCTTGGATTCTTAAGTTCACGAGGAACTTGGGTTCTTGGGGGTCTTGGTTCTTGGGGTTCTTGAGTTCTTGAGGTTCTTGCGGGTCTTAAGGTTCTTGAGTTCTTGAGGTTCTTCTTTCGCTTGCAATCTGTGTTAGAGAAGGATCTTCTCTTCACCCGAGTTCTGCTCTTTTCCGCGTGCACACTCCTTGGCGGCCTTGCGCTCACACCAAGGTTGCTTTTCTCCACCTCACGTCGATTGGCCGGCCGCTAAGTGCACGGTCCACTCTCAATGAGTGAAAAGAGGCACAAGGGGAGGCTGGACAAGCCCTTCTTTTCTGGGATTCCTGTCACTCTTCAAAAACACAATTAGGAATCGACACGCCCAAGCGAGCTTGGGTTCGTGCGACCGCAACAAGCAAAAAAAAAAAAAATCTTGTGATTCTTGTGGTTCTTTCCTTGAGTTATACAGAACACTGCCAAAGCTCTGATACCAATGTAAGGTGCAGCGGAATGAACGTTGTTCTTTCTCAAGATGAGTGCTCCGAACTGTGCTCAAGGTTCCTTTTGTTCTTATGGAAGGGAGAGCCTTCCGTTCTTAATGAGACAGTGCAATGATCACTAACAAAGTGAATGGACACTGTGCGTGAAAGTGTATGAGACTGAGAGATAGAGAGAGAAGAGAATACGACACCAGAGACAACGTAAAACCCTCCTCCAAAGGCCCCACTCTCGTCAACGAGAGTGGTCTACTATTGATTGCACAAACTGGTACAAAGTGAATTCATGTGATTGATGCAAGTCTAAGCTAGATCGATGATGACGACGGGGATGACGAGACCGACGCTATGGCTAAAATCTGCTACTCTTTATCTGCTGTCCAAAAACGCTAATGGGTTGAATTCTGCTGGAAACAAAAACGCTGTTGTGGGCTGAATTCTGCCTGCTGAAATCTTTGGTTTAGGGCTGTCCAAAAGCTAAGAATCTGCGGCTACGCACTGCTGAAAACCCCAGGGATGTGGGGGGATCATGTGATGCTGAAAAACGCCAGCAAGGGGAGATTGTGGCAATGATGGTGCCGCTAGGTACTGTGGTTGTCTGGCGAGGAAGTCTAGATGAAAACGCTAGGCTGAGAGGGACTTGCTTGGAGGAAAAACGCCAAGGCTGAGATCTCTTGGCGATGAAGCTTGCTGATGAAAACGCTAGGACTAGTGAGGTTTCTGCTTGGAGGAAAAACGCCACCAAGGGATGTTCTTGCTGAGAAGTTGCCTGGTGAGCGATGGTGCTCCTGCTGCCTCTTCTCCCAATTAGTGCTAGCCTAGGTTTGCTTATATACAAACTTACTCAATTTGCCCTACCTACTTTCCAACAAAAGTCACTTAAAAATAATAAGTGAAAAATATCAAAAATAGGAAAAATACATTGGAAAATTCCCCTGAAGGATTATGATGGGAATGCTTATGATCATGCTGTGTGCAACCAGAGGATATGCATCTACACTAAGTGTCTGGACATGCACGGTCTGCGAACAAACTCACAAAAGTGCCAGAACACTTCTAAATCTAGACTGACTGGACTGACTGAACCGTTGTCGTGCTATAGCTTGTCCACGGACACATAGGGTTGGTTGTGTCACGTGACACTGAAATTGATAATCAACCAGTTAACCTTGAGCCAGAAGAGGTAGGACATGATATTGATGCTCCTAATGAGGACATGAATTGGCTGAAAATTATTTTCAGCAGCATGATAGAGCTGAAAATGAGTTGCCTTATGATGTAGAATCGTTGCCTAAGAATGTAGATCATTGGGTACGCAAGTCAACTCGTTCGAGAAGGCAACCGCAGAGATTTAATCCCTCTTTGCATCATGTAATGTTGACAGATGAGGGTGAACCTCTTACTTATAAAGAGGCTAAGTCAAGTGAGTCAAGCAGTAAGTGGGAGCTTGCAATGCAAGAGGAAATGAAATCCTTGTAGGCAAATGATACTTGGGATCTTGTGCCATTGCCTAAAGGGAGAAAGGCTCTTCCTAACAAATGGGTATACAAGATTAAAGGTTGTGGATGAAAGACCCAAGTACAAGGCAAGATTGGTTGCAAAAGGATATGCACAGAAAGAAGGAATTGATTTTCAAGAAACCTTCTCTCCTGTTGTAAAGCTTGAGGTGGCATTGAAAGCAATGAAGGGAATCCCATATGCATCAGCTTGTGGTTCTCTTATGTATGTTATGGTTGCCACTCGTCCCGACATTGCTTATTGTCAGGTGCAGCGGAATTAAAATGGTGAAGATCTAGTTTTACACTTCCACAAAATCCTTTCCTTTCTTTCCTTGGGTTAGTGAATGCTTTGTACTTCAATGAATGTTCCTTTTATGTTCCCCTGAAGACAGGGGTTGAGAGAATGCAATAGAAATGTGTAGAGGGAGAGAGAAAGAGAGAGAAGAAGAGAGCGACACCCGATGGGGTCCCAACCAACCCTTTCAAGGGCCCCCCACACCATTACCGATGTGGTATTTGCTTTAGATTGCGTAAATGGAATGTATACACAATGCAATACCTCAATGCAGACTCTAATGACTTGACGACGACAAATCACCGCGGTAACTCCTCGGGAAGAGGCACCTCCGAGGTGGATTTGATGCACCTTTGGATCCTTCTCGATGTGGGATTGCGGATGGCCACCAAGGGTAGATTTGGGGCTGATTTGCGCTCCCGATGTAAGAGGAATAGAGGGGCGAATGATGGTTGCAAAAACGCAGATCTGCGACGAAAAAATGCAGCAAATCTCTCGCGTAGTGCAGGGCTGAAAACACAGATCTCGATGACGGCGATGATGGGCAGCAATGTGAGCACTCGATGCCGGCGAGGGAATGGCCGAGAGGAAGCTCGATGGGCTGCCGAAGTACCGGACCGCAGCCGTGAAGGTTAGATCTCACCCGCACCGCGACGGCGATGGGCTGAAAACTGAAAACGCTGGCTGTTGTGCAGGGCTGAAAACACCAAGGGCTGAATTCTGAAAACGCTGGTTGCTCCTCTTCAAAAACATTGGCTGAATTGCAGTCCCAGAGAGAATGAGAATAGTGCTAGCTCCTTGGGTGTCTTTATAAGGAAAGAATAGGCATCTGATTTCCTTGCGCTGGCTTTATTAACTCCCCAAGGACTTTTTTTATTTAAGTGGCCAAAGGCACTTGAATTATTTAAAAGAAGGGTCTGGACACTTTACATTTTTTTTAAGAGAGTATGAAACCTGCTGATTATTAAAATTCACTTACAGAGACTAAGTTTTCTTGCAGAGAAACTCCTTTTTCAGCTCTCTACTTCTCTCTACTGCTCCTCCCTCTCACTTGCTCGCGCTCCCGCCATCACCTGCTCGCCTTCAGACGCTCACGCCAATGCGTGGAGCTCCTCGAACTTCAACTTTTGGCGATCGAAAAGTGCAGTAAAGGCCCGGTTTAGTGTGAAAATTCCAGTTTTTCGCGCACTTCGCCATGGATTTCTCCAGCTCCGATGTGCAGCGTGACGACGCACCAGGTAATATCCAAATTCCATTCACGCATGCTCTCTACACATGGATTACAAGTACTTTCCAGAGTTTCGACCAACATGTCACCGCTCTGGAAAACGCGAATGTTCAGGCGAACCTTCGCTTGGCCTCTCTCGAAGGGGTCGTACAGGGGCTCAGTTCCCGACTCTCTACTCTCAAAAATATGGCTCAGTCGACGACTGCGCGTATTTCCGAGGGCGAAACCCATCTCCAGCAATTGCAGATGCAGATTGCTGCTTTTGGGCGTTCGCAGGGTGGTCCAACTGCCACGATTCCGTACAAAACTACGAATTTCTCAGGCGAAGAGAAGGAGTGTACAGAACTAGCCGTAAATAACTGGCTGCACCAGTGGACCACATACTTTGATCTCCATGGGGAGCATGATGAACGGAGGATTCAGACGATTCCACTCTATCTGCGCAGTAAGGCGCTTACTTGGTGGCGCGACATGACGGAGAAGCCTACGACGTGGGCTGACTCTTTTGTGAAATTCAAGAGGGATTTCGCCAAAATGGACCCTTTGAAAGCTTATGCCAAACTGCAGAGTCTTTTGATGAAAACTCTGTCTTTTGATAAGTATACGACAGCTTTCAAAGAGGCGCTCACCTTCTGCAAGGTGGATTCTACGCACGTTGTGCACATGTATCTGCTGGGATTGCATGAGGATTACCGTTGGGCCTTAATTAAGGATAAAGTTCCGACTGATGTCGAGGATGCAATGGCAAAGGCAAGGACGTTCCATTTGATAAATGGAGCGAATTATGAGAAGAAAAGAACTGCAGACCATCAATCCGGTGAGGGTGCTTCAAGGAAGCGACCCCAATTCCAACATAAGTCCAAATCACCGCTGAGATCTTCTCAGGAGAAGAAGAAAGCCAGAAATGCTTCAGTTGCTGATGCAGTGAAGAAGGGGGCTTGCTTCAGATGTGGCCAGACGGGTCACCAAATCAAAGATTGCCTCAAGAAGAAGACGAAGAAACCGCAAGGCCGTCCTTCGGTTCAAATTCACGAGATCTGAGGTAACTCTGATGTCATTCAAGTTGAAATCCATCATTTAGCGCACAGTTCATGCACTAATTGTACTTTTAGCACCAAAGTGTTTGGTAAGCACGATCTTCTCCGTTTTCCCGGGAAGATCGATGGTCACGACGTGACCGTACTCCTTGATAATGGAAGCTCACACAATTTTGTGGATGCAAAATTGGTGCAGAAACTGAGCCTACGGACGCGGGACAATGACCATGAGTATCGCGTGAAGATGGCTCGTGGCGTGGATACGGATGTATAGAATCGGATGGTTCCAGATTTGTCGCTCGAGCTGGCTGATTACAAAGAGAACCTAGATTTCCACATCATGCGCCTGGACAAAGCAGATATTATTTTAGGAATTCCATGGTTTTATGATAAACAAGACTCATTGTATATAGACTATGTACATCACTCTCTTGTTTTTGTTAAGCAGAACATACCTCCATGTATCTGTGTCGCTTTGTAATCAGAAGTCTGTAAATAATGGTTTTGCATTACCAGTTGTTACTGCTGTAGAAATGTATAAAGAAATAAAGTCTTCTGATGTTGACTTTTATCAATGTGTACCATCTGCTTAATTTGATGCATTAGTGCTTGGTACTTCTGTCACTGAATTTTGTAAAAATGTTTCATGTTCTTCTGTTGAACTTGGAGATTCCGACGAATCCAACCTTATCCGAGGAATCATGATACCTCCTGGCTTGCCGACTTCGAGAGGAGTAGATCATGGCATTGAGTTGGTGGCTGGCAGCCAACCCTTCTCAAAGCAACCCTATCGGTTTAGTAAAACCGAAGAGGACAAGATTCAACGGCAGCTGAAAGATTATCTCGACAGGGGTTTGTCCGACCAAGTAAGCCCCCGTGGGGAGCGCCAGTGTTACTTTCTCGAAAGAAGGATAACGCTATGCGCTTCTGCGTGGATTACAAGGGGTTGAATAAGCTCACTGTCAAGAACAAGTATCCGCTCCCGCGCATGGACGATCTGATAGATCCGCTCCATGGAGCGTTGTATTTTACGAAGATAGACCTGCGATCATGCTATCATCAGATACGGATCAAACTGGAAGATATTCCTAAGACACGCTTCCATACGCGTTATGGTCGCTACGAGTTTTTGGTCTTGCCTTTTGGTTTGACCAATGCTCCAGCTACGTTCTAGCAGATGATGAATGATCTGCTGAGACCATTTTTAGGCAACTTCGTTGTTGTATTTCTCGATGATATCTTGATCTACAGCCAAAGTTTGTCTGAGCACCTAGTGCATTTACGCATTGTTCTCGTAGTACTGAGAAGTAAGAAGCTTTACGCTAAGGCTTTTAAGTGTGAATTCTTTAAGAAAGAGCTTATGTACTTGGGTCACATCATTACTCGCGATGGAATTCACGTTGACCCTAAAAAATTGGATAAAGTGCGAAATTGGCCCATTTTGAAGAATGTACGCCAAGTCCTTTTTAGGCTTTACTGGATTCTTTCGCAAGTTTATCAAGGATTACTCTAAAGTTGTTGCTCCGCTTATGCAACTTTTAAAAGGAGGGGTGAAAGGGCCGAAGACTTCGGGTCCTCATCGTAAAGGTAATCCCCCTGTTGTCTGGAATGAGCATCTCGACGAGAGCTTTCGGACACTAAAGCACTTGGTGACTACTGCGCCAATATTGCACATTGTGGATCCAAGCAAACCATTTGTGGTTGAAACGGATGCTAGTGATTATGCTATTAGTGCGACGTTATACCAGGATGGACGTCCTGTTGCGTTTGAAAGTAAGAAGCTTTCCGGCGCTGAAATGCGTTATCCAACGTACGAAAAGGAGCTTTATGCTGTAGTCCACGCCCTGAGGAAATGGCGGCACTACGTGTATGGCTCTACGTTTGTTGCATGGACAGATCATCACTCCTTGCGCTATATCTGTGATCAGGGTGATCTCAGAGGCCGGAAGGCTAGATGGGTTGACCTTATGCAAGAGTTTGACTTTGAGATCCATTATAGGAAAGGATCCAGCAATCGAGTGGCCGATGCGCTCAGCAGGATTCCGGAGGTTAATGCCCTGTCTATTGCTGAAATCTCGACGGATTTCTATCTCTCTCTCGGAGGGCTATGTCGTTCCGATGGCCATTTTGGCAAGATATGGAATGAGGTCGAAGCGGGGCATGACTCGCATACAGGCTTGGGTGGTCCGGAGACCCAAGTGAGTCGTGCTGGAGAGACGAGACAACGACAATATTCCATCACAGGTGGACTATTGTTTAAAAATGGTAAAGTCTACATGCCGGAAATCGAAAAGATTCGACAAAGGATTTTGTGCGAATGCCAAGATGTTCCTAGCGCTAGGCACCCAGGCATCCAGAGAACTTTGGCTTTGGTCAAGCGATATTTCTATTGGCCAAGAATGCGCTCTTACATAGAGAGCTATGTGAAGAGATGCGCTCAGTGTCAGGTCAATAAGGCAGAGCACCTTAGGAAAGCTGGCCTGCTACATCCATTGGAAATCCCCGATGCCAAGTGGCAGAGTATTTCCATGGACTTCATCGTTGGTTTGCCAAATACTCGTCGGGGCAATGACGCTATTTGGGTTGTGGTCGATAGACTCACAAAAATGGCGAAGTTTATACCAACGAAGTCGACAGTAAAAAGCCATGAGTTGGCGGTTTTATTTGCCGATCAGCTTTATAAGCTGTATGGTCTGCCAGAGGATATCGTCAGTGATCGAGATACTAAGTTCACTGGCCGATTTTGGCGAGATGTGTTTGCTCATCTTCAGACGAAGTTGAGTATGTCGTCTTTTGACCATCTTGAGTCCGACGGACAAACTAAGAGGATGAATCAGACGTTGGAAGACATGTTGAGAGCCTATGTCTCTCATAGGCAGTCTGATTGGGAAAGGTATCTTCCACAGTTAAAGTTTGCCTATAATAGTAGCAAGCATTCTGCTACTGGATTTAGCCCGTTCATGCTGATGTATGGATTTGAGCCTAAATCCCCAATTGCTATTGGCTTAGAGAAAGTCAAGGAACGCCAAGCTCGTGATTTTCTGTATGACATGCAGGAAATGCTCGAATTGGCTAAGGATAGTATAAGAACGGCTCGTGACCGAGTTACTACTTATGCTAATCAAAAGAGGTCTCCAAGGACTCTAGATGTGGGACAATGGGTCTATCTGAAGACACCCAAGGATTCCAAGACTATGCGAACAGGAAAGCATTATAAGCTTTCAGCTAGATATTGTGGTCCATTCTTGATCACAAAGAAAATTGGCCAAGTTGCCTACAAACTGGCTCTTCCTTCGGATGTTAGTGTACATCCAGTGTTTCATGTCAGCCGCCTTAAAGTGAAATTGGGCGAAGCCAACGTTGTTGTGCCTATCGAGAAAAATGTATGGCAAGATATGCAAACTGAGTACATTCCTCAAGAACCAGAAGCGGTTTTAGATCATCGTACCCGTCATTCACGTCAAAAGGCTTATGACGAGTACTTAATTAAATGGAAGGGTCAATCTGAAAGGTTTGCTACTTGGGAACCTGTTAGAACTTTGAAGGCTCAGTATCTCCACTTCATTGATGAGGACATCAATGGTTCTTAAGGGGGGAAGTATGTTATGTCCCGCTCATAGGAGAGGGGATCTAGCCCAGATGCCGTCGGGATGGGCGCCCAATGTCCGGGCGGACGTAGTGTGAACCCGGTCAGTGTGGCCGGCCATTATTATAAAAGGGAGGCCAAGGCCTCATTTACAATTATCGACCCCCACTGGCAGAGTGCCAGTGGCTAGCCCGTGAGGCTAGGAGTGTGCGAGGTCACCTCGCGGAGGTGAGGCCGGGTGGTATGGGATGCTCGGTCTTACAGGTACACGCCTACGTCCTCAGACGCTAGCCCCAGCACGGGGGAGCTGCCGGATGGTGGCTATGGTCGAGTGGTTCGTCCGACGCGTATCTGTAGGCGGTCTGTGTAGCTGGGAGATCCTCTCCCCTCGTTCATTTCACTGGTCATGTGAGGATCACGATCACTAATAATCGATTGTGGCATACCATGGTACTTAAACACATTGTATGAACAAGCATGCCATCTGATCAGATTTTATCTTCTTCCTGACAGGGATTAAATGGGCCTGCTTGCTGAACCTGCAGATAATGGTCCATATACCATCATTCCCTGTCGGCGTTCTTGGAAGCTCAAAGATAAAGTCCATAGCAATGCTTTCCCATGGCTTATCCGGAATCGGCAGTGGTTGTAACAACCCTGGTGCCTTTTGCCTATCAAACTTGACCTTTTGGCAAACTATGCATGCTCGCACAAAGGCATCCACATCTCTCCTCAAGGTAGGCCAATAGAAGAATGTCTCTACCGCTTTAACTATTGCATCAATGCCACGATGCCCTGCATACGGTGGGACATGACTCTCTTCCATGACCTTATGTCGCAGTGGCCTAATGACACAAAGTCTGCCATGCATCATCATAAAACCATCTCTGAGGAGGTAGTGCTCGTGATGTTGCCCCTCTTGTAATTGTTCAAAGATCCTTGCAAAATCTTCATCAGCAGTATACTGTTCCTTCATGTCACCTAACTCATGATGATAAGGAATTGACACAGCTGAAATTTGTGGCTTTCTTGATAACACATCAGCCACAACATTCTTCTTGCCTTCCACATGCATAATCTGGAAGTGGAACATGGAGAGAATGTTTGCCCATCACATATGCTTTTCGGATAACTTTGACTGTGTCAAGAAGTATCGCAAGGTCTGATGATCTATTTGGACAACAAAATCAGCACCTAAGAGGTAGTGTAATGCTTCCAGCTAGAAAGCGCATGAATCACTACCAAGAGCTCTTTTTCATAAACTTGCATAGTCCTCTCTGGCCCTTGCAAAATTCGGCTTTCATAAGCTACTACCCGTCCATCTTGCATTAGCACTGCTCTGATGCTACTGCCACACGCGTCACACTGGACCACAAATGACTTCCTGAGATCTGGCAAAACAATTACTGGATCTGAAGTCAACTTTTCCTTTAAGAGACTAAAAGCTGAAATCTCTTTTTGGGTCCATCTAAAAGTGACCTCTTTCATTTGCAAAGCGTGAAGAGGCGATGCTATCTCTGCAAAATTTCTGATAAACCTTCTATAGTAGGAACACAATCCCAAGAAGCTTCTGACATCATGCACAGTCTTCAAGTCTGGCCATGTCTTGATAGCTTCGACCTTTACAGGATCCATTCTAACACCATCCTTGGAGACTATGTGGCCAAGAAAGTGGATCTCTTCGAGGAAGAATTCACTTTTCTTAGGATTGAAAAGTAACCTATGACTGCGCAGCTCTTCAAACACAATGGTCAAGTGACGCCTATGCTCCTCTTCATTCTTCGAATACACTATCATGTCATCGAAGAACGTCCCAACAAACTGTTGATGCAAGCGGAAAATCCGGTCCATCATTTTGTTGAACGTGGCAGGAGCATTTGTTAGCCCAAACGGCATCACTAGAAACTCATAAAGACCAATGTCGTTCTAAACGGAGTCTTGTGTACATCCTCTGGCCTTATACGAATCTAATGGTACCCACTCTTAAGGTCTATCCTGCTGAAAATTGCAGCACCCTCTAAACGATCGAGAATATCATCAATTCTAGGAATAGGAAACCTATTCTTGATGGTATTCTTATTCAACGCACGGTAATCAATACACATGCACCATGAGCCATCCTTCTTCTGCACTAGGAGCACTGGGGAGCAAAAGGGTGAAGAACTAGGCTGAATCAGCCCCTTCTCTAATAACTCCTCAACCTGGCCCATAATCTCTTTCTGCTGCGCCGCACTAACCCTGTAGGGAGGTCTATTTGGTGGGCTACACCCTGGCACCAAATCTATCCGATGGTCCTCAGGTCTCTCTGGCGGCAATTGCGGCGGTAATGAATCAGAAAAACAGTCACTAAACTTTTGCAAAAATGCTGACCTTTCTTTATCTAACACAGATAAATTTGACTAATCACTACCTGAGACATCACGTGCAAAAATCAAGTACACAGAAAGATGATTCTTTACTACAGAAGTGATAGCAGAAGCAGATACAATAGGGACTGACTCTCCTCTAAGCTTTACATCCAAGATGTGAGTTTTGCCCCTATGCTGTACAGTGATCTTTTTGTTGTAGGCATCCAAGACTCCATGCACTCGGAACATCCACGGGATCCGCAACAAGATGTCACATCCTGCCAGCGGCATGATATAGAACTCTTCTGTGTCCACATATGACTGAATATGCAGCGCAGCTTTCCAATGATGGGAGTAACACACTCTGAGTGGCCAAGACATGCCAACCCTGCCTCTGCTGTGTACCCCATCTCTTCAACTCTAATGTCCAGCTTCATAGCTAACTCTGGTGAGATAAAGTTGGCTTTGGCACCTCGATCAAAGAAGATGAGTGTCGTTTGATCCCTAACTTTACCTCATGCCCTGCATAACTCACTGGCATTTGTGTTGGGCCTGTCACCCACCATGTCTGGCACTAAACCTGCCGTGGGTTTAGGCTTCTTGCCTTTCTGGTCTTCTTTATCCTCTGAGTCAGTTGGTCTTTTCCTTTGTGGACAATTGATAGCAAAGTGACCACGCTGCTCGCATATAAAGCATTTGTTCTCAGCCATTATGACCTTCTTTTTTTCGAGCGACTTGCGCACAAAAGGCTTCCTTTTCTGTTTCTTTGCCTGCGCTCCAGCAGTCCCGGCCGAATCCTCGTCTTTGGTGGCCTTTTCTCACCCCTGTGACGCATTAGGAGCCGTTTTCACAAAGGGCTTCTTCGCTGAATTTTTATTTTGCTGCCCTCCTTTGTCGCTGCTTGGAAATCCATTGTCCTCTCCTTTCAACAAGGCAAGACCAATGTTCGCAATTCCATAAGCTAAGTGAGGGTAGCCACTCTATTCTTTGTACATTAATCGCGAAGCCCTTTAGGCAGCCCACAACAGTACTTCTCTATCTGCTCTGTCAATGGCACAAATCTGTAGGAGGTCACTGAGAGTAACGCTTTACAAAACCTCCTATTGTACTCCAGCAAGCTCTTGCGTGAAGCTGAAGTAAGTTGGTGTCATGATGTCAGCTTCAAATTCATTTGACAGCCAAGCAGATGCAAACATTTGCTTGAAGTAAACCCAAGTGACGAGTGCCTGTCCTTGCATTAACAATGTCGTCCACCATGTAAGCGCATTGTCCTTTAAGAAAGTGGCAGCTTTCCTGACCTTCGAGGCCTCTGTAAAATTCCCTCCCGCATAAGCTGTGTCAAACTGCCGGAGGAAAGTCAGGGCCTTTGTCTTATCCTCGAAACCACTGAAGGTACTGAACTTTACAGCTGCACCACCTTCTTTGTAAGCCTTCGGCTTCTCTAGTGCCCCCAAGTTGTCATACGGAATGGTCTGCAACATGGGCACTGTAGTAGGCATGATCGGCACATCTTGGCCATTCACATTTTGCGTCAGAGGTGCGATATTTGGCTGCTGTCCAGAAAAACCAGCCATGCCAAAATGACCCTGTGGCACCCCAAACTGGCCGTGGTTGCTCTGAAAACCCTGCTGCATGCCGATACTATCATACATGGGGTTTGGCATGATGCCTTGCATACCCCCGAACACTGTTCCTGGCATGTACGGTTGAATTCCAGGCGCATAACCAGCCATAATTTGAAACACTGATCCACCCCCGAAATACCCAGGATGTACCGTGGGTGGTGGAAAAACTGAGTACATAGCCTGTTATCCAGTTCCCTGTCCATTCAAGAGCATGCTGGCTCTGAAAGGTGGCGGGCTGAACTAGTATAACCTGTGGAATAGGCGCTCTAGCCACCTGTTCAAGCACAGGAGGAACATGTTTTGGAGCCCCTGACTCCGCAACATGCGAGTGTTCCCTTTCCTATGCTCCGAGCAGACGCCGACAACATGTAGGCCCCAAAATTGGCGCCCCTTTCGGTATTTCTTTATTCTTTAACAGAGGAATAAAACCTGTGATCTCCTATGAGCTGCACCGCACAATCTAGGCTAAGAAACACCTGTTCTGGCCCGATTTCGACAGCATAATTGCACTAGGACGCCCAATAAATGACTTTCCCGACGCATACGGACACTTTGCAAAACCTGGCGAGAATCTACAGCACGCTGAATTCTCTGTTTTCTGCCCCGAAAATGCGCCAGATCACCTGTACAACGGTCCCCTCGCGTCCCCGAACCTCCTGGGAGTATAAGGGTCCGTTTAGGGCCGAAACCCTAAACCTGCAAAAATACACAACAGGCTGTAATTCCCTGTTTTGGGCTCCGTTTCGCGTGCCGATCGCATCTGTAGCAAGACCTCGAGTGTCACCAACGTATGACTACTATCTATCCTTTTTGTTGATTTCTTTCTTATTATCTATTTACTTTCACTTTTTGGAAACACCCCTCGGGAAATCTAACTGCCCTGCATTGCATAGCTAGTGTGGAACTGTCCAGAGGGAGTCCAGGCCTGAGGGCAAGAGAGCACTAAGGTTGGACAAAGACTATGGTTAGCCAAAGTGGGGTCATTGACTAGCCAAAGTGGAATCCTTTGCTACAGAGGCTACATTTCAATTCTGGATGTGGCCGCAGTGTACAAAGAGGGTCGGATGACCTAGAAAGATACAATGGCAGCATCTCCTAAAATTTAGGGAACTGCTATTTTGGGACCTGAAAATGTGTTGGCGTCATTACCTCCGGAATGACAAGGGGAACATTTTCTTACTCTGCCGTGAAGTCAACTGGGCAACCGGTTGGGAGATTTTTAGGCGGCAACCCCCAAATGGGAAAATGCTTGTAAATGTGCCAAGTAGCACCTTCTGGTGCACTTGCCTCATGCAACAAGAAGTGGCGCTGAATTTAGGAGGGGGAGAGCCTCATTTTCAGATTTGTCACACGTTAAGAGCTATGGAGTGCTTGCTTTCCCTCTTATGCACAGTGCGGTGCCAGGAGTGATGCCCTGCACGCTACGCACTGCCCTCTCTCTCCCCTTTGGCAGTATGTTATGCCCCTCTAGTGGGCTCTTCATTTGACCAATGCACAGTTGTGTGGGTTCATGCGCGATTGCCGAGGCAAGAGCCTCTTGCACAGGTACTGGATTAGCTAGCGGCTAATTCCCCCGCAGGTACAGGTGAATTCGGAGAGGTTTCACGCCAGAAATCTCGTCCGATTCAAAGGGCAAGTAGCCCTACAAGTGCGGGAGCTCGAGGACTTGCTACAGATGCGACCGGCATGCGAAACGGAGCCCGAAACAGTAAATTACAGCCTGCTGTGTATTTTTGCAGGTTTAGGGTTTTGGCCCTAAACGGACCCTAATACCCCCAGGAGGTTCGGGGATGCACGGGGACCGCTGTACAGGTGATCTGGCGCATTTTCAGGGCTGAAAACAGAGAATTCAGCGTGCTGCAGATTCTCGCCAGGTTTTGCAAAGTGCCCGTATGCGTCGGGGAAGTCGGCCAATGCGTGGGAATACTGACTGTGAAGGGTTCTAGTATAGTTATGCTGCCGAAATCAAGCCAGAACAGTCAAAATTCAGCCAAGGTTGTGCGGGGCAGCTTGGAAAGAACCACAGCATATATTCCCTCTTTTAAACAATAAAGAAATACCGAAAGGGGCGCCTAAGTTAGGGGCCAATCTGGTGTCGGTCTTCTCATACAGGTGCATTCTAGCATCTGTATCCCATTCCCCTCTCTTGTGTCACGATAACGCAGGTATAATAGACGACTAAGAATAGGTGAAAGCTAAATCAAGGTTTGAAGTAAAGTCTACCGCCCTTTTTGGATTGAGCAGGCCGGTTACATGGTTCCATCGACGGGATTAAATCACTTTTTCCCATAGAAGTGAGCCTTGGTCAGTTTTGGGCTTGAAGACACAGGGGATCATAGACCAGACACAGGGAATTGCAATTATGGCTGACAGACCAGATGATGTGACTGAAGAGGTTTCCTCTTCACAAGGTCAACAGACACATGAAGTGGGTGAGTCCTCAAGACCACCACAGACAGATGATGATATATTCAGGACCCAGTTGGCTACTGCTGTGGCTATGTTCACACAAGTAATGCAGAACCCAAGGTTTTTAGCCTTTCTGCAACCTCCTGTTCCGTCTCAGCAAGTTGGGTCACTGGATCATATTCAAAAGCCTGTTAAGGCTCGAGCACAGGTGATTCATACCGCACAGTCAATGGAAACACCTGTACACTTGACGGAGAACATGCAGTCTCCACAACCTGTGCCTAAGGTGCAAGAACAGGTGGCTGAGATGCCAGTCTTTCAAGCTGTACCAGTTCAGCCCGCCACCTTTCAGCAGCCTATAGCTGGTTCTAATGGGCAGGGAAGCAACCTACAGGCTATGCAACAGGTCTTCCCACCACCTTCAGTACACCCTGGCTATTTTGGAGGTGGATCGGTATTCCAGAGCATGGTTGGTCATGCACCTGGAAATCAGTTTTACACGCCAGGAACAGTGTTTGGGGGTGCTCAAACGATGATGCCTAACCCCATGTACAGTGTCATGGGTATGCAACCAGGGTTTCACAGCACTCAGGGCCAATTTGGGATGCCACAGGCAAATTTTGGTATGGCTGGAATTACAAATCAGCAGCCAAATATGGCATTTCCAAGTCAAGTTAATAGCGGCCAAGGAACACAGATGAACCCTAGTAGTGTTCCCATGTTTCAGTCACTTCCATATGACAATTTAACGCCGCTGGAGAGGCCAACTCCGTACAAAGAAGGTGGCAAAGGTGTGTCTTTCACGACCTTTACAGGGTTTGATGACAGGAAGAAGGCTCTCTCATTCCTCCAGCAGTTTGACAAGGCCTATGCAGGGGGAAACTTTACAGAGGCTTCAAAGGTCCGCAAGGCAGCCACTTTCTTGACAGGGAATGCGGGACAATGGTGGACAACTTTATTGCTTCAAGGGTAAGCTTCGTCCACATGGATTTACTTCAAGCAGATTTTTGCAGCAGCATGGTTATCTGATGACTTTGAAGCAGATGTCGTGACAGAATGGCAACAGCTTAATGCTGCCACTTGTAGAAATCTGGATGATTACAATCGGAAGTTTTGGAAAGCTCTACTTCCAGTAACTTCCTATAGGTTTGTGCCATTGACAGAACAGATTGAAAAATACTGTTGTGGCCTACCCAAAGGATTGAGAAAATATTGCACGAAGACAAAAGTCACTACTTTGACGCAGCTCATCGAGGTAGCAAACACTGGGAATGGTTTGCTCAAGGGAGAAGATTGTGAATTTAACACTGGCATCAAGGCAGGATCAGGCAAGAAAAATTCAGCCAAAAAGCACGTTCCCAATGAGGCTCCAAAAGGGACTCAGGAGTCAGCCAACGCAGGAAAGACAAAGCTACGGCTGAATCAGAAAAAGGACAAGCGAAGAAATGGAAAAGACGTTTTCCTCGCAAGTCAGAAGAGTAAAAGAAGGTCATGAGGACAGAGAACAAATGCTTTATATGTGAGCAGCCTGGCCACATTGCTTACAACTGTCCTACAAAGAAAAGCCCAGCTGATTCTGATGACAAGGAAGACAAGAAAGAAAAGAAGCCCATGGCTGGTCTAGTGCCAGATATGGTGGGCGACAAGCCAAATTCAGATGCAAATGAGCTTTGCAGAGCATGGGGAAAGATCACGGATCAAACAGTGCTTATCTTCTTTGATCCAGGTGCCAAAGCCAACTTCATTTCCCCAGAATTGGCTTCAAAGTTGGGAATCAGACCTGAAGAGATGGGGTATACAGCAGAGGCAGGTTTGGCATGTCCTGGCCATACAGAGGCTTTGACACCCATCATTGGAAAGTTGCGTCTACATATCCAGTCCTATGTAGATGCTGAAGAATTTTACATCATGCCATTGGACGGATGTGATGTGTTGTTAGGTATTCCTTGGTCGTTTCGTGTACAGGGAATCATGGATGCCTACAACAAAAAGATCGCTGTACAGAGCAGGTGAAAGACTCACATTCTGGATGTAAAGCTTAAAAGGGAGTCTATTCCTACTGTATCAGCTTCTGCTATTACTTCTGTGATGAAAAAGCATCTTTCTGCGTACTTGGTTTTTGCACGTGAAGTGTCAGATTGTGATGAATCAAATTTATCTGTGCTAGATAAAGAAAGGTCAATGTTTTTACAACAGTATAGTGACTACTTTTCCGATTCATTACCGTCTCAATTACCGCCAGAGAGACCCGAGGACCATGCGATAGATTTGGTGCCAGGCAGTAGCCCACCAAATAAGCCTCCGTACAGGGTTAGTGCGGCTCAGCAGAAAGATATAATGGGCCAAGTACAGGAGCTGTTAGAAAAGGGGCTGATTCAGCCCAGTTCATCTCCATTCTGTTCTCCAGTGTTGTTGGTGCAGAAAAAGGATGGCTCATGGCGTATGTGCATCGACTACCGTGCACTGAACAAGAATACCATCAAGAATAGGTTCCCTATACCTAGAATTGATGATATTATGGACAAATTAGGAGCAGCTATGTTTAGCAGGATAGATCTAAAGAGTGGGTACCATCAGATCCGCATTAGATCAGAGGATGTGCACAAGACTGCTTTTAGAACAACAGTTGGCCTTTACGAATTTTTAGTGATGCCCTTTGGTCTCACAAATGCTCCTGCTACGTTCAATAGGATGATGGACAGAATTTTCCGTCCACACCAGCAGTTTGTTGGTACATTCTTTGATGACATGATAGTCTACTCAAAGAATGAAGAGGAGCATAGGCATCACTTGGCCATTGTGTTCAAAGAGCTACGCAGTCATAGGTTGCTCATCAATGCAAAGAAAAGTGAGTTTTTTCTGGAAGAGATTCACTTTCTGGGACACATTGTCTCAAAGGATGGTGTCAGAATGGATCCTGCAAAAGTTGAAGCGATAAAGTCATGGCCAAATTTGAAGACGGTGCATGATGTCCGAAGCTTTTTGGGACTATGCTCCTATTACAGAAGGTTTATCCGAAATTTCGCTGAGATTGCTTCACCTTTACATGCTCTTCAAAAGAAGGCAGTCACCTTTAGATGGACACAGAAAGAGATTTCAGCTTTTAATCTCTTAAAGGAAAAGATGACTTCAGATCCAGTCATTGTGTTGCTAGATCTTAGGAAGTCATTTGTGGTCCAGTGTGACGCCTGTGGTAGTAGCATTGGTGCAGTGCTAATGCAAGATGGCAGGGTAGTAGCCTATGAGAGCAGAATTTTGCAAGGGCCAAAGATGACCATGCAGGTCTATGAGAAAGAGTTACTGGCTGTGATTCATGCGCTCTTAAGTTGGAAACACTACTTGCTAGGTGCAGACTTTGTTGTCCAAACGGACCATCAGACCTTGCGGTACTTCTTGACACAGACAAAGTTATCTGAGAAGCATATGCGATGGGCAAATATCTTGTCCATGTTCCATTTTCAGATTGTGCATGTGGAAGGCAAGAAGAACGTTGTGGCTGATGCCTTGTCAAGGAAGCCACAAATTTCAGTTGTGTCAATTCCTTATCATCATGAACTTGATGATATGAGAGAACAGTATGCAAATGATGAAGTTTTTGCAAGGGTCTTTGAGCAGCTAATGCAAGGACAACGTCATGAACACTATCTTCTTAAAGACGGGTTCATGATGATGCATGGCAGATTGTGTGTCACAAAGCCATTGCGACGCAAAGTTATGGAAGAGAGTCATTTCCCACCGTATGCAGGGCATCGTGGTATCGATGCTACAGTTAAAGCGGTTGAGACATTCTTCTATTGGCCTACATTGAGAAGGGATGTGGATGCCTTTGTGCGAGAATGCCTAATTTGCCAAAAGGTCAAGTTTGACAGGCAAAAGGCACCAGGGTTATTGCAACCACTACCTATTCCAGATAAACCATGTGGATGCCTTTGTGCGAGAATGCCTAATTTGCCAAAAGGTCAAGTTTGACAGGCAAAAGGCACCAGGGTTATTGCAACCACTACCTATTCCAGATAAACCACGGGAAAGTATTGCTATGGATTTTATCTTTGATCTTCCGAGAACGCAGACAGGAAATGATGGTATTTGGACCATTATTTGCAGACTCAGCAAACAAGCTCATTTTATTCCTGTCAGGAAGAAGATAAAGCCAGAACAGATGGCACGCTTGTTTATGAGCAATATTTTCAAATATCATGACATGCCACAGTCGATTGTTAGCGACCGTGATCCACGTATGACAAGTTTGTTCTGGAGAGGCTTGTTTGAGAATATGGGCACCACGCTCAAATTCTCTTCGTCATTTCATCCTCAAACAGATGGGCAGTCAGAAGAGGCCAATTCTACTGTCCTAGATCTGCTGAAGTGCTATGTGTCAGAGCATAAAGGAAAGTGGGAGCAGTATTTGCCATTGATGGAGTATGCATACAATAATACAGTGCATTCATCAACTGGCAAGGCACCTTTTGAGATAGTTGAAGGTGGCAAAAAAGTGCCTCCCATACTGCATACAAAGGACAAGATATTTGAAGCAGATAAGTATGTTCAGGACATGGATGAAATGTACAAGAAGGTCAAATTGGCCTTAGAAAAGACTCAGGCAAAGCAAAAGAAAGCAGCTTATCGTCACCGTCGTGAAGTGGTATATTCACTTGGTGATTGGGTGCTTTTACGCTTTGAAAAGGCAAGGTTAAAGAAGATGAAGGGCAAGGAAAGACTGTTTCCAAAGCTCAACATGCGTTACTATGGGCCTTTTCAAGTATGCGACATAATCAGTGATGTTGCATATAGGCTGAAATTGCCTGACAGTTGGAAGATTCACAATGCGTTTCATGTGAGTCTTCTCAGACCCTATGTGGGTGATGTGCCACAAGATATGCCAGCTGAAGATCAGCCGGAAGTCGAGGAACTTGACGAGATCTTGGTCCCGGAACAGATTTTGGCACACAAAGAAAGGAAAGTGAAAGGCAAGGTTGCTAGGCGTTACTTGGTAAAGTTCAGAAACTATCCACCAATGGATGCTAAGTGGATGGAAGAAGGTGAACTTGCAGAGTCACCAACTGTGTTATCACTTTACCTGGAAGCCTTCGATTTGCAACCTACCTTGACCCCTTGAGTTTCAAAGCTACATGGATTGTCAATGTGACAATGGCTTCTGAAACAAATGATGTACATGGTATTTAAAGTGAGCTCAAATCAAATACCTGTTACATGAATGTTAGAGCTGTACAGATTGTCAGTTTGGCAATTGCTCTTATGGAATCTCCAAAAGTTTGGTTAGTGCTATAGAAGTGAGTATTTCTTGTCAGTATTGTCAAGGATACAATGATTGCTTCTATTGAAGAGTACATGTGTAACTGCATTCTTAAACTGTCGGTTTGGGTATGCTCAAAAGTGTTACGGGATCCAACGTGTACTATAAGACAGTGGCAAAATGTGTAGCTACCATTTTGTCATTGGAAAGTTAGTGACTCAAAGCAATGGCAGAGTGCGAAGCTACCACTATGTCATTGGGACAGGGTTCACACGCGGGCAATACATGAGTCGACGAGGTGTTGAATACACCAGGGTTGACAATGAGCATGTATGTGTCGTATATGTGTCGACAGGTGTTGAATACATCAGTGTTGACAGTAAGCATGTACGACATAGATGCAAACGAGGACGTTTGAGATTTCAAGAGGGGGGTATGTCACCAGCGTGTGACTACTATCTATCCTTTTTGTTGATTTCTTTCTTATTATCTATTTACTTTCACTTTTTGGAAACACCCCTCGGGAAATCTAACTACCCTGCATTGCATAGCTAGTGTGGAACTGTCCAGAGGGAGTCCAGGCCTGAGGGCAAGAGAGCACTAAGGTTGGACAAAGACTATGGTTAGCCAAAGTGGGATCATTGACTAGCCAAAGTGGAATCCTTTGCTACAGAGGCTACATTTCAATTCTGGATGTGGCCGCAGTGTACAAAGAGGGTCGGATGACCTAGAAAGATACAATGGCAGCATCTCCTAAAATTTAGGGAACTGCTATTTTGGGACCTGAAAATGTGTTGGCGTCATTACCTCCGGGATGACAAGGGGAACATTTTCTTACTCTGCCGTGAAGTCAACTGGGCAACCGGTTGGGAGATTTTTAGGCGGCAACCCCCAAATGGGAAAATGCTTGTAAATGTGCCAAGTAGCACCTTCTGGTGCACTTGCCTCATGCAACAAGAAGTGGCGCTGAATTTAGGAGGGGGAGAGCCTCATTTTCAGATTTGTCACAGGTTAAGAGCTATGGAGTGCTTGCTTTCCCTCTTATGCACAGTGCGGTGCCAGGAGTGATGCCCTGCACGCTACGCACTGCCCTCTCTCTCCCCTTTGGCAGTATGTTATGCCCCTCTAGTGGGCTCTTCATTTGACCAATGTACAGTTGTGTGGGTTCATGCGCGATTGCCGAGGCAAGAGCCTCTTGCACAGGTACTGGATTAGCTAGCGGCTAATTCCCCCGCAGGTAAAGGTGAATTCGGAGAGGTTTCACGCCAGAAATCTCGTCCGATTCAAAGGGCAAGTAGCCCTACAAGTGCGGGAGCTCGAGGACTTGCTACGGATGCGACCGGCATGCGAAATGGAGCCCGAAACAGTAAATTACAGCCTGCTGTGTATTTTTGCAGGTTTAGGGTTTTGGCCCTAAACGGACCCTAATACCCCCAGGAGGTTCGGGGATGCAAGGGGACCACTATACAGATGATCTGGCGCATTTTCAGGGCTGAAAACAGAGAATTCAGCGTGCTGCAGATTCTCGCCAGGTTTTGCAAAGTGCCCGTATGCGTCGGGAAAGTCGGCCAATGCGTGGGAATACTGACTGTGAAGGGTTCTAGTACAGTTATGCTGCCGAAATCAAGCCAGAACAGTCAAAATTCAGCCAAGGTTGTGCGGGGCAGCTTGGAAAGAACCACAGCGTATATTCCCTCTTTTAAACAATAAAGAAATACCGAAAGGGGCGCCTAAGTTAGGGGCCAATCTGGTGTCGGTCTTCTCATACAGGTGCATTCTAGCATCTGTATCCCATTCCCCTCTCTTGTGTCACTATAACGCAGGTGTAATAGACGACTAATAATGGGTGAAAGCTAAATCAAGGTTTGAAGTAAAGTCTACCGCCCTTTTTGGATTGAGCAGGCCGGTTACATCGAGCTCCCGCACCTGTATGGCTACTTGCCCTTTGAATCGGACGAGATTTCTCACGTGAAACCTCTCCGAATTCACCTATACCTGCAGAGGATTAGCCGCTAGCTAATCCAGTACCTGTGCAAGAGGCTCTTGCCTCGGCAATCGCGCATGAACCCACATAACTGTACATTGGTCAAATGAAAAGCCCACTAGAGGGGCATAACATACTGCTCATAGGGGAGAGAGAGAGCAGTGCGTAGCGTGCAGGGCATCACTCCTGGCACCGCACTGTACATAAGGGGGAAAGGAAGCACTCCATAGCTCTTAACCTATGACAGAGAGCAAATGAGGCCTCTTCCCAGCTTAAAAATCAGCACCCTTTTTTCTGTAGGAGGAAAGTACATGAAAAATTGACACTTGGCGCATTTACAAGCATTTTCTCGTTTCGGGTTCGGCGCTTAAAAATCTCCCGGCTAGTCGCCCAGTTGACTTCGCGGCAGAGTTGTAAAGTGTTCCCCTAGTCATACCGGAGGTAATGACGCGAACACATTTCGTGGCCCAAAATAGTAGTTCCCTAAATTTTAGGAAATGATTCCGTTGGGCTCCCTATGGTCATCTGACCATCTATCCTCGTTGGGACCGCATTCAATGCAATGTGGCCCAACTGTCGGATACTTTCTGTTGGTAGTCACACCTTGACTTTAGGCCTTTATTGAGTTCACTTCCTAGTATCCACCAACTTGCTAAGTGTGAGGGGGGGACCTATATGATCTTGCTCTAAGCCTAGACATCCTCTTACCATACGAATTCCAGTGCCGACCACTACCCATCTGCGGGTGAAACTGCCGTTCACATTGGCCATACAATGTCCGATCGTTAGCTACTTGAAGAAGAGGGTCTCAAAAATAAAACAAAACCCATTGGAAAAAAACCAACAACTAAAGTTAGCAGTTGCCAAGTCCTCGTGACATAGTTAACAGCTGCCACGTCCCTGTGACAGTCAGTGTCTACTGTAACAAAGTGCTGACGTGTCAAAGCCAAAAGAATGGAGCCAACTTGCAGATGTCGACCGAGGGGCCTAAACCCTAAGAAGAGCAAGTAATAGAAGAAGTCCAACCAACTCATGGGGACCCCGTCCGATGGGGCCCCAAGTGACATAAAGGATTAAAATAAAGCAGGACCCGCACACACCGAAAAACTCATGACGTGGCAGATTTTCAAAAATTGCGCTAGCATGATGACGTGGCAAGTTGTACGGATTTTCGGGTTTTGCGCTAGCTGATGACGTGGCAGCTGTACGGATTTCCGTGATTTACGCTGTGCCCTGGCAGCTTTTTGGCTTTGCTTTTGGACTAGATGCTTTTGAGTTTGAAGGCTTTTTACTGTAATTGCTTTTTAGGCCAAGGGCCTTTAAATATGAGGTTAGGGCTCATTCTCTCACATGCTTCCTGGAGAAGGTGCAGAGTTTGGAGTACCGTCTTGTACTTTGATGATGCAATATAAAGAAATACCGAAAGGGGTACCAAGGTTTGGGGCCAATACTCTCTGGGGTGGAATTCCGCAACTCCGTGTCGCGTGTCATCTCTCTCTTTCTGTCACGTGACACATCCCAACCCTATGTGTCCGTGGACAAGCTACACCATAGCAAGGTTCCCGTCAGCCAAGTCAAGTTTAGATTAGCAATGATCTGGCACTTTTGTGAGTCTATTTGTAGACCGTGCATGTCCAGTCACTTAGCATAGATGCATATCCTCCTGTTGCACACAGCACGATCATCGGAATTCCCATCAGAATCCATTAGCATCAATTAGGGGAATTTTCTAGTGCATTTAGCCTATTTTCCTATTTATTGGGATTTTCACTTATTATTTTTAAGTGACTTTCCTACAAAAGTAGGTAGGGCAATTTTGCTAAGTTTCTATATAAGCAAACCCAAGTTAGCACTAAATGGCAGAAGAGGCAGCAGGAGCTTCCCGCTCAACAGGCAACTTCTCAGCAGAAACCCCCCCCCCCCCCCCCCCCCCCCCCCAGCAGTAGATCCTCGCCATCTCCATCCCTCCCTTGGCGATTCCTACCACAGCAGCTTCCCCCGCTTCCCTTCCCTTGCATGATCGCCCAAGCACCCCTCAGTCCAGCGTTTTCAGCCATAAAAACGCCAGCCCTTCAGCCAGCGTTTTTCATCCAAAAACGCCAGCAAACTGCAGCAGATCTCAGCGTTTTCATTTTCAGCAATCAGCGTTTTTGATCATCAGTTTCAGCAGGGATAAAAGCGCAGGTTTTCAGCAGCAGAACATTAGCAGATTCCCCCATTCAGTTGCAGATGATCCCCCAAGTTTAGCCCAAGAAAACGCAGCCAAAACAGTCAATTTTCAGCCTTGAAACAGTCCAAGAAATTCAGCATCTAGAAGATCTCAGATTTCAGCCCAAGTCGCCGTCGTCGTCATCGGCATAGTCCCATTGCATCAGTCCATTGCATACGCATTGTACACCTTTGTGCAATCAAAGTAGACCACTCTCGCCGACGAGAGTGGGGCCTTCGGAGGAGGGTTTTACAACCTCTCGGTGTCGTATCTCTTCTCTCTCCTTCTCTCAGTCTCATTCACTTGCACGCACAATCCATTCACTTTGTTTGTGATCATAGCACTCTCCATAAGACGGAAAGCTCTCTATTTCCCTAAGAACTAAAAGAAACCTTGAGCAATAAAGATCACTAATCTTGAGAAAATACAACATTCATTCGGCTGCACCTAACACTTTCAGTTCAATTGTTATTAAAGTGCTAAAAGTATGTGCAGTCTGTTCTTTTCTATTGGCACGTGGTGCTCGTCTTGTGACATCTACTGAACTGGTTTATGGCCTCTGTTTGTTTTGCGGACGTAATCGAGGGCGATTACAATTCTTTCAAGAGGGGGGTATGTCACAAACTGATGACGTGGCATGACCAGTGGACATTAAAATAAAGATTTTCAATTATAAGTTGTTCCAACTTATAAAGACATTAAAAAATTGTGAAGAAGTTGCTGACGTCATAGTTACCCGGAACGAGAAATCAGAGCGGGGAATGCAGAATGGCAACATGCATGAAATGCCATTCCCTGTTCCGGATACTCATGTTTGAAACACGGAACGTGGATCCGGAACGGGAAATTGGCATGGGAACGGGAAACAGAGACCTGAAAATAGCCATTCCCTGTAACTATGGCTTGTTGTAGGGACACCCGCGAATTCCGTTGCTGATGTGACAAGCTGTACAGAATTCCGCAAATCGCGCTAATTGTTTTGGGTGGCAGTTTTTGGCAGCAGATGCTTTTAAAACTGAAGCTTTTCATGTAAACTACTTTTCAAAGGCCAAGGGCCTTTAAATAAGACCCTAGGGCTCTCTCTAGCTCATTCAGAGCTGACGAGCCAGTGAGCAGAGAAGAGCCCAAGACACCTGTACTTGCTCGATTATTAATACAAAAAGAAATACCGAAAGGGGCGCTTGTCTTTTGAGCCAATCTCTCTGGGCACAGAACTACACCAGGCCATGTCGACTCAGTTGTATTGTGAATTAATTTGTGAAGTTTTTAAAGTGAATCTCTCTCGAGTCGCGACAGATTCCAAACATAGGGTGTCCAAGTTTGTTACAGATCCCAAGAGCACCTCAGCATCTAGAACCATTGTATCAACATTTGTGCAATCTAAATCAAATACCTCTATAGCGATAGAGAAGAGTGCCCTTGGAGGGGGATTTGGGGCCCCATCTGTGTCAATCTCCTCTCTCTCTCTCTCTCTCTCTCTCTCTCTCTCTCTCTCTCTCTCTCTCTCTCTCTCTCTCTCTCTCTCTCAGATGCACGAAGCCGGCAAACAAGGCAAATGGGTGGTCTATCGAGGTGGTACAATGGTCATTCAAGAGTTTCAAACTCCCAAACCGGTTCCCCTCATCTAACCCTTCTTAGCTTTTTTTTATTTTCCTCCTACAAGTGGACCTTGAATCCTTAACTGAAATGTACCTAATGCCTTCGTTGAGAAGCACCGTTGTAACGATTTGTTTTTGGTCCCATAGGTCATATTTGACCTCCATGGACGATAATTTAATCTCTCTCTCTCTCTCTCTCTCTCTCTCTCTCTCTCTCTCTCTCTCTCTCTCTCTCTCTCTCGTGCACGTCTAATCCTATGTGCATGTGGAAAAGCTATCTCAGGTCTAGGGTTCATGTTAGCCTAGGAAGTGTTCCGGCACCCTTGTGAGCCTGTGCGCAGGCCGTGCATGTACAAGCACTTAGATTAGTTGCATACCCTCTGATTGCACAACCATTAGTACCCAGCATGTCCATGTTCCAGTCAGTGAACCCAACTTTGGGGGGGCACTTGGTTGCCAAATCTTGAGTGTTTCACTGAAAGGCATCTAAATGTGACCCAACTTTGGGGGGGCACTTGGTTGCCACATCTTGGAAAGGCATCTAAATGTGATTTGTTGAAACCATGAACTGAGTTCTACCCACTTGATCTTGCAAATGCACATTCTTTACTTTGACTGAGATTAGCTTTCGACGTTTTACTCCCAGAACAGAAAACTCTGACGTTTCCAAACATCTAAAGCAAGCACCCTCAGCCGTAGAAAACAAGCACGCATGCACGATGAAGTTCCACCATCTTTTTTTGTCCAAGAATAGCTTCAAAAACGAAAAACTCACAGAGAAGATGTTGAGAGAGCGAGCAGACTGCCTTCGGCGCCTACATGTTAGCGTGCGCAAATGTCTTGGGGAGCTTACAAGCCTCATCATCGTGGCGACGTCAAATATGTGTGAGCGAGAGCCCTCTTAGACTTGAGCGTGTGAATGTGTGAAGAGGCTCTAATTGTAAGGGGAAATTACCAAAATACCCCTCTAACCCAATTATTCTGTCATAAATTCCCAAAACGCCCCTCAAATTTTCCTAAATTAGAATTTGAGTTGATTATGTAGGCTTTGAAGATGGATTGCTTCATTACTTTTAGCCATAATTGCCCTTTTTGCTAGGTAATTTGTGACAAATTACATGCTAAGGACTCAAAAATGGATCTCAATTGTCAAAAAGGAATAAAAATTAAAATTAGAAAATCCTAAACAATCCAACCAAAATAGATACAAGGGTATTTTGGGGGTATTTTGGGAATTTCCACAAATTAGAGGGGTATTGTGGTAATTTTCCCAATTGTAACAAGTGAAAACTCTCGTGCTCAGGCGGAGATGCACCCCTCGTGCGCCACAACACTAAGTGGCACGGGGTATTTAATGAAGCCCAAGCCATGGGATGGACATCACGCAAGGATTCACACAGATCTCGAGGTTCGTGAATGGTTCAAAAAGAGGGACATGGACGATCCACAAAAATCAGACGGCGTTGACTTTCTCATTTCTTGGGTGGGGATCAAACTAACGACCTCCCCGTTGGCAGGTCGATATGCTAACCACACGACCGCGTGTATTTGATTGTCCAACCGTCCACTTCACACTCTAGTAAAGTGAACAGACGCAGATGAAAGTAAACTTGGCCGCCATCCAACAGACGCTCATCACCATGAAAATGGTGTCCGTGTAGCACCTCATCGATCCCATGGCTTGGGCTTCATTCAAGACCCCGTGGTCTTAAGTGATGAGGCCTCATGCGGCACTATGACTCGGTTCAAATGAGGGCATAAGAAATTTGAAGTTCTCTCAAGCTTTTCCACCACCCCATTCACACAAGACGACAAAAGCAAAAATTGGGGACTCACACACAGATTGTTGTAGCGAATGGAGCGTTTATGTTGAATGTGGGGTCTCTATGCTGAGCTATGCTACAGTTTCTTGCCCGTTGCTCAAGTTGGCAGCGCCCAACTTGTTCTTTCGAGGGATGGTGTTGCCTACGTTTAACGTGGGTCTGGAGAGGACATATTATTTGTAGCCTAATAACATCACTCCACGGGCTGCATGATGTTCCTATCCTATTTTTATCGGTGCTTTGTCTGAACCTAGCCTATATCACAAGGGGTCAAGGGCTAGAGGGGATTTAGAGCTCAAATTTGAGGGCCCGGGAGTGGTTTTGATCTCAATCGTTCGATTGACCAGTGAATTAGGATGAATTAGGGGTCGGTAAACTAAGAGTGAACTCGAGATGTGAACTAAGGTAGTGTATGTCTGTTGTGCCGACATGGTCATCGATGTGCACTACTAGCATGGTAGTAGGGCTTTCGTGTGGCAACCAGGACATCTTGGATTCGACTCACGCCCCTGAAGGTCAATAAACTAGAGGTGAACTCGGAGTGGGTGAACTAAAGGAAAACTCGGGGTGCCATTTTTGCCCCTAGTTCACCCTAGTTTACCCTAGTTCACCATGGCAATCAAACGGTGGATATCAAAGTCACCTGGTCCCCCTCAACTTGAGCCCTTGATTCCCTCTGGGTCGAGCCTTAGTGACAAGGCGGTGCTCCCTAGCACCTACCCTCTCAACACTATATCACTTGAGTCACTTCAAATGGGATCAATGGTGGAGGAAAAAATCAGGGGATGTGCAAATCATGGGTCATTGGATCTGGCAGCGCAGGGGCGATCCGAATTTACAAATCCCTACACATTTACAATATGGCACACATAAATCCTCTATATTGCAACGAGCACATGTGAGCATAGTGGTTAGAGCGCATGGGTTCCTACGGAGAGATTGTGAGTTCAAAACCCACATATCATCCCAAAAATCTACGAGCCTACCCGAATTCACTTAATCTACAAAGTTTCTCAAATTTACAAATTTGAATCGGACAGCCCGAATCCCCAATCCTAGATCCCATTTGAAGTGGTCCGTGTGAAATAGTATGGAGAATGAACCATCCTCCCTGTTGCTAAGCAATCTATAGGGCCAAGCAATCCAGTCTCCTCCAAAGGCATTGTCACTCATCCAACCATTTTGCTCCTCTGAGGGGACGTGTCCTCATGAGGTGGGTTCCAACCGTACTAACTTGTATCCTCAATACGAAACTACATCCGGATATAGCACATCCCTGAAAGGACGCTAAAAATCCCAATTGTGTGAGCAGGAAGATGCTCTCGATTCTAGTGATGTCCTTGCCAAGCTACCCAAGTAAGTACTAGCCAGCCATGAGAAAGAGAGAGTACCCGTTTATTCTTATTCGAGCATTGCAAGAAGTCAAAATAGCAACACTTGATTTTGCTTTACGCGAACACTTTTAAAGAATCCCTTTTCAAACTCTTACAGGTTTTGACAATTTATAAGAGCCAACAAGATACAAAAATTTGTCCACAAGCAACATTTTAATGTATTCTCTAATGTAGTTTCATTTCAAATTTTGTTTACTCCACTTATGGTCATTATTAGGCAAGTGGCTAACGCCACGGATTTGTGTCATAAAACAACACATCAACCAAAACCATTTGTTAACAATTTAGTGTTGCTGCAGCTCTATAAATTCTATAGTTTAAGATAAACCCACATAGATAGCTACATAGAAAACCTACCAATTATGCAGTACTTTCATAAAAATTCAAGTAAATTTAATCAAGCAATCATTTTGAGGATTAGTTTGCATAGTTGCGCTCTCTACTCATCGCTCGTCCCCGCCTCCTTCGCAGTGCTGGATCTCATCCTTTTGGGTGCCATCTCTAAATTTGGAAAAGCAAGCCAATGATCAAAAATCAAAAAATTGTGTCTGTAACGTAGCTTTGAAGAATTGAGGGAGAGGAGTCCAACGCACCAATCATATTCGAAATGAGATAAGATATAAAGCTTCGCAAGGTTTTGTGTAAATGAGGTCGGTTTAAGGACATGTAATGGTTAAAGTACATTCGGGGGGGGGGGGGGGGGGGGGGGGGGGGTGTCCTAAACGCCAAGGCCTTTAAATGAGAGTCTCAACGTGAAGACGATCCTTCAATTGGGAGGGGGAGGGGGGAGACAACGACTGAGCATGTTGAGGGGGGGAAGGGGGATTAATATAGCTGGTAGGAGGGCGATATCCAAAAAGGGAAGGAAGTTGTAGGGGGTGTGGATGCAGATGGAAAAATGCCATCATAGCACATCAGTAGGGTAAGTGGATGTGCATTCACATGGCCATGGCATGGTGTAGATAAAATTGGATCTAGTGTGGATAAGTAGGGTGTGGTTTAAATAAAATAGGGCATGGTGCTCACCACACGGGATCCACATAGGTGCCATATAGGCGCCACTTAAGATATGAGTGCCATGCAAACGTCCATGCATAAGGGGTCGTTCCCACATGGTCATACGTTATAGAATTAATCACTTGTTGAAGGTAAAATAGTGATTTTTACCTCAAATTATAATGTTGGTGGTGATACACATGGCACATGCGTAGCACCTTGAAAGCGTCGTAAGCGACATTTGTGACGGGGCCCACATTGCTTATCAGGCGAGCATCCATCGATTGTTAATAATTGTTTTAGTAAAATGTTTGGGGCATATTGGGAGTTGCAAAGGTTAATTTCGAAACAAAAATGGATCTTCCAAATATTTACTATTTTGGTTAAAATATGCACTTTTAAAGTCTTTGATTCTCTATTTCAGTCTCAAGAAATGCCTGTTTCCAACATTGAAAAATCCTACCCTCATATTTGCTCTACTTAAGAATACCTTTTTGAGGTCACGGCTAAAATATCCATGGTGTATATATAAATGAATGAAAATATAAACCTTCATAAAGAGAAAACTAGGTACATTGGTGACTATGCAAACTGGTTCATTAGGAATTTTTGGAGGCCTTTTGAAGAGAGAGAGAAAAAAGAGCTCCTCCAATGAGAGAAGGGCCAACATTACGTAGAAAAATAGGTGGATATTAGCAACAATATGAAAAAGGTATCACCCACTCATTCAATGAACCAACGGTCCTTGAAAGCGGTCATCTTTTCATTAAATGTGTGTGTCTTTTCCATGAGGTAGGTGCCGCTCATTCAATATGACTTTCGTCATCAATGGAATGCAAAAAAATCACAAAAGTGTTAGCTAGTGTTAGAATTTGAAGATTTTGACACCGCCAATGCGAAATGCCCAAAAATCTAAAAAACGAATGTGTACTTGCCGTTTTTTGGTTGTCAAGCGAGTAGACATTTGCTTTTTAGGTTTTTGGGCGTTTCAAACGCATTGGCGGTGTCAAAATCTTCAAATTCTAACACTAGCTAACACTTTCGTAATTTATTTATTTTTCATTCCACTGACAAAAGGCATATTGAATGAACGGCGCCTACCTCATGGAAAAGACACACGTATTTAATGAAAAGGTGATCGTTTTCAAGGATTGTCAAAATGTTAGGTTCACTTTTCAGAGTGTCTAGTTGTCCTTTTGGATGTACTTAATAAGTGCAAGTACATTTTAAGAAAATTTTCTAGAGAGAGAAATAGAATTTCTTAGAAGGCCCTCCAAATGACCTCCAAAATATCCTAATGTGTTATACTTTTGCAGTGTTTTGTTGAATGTTAAAAGCATAGAGCTCCATGTGGAACTACAAATTTGTGCCAAAAGACAAGGTGAACGTTGCGTGCAGATGTAAAAGCTATGAGTAGTGCAAGAATAGTTGAATGTTATGCCAAATTGAGCCAAGACACTTTCACTCACCAAGGCTCAATCGCTCAAGCCCCGAGGGGGGCAGAGAGAGAGAGAGAGAGAGAGAGAGAGAGAGAGAGAGAGAGAGAGAGAGAGAGAGAGAGAGAGAGAGAGCACGATGGCAAGCTCGGCGTTGGAACTACTACCTTAAGCTACCTTAGGTTCCCCTCTTTCGCTAGCATTGTTGTAGCTGTCATTGCCATTTCAGTCTATAGTTGTTTCTGCCCACCCCATTGTCTATGTTGGGGCTCCCAATTGGTTAGCATGTTAGCTAGATATCATGTCATGATAATAGTAGGCAAAGGCTGGTTGAGATAATAAGAAAATAGTAACAGGCAGAAAGATGGTCAAGAAGTGAATGCAAAATCAATAAGATGGCAGAAGATGAGAATGGAGATCGTAGAACACATGATCAACATGATGATGGAGAGCGTAGTCAACATGAGACAAAGAGATCAGCGTAGAGAGGACAAATTTAGAAGAGGTATTGGTTGTACAATAGATTTGCTAGAACTACGCACAAATGTGGACACAGTACTTGCAAAAAGGTCGGTAAAGAAGTGAATGTGGCAGTCGACATGATAATAGAACATAATGATGGCGATCACGACAATTGACATGATGAAAAATATGATGATGCATATCACAATGGACATGATCAACATGATGATGGAGATCATGGTCGATGTGAAAGAAGGTATGAAAGGCAATGAGACCATGATAGAGAGGATGAATATAGAGCATGCAAAAAGATGGTGAACGTGACAATCAACGTGATGGTTATAGATGATGATGGAAATTGTGATTGACACGAGAGAAGGTGTGAAAGATGAAAAGACCATAACAGAGAGGATGAATGCATAAGATATCACAGCACAACAATTGATTTGCAAGGACAAAGCGTGCATGCAAGGAAAGAGATGATGATGGAGATAGAGATGAACAACATGATGATGGAGATTGCAATCGACATAAGAGAATGTAGGAAAGATAAAGAGATAACGATAGACAGGACAAATATAGAAGAGATCATAGCCAAACGGATGATGATCGAAGAACTCATAAAGAGCATGATGACAATGATGAATGTAGAGACCGGAGTAGGAGGAATTGAGCTGATAAAAACCCTAGCCCTTTAAAAGTGTGGAGTTGCACTAGATGCAGAAGCGGTGCATGGTGCATGCGGAGTACGAGGGAGGAGAAGAGCAGACACACGATGTAGGGAGGGCTTGAGATAATAGAAACTCTAGCCCTTCAAAAGTGTGGAGTTGCATTGGGTGGAAAGTGGTGCATGTGGAGTGTGAGGGAGGAGAAGAGCAAACACAGGATGTAGGTGGAGCTACTCACCACAAAATTAGTGAGAGAGCCCCTTATTATTCTATCTAGTAGATAATAAGGTGTGTACAAGTAATGGGCGGTTGGACACCTCTGGCACATTTGGTTGGGGTAACAGGAACACCGCCTTTACCCTAACAATGTCCCACTTAAAGACAAATGTGCTGATAAATGGCACTACTATAGGACCTAGTAGTAAGTACATGAGGTATAGGGAGAAATCTCATCTCAACCTATTCCCACTAGCTTTCTCAAAGCCGATGCATGCCACCGTATAGACTCTAGCAGTGTGCAAAAGCGTATATCCCTACTAGAATCAACATGAATACCCTGCAGCTATCCTATAATGATGACTTTCATTGCTCCATGATGCATCATGCTAGTGTCACTTATTGCACGATTGAGAATCCCAACTGTGAATTATCCGACTGCAGCTGCTATATCGTGTCTCGATACTAAGTGGACGTACATGAGGCCCCTGAAAATTGATGAAAAATATGTAATCTTTGCTAGCATACCCATGGCAATTGCATCAAGGTCATGTGCACTGACCTCTACCCATCTATTTGTGGTAGGTATCTCAATGCTCACTACATCATCACCACAACTAATCATGTATGGACGTGTCAATCCTGACTCTGGGGTAGTTGTCACTCTCTCATCAGCATGTAAAAAAACTCCATATCGCTCATCTCCATGGAAGGAGGCATCTCTGTCTTAAGAGGATCAATCTGATGTGTCTCGCTACATCAGCATGGCTACTCTAACTCCATTTACAGACATGTCGTGCACATCACTATGGAACTCATCTGCGGAAGATACGAGTCTACGAGTAGGGAGCTTCGCAGCGACACTTCCGATGTGAATGATGGCATTAGAGCTCGGTGTTTGAGCTCACATATCTAGAGAGGATTGGAGAGAGTGTGGAGCTCTTGGAATGTGGCTGGGCACAAGAGGCTGCCCCATTTCTTGCCGTGTGTGTAGTGGGCTCAGTAGGAGCCTAAGGTCGTGCAAAGTGTTGGGGTATAAAGCCCAATGTGGTCGCCCAGGTAAGTGGGCGGGCCGCCAGGTATGTACACATATTCTTTTGTTAAAACCTAATAAGAACTCACTATGCTCTATACATTACAGTAGAGCGAGTTCACCATATCGTCGTGCTCTTCTTCTCACACTCTCTCTCGTGTCGCACTTCCGCTCGTACTCCTTCAACTGGTATCAGAGCTCAGATCGAGGCTCGGGGCAGCACTGCAGGAGGCTAGAGTCACCAACTCAGATTGGAGTGAAATTCGATAGGCAAAGACACGGCCCCAAATCTTGTGGGAAAGCCCGAAGGAGTTGGTGTGCTCAGATTATCATTCTGAGGTCATCTCGGTCACCGTTCGGCTTCGACAAAGTCCTGCGCAGGCCATTTTCAATTACGTGGTCTTAGCGGGTGCAGATCCGACTCTGCAAATTTGGGGTTTTTCGGCCTACGACTGCAGGTGCTGAGGATATCGACACTCCCAGAGTGTTGATTTGTGGATGTCTACACATCGAAGGACGGCTCACAGTTCTTGGAGGCGTGTCACATACGACACGGACGCATCTACACACAGACTGTAGGCAACATCCACTAGTTCATCAGGTAGCTTGTGTTTGCTGCTTGATATTCCAGATTTCATCCTGACATTGCAGGTACTTCCACATGGGATGTATTTTCAGAGATGATGTATGTCTGTTGAGGGTTTGCTGGCTGTGAGTCACGCAGCAAACAACCGCCGCAGCGGTTACAGCATACAATGGGAAATTTGTGGATGTATGACTTTGTGGGAAGTCTATGTACTGTCAGATTTACTGCAGCCTTTGTTGAGGGTCGAGTGAGGTTTTATTGAGCTGGGGGATTCTCGAATGTTGAGATCCTTTCGGTGATACAGGTCTTGGAGCGATCCCTCGAGCACCCTTAGATAGGCATCTAGGATGTATTGACTGTGAGTTAGACAGTTGGGATTGCATCTTTGCTTTACTGCCGTTGAGGCATTGTCACAGTCTATGCTTACAGGACAGTGACAGGACAGTGAGAGACAGTACAGGTGCAGGACAGGTTTACCCGCAGCATACAGTGTCAGAGAGATAGAGAGACAGTGTTTTTTGAGCTGTTTTTTGGTCTGTTTTTGAGTACACTAGAGCCATTTTACAAAGGAGACTCTGCCAAAATTTATGCAGAATCTGAAGCTTTCTTGGTTCATTTGACAGGTTGATATTGGTTCAGAGGACAGTTTACAGGGGAAACTCTGCCGAATTTTTCCCAGGAAAGTAAACCATTGTGAAGCGTAGCTATGGCTGGATCACAGGACACTGCTCTTTACAATATCAAGAAGCTGGATGGAACCAATTTCCCATTGTGAAAGAAGCAGATTTGGCACGTGTTGGTACAAAAGAAGCAGATAAAACCTATAAAGCTCACGGGGATAAAACCAGAAGATATGGACGAAGATGAATGGAGCGAAATGGATGAATTGGCACTTTCTACCATTATGCTGACTTTGGCAGAAAGCGTTTACTTCAATGTAGGAGACGAGATGTCGGCTTATCAAGCATGGTTAAAGCTGAGTGATCTTTATGAGAAGCAGAGTGCAGCTTCACAGGTATACTGGCTTAAGAAGCTTGTTGACTTGAAGATGAAAGAAGGGACACCTATGTCCAATCATCTGAATGAATTCAACACAATCTATAGTCAGTTGTCAGCTCAAGGTGTCAAGTTTGATGAACCTGTTAGAGCTATGTTCCTGTTGATCACATTGCCAGAAAGTTGGGACACTTTTCGCATAGCTTTGAGTAATTCTACACCTCCAGATGGTTTGAACATAACAGGTGTAGAAGGAAGTCTACTTACTGAAGAAACCAATAGAAAGACAATGGACAAAGGCAAAGGAACAGCCTTAGTTTTCAGGGGAAGGACCAAAGAAAAGTACAAAGGTGGAAAGAGGAATCAGTCTTGTAGCAAGTCCCGCAGTGCTAAAGGCAAGAGTGACATAGAATGCTACCATTGTGGCAAGAAGGGTCACATGAAAAGAGACTGCAGAGAATGGAAAGCAGAAAAAGGCAAAGAGAAAGCTGAAGACCATGGTGAGAAGAACAAGTCCTCAGTGAAGATTCAAGAAATAAATGTGACAAACACTGTTGCAGAGGATGAGAGTCTAGTGTCAGGAGACATCTACTTCTTGAAGAATACAATGGACTCAGCTCTTCTTACAGCATCTGATGGAAATGCACTGAGTGACTGGATTATAGACTCAGGGGCATCACTTCATGTGTCTCCAAACAAGGAGTGGTTTACTTCTTATGTGACCACTACAGATCATGTTCGGCTAGGCAATGGGCAGACATGTGAGATCTTAGGTGTTGGAGATGTTCAATTGAAGTTTCAGAATGGCTCTTCTTTCACGCTGAAGAATGTGAGACATGTTCCCGCAATTACAAAGAGCTTGATCAACACAGGTTTACTTGATGATGCTGGCTACGTCACCACTTTTGGACAGAACATGTGGAAGATATCCAAGGGTTCTATGATAGTAGCACATGGAGTAAAGTCTGGAGGACTTTACATGATTTATGTATCAAATGTCTCTAAAAATGTAATCAATGTAACCGAGCAGCCGAACGTTTCTTTGTGGCATAGCCGGTTAGGACATATGTCCAAGAAGGGAATGGAAATCTTGTCTCGTTCTAGTTATTTGCCTGGCTTTTCATTTAATGATTTTGAATTCTGTGAACATTGTCTGTATGGTAAGCAAACACAGCAGCCACATAAGCATAGAAGCAGTAAAAGAGATACACAGGTTGCACTTGTTCATAGTGATTTGTGTGGACCTATGCCTAACCTATCTCTAGGGGGAGCTTCTTACTTTATGACATTTATAGATGATTACTCGAGGAAAGTATGGGTTTACTTTCTCAAGCACAAGGATGAAGCGTTTAGTGTTTTCAAAACGTTTGTGACACTTGTGGAGAATCAGAGTGGCAAGAAGCTTAAATGCTTACGCACTGACAATGGTGGAGAGTATGTTTCAAAGGCCTTTCAGGACTTTTGTGAGTCAAAAGGTATAAAACGTGAACTTACTGCTCCTTACAATCCTCCTCAAAATGGTGTTGCTGAGAGGATGGATAGGACCATACAAGAGAAGGTCAGAAGTATGTTGTCTAATGCACAGCTGCCAAATGGGTTTTGGGCTGAAGCTGTATCAACAGCTGTTCATCTTGTAAATAGATCTCCTAGCAAGGTTTTGCAGAAGGATTCAGTGCCAAAGATGGTATGGTCAGGCAAAATGCCCTCATACAAGCATCTCAGAGTCTTGGTTGTGAGGCATATACTCACGTTCCAAACGAATTTAGGAACAAACTTGAGCCAAAGAGTAGAAAGTGCATCTTTCTAGGCTATGGTAATTCTGGTGAGATGGGGTACAGACTTTGGGATCCCGAATCCAGAAAGGTTGTCCGCAGCAATGATGTTCACTTTAATGAATCCAAATATCATTCTAAACTAGAGAGGGTTGAGGAGATTAGAAGAGTTGTCTTCCAAGAAGATGGACCTGCACGTGCAAGACAAAATGTCAGGGCTCAAGAGGAGCAAGGACAGGATAGAGTGGAACCACAGGTTGTGGCTGAGCCTGAGCCACCTATTGTGCGTAGATCTGGACGTGTCACGCGACCTCCTGATAGGTTTGTTCCATCTATGAACTATGTCATGTTGACTGATTGCAATGAGCCTTCATGTTACAAGGAAGCAGTGCAAATGAAGGACTCCGGGAATTGGCAATTGGCCATGCAGTCAGAGATGACAACTCTGCATAAAAACAAGACATGGAAGCTAGTTAAATGACCACAGGGCAAAAAGGCTCTACCTTGTAAATGGGTTTCTAGGTATAAGATCACCGCTCATGATAGTCAGCCAAAGTACAAAGCAAGGCTTGTTGCCAAGGGCTTTAAGCAAGAACAAGGCATTGAATTTGATGAAGTCTTCTCTCCAGTGGTCAAGATGACTACATTGAGATGCTTTCTTGCATTAGTTGCCATATTAGATTTGGTGTTGCACCAAATGGATGTCAAGACAGCGTTCTTGCATGGTGATTTAGATGTGGAAATTTACATGGAGCAGCCAGAAGGGTTTGTTGAGAAAGGCAAGGAAGATTGGGTATGCCAATTATTAAAGAGTCTTTATGGCTTACAACAATCACCCAGGGCATGGTACCATAAATTCCACAAGTTTATGATTTCTCAAGGCTACAAACGTAGTGAGTTCGATCACTGTCTATATACAAAGAAGGCTAAGGATGGTAGTTGGCTGATCCTTATTTTGTATGTGGATGACATGTTGATTGCTGGCAAGCACTTGGAAGAAATTTCAGCTTTGAAGTCAAAGATGGAAAAATCGTTTGACATAAAAGACATGGGTGAGGCAAGTCATATCCTTGGTATGCGCATTGAGAGAGATAGATCAAAGAAGTTGATTTGGTTATCTCAAACATAGTATATTGACAAGGTTTTGCAACGTTTCAATATGGAGAAGGGAAAGGCATTGAGTGTTCCATTGCCACCATATGTGAAACTTAGCAAACAAGATTGTCTTGTGTCTGAGGAAGAACATGCTGAAATGGATAAGATTCCATATGTGTCTGCAGTGGGTAGTTTGATGTATGCAATGATTGCTACTCGCCCAGACATTGCATTTGCAGTGGGAGTAGTAAGTCGATACATGTCAAACCCAGGCAAGAAACATTGGGAGGCAGTGAAAGGAATATTGAGATACCTGAAAGCTACAAAGAGTATGCGTATATGCTATGGGAGTCAGGAGCTAAGTGTAAAGGGTTTTACAGACTCAGATTATGCAGGTGACTTAGACAACCAAAGGTCTACGTCAGGGTATGTCTTTACATTGGCTGGTGGAGCAGTATCATGGCTTTCTAGATTACAAGATTGTGTTACTCAGTCTACTACAGAGGCTGAATATGTTGCAGCATCAGAGGGATGCAAAGAATCAATTTGGCTTAATCGACTAGTAACAGATCTGGGAATCAAAGAAGAGATGCCTGTCTTATATTGTGATAGTCAAAGTGCTATACAATTGGCTCGCAATCCAGTTTATCACTCAAAGACAAAGCATGTGGATGTGAAGTATCATTTCATCAGGGAAATGCTCGAGGATAAGCAACTTCAGCTTGTCAAAGTTCACACCACAGAAAATCCTGCTGATCTACTTACAAAAGGACTTCCCTTAGAGAGCTTTGCGCATTTTTGCAAGCAGTTAGGTGTAGGGTAGTACATCACTTCTCTACATCTCTTGTATATTAGCTTGTATAGTAGCTTCTCTCACACTTAAAGTACCACATTGGACTTTAAGTGGGAGGTTGTTGGGGTATAAAGCCCAATGTGGTCGCCCAGGTAAGTGGGCGGGCCGCCAGGTATGTACACATATTCTTTTGTTAAAACCTAATAAGAACTCACTATGCTCTACACATTACAGTAGAGCGAGTTCACCATATCGTCGTGCTCTTCTTCTCGCACTCTCTCTCGCGTCGCACTTCCGCTCGTACTCCTTCACAAAGCTTGGGAGGTCACAAGGTTCAAGATCTGCAAAGAATCGACTATTGTAGGGGAATCGAGCAGATTGAAGCTTTGCAAATTAACAAAGCAGTTAGCAATGTTGGATTTTAAGTGGAGAAGAGCTTGTGAGAGAGAAACTGGTGCTCTTGACAGTGGAACAAAATAAAAAACTGAGCAATCAATTAACACAAAAGATGGCAACGTTGGACTTTGTGTGAAAAACAGGTATTGTTTTAAAAAAAACCTTAGCAAATGGGGAAATTAAAGCACTCAAAACCCTAGCAGAGAAGACACAAGGGTAGGAGAGCAAGGAAAGAGGGTGTGTAGCACTGAAATTTTAGCAAAGGGGTAGCTTGGTAGCTCGTGTAGTAGAGAAAACTCTTTTTTTTAAAGCTCATGGCTAATTTGAAGGGAGAGTGTGTGTTCATGCCACACACAAACAAGATGAAGCATGGGCAAAAAAGGTTTTTGTACCGCAATAGAGAGGGAGATTTTCAACTTGAGAGAGGATTGAAGATGCATGTACTATGCATGCGCGTGCACACACAAGGTAAGAAAAGTTTCTTGAAAGTTGAAATTGACTACGTTTTTGCAATTGGAAACAAGAGGTTTTGGCTTTGACATCACCCTAGCTGGTGAATCCCTCTCTCAATATTGGATAGAGAGAGAGAGAGAGAGAGAGAGTCTCTTCGGTGTGCACACAGATTCTCGATGATAAAGGGAATCAACCTGGCATCAAACCTAAGTGAGAGATGTTGGAATTAGGGTTGCAGGAAACTGCACACAGCTTGGAGAAGAAGAAGGAAGCTTAAGGCACACAAGAGAGAGTGTATTACTTAGTGTGCAATGGAAGGATAGATAGCCCTAGAACGAATGGGTGTATATGCAATGCAGGGGAAAAAACCTCCTAGTGAGGGAAAAAATGCCCCGACGGTCCTAAGTGTGTTCACACACATCACTACCACATGTGTAAGGTAACAAATCCCCCCTGGAGTGATGCGGTGAACAAGAGCTGGCACATGAGTAAAGGGAAGTGCCATGTCCTAAGGACATGATCAGTCCACAAAGGGGAGTAAGCCCAAAGCTTTGCGGAAGGCTTTGAACTTCTCACAAGACAATGCCTTTGTGAAAAGGTCTGCAAGGTTGTCCTGTGTTGGCACATAAGCCAATATGATCTCTCCTGCTGAGAGCCTCTCCCTGACATAGTGGTTATGCACCTCAATGTGTTTTTGTGCGAGCATGAAAAACTGGGTTCCTCACAACTACCAATGCGCTCTGACTGTTAGTGTAGATTGTGTTGGCAGTGTCCTGTCCAACACCCAAATCATCCATAAGGCGTCTGAGCCATACACACTCAACCGTAGCTGTGAAGACTGCCCTGTACTCAGTCTCACAACTAGAAGTGGCCATAGTAGGTTGCTTCTTGCTCAACCATGATATACATGAACTGCCAAGCATAAAACTAAAACTACATGTGGACATTCGCGTGTCAAAACAACCAGCCCAGTCTGAGTTCAAAAAAGCATGTAAGTCTGGCGGCAATGATCCCCCCTTGGGATAAAACAAGCCAAGATATAAAGTGCCACTCAAGTAGCGAAAAGTCCTCTTGATAGCCTGCCAATGCTTAGACCATGGGCTATGCGTATATCTGCTGACCTGTGGGACTGCAAACTGAATATCCGGCCTCGTGTTGCATACATAATGAGGCATCCAATAGCAGTTTGGTAAAGAGTGAGATCTGTTGTGGATCACCAGCATAATGAAGACTCAATTTCAAACATGTTTCCATGGGAGTGGCAATAGGTTTGTAATCCTCAACTCCAAACTTACATAGTAATGTCTCTATGTAACTTTTCTGACACAAGGCAATACTACCATTACACTGCTTAAACTGTATACCCAAGTAATGATGCAACAACCCCAAATCTTTCATCTTGAAAGTAGCATTCAAATCAGCCTTAAATTATTCAAAGCAGCCTTAAATTCGGCAATATGTCTCTCATTTGGTCCAGTGATGAGCAAATCATCCACATAAAGAACAACAATGAAGTACATCGCCCTCCCGCTTGACATACAATGTGCTTTTTGTTGGACTCTTTACGAAAGCCTTGTTTGGCCAAATGAGTGTCAGCTTTCTCACACCAAGCACGAGAAGATTGCTATAACCCATACAAAGCCTTCTTACATCTGCACACTTTTTCCTCTTGTCCTTTCTTGACAAAACCACGAGGCTATGTTACATAGACTTCCTAAAAAATGTCACCATTCAAGAAAGTAGTAACAATGTCTGATTGATGTACATCCCAACCAAAATGAGCTGCCAATGCACATAGAAAACGAACAGTAGTCATACGACAAGTGGGAGAAAAAGTTTCTTTATAATCTATGCCTTTTTGCTGCACATAGCCTTTTGCAACAAGTCGAGCGTTATGGCTATCAACCTCACCATCCGGCTTGCGTTTCAACTTGTAAACCCACTTTGACCAATGGCCTTTTTTCCAGGAGGCAAATCACATAAAGTCCATGTGTCATTTTCTATAAGTAGATCATATTCTGATTGCGTGGAGCCATCCAAATTTCTGAGTTCTGTGCTTCATCAAAAGATAGAGGTTCCTCAACATCATGTAAGCTAGACACAGCCAAAGCATAACAATCTAATGCACAAACACAATATCCCGTGAAACCAGAATACGCTTTGTTTGTCGATGATACAACCTGTAACCTTTGCTTTCAGAACTATAACCAACAAAAATACATTTGACAGCTTTATCATCCAATTTTTTGCACTGTGTTTGTGGCACCAAAGCATATGCCAAACAGCCAAAAACATGCATGTGCTTAATAGAAGGCTTTCTATCATGCCATGCTTCATATGGAGTAATAGATTGCAAAGCTTTTGTAGGACACATGTTTAGTACATAAGTGGCACACATGATGGCTTCAAGCCAAAAAGAATGCGACAAAGCTTGACTTTTGACCATACATCATTCCATTTCAGTAAGTGACTTGTTTTTCGTCTCAGAAACACCATTTTGTGAGGCTTATAAGGCACTGTACATTGGTGTTTTATCCTAGGACTAGCCAAAAATGCATTAAATTCATGAGATTGTCATACAAAGTGAGCTTATACAGCCCACGGCATAAAATGCCAGATGCAACAATTTCATCACCGAAACTGAGATCATGTACTATACATCTGTCATCCACAAATTTGACTACAAGACCAAGTCTAGCAAGTGCAGATATAGACAAAATATTCATCTTGATCCCAGATACATAACATGCAACAAGTGTGAAAGAACTGCTATTTGCAGCAGTAAGCACAATCTTTCCAACTCCCTAAACTGGATAAGAGGCATTGTTGGCACAAGTAATTGAATTCCCATGAGGGACAAACTCAAGAGAGGTGAACAAATCATGATGTGAGGTAATGTGCTTTGTAGCACCACTGTCAAAATACCACGCATGTGAATCTGCAGCAATTGACATGCATGCATCATGGACAACAGGATTATAGGTACACTCTGCACTAAAAGCCCATTCTACATCAACATCAACATCACAGTCTCCTTTCATAGAAGACTCAACAATAGATGCATTTGTAGTGGAACTAGCATTTGCAGTGGAACCACCCTCTTTCTTCTTAGTCTCTTTGGCCTTCAACTTAGGACACTGCTTGATCAAGTGATCATTAGCTTTACAATAATGGCAGCGCATCTTCTTTTTTCCCGTATCACTAGAATTTCCAAACGAATTGTTGCCAGCAGAAGCATTAGTAACAACACGTGATTTTTCACTCGCAGAAGAACCATAAGAAGTGGTTGCATTGCTGTTACCACCCTTTCTTTGAGCATCAATAAAAGCCTTTTCAATTGCACGCTGTCTAGTCCTGTTTTTTCTGGAAAGTGGCTCTTGCAACAACAATGTGCACAATGCATCAAACTTGACAACTTCAAGATTTCCTTGGGTCATGAGTCTCCAAGTACTAGCAAAAGTCTGGTAAGAGTCAGACAAGGCATTAAGAACAGTCTTCACAAGGGAACTGATAGAAATGACTTCACCTGCAGAAATAAGTTGCTCATTGATATCCTTGACACCAGCAAGGAAAGTATCCATATCATCTTCCTCATGCATAATCTTCGACTCCAGCTCTTTATGCAGCAATGCAATTTTTGCCTCATTGCGGCTTGCATAAAGAGCAGCAAGAATATTCCAAGCCAGTTTTGCAGATTTTGCTGAACGAATGTGAGGAGTGATGGTGCGCTTCACAGAAACGCAATCAACGCATGAGCCTGCACATCCTTTACATCCCAACAAGCTTGATCTGTCGTAGGCAAAACAACTCTAATAGCAAGAATCCTTGTAGCAAGACCTGCATCATCCTCAACATTGTCTACATCCTCAGAACCTGGGTGTACATCAATGCCCTGCACGATATTCCAGATGACCTTTGACACAAGAACATGTTTCATCATGTAAGCCCACATAGGGTAATTGTCCCCATCCAATCTGTCCTCAGCAACAAACATCTTGTACACATCTGTGTTGTTGTTAGACATGGTAAATGTTGCACCTCATGTGAAAACTACCCGAAAAGAGGAGAAACAAAGCAGAAACAACACGTGTTATATAGCACAAACCTTAGAAGACTATAAGGGACTTGTTATGCAAAAAACGGCACTGACAAAAATTCTGCACAAAATGACAAAATAGCATGTGCAATACTGCCTGTAGTGGAAACAGAGGCCGAAATGAAACCTCGCCAAAGCTCACAAAAATCAAAGAAAGTGAGCATGCGTGTGCTGGAGCTGCTAGCGACTAAGCCCAAGAGGATGCAACTTGCTTTAATACCAATTGTTGGAATTAGGGTTGCAGGAAAACCACACAACTTAGAGAAGAGGAAGGAAGCTCAAGGCACACAACAAAGAGTGTATTACTTAGTGTGCAATGGAAAGATAGATATCCCTAGAATGAATGGACGTATATACAATCCCTAGAATGAATGGACGTATATACAATCCACGGGAAAAAAATGCCCCGACGGTCCTAACTGTGTTCACACACACCACTACCACATGTATAAGGTAACAAGAGAGGGATTCTCTTTGGCGTACATACACGATCACCAGCTTTCGAGCATCTTCCTTTTGCCTCTTCTATGCTTCTTGGCATTGAGAGCTTTGACATCGGCATAGCGAGAGAGGGTGATAGAGCATTTTTTGGCTCTTTGTGTAGCCTCAACATTGACGATTCTCCTCCAACTTCCCCTCGGCTCTCGGCACTAGGGAGATTTTGACATCTCTTGGTATATCCGGAGCGGATTGGCTCAAAAAATAAATTTCCCAACGATTTTCTACATATGGCTATCAACATTGGATTTGCAACTTCTTGGCAAGCTTTTGTCCATCCATGGAAGATGGCATATGTGCGCTCCTTGCCGCACTGTCGAAGCAAGGGACTTGCCGATACACCGTGTGTGAGCCACAAATGGCTCCAAGCACACAACAAGACTAATCTATCAAGCTCAAGAGAGCAAAGGGTGTGTCACTCACCGCTCTATGCTCGCCTTCATGGTGGATTCCTCGCCGCGATGAAGAAGAAGCTGCAGTCGTGCCGCGCTCAACCGCTTCGCCACCGTCGTGCCTTCGTAATGCTCGATCGCACACACACTCTCCCTCTCTCTCTCTCTCTCTCACATACACACACACACACACACAAGGAGGTGAAGAAGAAGAAGATGGAGATGGAGATGGAGCAAGAGCACTCTTCTATTTCACAAATGAGAGAATGAGTAAATTTTAGGTTTAGTTGGCTTTTATATGAGCTCACCCCATTCACACTTGGGCGCCCATGCTTAGCCAACTAATCCCTTGAATGTCCCACTTAGAGTGCGCCTCTCATTGACGATCACTCTTACCCTTTTCCTATTGGTCCGACAAGCCCGGTACCTGACTCTACCAAATACATAATACACGTCCGTCGTAGGTGATGGGGTGTCCGTGAGCCGTGAGGGTTAACATGCCCCCCTTCCTGATGTAGATTCCGTCCTCGGAAGCTATTGAGTTGAAGCTCGTTCGTCGAGGTGGAAGAGCATTTGAGATGAATGTCCTTAGCCTTCTTCAGTCACTGCAAAATCAAACAACATTAGCACAGTAATTGCATTCTTATAAGTGATTAAAAAGCATATGCAATTTTAGGTAGACAAATTGATACAATTTGTCAGCAATGAACATTAAATTGCAATGTAATCAAATGCATAAACATATGTAAAGGTAAAAAATTAAACAAGTCTGGGGTCGCTAATTTGACGGTCGAAAGGCACTAGAGATCGAATATTAGTACCATGGGTAAGCTTCTTAATTTTCTGTGGTCAATTAAGTTGTTTAATCGCGAGAGCCAAGTATTCATGTTCGAGGGCTGACTAGAGGCTATATCTAGAAGACCTTGTAGTTAAGCTACCATAAAAGGAATTTCTCATGAAATCATCGCCTGACTGATTACTTTTTCTTTGACCCCCCAAAGTCTTTTCACAGTGATTCAATTTTGATGTGTGTGCTTATTTTGTATGCCTTGGGTTTTTTGCTTTTCAAGTAAAAGCGCCCATACTGGGAACCTCTAGGGCTCTAGTACCATAGGCAATACATGTGAGTGAAGTACCAAATCAAGCCGAGATTTCTCTTCCAGCTTAAGATTTTACACTGTGGCACTTTGATTTTTTGTTTGTTCATTTTCTGCATTTTAATTTTGTAACTTTGGGGGGTCATATAACACTGATACACCTCCCCAGGCTCATCACACTAGTAAACTCCCTTTATGATACTTAAGCTAAAGGTCAATAGGGTCAAGCCCACTAGAAAGCCCTAGTACATTTCACACAATGTTGCCTAAATCGGATTAAGAACCTAAGTAACCATTAATTATTAGGAAGGCATTCCCCATGGTATTAAGAGAAGATTTCTAACACCTAACTTGGTCAAACTAGTTTGTCGGACTGCTTGATTTTTAAACCTAGACAAGTGATTATGACAAAAAATTACATTGAATTAAATGTTTGATACTAAGCAAATGCGGTGATATTAGGCTACCAATCACAATTAAAGCTGACAATCATAGATGCAAAAAAGATAAGGGGCAATGCTAATGGACAAGAAACACCTGTTTGTGTCGATGGTTGCGCTTGATTTGAAGAGTGAGTTGAGATAAAGATTCCATGAAGGTCCAAATCCTACCAATAGCAACACGCTCCTGTACACACTAGGAAACAAAAGGAATACCTCCAGGAGGCACATTAGTGGAAAAAGGTACCAACACTTATTGAACACAACAAAAAACATAAGGAACCCTAACCTAATTATTTGCACTCCCCCTAGAGAGTCAAGGGAATAGGATATTGTAGAGGTTGGGGGGAAACCCTAAGGCTAAACCCCTATCCTCGTCGTCGAGATAAACAAAGTCATCATCCATGAGACCATATGTGCCATCCGTGTAGTCGTGTAAATTTTCTTCTTCATCATAGGTGCCCATGTTTACTAAGAAGGTCACTAGATGCCTATAGTCATCTTGGTCAAAAGGGTAGGCTTGTGCAATGGGAGAAACACTCTCTACTAAGTATGGATCAAACGTGGTCAAGAGACGTATCAGCCATTCTAACTCCTCAAAATTCCTCTCATATGCTAGCGTACCTATCAAATCCCATTCACATGCAAGCACTGGAAAGACCATGTGAAATATTTGTGAAAAGTAACGAGGGTACCTCTCACCCAAGGCAGGAGTGGATGACTCTAGCGTACTAGCCATATCTGTACATGCAAATAGATGATGGTTAGAGTGCAAATATTACAAGGGTCGTGTTCTTGTGCATAATTTGTTTTTATGATTTGTGTTATGGCTCTTTCTCTTTTACTTTTTTATCTTGTTTTTGTGAGTATAAGGATTTATATATACATTCCCTAAGATCGGAGATTAAGAGGTCAGGGAGAAAGGTTGAGAGGGAGGCAAGTGAATGATGGATGTCCACAAACACTCCCCCCTTCCTTGGGTAGATCATACCGTTTGAAATGATGTCGTCACCCTTTGAAACCAATTGTTCCAGTTGGTAATATGTGAGGATTTTTGCCAGTAGTTTTCTATTACCCTAGGTTCCTCGTCAAGTTGCAAGGGTGGTAAGGTACTCTCCCAGGATCAAACTTGAAGTGGTTCATCAGGTGATTCTTGAACACTGGGAGGTGTGGATTCTTTTGTAGCTTCATGGAGGTCCATTACTATAGATGGAGGCTGTGTAGAAGCTTTTACCTCTATGGATGTATTACATGAGGAGCTAGAAGCTTCATGAAACTCCCCCCTTCCTGAGCTAGGTGGAATAAATTGGTTTTGCCTTGGAGCCCAAACTAGCTCTGGACTAGGTGTGTAGCATTCCGTGATCTTTCCCTTCCCACGGTCTGCCGTTGGCTTTAGCGTTACACTGTTTGACTCATATGGGTTTGTTGTCGATAGGGAAGGACACATTTTATGTTTAGGTACCCAAATTTGCTCATTTCCATCATAGTAGCCTTGGGCTTCTAATAGTTGTTTTGGAATCCATCGTGATTTGGTCTTGACTCTCCTAGGGCGCGCTCTTGGTTTTCCCAGGAAATTTTTTCTTGGAATGGATGGGAGGGTTAAGGTAGTTGGAAGTAAGGCCTTGGGGACCCATTGATATGTACTCTTAGGTCGTGGATGAGTACTTGCACTATTACTGCTTTCTGCAACTACAAGTGTTGAAGTCTAGGTTCATGGGTAGCTGGCAAAGACGAGTTAACCACCTTGGCTTGTGAATGTTGGCTATCCTTCAACTTTGCTAGAGTTTGCAACGTAGGTGACTTTGCTTAAATGATAGGGGTAAGAGTCGGTGGTCGCATCGTGACACTAACAGTATCCCAATCAATAGTGCATTTGGTTGCCAACATCCACGTGCGTCCCAGGTTTACGTTGCCTTCCATAGCTCCTGCGGGCATGACTAGAAACCTCTGCACTATGCTTCCATTGTCATATACAACAGGGGTCTGAAGGACTCCAAGAATAGTAGTTTTCTTTTTATTAATGCCCTTGACTTGCATCGTACTCGGGGATAGGGTCGGTTTCCCTAATTGACACCAAACTCCATAGGATAACAAATTGTGTTTAGCTCCCGTATCTAATAAGGCATTGTATAGTACTTTCCCATAGGGGCTATTTAGCTCGATTGGGTATCGTAGGGGTGGCTCAGATTCTAATGAGTCGTCATCTGTGTCCTCGAAAAATGCTTGCGTGATTCCCAGATTAGCCTCTCGTTGGCGTCTAAGACGTTGTTGTCGTTCTCGAGCCTCAACTCTTGCTTGGATTTTTTAAAGCTCTGCTTGTTCCTTGGCAGCCTTCTTTTGATGGATGGCTTGCAACTCTTCCTGGCTTAGAGGATCATAATATCTTTTGAATTTACTCCCATTAAGGAATCCAATGGTTTCAACTCCATCTAGAGTCTCCACACGAATGGTACCTTGCGGGGTAATTTCACACACTCGATATGGTCCCTTACCAGCGTATTTCAATTTCTTCTTTTCATTACGTACCCCGTACATAAGAAATTTATCACCAACCTTGATGTCTTTATCCTTTAAATGGCTATCAAACCACTTCTTTCTCCTATCCTTCTCCACTAGAGCATTTCGCACAGCTAATTGCCTTTCTTCATCTAGCCTTTCCAGGATATATAATCGCTCCACTAAGGGGTTACCATCCCAACCTTCTTGAGAAGCTACTCGAAGACTAGGAATGACAAACTCCCATGGCATAACTGCTTCTTGGCTATACACCATCTTAAATGGTGTGCAATTAATAGCAACTTTACGCAGTACGATAAGCCCATAAAGCTGATGTAAGCTTTAGGTCCCAATCAGTGCAATGAGCCTCGACTGTCTTTGTCAAAATGGAGATGAGAGTTTTGTTGGTACTCTCAACTTGGCCATTTGCTTGGGGATAATAGGGTGCAGACTTGTGGTGAGATATCATGAAGTTTGATGTGAGTTCTTTTATTACTTCATTTATAAAATGAGTTCCATTGTCACTCACAAGTTCAAAGGGGCATCCAAAACGTGTGATAATGTTCTCAAAGAGGAACTTAGCTGTTGTTTTTGCATCCACCTTTCGTGTTGCTTTTGCTTCAGCCCATTTGGTTACATAGTCGGTAGCGACAATGATATATCGTGATTGCATGTTACTTGCAACCGGACTAATTGGTCCTACAAAGTCTAAGCCCCACTTTTCAAATGGTTGGGTTACCTTGATGGGATGTAGAGGCATCCTATCCCTTCTTTGTGGCTTGTTGAAGCGTTGGCATTCATCACATCCCTTTGCAAAAAGTGATGCATCCTTAAACAGAGTGGGCCACCAATAGCCTGACTGTAAGACCTTTCGGGCAGTCAAGTTTCCTGAAAAGTGACCACCAGCTACGCCCATGTGTGCCTCTTGTAGAATATATAAATACTCATCCTCGCGGGCACAACGTCTAAGAACATCATCTTTTCCTCTCTTATAGAGAGTTCCAGCCAGTAAGCAATAGGGTTCCTATTCCTTGATTAATTTTTGAGCTATATCTTTTCGCAGTTCTTTGGGTGGAAAACCATTAACTAAGAAGTTAACAATCTTTTCACTCCATTCAGGCATTGTCTCGACAATGAACAAAGGAGTATCAGGCAATTCATCATTAACCCCCGTAGGAGCTTCGCCATTAGGGATACGAGATAAATGATCCGCCATGACATGTTTCCTCCCAGGCCTCACAACAACGGTGAAGTCAACCTCAAGAAGAATTAACAACCATCGTGTAATTCGACCTGTGGAACACGGCTTGTTTACCAAATATAGCAATGCTTGATGATCAACATAAAACACAAACTTGGTAGCAAGAAGGTAATAGCGAAATTTCTTTACTGCGTAAATCATAGCTAGACCTTCGCGCTCTGTAGTAGTGTAGTTCATCTCGGCATCATTTAATTGGAGACTTGCAAAGCTAATAGGGTAGTCCAATTTATGTTCTCCTGGTTGAGTTAGAACACACCCAATAGCAAAATTTGATGCATCAATATGCACATGAAAAGGTACATTCCAATCAGGTGTTCGCAGGATTGGAGCACTTGTTAGGGCCTTCTTGAATAACTCATAAGATTGATGACATTCTTCCGTCCAGTGAAACTCGATAAGAAGCTTGTACAATGGACGCGCTATCTCGGCAAAGTTTAAAATAAACCTTCGATAATAACCAACATGGCCCATAAATCTTTGAACTCCTTTATAGTTCGTAGGTGGTGGCAAATCGGCAATGGCTTTAATCTTACTCTCATCTGTGGATATCCCGTTCTTGGACACTATATGCCCTAGAATGACTCCATGCTTAACCCAAAATTGGCATTTGAAAGGGTTCAATGAGATGCGATAAAATCTGCACCTTTCAAATATTTTTCGTAGATATAACAAATGCTTCTCCCAAGAAGAATAAACACAAAGGTCGTCTAGGAAAGCCTCACAAAACTCCCTTAGAAATTCTTTAAACGCAGTGTTTATTAATCGTTGGAATGTAGCAGGGGCATTCGTTAAGCCAAAAGCCATAACACGAAATGCAAACACTCCAAACTCTGTGATAAAAGCAGTTTTAGCTTGGTCCTCTAATGCAATTGTGATTTGATTGTAATCAGAGTACCCATCTAAAAAGCTATAAGCTTCCTTGCCCGCAACTCTTTCAAGCACATGTTCTGAATATGGCTAGGGATAATGATCTCTCCTAGTGGCTGCATTAACTTTCTTGAGGTCCACGCACACTCTTAGTTTCCCATTATTTTTTGGCACAATGACTATTGGAGAAACCCATTCTGAGTGCTCAATAGGGTATATGAATCCACATTGGATAAGTTTTTCAATCTCCTCTTGTATAATTTTGGCGTACTTAGGATTCATTGGATAGGGTCGTTGCTGGACGGGTTTAGCAGTGTTGATCATGGGAATTGTATGTTGCACCACAGACGGTGGAACGCCCTTCATGTCATGATATGTCCAAGCAAAGATATCCTTGTATTCCTTGAGGAGCTCCTTAAGTACAGCCTCTTCAGTTTCGGTAAGGTCTTGAGCAATAAAGACTGGTTTAGACTCCTCACCTGGTTCTGCTAATTCTATCTCTTTAACTACCGCTGGACCATCATAGACTCCACTGCTTCCATTGGTAGGTATTCGTTGGGCTTTGGCATACACAACCTTTCGCTCCCCCGTGGTATAAGATTTAAAATGTTCAGGAGCCGTATGTAAGTCAGCAGGCTCTTGTCCTGACGGAGACCTTTCTTTTAGTTCTGCCTCCTTTTGTTGTTGTGCTAACTCTCGGTTTTGACGTCTTCTTATAGTTCGACTCAATTTCGGCTCTGTAACCTCCAATTGAGCGAGGTCAATGGGTCGCAGGCTGCACCACATGACACTCTGGAGATATTCACCCCAATTGTCTACTAGCTTTCGATGAGCATCACATGCCCCTAGATAGCTAAGCCATTCTGCAGTAGATCTTTCCTTGTTTATCCTAGCTCTCACATTTGCTCGATATTGTCGATTCTTATATGACCTTTGTTTCTTGTTAAGGTTTTGATTTTGGTAAATGTTTGAACTCGTCTCGCTTGATAGGTCTTCGCTTGTATCTTCTTCACTCTCATATAAATTACCATAGATGGTCGTACTAGACCTTGAGTGTTCAGTTTCTATACTTGGCTCACTCGATGTTTCCTCAGGTACTGAATCCATTTCTCCCTGAGATTCCGTTTCTGATGTGTATTGGCCTGAAGCCTTTAAGAATTCATCGGTTTCACTCTCAGGTAGGTGTGCCTCTTTATTATCATCGGATGTTACATGCGCTACATCTAACATGTTTACTGGTGCAATGTGTGGTATCTCTTCCCCATCTGGTGTTACCCAGGTTGTTCCTCTAGCTCCCCATGTATCTATAGTTGCCGCTAGGTGTACCCAATCGACATTGTCTGACTCAGCCATTCCGGGTAGGATATCCATATAAGGAGAGTTCTCCCCAATATCCGTGTCTTCGTTACACGTGTAACAATACTGTAATGGAGCTGAGTGAATTGTTGTGTCTGATCGATTATCAATGATGAATTTATTTCCTAGAGGATGCGTTCGACCACTTAAAAGATCAACTCGAATGACAGAGTCTTGGAACTGTAAGTAGACGTGGTTTTTGGACAAGTCATGCACCATTTTTGCTTCCCTCATGCATGGACGCCCTAAGATCATCTCAAATGACATAGGATGCTTGGAAAAATCCATAACAATGAAAGTCTACCTTACCTTGTGTCCCAAGACCTTGATCCTGAGATCCTTAAGCATTCCAATAGGCGTAACAATAGATCCATTAGCCATTTTTACCACTACACTTGTGGCTTCAAGGTGAGGTCGCCCCATAGACTCCCAACAACTCTTTGTCACCATGCTGACTCCCGCACCACCGTCAAGGACTCCCTTTACAGTTAATCCTTTAGTAGTGATTGGCAGAGTAGCATTAGATTCATCACCTTCAAAGTATTGCCCCAACTTGTTAACGGGTACTTCAATTACAGATTCATGTCCCGCTAGGTCAGATGGTGGTGCTAAATGTTCCTCATCATTCATTACCGAGTCAGGTTTGTTCATATGTGCAAACTGTGGTAATCCGTCCTGTAATTCTCCATTGAGGAAGGCTCGGAGAGCTGAGACTAGCTCGGGGTCTTTATATAGTTTGGACATGATGGTGGTTCTAACTTCTGAAGACATGAAATCCATCAATTTGGCAACATTTAATGGCATCTTGTGGGACGTAGGACCCTGACAAGAGAATGGTGAAGATGGAATCTCCACTTCCTCAAGGGGGTCGGGCATTCCCTCACCAAACATTCTCTCTAGTAGGAAAGGTGTGTGTCCACTTTCAGATGTCCTACCCTCACTCTCTTCCCAAATGATACTGGGTATAGCTAACAGCCTGTAGTTCTTGTGAGGTTGAACTTGTGTGGGAAACACTGTGTCCGACATCTGGATATGTTTGGGTTCAGGTTCTAATGTTCGTTGAGTTTCTTCCACCAAACCCCTCAGTTGTTGGACTCGTTCAATTTCCACTGTTGGGTTTGGATAGGTTCCAATCTTTCTCTTGCAATCCTCATTTTTCGTCTCTCGTGGCTTATCTTGGGGGTTCGCCACTGGGTGGTTTAACTTTGAATACTCTTTTGGTGCTCGTCGTAATTCCCTCTCGTGATCCTCCTCACTGGCTTTTTCCTTTGTAGTAATAGTTTTGGTCTCCGTGGTCTCTATCGAATCTGAGTCATCCTCAGGGTCATTCATATACACGGGATCCTCTCCTGTCCCTATGTTAGTCTTTGAACTAGGTTTTGAGCTAGAAGCATTAAGGGATTTCTTTCTTTGTGTTTTCTTCTTTCTCGCTCGGCCAATGGATGCAGCATCTCTCTCTTCGAGGATGTAATTTTGCTTTTGGAGCATCGACCGTGTGAGTGCATTCACTGGTGCTATGTTTATAGTTGGTGGTGTCCCATCAACAATCTCTATTATGTTCAATGGTGTGATTTTCGGTGCGTTTGGATTGTTAGGACACTGTGCGATCAAATGATCTATGCCACAACGATTACAAGTGAGTATTGGCATTGCCAATGCATTCCCTTGACTTGTTTGCATTAGTGCAACATTCTTTTGCATTCTAATGGGGCACTCAGCTACTCGATGTGGTCCACCACATTCATAGCACTGAAGAGGTGGTCTCCTGGCAAAACTATTAATGTTTTGGCCTCTTGCTGCTAGCGCAGTAGCTTGATATACCGGTTTGATTTGTCCCCAATGGTCTTCCATATAGTACATGGGACACTCCTCAAGCATGTCGACTCCATAGGTGATACTAGAGTCTATGTCTTCTTCGCAATCTACATAAGTACTAGATGACTCGCAACCTATTTGGTTCATAGGTGTAACTCTTGGATGAGGGGGTTGCGGTCCTAGCACTGGAGGTGGCAACGGTGTGGTTTGGACCACATTTTGGGTTCTAGGGACCATGTGCTATAATGGAAACTGTTGCTCCATGGATGGGGTAGGCATCAATGCAGGAACTCAAGGTGAGTCTGCCCAAGCTATAGGCGGTCTATTTTCCATGATGCGTTTAAGCATTAGGCAATCCTTCGCTTGATGTCCATACCTACCACACGCGTTACAAGTCCCGTTAAAATTTACTCTAAAAGTAGGGCATTCACTCGTAGTATGTGGGCCCAAGCAAATTGAGCACCATTGTTGCTCCCTTCTTGGATACATATGAGTGTTTTGTGGAGCACGATTACCCCTAAGGCTTTCTTGGATGGCCTTTGTGAGATCTGCCAAAGTCATCTCAGATATTGTTTGCTCTTTCACGATTGGCTTTATCTTCATTGGCTCATGCCCTGATGCTTGCGAGCTACTAGACTTCGTCTCCGCATACACTCTTTCTCCTGCAATCATTAAATTATCCTCCAATTGGATTGCATTCATGGTGACTGCTTCCCAAGTAGTGATACCTCTAATGACTAGGCCATTATAGATACTTTCATGTCGTAGTCCCCTAATGAATCTATCGAGCAATTGGTTGTTGTTGAATTGCTCGTTTGGATTGCATCGAGAATTCAAATTCTTTAGGCGACTAATGAAGTCTCTCACGGATTCACCTTCTTCTCGTTGGGCTTTCTGGAGCTGAGAGGCTACACCCCAAAGTACTCCCTCTCGTATGTATTCTTTTAAGAACAGTCTCCTAAGAGTAGAGTAGATCGTTTTTTCTTCTACTCTTAAGGTTCTATACCAATCTCCAGCCTTTCCGCTTAGGGTCAAACTCAAAGCCTTACACTTATGTAGCTCATTGTGATCTTCCAAGGAATCGCACACATGTTCAAAGACTTCCATATGCTTTCTAGCATCTCCGTCTCCATTGAATTTCTGTGTGAGCTTAGCTACTTGAACTGCCTTGCTCCTAGGCTCTCTATCAGGTGCACTACGCATGTTTTCCGCAATAGAGCGACCGATAGTTTGAGCAAATGCTACCAAATCTCCTATTTGAGCAGGTATAATGGGTGTATGTGCTCTTGGAACCACATGTGAGATGGGAGTTGGCCTTGGCCTTGGCATACACGCGTCTCTTGGGTCCCAAATTTCGTATGGTGGTGTACCAGACGGTGGTCCAAAGTTTACAGGCGTGGCCCTAGGCATAGGGGGTGCCTGATATGGCATGTTATTATTAAATGGCATGGCTCCACTTGTATAAGAGCTTGGATAATTCCATTGTGGATTGTAAGCTCTTGGAATAATCGGAGGTGTAGGAGCTACATGAGGCTGAGGTACGACAGGTGCACATGATTGATACATACATGTAGGTATAGTTGGGGGCACTGTGCTACTAGGCATCGGCGCAGTATTAACAAATGAACTCCATGGTGTACTTCTTGTCATGCTCACCACTGGGATATGCATGGTAGCCGTAGTGTCATTAAGAGAAAGATGAGCTAGATCTGGGAAGGTAAAGCTGCCACTTGTGGGCTCAGATTGTACTGAGGCTCCTGGCGAAACAACATATGGAGGATCAATGGGGCTCACTGAGGGAGTCTCCATTTGTGATAGGGTTGGTTGGTTGGCCTTTCCCGTATCCAAGAATCTCATTAGGCCTGTTGATCCCTATGTTCTGTCTTTCTAACTGGACAATCCTATGGAGGACATCACAGACTTTCTGTTGTTGCTCATCTATGCTAGTAGCACCCGATGTGGATTGTAGAACATCTAACCAACCCACATGATAGGTGTGTCCTGTGTACCGATCAGTTAAAGCTTCTGCTTGTAGGTCATACTCCCAATTTTCGTTTAGGAATATCCCATCTAGGTCCGGCGTGTTGGAGGTTTCCCTTGAAGTGGAAGCATTATTGCTCTCCATAGCTTGCCCCTTCGTGACTACTACCTTGGGAGCACTCGGTTGCTCGGCTGGCATGATTGTTGTCATAGGAGCCTTTGCTTTCAGGGCTCAACTTTGTTCTAGCCTTCGTAGGTTCTCAATTTCCCTCTCCCTTGTTGCTTGCATATAGCATTCGATCTCTTGTACTTCGGCAAGACTCCTACCATCGGGTAGTAAAACCTCAGAGGGAGATAGTCCTAAAGGATCAGGAGATGCAGTGGATGGAACATTCACATGCACACTCTCAAGAAGCATAGGGTCCATTTTAGGCATGAATGACGAATTTACTTCCCCACTCCCTTCATTTATTTCATTAACCGCATGTTCGGAGCGAGTAGCTCTACTAAGGGTCTCTTTTAAGCGGCTAAACACACTGGACCCGGGCCATGGGCCCATGGCATGCATGTCGACTTGAACTATCAGGGTTTGGTGTAGGATACCCCTCCACGACTTCGTAGTCAGAGGAAGAATCACTAGACGCGATATGAGGATCTTGGGTCGCGCTACCTTGAGTCCCGGCCGAAGGTCCAGAACCTAGGGTGGAGGAATAATGGGTGCCCGCGTAAATGGAGGCACTACCAATATGCTCGTGCTCTAACACTCGTCCAGAGCGTAGGTTCATATGAATTGGATCCCCTAGAAGTGTCAGTGAGGGCCCGTGAAGGCTGCTCACCTAGTAATTTTGGGTGTTTTGCAACCCAAGTCTTTTCTTATTTTTTGATTTTTTGGTCCTTTTTTTCTGACCCAGCTATAGAATAGAACGTATGATAGCTCAAAACGAGCATCTCGGTCAGAGGGACGTGTCGTGCTTTACAGCCCTCCGTTTGGTCACTTTATGCCCTCGGAATCCCTAAAACCGTCAATTTCTAGTAGGGAACTAGGCCCAAATTAGAAAGTCTAAGGGTGCAAGTGGGAAGAGAAGGGAGGAGAGTGGAGGACTTGCCCCACATGCTCTCATTCCCTCTTGAGGGGGTAGGGTATATATATAAGAGTGAGTCCAGTACATACCATAAGATTGAGGACTGAGGCCTGGGCCTGGGCTTGGGCTTGGGCAAATGACCCTGATCCCGATCAAAATTTTAGTGTAGCCCCCAGTCACTCACGCTTAAATATTTTCGGTTTTTTTTTTTTTTGTTTTTTGTTTTTGGCGACGTCCCCGCGCGGTTTTGGTGACCCTTTCTTGGCCACACACACTGTCACCTACCTAACCTCCCAGTCAACAGCTCACAGCTCACTGACAGCTCACTACCTTATCTACTTACTAACAGTGCTGTTAACCACTAACTAATCTACTAACTAATCTGTTAACTGCTTACTGACAGTGAGCTAACTGTCCGCCTACTTCCTCTCTCACTACCTTACTGTGCAAAGACTGTGTGCAGGCAAACCTTGATAGAAAACTGTGTGCAGACTGTGTGCAAACAGAAATTGCTAACTGCCTTCCTACTTATTCATTCACTGCGAATAAGCTAACGACTACTAATTGTGCAAAGACTGTGTGCAGACAGAAAACACAACATTATGCAGAAATCACAGAACTTGCAGACAACACAAAAATTAAAAACTTACAGAAAAACAACTCATTCCTCTTCCTCTTCCTCTTCTTTCCTACTACAAACAACTCATAGGAGAAGCACAAAGTGCCTCTTGGGCTTAGTGCAGGGCGATTCCCCGGCAGCGGCGCCAAAAATGTGCGCTCCTTGCCACACTGTCGAAGCAAGGGACTTGCCGATACACCGTGTGCGAGCCGCAAATGGCTCCAAGCACACAACAAGACTAATCTAGCAAGCTCAAGAGAGAAAAGGGTGTGTCACTCACCGCTCTATGCTCGCCTTCGTGGTGGATTCCTCGCCGCGATGAAGAAGAAGCTGCAGTCGTGCCGCGCTCAACCGCTTCGCCACCGTCGTGCCTTCGTAATGCTTGATCGCACACACACTCTCCCTCTCTCTCTCTCTCACATACACACACACACAAGGAGGTGAAGAAGAAGAAGATGGAGATGGAGATGGAGCAAGAGAACTCTTCTATTGCACAAATGAGAGAATGAGTGAATTTTAGGTTTAGTTGGCTTTTATATGAGCTCACCCCATTCACACTTTGGCGCCCATGCTTAGCCAACTAATCCCTTGAATGTCCCAGTTAGAGTGCGCCTCTCATCGGCGATCACTCTTACCCTTTTCCTATTGGTCCGACAAGCCCGGTACCTGACTCTACCAAATACATAATACACATCCGTCGTAGGTGATGGGGTGTCCGTGAGCCGTGAGGGTTAACAGCATATGATCTTCTTTCCTACTTCTACATAGCGAGAGCAAGAGAGAGCATTCTGGCTCACATTTGACGTAGCCTTGCCATCGGCTCTCCTCCCACGCTCATCTGGAGTGATTTTGCTTCGACAGACACTCTCTAGCATCCCTACCTTGACATAGCAGGAGACATATCTAAAGAGAGTGGCATCAGCTCTCCTCTAGTGTACATCTGAAGCAGCTCGGCTCTGAAGTAGTCTCTTTTAGTGACTTATGGCTCTGATGGTTTTTTGAGAGCAGTTTTGGCCGAGGTTTTTTGCACATAGGTCATCTTTTCTAGTGCATGCACAAGTTATGTGCTCATGTATGATTGTTGTGTGGGTTACTTCTCATAGAGTTTTCCAGCGTGGTTTTGTGGGTTTTTGCTATTTATGCAAATGTGGATATCGAGTGAGCTAGTTACAGCCTACAGGTAGACATAGGTTTAGAGTGATTTTGGACAGGGTGCAATTGTCCATAGAGCCGCTTGATTGGGAGTGACCAAGCTTTTGGGTAGTTTATGCATGCCTTATGTGGATTTTCTACTGAGACACCAAGTGTCTATTTATGGTCTATGCGGTTTTGGTCAGATTTTTGAGATTTTGCTCAAATTTTAGAGGGAACTCTATTCGTTTTTCTCCAGATTATCGTCATGATTTCTACGTATTTGCAACATACTCTTGATGCTTTAGTGGTCAAAATTTACTCCCACTTTGACAAATATTGAGTTTTGACTCTCACTTTGATAGGTTTTGTCAATTTTGAATACGGATTGATGTTCTTGTACCCACTTTTGCAGGAGTGGAATTTGTGTATGCTCATAATGGCTACATGTTATAGGTAGTGACATATTTTGGTTCTACATGTTACATGTTCAATAGTGACTACCACGACATGGCTTTGTCAGGGAGGACAAAGCTTAGGAAGGGACAAATGCAGAAGCATCCAACACCAGTAGCCATTTTTACCTTCATGCACACATTTTTCCATTTGCTATGTATAGAGCACAGGCTCAATATGAGTTCCAAGTTATATCTATTTATTTACTCTATGTGCTTTGGGCGGTCGGCCATTCATTTTTGAAACCCTACACATATAAATGAATTATAGCTCATGTGAAGGGGGAGAGATCATTGTGAGAAAAACCTAAAGTAGAGAAGGAGAAGAACGAGGCTATGGAGGTCGAGGATTGGAGCCGCATGTACTCTTTTCACAAACCGGTTAATGCATGCAAAGAAGTTGGTCCTAATGCTTATCTCTTGCTTTTTCTTCAAGTTGTGTATTAGTGCCTTGATTTGTGTATATTAAGAACAAAGCACCCTCTAATTTCTTGACTGCCTGTTGTGTGTTTTGTTATGGTATTGTGTGCATGATTAGATTAGTGCGTAGATTAGGATTCATACATATATCACTATAATTGTAACCCCATGAGCTTGGGTGAGCTCATGTTTAGGATGTGCTTACAAGTGTTAGTAGAGAATGCAACGAAGAGCAAGGCATGATTAGCATAAGGTTTAGGTGTGTGTGATACTAATATTTTCCATTAGTTCTCTCTTCTTCCTATCCAATATGGTCTCTCATGATTTTCCACTCTTTTCTTATTACTCTCACACACTCACCCATGTGTGATGCTTCCATTCCCACGAATTGATAATTCTGTTGATTCGTTGGAGCTATGCTACAAGGGAGCCAACATTTGGCGCCAATTTTGGGGATTGATAACCTAAGCTAGTGAGAAGAGGATGTTGAGAATAGAGCAATTTCATTACTAACTTCATCAGTTTTGAGTGTGTCTAACTCAAATCAGTGTGATTTGATTATGTGTGCAAGTAATTGAAGCTAATTTTTTAGTTATGATACCCCAAACCCCCCATTTTTATCCCCAATTTCACTAATTTTTCACAAACCATTACTACTTTTGCTTCATTTCCATGCTAATTTTACTAATGACATGCTAATTGTCACTAATTCTTGAGTAATTCACTAACTTAAGCGCTAACCTTTGAAGTGTAATATATATGTAATTCCCTGTTTGGAGGATGTTTAATGACTTGATCAAGTTTTTTGTGCTAATCCATGCCTAATCTTATGATTTGAGCGATTGATTTTTTGATGTACATTGATTAATTTTGAATCTATTTGGTGGTGCATGCAAGTGTGTGCAATGATGTATCGTCACGTGGAGCAAGGAATGGCTTGGAATGTGCTAGCAATTTAAGTGCACTAACTTGCTCATTTGAATTCTTGATTGGTTAAGGTGGCTCCAATGTGTGCTAATCATTTGCTAAAATTAGGTGTGTAAATCAAGTCACACTTTGTGCATAATTTGATTGAATTGGATTGAAATTGGTGGTCAATTTTGACTAATGAATCATGTGTGTGTCAAGATTAAGCCTAATTTCTAGCAAGAATTCATGTGTGTAAAAAGATCAATGTGTGTGAAATGCAAGAAAAAGGTTAAAAAGTGCCATAAATTCAAGTGTGCGTGAACCTAATCTTAAGTGTGTGCATGCATAGAAATTAAAGGAATTGATTATATGTGAGTTTGCAATCATTCAATTGATGTGTATGTTAGGCACATCCAATTATTGGATATGCCTATTTGCCAAAAAAATTGGACGAAAATTAAGTGTATGTGTCCATGTAAGACTCTTGATTTTCAATTATTGATGGGGTCAATTGAGACACAGAAATGATTTTTGACTGTTGAAATATGTGTGAAATCATTAGGGATAGGCCTGATTGCATTGCCAATTGAGCCAAATTTGAACTTTTGTGCTTAATTTTGGAGTGTGTGCATTGCTTGATTATGACAAATTAGGATTAATTTTTGAGAAATTAAGCATGCATGCGCTCATCTATGCTTGAGCAAGTATGAAATTGGAGCATTTCAAGGTAAAATTGATGGATTAATTGCGTAATTTTTTGGTCTAAATTTGGGTGTGCATGCCAATCAATGGCATGTGCAATCCAATACATGAATGAATAATTGGTACTTTTTACCAATTATGATGATGGATTGGCCAAATAGTTGATTTGTGTATCACAAACTGGCTTGAGGAATGAGATAGATCACTCAATTGATGTTCAATTGTGGAGATTTTAGTGTATTGCCATGCTAATGATTGATCAATGTGATGAACAAGGAATGAGGTGTGTGTAATTGTACCCTAAATTCACTCATGTCTAGCCAAATGACAAATTCAATTGGATTTGGATGATTTTTTAATGGGACATGAGCAACTCAAAATTGCAATGATTGAAAATTGTATTTGGATTGGCCAATGAGAATTTGATCACTCAATTTCCATGTATACAATGTTTGATCCACAAGTCAAATTGTTTTTCAAGCTTGCATAATGATTTGATTGGAGATATGTATGTCCTAATTAATTTGCCTATGCACTATACATTGGATTTGAGTTTTCGTGTGTTGCCATTATGATTAGCGCTTAATCAATTGAATATGGCATGATAATGAAGAAATTGGCAACATCTGTGTGGAATCAATTTGAATTTTGTGTGATAACTTGGCAATTAAGAAAACGATGAAATTTTTTTGTGTTCAATAAAATTCATCTATTGTGCTCTTTTGCTCGCCTTGTTGACACATTAGACAAACACATCTTAGCTCTCTTTGAGTCTTTGATCTCTTTTCCTTCTTACAACTCATGAACAAGCCCTTACACATGTCCCTATAGTCACATCTTGCATTTTCTCTCGCTGCCCGGTGCGAATTCCCCCCAAGAGATTTTGTTTCAAAGATCAATTACAATTTCAATTTTGTCCTTTTCCTACTCGTTGATGCATGCTTGAGGCATGTCAACACACATTTGAACTATTTGAGTGAGCCTTGATGCCACCTTGAACACGCCAATCCACATGCACCACCCTCGATCGTGGACCTTGTAAGCACTACCCCACCCATGTTTAGTGCATGACCCATTACACCCATTGGTGCAACCAAAAAGTGTCGATGCCAGAAAGCGTGGAAAGCAGTGTCAAAGGTGCTTATAGAAGTGTGCTAGAATGTCAAAGCATGTGTGAAGATCTAGCATGGACAAAAGAGTTCTTGATGTGCATAACTTATTGGGCTATGTGGATCAAGACAGAGATTAGATGCTTTAAAGAAGGTTCTTCATGTGAAAAGCCTCTTGGGACATGTAAGGCAAGTTGAGAAGTGAAGGCTATGTGGTGAGTGGTGAAAAGGAAAGTGGGTGAGTGACTTAACTTTCCTGCATGAGGAGGGCCGAAAATTTCTATTCTGTAAAATTTTTGCAAATCTCGTTTGTTCTAAAAACGGCATTCGTGGCTAAAGGAAAAGTACGTTCCGAACAATTTTTGTGTTTCATGAACATAGTCTAATTTCACACCATTTGGAAGACATTTAGTTTTTGTAACCTGCTACTTTTTAGGTTGCGGGCAGGACAGAGAAGGAGACAAAGCTCTAAGAGAGCCTTTTTGTGTATGCTCCACCATAGCCAATCACTTGAGAAAGAAGCAAGCTTCAATTGCATTGTCTCTAGTGTTGTCTACCCCATCCCTTATTCTCTTCTCTCTTGCGCAAAGGCATCGGCATGTGTAGGCTATGTATGAGCCCCTTGAGCCAATTGGTGTGTGTGCAGAGAGAGAGATAGATGAGAATGAGAGAGAGAGAGAGAGAGAGAGAGAGAGAGAGAGGTTTTGTGTGTGGTTGAGAATTGAGAAGCAATTACGACGATTGGTATGAAATAAACTGTGCTTTTGTGTGCGATTGTGTGCGTGGGTGTGTGTAGATGAGTGATTGTTCGCTGTGTTTTTTTAGAGGATCAGGGTGTTATGATTCCATCTTATCTATAGAGAGACGCGTGTGTGTGTGAGGTGTGTTTTTACTTTCCCCCCTTCCATCTTCTAGTGCCTCCACTAAAAAGCATTTGATTGCTCCTTGGTTGAAGAAAAAGAGGTTTTGAAGATTCTACACAGACAGATTTTGAAGAGTAGGTTCTACTGAAGAGACGTGGTCAGGATTTCAAGTTTTCACTGGAATTGAAGATGTGGAAACATGGCTACCGGATTATGGACTATTTTTGCTAGTGTACAAATTGTCAAGAGAAGAAGGTACAATTCAAGTTTTTTTGCTCTTAGTTCGTGGTAAAGTAAAGAAGTGATACGACAGATTACATGATGAGGAAAAGCTAAATTGGGTGACCTTGGAAGTGGCCTTTCGGTGCAAGTTTGTGGCGGGTGCGCAACTAGAAGAGGTAAAGCAAAAGATGGATGGTGTGAAGCAAAGCTTGGATCGTAATTTTCAAGCATTTGAGTGGGAGTTCGAAGCCCTTTGGAAATAGCTTATCAAGGTAACTAGTGCAGAAAAGATAGATATTTAAAAGCTAAGTAAGTTTATGGATTGCTTGCATGAGGATGTTCGTGACAAAGCGATGATGTTTGCAAGAGGTAGGATAGAGAAGGAGACAAAGCTCTGAGAGAAACTTTTTGTATATACTCCACCATAGACAATCAATTGGGAAAGAAGCAATGTTTTGATTGCATCGTCTATGGTGTTGTCTCCCCCATCCCTTCTTCTCTTCTCTTCTCTCGTGAAAAGGTGTTGGCATGTGTATGCTATGTGTGTGTCCCTTGAGCCAATTGGTGTGTGTGCAAAGAGAGAGAGAGAGAGAGAGAGAGAGAGAGAGAGAGAGAGAGAGAGAGAGAGAGGTCTTGTGTGTGTGGTTGAGAATTGAGAAGCGATTACGATGATTAGTATGCAATAAGCTGTGCTTTTGTGTGATTTGTGCGCTTGGGTGTGTGTAGAGGAGTGGTTGCAATGAATTTTTGTTGTTCGATGTGTTCTTTTCACAGGATTGGGGTGCGGTGATCCATCTAAGCTAGAGGCATGTGTGTATTATCGGGTGTGTTTTCCCTTTCCTCCCTTTCACCGCCATTCATTGGAAAGCATTGAATCCTCAGGACACACACATTGTTGTGCATTGCTTCTGCTACAAGTTTCACAAGCCCAATCACGGTGATGTCAACTGCTACCTGTGGGCCCATGCTTGAATATGCACACACACTCCTGAATTCACAACACACCTCGCTATGGAGCCCATGATGGCCACTTGCAATCTGTTAGTTGTATATGCAACTTCGAGTCTATTGCTACCTTGCTACCAATTATGGCATATCAACTTTGTCTCTTGCTAATTGGTTGGCTTAACCTAAAAAGCTAAAACAAGCATCCATTAATGTTGTTTACAGTACTTGTTATAGTAACAAGTCTTACTAGATACTTGACAATTTTTGGCCACTGAAGATGTTTTTGATACCACATGCTTGAAATGGGCCATTAAACAAATTTGATTCACACATAGGGACTTTATCGCGACACATTATTAGGAAAGAAGGCACCAATGTGAGTCCCAAAGACACATATTCTCCACATATGGAAATATGTCTTGTATTGTAATATTAGTGAATTTGATATCCATCAAGTACAAAAAGTATCTATGTGTGAAAGTAATTGGAAACACTCAGTGATAAGAGTTGTTAAGTATGGAGCCTGATTTACCCCTTGTAATTTTATGTGGTAAAAACACACATTTGTAAGGCCCCCATTATGAGGAGAAGCCATCGTGCGTGAAAAAAATTAACTCGTCGAAAAATAAAATCACTCATCGGAAACCAAAATTTTAACGCCCAGCCTCGAGCCGGAATATTTCTTTTCGTCGGAATATTATGGCCAGACGACGGTCGAAAAGTGGTCGGAAAACGATCGGTCCGTTGGCCGATTGGCCGGTAGTCAATGGCCGGTGGCCGAATTCAAAAGTGGACTTGTCTTCTCAAGGGCGACCACACATGGACGGATTGGAGGGTCCGATTTGGACTTATCTACATAAGGGCGGCTACACATGGCTGCCTCTCATGAGAGAGAACAACCCTTTTGGCCTATAAAAGGAGGCCATTTCTACACACATTTCATAGTGAGAAGTTGATGCAACAAGGTGAGTGTGAAGTGGTGAGAGTGAAGCAAGGCGGGAGCTCTACTAAGGGTATAATCCCTTTGTAAACTACTTCTTGTTTTGAAGCTGCTTTCCCGTGGACGTTGTGAAGGATTGGGGGGCTGGCCTCTACAACACCTCAAACCAACACCAAGAAAAGAGGATGAAGAGTATAGCTCTCTCGAGATAATATGGGCTGATCTTCTCTCACTAATTTTCTCAATTTCACACACACTCAACCTCGACTAGCCTCGACTAGCTCCGACTAGCTTCCCTCTACACCGCTACAACTCCCACTACACTCCATTGCATTCAAAGACACCAAGGAAGCAATAAAATCAAGGAAAAAAGTGAGAAAAAAACCATGGAAATCTCTGCACTTTTGACCATAACTCAAAGAGCTTCACTTCTTTTCAAACGCCCTTCCATGTGCTAGTAGGGCTTCCATAGGCGCTCCCATATATACACATAGCTTGACCAAAACCCACTCAAATCAAGCTTAATTTGAAAATCCACAAAGTTCAGCAAAAAAAATAAAAAAGGTGATGGAAAACTTGGGGGAAACCTTGCCCTTTGATATATGTACAAGCAAGGCATTGCAGCACATAGTTTACCCTCGACTAGCTGCACCAGAAGGAGCTGCACACACCATAGCCACCATACCTCAAAACAAGATGAAGAGAGGTCAATATGCAGAGCTAAGAACCCACTTTCATCAGCCCATTGAGGAGAGACACACTCTCAACTCACCACATCGGGCCCTCGACTAGCAAGACAGGCTGCTCTGCTCCCAAACGCCTGTATCCCTCGCGGCAATCAGGGCTTCTTGCTGCTAGATCTTCCTCATTCAAATCCCCCACTCACTCACGAACTCAAGCTGATAAAAACTCCGTTTTTTTCATATTTTTGAAGTAATAAGTGACTCTTTCAAGTCTCAACACGTCTATGTACAAAAACAGCAAAACTATGCACCCCGCACAACTGGCCCGCATGCGTAGAGACAGCTGGCACACACCGCCTTTGTACACTTTGTACAAGCATGATTTATTTACATATAAGGGACCCAAAAGCATTAAAAAACCCTTTCCAAAGTCTTTGGGGTGGCTTGCATCATTCTGTAAAAACACGTCACATATTGCCCCCCCAACAAGCATGGAACACTTTCAAGTGTTTCATGTACATTTCTTGCTTCATCACATGATTCTGGTCACATAAGGCCTGATTCGGATACCATTGACTCTTGCCTTATGCATCTTTCCATCCAAGTCCTTGAGCTGATAGCTTCCATTATCATACACCTTATGCACCACAAAAGGACCTTCCCACTTTGCCTTGAACTTTGTTTGAAAGGTATTGTCCAAAGCACTATTATACCTCATAACCAACATGCCTTCACATAGCCCTTTTTCCTTTATCTTTTCATTGAATACATCAGCCCTTCTTCTTCCCAAGTCTTCATAGTATCTAATGGCACTTTCTCTATCCAACAAGAGGCTATGCATAGATGCCAGTCTCTCTTTTACATGCTCTTCCTCAACCAAACTATGCTTCAAAATGAACTCCAATGAAGGAAGCATCACATTAATCGGCATAACACACTCTTCTCCATACACCAAATGAAATGGAGTGAATCCCGTGGATGATTTTTGAGTCACTCTACATGCCCACAATGCCCTCTCCAAATACATATCCCAATCTTTTGGATGTTCTTCCACAAGCTTGAACAATATCTTCTGTAAAACTCCATTGAATGCCTCCACCAACCCATTGCATTGTGGATGATAAGGAGTAGCATACCTATGTTTGATCTCCAATTTCTCCACCAATTCAGTGATAAGATCACTCCTAAACTCTTTCCCTTGATCACTTACAAGCTCCAACGGCACTCCAAATCTACAACATATGCAATCAAAGATAAAGCTGCATACATCTTTGCTTGTAGCCCCTCTACTAGCCTTTGCTTCTGGCCATCTTGTCATATAATCCACTGCACTAAGTATGTAGTGCTTCCCATTTCTAGTGCCTGGAAGAGGACCAATTACATCCACACCCCACTTCTCAAAAGGTCCATAGCTTACAATGTGTCTCAAAGGCTCAGGCATCAGCTTTCTCTTTTGATATATTTGGCACTCGTGACAGCTTCTACACCAATGCACAACATCCCTATTCATACTTGGCCACATAAGTTGAGCATTCAATACTTTCCTTCTTGTAATTTCCACTCCAAAATGGCCTCCACATCCTTCCTCATGACATGCTTTTAAGCAATCAAAAACTTCATCATGGTAGAGAACTCTTCTCATGACACCATCAGCCCCCTTGTGATACATTTGCTCTCCAATCAAGACATACCTCATAGCTCTTCGTGTGATTGCATGCCTTTGTTGAGAAGACAATCCCTTTCTTGCAAAACCCGTTTGCAACACATGCTCTTCCTCATGGAGGGATTCCCTTCCAAGATACCTTGGCTCTCTAATTATCACCGCATGCACATCCTTTGTGAGCACCTGTTCCGCCAACTCATGAGCCCTTACATTCATATTTCGTGGTACATGCCATATTTGAAAGGAAGTAAAAGAATTTAACAACTTTCTCACTTTGAAAAACCAGCCCTTCATGCCTTCTTGATTTACCTTCCAGGTACCTTGAACTTGCCGCACAATCAACATAGAATCACCTTTGATTAAAAGCCTCCTTACATGTCTTTTGACACATTCTTCCAGGCCCAAATAGAGGCTTGCATACTCAACCTCATTATTACTCTTTACATCCACTTCTTGGCTTCCAAACCAGCACTCAATGCCATTTTTATCCACAAATACATAGCCAATAGTGCCCTTATTAATGCTCCTTTTGAAAGCCCCGTCAAAGTATAAGATACCCTCTACATCCTGAAGCTCCACATGCATAGTTGGACTTGGTGCTATCTTCTTTTCCAAATCCTTCTTCAACTCACTCCTTGCATGAATCTCTTTAAAAGTGAGCATATCCGCCATATTTGCTCTCACACTATCCTCCTTAGTAAAGCTCATGTCAAATTGTTGCAAGCTAAGTATCCACTTTTGCAATTTAGGACTATCCCCAGGATACCTTAGTGCATGAGGCAATAAACTACATGATGTTAACACCACAAAAGGCTTACAAATAAGATAAGATTTCAGCCTTTTTGTTGCATATACCAATGCCCAAACCAATTGCTCGATCTCATGCCAAAATTTTTGTGCATCATTCTTCACTTTGCTTATGTAGTAAACCGGCCTCATATAAGATTGATTTTTTCCTTTTTGCATCAATACTGCACCAATAGCATGCTCACCCACGCTCAAGCTCAAATAAAACATTTCATCCCAACAAGGAGGCATCATCAAAGGTAATGTAGATAGCTTTTCCTTGACGTCCTCACAAGCTGTTTGCTCATGCTCAGTCCAAAGAAAAGGGTCTTTTTGTGTTGCTTCTTGCAAAGGGTGCACATATTCAGCAAGTATACAAAAAGACCTTGACAAGTACCTTAGTTTTTGTACAAAACTCATCAATTCCTTTGTACTTTTAGGACTCTACATCATAAGCAAACACTCCACTTTTGCAAGATCTGGAGCTATCCCATTCTCACTTACCTCATGGCCAAGAAGTATCACTCTAGCTCTTGCAATTTTACATTTCAAAGGATTGAGTTGACCCCCATCATCATCAATTCTTTTAAACACCATATCAAGATTTTTCACATGAAGCATTCTATCACTGTAAAAACAAAAATCATCTATAAAAACTTTTACAAAGCTTCCAAGGTAAGGCCCCAATACTTTGTCCATCCAACTTTGGAAGCTTGCATAAGAATTCATCAAGCCAAAGGGAATCACCCTATAGCAAAACACTCCCCATGGGGTCAAAAATCTGGTCTTCTTTTGATCTTCATATGCAATCCCAATTTGAAAATACCCACTAAACCCATCACATACCGAATATCTCTCATGACCTGCAACAGTGTCCAAAATCTCATCCTGAAAGGGAAGGGGATAGTGATGCCGCTTTGTTGCCGCATTCAATGGCTTATAGTCCACACATATTCTCCATTTATTTCCCTTTTTTGGAACTATAGCCACAGGGGAAACCCATTCTGCATCATCCACAAGGTAGATAAAACCAGCTTGCAAAAGCTTACTCACCTCTATCTCGAATACCTTTCGTTGAATGGTGCCCAATCTCCTTAGCTTTTGAGCAACAAGCTTTGCACCTTCTTTAAGATTTATTTCATGAACAACACTCTTTGTTCCCCTCATTTGAGCATAATCTTTGGCAAACAACTTGGGATACTTATCAAACAATGCGTCATATGCTTCTCTCTCACGACTAGTCAGGTCACCTGCAAGCATATCCATTAATTCAGCTTTTGGTACATTCGGCTCATGATCAGCCCTGTGGTCATTTTCTGATCTCATAGAATTCCCTTTATCACAATTTTCATCATATACATGTATCCCACAAATATCTACATCAAGATCAAGAAGACTTTGATCATAAACCTCATCGTCAGTACATGTAAGGATGCATTAGAAGAACTGTCACACATGTCATAAGTGGATGGCGATAAATCTTGATGCATAGCTGGTTCATCATCAATTTATAGCACCTTACATGTTTTCATATCATATCTAATCCTCTTCTCTTTAGGCCTGTCCACAAAGAGGTCAATACATCCCCTGTACCAGTCCTGCCGTGACCTCATAGCAATCAACCGAGGTCTACCCAATATAACTGGATATGCCCCAAGCTTTACAGGCATCACATGAATGTCCATGACAGCCCTTTGACCCAAAACATTAAGCTCCAAGTCATGAATAACTCCCAAGAATTTCACTCTACTACTATTTGCCATCTTCACACTGAACAAGGATTTGCCTGTGAGCTGCAATCCCAATTGCTGCATTGTTTCCTCTGTCATAACGCACACTTGGGCTCCACCATCCATGTACGCCTTATTCACCCTCCTTTCATGTATCCAAGCATCAAACACAGGCAAAACATCAGTAACTTTATGAAGCTGCACTACATGTGCATTGCGTGTCTTTACCTTCACCCTTCTAACACTAGCTAGTTTATGCCAGTGCCTTCTCATACTTAAGCTCAAATGCAAGAGTTGCCCATATGATATGTCGGCCCTCTTGTTCTTCAAGTCTTCTAAGAGATTGTATGCTGATTGACCCTTCCCAAGCTGAAAATCATCCATGCCTATCTTCCTTCTTCTTGCCCTTACCTTTGCTTGCTTACTACTTTCAGCCTCTTCCATAGGTGCCTTGCCTTTATCTACATCTCTCCTTGGCTTTGTCCTTGCTCTTTACTCTTTGAAAAGGCCTTCACTCCCTGATTTTTGTGCCCTTGTTCTCTTATTTGCAAAGACATCAACCTCATCATCTTCATCTCCCTCCTCAACTGCCTCCAAAATTCCTACGTTAAATTGTGGAGGTGCTTGAGCTTGATTTTGTCCTTGTTGTTGTGCAAGTCCTTGACCTTGGAGAGGTTGCACATTTCCATTTACATTGCCTTCATTACCTATTTGTCTTTGTATGATAGGATATATACCTCCTGGCTCTCTCCTTGGTTGATTGCAATTGGGAGATATATGCCCTCTCTCCCCACAATTGTAACACATCACATTATCACCTCTATTCCTTTGAGGCCGTTCTCCTTGAGGTCTTCTTACTTGTTGTTGGATAGCTTGCATAGCAAGGTTGAGGTTTCCTATTTGCTCTGTCAATCTTTGAATGTCTTGGTGAAAGGATTCCTGTCCTCTATTGTCCACTCTTGGAGCTTCTACATGGATTTCCCTTTCAACATGCATATCCAAAGGCAAAGGCTCGACCACATTATTTGTTGATACATAACCATCCCTTTGATGTACATTTTCTTCTCTTTCCCTATTTGCCATTTCATGCCTTCTCACCTTCTTTTTCCATTGCTCTCTAGCAACCTTTACTGCCTCATTGTAGGTCCCTGGGTCCTTGAGCTCCACCTTGTCTCTAATGATTTGATGTAAGACAACCACAAACCTATCTTTCTTCAAGAAATTAGGGGGCATTTTATTCTCTTCAAGTCCCTTTATGATCTTTCTCCAACAAGCTTCAAACCTGTTTATGTGCACATTGATGTCTTCATGTTCTCCTTGTTGCAGCTTGCTTAGCTCTCTCCACAAATACTCAGGATCATCCTCCTTCTCAAACTCTTCTCTCAAGGCATGAGAAAGAAGATTCCAATCTCCCTTTACACCACCTTCAAGCCTATCTTCATACCATTCACGTGCTTCACCTTCAAGTAGCAAACTCACCAAACATACCTTGAATGCACCATCGTCCCTATTGCTCTTCAATGCAATCAATTCGATCCTTCGGATGAACTTGTCCACATATTCTCCTTTCCCACCCTTGAAGACTTCATACCCATCTCCCGCCATAGTCCTTGAGTTGATCTTCAAATGGATGCCAATCTGTAGATCAAAACCCTATTAGAAGGATTCTCTTCTCCTCCGTGGGGGCACCAGTTTATGTGAAGGATTGGGGGGCTGGCCTCTACAACACCTCAAACCAACACCAAGAAAAGAGGATAAAGAGTATAGCTCTCTCGAGATAATATGGGCTGATCTTCTCTCACTAATTTTCTCAATTTCACACACACTCAACCTCGACTAGCCTCGACTAGCTCCGACTAGCTTCCCTCTACACCGCTACAACTCCCACTACACGCCATTGCATTCAAAGACACCAAGGAAGCAATAAAATCAAGGAAAAAAGTGAGAAAAAAACCATGGAAATCTCTGCACTTTTGACCATAACTCAAAGAGCTTCACTTCTTTTCAAACGCCCTTCCATGTGTTAGTAGGGCTTCCATAGGCGCTCCCATATATACACATAGCTTGACCAAAACCCACTCAAATCAAGATTAATTTGAAAATCCACAAAGTTCAGAAAAAAAAATAAAAAAAGGTGATGGAAAACTTGGGGGAAACCTTGCCCTTTGATATATATACAAGCAAGGCATTGCAGCACATAGTTTACCCTCGACTAGCTGCACCAGAAGGAGCTGCAGACACCATAGCCACCATACCTCAAAACAAGATGAAGAGCGGTCAATATGCAGAGCTAAGCACCCACTTTCATCAGCCCATTGAGGAGAGACACACTCTCAACTCACCACATAGGGCCCTCGACTAGCAAGACAGACTGCTCTACTCCCAAACGCCTCTATCCCTCGCGGCAATCAGGGCTTCTTGCTGCTAGATCTTCCTCATTCAAATCCCCCACTCACTCATGACCTCAAGCTGATAAAAACTCCGTTTTTTTATATTTTTCAAGTACTAAGTGACTCTTTCAAGTCTCAACACGTCTATGTACAAAAACAGCAAAACTATGCACCCCGCACAACTGGTCCGCATGCGTAGAGACAGCTGGCACACACCGCCTTTGTACACTTTGTACAAGCATGCTTTATTTACATATAAGGGACCCAAAAGCATTAAAAAACCCTTTCCAAAGTCTTTGGGGTGGCTTGCATCATTCCGTAAAAACACGTCACAACGTAGCCCACATAGGGTGAACCACGTATATCGTGTGTACTCTCTCTCTCTCTCTCTCTACTCTATAATCTCTTGTGTGTGAAATCTATCTCTCTCCATTAAGTAATCTACTCAAATATCTATTTAGCTACGTCTTATTTCCTAACAACTGGTATGAGAGCAAGGTTTGCTCGTAGCTAACTTATCTCAAGGAAAGGATTCCTTGAATTGAGTGGGAGTTATGGCGGAGGAAGGGAAGCTCAAGATTGAGAAGTTCAACGGCAAAAACTATCAACATTGGAAGATGCAGATTGAAGACTATCTCTACTAGAAGGACCTCTATTTGCCACTAGGCGGTCTTTCAAAGAAGCCTGCAACGATGGCATATGAAGCATGGATTGTCCTTGATTGAAATGCACTGGGAACAATCCGGTTAAGCTTGGCGTCAACGGTGGCCTTCAATGTTTCGAAGATGAAGACTGAGGAGGACTTGATGAAGTCACTTGATGACTTCTACGAGAAACCATCGGTATCCAATAAGGTATTTCTCACGAACCGCTTGTTCAATCTAAAGATGGCTGAGAATGGTTCAGTTGCAGAACACCTAAATGACTTTAACACAAACATAAGTCAACTTCGATCGGTGAAAATCAATTTCGATGACAAAGTGCGCTAAGCGAGGAAATGCGAAGGAGAAGCATAGGAAAATGATCAAGTGATGCACTATCAGTGGAAACAAGAGGAAGGCCTAAAGAGAGGTTCAAAAACCAAAAGGGTCGTGATTGCTCAAGACGGAGCAAGTCACGCACAAAGTCAGTTCTTGAATGTTGGAACTGCGGCAAGAAGAGCCACGTCAAGAAGGATTGTTGGTCCAAGAAGAAGAAGGAGACTGAGTCTCAAGACAACAAGCCAACATCGGAGGCCAATGTGGCAGGTAAAGTAGAGCAAGCTGCTCTAATTCTTTCATTAGACAATGTGTCTAATTCCTGGATAGTAGATTCCGGGGCTTCATTCCATGCGACACCACACAAGCAACATTTCCAAGATTACACCAAAGGTAATTTTGGGTATGTATACTTGGGAGATGATGAAGCTTGTGAGATTGTTGCCTAACAAAGGTACAGTTTCTGTCAAAACTGCTAACGAAAATGAATGGAAGCTTAAAGATGTTAGGCATGTTCCTTCTCTTCGCAAAAAATTGATCTCTACAAGACAATTGGATGATGAAGGTCACAATATTGCATTCGGAAACAAACGGTGGAAGATCTCAAAGGGATCTTTGGTGGTTGCCAAGGGAGAAAAGGTCGGTACACTTTACTTGTGTACTGTTAGCACGCAACCTTCATCTTGTCCAGCAACTACAAAGGTGGCAGTGGAGTGTGGCACTACCGGCTTGGGCATATGAGTGCCAAAGGAATGCAAATCCTTCAAACAAAGAAGCTTCTACTAGGTTTGAAAGAAGTGGACTTAGAGTTCTGTGAAGATTGTGTTTATGGTAAACAAAAGAGGGTAAAATTTCAAAAATCAGGAACTGAAAGAAAAAATAAAAAACTTGAGTTGGTTCGTTCTGATGTTTGGGGTCCGGCAAGTACACCATCACTTGGTGGCTCATTGTACTATGTAACATTCATAGACGATGCGACTAGAAAAACATGGGTGTACTCTCTCTCTCTCTCTCTCTCTCTCTACTCTATAATCTCTTGTGTGTGAAATCTATCTCTCTCCATTAAGTAATCTACTCAAATATCGATTTAGCTACGTCTTATTTCCTAACAAGAGTGAGAGGGACCCCCGTAAACCTTGCTCCACAGTGGCTAAACCAAACTTCATGAGTTCTTAAACCATGTTGTACACCTTGTGAGACTGACAACACGTGCAAAAAATGATCCATAGTTTGTAGGCCTAGAACTATCTTAAGAGAGTGGGCCACTAAAAGACGATAATTGCTAGCTCGTAGCTATCCACAATCATGTCACTTGCATTAGAACAAGTTTTGCAACACTATCGTGAAACCTAAAAAACCCTTGGTTTTATTTTGTCCAAGAACCCTTGCTTTTTCCGTGGCAACCTAAAACTCTTTGTCAAATTCCAAAAGTATACTACTTTAACCACTAGGTAGATGGATACCATCAAAGCTTACACTGCTACCAATAGTGACTTGAAAGAACAAGTGTGAAGGGTCCATTAAGTGATCAGTAGCACTTGATGAGTGGTTTGAAAGTCACAAGCTAGGTCGTACCCAAAAAATGGTGCTCCTATAAAGACAATCGGTTCAATAGACTAAGCAGGAGATCCTCTTAATCTTATTCACAATTGGATCATCAAAGAAACAATATCTTTTCATTGAAAGGAGAGAAAGTTTCTTAAAATCCAAAAAAAGTGGTTACACTAGTTATTCTTTGGTTTTTTTAAAAAGACATGCCTTGCATAGATCTAAGAGAGATTTCTGATGATAATAACTCAATCATGTATGTGTGAATTCAAGTCCATAGCTATAATGGAAATAAGAGATTACCTACCTTGAGGCTCTCTTAGGGGAGTCATGTTGTCATGTGAACTAGTTGCTTGATAGCTAGGCCATGCTTGCTTGCACCAAAGATATATATGATGCAACCTTATGTAGCGAGGACAAGCAAATATACCAACTTTAATGGCTATTGAATATTTTGAAATAATCCTATGGATACCATAAAAAATAAAATATCCTAGATTGAGTATCCAACATCATACATAAAAACTCATTGTGTGGAATTAATTCCATTGTACTAGCACGCCTTACATGCAGATCAACATAAATAAATGGATAAGTCCTTGGATACTATGACGGCCTTTATTGGTTTTAGCCGATATTCTGAAGTGCCTTGCACTATCTAGAATCAACATTTATAATTCAAGTATAATTCAACCTTGTCGGACGCAAAATGTGATCCATATCCCAAGAATGCTAATTTCCCATTGAGCTTGTGGTGCCATGTCATAGATCCTAAGTCAACGAGCAGGGCATGGGCATGCGATAGAAGCTTTGCTTACCATCATGACCTTTAAAGCTAGGGCTTTTGATGCATCTTACATAGAAGCCAACAGCTCATATCCTTACATCTTCTCCAAGCTATGTGTGCATCCCTACAACCCTATTTTTAACAAAAGACGACATTCCGGACAGGAAGCTTCTCAACTAGTTTTCGTGCTTTCTCAAGCCGTATCTGAAGTGCCCCATAGATGGCGTATATTCCCGCAATCAATGCACTGCAGGAGACGAAATTCGGGAGTAGAAGCTCTGCAAGCACGTTTTGTGCTTTATGAGGTGCACTACATTCAGTATACGTATCAACCAACGCATTGCCAAGCACTACAACTTTTTGAAAAAGCCCTAGCTGAAGTGTCCGACATTTTGCGTACGTATCAACGAAGGCGGTGCCAAGCACGCCATCTCTTTTACAAAGCAGCTTGGATCGAGCCACATGCCTGCAAGATGCATACGTAGGTGATAGCATCTGGAGAAAGGCCTTCTCTTCACACCTGTTCAAAACAATGCATAGCTTCCTGGCCCGGCTGTTGTCGGGCATATCCTGCGATTAGTGCATTCCAAAAGACCACATCCCGCACAGGAGCACCACATTTGGCGTACATATGAACCAAGGCATTGGCAGGCCCAGCAGGTTTCTGCCACTAACAATATCAAAGCGAAATTTTAAGCCCATATCAGCATCTTGCGTACACACACATGGCTTCAAGATGCAGGCATGTGTGATTGCTTCTGCAGAGAGGCTCTCGCTTCGGATCCATTGAAAACAACCAGAGATTTCTAGCCCAGCTCTTGATGCGCTTATCCCGCAATCAATGCACTGAGGCGATAAGCTCCTCAAGTTCATTTTGTGCTTTCTGAAGTGCACCACACTCACGTATTGACCAAGGCATTCCCAAGCATGACAAGTTTTATAAACAACCCTTGCTGAAGTGTCCCACATTTGCCATCATATTGACCAAGGCAGTGCCAAGCACGCCATCTCTTTTCTAGAGCAATTTGCATAGAGTGACATGCCTGCAAGATGCACACGTAGGTGATAGCGTCTGGACAAAGGCCTTCGCTTTCCACATGTTGAAAACAGTCTAGAGCTTGCTGGCCCGGCTGTTGTTGGGCATATCCTGTAGTCAATGCGTTCCAAAAGACGATATCCCGCACAGGAGCACCACATCTGGCATACATATCGACCAAGGCATTGCCAAGCATGGCAGTTTTTGCAATGGCCTCTTACTAACAATATCAGAGTGAACTTTTAAGCCCAAACCACCGTCTTGTGTGCTTTCAAGATGGATGCTTATGTGGTTGCATCTGGAGGGAGGCCTTCTCTTTGCACCTGCTGAAAACAGTCTAGAGCTTGCTGGCTCGGCCGTTGTTGGGCATATCCCCCAATCAGTGCATTCGAAGAGACGACATTCTGGACAGGAAGCTTCTCAAGTAGTTTTTGTGCTTTCTCAAGCCGTATATGAAGTGCCCCATAGTTGGCGTATATTCCTACAATCAATGCATTGCAGGAGACGGCATTCGGGAGTAGAAGCTTTGCAAGCACGTTTTGTGCTTTCTGAAGTGCACTACAATCAACATACGTATCAACCAACGCATTGCCAAGCATTACAAATTTTTGAAAAAGCCTTAGCTGAAGTGTCCCACATTTTGCGTACGTATCAACGAAGGCGGTGCCAAGCACGCCATCTCTTTTACAGAGCATCTTGCATCGAGCCACATGCCTGCAAGATGCATAGGTAGGTGATAGCATCTAGAGAAAGGCCCTCGCTTCACACCTGTTCAAAACAATGCATAGCTTCCTGGCCGGCTGTTGTCGAGCATATCCTGCGATTAGTGCATTCCAAAAGACGACATCCGGGATAGGAGCACCACATTTGGCGTACATATGAACCAAGGCATTGGCAGGCCCAGCAGGTTTCTGCCACTAACAATATCAAAGCGCAATTTTAAGCCCATATCGGCATATTGCGTACACACACATGGCTTCAAGATGCAGCCATTATCGCCGATTCATAATCTAGATGGACTTTAGTTACAAAACTAGAATATTAATGGCACTGATAGCTTCTTTAACTTCTTGATAATGAAGAAAGAGAGAGAGAGTGTGTGTGTGTGTGTGTGTGTGTGTGTGTGTGTGTGAGAGAGAGAGAGAGAGAGAGAGAGAGAGAGAGAGAGAGAGAGAGAGACTTTCTTTACGGCTTTGTACTGCCCCTTACAAGCTCCCTTGTTTCCGTCCTTTGCGGCTCTCTACCGCCTTATTGGTTCTCCTTCTCCTATTGATGTCACTCTCCCAGCCTCCTGAACAATCTCCCAGGCAACAATGCCTGCCACTCCAAACTACAGCTCATCACCAGCATATCCCACAACCTCTGCATGCGTATTGACATGACTGACATCATCACGAGTCATGCCCGTCTTGCGAGGCACACCTGCAGGAATAATAACAACATCAGCACCCTTCAACGCATCGCTCTTAGCCTCTGCACTTAGTGGCCTCTTTTTCTATGATTTGTTGCAAGAGGATTTTGAATGAGATGTATTTTAGCAAACTCTACTTAGAGCTGCATCCCGCACATGGGCGGTTGCCACGGTGTGGGTTTTCATGATCATTAGTTCATGTGGATGTCTATGGTCGGAACCTTCTCTCGGTATGGTGTCAAGAAGTGCGCAGTGCGACTAGGAAAGCGCCGGGCCTCTGATTGTGAGGATTCGTAGCAAAATCAAGCAAGGCGTAGAGTATTTGAAGCCAAAAACACACTAAAAATGTCATAATAATCAATATCTAATTCTCCTAAATGATTTTCTCATGTTAAACTGATCATTTAATATGGGGAAGTTCCAGGGGAGAAAAAGCTAGAATATTGGTTAAGCTAGCAGACCGGCCATAGTAGGGATCCAAAGGAGGGAAAATAGGGATCCAAAGGGGGGGCCATCTGCAAAAGAGCCATGTGCAACAATGGGCTAAAAAGACCCTAAGGTTCAGCCCATGAACACTTCCAAAATGCTAAGGTTCCAAAATTCAAAGGTTGTGTCCAAAGGTCAACCAAAAAAGTCTTTGCACATCCCTACATAGGAGGGGGCGAGCCTTTCTTGTAGGGGATGAGAGAGAAAGCCACACACACACACACACACAAGATCCCTTTACATAAAGGGAATGAGGGACACATGTCAGCTCCCTAGCCCAGATGCCCACAAGGTGTACCCAATTCCTATTGGATGGCCTTGGAGGTGGACCAATGAGAATTAGGCTAGAGTAAATCAAGTTTAATTAATTTAAAAACACTTAATAAAAGAACCAATGAGAATTAAGTCTCCTAGATGACTATTGGACAGTCTCCCAAGGGGTCCAATGAGCATTCAGTAGCCCAATGGCTTGCCTGATTGCTATTGGCCAAGAGGCAAAGGGGTCCAATGAGAATTTAGTTGAATTATTAAATTACCTAAAGCTCTCTCAAAAGGGGAAAGGGGGACACATGTCAGAAGGCTATCACTTATGTTGCTTAATTGTCATTGGCTTGACTTGGGGAGGTCCAATGAGGGTAGAGCAAGAGCAAATAGCAAGAGGGCTCGCCCAAGAGAGAGAGGGGGCTGATTTTTGCAAGGCATTATCACACACACAGTCTATGTGTGAAGTAAAGAAGACTATCTCTTCCCAAGCTTTAATGGAGAGCTCATCACCTACTCCAAGCTTGTGAGATAGAAGCCTACATCGACACACTCTTGGCATGTGGATCCAAATCCAACCAAGAGCCAAGCTTCAATGCATGCTCATCTCCTCTACCAAGCTAATTACTAAGCTAAGATATGCTAATATGAGTGATTATGTGAGGAGATGTACATCTTTCTCGTAAGATACTCCTTCTTCCTCTCAATCTACTCTCATACCCTGCTAGCTCTCACCATCTTCAAAGGTGTGTGAGGTCTTGGGTCTGAGAACGGGGATAATTAATGTTGTGTTTGCTAACTGTTTTGCTTAGTGCATGAAGCTTTCATCTTCATTGCACTAGCTAGTCTTGAAGGAACACAAAGAATTGTATTGTACAATGTCTCTCTTGCAAGAGAGAAACCATAATACAAAGCCTTTTGGAGGGTAGACCGGCTCCATGCAAATCCGGTCCTCAACTATTGTCAATAGCTTAATTTCTCTCTCTTTGGAAAGTATTGTTCATGCTATCTAACTAGGTGTTATGCTTTTTGTTGCTCTCTCCACCCAAGCACTCTTGTAATTCTCATTAGGAATCTATTCTAATGAAATGCCCACTATGTTCATGCTAATTTCCACTACACACAAGTTTTTAGGCCATTAGATGTTACAAAAAAAGAACAAAATTCCACTAATGAAAGCTCCACTTTGATGTGTGTGTGTGAAGATTAGGTGTAGCCTCGCTCCTGATTGCAAAGATGCAATCACGCTCATTCGACCCGTTGAAACCCTAAATTACGCTTTGATTCCTCGTTGTGACCATTTCATGAAAGTTTCAGTACTTCATTGGAGAAGCCCAAGTAGTTATTTGAGGAGGGGAAACCCTAATTGGAGGCCTCACAGCCTCAACCATGTAGTGGAAGCAGCACGGGACTGCACTAGCACCCTGTAAAGGAATGGTTGTATCTCCTTGCTCATGTGCCCAATTGAGCTCATTCTTGGCTCTAAAATTTCACACACGACTTAGGCAACGATGGCACCATCATTGATGTGGCATTTTGAGCTATTTTTGACCATTTTAAGGCCATTTTTAGTCATTTTTTGCCCAAAAATGCCCCTTTTTGTTTGTAAAAAGCCCAAACGAGCTAGGAAAAATCCCTAATTCTGTGGAAAAATCCCATTGGACTCAAATTTCATGTTGAATCTCATTTTTCCACTTGGTAAGCACTTTGGACATGTCTTTTATGCCCGTGCATGAAACCTGCTATCTTTGGCCGAGATTGTCCGCATTGAACTTTCTAGGCAAAACGAGTGTGCCACTTCGTTACACTTGATGTTTGTACATTCTTAAAGCAAATTAGGCATGATTTAATGTGTTAAAACACGCAGTGGTGCCACGTCCCCGGTCTTGCCTGCCCGGAAAGGTATGTACACACCTGCAACCATGGCATTCGTTTTCGCATATATCACACTATGTACATTGTAGCATTTGGTCCCACACATCATACACATTAAGACTAAGGTAGATATTCTTATTTTCACATTACGAATGTGCCATGGCACGACATCCACCCCCTCTAAACCTACACATCCTCCGACATGTGCCACACATATCTTGTTGCAGCAAGTTCAGTCTTCATTTAAGTCCACATACATGTCGATTTCATCATCGCTTGCAACAAAATGTAGCGCATCATCCTCTTGTTATTCATCCACATCCATAAAATTTTCATCAGAGCCTTCATTCTGACTTTCTTGTGAATCAAAAGGATTTGTATCACCTCTTCTTTTGAATAAAATGATTCTTTTCCCTGTGATGGGAATCTTCATTTTTGTCCCATCTAATTCATGCAAAGTATAAGTTGCATTCCCATGTACATGCTGAACCACATAAGGACCAAACCATCTCTTTAAAAACTTTCTTATTGTTGAATGTTGGTTGTCAAGACTGCTGTCATACACCAACACCCAATCACCTTCCTCAATAGCTTTAGGTCTGAGCCTATGCCTCTTATCAAATATGTCCTTATTCTTTAACCTTGCTTCTTTCAATCGTGCTACTGCATTCTCAATATCTTGAGGCCTTCTTTCTAATTGTTGTATGCACAAAGCAAGAAGGTCTTCCCTATTCATTCCATCTTCCCAAGGTAATAAATTCCATGTAGGAATTACATCCTCAATTGGCATTATAGGTTTCTTATCATACATCAACTCAAAAGGCATATAACCAGTAACTGGGCTATGAGTTGTACGATCATCCCATAAAGCATAAGGCAATAACCTAGGCCACTCTTGCATTTTATCTCTGCAGGCCTTTGCCAAATCTTTAATGATAGGAGGATGCCCATGCTCCAATTTACCGTTTCCCTTAGGATTATATGCAGTAGTGAGAGCAAGTTTAATGTCCAACCTAGAGAAAAACTCCCTTGCTTTGTCACCATCCAACTCACCCCATTTTCCCAACACAACCATAATGGCTAATTACATCATCCAAGAGGAACTTACATACCCCTTCTGTGTTTTTTGTTCTTAAAGCATGACCTTCAACTTGATTGGAAAGTCTTCTCGTGCAAGAACTATGTATCTCATTTTCTATAAGCCCAATGGCATTGTAACCAGATCTACTACCCACTTGTAATGCATGGCCAATGGGTAAGTAGGGTGCAACCCATCACGATGACGTACATTTGAATACATTTGACAGGTTTCACAGGACTCCACAAAGTGAGATACATCTTTATACATACCTTTCCACCAATACCTCTCTTAGATTTTAGTAAAGGTGGCCCATACACCTCTATGTCCAGCATAAAGACTCATGAAATTTTTTCATAATCTCATTTTGAGCGTCCTTATCATTCACGACTCTCATCGGCATTCCATTTCTTTGTTTTGGACGCTTCCATAAGTACCCATCTTTCAAAAAATATCCATAGGCCTTTCTCCGTATTCTTTTGGACTCTTGATCAGTCCACCCTTCTTGCCTTGTCAAAGTGCTCAGATAGCATCCAATGAGCAACCGATCACCTTGATATAGGTCCTCTGTAAATGACTCAAGTGCATTTGACTGACAAACATGATCACCCTTGGCATGAGAGATATTATAGAACTGTGTGCCTACATCATCGCCCTCGACAACCATGTCTTCTTCATTTTCATACCTTGCTCTTGAAAGCATATTCGCAACTGGATTTTCTTTCCCTGCAATATGCTTAAATTCTGGATTTAAGGACTTTATGTAGGCAATCCATCTCAACATAGCAATGTTAGAAGTTGAGCAGCTGTGTGATCATTCCAAGAGGTAGACAATCAGTCTCCACAATTACATTTGCTCCAATCAAATGCTCTTTGTCACATTTCAGTGCTGTGACTACTCCCCATAACTCTCTTTTACCTGTGGATAGTTGTATTGAGCACTTAGGACTTTTGCTCCAAATCTCACCACATATCGCTTGCCATCATCATCATCTTGCCCAATTGCCCATCCAATTCCTGTGGGGCTAGTATCCACTATCACAATTACATATCTTCCACATTCATAGTTTGCTTTCCTCAAAGTTGGAGACATAAGCAACAACTTTTTTAATTTTTTCATGGCATGTGTATGCATTTCTTCCTATTGAAACTTTTGGTTCTTTCTCAAAAGTCGATACAAAGGCTTTGCTACATGTGCATAATGCGGAATCCAGATAACATAAAACACGCATGCACCCAAGAACCTTCGAACCTCAATGACATTTATACATTTCTCCTACATTCTTTGAATAACATCAATCTTTGCAGGAGGACAAGGCCTTCTACCATATGGCCCACACATATGTCCTACAATAAGAACTTCATTCACACCAAACACTGACTTTTGGCCAGACAAGGTAAGGTTCACTTCTTCCAACCTTGACAAGATCTTATCACAATCATTGATATGGTTTGTCACATACTTGCGGCACCTTCTCAAGTGCAGATCCACATCTATATCACTTACATCACATCCTTTGATTGTCACATCATCAAGTTGCGGTATGAAGTCATGTAGGACTTTGTTCATATCATTCATCATATGTGCAATTGAATTAGTTGCCCCCTAAGGTAAGGTGCACATCCTTACTAAACCCAAGGGTGTCCTCATGGTAGTCAAGTCCCTGCTTTCCATTGCTAGTTGGGACTGATCTTACCCTGAGTAAACATCTCCCATAGAATACATTGCCCTTCCTACAAATGCCTCTGCAAACTCATCGACAACTGGACCTATACCCACATTTCTGATTGTCACCTTATTTAAAGGTTGCATATCCTGAATTAAGCATAGAGAACCATTTTTCTTTGGAACTGTGAACCACTTGTTTGAATACAGAGCACAAGAAGGCTCCAAGATACCCATCTTGATCTTTTCATTAAGCAATTCAATGAGTTTTGGCAAATGGGCCTTTGGAACGGGAATAGGCCTCAAGTTCCAAGGTGCATGAGGGATAGTGAAGATCACCATAGGAGCAACAATGGATGGATCTACACACCCTATCTCATAGGGCTCAAATGCAAAGGATTTTCTGTGTTTGGCAAGCATATCTTTTCAGCTTTTGTCAAACTGTCCTCGCAACCAACCTTTAACTCCTTCAAAGAATCCTGTGTGAGCTTGTGTCCAATCTTGCTTGGGTCACGAAGGCTAGGTTGCAAAGCAGCTTGTTCCATCTTATGTGCAATCTTTTGGTAGAGGTAATGCCACTGGTTTCACTTTCTTTGCAAACAGACTTATACTTGGTCTCCACTCGTGCATCAACACTTTGAGCATTTTTGAAATCCTCAATGACTTTGTACATTTCTATCGAGCATACTTTCACGACCTCGCTTCCCATATGAAAATTGCAATCCACTAAAGACTCTAAGTCTTGCATAATATCCACAAAAAAACACTCATCAAACACACCTGCAATGCATTCGCCATCTTCTAGCAAACCATTCATCTTCAAACCTCTTTGTACACTATTTACATGTTGTCATTCACCCCGCTTTAAGTCCTCACACTTTGTAAAAGCAATAGATCCATAGTTTGATAATCCTACAAAACCTGTATAAAATTTTTCCTTTGCATATACATCATGCAAGAACTTTTCTCTTCTTGTACCACTACAATCCCTCTCTACAATGGTACATGGCCAAAATCCCTCATATCCTTGTAGTCCTTGAATTCTTTGTTTGTCTTTGGCAAGGGTTTCTCTCTAAGACTTTCACGGTTCTTTTCATGGTCCACACAAACAGTAAGGAACTCTACTGCACGCTTTCCATCCCTGCTCCCAATCCTTGCATAAGCTGACCAATCATCCATCACCTTGGTTTCCATGTGAGTAGCAGCGATGTATGGCTGCCCAAGTATAAGAGGGTATGTAGACATCTGTTGCACAAAGAAATTTTGGTCATCTTTCACATCCCCTATAGTCACCTTTACATTTGGACAAGCTCTGTACAACTCCCCTGATGAGTTGTTTGCTGCACGAATCATCCATCCATGATTTATATCAATTGGCCATTTTCCTTTTTGATAAAGACTCTTTGACATGAGGTTAATTTCTGACCCATGATCTATCAACGCAATGTATGGCTCTTCTAAGTCTCCCACTTTTACCAGGGTCTCAGTAGTTGCTCTTGCCCAATGACTCTTCAAGTAGTAGCCCTTGTGAGTGGTCTCCATTACATCTTCATCATCCAAGAAGCGAACGTGTTTTACTCCTCCCCTAGACTTGTAGCATCCAACAACAGTTTCTTCACCTTGCTCGCCATAGACCTGTACACCCAATGCATTTAAAGTCTCTTCTTCACCCTGTACATGGATAGATTCAGTAAAAGACTGCCGCTTCCTCTTTATGATATCAATTATTTCTTTGTAGAATTCCCGCTTTGCTACACCAAGGACCTCACCCAAGGTAAATTCCACCTGACTGTTTAGAATCCTCTCTTCCAAAACCTTTTTGAGATCCATTGCTGCCTCTATATCGGATTGGAGTTTGTAGGCTGAACCCTTTGCTTTATATTTCATTGATTCTTTCTTCTTTTCTTTAGAGGCTTCTTGCATAGGCACTTTGGGGACAAGCATTTGTTGCGGGGAAGGTGATCTATTAGGCACTGTGTCATTTTTGCCTCCACTCCTCGTGGCCCGCTTTGAAGGCCCTTCATTACCATTCTCGCGCCTACGTTTCTCTTTGACAATGGCCTCATTGGCTTGACATTTGGCAATGCATGCCTGCACTGACAAAGAGTCTACAGGGTCATTCCAACCTGTTTCAAGCCGAATGCAATCTCCAGCTTCATGTAAAACCTTTCTAGTCATTTCACCCTTCATAGTAGACTCTATAGAGCATGGCAATAGCTCTCCAATACCATTAGATTCGTCTTCTCCAACTTTGACTAATCCTTTTTTCTTAATAGGATCCACCTTCAACCATAGGCGGCTGCCTCAACCATTGAGATGGCATGGCTAGTAGCCATGTCCTCAACGGGGATAATAATTTTGCAAGCTTTTAATTTAAAGCTTTTGGCACAAATTTAGAGCTTCTTTAATATTGTGCTCAAATAGGCTTATTGGACATGACAATGCTCCCAAATGTTCAATCCTTTGACATTACTTTATAGCTATTTATTAAAGAGTTCAAATTAAAATTCCTAAATGCTTCACTAATTTAGATCAAATTTTATGCATAACCTAATGCAAAATGTTTCTCAAACGTCATTGTTTATCCTTATCTTGCATAGAAAATTGACATATTATCATCCGAGTGGTTCTACCTTCCTCTTTACCATCCAAGGCCCTTTCTTTGATAGATCAGGTTGGAGTAACTACTACTAAAGTGGAGGAGAGGTAGCTCATGGAGTGCTAGCAATGAACCATGTTAGAATACTGATAGCCAATGCCATGGAGTCTAGCAAGGTTGTAATGTTTTTACTTCATACTGTAATGTTTGCATATCACAACCAATCTTGGGTGAATCATAGCCATGAAGTAGACATTGAACATCCAACAAAATGCTTTCAAGCATCCAACAAAACAATAAATGCCATGGCAGAATTGACATAAATACACAACCATTCTCAGACACAACAATAAAAAATACTTTAAGATGGTAGAAAACAAAACCCCCATTGGAATCAAAAACAAGTTTTTGTGCATCTCAATGCAATTTTGGGAATATCTTGTTGTGATAGGCAAGATTAAGTTCAAGATCTTGTAATTTAAAATGTACTTGTTTACTTTATCTAAATGCTACATCCTAGCTTGCTTCAAATGTATACAAGTATTCTAACCACTTTCTAGATACCATACTAGATAATAATAATTCAAAGACATGATATGGTGAGTTAGTACTACTACACAATACACACTCAAAGGCAAACTTTTCTACCTCCAAATTTTCAGCTACAACAATAACCCACAAGGAAAAATGAAGCTCTATTGAAAAGACAAAAAGATCAACCATGCAACAAGAATGTTGTCAAAATAAATTTAGCTTCTATGCATTAGGCTTGAGTGACTACATGCTTTGAGCACCATAACAAATATGAATATATTTGGGGAGTTGATTTTCTATATTTGGACCTGATTAAAACAAGATCACAAAGCTTTCTTTGCCAACCCTTGCTAGCATATCCTTCTATGCACGTGCAAAAGAAACCCACAGGTTTTTGGCTTTGCTCTTGTTGGTTATAGTTTGCACTTTCACACTCCAAAAGATGTAATCCCAAACATGGCTCTTGTCAAGAACTCTTTTTGAATTTAGAAGCATACTACACTTGGCATCCATGTTAACCACAACACAACTAAGGATGGTACTTATTTCAACAGCTCCAAGTCTTGCATCATGATATTTTTTGCCATCATGAATATCTCACACAATGCCATGCCTTCAAATGCAAGCATGGATGGCCGTGTTGGGACAAAAGACCTTGTCCCCATTTGTAAAAAAACCTAGAGATTCTAACTGCTTTAGCCCCTGCCATGTTTGGAATTCTTTGCCATGCTTATATATTATTATTGATCACACAAGAAATGATATACTTCTCACTATGCATTATGTGCACTACAAGTACCATACAAGTTGAGCTTAACCTGACCATCATTCTATACATATATAATGGAGAGATGGCATCATATGAGGATCAAGAAGACCATCACATCAAAGGCACTGTAAATGTTTGAATGATGAAAACTTTAATTTCTAATTGTGTGTCATCGCAATCATTTCTCACCCTCTTGCTCCTTCCCACTCTCTCTCAACAAGTGGTAAAGCATGCCAAATGGAGTATTGTAAGTGGTGATGCATGGAACATTTCCATGACTACTTGCATAGTGTTGTTCTTCTCATGTTTGAAGGCTGCCTACGCAAGGCCTTCGCAACAGCCCCCCATGTCCTCTTGTACTATCCCCACAACCAGAACAAGTCTCATGCTAAAGGGGATGGGACTAGGGTGAAAAGGTGTCTGGGCGGAAAGAATATTCAAGGAGTAGTGACAATGTAATTTGAGCGAGCCAGTATAATGTATGTGCACAATTTTACATAAATCCTCCAAACATAAAATCTAATGAGGATGATGGTATCTTTAAACTAGAAATTGGAGGCGTAAATTTGAGAACCCTCTCTCTCTCTCTAACCCCCCCCCCCCCCCCCCTCTCTCTCTCTCTCTCTCTCTCTCTCTCTCTCTCTCTCTCTCTCTCTCTCTCTCTCTCTCTCTCTCTCTCTCTCTCTCTCTCTCTCTCTCTCTCATTCATGATTTTTGTGGCGATGCTTTGGTCGATATGTAGCGGCCATGGTATGTCTCTCTCTCTCTCTCTCTCTCTCTCTCTCTCTCTGGAATAATGTTTCTTTATATTATAATGTGATATGATATATTACTCTCTCTCTCTCTCTTGGGGAGGAAAAGGAATTTCCGCTTATGTTTTGTAACAAAATAGTACAAATTGCTAAAAATATAGTTTAATTTGGGAAAATTGGAGTGCTTTGATTTGATGAAAGTATAGCCATGTTCACTCGGTTTGTCCGTGCGCAGATGGACGGTCTGCATGCTTTTGAAGGGCATTTTTGGCAACTTAGCTAAGGTTGGAGTTTGTGACTTGGGACCTTAAGAGTTGGGAGTGCTGTTTTTTTTGTGTTCCACACTAAAGCTTCCAAACTTTTCAGCATGAAGAAAAACACATTATTTTTTAGTAGTACTTTTTTTTTCTAATTCCAAACCTTTTAGCGTGTAAAAAATACATTATTTCTCTTTCAATATGTAAAAAAATACATTAGTTCTTTGAGGCGAGTAGAAGGTGTCACAAGAGCTCGCAACCCTTCAATGCGTGCGCAGATGGGTAGCGAGCTCTAACAGGTGTTCATGTGGGTGGGGAGCTTGCCCTTTGACGACATTTTAGCTCTTGTAGGCATTCATGGGCCACCATATTTAGGCAAAGTTGGAGGAACTTTTAGAGTTGGGAAACACAGACGACAAGCGGCCAACATCGTTGGCTTCATTGTCCGCCTTGCAGTAGAGCCAACTGAACGACCTGCAGACCAACACTATAGAAGAGGAGGATTGCATCGAGCGGGAGACCTTCTTGGCTGTTCTTCATGAAGATCTGGTTCTTCTGCTTCCTGCCCGTGTTGCAAGATGAGAATGTAGTAGCCTTGTGCTCATTTCACTTCATGGGTAACTTCATATTATTCGTGATGATGCCATTAATGTTTGTGATGGGCCTTGTTAATGGTGCTCATGATGATGCCGCTATTTGAAATGGGCCTTGTGAACCCCCACATGTATAGCCATTCAACAGAGAGCTCGTGCTTTGATCTAGATGCAGATGATGATGATGATGAGGATGCCCCACATGTCCTTTCCTGTTGCAACTATCCTCTAGTTAACAATCTTGGCAGCACCTTTCTACCACTTGAAGTTCTGACGGGTGATGAATCTCAAGAGGACGCACCGCGAACTCGTTGCAGCCACAAAGCAGTTATTGAAGTAATCTCCCAAGCCCCACTCGATGCTACCAGCCTAGCATGCAATGCTCCAAATGTTGCAACCTCTCTTGGCAACAAGGTAATCATGCACCCTACTCTGAAGATGCAGATGAAGCCACCACGACAAGAAACTTGTCAATACAGTTGAGGCTTCTCTCAAATACTTCGGGCAATCACCCCCAAGCTGGCCCATGGAGAGCTCAACAATCCATCCTCTCTTGCCTCATCTGGATTCAAAGATGGAGAATCCCTTCTCAGGCTAACCACACCTATCACATCTTAGCCCTTTAGTTGTTTGGCTAAAGAACAACCCCCAATACAAGCGGTAGCACCAACTAAACACTCCAACAAAGCACATATTTATTTCGCAGACTTTCCTCCGATGCCCACAATGTATTCAAGTTGAAGATTACTCGATTGAAGTGGATTTAGGTCAAAGAGTACTATACTTTGGTCCCTCACCGCTTTCCTGCCTCAGTTCCTTTTTTTGTTGTTGGTGTTGATGATTATGCCTCAACCCTCATTCTGGCTGCCCAAGTGCCTCAACAATATTGCTTTTGCAACATGTCCTAAGCAAGTTTTCAACGCAATTTATTCTTTGTTGACCATTTCGACAGGTGTGATGATGACTGATCTTTTGAAACTTTCCAAAGATGAACATGCAGATGATGCGACTCTTGCACTGTTGCAGAAAACCTTAGTATTCAATAGTGGAAATTCTTACTCAAAAGATGATGGCCTTTATAATTCTTGTCTCTCAGTCTTTGTAGATGATGGCCTTGATGGTTTCCCTCTCAAAATGCAAAGGATTTGGAAAACTTTACTGGAACTTAATATTGGTGAGCACATTCACAAGCCAAAATTGGGCCTAAATATGACACTATGGATTTCTCAGCTGGATGATGATGAAATGATCATTGCTTGTTTATCTTATGCTCTTCTATTCTTATTTTTGCATAGTCTTGCAGTTGATTATGCAAGCTCATGTCAAGGTCGAAGGGGGAGAGTAATGTTGATGAAGTGGTTTGATCTCAACACTTGTAAGTTATCAAGTCATGTGCATTTGAGATTGAGCCAAAGTTCTAGATGAAGCCTCAACAACAACTCATTTTGATTCTTCGACTTGTATTTGACATTGGATGATGATGTCAATGATGTTCTTAAATGTAAGAATGTAACATATTTTCTTTTTTGCATGGATTGCATTTTAAATCACAAAAAATAGAAAGCACAACCAACACCCAAATAGGCACAAGTACAATAAAGGCTTCTCTTAGCATTGAGATGAGGAGGGATGTTGGAATAAATAAATAAATTAGTCCATCCTCACATCCTCAAGAATCCAAAAGGCACAAATACCTCTTCGTATTCACACACACCATCCTACATATGTGCACAACTGCTAAACATGAATCAACACAACCTATCTATCTGCCTATCTCTACGCATACTCTCTCTCTCTCTCTCTACCTTTTCTCCTTCTCTACCTTCTTTATGTATCTATTCTTGCCTCCAGGCCTCTCTTGCCCACACTATGGGCCTTCTAGTGTCAATATAGCAAGCACACTGACTCCCAGTGCCGGTGCTTATACATCCTTTATAAGCAGTGGCTCAGGCCCAACTGCTTCATTGTTATTTGCACCTCGTTAACCCTAGCTCTGCACCACGACATGCCAGCTCCTAATTAATGTTCTCTCATTCATCCGTCATGTAAATATATGGTGTGAAAATTTTCCTCTTCAAATTAGCAGTGGGACACTAGGATTTAAACCTAGGCATCATCTCATATTTATCATGTCATTTTATTAGCTTTGCTATGCACATGCAACGACCACCCATAGTATATCGGTTTTCATAGGCTAAAGTTTTTAATAAGTGATCTCGTATAGGTACTCGTAATGATGGGTCTTAGCAAGGTTTGTAAATTCATGACTTTCTCTAAAAATGTGCCATCTTAATCATCCATGTAAAACACAACTAAGACACAAGCTTCTTAGATCCCTTGGAGAGGAATATTCATGATTTGGATAACCATTTGAGAGGAATTTTTTTACCACAAAAGAACTCCCTTAGAAACCCTCAAGGCTACCTTGCCTTCCCCATTGGTTGTTGTATTCCCCCTTCCCTTTGTACCTCACTCACTTAATTACTACTATAAGCAAAACTTTGCCTAATTCATAGTGAGAAGTACATCATACAAACAAGCAACGTGAATGATTTTACTCAAGTAATCTACACATGAATGGCCACTTCTCTAGCAAAGCACAACCACACCTTACCTAGAGCGTTCCTACCCACTTGAAACCGCCCAAAGGGTTTTTCATAAGTAAACAAGATAAGTCTTCTTTGGAGAAACCTTGATAGAACTTTGGAATGCCCCATTCTATGACAATCACATGCCCTCACTCCCTCTTAAAAGCTAGTTTCTACAAATTTAGATATCCATAACTTGTAAAAATATTTCTAAGAAGACTCTCCTTCTTGGGCTATTAGATAAGGGTGACATTATGGTATCATGTGAGTATACAATAAGAGGGTAAGGCAAAAATGATAGAATTTACAGAGGAGGATGTTGTATATTTGGGGTCAAAAAGACAGTTCAGGTTAGCTCCAACGAGAAAGCCATCTCCTCTCCCTAGTCTTGCTAGGGAATCCCCCATGCTCTGCTTTTGGAGTGATATCAATTGATAGATAGGCGACAAAAAAATATTGTGAAACCTCTTTAAAAAAGAGAGGGAATGATAAAGAAGCAAAGAGATGGCAAATGAAAGAGATTATTTTTTGTGTGTTTCATATAAGTAGATTCCATACAAGTAAAAGTTTGGAGGACCTTTTAACTTAAAAAAACTTAGAGCTTACCAAGAAACCTTTTGAGTATTCTTAAGAATAAGATTTACATTAGACACAAGAAAAAACTTAGATATTTCATTGATTACTTTTCAAGAAGTAAACATGTTTCAACAAAAATGGAGAAAGGAAAGTCCAAACAAGCTCCAAAGTAGGAAAGCTCTAAATTTCATGCCAAAATCTCTAAATTTCACATGAACAGCTCTAAGTTGAAAGCTCACAAAAAAAACACACTCGTCCTCAACTAGCTTCTTCATCCCGCCTTTTCCAAAGTTCGTCCCCAAGAGCTTACCTGTTTCACTTAAGTGATTTTTTCCATCTTTAAAGAAAACAAGCTCCTTTGTCAAAGCATCTTTAAAACTTTCACAATCCCTCCTTCCATGGTCAATACTATCACACCATATGCATCTATTTACAAAGCCTTCTCTATTTTGAAGTCTTTGCCCTGTAGATTGTCCTGATGGTTGTCCCTTTTCTCTAGCCTTGTAAGCTTTAACTTGAGCTCTTGCATTCCCTTGAAAATATCATCTAGAATGGACTTGTCACTCTTTGGAACCACAATAACAGGCTTTATGGGACTCTCAGGAACACTTGGACTTGAGTAGGGTTGACTATCATCTTGTCTCTTCGTCGTTGTCGCTTAGTTAGTAGTGAAATGGCGTCTTCAACTTCATTCCAATTAGTCTTTAAGCCTTGTTCCGCATCCTTATCCTCAAGTAGTAGCCTAACTTCTCTTGAATCTCGTTACCCGCGGCTTGCAAAAAAAGCTCTGTCTTCTCCGATTTTAGGGTAGCCTTTTCAGTCCTTGAAAGTTGATCATAATGGCGTTTGAATTCCCTTAGCAATTTGGTAGGCGAGAGCCCCTCTTTTGGCCGAACTACCCACTCTAAAAAAGTCCTCTTTGTCACCCTTTCAGAGTCTTCCATGAAATAATCTTCCTTTAAGGCTAATTTGAATGCTTCCCAAGTTGCCCCATACTCATTTATAATTCCCCTTACATGCTCTCTGATCTCGAGAACCACAACAAGTTCAAAACTTTGCACCATCTTTGCTTTGGGCACTTGATGAAACTCCATCTCCATTACATATCCACAAAGATACTTTGTTACTTTACCTTTAAATTGGTCCATTTTCTTCACCAAAAATTAAAGCGCTTTGGTTGAGGAAAGTTCCCTCCTTTTAGCACCTTGCCGCTGTTGCATAAACACTGCAAAAGCTTGAAACATTTGCATTGTGACTGGATCAAACCGAACCCCCTATTGCTCTTGTTGCTCCATAGCTTTAAAGCTTTGATTTGAGACTCTCAATGAAGCTTTTGAACCGTCACCCTATCCTACTTCACGTTGGTTTCACCAAAAATGTGTCAAGAAGTACGCAATGCGACTAGGAAAGCGCCGGGTCTCTGACTGTGAGGATTCATAGCAAAATCAAGCAAGGCGTATAGGATTTGAAGCCAAAAATACACTAAAAAAGAACAAAAATCCAGCCATGAAAGCTCAAACTTTGAAAAAAAACCAATACTAACTCAAAACTTCTGTGTGTGTGAAGATTAGGTGTAGCCTCACTCCCAATTACACAGATGCATTGCTCATTCGACCTGTTAAAAACCCTAAAATTACGCTTCGATTCCTCGTCGTGATCATTTCATGGAAGCTTAAGTACCTCATTGGAGAAGGCCAAGTAGTTATTTGAGGAGGGGAAACCCTAATTGGAGGCCTCACAGCCTCAACCATGTAGTGGAAGCAGCACAGGACTGCACTAGCACCCTGTAAAGGAATGGTTGTATCTCCTTGCTCATGTGCCCAAATGAGCTCAATTTTGGCTCTAAAATTTCACACACAACTTAGAAAACAATGGCACCATCGTTGATGTGGAATTTTGAGCTAGTTTGAGCTATTTTTAGGCTATTCTTGACCATTTAAAGGCCATTTTTGCCCCAAAAATGTCCCTTTTTGTCCGTAAAAAGCCCAAACGAGCTGGGAAAAATCCCTAAATTTGTGGAAAAATCTCATTGGGCTCAAATTTCATGTTGAATCTCATTTTTCCACTTGGTAAGCACTTTGGACACATCTTTTATGCTCGCGCATTAAACCTACTATTTTTGGCCGAGATTGTCCGCATTGAACTTTCTAGGCAAAACGAGCGTGCCACTTCGTTACACTTGAAATTTGTACATTATTAATACAAATTAGGCATGCTTTAATGTGTTAAAACACGCAGCGGTGCCACGTCCCCAGCCTCGCTTGCCCGGCAAGGTATGTACACACCTGCAACCATGGCATCCGTTTTCGCATATATCACACTCTGTACATTGTAGCATTTGGTCCTACACATCATAAACATAAAGAGTAAGGTAGATATTCTTATTTTCACATTATGCATGTGCCATTTCACAACAACGATCGTCAACTTTCAGGAGCTGCTCTCTGTCTCCTGCGCGGCGGCTTTGTTGGTTCTTCTGGACGGTCGTGCTCGCCAAAGGAACTCCGACGATTCCTTGCCTTGTCTGTTGGCACGCTTTCTTGTGCCCTTTGCTTGCGCTCCTGCTCCTAGAGGATCCTACCTGCCTTGTGCTCCTGATAGCACGCCTGTGGCTTCTCCGATGGCGCTCTTCTTTCCTTGATGATCCCCCCCCCGCCCCCACCCCACCAACCTGATGTTCACGCTATGCCTTTTTTACTCGTTGCTTCCTTGATATCATTATCAAGCCTTGCTTTATTGATAGATCCATATTGTAAGCGGTCATTTACACGCACAACTAAATCAAGGCAGTAGCACTGCGCACCCATAGCAATAAAAGGAGCAATTGATAAAAGCCTCCTCTCTCTTATTGGCCAGCCTACTGCAATCATTGTGGCCCCAAGAAACATGATCCTATACATTAGCTCTTCAAGCAAATAATGTGATCTATGACGTGAAAAAAACTTGGTATACATATCGACCCATGCATGATCAAGCACAAAAATTAGCATTTATATCTACCAGAATATCCCTAAGCACTTATTGTGCCCTCTGAAGTGCACTACAATAGACATACTTATGGATCCTAGCTTTGTCAATCACAGTCCTTACTTATGGACCCTAGCTTTGTCGATCACATTCCTTTTCTGCTCCTCCCATGCCGATCATATCCCAACAATAATAATAAATCCTATTGAGGTATAATAATATTCAAATCCATGTATCCTATTTAATCTTCACATTGTGGACACGGAGCGTCACGACATCATGGCTAGCCTTTTGTGTCTGCACTAGCATTTGGAGGATTGATAGCGTGAGTTTTTCTTTGAACTAGGGTATTCTTGAACGTTGAGATACCTTTGGTGATACAAGTAGCTGGAGTTCCCCTCTTACAATACCCTCCCCATAGGACATGTATCTGGACGGTTTTTTGTGCTTTTGACGTCGAGTTGGCGATCACATAGCAGTGGTTTTGTGCAGTATATGCCCAATGGTTCTTTTGAGCAGTTTATGTGTTTTTGAGCCGAGTTTTGACTCCTCATACAAAGGAGACTCTGCCGGATTTTTCCCGTGGGTCCGTTCTATGCGTTCTTAGCACTTCTAGCTGTTTTACATAGTGATTTTACTACATTTTGGTTTGAGTTTTTGCTCAGGTTCTAGGGAAAACTCTGCCGAAATAATCCTAGGCAATTTTCCATAAAGATTTTGGCTACATTCTCTTAATCATAAGTGCGAGTAGTGCATCCGAAAGAGAAGAGTACTAAAAAGTTTGATGGCTCAAACTCTGTCATTTGCTGGCAGCGTACACAAGATGTTTTGATCAACAAAGGCTTGATAGCACCCTTGCATGCAAGAAGAGAAAATGCGCACACTAATGATGATTGGGATGACTTGAATGAGCGTGATATGGCAACCATTGGCCTGCACCTTGGTGAATCCATTTACTTTACTATAATGGATAAGACCAATGCTAAAGATTTGTGAGATGCTCTATGTCAAGCTTGGGATGGCAACAACGCCTCAAACAAGGTTTTCTTGATGAAAAAATCGATGTGCATGAACATGAAAGAAGTCAGTAGTGTTAGTTCTCACTTGAACGAGTTCAACAACATGTTCTCACAGCTTACTTCAAAAGGTCTAAGTTTTGATGATGAAATGAGGGCCATTTTCTTGCTATGTTTGCTACCATCTTCATGGGATACCTTCAACACAACCATAAGTAATTCTGCATCCATTGGCAAGCTAGATTTCACCAACGTTGCTGGTGCATTTCTCACTGAAGAGATTCAATATCAATCTCTTGATGCGAGTGGGCATGGTGATGCATATGTGGCTAGTGGAAATTGTGACAAGGAAAGGCAGCATGGTCATAGCCGCGGTCATTTATAGGAACACAGACAAGGTTGTAGCAAGAGTCGTGGCAAAGATATGCAAAATGTAGAGTGTTACTACTACCATAAAAAGGGACACATGAAGAAATATTTTTGCACAATGCAACGTGATAAAGGCAAAGAGAAATCAAAGTATGACAAACCTAAAAGCAACATGAAAATTGAAGAGCTTAATTTGGTTGAGTATACAACCATTGAGACAGTTTTTGACGTACCCAATGATGTTTTGATTTTCACATTGGATTTTGAGTCTTGATGCATTGTTAGCTCATGATGAGTGATATGCACATAATTGGATTGTGAACTCAAGTGCTAGCTTTCATGGGACTCCTCACAAGGAGTGGTTTTCTACATAGACTGCCACCAGGGATTTAATGTTTACGTAATTACGCCAAATTTTGCGTGATCACAAGGTCTTATTGACACATTTACATGATCGCAATAAACATGATCACACAGAAACCGGTTTAGGGTGACTTGCAAACCCACAAAACTCCCACCGGGCTTTTTTGTTTCCCCGGCGGGCCCGTCAGGTTTTATTATTTTCCTTGCGGGCCCGCCGGGGAAGCAGAAAATCCCGGCGGGCTGTTTGCGTTATATATACGCGGGCCCGATCGGGCCCGCTGGGTGTATTACCGCTTTCGCCGAGAGAGAGAGAGAGAGAGAGAGAGAGAGAGAGAGAGAGAGAGAGAGAGAGAGAGAGAGAGAGAGAGAGAGAGAGAGAGAGAGAGAGAGAGAGAGAGAGAGAGAGAGCGCTTGTGCCACCTTTGCAGGTACATCGAGAGGAGAGAGGAGAGAGAGAGAGGGGGTCGTGTGGGAACGTGCTCTGCGTCGCAGTGCGTGGCAGCAGAGCAGAGTACCTGACCACACGATTCGGGTATGTGTTGTGTGTGTGTGTATACGTTGTGTGGTAGCGTGCCTTTTGTCGTAGTGCGCGGTAGTAATAAGGTACCTTACCACACAATGGGAGTGTGTGTGTAAGATGTTCTCCGGAACAGTGCTTATCACGGGGGTATCACCTCGTGATGCGGGGAAGATGATGTCCTTGTGGTAAGTATTGGCTTACTGTCTGGGTACTACGTTGGTAATGCGGTGAATCTAGTATCCTTATGGTAAGTCAACTTCCCTTCCCCTTTCCCCAAAAACATATGGGCATTGATCGGTAAAGCGGCTAAGAGATGTTCGTATGTAGGCCATTGTTTTTCCTTAGATTCAGGCGGCACTCGATCGGTAACACGGCTAATAGAGTGTCGTTTGTTAGAAGCATATGTTTTTGCATAAATGTGGCATTCAGGTCGTTAACCCGGCCATACGAACGTCATATAATTTGTATGTGCATGTGCAATTAATTTTTTAAGTATTAAGTATATGAAATACTTGGTCGGTAACGTGGCTGGGAGAGTATTTCATATACAAAATGTATGAATTGTTTTATTTTGTTGTTTTTAACTGTCCATTTGAAATTATATACTAGGTAATCATATTCAAAAGAATACTTTATTCATCAATCATCGCTATTTTAAATGTTCTATTTATATAGAATACTTTATTCATCAATCATTACTATTTTAAATGTTCCATTTATATAGAATACTTTATTCATCAATCATAGCTATTTTAAATGTGTCATTTATATAGAATACTTTATTTATCAATCATCGCTATTTTAAATGTTCCATTTATAATTGCATGTAAAAAAATATTTGCACACAAATTGCATGTTTAATATTTGTTTTTAATCTTTTTAAAGGACTCTCAAGCATTATCGTTAGTTTTAATGCTTCATTTACATAAATTCTATGCAAAAATATAAATACATACAACTTGCAAAGAGCATCAATTATCATCGCTTTTTGATTGCTACATTTACATAAATGCTATGTAAAAAAGTGTGTGAACACAATTTGCTAGTCCAATTTGTATACTTCGAATGTTTTAAATGTTTTGAAGATTTTAAGTCAGTGTGTGCTTTTTTTGAATTAGTATGTGTGCACGGAGAAAAATATAAGTTACAAAATTCAATATATGCTGAAATGTTAAAGACCGTTAACATGTATTGTTTGATATGAATTAAGTTCTTATAAACCATTTGTTTGAATTGTGTTTTACACGTGTAACAGATTGCAATATTAAGTGAAGATTATATTCAATTTTTATCAATATTTCCATAACATTTGTTAAAGTCTTCAAGTGGTGGTTAAGAGTTTACCTGAGATAGTGTGAGAGTGGTAGTGTCATTCGCAACCATGAATTTGTATTTGATATGCTGTTTTTGTATTGTCCAGTGCAAATATGACGCCATATCAAAAGAAATGTATTATGCGTGCCATTTGTAAAGAATGTATTTTGGCAATCTTATCATGTGTAGCTGACCGCATACAGCAGATTAGTGAAAGCGATGTCTACATCAAAGACATCACTAGCGCTATATGGAAGAACATAGAGCGCAGGTTGTGACTTGAAGGCCAATACGAGTTGTTGAGTCTAGCTGGGATACGAGAATTTGACCCCCACCATAAAGTCAGGACAGTGTTGGGCAATATGAAAGTATGTTGCAAAGACTTAAAGGAAGATATCCCACCTACTTGCGACATGTCAAAGTTAGAGCTCTGGGATAAATTGTGAGAAGAACACAAGGTAAAGATGAAGCGTGTGAAAGCGCATGACCAAGCAGCTTTACCCAAGAGATTGAAGATGGCACAAGATGCACAAGCAGCTTTGGGAGGTCGATCCGATGCCAGCGGCACCGTCACAATCATGCGCACTTCTTTAAATGCAAAGTGCGCTCATCTTGTCGGCATCTCTCACGAAGCCTTGGTGGAAGTTATGAGGATTGGAGCTGGCTCCTTCGGTGTGTGCACACTGTACACTATCAAAGGCATCTCATTTTTTCTAAACCACATTACATATGTGGGAAAATGTTACAAGGGAGGGAGTGAGGCAAAATTTGACAGCTTTCAGACAGAGCAGGGAATGCAAAAGCTACACCCCTCCATTGTAAGGTGCATTGGGTTTACTACAAAGTCTCCTTGGATCACGATATTTCCATACTACAATGGGGGTACCGTGGGCGACATGATGTGCCGCTTACCGTTCGCTCAGGGATTGTTCAGATGACACATGCACAGGCTACAACACGGCTGGAGGTCATTGCCTGTAGCAAACAACCCTGTAAGCAAGATAGACACGGTGCGGATCAAAGCAGTGGTCGAGCAGATGCCGGCAATTTCTCATGCCTTAATCGACGGCATTGCGGCTTCCCACCAAGCCGGTATAGTGCACAGTGACCTGCACCCGTTCAATGTAATGTTGGACTTTACTCATGGAAATAAAACCCGCGTTGGTATCATTGATTGGGGTATGATGTTGAGAATACCTGCTAAGCGCGTAGCAAATAATTATTTGTCTCCAACCGCACAGTCGGACGAAGCAATTTTGAATGCACAGAGAGCAGGGAACGCCGAGATGGCTAAGCGACTGTGGATTTCTCCCCAACTATACGATCCATGGTGCGCAGATGCATACTCAAAAGCCAGCGACATTTATGCATTGGGCTACCTGTTCGACACGCTGGCAGATTTTTGAAGTGCAGACAGAAAATTTTCCAGACGATGTTTTTCACCACCCGGACGAAGATGTTATGAGGGCTATTCGAATTAAAGTAGATTGTTGGATGAAGTTAAAAGAGCGGGACCAAAGAAGGAATGCTTCTGATGTGTTGATGTTTTTCAAAGAACATTTAAAGATAGACCCTAATCCTGTGCAACGTCCACTTGTTGAACTTGCACCATCATTTTATCCGATTTATACATTTCTATGATATACATGTCTTGTCAAGTGTAATCAAATTTTTATTGAGGTGCATTATTTGGTTTGAAGTGGTTCACCTAATTAAGTCAATCATCTTTAATTATCTTTAATCATTTGAATTTGTCATTTAACTGTCAATATTTCAAATTTGCCTTGTGGTTCAATTAGCCGCATTTGAAGTGGTGGTTTTTAGTGGATTCCGCGCAGTATCCCAATGAGTGAGAATATATATTTGCCAATGATATTGAATATTTTCCACTCTGTTGACTGCAACTCTAAGAGAAAGTGGCCGATCAAGAACAAGATATTGGCACCCAATCACTGCGTGATGATCAACAACAAGCGGCTGTTAATGCATTTCAACGCATGACTCTGGCACACGGCATGTCGGCACAACAAGCGACGTGTACTGCTCATCGACTCTCAAAGTGGGCAAATCCAAACCATATGTAGTGGAAAGAGATTAATAAAGAAGTGACAAAGGACATGATCAAGACAATATGGCCATGTGAGGATGCAGAGATCAAGAAAGGAAGGTGGAAGGTTTCGAAGTGCACGCATGATGGTATCAAAGATAACGTTGAGAGGATTTATTTGGAGGTTTATGGCCATCCCCTACACAATGCAGATTGTGCGCTATATTTTGCCAAAATGTTATATGTTCACTTTGTGCAGCAGCGACCAGTAGACTTCTTGTCAAATGAGACAACTATTGCCACTCATGATTGAAGGGAGAGTTGTGTCACTTTCACCCGAGATGAGCTGGCATTGATAGTGGAAGGAGACGACCTACAGTTAAAGAAAGAGAAGGATATTTACACGACATAGTTGGCAGAGAAAGATGCAAAAATAACACGTCTTTCTATAGCCACCCAGACACCGCAACCCTCACAAGTCCGGATGGAGAAAAGCATTCACCGCTTAAGTCAGGACATTCAAATTCTAACACAGCGAGTGAATCCAACACCTGTACAAGAGACACACATCAGCCACCTTGTCTTGCATCCGGAGTTGGTCCTCTCGTCTACTTCAGATGCATCCTCATCTTCCCAATGTCATGTTTGCTACAAGAATTTTGATGGATGGAGTGGGTACTATACATTGACATGTGGTCACTATTATCATTTAGTTTGTCTTATTCGTTTGATGCAAAACAATAGTCGATGCGCAATGTGTTCACAAGATATTCCACAAGGAATGTATATTATGTTTGGCATGGCAAATGAATATAAATTCAAGCAAGCACGCCCAGATACCCCTAGTACAATTAGAAATTTGTTTGATGAGCAAGAGCTGCTTCAGGGCAACACAATTGAGATTGACAAACAATGTAATATCGCGACAAACTATGTACTATCGAGAATATGAAGCATTGTAATTACTCAAAACACATTTGAATACAAGGTCTTTTACAATGGTTTTTGACATTTGCTCATTCTACTCTCAAGCTATATTGAATCAGTTGAGTTGTTATCTGGTTCTAAGTCTGAGTGTTGTGGTTTTCCTTGTAATTCAACCTCCACATCTATTATCAAATTCTCTTTTATTTCGTCTACAGTGCATTGAGATACACCAATATTGAATTCTTCTTCATTTTTGTTTTGACAATCAATACAATCAGGTTGGCATTTCCTCCTCGTAGCCAACACTTTCGATGTGATTCAATATCTTTTCGTTGCAATACATATACACTAATTTCTCTGCTCTGTCTGCTAATAGTCTGTTGTGAATAGTGCTGTGAACATACTTGTACATACTCTAGTTTCTCTCTGAACTTGAATTTGCTGCACATTGTGTGAGTACTTTCATTGCAAGAGGACATAAGGTAGAGTAATGCTCTCCACCATTCATCATCCACCACTTCCATGCAGGTTGCTCTTTTGCCATTACCTGTACAAAATCATTCGCAAACGGACCTTATTTTAATCTAAATGCACTCATTTCTTTGACGCAATCAATTCGGTCCTGAACGTTGGAGTAGAACGTGTTGACCACGTGATAGAAATCGCCTACCACCTCTGTATTGGACATCAGATCTAAATTCCAATACTCTGGATCAAGCATGTAAGCCACTCTATGGAGTGGACTATGAGCGCTCTTCCACCTTGCATGAAAATACTTAGCCAAAATTTTCCGCTGTTTGGCAGAGAATGGTAATCGCCACTCCTTATCTACTACAGACTCTTTCAGCTCTTCAGGATTTTCAAGACTCTGTTGGACTAACCACCATGTCATCCACACTTTGCCCAAGTTTGGCGCCCTTTGATCAAGATTGCGGATCACGAACATAACGGGCATCATTACATGGTATGCATCCATTACACTCCTCCACCAAGCAACTTTGTTTACATAGCTGCGTAGACATGTAATTTTATCCTTCACTGTTTCTTTCTGCTCAAGCTGCCATTCATCAAAGGACGCGCAACATTTAGTACGGAGAAGTGATTCCAAAGTATAAAAGTGTGTGGAGAACCGAGTTTCAGCAGGAAGTTTCAGCATCACTGACATGCACATCCTATACAAATCGAGCACTCTCTGTCGTTTCAAGATAAATTTCACAACCGACGTGCTGTATCAATTATTTTGGCGAACCATGTGGTTTCTTCGCTAGTGTACCAATCTTTCAGCACCAAGTTCAAGCTGTGCGTATTACAACCATTTGCAAAAATGTGTGGAAAGCACTTCTTTATTGATTTACTGACGTTTTTACAATTCTTTGCGTTGTGCATCACAACTTGAACGACATGTTCAACACCAATTTCTTTAATTACATCAATCAAGACCTCAGAAATATATTTGCCACTTTTAATTGCACCAAAACTATCAATCGCCTTTATAAACGTTTCTCCCCTTGGACAAACCAGCATTACATTGATCAACGGTCTTCTCTGAGCATTTGACCAGCCATCATCACTCACAATCGTACACCCTGAAAGTGAAATATTCCCAAGTATTATTTTTCCAACACACTCTTTGACTTTGATGTAACATTTGTCCAAGAAAACATTTCTTATCGTGTGATAAGAAGGAGCTGAAAATCCTAGACCAAACTCACCGATTTTCTTCCAAGCAGCCTTCCAATGATTGCTGTCTACCATGACCAAAGCACTTCCAGTAAAGAATATTGCTTTGGCGAGTGCTGTTTGTGCTTCTTCTAGAGACTGCACTCGAAAGCTTTGATGTAATGATTTTTGATGCATTTGACAAAGTCCACCTTCATTGTGACGTTTAAAAGAAACACTGCCTGGAATTTCCTCTCCTTGCATAGGTTGCTCTCCAAGGTTAGTTGGCGTCACTACAAGATCTGCGGAGTTAATATTTGGCTCTGGGAACTCTTGATTCAAAGGCACAGAACTATATATCTGTCGTTTCTTGCCACCCTTTTTGGCGAGCTCTTCTCTCAAACACTTTGCAACTGCAGGTGCCTAAGAATGTTCACATTTTCTATAATTGTTTTTAGCGCTACCGAGAAAATGATCCCTAATACGTGGTGCACCGCCAGATTTTGTTATGTGACAAAATTTACATTGCCACTCCATATATCGGCCGCATATGTTGTGAGCATAATCCCACTCTTTGCCAGGAGCTTTTTTTATTCTTTGGTTTCTTTGTACCACTTGTGCCCACATTTTGCTCCATTGCTTTTAAATTAAAACTGAAGAGAAAAGAAAAAGATGTTACGAACTGAAAACAAATTTTTATTTTCAATATATTATAATTTAGAAACCATACAATATGAAAGTGACCATGATGCACAATATGAGATTTTCAATGCACGCTAGTCAATCCACATATCGATCACCTATATTGTGAGCAACCATACACATTGCAATGTAATCTATACATGGCGTAATAACCATAACAATGCTATGAATCTCTCTATGCAATTATTATTATAATGATTATTTATATGTCCACTTTGATTTTCAAACAATAAGACACATCTAATTTCATTTGCTACAAAAATAAAAGAAAGCAATAAAATATATAATTGGTCATTTCATGCACTAATAATCTATTGTAATAAATAATGCAATCTCTGTATAAACCAATGCATGAACTAACGCAAATAAATCTTCAATATAATCACCCAATTGGGGACTACTTGTACCTAGTGAAGGATTGTAGCCCACCCATGCAACCAATTCAATATATAAAAGCTATTTTAACCCAATCAAGGATTATAGCTCTTATATTGTAAATCAACTCAAATATAAGACTTCAAGGATCTTTATATGCCCGGTACACTAGTAGAGGATATCCGACCCTTGACTATCGACTAGACATTTACATATGCTCATCTTCCAAAACCAATTACAACCCTCATTTGGACCAATGGCTTCTTCGCAATGAGCATGATTACCCAAGTTTTCAATTGTTTTGGTTTCGTACCTTTATGTCGGTAAACGAATTAAAATTTTTTAGAAGTGTTTACCGAATTAAGAATCACGTCCGGCCCAAAAAGGACCCGTGACTCTGTAACCTTAGGTCAAATCACAAGGAGATGACAATACCCGACACTCGGATACACTCCCCAAGGATTTTCCTAGCTAAAAAACCGGGGTTAGCACATTGTTTACTGCATATACCCGACGGGCCTGCCGGGAATATGAAAAAGCCCGGCGGTTCCCGCTGGGAAGTTGTAAAAGCCCGGAGGGCTAACCGGCTCTATAGGTTTTTGCAGGTCATCATCAAAGTCACGTTAACAATTAACGTGATCACATGATTTTTTTGTGTAAATACTAGAGTTATTTATGTAATCACATGATCGTGATTACGTTAATGAAATCCCTGACTGCCACACATGCCACGATGAAGTTAGAAAATTCTTACGAGCTTGATATATGCGATTGGACAACATCAAATTTTCTATGCAAAATGGCACTGAGTTATGCTGCATAATGTTATACATGTACCCAATTTGACAAAGAGTTTGATATCAGTTGGACAGTGGGATGATTTGGGCTACACTAACATATTTGCTCATGGTTCTTGATTATCAAGAAGGGAAATTTGGTCATGCTTAAAGGGCAGAACTCTGGCTCATTGTACTCAATTTATGTCTCTTTTGTGAAAGAGAATTCTATTTGTGCAGCAGAGTTGCCGTCTACAGAGTTGTGACATAGTCGGCTAAGACATATGAGTCAAAAGGGAATGAAAGTCTTACAGCGTTTTGGTTATATCCCTGTGTTAGATTACTCTAACTTCTCTTTATGTGAGCATTGTATCTATGGCAAATAGACAAGGTTGACATCAACACCTTTGGAAAAGGAGTTAGGGAGTCCTCTAGATCTCATTCATAGCGACTTGTGCAGACCTTTGCAGTCAAGTCTCTAGGGAGAGCGTTAAACCTTCTAAAAATAGGACGACTCTACTAGAAAGGTGTGGGTTTATCTCTTGAAGTAGAAGAGCGGTGTCTTTAGTGTCTTTTAGAAGTTCTTAGCATTGGCCAAGAACCAATCGGGTAAAAAGCTTAAAGCTTTGCGCAGTGACAATGGAGGCGAGTACATATCCTCCGAGTTTAAGGACTATTGTAGTATAAGAGGCATTAGAAGATAGTTTACCACGCCTTACACACCCACCCAAAGTAGTGTGGCTGAGAGGATGAATAGAACCATTCAGGAATGGGTTACTTCTATGTTTCTTATGGCCAACTTACCTTAAGAATTTTGGGAGAAGCTGTTACGATGGCTACTTATTTGATCAATTGGTCACCTAGTACACCACTAAAGTACAAGGTTCTGCAGGAGATGTGGACGGGCAAAGAGCCCAATTATGACAGATTACGTGTATTTGGGTGTGAGACATTCTCACATGTGCCAAAAGTGCTTAAACAAAAGCAGGGCCCCAAAGCACACAAGTGCATCTTCATTGGATATAGTGTAGACGGAGAGATGGGATATCGTCTCTAGCACCCAAAATCTAAGAAGGTTATATACAGCTCATTGGTGATATTCAATGAGTCTAAGGTGCATAAAAAGACAGTGAAAGACATTGAGTATCACAAAGTATGGTTTGAGGATGTTTCCCCACCAGTTACACAGAATGTTGAACGTGCTAGTGATGCACCTTCCACTAGTAGAGCTACACATGTTTCTCTAGAGAGAGAGAGTAATCTAGTAATTAGGCACTTTGAAGATCTACTCGTACATCTTGTGCACTTGAGAGCTTTTGAGCCAGGATTGGACTATTTACTAGTCACTGATTGTTGGTGAACCCACTTTCTACAAAGAGGCCATTCAAATGGATGATAGCGTGAAGTGGGAAGAGGCTATGCAATTTGAGTATAACTCAATTTTGCAAATGAAACTTTGGATTTGATAGAGTTACCTGCGGGTAAACAAGCATTGCCATGCAAATGGGTGTACAAGAAATCACAGATGATTCTGAACCTAAGTATAGCGAAAGATTGGTTGCAAAAGGGTTCAAGTAAATGAAAGGTGTAGATTTTGATGAAATATTTTTTCCAGTGGTCAAGATGACTGCATTGCATCTTGTGCTTGGTCTAATAGCCATCGAGGACTTGGAGTTGGTCCAAATGGATGTGAAGACATTCTTCCTTCATGGGGATCTTGAAGAGGATGTTTACATAAAACAACTAGAGGGTTTTGCAATAAATCCTGAGAAGCCAACAAGGACATAACTGGTGTGTAGACTCAAGAAATCTTATTAAAGCAAGACTCAAGGAAATGGTACATCAAGTTTGATAAGTACATTCAGACCCAAGGTTACGTACGAAGCCAAGAGGATCACTGCTTGTACACAAAGAGGTTGAATGATGGTTCCCTCATCATTCTAATTTTGTATGCGGATGATATGATCATAGCCAGGAAGTCAAAAGATGAGATTGCAATTCTCAAGGACAGCTTAAGCAAGCAGTTTGCTATGAAAGATTTGGGTGTTGCACATCACTTTCTTGGTATGTGTATCAAGAGAGATCGCAAATGTGGTATACTTGAACTTCCATAGGAAGAGTATATTCACAAGGTCTTGCAATGTTTTAATATGCAAGGGGGGAAAGCATTGAGTATCCCAATGGAAGCATACAAAAAACTTAGCAAGCATGATTGTCCCAAATTGGGTGCTGAAAAGGAAGAGATGGAAAAAGTTCTATATTCTTTGGCAGTTGGAAATCTTATGTTCACCATGGTAAGCACACGGCCAAACATTGCATATGCAGTGGGAGTGGTCATCAGGTTCATGGAAAATCTAGGCATAAAGCATTGGGAAGCAGTGAAGTGACATCTTGAGAGATGTCAAGGGCTCAACTAGGAAGTGCTTATGCTTTGGGAATAGTGATGCATCCAAAGTTGGATACACTGATTTGGATTATGTGGGTTGTGTGGACATGAGGCGATCCACATCTAGCTACGTTTTCTTGTTTGCTAGAGTGGCAATTTCTTGGAGATCATGTATCCAAAATTTCACTTCATCTTCCACCATTGAGACAGAGCATGTTGTAGTTTGTAGGTCCAATAAGGAAGCTATGTGGTTATCTTGTCTAGTGGGAGAATTTGGTATACACCAGACTCCAATGCTACATGGCAACAATCAGAGTGCAATTGAGTTAGCAAAGAACCCTGTGTTTCACTCCAAGTTGAAACACATAGAGGTCAAGTATCATGTAGTACGGGATATTTTTGCTAGCAAACGCATTGAGCTAGTCAAAGTTCACACATATGAAAACCCAGCGGATGCTCTAACAAAGATCCTAGCCTAAGAGTGGTTTTCACATTTTTGCATAGAGATGATGGGCGTAGGGTGAAGCTATAGTCATGCTTCATGATTTTGTACATTTGTACATAGTAGCCCCTACATTCTTTAGCCACTTGGGCCTGTTGGGCTTCAAGTGGGATATTTTTGGGTTTCAGGCCCCGTGATCAAGTTGTGACCGGGCGCCCGCCCACTTATTCACTTGGTTATAATGAGTAATAAGGGGATAGATAGTTTGCACTCTCTAGAGATCCACCAAAACACAGTATCTCCTGGTTCCCCTTTCCCTTCTCTCCTTCCCTCTCTTGCACGGACGGATCACCCTGATCCTTCAGGCTATGCCTTCCCTCTCTTTCTCTCTCTCTACAAGGTGTGTGATTAGTGTGTGTGCATACATAGTTGCATTGAGGGGATGGATTGGAATGGCCACACTATTGTGAAGTAGGTATGTTAATTGCATGCTTGTGTAGTTGTGTGATTAGGAGTTGATGATTTGAGTGTTTGATTTTTGTATGAGGCATTGTTAGAATTTTGTTTAATCAAAGTCTATGAAGCCATGTACACCCCCACTTATGCAGGCTATGTGCTTTTATCTTTGCATTAATGAATTTCAAATTCGAATATCGTGGGAAACTCCTCTTAACGAGAGAGTTTTAGAAAAAAGGAGAACATTCTTTCTTTGATGTTGATGATCATGCACACACACGTTGTCTTCTGCATCGTCTTTTTCTATCTATTGCCTAACACTGGAAGATTTCGAGTCCCCTTTGCCCCATTCTCACTGGCTCATAACTATGGCAGCAAGTCTCGTGCTTTGAAGTCTCACAACACACAGACAGTTACTCTGATACACACATGCTAAAAAATGATTACTGCCTATGTTGCCGATCATGGTGCATTTTGTAACATTTAATGGTCTAGTAACTTGTGTGTAGCGGAAAATAACATAGACATAGTGAGCATTCATTAGAGTAGATTCTTAATGAGCATAGCAAGAGTGCTTGGATGGAGAGAGAAACATAAAGAATAACACCTAGGTAGATAGGCATGAACAATACTTCAAAAGAGAGAGAAATTAAGCTATTGACAACAATTGAGGACCGGATTTAGATGGAGCCGGTCCCCCCTCCAAAAGGCTTTGTATTATAGGTTTCCCCCATCAAGGGAGACATTTTACAATACGATACTTTGAGTTCCTTCAATAACTTGCTGGGGCAATGAAGATGGAAGCTTCAAGCTAACACTTGTAAAACACAACATCATTTCCCTCACAGTCTCAGACCAAGACCTTACACTTCTTCGAAGATGGTGAGAGCTAGCGGGGTATGAGAGTAGATTGAGAGGAAGAAGGAGTATTATTACAAGAAAGAAGTATTCTCCTATCACTCATAATAGCTTAGCATAGCTTTGTAATTAGCATGCTAGAGGAGATAAGCATGCATTGGAGCTTGGCTCTTGGTTGGATTTGCATCACAAAGCCAAGAGTTGTTGGTGTAGGCCTCCCTTCTCACAAGCTTGGAGTAGATGATGAGCTTTCCATTAAAGCTTGAGAAGGAGAGAGAGTCTTCTTTACTTCATCATGAGATTATGTGAGTGTCTAAGTGATAATGCCTTGCAAAAAATTAGATCCCTCTCTCTCTCTCTCTCTCTCTCTCTCTCTCTCTCTCTCTCTCTCTCTCTCTCTCTCTCTCTCTCTCTCTCTCTCTCTCGGTCGACCCCTCATGATTTTTACTCATGCTAACACCCCATTGGACCCTGCAAAGCTTAGCCAATGATAATTAAGAAGCATAAGTGATAGCCTTGTGATATGTGTCTCCCTTTTCCCTTTTGTGAGAGCTTTAGGTAATTAAATAATGCAATTAAACTCTCATTGGACCCCTTAGTCTTCTTGCCAATAAGAATCAGGCAAGCCATTGGGATGCTGAATGCTCATTGGACTGCTTGGGAGACTGTCCAATAGTCTTCTAGAGAGATTACTTTCTATTGGTTCTTTTATCAAGTGTTTTAAAATGAATTAAACTAAATGTACTCGAGCCTAATTCTCATTGGTCCACCTCTATGGCCATTCAATAGGATTTGAATGCACCTTGGGGGCAACTGGGCTAGGGAGCTTACATGTGTCCCCTATTCCCTTTGTGTGAAGGGAGCCTGCTAGAGTGTGTGTGTGTGTGTGTGTTTCTCTCTCATCCCCTACTAAAAGGGCCATTCAATAGGATTTGAATGCACCTTGGGGGCAACTGGGCTAGGGAGCTGACATGTGTCCCCTATTCCCTTTGTGTAAAGGGAGCCTGCTGGAGTGTGTGTGTGTTTCTCTCTCATCCCCTACTAAAAGGGCCATTCAATAGGATTTGAATGCACCTTGGGGGCAACTGGGCTAGGGAGTTGACATGTGTCCCCTATTCCCTTTGTGTAAAGGGAGCCTACTAGAGTGTATGTGTGTTTCGCTCTCATCCCCTACTAAAAGGGCTCGCCCCCTCTAAGGTAGGGATGTGGGAAGACTTTTGAGTCTTCCCACAAGCATCCAATCTTTCCTAGGTTTGACCATTGAACTTAACCTTTGGATTTTCGAACCTTAGCATTTTGGAAGTCTTAATGGGCTGAACCTTAGGGTCTTTAAAGCCCATTGTTGCACATTGCTCTTTTGCAAATGCCCCCCCCTTTGGATCCCTAATGTGGCCGGTCTGCCCGCTTAACCAATATTCTAGCTTTTTCTCCCCTGCTACTTCCCCGTATTAAATGATCAGTTTAAGATGAGAAAATCATTTAGGAGAATTAGATATCAGTGATTATGACATTACCTCTCTCTTGAAATCATAGTCGCCCTCAACTATGGGGTAGAGAAGATAAAGCTCAGTCATTAGTCCTTTTCCTAGCGGGTAGAGGATCCCTGTTTTACCCGACGACATCGTTCCAGAATGGATGACTAATGCATTTGGTGCTCGAGAGCCTAAGCTGTCGCAAGAATGTCTGCGCATTAGTTCTATCAATCTTCCATAGTAGAGTGACAAGCTCTACTTGGTGTTTGGAAGACATCATCTCTGCAAACTTGATGTTAAGCACGCATACTACTTAATATTTGTGCACAATAAAGAAAAAGAGAGTCTTATAAGACAACAATTTTGTTCATTTTAAACATTTGTACATTTGCTTACTCTAGGGAAGCATTGTAAGCATTGCAAGGTTATCCTTTAATTGTATGCCTTGCATCCATCTAGCATCTTCAAAAGGATATTTCTTAAACTTAATAAGATACTGTCGATACTCTTAACGCCTCTCAATACCTTGTCTTCATATCGGAGAATGGACTCGGGCTGCAACACCTCTTCTTGGTCCTTGATCTCCAGTGGGTCTTCAATAGCTGGTTCTAGAGGTGGCTCTCCTTTGTAAGACTTTAGTAGGCTCACATGGAAACATTGTGTATTAGCCAATGATTGGGCAACTTGAGTTGATAGGCCATCTCATTGATTGCTCTAAGAATCTGGAAGGGACCATAATACCTTTTTGCTAACTTAGCATAGTACTTTTGGTGTCCCGTAGGATTCTTGCCCGTCGTTGGCTTAATCGAGTCTTTGGAATTTTAAGCAAGACCCAATCATTTTCTTTTATAGGCTTGGCTCTTCTGTGCTTATCAACATCAGCCTTTTGCCTTTGCTGTGAGATAGACATAGCATCCTTAATCTTTTGGAAAGATTCTTGTAGGTCTCGGCTATACTCATCTGCAGCGAAGATCTTCCCGTGTACCTTAAGTAGCAGGGGACTTTTGGATCTTTCCTCAATTACCTCGAAAGGTGCTTTTCCTGTGGAAGTATGTATAGTGTTATTATAGGCATACTCCATTAAAGGTAAGTACTTCTCCCATTGGGACCTTTGTTAGAAGCTCGACACACCCCACAACAACTACCTACTCGGAAGATTATTATTTTTGTAATTATTCATTCATTGAGGAAAACCTGATTTTTCACCTTGTAAATATTGGGACTTACAGAAGTTTCCAGATTGTATCCCAGTTTTGATAGTTAGATTGAGTAGTTGGTTGATTTTGGAACTTTAGGGTTTGAGAATTGTAAGGTATATATACCACTTTTTGACCTTAATGAGAGACCTTTTGTCATTAAAAAAAAAAAAGTTTTGAAGTCTGTGAGTGAGCGTACTGTGTACAAGAGAGAGTGTGAGCTTCATCTTGACGCTACGTGTGCACCGATGGTCGGAATCGAGTGCGGAAAAGTGCAGCGTGTTGCCCCCGACCTGAGCTACGCGCCGATACCTACATTGCGCGCGTATTGTCCGGTTTTGCGAGCTTCTTCTACGAGCTTCATCTGGTGTTTGGGTGAGCATACGTTGTCCAATTTTGCATTGCAGCATATCCACGCGTTCACATTGAGTAGAGCTACACATTAGGCACTTTAGATTTTGAAAATGAAGACCGGAAAATTTCGGCCAGACATCCTACGTGATTTTGCACCGGGTGTTTTGGGTTGGGGTTTTGGTTCAAAGACCTTAGAGAGAGCGACCTATTGGTGTTAGTAGGGTCTCCTTCAAGTTCTATGGTGTTTCGAGATTGCTTGATGGGTGTTCGGCTCTAGAAAGCGTTGTAGGAAGTTTCCTCTTATGCACTCTTGAAGGCTGTGATTTAGGCAATTGGTAGAGACCTCTGTAGGAATTAGTTAGGAGTCGGTCGAGTGTAGGTTGACACCTTATGCTTGCTTCCACGCGCCCGCGGGTCGAGCTTCGTCCTTAGCTGACATTATATGTTAGGTGAGTTCTCGCTGTGCTGACGTCCGTCACGGCGTATCCGTCCAACATTGGCGCCGCTGCCGGGGACGAAAACCTTAGGTAGGTGACCGAGACTAATCCTTGAGGATTGGGATTTTTGGCTTGCCAAGAGTCTCATTTTACATTTAGATAGGATCAGAGGGTGGAGGACTCTCTAGGTCTTAGAGGGAGTCTAGGAAACGTGTGTCTGGCCTAGATCCTTCGACTTAGGTAGATGAGGTAGACCAAGATAGTTTTATGTAGTAGTGGAGTTCTTGAGTAGGAGATGGAGTGGTAGAAGCGGTGAGAGGAGAGCTTGAGAGTCCGGAAAGGCCAGAAAGTAACCAAAACACCATTATCACCATTTCACATGATAAGTAGGAGTAGAGTAAGTAGGACATCATGATTCAGGATCTAGAGCATTTCATGCATGTATACTTGCTTGGTAAAATCATCACAAGTTTGTAAAAGACGCCAAACGACGCAAAAAGACACAAAAGTGTGTTTGAAAGCCTAAAAGAAATCCAAAAGTTACTGTGAGTGTTTCTGATAGAGCTACAGAGCATCAGGAGCATTTCTATCAAGAAAAAAATTAATTTCAAGCCAGGAGACATCCTACTCGTAGGATGTCTACAGGCTAATCTGGTGGGAATTTTGGGATTTGGAGTTGACCAGTGTGTTCAGAAGGTGGGGTTTACCCTAATTTCAACTGGAAAGTGGAAATTTGACCATATCTTGACAGGATAAGGCCAGATAGACTGAAATTGCCAGACATCCTACCCAAATTGTGCCAAAACATTATTTTGAGACCAAAACCATAAAATGGCTGCATGAGCATGTCTTGCATGATATATTGAGTGACTGAGAGGGGTTTCATCTCATTTGGGTGAGAAAATTGGGTTCAAATCAGACTTTAGCACTTTTGATCGAAAAAGGCAAGAACAACTAAAATTGGGGACTTTTGATATCCAACCAAAATCTAAGCATACCATTGGGTTACTAACATCAAGGGGAAACTGTGGGTCAAGTCTGGGGTCAAACACGCCAAAAAGACATCCTACGTGTAAGATGTCTTCTGTGTGATTTTGGACTCCAAACCAAATTTTGAGTATACCAAAGTGATCAGCAACTCAAAGGGAGCCTATGCTTTGAGTTTGAAGCCATTCTGATGAAAAAGACATCCTACGCGTAGGATGTCTAAAGTAAGAAATTGAAGCCAGACATTGACAGTGGGCATAGCAAGGTGTTGTATAGCCTAAGGCAAGCCTCCTAGTCAATTTGGGTCCAAATTGGAGTTGATTAGACTGATCAAGATCAGCAAGCAGGCTATCGGAACAGATTTTTGACTCTTTGACCAGCCAATAGGTGTCCAAATCAAAAAGTAAAAACAGTGTAGACTCAGCACATTAAGGGGAAACCATAGTGTAGAAATCCAGGAAAAACTAAGCGGGAGACATCCTACGCGTAGGATGTCTATTGGGGCTTACTGAAGAGAAAATTTGACTGAGCTTAGACAGTGAGATTCCATTTGGCTTAAGGGTTCCAGAACTTCTTTCAGAAGTAAATTTGGACCTTGTTTGTCCATTTTACGGAGCAAAGATTGAATTCAGACTTTTTCGCGTAAATTGACCAACATCCGAGGGAAGTACAGTTTCAGATTAGCAGACCTAATCCAGAACATCAACATTGTATAAAATACAGTAGTGGTTGAGATTAACTCTCCAGTTATACCAATCATTACTAAGATAACCTCTAGCAGATAAATGCTTTGATTCGATTGCCAAAATTAAACGCTTGTGTACAGGTATATTCAACAACAAAGCAAGAAGTTGTGCGGAGACTAATCCTTTGCCAGGTGAGTGGTTGGATTTGTGATAAGTTGCATTGATAAGTTTGATGAATTTAAGATCAAGAAGATACATTGTTAAAGACCAGAAGGTGGTAGGTGACCAAGGTAGCTTAGTATCCACCGAGGAGAGTGTAACTCAGGCAAGGTTAGATCCGCTAGCACCGATTATTGAGGAAGGTAGTGATACTGACACTTTATCAGACAAATCTTTCTTCATGATGGGTAGTCAACAGCCAGGAGGTTTCACATACAACGGACCGATGCCAGGAGGAAGCACCTCCCTGAATCCTTTGAATGATTCCAAACTCACTGTGATCTTCTTAGAATGAACCAACTCGAGGGGAGCCCTGGTCTCTTTTGACTATCGAGGACGCAAGTGCATTTGTATCGAAGAGAGGCCATCTCAGAGATTGGAGATAATCCGAGTCTATGATGATGGAGATAGATTCCGAGACGAAAAGGGGAACCACTATCTGATAGTTAGTAACCCTGAAAATTACAACAGATATGGAGATAATGTGGCGAAAGGGAAAATGGTATCAGAAGCTCAAGAACCGCCACCAAACATTGATCGGCCTGGAGCTATTTTTATGTATGATAAGAAAACAACCAGGGTTCCAACCTATAACGAGAACGTGGGAATCTACAAGCATGAGAGTGAGGGTATGGTCGCTTACTTTCGCAGCAAAGAACCATACGAAAACGAATTAAGCAAAGACAAGGTTCTTTACTTATTCTCTTATGAAACTGCCATGGGGAAGGGTATAGTTTTTGTTGATAGATACGTGTGAGAATACCAACGTATTCTCCCAGAGGAGGTAGAAAGGGCAATAGGTCCAGGAGCATCAGCATATGCCCGTGAAGAAGTGCCAAGAGCCACCTACACCCCAAGTAAGTTGACAAATCCCTTTTTTGATGAGTATGACGCTACCTCACATTCCACCCGACCGCAAGCATTCAACAACTAAGACCAACCAGCAAACCAGTCATCATTGCAGGCATGGCTTCAACAGAGTGCAACATTGGAACAAGACCAAAACCGAGATGGTTATCAGGCCGCTCGACGGCTAAGGGATTTGCAAGAACCACCCCTCTATTCAAAGTATCAAGGAGAGAGTAATCCAAGGACTCAAGGGTCAACAGAGCCTGGAGGACCACCCACAGAACGAGTTCAAAGAGATGAACCACCTCCAGCGAGAACCGTTAGAAATTATGGCTTAGGAGCACCACTGGGAGAGGAACCAGCCTATTACAAAAGACCTGAGGAGGTATATCGATTAGGACGTGGAGATCCAATGATGAGGTTTGTAGACCATCGGAGAATTAGACCTTCTCAAGTGCAAAAATGGGTAAACAAGAAATACATAGGAAGCAGTGACCCAAGAGATCATGTAGCAGCCTTTGTGCGTGTAATTAGAGCCGAAGAGGTGTTAGATTTCCCTACCCAATTTGCAGGGTTTGGACTAACCCTAGAGGATGATGCTGCCACTTGGTTTGACTCTGTAGAGCGTAGAGACTTTGAGTCTATGGAGGAAGTGTTTGACGAATTTATCGAGGAATTCTCACAAAGGGGGATAGCTCATAATACCGTCTCACAAATCCATAAATAGAAACAGAAAGATGGAGAATCTGTACGAAAAGCAGTCCTAAGACTAAAAAGATATGTTAAGTTCAATCCTGTGGAAGAACTGCCAACTCAGTCCAGGCTCATGCTGATATTCATCCAGGGACTAAGGAATGCGGATCTCCAGAAAGACTTACATATGAAGAGGAGCACGACGTTGAATGAGTTGACCAAGGAATCTCTTTACCTGGTGGACAATTGTGCGGTCTACAAAGAGGGGGAGTTCAAGGACCTTGACGACGATTCATCTTCACAAAAACAAAGTGGAAGCAAGTCTTCTAAGAAAGCACCGAAAGGAGAAGTAGCTGTAAACCAAGAGCAGCTTGTAGATGAAGTGCTAAAAAAGATTAATTTGTACGCCAAACCCCAGGCTAAACAACCCAAGTGGTGTGCTATTGAACAAAAATGGACAAACCATGGGACCGAGGAATGTTATTATAACAAGGGATATGTGAGAGAGAGACCTTACGCTCCCCAAGCTCCGGTAGCTTCTCCTCAAGCTCCACCGATGCCTAGATATCAAGCAGGCAACCTACCAAGACCTATAGGTGTAGAAAGACTACAACCAGTGTTGGGGCAACAACCACCCCTACCAGGACTACGACCAATCAATATAAGATACACACCAACCGTAACCAAATCAGAGGATAAGTCTTTGGTGCCTATGCATGCATATTATGAAGATCCCAATGGATATGCGGCAAACCCTGTCTATTATCCACTGGAAGAACCCTCGACACCAGAACCATGGAGTATGATAGGAAATACAGGACCACCAACTGCTGCATAGGCAGAAGGAGAAGGAAGATATAGCTTAGATGAACGAACATTGTTGTTCATAGCCAATGGAGGCATGGGCGGACAGAGACATGCATACCAACAAAGGGGAGCTCAAGGAGCACATCAACAATCCAAGGGACCCTGCTACAAGTGTGGTGGAGACCATTGGCTGAGAGACTATCCTCATGATGAAATCATTAGAGTCAACGCATATTGCACTGAGTGTGGAGTTACTCATTTGATTCTCGATTGCCCTAAAAACCCGAACAAAGGAGCAAAAACCACCTTGAACATGCTAGAAATAGTACCTTCAAGTGGAGGGTCAGAAAATGAAACAATCATGCCTATTCAGGCAGTAACACAAGCCCAAGCTCAAAGAATGACGAATGAACCCATAGTTGAAAAGTCAAAAACCGATGTCCAAAGTTTAGAAACTAAAGATCAGAGAAGCACTTGGAAAGCTAGAAAGGCGTGTATGAAATCCAGGAAGGAACGAGAGCAAAACAGCTCTATCCGAGGATTTGAAACATACAAAGGATAGATTAGAGCGGTTAGAGGATCTTACTAGCTTAAGTTCACACACCACGGCAACCATAGCACCCAAGGAAATAGCAGAGCCCAAAAGTGCGGGATTAGGAGGATCTGTAATGGCTGACAAGGTAAATGAGCAGTTGGATGCGCTTCTAAAGGCTTATGAAGCTAGACTTAAAAAGAACCAAACCCAAGAGAAAAGGTAGATGACTTATCCATATGCAGAAATAGAAAAACAAAGGTTGGAAATGTGTAAAAGGATGATTGAAACAACTCAATCATTGATGGAAGACCCGTTGGGTAAACCTGCAAATTGGCATGGAGCATCGGCTCCAACCCCTATCCAACCAACTTTAGAGGAACAAGTAGAAACAAAGGGAAGACTCACTAACACCTATGAGTCCATAGGAGAGCCTATCATAGTGCCAAATACAATAGATGAGGCAAGTGACAGGTTTCAGCCTAAAACATTGACAGAAATGGGTAAGGACTGTAACGGTCTAGACGATCTGTGGAAGCAAATTCGTGAGGCCAACGAGGCCAATAGGATGAGTAACCACATGAATAGCACGAGAAAAGAAGAGAATGTAACCTTACCTCCTATTGAAGAATTTGAGGCAAGGTCACAAATGAACTTTGAGATACATTCACAAGGGGGAGACCAAGGATCAATTAGTTCGGGGCACAGCCAATGAGGCGGTCCGGGGCGGGCAACAAGAGAGGCGACCTCTAAACACCCCTCAAGGCTCCCGTGCTACTCAATTGGGGCTGGGGCAACCACAAGCACAACACAACAACAAACCCACAGCCAAACCCAAACAAGATAGGGGCACCACCTAGTTATGGTATGCGAACTAGGACACAAGAGAGATTTTGGCACAACCAAGAAGATGCACCACACAACACACACAAGCAACCTCACACCAAGACACACATGAAATGGACCAAAGAGAGCTAGAGCAAAGGGAAGAGAGAGAGGAAAGGATCTTGCGTAATACCTTATTTGTGACTTGCAAATGGAGATGGTTCATTATGATGCTATCGTAGAACTTGTACAAAACTCACTCAATGCTTAGTGATTGCTAATCATTGCCAAAACACACACACACACACTGTCTTAGGGTGTGGGAGACCTCTCACCACAATACCCTCTTACAATGGACAAAAAACTGGCAATGAAAAACACACTAAAACACTTTCTAAAATCAAGATCAACCGATAAAAACTCAAAATACACAAGTCACCTTGAATTCACCAAACCGTATTGCACAAATGAAAGGACGAAGATTTGAACGTCGAATCACGCCTTTGATGCACCAAACCTCAATTTATTGATGATGAAGGAGCATATACAATAGTGGTTTTGAGATTTGTGGAACTCACGCTCTCTCACTTGCAATGTGTAGCTTGAAGGCTTCTCTCACACCAAGAGTGAAGCTCACAAGTGGTTGCTACACCTAAGTCTCTCCTCACGCATAGAGTGTTGGGGTGCTATGTGAGATATTGGAGGTTGTTTTACAAGAAGGAGAGGGGCCTATTTATAGGTTGGAGACCCCTCATTAAGATTATTGGAAATCCTAATTTACAAGCTAACAAATCAGGATTATGATTTTTTTTGAATATCAAAGCATTGCGGGCCTTCTTTGTCTGCTTGAGTCATGGGTGTGGGCTCAAAAGAGAGCATTATTGATGGTAGATAAGGTGAAAGTAAGTTTTAAGGAAGGGGAGAGAGAGAGAGAGAGAGAGAGAGAGTTACTATACATGTCTTGAGGTGAGGTGTCTTTTATGGTTAGGTCAATGCTATTTTGTGTTAGTATGTTAGTCGTTAGTAATCACTAGAAAGTTAATGTTACATTTACAATGGGTAGAGTGAGTTGATTTGATGAAGGAAGAGGGGTGAATTAAAAGAGAATCATTGAGATGGTGAAGCTTTGAAGAAGCTTGAACTCACCCTTTGTGTAGATTGTGGAAAAAATGACCGCTGGTCTTCTTCTTCTTCTTCGCTTCTTTACGCCGCCGCCACGGTTGACCACCACGATGAAAAGAGGATTTGTTGATGAAAAATCCTCAATTTGCAAAAGTTATCATGGTTAAGATGCTGAATTTTAGATATTTTAGGAGAGGTAAATGAAATTGTAACATAGAAGCAATAGAGAGAGACATGAAGAGGGTGTATGTATGTAGAGGTTCATAAAAGAACTATAGGGATGAGAGAGAAGGGTAATGGTGAAGAGGGTGGGAGAAGCCATGGAAATTGCAGGTTTGAGTGAGGGAAGGAGAGGGAGGGATGTGTAAGTGTGTGTGTAGAAGTGTGGAAAGAGGTGAGAGAAGACTATGGGCTACTTGTGAAAAAAGTGGGCAGACTGGGGTCCACTCAAAAAATCATAGCTCACCGCTGGTAGCTCCAAAAATCATGAAAAAATTTGAGGTGATTATTCAGAGCGTGGGCTACATTTTCTCTTTTGACCACTGCTCCAAATTCGGAGTGGAGATAGGTGCCAAAATTCTCACCAAAAAGCCTGTTTTTATGCTTGCAAAAGTCTTTTAGTGGACCCCTCCTTTGTTGAATTTGTACAATGCATCCAAGAGTGAGCCCCTCCTTTGTCATATCATAATACAAAGCATCCAAGTTGCCCTTGACACATGCATGGAGGAGGATTATTGGTGAATAAAGAAATATATACATGGTGGGACTAGTGTATGGAGTATTCATGGACTTTAGCTCAATGAGCACATGGTGTTAGAATAATGAGTAAAAATAATAATAAAAATATGGAGGAGTTATGGATATGGAAAGATATTGGAATCATATGATATGGTCCCTCTTTGAATTATTTTGGGTGAAAGAGGAAAAGGTATGCAAGTAAATAATATAATAAACTTGACCAATGAGTAGAAATCAATTTTTTGTTTTCACGAGGGTGAGGGTGAAAATGTGGGAGTGATTTGTATAAAGGAAAAATATAAGGTTATAGTATGTACATATTGGCAAAAAATATACTTATGGTGTAAGAGGATGAAAGAAGGTGTACATATGTTTAATAAAACACACACCTAAGTAGAAATATTTAAATAAAATACCAAAATAATTATAAAAAATCCCTATATTTAGGCCATATATACAATGAAATATTTACACACAAAGAGGCCATAATATACTTTTATTTTTTATTTTTATTTATTTTTTTTGGCTCACCTAGCCCAGTGACTAGCTAGCTGAGGGTTTTTAAGAAGATATGGGAAAAGCCCCCTAACTCACACACGCCTATGTACAGTGAAATGGTAGGGATAGCCATAGCGTTTGGGTGAATTTGGTAGGGTGGAGTAATCTAGTATGGCAATTATGGAGAGCCAAAAAACGGCTATCATTAGCCCTTCCCCCAGGATGATGGTATATTCATGTACCATCATAGAGCATCTTTTCCAAAGAGAGTGCTTCAGAGTCCTTGACGAGATCTTCATTGTATGGCCCCTCAGAATTTTGGCTGGAGTTACACTCATGCTTCATGTAACAATACTTACATGAGACAGCGGCCTTTGGACACATCTTTGGTAGATCCTTTGGTAGAAGGCGACTCAAATAGGGCTTCAAGCGATACCCGTTTACCTTCCTGGAGTGCTCTTTACCATTCATGTCCATAAGCTGATAGTAACTAGAATTGAAAGCCTTCTTGACTATGTATGGCCCTTGCCATCTAGTTTCAAACTTGGCATCAAAACGATTGTCAAGTCGATTGTCATACCTTAGCACAAGCTCTCCTTCCTTGATGCCTTTGTCCTTCAGTTTCTTGTCGTGCGTTTCTTTCGCTTGTGTGGCTTTCCTCTTGTAGCACTCGTATGCTGCTTCTCTTTTCCACTCAAGCTCCACTAACGTAAGAAGTCGATCCATCCATACCTCTTGATCATCTTGTGCTCCTTTGCCATGAAGTCGCATTGTTGGAATGTTGAGCTCGATAGGCTCCTCACCTATATGGCACTTGTCGGGGTTGAGTTGACCTCCCATGTCGTAGAGCTTCTTTAAACCTTCTTCTACCCTTTGTAGATGCAATGATTTTGAGCTATAAATACAGAAATCATCAATGAACACCCTAATTGACTTTCCAAAGAATGCTTGAAACACCATATTCATGAAACGTTGGAATGTTGCAGGAGCATTTGTCCGACAAAATGGCATGACTCTAAAAGCATAACAACCCCAAGGAGTGATAAAGGTTGTTTTCAATTGATCCTCCAGTGCAATCCCTATTTGAAAGTAACCTGAGTAACCATCGCACACAGTGTACTTCTCATGACCAGCTACCTCATTTAGTATCTCATCCTGGAATGGGAGGGGAAAGTGATCTCTCTTTGTTGCCTCATTGAGTGGACGGTAATCCACACACACCCTCCACTTTCCGTTTTTCTTAGGAGTGACAACAACAGGAGAGACCCACTCTGAATTCTCCACTGGATAAATGAAACCTGCTGCTAGAAGCTTTCTTACCTCCTTGAGTAGAGCCTGCTCCTTTATAACTCCTAGCCTTCGTAGCTTTTGAGCTTTAGGTGTGGCCTCAGGCTTTAACTCAATCTTGTGTTGAACAACATCTACCCCACGCACGTCGGTGTAGTCTTTAGCGAAAAGCCTAGGAAACTTCCTTAGCACACATTTGAACTCCTCTCTTTCATCCTTTGTAAGTGTTGTTGATAGCATACCTTTCAGCATCCCTTCATCTTGAACACCTTCGTTCTCTTGAGGACCTACCTCCTCCAAGCCTTGACAAGAGGTCTCTTGGTTGCTTGGCTTAAACCTTACCCCCATGACTTCGATGGAAGACTCCTCTTCAGTAATGCTGCCGCTACTTTCTTCTTCTGAAGTGCTATCGGTCCAACCTTCTTCCATCTCACTTTGAGATGGTTCTTCATGGAGCTCCTCTTGGCGCTGCTCCTTCATGTCAAAGACAACCTTCTTATGATTGTCATTCCTGCAAATTAATTTCCCACTCTCCCAATCCTGCAAAGCTTGCATTTTCATTAGCCATGGTCTTCCTAGGATAAATGGATAACCACTTCCCTTGGTCGACATAACATAAAAATCCACTGCCTTCTTAATGCCAAAGGCCTCCACAAAAACGTTTTTACAAATTCCTACGCACCTAGCCTTGCTATTGTTTGCCATTTTCACTTTGATTTCAGGTGTCTCATGGATGTGCATGCCTAGTCTTTGCATGAGTCCTTCTGTCATGATGCAAATTTGTGCACCCCCATCCACTAGACCTTTCCTAACCAATCTTCCTTTGATGTAACAGTCTAGCACCGGTGTAATGTCCTCATTCATTTCAGCTTGTGCAATTTTTACAACAGGCACACTCTCTTTTACCTTTCTCCTAGTGCTAACTGCCCTTGTTAAATCCCTCTTAACTTGTGGACATAATGCAAGAAATTGAGGCCATGAAATATCAGGACCCTTACCTCTCATGTCTTCCAACAGGTTGTACGGAGCCATACCAAGTCCAAGAGGGAAGTCTTGGAGGTTGATACGACGTCGAGTCCTCTTGGTTTCCTTGGTTTCCTTTGCCTTCTTGCCTTGTCCATGGTCACTCTGTGATGTGACTCCTTCTTTCTCTTTACCTTTTCGTCGGCCACGCTTAATGCCATTGGCTTCCATGTCAACCTCATTTGAATTTGTCACCTCTACCACATGCACATTTGGATCTGGCAAAGGTGGAACTCCTTCTACCCCTTGTGGAGGTGGTCTTGGTCCATTTGGCCTTTGTAGAAGCCTTGGTTGTTGACCAGCTCCTTCTCCTGCATTCATCACTGGGTAATTCAAGTTAGGTCTCCCTGGCTCTCCACGGGGCCAAGGACAATTATACATCCCATGTCCAGACTCTCCGCAATTCCAACATTGCAAGACTCTCCTAGGTCGTGGGTCTCGCTCTTCAGACTTCTTTGCTTGTCCCTTTGGACCTACGGCTTGTGCAAGGTGAATTGACAGGCTGCTTAAGGATTCATTTAACTTCTCAATCACTTCAACCGTTACCTCAGGAAGCTCCTTAGATGTTGATGCTTGTGACTTACCTTTGGGTCTAAGACCTTCTATTGGAACCTCCCCCCTTAAGCACTTGAGTTTCCTATATTTCTCAGCAGCCCTAGTTTCAGCTGCATCAAAGGTAGCAGGTGCACCCGCCTCAACTTTTACCTTAAGGTCAGGAAAGAGTCCGGCTATGAACCTCTCCTTCTTTAGAAATTCTGCACCATCACCAAGGTTAGCAACATTTCGTATCCATAGAGCCCAAAGACGTAGGAACTCTTGCTTGTACAAGTAGTAGTCATCTAAGTCTTTTTGCTTATGAGAAACAATGTCTTGCCATAATTTTTGAGTGTTTTCGGGATCAAAGAAGTATTTCTTGAAACGATTCAAAACTTCCGTGTAATTCCCTTTAAATTCCTCAGGCAAAGAGTCAAACCAAGTGCTAGCATCTTTCCTAAGGACCACCTCAAACATTTCTACACGTTCTTGATCAGTTACTATCCTCTTGATACGGCAAGACATCTTGAAATTCGCTAGAAATAATTCTGCATCCTCTCCAGGCTCTCCAAAGAAAAGAGGATATCCAGACATTTGGCGTTGGCTCTCCATTGAATTAATTTCAAAGTGACGCGTTTTTGTTTTTTCTTTCTTTAAAAGATTTACACAATAATATTTTCTAAATTGCAATCTATTTTACAACAAAATAAAAATATTCACATCAAATGACCTATGATAATCAATAAGAGGTAGAATGACAGGGTTTGGTGATGCGAGAATTTCTCCTACTCTTTGGGCACCAAACATGAATACCATACGTTGTTGAAAATGGATTTTTCTACTAATTACAATGTTTATTCTAATGTGTGGAGTGAAATGGAAGGGGAAAACCTCTATTCCTGGGCCATTATCCATGGTCTGTGCATGACCTAATACTCAAAACAAAACAAAAATATAGACGTCCAAACTAAGGTCGTACCTAATCAGAGGCAAAATAAAAGGGTTTACTGAAGCGTTTATCTCGGCCAACCTAAGAGGACCTAAAATCCTACGAATTACTCGCTGAAATTGCAACTTAGTACTAACAATTATGTGTACCTTTTGCCTTGCAATGGGAATGAAAGGATCATACAAATTCTCGTGATTCATGCAACCTACTTGACTATGCTAAAGGTTGAACCTACACAAAAAGATACACAAGCCTTTCCTCCGTGGGGGCACCAAAATTGAGGCGGTCCGGGGCGGGCAACAAGAGAGGCGACCTCTAAACACCCCTCAAGGCTCCCGTGCTGCTCAATTGGGGCTGGGGCAACCACAAACACAACACAACAACAAACCCACAGCCAAACCCAAACAAGATAGGGGCACCACCTAGTTATGGTATGCGAACTAGGACACAAGAGAGATTTTGGCACAACCAAGAAGATGCACCACACAACACACACAAGCAACCTCACACCAAGACACACATGAAATGGACCAAAGAGAGCTAGAGCAAAGGGAAGAGAGAGAGGAAAGGATCTTGCGTAATACCTTATTTGTGACTTGCAAATGGAGATGGTTCATTATGATGCTATCGTAGAACTTGTACAAAACTCACTCAATGCTTAGTGATTGCTAATCATTGCCAAAACACACACACACACACTGTCTTAGGGTGTGGGAGACCTCTCACCACAATACCCTCTTACAATGGACAAAAAACTGGCAATGAAAAACACACTAAAACACTTTCTAAAATCAAGATCAACCGATAAAAACTCAAAATACACAAGTCACCTTGAATTCACCAAACCGTATTGCACAAATGAAAGGACGAAGATTTGAACGTCGAATCACGCCTTTGATGCACCAAACCTCAATTTATTGATGATGAAGGAGCATATACAATAGTGGTTTTGAGATTTGTGGAACTCACGCTCTCTCACTTGCAATGTGTAGCTTGAAGGCTTCTCTCACACCAAGAGTGAAGCTCACAAGTGGTTGCTACACCTAAGTCTCTCCTCACGCATAGAGTGTTGGGGTGCTATGTGAGATATCGGAGGTTGTTTTACAAGAAGGAGAGGGGCCTACTTATAGGTTGGAGACCCCTCATTAAGATTATTGGAAATCCTAATTTACAAGCTAACAAATCAGGATTATGATTTTTTTTGAATATCAAAGCATTGCGGGCCTTCTTTGTCTGCTTGAGTCATGGGTGTGGGCTCAAAAGAGAGCATTATTGATGGTAGATAAGGTGAAAGTAAGTTTTAAGGAAGGGGAGAGAGAGAGAGAGAGAGAGAGAGAGAGAGAGAGAGAGTTACTATACATGTCTTGAGGTGAGGTGTCTTTTATGGTTAGGTCAATGCTATTTTGTGTTAGTATGTTAGTCGTTAGTAATCACTAGAAAGTTAATGTTACATTTACAATGGGTAGAGTGAGTTGATTTGATGAAGGAAGAGGGGTGAATTAAAAGAGAATCATTGAGATGGTGAAGCTTTGAAGAAGCTTGAACTCACCCTTTGTGTAGATTGTGGAAAAAATGACCGCTGGTCTTCTTCTTCTTCTTCGCTTCTTTACGCCGCCGCCACGGTTGACCACCACGATGAAAAGAGGATTTGTTGATGAAAAATCCTCAATTTGCAAAAGTTATCATGGTTAAGATGTTGAATTTTAGATATTTTAGGAGAGGTAAATGAAATTGTAACATAGAAGCAATAGAGAGAGACATGAAGAGGGTGTATGTATGTAGAGGTTCATAAAAGAACTATAGGGATGAGAGAGAAGGGTAATGGTGAAGAGGGTGGGAGAAGCCATGGAAATTGCAGGTTTGAGTGAGGGAAGGAGAGGGAGGGATGTGTAAGTGTGTGTGTAGAAGTGTGGAAAGAGGTGAGAGAAGACTATGGGCTACTTGTGAAAAAAGTGGGCAGACTGGGGTCCACTCAAAAAATCATAGCTCACCGCTGGTAGCTCCAAAAATCATGAAAAAATTTGAGGTGATTATTCAGAGCGTGGGCTACATTTTCTCTTTTGACCACTGCTCCAAATTCGGAGTGGAGATAGGTGCCAAAATTCTCACCAAAAAGCCTGTTTTTATGCTTGCAAAAGTCTTTTAGTGGACCCCTCCTTTGTTGAATTTGTACAATGCATCCAAGAGTGAGCCCCTCCTTTGTCATATCATAATACAAAGCATCCAAGTTGCCCTTGACACATGCATGGAGGAGGATTATTGGTGAATAAAGAAATATATACATGGTGGGACTAGTGTATGGAGTATTCATGGACTTTAGCTCAATGAGCACATGGTGTTAGAATAATGAGTAAAAATAATAATAAAAATATGGAGGAGTTATGGATATGGAAAGATATTGGAATCATATGATATGGTCCCTCTTTGAATTATTTTGGGTGAAAAAGGAAAAGGTATGCAAGTAAATAATATAATAAACTTGACCAATGAGTAGAAATCAATTTTTTGTTTTCACGAGGGTGAGGGTGAAAATGTGGGAGTGATTTGTATAAAGAAAAAATATAAGGTTATAGTATGTACATATTGGCAAAAAATATACTTATGGTGTAAGAGGATGAAAGAAGGTGTACATATGTTTAATAAAACACACACCTAAGTAGAAATATTTAAATAAAATACCAAAATAATTATAAAAAATCCCTATATTTAGGCCATATATACAATGAAATATTTACACACAAAGAGGCCATAATATACTTTTATTTTTTATTTTTATTTATTTTTTTTGGCTCACCTAGCCCAGTGACTAGCTAGCTGAGGGTTTTTAAGAAGATATGGGAAAAGCCCCCTAACTCACACACGCCTATGTACAGTGAAATGGTAGGGATAGCCATAGCGTTTGGGTGAATTTGGTAGGGTGGAGTAATCTAGTATGGCAATTATGGAGAGCCGAAATACGGCTATCACCAACAAGACTCGCTGAGAACTTTACCCTCTTACCTAGGAGAGTATGAAGCCAAGTCGGAAGTGAGAGCAATCCCATCTCAAAGACTTTCTTCGAACAAAGTGATGGATTCACAAGGATTGATTGAGTTGTTGTCCACTCCGGTGGCATGCACTATCACATTAGCAGAACTCCTAAGGTTACGGCCAAACATGTGGACCACAGTAGGTAAATGCTTAGAAAAATTTGGAGTGAAAGACCCCACCTTGAAGCTACAAGAAGGGATCAGAGAGTTGGACAGGCCTCAACTAAACACTAAGCCAGTACCATTAAACAAGGTTGGAGAGTATTGCGAGGGAGAAGATGGAAACACCACGCTACCAGTAGAATTCCAAGGAGTAGTTTCCAAAGCTATTCTTGACAGTGGAGCGGGAGTTGCTATCGCCACCAAGGAAATCTGGAAAAAATGGAGAAAACCAGCTTTGAGGGCTACTAGAATGAAATTGCAATCGGCTGATGGGTTCATGGAGAAGCCTCTAGGACTTTTAGAAAAAGTGATTGTCACTTCGTGCGGAATCGAGTATGAGCATACATTTGCAATAGTCCATTTCGGCAAAAAGAACAATTATGAGATCATCTTGGGACGACCATTCATGCGACAATTGAAGATGGTCCAAGATTGGGGTTACAACCACATATACCTCAGACATGGCGAGACAACAACTAAAATACACCTGAAAGACCATAGTTACAAAGATGTGAACCAAACACCTGTGGAAGAGTTTGATTCAACAAGCAGTATCAGGATCAGAACTCCCGGCATGGTTAGGGCAATAAAAAGAGCTATGGATGTGCGGAGCTTCACATTGTGGAAGCTTAAGAAGAGAGGAATGCGTCTTAGAGAGAGCAATTGAGGACAAGGAGTATATTCCGGAACCTTTCCTTGAAGATGCCTTGGAACCTCTAGAATGGGAACACATACTAGCAACATTGGATGTCTGTACCATTACAGATAGTCCAACAATAAAATTTTTCGATAAGGATGGCTATGATGTGCTACCCTATTACATGGTAAGCATTATACCAGGAGAAGATGAGACGATAGAACCACCAGAACAAGAAGATTTTTATAACTCCTCTAAACATCTGGAAGTAAATGATGATGCAGATAATGAGTGTTCAGACACCTCAAGTGAGCGCGGAAGGGAAACCGAGAATATCAAGTTTTATGATTTTGCTAATCAACATCCTAGACGCCAGGAACGCTATAGGAGGAAACGAGCAGGAAAAAAAGCGAGAGAGAACCTGATGCCCAGGATAAAAGGTAAGACTCACTATTTGATGCTTGTAAAAACAGAGGATTGTGTAAAAGATCACATATCAGGAAGATTCTCAAAAGATCGAAAAGAAAGAACGCGAGAGGAAATAAAACAGGAACGAAAAGCTAAAACAGAAACAAAATCACAAAAATCTCAAAAATAAAAAAAAGAAATAACAAAAGACCAAGAGTGGACCAAACTGGAGTGTAAACAGAAATACCAAGAACTGAAACGGTCTTCAAGAGAGATATGGACTACTGAAGAAGATAGTGATGGTGAAGGGGAGTCAGAAAAGGTGAACATGAATGTACCATCACACTATCGGAAATTTACTATCCAGGACAGAAAAATCATCATGACACCACCAATCAGGGAAAGAACCAACCAAGAATCTTACGATGGGCCAGAAAATGCAAAAAGGATAGACCTTGCAAAACCAGGTGAAAAGCCTCAGCCGGTCTATATAGCCAATGATTTAGAGCCTGAAGAAGAAGAAGAACGGCTAACACAACTTCTCAATAAGTCTAAAGATGTGTTTGCATGGTCGTATAAAGACCTCAAGGGAGTTGATCCATCGATATGCCAACATAAAATTCCTTTGAAATCAGATGCAAAACCTAGCAAACAACGTCCTTATACATATAATGACACATTTGCTAAACAAATCAAAGAAGAGATTGATAAACTGATGGAAGCTGAATTCATCTATGAAATCGAACATATAGATTGGGTGTCACCCATTGTGGTAGTTCCCAAAAAGAATGGAAAACTGCGAGTGTGTGTAAACCTCAAAAAGGTAAATGCAGCCACCATAAGGGATAATTATCCCTTGCCAATCACAAAACATGTACTCGAGTGGGTGGCCGGGAAACGACCTTATTCCTTTCTGGATGGGTTTTCAGGATACAACCAACTGGCAATAGCAAGGGAGGATCAACGCAAAACAGCGTTTGCCACAAAATGGTGAATTTATGCGTATCGAGTTATGCCGTTTGGCTTAACTAATGCCCCAGCTACCTTCCAAAGGTTAATGACGCATGCGTTCAAAGAATACCTAAGAATATTCTTAAAAATTTACATGGATGATCTTTGTGTGCACTCTCTTCTACGAGAGGAACATATTGACCATTTGCAAAAGGTCTTTGAAAAATGCAGGACATATCGAATCTGTCTTAAGCCGGAAAAGTTTGTATTCATGGTTAAGCAAGGCCGCATCTTAGGACACATTGTCTCAAGAAATGGCATAACAACTGACCTAGACAAAATCAAAGTCATTGTAGACCTACCCAGGCCTACTAATGCGAAACAAGTGCAATCTTCATGGGACACTGCGGATATTATCGAAGATTCATATACATGTACGCGGTTATCGCACAACCTCTGTATCGTTTGCTAGTCAATTTCGATTGGACTGAGGAGTGTGAAACTTCATTTCAAAAGCTGAAGGAAAACCTGATATCAGCACCTGTACTCAAGGCACCAGATTGGGAAAAGATATTCCATGTTCACATTGATGCTTCTGCATATACCATTGGAAGTATTCTGGCTCAACCTGGGGACGCAACCTGGGGACGAAACAATGGATTTCCCAGTTTGTTATGCAAGTCGACATCTAAACAGTGCAAAAAAGAACTACACAACCACCGAGCGGGAAGGGTTAGGAATGATTTATGCTGTAAAGAAATTTCGGCATTATTTACTCGCAAACAAATTTGTGTTCTTCACAGATCATCAAGCTCTTATGTATCTGGTAAATAAACCATGAAATACAGGGAGAATTGTACGCTGGTTTATTATATTGCTAGAGTTTGACTTCACAATGGTGGTCAAAAAGGGTAAAACCCATCTACGAGTGGATCATCTTTCAAGGATACACAACGGGGAAGCTGTAGATTATGACATACCAGATGTTATCTTTTCAATATTGAAATGGTACCCAAATGGTCTCAGGGAATTGTTAGCATTCTTTCCTTTGGAAGTGGGTTTGATAACACGGAATACAGATCTAGACAACAAACAATTCGACAAACAAAAAACTTCCAGTTGATAGCAGGACGGTTGTATCATCTTGGATCGGACCAAATCCTGCGATTATGTATAAATTCGGAAGAGTTCGAGTGCTACCTTGAAGAAGCACATGTTCAGGATTGTGCATTTCATTGTTCAACAGTGAAAACACACCAGAGACTGAACCAGTTAGGGGTTTATTGGCCAACTATGTATGCGGACTCACATTCTTATGTTACCAATTGTACTATATGTAGTGCCAAACGACCAGTGGATCATGCGACATTGTTTCAGGTAAACATTGCACCTGCATGGAGTTAATATATCATTGATTTCTTAACCACCAAGAAGTTCCCTGAGAACATCACAAGAGCATGGAAAAAAGCTATAGAGCTGGAAGCTCGTGACTTTCAGTTCCTTGGGAACCAACTCTATAAGCGAGGAAATGACAATCAACTTAGAATATATGCAAGTGAAAGCAAATACCTGCTGATTCTAGAACATGCACATAGCAGAATAAGTGGAGGCCATTTTTCGGGCGATAAGACGACAAAAATTGTCTTAACCGCAGGAATTTGGTGGCCTACATTGCACATGGATGCTGAAGAGTTTGTAAAGCGTTGTGACGCATGTCAGCGCAGTAAGGTGCCAATAAAAAGAGATGAGATGCCACTACGGCCAATGATGGGAGCAAGAGAATTTTCAAAATGGGGCATTGATTTCGTGGGACCTATCTCACCCCCCTGCATATTGCACACATACCCAATATATCATTGTGGCTACGGGCTACCTCACAAAATGGGTCGAAGCCAAGGCAACACAAAAAGCAGATGCACGCACCACTGCACAATTTTTGTATGAGAATGTTTTTGTACGATACGGGTTGCCAATAGAAATTGTCAGTGATCGTGGAACACATTTTCTTAATGAAGTCATTGAATATCTACTAGAGGAATTCATGGTCATACATAGGAAATCTGCTCCATAGGCCAATGGACAAGCTGAAGCCACAAATAAAACATTATGCACGGTTCTCACTAAAATAGTGTCAGAATCAAGAACAAATTGGGATCAGCAGCTACACTCAGCACTATGGGCATACAGGGTAGCTTACAAAACATCGATAGGAACAACACCGTACAACATGGTGTTTGGCCTAAATGCTATACTACCCATAGAGTTTTTAATTCCAACTCTACGAGTAGCAAAACGCTTAGAATGGACAGGGCATGAGCTCTCTTCAAGAATAGATGATCTTGAAAAGCTAGATGAACTCCGCTTGAGAGCTGTAGCTTCAATCTATGCTAAAAGGAGAAGACAAAAAGAATTCTTTGACAAACATGTGCGCACTAAAGAGTTCAAAAAAGGTGATTACGTACTTGTTTATACTTTGAAGCAACATGCCAAGAAAATTAAAAAGCGAGGGATGGGACCCTTTGTGATTAGTGATCTATCACAAAGTGGAGCTGTCAAGCTTGCTACATTAGCAGGTGAAGAAATGCCGAACTAGATTAGTGGATGTCGACTGAAGAAATATCATCTACCACTCACACAGGAGATGCTCCAACAAATGCATCAAGGAAAACAACGAATGAAGGAAAAACAGCGAGTACGAGAGGAAGCTCAAGCAGAAGCAAAAGAACGCATTGCAAAACGACGTCTTCTGCGACAACAACAACAAAGTGGAGCACCATTGCGAATCAATGCCATTCGACTGACGAAGTTGGATGAAGACACAGTGGAGCCAATAATTGCAGTCAAAGTGGGCAACAATCAACTTGAATCGATAGCATTGCTTGATTCGGGAGCTCAAGCAAATTTGATCTCTTATGGATTGTACCAACATCTCAAATCCACAGGTCAACTTCATACTACTCCTCAAGTGCTGGAAAGTAGTACATCACACCCGTTGAAAACATTGGGATGGACTATATTGCATGTACAAATTCACCAATATATTTACCCACACAAATTCTATGTGGTGGAGGATGAAAGCACACAACACCCAATGATGTTGGGACAACCGTGGCAAAAAGAGTACAATGTGCAGATAGATTGGAATGCAAAGGCAGTCAAAATTCATCATGCACATGAACAACAGGTGATAGCCTTTGGTCAGCAATACCAGAATAATCAGCTGCAAGCCGTGCACTCACTGGAAAAAGAGCCAAAAGCAAAAAAGCCACCAAAGAACAACATGATACCCGAGACCAACAATTAGGTAAAGGCCAACCATGCTAATTACAGACATACGAAGTCACTGGCCACAATGCAAAGTTCTAGGTTACCAAAACAACGAAAGCAAGTATGGATGCGAAAAGATACAAATGACATGGCATACAAACAACAATGCAACAAAAGAATTCCAACGAAGTAGATAGTTCAACCAAAAACCAAGAGCATAAAACACATATGGATCCCAAAGAAAATGCTCAGCAATAACCCAAATGTCACTCGCATTTGGATACCAAAACCAAAGCAAAAGGGACTCCCTTCAGTACAAGCAACAACGAAAGGCAGAGAGCTGCATTTGAAAAAGGACAGCCGACTTATGTGGATGCCAATCAGCAACAAAACAGTAACAACAAAGGAAGTATCCAAACATCTACAAAAACTGGCACAAGCAAAATACCAATGGAAAGCAAAGGCAATACGGCCCATAGCCATTCCGGCCAAGCCAATCCTCTCCATAGAAACAACTACGGTTCTATCAACAGTGTTATCAAAGCAATTGCCTTTTGCAAAAAAGATAATTAAACAGAGAGCAGTAGAGTTATAGCTGTTACTTGCAAAGAAAACAGGAAACCTCGACGACGAATGCCAATAAGCATCTTGCTTATTCCCTTCTCTTGCATAGCATTAATTTTTCCATGCATTGACCGAGTATGCATAAAATAGGGCCACATTAATCGGCCAAGCATTAGCACAAATTTTTCAACCTATGCACGGCACATACTCCGAGGCGATACCTTGTCGTTTGGGAGGACTCTGGCTAGGAGGGGGGGAGGCATTCTCAAATGCGGAACCAATAGCAGAAGAGAAAAAAAGAGCATGATTTTCGACTATTTTAAGGGTTGTTGTTTGATTGCAAAATTTTATGGAGTAACCCAAGTAGATATGCCTTTATACAACATGTATCTATAGGTATATGGGGCCAAAACACCAAATCAAGCCCCTAGGTGCGTGTATATAAGTAGAAATAGCCATTTTTCGTGCAAAATATTGGTAAAACGGAAAAATCCGGCCATAAAAATTGCATGTGAGTGTAAATAATGTTTTGCGGTGATGTTTGTGATTTATTATGATTTTTTGGAATTTTCTGGGTGTGATTTGCTATTTTCTTTTTAATTTTGCTAATTTTCGGCAGAAAAACTTCAAAAATACAAAAAGCAGGTGAAAAACGGTTGTAATGAAAAACAAAAAATATGGGGATTATCAGTGCCTATAGAACAACCTATGGTACAGTGGTGGTGCAATTATGAGACTGGAGCGGAAAGCGTGTTTTGGCCAGGTTTTGACCGAAATGCCAAATTTCTGGTAAACAGAGCAAATGGAGTCTAAATCAAGAAATTTTGAGCCTAAACTGCATCTCGCAAGAAGATAGGAACACATGTCAAATTTCATGAAAAGTGGTTCGGGGACCTCCATTATAAGAAAATTTCACCTCATTTTTAGCTCATTCTCACTATTGACTTTGTGGAGAGAGCTTCTGCCACCTAGAGCGGACGGACCTTCCAGCATCTTCTACGACGCACACGACTACCCGACGAGCTCTAGACATGAGAGGTAGGCTCACCACCTTGAGCTTTTCGTGCATGTTGTCGTTTTGTCGCGAAAACTAGCGTAGGGTTCACACACAAAGCGGGCGGTAGAGACCTACAAGTAGAGATGGCAACCTAACGGCTAACCCAAAAGTAACAAGACTTCATCGGTAGCTTACCCTAGTATAGGAGACCAGTCCTGGATGTCCAAAGGAAGGAGAAAACCATCGGGAAAAACCCTAATTCCCAGAAACCCGCAAGAGGCCACCAAATGGGAAATCGGCGAAACGGCGACCAAATGCCACCAAAATTCATGGGTAGGAGCATCTCGACATGCTCGACAAGTCTATGTGACCCGCATGACCAAAAAGTGACCCGAGGCGACACTAAACTTCAAAAATGGCATCAGACACACAAAGCATCAAATTGCTCTCGCGGCCAAACCGCATGCCTGTTTGCCACCAAACTTCACGAGCGGCTTTCTAAACCATCAACAACCAAGTCCTATGGTGGTAGACCACCACAAATCATCGAAGGTATGTAAATGCAACCATGGGTGCTTCTAGAGCGACAAATTGCCAAAGACAGCTCCGGTGAAGCCAAAGTCGACAAAAACCATACGGCAAGGATCCCCAGGGGATCGGGAAGCTATGGAGACTGACATCAAGAAATTTCATCGCCAAAAAGCACTCCAAAAGTCAGAAAACGGCTCGGAGGATCTGAAGTCCACACAGGGAGTTATTCTCTATCCATTTGACTTTTTTGTTGAAATTAGGCTCAAAAGGGACTTGGGGGGACCAAGGGCAAGCACTGGGAGCAGCATCCATGAAAAAATCACTAGGAGACATCCTACGCGTAGGATGTCTCAGGGGCACTTCTGGACACAATCTCCAAAAAATTTCATCATGCACATTTTGTGAATGACAATTACAAGCTATCCACCAAGTCTCATCACATTTGGACAGAAATTGACCTCATATGCATGAAAAAACTCAAAGTTAGGGCATAGAGGCAATAATGGACCATAGACCTACCAAATCTTGTCCAAATCCAATGAAACTTGCACAACACATTCACCAACACATCAACAACCAATCTGTATGGTCAGAAGCAAAAATTGGTGAAGTAGACATCCTACGCGTAGGATGTCTATTTGACTTTTTTGGCCTGCAGAGGATGGTTGTTCAGTCCAGATCCAATCCCATCATCATCAAGAGCTCATATATCAATTTTGAAGCCATTCTAATCATTTTTGACCCTCAACACCTTCAAGATACACTTTTGGAGCCCAAAAAACACCACACAGTCTCTTACAAGCATCAATCCTTGTTCAAATCCAAATCCAAGAGCATGGCCATGTTCCATAAGCGAAGGACTACCCACATAACAAATTTCATGTCATTTTGATGAAAAAGACATCCTACGTGTAGGATGTCTCCAACATAATTTAGGCCTTCTATGCAAAGACTGACATCATGGGAGCCAAGACCAGGGTGCAATGAGCCCATATACCAATTTTCAACCCATTTGGACCTCAATTGCTATCTATGATGGACTTTCTACCCAATTTGTGACCTAAAGCCTAAATCAGCCCAAAAATCCACTTTTTGATATCCAAATCCAAATCTAGGCATGTAGCCATGTTCCATGAGCCATGCACTACCAGCATGCCAAATATGAACCAATTCTGATGAAAAAGACATCCTACGCGTAGGATGTCTAAATGGAAAATTTTGGCCAGATTTGCACTGTGAGCACATGCACAGCTTCACAAGTTCCTTTAAAACTTTATTTTCAATTTTCAAGTCATTTGGGTAGTTAAAACTCAGTTTCTCAGCTAATATGGAAAAAACGCTAACTTCGGACTACTGAGTGCAACAAGATCTATGGAAGCCACGAAGTCACCGGCAAAGAAGAAAAGAATGACCATCAAGGACTACCTAGAAGAAGTGGAGCCCTTAGTCATACTAGAAGGAACACTAAAGTTCACCAGCACATGGATCCAAGAAGATCTGTTAGAGTCCAATGACCTAAAGATCTACCAAGGAGTGTTCAAAGACATTGAAGGCAATGTGATCGAGCTACCAATGCTGCCGCGAGAACTCAATGAGTTCGGAAGAAGAAAGATGGCCGGGTACTTGGAGAAGATTGATCTCCACAACTACTTTGAAGCAATACCGGCAGGGGTGGACATAAAGAGAGTCTGGGAGTTTGTGACAACCATCAAAGAGAATGGAGTGGCCAAAGTAACAGATCTACAAGGCAGGCCAGAAACGGAAATAATCATCACTGAGCAGGTTGTAGCAGATGCACTAGACCTCTCCAACAAGGGGGATAGTGTAACGAAAAGAAGGGATGAGGTTAATGTGTACAATGAGAAGAAAGGAAACTACACCTTTGAAGATATTGCCAACCCAAGAGTGGCAATCATGAGCCAGTTGTACAACCAATACTTCCACATGTGTACAAAGAGGCCACAGAAGTACAGAATGTTGCCAGGTGCAATTGCCACGACATTCACTTGGGCAATGACGAAAGGCACCCCAAAGATAATCAATTATGCAGTGTATATACATGACAACCTAGTAAAGATGTGTAACAAGAAGCCAACATACATTGTGCCAGTAGAAATAATCACTAAGGTGATTTATGGGGCACTACATGCAAAAGGAAGATGGCCTGATCCCCCGTCCCAGAATGACTGGCTGAGGCTAAAAGAAGACAAAGAGGACGAGCCACAAAGAGCACCAAGGGTTGCTACAAGACTGAAGAGACATCTAGAGCCTGTTCAAGAGGAGCAGCCAGAGCAAAAGAAAGGAAAGAAGGAATTTGCCCAAGTGCCTACAAAAGAAACAAGGTCACAAAAAGCTGCAAGATTAGAGAGACTGATGGAGAGCTTCCGAGCAGAGAGAGCCCTTAAAGGGGATCTGAGTGAACTCTCGAAGCCATCTCTAGAGTCAATGTCGAGATCATCTCGAAGATTGCAAAGGGACAGATTCGAGGATTATATCAAGAATTTTGAAATTCTTGATGCCGCATCAGAGAATATACCGCATGTCCCTTTCACAGAGGAGGAAGTCGAGCAAATATGGCAGAAACTGCTAGATGAGCAAGAGAGCCAAGAGAGGGAAAGAAAAACTAAAGTAGACAGAGATTTAAAGGGCAAGCCTACATCTCTACCGGCCAGCCCTAAACCCAGCCCACCGCCCTCACCACCTCCTAGCAGCCCTCCACAAGAAGAGAAAAAGACTGAAGACAAGCCAGAAGAACGGGAAGAGGCCAAGCAAGAGCAGAGCCAGGAGCTGGAGCCAAAAGAAGAGGCTAATCCTGGAAGTGAGCAACAAGAGTCAGATGATTCTTATCACACATTTTGGACCTGCTAGCTGCAGGATACACGAAGGACGAAGCCGCCACAGTCGCATTCGACTTGGCGAGCACAGGGTAGAAAGAAAAAATGCAAGGCATCAGGCTAGTGGAATTAAAATAAATTGCCATAGATACAGTGGATCTGCACCCGCCCTCTAATGACTGGGATGTGGTGATGACAAAGCTAACCGGGTTGAGAGCGCAGTCCATGGCTTCGGAAAGCGAGATGGCAGCTCTCAAGGCCGCTGAAGTGAGGATTAAGATGGAAGTAGACACTCTACAAGGACAAAGCCAAAGGTAGAAAGAGACGGAAGCTGAGCTACAGGCTAACCTAGCAAGGGCATTACAAAGATGCCACGCAATGGAGGAGGAAAACCAAGCAGCAACAAAAAGAATGCAAGCAGTTGAAGAAGAATGTCAGCAGCTCAACAAATCACTGCTAGATGCCGAGAGAGACAGAGATAACCTGACCCTACAGCTGGCGGAAGAGTCTAAAGAAATTGAAGCTATGAGAAATGCCAAAGAAAAGGCGGAAATAGATCAAGAAGCCAGCCAGGATGAGGTCCTTGAACTCAAGGACCAACTCAAGGTAAAAGATCAGACCATCCAGAGGCTGCGAGCATCACCTGCCAGAGTCAAAGCTACTAGCTCGACTCACACCACTACGGAGAGTCAACTCTATGAAGAACAGATGCAAGAACTTTAGAAGGACCTGAATCTAGAGAAAAAGCAGAGATTGATGATGGCAGAAGGGTCTATCGTCACGCAAACAAGAATGGAATAAGGCCAAAAAGCCCTGCAAAGTAGAAAATATGAAAAGAAAGCTCGAGGAGGCGGAGAGAATAAACGTTGAATTAAATGATCTCCTTGTGAATATGGGTGAAGAAGCGGAAACGAAAAAACAGAAACTCCTAAGGCAGATAGAGGAGTTGAAAGGACTGCAAAAGCAGGTGAGCAAGAGGGCACAGGGCCAACAGCCAATGAGGGCATTAATTTAGAAAATGTGGCAGATCCGGTGGACATGACTACGCAAGAGGAAATCGTAGAAGGATCCTCTCAAGAGCCACATGACCTAACACAGGAAGAGGAAGAAAAGTTGCGTAAAGCAATCGAGGTGGAGATCAGTGAGACATCAAAGGAAGCCCTGGAATAGGAGCAGAGGGTTTTCAAGTCCATGACCATCCAGAAAATCGATGCCAGCAATCTCAGGCGCGAATGGCTTCAACCCTCTCTCCCATATCCATTGCTGAAATATGAAGCAGCCACCATCAATAAGCGGATCAGGGAAGAGCCGACCATACCACTTTACAATGTAGATACCTCACAACCAGAAGGGGATTTAACATTTGCGAGTTTTTCATTTCAAGTTTCTTTGACAATTTTATCAATCTTTAGAGTTTTTTTAACCAAACATGTGTTATAGCATAAAGTATCTATTTAATGTAAATTTCAATCATCATAAGACTCCATATATGTGTGGTTGACGGAGAGAGAAAGTATAAATTCTAGAGAGATAGTATCTATGCGCGTTACCATTGGAGGAAGAGATCATAAATCCTTGAGAGAGAGAGTGACTTCTCTTCTAAAATCTTTAGAGAGACAAAGTGAAATTCTAGAGTTGTATATCACTATGCACAGAGAGAGAGAGAGAGAGAGAGAGAGAGAGAGAGAGAGAGAGAGAGAGAGAGAGAGAGAGAGAGAGAGAGAGAGAGAGAGAGGATAACGACATGAAAATTAAACCAAAAAAATCACCATCTCACAACTCATGCCATTAGATAAACTACCACAGGATAAGACCAAAATTACAGTACAAAAAAGGAATAGTCGCCATAAATGTAATGGTCACTCTAAAAGGCAAGTAATTTTCTCCCAAATAGCTTGCAAGTTGCTTCTATCTTTTGCTTGAAATTTGAAATCCCGTGCTGCATAAACAATGTTTTTTCAAGATAAATAATCACAAGTGAAATAAACTAAAATAAATGCAGAAAAACAATTTAATATCATAGAAAAATATCCTAGTTTAGTGAAAGATGCATACCAAACCAGTTGTAATTAAATGGAGGGAGAAATTCTCCTTGGTTGTCCAAGAATAAAGGCGATGTCCATTGGTGAGAGGGCGATGTTCATTGTGGGATCCGTTCCTATATAACGCCCAGTAGTATATCCCAAAAGCTTTGCACATTGAATATATGAGTTTATAACATCTGTTACACAGGCATCATACAATGATATTTTTATCTTTCCACCTTCACCTGCTAACCAACTGGCATGCACACTTTCTGATAAATTAACATTGGGAATTTGTGCCCGCTCCCACGGACTTAGACCAGCCTATGAAATTCAACAGACATGAATTAAAATTTTAAATCTCATGTATGCAAAGTTTATAAATTTTGCTAAAAATATAAATTGTCATAAAGGTACTTACATCTGTTCCAATTCATTCCAGTGTGAAATTTGTTATGGAATTGATATTTATCTATTTATTGCAGCTGACAGGTGGCAAAAGCATTAGCAGATAATGGATTATGCAGAAGGATATTATATTTTATTATTCAAGTGCTCTTTATAAGCTTTGGCCATTTATGACCGACTGACCAGTTTGTATTCACAATTGACCACTTAAGAAATCTATAAAACAAATATGTGCAAGAGGGAAACGATCACTCTTGCACGGGGGGAGATTGCACCCAGTGTTTGTGTTGCTCTTCTCTCCTCTCCTCTCCTCTCTCTCTCTCTCTCTCTCTCTCTCTCTCTCTCTCTCGCTGTGCTGGCGTAGCACTCTGCTCGAGGAGGTGCGCTTGCACGCACTCTCTTGCTCTCTTTCGCTCTCTGTCTCCCCCTGTTCACCTATAACGTTGATTACATGCTCGTGGATGTGCCAGGTATGTTGTTTGGTCTATTTTATGGCTTGCAATGTGCTATTTTGGGTATTTTGTAGGGCAACCACGCATCCGTATGTAGCAGTGGTTTTGGACTTATATTGTGGAATTGGAATTGGATTGGGATTTGGTAGCTGGTGATTATTACGACAGTGTTTATGTGATGAAACTTGACATTATGAGATTGATGATGAGTGTGACCAATGATATCTTGATTCATCAAGGTATGACATATACTGCTCATTCTAGTGGTATGGGACACTAGAATATGTAGTATGTGGATGACGGAAGGCATAAGCAATGTTGTCTAGTTTTACGTAGTTTTTACTATTTGATACAGATTTCTAATCATTGTTTTTGACAAGTATTATTTGCAGATTTTTTCTCTTCGCAACTGAGGACAACAATTGCTTTCCAACGGAGAGGTATGTTATGGAATTGATCTTTATCCATTTATTGCAGCTGACAGGTGGTGGCAAAAGAATTAGCAGATAATGGATCAAGTGCTCTTTATGAGCTTTGGCCATTTATAACCGGCCGGCCAGTTTGTATTCACAATTGACCATTTAAGAAATATATAAAACAAATACGTGCAAGAGGGAAATGGTCACTCTTGCATGGGGGGAGATTGCACCCAGTGTTTGTGTTGCTCTTCTCTCCTCTCCTCTCCTCTCTCTCACCGTGTTGGCGTAGCACTCTGCTCGAGGAGGTGCGCTTGCACGCGCTCTCTTGCTATTTTCCGCTCTCTATCTCCCTCTGTTCGCCTATAACGTCGATTACGTGCTCGTGGATGTGCCAGGTATGTCGTTTGGTCTATTTTATGGCTTGCAATGTGCTATTTTGGGTATTTTGTAGGGCAACCACGCATCCATATGTAGCAAAATTCGTTGCTCCCACTATTTAAACCATCTGCTCACTCTTATGATGCTCTCTGTAGATAGATGTTGTCTCCACAATTTTTGAATTGAAAGTGCCTTTTGAGATGCAAGCACAATGGTCTTACAAGCTCTCCATTCCTCACACATATCAATGTGTTGATTTGTTAGATGTTGAGGTATCCACTTTTTAGCATATTTGTGGAGACTGTGCTCCCAAAGAAATAGGCATGATCATTCACGACCCTCCATAATATTATCTGGCTTGCCATTCAAGACTATTTGAATAGCATTCAAATTTTCCCCAGCCTCGTCATACATAAAACCTGCAAAATCAGCTGCACCATGTCAATACTTTTCCATTGTTGAATTAAAGTTTTCCAAAAAATAACTTGAATCTTTGCATCCTCCTCTTTAGTTTCACATATAGCAATTATCTATAGTGATCGTATACTGCAAGATATTCAACATAAATATTCTCACACATATCATCTCAAATTTAATGATGAAAGAAAATTTGAGATATTTTAAATACTTAAAGATTACCTTGGATCGCAAACTGAGCATGACATTGTTGCCCAACCTATGGGTAAAATCAAAATGCACCCACACATTTCGTAAGTCACCCGTTCCGGTTCGTTTCATTAGATCAATCCCAGAACCTGGTCCCTTAGTGGACATTTTAAATAGAAAGCACTTGTCATCCTCTTCGTCCTATCCAGGAAATCTACTCCCATGGAAACAAGGAAACATGCACTTTTTTTGAAGCAATAAAATATTATCTTATCCATCCCCAATAAAAACACCTTGACTCTTCCTCTCCTTTGAAACAATTCCACATAATCCTAATAAATCCTTTATCTTTTTTGCCCTTGCATTCAAATTGGTAAATTATAAATTTTAAATATGTACAAACTATAATTTTGTGCTTTCCATTGAAATTTGGCGGGCCTTTTAATTTCTAGATGGTGGTTCAAGGAATGCATTTAATGCAGTCTAATAGTGCCTCCAACTGGTGTGTGTGTGTGTGTGTACACACACACACACACACACAGATATATATATATATATATATATATATATATATATATATATATATATATATATATATATATATATATATATATATATATATATATATATATATATATATATATATATATATATATATATATATATATATATATGTGTGTATGTATGTGAAACAAGTGTATATGTTAATAGAAGTTTAATATATATATCTCATTCTATAAGTGGTTAGTTATTTGAAATATATAATTGTTATGTGTGCAATTTGTTTAAGTGAAGTGAAAGTTAAGGAGCCTATTTTGTCATGAAGAAGAAGGAGGAGTAGAAGAAGAAGAAGAAGAAGAGAAGGTACTCATGGGTGTGTGTGTGTTTTAGTTATTTACTTATATTACCCATAGACAAACATATACATGTTCAACGAACAAGGTATCGAGATAAATACAAGGTTTATTATACAAAACAAACTTGGATAGCCTGATTTTGTACAAATGAATAACATCCAAAAGACCCCATCCAAAAGGAAGAAGCTCCTTCACAAACTTCAAACCAATTGCCAATCTTCCAAACAGTAAAGCACCAAAAAAGTTGAACCAAAGAGAGTAGACCTCACTTGCACCCATAGAAACAACACAACATTTTGTTAGCATTGGCTCTGTATGAAGGTGATGCCTGGGCATCCTTGTTGTTATCCATATCACAAAGGTACAACCTTTTTGTGCAAGTAACCTTATAATTGAAATATAATTCTCAAGAGAACTTGGTAGTCAATTACACCATTATAAACAAACTTTTAACAGTCTAATATACTAGTACTGGTATTGGTACCAGTATCAAATTTTTAGTGCCAGTATTGGTACTGGTAGTACTAGTACTGCTATCTTGCTATCCTTGTAAATTGGCACACTAGCTGTTATCCATTTCACATAGGTATACCTTTTTTGTGTAAGTAACCTTATAATCGAAAGTGAAATTTCAAGAGACTTTGGTAGCCAGTTACATCATTTTAAACAAAAATTTTACAGTCTGATACACTGGTATTGATACCAGTCTTAGATTTTTAGTGCCAGTATTGGTACTGGTAGTACTGGTACTATTATCTTGCTATCTTGTTAAATTGGTACACTAGTTGTTATCCATTTCACATAGGTACACCTTTTTGTGTAAGTAACCTTATAATTGACTTTGGTAGCCAATTACATCATTTTAAACAAAAAATTTGCAGTCTGATACACTACTACTAGTACTGGTACCAGTCTCACATTTTTAGTTTCAATACTGGTACTGCTATCCTACTATCTTGGTAAATTGGTACACTAGTTGTTATCCATTTCATATAGGTACACGTTTTTGTGTAAGTAACCTTATAATTGAAAGCAAAATTTCAAGAGACTTTGGTAGACAATTATATCATTTTAAACAAACTTATTACAGTCTAATACACTGGTATTGGTACTAATACCATTCTTAGATTTTCAATGTCAGTACTGGTATATTGGTAGTACTAGTACTGCTATCCTACAATCTTGGTCAACTGGTATACTAGTATTGGTACTAGTCTCAGACTCTCAGTGCTAGTACTACTATTGGCAGTACTGGTATTGATACTTCTACACGTCTATATTGTTATAACGCTATACTGGTTTATTGGCAAACTGGTTTTCGAACATTGTTTATGTTGAGAAAAAAGGTGTATAAACTAGTAGTCTTATATAGGAGATAGGTAATTCCATAAATCTTGCAAAGAGCCAGTATACTGGTACTGATACAGGTATGGTACACTCGTACTGGTATCAGTTAGTGCTGCTAGTACTAGTACTCCTAGTACAGGTACTGAAATTGTGATACTTCTAGACTGGTATACCAAGTGGCATACTTAGTATTGGTACTAGTCTAAAATTGTTAGTGCTAGTACTAGCACTGGTAGTATTGGTACCGATACTGCTTTATTACTTTTCTAGTATACATGTTTAATGGTTTACCGGTTCCCTAACATATTGTTATTTCACAAATATATGAACAATGTTAAAAGCAGGAGTTTTACCCTCGGAGATAGGCAATAGGAAATTCTATAAGGGTCCTGATGAGAGCCAGTATACAGGTATAGATACAGGTTTGGTATATTGGAACTGGTACAAGTACTAGTCTTCCATCTTTTAGTGCTAGTAATGTTACTAAAACTGCTTGACTAGTACTAGTACTAGTCAAAAGACTTCTAGTGCTAGTACTAGTGCTGGTAGCACTGATAATGATACGTTTATTCTGCTATACCGCTATACCAGTTATATCAGCCGGTTAACAAAACCAAAAGAATGCAAAAACCAGGAGTTTTATACTTGAAATATAAAATTGTTATGTGTTCAGTTTGCAGAAGAAGGAGTAGAAGAAGAAGAGAAGGTACTTAGTGTGTGTGTGTGTGTGTGTGTGTGTGTTTGTGTGTGTGTGTGCGCGTGTGTGTGCGTTTTATACTTACGTAAATGGGTGTATGTGTGTGTGTGTTTGCACGCGGGTGCGCGTGTAGGTCCGCCATAGGAGCTTCCAATGGAGCCCCAATGGAGCTCCAACTGGAGCTTGCATGCCTTGAAAGGCATGGTGAGAAGGCAGCGCGCGCACTGCCCTCTCACCATGCATTTCAAGGCATGGAAGAGCTCCATTGGGGCTCCAAATAGAGCTCCCCCATGCCTTGAAAGGCATGGTGAAAAGGCAGCTTGCGCGATGGCTTCTCACCAGGCCTTTCAAGGCATGGAGCAGCTCTAAATGGGGCTCCGTTGGAAGCTCCTATAGCGGAAATGCACACACACACACACACACACACACACACACACACACACACACACACAAACAACAACACATTTCCCAAATACAATCATGCATACACACACACAGAGCAACACATTTCCCAAATACAATCATGCATATACACACACATATACACACTTGCATTCACACACACAACCACACAGTATCACATGACACAAATAAAATAATGAATTTGTATACTACAAACGCACTTTACAATCATGCATTTGTATACTACAAACACAAACACAAATAAACTTGTTGTAATACACACACACAAAAACAATTGAATACACACACATAAACACTTGCTATTTGTGGTCTTTTTTTTAATTTGTCACTATATACTAAGCTAGTTGTGGTCTTATTGTTTTTTCGCTTTTAGGAGTAGGATACTCGTGTGTTGCTACTTGATGGGCAAGTCTGCCAGTAAAGGGGCATTGGCACTTCCTGGGGCCTCTTTCTCACAAGCCGTGGTCGTCGACATAGCTGCCCCCATGCTTGAGCTCTTAGTGCGCGTGTGTAGGTCCTCCATAGGAGCTTCCAATGGAGCCCCAATGGAGCTCCTCCATGCCTTGAAAGGTATGGTGAGAAGGCAACGCGCACGTTGCCTTCTCACCATGCCTTTGAAGGCATGGAGGAGCTCCATTTGGAGCTCCATTGGGGCTCCTCCATTCGAGCTGATGAGCTACTTTACAAGTAATGTGGCACTCTAGTAATGCAAGACGTGTGCGTACAAATGGGCTCTTATGTAGCCCACTAGCGTGGACGTATGAACATGGTAAATAGTCAATGGGAAATGTCGTACCCAGACCTCATCACTACCCAGGGAGAGAAGAAATGTATGTTTAATTATCCAAATTCGATTATGGATAGAAAGAGAATTTTTTTTAGACATATAAAATTAATATAAATGCATTTTGTGAAAAATGCAAACGCCCGTGCAGAGAGATAAATTCTGGTGTTTTTCTTCAGCCTCTACAGTTTTGTGATAGTTAGTCTTTGGCATTGTAGCTTTGGTAGGCCTTTTCTGGCATTGGGGCTTACTAAGACGTGTTAGATTGTATCCCATCGGGCCACCAGTAACCACCCCCACCGCTTTTGAAATTAGGATTGCAGAAAGAAACGCAAGAAATGGTCGGCTTCTCCCACTCACAGTAGTGAGTCTCACTCTCACTATTAAAATGCGTTGGCTAGGTTCTTAAGTTCTCGATCAGCCTGCCACTCTCTACAGAAGAGGACTGCTAGCCCTACCACCGTGCTTATTATACATCTATACCTCCCAATCTGTAATGTTCTGCAGTCCCAACGATCCCCTTGGCAGCTTTGCATCGTGTCTTAGTAGCCATGGTGTCCACTCCTTTGCCTAGTGCTTTGGCGTTGTAAGCTTGGAGGGCTCCCTGGGCCTGGCTATTGCTTTGCAGCAATACGCAGCTGAAATATCTAGTACTAGTGCTCTTGATTGCATCAACTTTTTCCCTTCATATGCACTCTCTTTGATGCAGTAAACCCACAGGCCTTCTCCTTCCCCAGTCATGACCTCCTGCTAGGCGAAGCAGAGGGGCCTCTTGCTTTCATTGACAATTGTTTCACTGCATTTAATTCATTCCTTTCTATCACTGTCAGTGATGATGGATACTTATAATATTGCTAGATCACTGCTCTGCTGGCTCTCTCCTCTGCGCATGCTCAGCTTCGCCGTTGGCGAGCGCAGTGCCAATTGGCGTCCGGAACTTACAGCAGTGTGAGCTGGCAAGTGACACCTCTATCACGGGTACAACAATGCTTGAGTTCAACTAGTGCTTGCCAATCACGCAGAATGTGATTAGCACTTGGTCCCGCTCTTCATGAGCGCGCAGCATGCATGTCATCATTTTCTACGATACACTGAAAGAGCAGCGCGCGCACTACTCCTCACCAAAACTAGGAACGTTATTCTTTATGCCCACCGTGGTCTGCTCCACCAACTTGACGTATAAGAGACCCATCATTTTCTATGATACAATGAAAGAGCAGCGCGCGCGCTGTTCCTCACAAAAACTAGTTATTGTTTATGCCCACCGTGGTCTGCTCCATCAACCTGACCTAGAGACCCATCTTTGCAAGAAAGTAGGCAATGTAGGTGCCGATGGCTCCCGCGCCCACCACCACACCTGTGCATGCTTCCTTGTTCGCCATGCTCGCCCTTGCGTCTCCTCCTCCTGCCTCAACCGAAGATCCCTTCCACGCATACACGCATTCACAGGGAAATGACTTGCACTCCTCCACATCAACATTTCTCTGGTGTTAGCGTGATGAGGCTCCCAACTCGAAAAGAAACATTCTGGTCACTACTACTGCATCAACGACTTTCTGCTTACAACTACTACTTTTGCAAAACATTTTAAGACCAGCACGCACTGCTATTTGGTAATTTCTCCAAATGGAAGGCCTTGTGATGTGGCATCTCTTATGTTCCGCTATTCAGCTCAAAGGCCGGTGCTGAAATGGAAATTTCAAAATGCCATTGCTAAGATGTAGCTTATTTTAAAACCCATTATGCCCTTGTTTTCACATATGGGCCACCGACCCTTATTCTCAAACCAAGTTCTCTCAATGCAACTGTTTTCACGAAAGCCAAAATTTTCATGAAGATGACATTTATTATTTGCGGTGCATGAGAGCTATAGCCATGGCTACCACTATTGTGTGTTTCTTCACCATTGCTACTTGAAAATCCATTGTACTTGGGAGCCGAAGATGGAAAAGTTTGTCGATAAAGGGGCATTAGCACCCTTGAGATCAAGGATGCTAGGGCCAGTCCCCATCACCTCCTTTCATTGTTATGAAGCATTGATTCCCGAGGAATGCATGTGTTTGTCATTGGTTACATTTTCTAAAATGGACGTCAATTAGGCCTGTGTTAGAGGGACTATGTAATTAATGAAGAGGGTGGCGATTGCATTGTTAGACAAGGTTGTTTGCTCATGTCTCCCACCCATGGTCTATTTGAGAAAGATGGTTGAGGGGAAGGTGCCTTTGCAAAACACATTTTCCTTCCTCTTTGAGTGATAATCTATGCCTTCTCGCATGTGCATGCACTAGGTGGACATATGATCATGTGGTGGTGGTCATGTAGCACCAAGGATCTCCAAAGGAGGATCCAAGAGGCTTGCAAAGAGCACCCTAAAGCAGAAGTGCGCACGTTTCTCTCTTGGTGTGCTCCCCAGGAGGACCAAGGAGCTCCAAGGTGCTTGCAAGGAGCACCCTAAAGGAGAAGCGTGCACGTTGTTCCTTGGCGTGCTCCCTGGGAACACAAATGAGCATCAAAAGAGCTCCAAGCTGCTTGCAAGGAGCACCCTAAATGAGCAACGTGCTTGCTGCTTCCTCGATGTGCTCAACTCCAATCACACACACACATACACAATGCGTGCACTCTTTTTAAGTAGATGTTTAAAAATAAAAGTGGAATTTACAAAATATTATGTTTTACTCTTGGCAATGATTTTGCTGTAGACTTAGTGCGTGATCCGTGTCCTCTGGTCAGGTTCACTCAAGCAAACCCTCCATAGCCCACAATGTCTCAATGGTGAAACCCTTTGACAATAGATATGTAGCATGTTTTTAAGTGTGACAAAGACATAAAGAGGAGCTAATTGAGTACCTCAGGGAGATGGTGCATGGGCTCATACATGAATTTTGTGAGAAGGAAAATCGCTGGCCAGATCGTGTAATTATGTTTCGAGATGGTGTAAGTGAAGGTCAGTTTGATGAATTTTTTGCAAAATAAGGTTAAAGGTAGGGGATCCTTATTATAAGCCATTGATTACATGGGCAGTGATCCAAAAACGGCATCATATGAGGCTATTTCCTATTGATGACATCTACAAGGACAAGAACAATAATACCAGATGGTTATGAAACGCAGGTTTAGTGAATCTGGGTTTTAGTAAATTGTCAAAACATTTCTCAGCTTGTAGGGGAAGCCACACAATCACTTTACTTGGCTCTGTTTCTTTGATTGATGTGTTTCATTGCTGCGATATTCTGCAGGTTGCAGAGCCCGAGGGCCAGATGTTAGGCGGACAGAAACAGAGAAGCCATAGTGCCATGCGGGTTTGGGTATGGAAGCGTACAAAAAAGGATTCCATACCAGCCAACATAATTTTTTTTTGGGGCAAAACTATTTCGGGTTGCAAATTTATGAGACTTCTTTGCAGGGAGTGCTCCATGTGTGAGATTTGGGCACCTCCAGTATCTACTTATGTTTTTCGCCTCCCACCTCTTGGATCTACAGTCTAAATTCCAGCCTCTACTCTCTACAGTCTACTTATGTTTTGGATTCAGGTGCATGCTTAGAGTTTTAAACATGGTGGTGTACTATGTAGGCTTTGAAGTTTTATATGTAGGCTATCTAATGTGGAAAATTTTTGGGGAGTCTGGTTGACATGTGGGAGAACATTGGCCTCTTTAAAGATTTACCTATCTTACTCTTGGATGAGGCCAGTAATGCTCTCGATGCAGAATCGAAGGGTGTGGTGCATACTGCCCTTGACCAAGCACTGACGCATGATGCTCGTTGTTGCCCACTACCTGTCCACCATTCATTATGCCCGCCCCATCACAATCTTCCACAATGGCCAAGTCGCGAGGTCGGAAAGCATGAGGAGCTTTTGCGGAGGATGGGGACTATGCTACACTCACTCAAGCTACTACCACAAATAATGATGCCCGCATGGGACTGCAGCTATGGATATGTCCTACCCCCTCAACCATTGCCCGCACTAACCGGAGTGCTAGCTCATCCTCTCAACCAGCAAGTGAGCAACGTGCATAATAAAACACAAACTCTTCGGTTTGTCGCTTTGTACATGTCAATAAAAAGAGGTGCTCACTCCTCATGATACTTACGTCTATTTGACACACCAAAATATTGAGAGGATTTCAAATTGGTCACTGCTCCCACCTAGCCATGATAGTAGGAGTCGATGCTTGCACTGTCAAAAGAAAACACAGCAGTATGTGATATATTTTCCAAATCAGCACAAGTGGTTGACAAACTTCATGCCCGAGATGTTATCTCTTGAAGTTGGACGTAGTGTAGGGTATATCTGAGGTGGCCAGAACTAAGGCCTAAGTTGTTTTCATCCGCTCCAAAGCAAGGGCCTCTCTCCCTATGTGATCACCTATTTTGCATGTTCAAGGCATGTAATATTTTTCACATGGGCAAACAAAGTCATGATCAAATTGTTAGTCACACGCTCTTGGTATATACTATCATGCTTGTTTGACATGTATACAAAGTGTTTTAAATTGATGAAAGCATATAATGTGCTCGACAAGACTCTTGTCTATAATGTTGGCATGCAACAACATGCAAAACATTGAAATGGTCCAAAGAAAAGGGATGTGCATTGCAATGCTTTGGTCTGCATGCATCCCAATGTGATGCATTTTTCAAAGGAGAATCTAAGATATGCTTAACACGGGCACATGTAGTAATCAAGGGCTTTTATCAAAATGTGATCAACTTTTGTTTTTTTTGTTTTGAAGACATAGGGAATTTTGCATGCAAGATATTGACAGATGCAAAAAAATATAATGATGAGATTGCTAGTCAAGCTCTATAATTTTGCAAAAGGTCTAAGTGAAAAGGTCCCTTTTTTAACACCATCGTATTTTCACATGACCTCTAATTAGGAAATTTTATGCCATGGTAGTAGTCTGATACTCCTATTCCTTTCACTTGCTTCTACCTGCCTTTGGATACTAATGCTCTTAAGATTACTAATGCCTTGGATTCTTCACATGGATAGATACACTGCATTATTTAGATAGTTTGTTGGCTATAAAAGATGTCATATTATTTGAATAGGGAAGTCTTGAAGTTTGAATGCTCAAATGTTACATTTGACTCAGGGATTTCTAGTAGTAGTATTCTTTGAAAGAATTACCTGGCTTGATGTTCACTATCATAAACCATGCATTGTGGTCATATTCAGACCCTAAATCCTATTTATTGGTCGATATACATTAGGTTGATATTGTTTTTTTATGCTCATTTAAGAAATGGACAAATTTATTGAGGTCTTACTCTGTGTGTGAAAAGCGAAAACTATGGGTTGTTCACCAGCCAGAGATTATGAAAACAACTTTTTCCACTTTCACAAAATCCTATCTCCTTCATTGCAACAACAAAAGTATTTCTAATAAAAGAAATCTCTGAATTAAACCTCTCTCAAAAAAGGAATTAGGATAACTTGTAAATGCATGTGGGTGTTGCCTTCTGGAATTTATATAGAGGGGATCAATTAGAGGAATAAAAAAATGATTGGCTGTAATCAACAACAGATTGATACATTTGTGGACCATCAAAGAGTGGTTCAAACATGAGTGCATAAAAATATGCTTGACCGCTCATACATCCTCTCATTAACAACACCCTTTATGTCTTTGGCTCACCCATGGACATGTAATTTTTTTTAAAGGACCACTTCAGTCTCCGATCACAAGCACTTGGATGAATATGAGAGTGCGGAGGTAAAGAGAGTTTGTAAGCCATATCTCCAACTCACTTGAGTATATTAAAAGACCCACAATATCTGGAAAAGAATTTAGATGTTGGTCCAATTTGCACTCACAATATTGCTAGGCAACCGGTAAAAGCATATGCTAGTGCCATGGGTAGTCCCAAATCTCACAAAGCATCTACTAGTGCCGCGAGTGACCACCACTAACTACTTTAGTGGAGTGTGTAAGAATATATTCTTGATTTATGCGCTATGAAAATTATGTCCCTATCATTGCTCAAATGACAATTCGACTATTGTGCAAATGATTTTCTCTCTTGGCTATCGCTTCCACTTTGGCAATTTCTCTCTCTCTCTCTCTCTCTCTCTCTATCCCTCACACACCCTGTGTGTGTGTGTGTGTGTGTGTGTGTGTTTCTCTCGTTGTTGTCGGTACTCTCACACCCCTATCATATCTCTATTCCACAAGTATGTTTTTCTCTCTCCGTCTAATCCTTCTTCTCTCTCCTTCTCTTAGTACTTATTTCACCTACCTCAACGCTGCCATAGAGAGTGTACAATATGAGAGAGCTCCATGCTTATATAAACTCGAAAAAGCATCACCTTTAGCCAAAAAACACGAATTGATTAACTCGCAAATAAAATTAACCCCAACCAGAAGGGGTCAGGCTAATTGTTGATTCTCAGCCAAAATGGAGGAAGGCCTGGCTCACAAAGTACCCACAATACCTAATCCACTTGGTAGAGGCACCGAAAAATATCAGAGACAACCTCAGCTTTTGTCCTCTACCAAGGATAAGGACGTGGAAAGCCCAGGAAATCTTGCAAAGAAGCCAACCCACTTGACTGAATTACCCAAAGCTGCCGGGCTTGAAGGCAGGTGAGAGAATAAGTGTCCAATACATGGTGAAAACCCTAACGGGCGCCATCAAATTGTTCATCACTGGCTCACCTGACCTTACTTGCATCATGATGAAGAAAATATGCAAAAACCTCTTGGCAGTATTTGAGACTTTCAAACCAGGCTAGGTGACAGACAATATCTTTTTCTTCCAAGATACTTACAGATGCGCTTATGATCTGTCTGGTCAGCCTTCCAAAGAGGTGATACATGAAATGTATCAGAGGATAATGTTTCTACCATCCTATCACCTCCAGGCCTTTGAAGAAGCGTTCTACACAGGTTTCTTCACAATAAACACAAATATTTTTGGCCCAACAATGATGAACCTGCATGCAAGATACGAATCACTAATCAAGATGCGCGAGACCATACGATGAAGAAGCGGATCAGCGTCCATGTCGGGGACGACATGAGCAAGGAGGGGGGGAGTGTTAGAAGCTCGACACACCCCACAGAAACTAACTACTCGGAAGATTATTATTTTTGTAATTATTCATTCATTGAGGAAAACCTGATTTTTCACCTTGTAAATATTGGGACTTGCAGAAGTTTCCAGATTGTATCCCAGTTTTGATAGTTCGATTGAGTAGTTGGCTGATTTTGGAACTTTAGGGTTTGAGAATTGTAAGGTATATATACCACTTTTTGACCTTAATGAGAGACCTTTTGTCATTTAAAAAAAAAAAGTTTTGAAGTCTGTGAGTGAGCATACTGTGTACGAGAGAGAGTGTGAGCTTCATCTTGACGCTACGTGTGCACCGGTGGTCGGAATCGAGTGCGGAGAAGTGTAGAGTGTTGCCCCCGATGAGAGCTACGCACCGATACCTACATTATGCACGTACGGTCCGGTTTTGTGAGCTCCTTCTATGAGCTTCATCTGGTGTTTGGGTGAGCATACGTTGTCCGATTTTGCATTGCAGCATATCCACGCGTTCACATTGAGTAGAGCTACACATTAGGTACTTTAGATTTTGGAAATGAAGACTGGAAAATTTCGGCCAGACATCCTACGTGATTTTGCACCGGGTGTTTTGGGTTGGGGTTTTGGTTCATAGACCTTAGGGAGAGCGACCTATTGGTGTTAGGAGGGTCTCCTTCAAGTTCTATGGTGTTTCGAGATTGCTTGATGAGTGTTCGGCTCTAGAAAGTGTTGTAGGAAGTTTCCTCTTATGCACTCTTGAAGGCTGTGACTTAGACAATTGGTAGAGACCTCTGTAGGAATTAGTTAGGAGTCGGTCGAGTGTAGGTTGACACCTTATGCTTGCTTCCACGCGCCTGCAGGTCGAGCTTTGTCCTTAGCTGACATTATATGTTAGGTGAGTTCTCGCTGTGCTGACGTCCGTCGCGGCGTATCCGTCCAACAACCTTTGATCTACTTTCGTTACATAGGCTTTTAGTAAATCAAGAATTGTTCGGCTAGCTATTTCACTTTGGCCATCCGTTTGCGGGTGATAGGCCGAAGAGAAGTTTAGCCTTGTCACTAAATTCTCAAAGAGACCCTTCCAAAAATTACTAGTCATTCTAGGATCTCTATCCGGCACTATGGACATTGGCAAGCCTGTTAAGTATGGAGCCTGATTCACCCTTGTAATTTTCTGTGGTAAAAGCGCACATTTGTAAGGCCCCCATTATGAGGAGAAGCCATTGTGCGTGAAGAAAAATCACTCACCGGAAACCAAAATTTTCACGAACAAGAATCAGGGGCAACTTTAGAGGCCTCGGGGGCGGAGACCCTTGAGACTTTTTTTCACCGGAATATTCCTTTTCGCCGAAATATTATGGCCGGACGGTGTCCGGAAAGTGGTCGGAAAACAACCGGTCGGTTGGCCGGTGGCCGGTAGTCAATGGCCGATGGCCGGTGGTCGGAAGTCAATGGCCGGTGGCCGGTGGTCGGAAGTCAATGGCCGGTGGCTGGTGGCCGAATTCAAAAGTGGACATGTCTTCTCAAGGACGGCCACACATGGGCGGATTGGAGGGTCCGATTTGGACTTATTTCGCACAAGGGCGGCTACACATGGCTGTCTCTCATAAGAGAGGGCAACCCTTTTGGTCTATAAAAGGAGGCCATTTCTATACACATTTCATAGTGTGAGGTTGATGCAACAAGGTGAGTGTGAGGTGGTGAGAGTGAAGCAAGGCGGGAGCTCTATCAAGGGTTTAATCCCTTTGTAAACTACTTCTTCTTTTGAAGTGCTAAAGCCATTGAGTGACTGCTTTCCCGTGGACGTAGCCCACATTGGGTGAACCACGTATATCGTGTGTACTCTCTCTCTCTCTACTCTACAATCTCTTGTGTGTGAAATCTATCTCTCTCCATTAAGTAATCTACTCAAAAATCTATTTAGCTACGTCTTATTTCCTAACAATTGGTATCAGAGCAAGGTTTGCTCGTAGCTAAATTATCTTAAGGAAAGGATTCCTTGAATTGAGTGGGAGTTATGGCGGAGGAAGGGAAGCTCAAGATTGAGAAGTTCAACGGCAAAAACTACCAACATTGGAAGATGCAGATTGAAGACTATCTCTACCAGAAGGACCTCTATTTGCCACTAGGCGGTCTTGCAAAGAAGCCCGCAACAATGGCAGATGAAGCATGGATTGTCCTTGATCGAAAGGCACTGGGAACAATCCGGTTAAGCTTGGCGTCAACAGTGGCCTTCAATGTGTCGGAGATGAAGACCACGGAGGACTTGATGAAGTCACTTGACGACTTCTACGAGAAACCATCGGCATCCAATAAGGTATTTCTTATGAAGCGCTTGCTCAATCTAAAGATGGCAAAGAATGGTTCAGTTGCAGAACACCTAAATGACTTTAACACAAACATAAGTCAACTTTGATCAGTGAAAATCAATTTCGATGACGAAGTGCGAGCTCTCCTTATACTATCATCTCTACCGGATAGTTGGGATAGCCTTGAGATGGAGGTAAGTAATTCTATCTCTAGCACAAATACTCTTAAGTTTGATGATGTTGTGGGTGTTCTCCTAAGCGAGGAAATGCGAAGGAGAAGCACAGGAGAATCATCAAGTGCTGCACTATCAGTGGAAACAAGAGGAAGGCCTAAGGAGAGGTTCAAAAACCAAAAGGGTCGTGATCGCTCAAGGCGGAGTAAGTCACGCACAAAGTCAGTTCTTGAATGTTGAAACTGCGGCAAGAAGGGCCACGTCAAGAAGGATTGTTGGTCCAAGAAGAAGAAGGAGACAGAGTCTCAAGACAACAAGCCAACATCGGAGGCCAATGTGGCAGGTAAAGTAGAGAAAGATGCTCTAATTCTCTCATTAGACAATGTGTCTAATTCCTGGATAGTAGATTCCGGGGCTTCATTCCATGCGACACCACACAAGAAACATTTCCAAGACTACACCAAAGGTAATTTTGGGTATGTATACTTGGGAGATGATGAAGCTTGTGAGATTGTTGGCAAAGGTACAGTTTCTGTCAAAACTGCTAACGGAAATGAATGGAAGCTTAAAGATGTTAGGCATGTTCCTTCTCTTCGCAAAAATTTGATCTCTACAGGACAATTGGATGATGAAGGTCACAACATTGCATTCGGAAACAAACGGTGGAAGATCTCAAAGGGATCTTTGGTGGTTGCCAAGGGTGAAAAAGTCGGTACACTTTACTTGTGTACTGTTAGCACGCAACCTTCAGCTTGTGCAGCAACTACAGAAGTTGACAGTGCGGTGTGGCACTACCGACTTGGACATATGAGTGCCAAAGGAATGCAAATACTTCAAACAAAGAAGCTTCTACCAGGTTTGAAAGAAGTGGACTTAGAGTTCTGTGAAGATTGTGTTTATGGTAAACAAAAGAGGGTAAAATTTCAAAAATCAGGAAATGAAAGAAAAAATAAAAAACTTGAGTTGGTTCATTCTGATGTTTGGGGTCCTGCAAGTACACCATCACTTGGTGGCTCATTGTACTATGTAACATTCATAGATGATGCGACTAGAAAAACATGGGTTTATGTCATGAAGAATAAATCCGATGTATTTTCCATATTTCAAAGGTGGAAAGCCTTTGTGGAGAATGAAACAGGTACCAAGGTTAAATGCCTCAGATCCGACAATGGAGGCAAATATTGCATCCAAGCTTTTGAAAGCTTTTGTGCTAGCAATGGCATTCGGAGGCAAAGGAAAACCCCAAGGACACCTCAACAAAATGGGATTTCGGAAAGGATGAACACGACAATCATGGAACCAGCACGAAGTATGTGTCTACATGCAGGCCTACCGCTTGAGCTTTGGGCGGAAGCTGTAAGTACGTCTGTGTACTTAATCAACCGGTCACCCTCAACGGCATTGGGTGGGGGAGTTCCAGAAGAGGCATGGACAGGTAAACCGGTGAGTTATGCATTTTTCAAAGTGTTTGGGTGTGAGGCTTTCATGCACATAGATAGAAGCCTAAGATCAAAGCTAGATGCAAAGTCCAAAAAGTGTTTCTTCATTGGCTATGGAGAAGGTGACTTTGGGTATCGCCTATAGAATCCTGAAGATAGTAAAATCTTAAGGAGTAGGGATGTAATTTTTAATGAACAAAATATGTACAAAGATTACTTGGAAAGAAAACAAACAAAAGAAATAGGTGATGAGTACATGGAGCTTGAGGACGGTGAAGACTCAAGGAATGCAAACAGTGACAATGTGCAACAATGTCAACCAAATGAGGAGCCTCAACCTATTCCCCGAAGATCTACAAGAGCAAGTAGACCTCTAGAAAGGTTTGTTCCTTCCTTCAACCATCTCTTAATCTCAGATTCTGGAGAGCCGGAATCATACGAAGAAGCTATGCAACATGAATCCAAAGAAGAATGGACGAAGAGCATGCAAGTGGAGATGGACTCACTACATCGTAACCAAACATGGGAGTTGGTTGAGTTGCCTAAAGGTAAGCGGGCACTTCAAAACAAATGGGTGTACAAGCTGAAGGAAGAAGAAGGTGGGAAGAAAAGGTACAAGTCTAGGCTTGTGGTAAAAGGTTTTTCTCAAAAGAAAGGTATTGACTTCAATGAAATATTTTCTCCTGTTGTAAAAATGAACTCAATTAAGCTTGTCTTAAGCCTTGTGGTTGCTCATGATCTAAATCTCGAGCAAATGGATGTAAACACGGCATTCCCTCACGGTGACTTAGAGGAGGAAATCTACATGCTTCAACCAAAGGGGTATGAAGTAAAAGGTAAGGAGAAAATGGTTTGCAGATTAAAGAAGAGCTTGTATGGTTTAAAGCAAGCATTCTCTCACGGTGACTTAGAGGAGGAAATCTACATGCTTCAACCAAAGGGGTATGAAGTAAAAGGTAAGGAGAAAATGGTTTGCAGATTAAAGAAGAGCTTGTATGGTTTAAAGAAAGCATCAAGACAATGGTACTTGAAGTTTGATCGATGGATGTTGGATCATGGATTCACAAGATGCAACTCGGATCACTGCATCTACACGAAGAATTTGGGAGATGGGAAATTCATCATCCTAATGTTGTATGTTGATGACATGTTGATTGCAAGTGCTAACATGCAGGACATCAAAGACCTAAAAGAGGAGCTGTCCAAATCTTTTTCAATGAAAGATTTAGGTGCTGCAAAGAGGATACTTGGTATGAAAATATCAAGGGATAGGACGAAGAAGACAATAAATCTATCTCAAGAAGATTACATCAAGAAGGTACTAGAAAGGTTTGCAATGCAAAATGCAAAACCAGTTTCTACACCTTTGGCTGGTCATTTTAAACTAACGAAGGATATGTGTCCAAAGACACAAGAGGAGATAGCCTATATGTCTAAAGTTCCATATGCTGCAGCGGTAGGTTCTCTAATGTATGCTATGGTCTGGACAAGGCTAGACATTGCACATGCAGTGGGAGTTGTGAGTAGGTTCATGGACAACCCAGGTAAAGAGCATTGGCAAGCTGTGAAGTGGATACTTAGGTATCTAAAAGGGACAACAACAAATGCTTTGTATTTTGGAAGAAATGATATTTTTCTAGAAGGGTATGCTGATGCAGATATGGCAGGTGACAAAGATACTCGAAGGAGCACTACTGGCTATGTGTTCACGGTTGGAGGCACAGCAGTAAGCTGGGCTTCAAAGCTGCAAAAAGTGGTTTCACTTTCTACCACGGAAGCAGAGTATGTAGCAATGACGGAGGCAAGCAAAGAAATTCTGTGGCTTCACAGATTCTTAGAAGAGCTTGGATTCAAACAAGACAATTGTGTCTTGTACAGTGATAGCCAAAGCGCTATCCATCTTGCCAAGAACTCAACCTTTCATTCAAGTACAAACTGCATATTGAGGTGAGATATCACTTCATATGCACTCTTTTGGAAGAGGGACAGCTAAAGCTAGGAAAGGTGCATACAAGTGAAAATCCTGCAGACATGTTTACAAAGGTGGTCAACAAGGAGAAGTTGAGCTTTTGCTCATCTTCAATCGGCATTCAAGGATAAGAAGCCAGAATGGAAAGCAGTCACAGGTATGGTTTGGAGATCAGTCTCCAAGTGGGAGATTGTTAAGTATGGAGCCTGATTTACCCTTGTAATTTTCTGTGGTAAAAGCGCACATTTGTAAGGCCCCCATTATGAGGAGAAGCCATCGTGCGTGAAGGAAAATCACTCACCGAAAACCAAAATTTTCACGAACAAGAATCAGGGGCAACTTTAGAGGCCTCGGGGGCGGAGGCCTCTGAGACTTTTTTTCGCCGGAATATTTCTTTTTCGCCGGAATTTTATGGCCGGCCGGCGGCCGGAAAGTGGTCGGAAAACAACCGGTCGGTTCGCCGGTGGCCGGTAGTCAATGGCGGATGGCCGGTGGTTGGAAGTCAATGGCCGGTGGCCGGTGGTCGAAAGTCAATGGCCGGTGGCCGAATTCAAAAGTGGACTTGTCTTCTCAAGCGCGGCCACACATGGGCGGATTGGAGGGTCCGATTTGGACTTATTCGCACAAGGGCGGCTACACATGGTTGTCTCTCATAAGAGAGGGCAGCCCTTTTGGTCTATAAAAGGAGGCCATTCTACACACATTTCATAGTGTGAGGTTGATGCAACAAGGTGAGTGTGAGGTGGTGAGAGTGAAGCAAGGCGGGAGCTCTATCAAGGGTTTAATCCCTTTGTAAACTACTTCTTCTTTTGAAGTGCTAAAGCCATTGAGTGGCTGCTTTCCCGTGGACGTAGCCCACATTGGGTGAACAACGTATATCGTGTGTACTCTCTCTCTCTCTACTCTATAATCTCTTGTGTGTGAAATCTATCTCTCTTCATTAAGTAATCTACTCAAAAATCTATTTAGCTACGTCTTATTTCCTAACAAAGCCATGGTATTTGAAAATTTGTGATATGAGGAGGGTTTCCATTTGATGGGCTTTGATAGTCTTTTTGAGAGGTATAAAACGAGCTTGTTTGTTGAGCCTGTCTACTATTGTCCATATTCCCATATTCCCATGGATAGACTTGGACAATCCAAAGATAAATTCCATGGATATACTCTCCCATGGTGAATTAGGGATTGTCAAAGGTTGAAGCAATCCAAGTTGCTTCCCTCTATCAAACTTTGTCTTTTGGCATACCACACATTTAGAAAAATACTCTTGTATGTTTGCTTTTAGGGTAGACTGAATCCCTCTATGCCCCGCATAAGGAGGAGCATGAGATTCATACATCACTTTCTCACGTAGTGAGTTAGTAACGCATAGTCTAATGCCATAGAGAAGATAACCTTCTTGTAAAGTAAATGGTTCCTCTTTTTTCCCTAATGCAAGGGCTGAAATCACATCTCTAAAATTGGGATCAATAGCGTACTCACCTATCATAGAAGATAGATGATTGTGAGTTGCTATGGAAATTGCATTCATTCTCTGTCATCTTGAGAGTGCATCGGCTACTTGATTATGCTTGCCAGCAATGTGAGCAATATAAAAATGAAATTGCGAAAGGAAATTTGCCCACCTCATTTTTGTCTGGAAGAGCTTGGTCTGCGTCATTGAAGTAATTAAGTCTTTGGTGATCCGACCGAAGAATGAAAGGAGTCCCCAGTAAATAGTGCTTCCACGAGTCTAAGGCATGTAGAATTGTGAGGAGTTCCTTTTTATATATGCCTAGAGCTTGCTCAATAGGGTCGAGCCTTCGACTTTCATAGGCTATTGCGTGCCCTTCTTGGAGCAAAACAGCTCCAAGGCAATCACCACAAGTATCACATTGGACCTCAAATGGCTTTGAGAGATCCGACAGTGTAAGCATGGGTTGAGAGATAAGCTTTTCTTTAAGATTTTTGAAAGCATTGTTCTCCTTGGTAGACCATGTATACCTAACATTTTTCTTTGTTAGGTCATGTAATAGTCCTGCGATTTGTGAGAACTTTTCTATGAAGCGTCTATAGTATGCACACATACCTATAAAGCTTCTTAGTTCATGTAGATTCCTTGGATTAGTCCATCCTTTTATTACCTCTAGCTTTGATGGATCCATTTGGATGCCATCTTGAGAGATAAGGTGACCTAAATACTGAATCTCTTGTAAGAAAAAACTCACTTTTCTTTCGATTAATATAAAGTTTATTCTCTTGTAAGACTTGAAATATTACCTGGAGGTGTTGCTTGTGTTTGTCTAGTGAGTTAGAGTAGATGATTATATCATCAAAGAACACTCCAGTAAAGGTTTGGTGAGGCCTGAATAGCTTCTCCATCAAGCGATTAAATGTGGTTGGTGCATTGGTCAAGCCAATAGGCATGACAATGTATTCGTAAAGACCAAACGTGGTGAAAAATGCGGTCTTTACAATGTCTTGATCAACTATCCTTATTTGATGGTAGACACTTTTTAGGTCAATCCTACTGAAGTAGGTTGATACTTGTACCTTATCAAATAGGTCTTCTACCGTGGAACGGGAAACCTATATTTAATAGTGATCCTATTTAGTGCTCTATAGTCGACACACATACAATATGTGCCGTCTTTCTTTTGCACTAATAGCATGGGTGGACAAAATGGAAATGAGCTAGGCCTAACCATGCCCTTCTCAACTAACTCATGCACTTGCCACATAATCTCCTGTTGTTGAGCTTGAGTAACTTTATAAAGGATGTTTATTAGGCGGTGAACTTCTTGGAAGAAGTTTAGTTGCATGGTCATCATTGCCTTGTTTAGGAGGTAGTTCACAAGGGATGTCGTCAATAAAAACATCTTGAAATCCCTTGAGAAAATTGGATAACCTCTAATTCCTTGTGATTATTTATATTCTCTTTTGCTAAAGCATTAGGTTAATTTTGAGAATCTCTAACAAAAATCATGTACACAGAAATAGAGCTCTTTACTGACTTAATGAAAGCTTGCATATGTACAATGGGTATGGTGTTATCCAACTCCTTAGCATCTATGTACATATCTTTTTCCCTGAGCCTAAAGTAGATTTTCCTTTCAGGGAATTTAACATTGGAAGCCATGTGATCAATCCATGGTGCCACTAGGATTACATCCTCGTGCTTGAGAGGAGAGATAAAGAATTCCTCTTTGTCCACATAACTTTGGACATGGAGCCTCAATTTCCCAATCAAGGGACTGACTGAAGCTTCTTGCCCCTTGAAAGCACCATCGGCGGGTAGGACATCTCCCATCTCATAGGCTTGGATGCCTAGCTTGGTGGCCAACTCTGTGGATATGAAATTGTGAGTAGAGCCAGGGTCAAAGAGAATAAAAGCATCATGTTCTCTTACCTTTCCCCAAGCATGGCATAGAGGAGATCCTTTGTGGTGAGCTTCCTCTTCTTGGATTTTGACCAAGGTAGCTCTAGGAGGCTCGTTCCATGTATTCTTGTGGAGGCAAGCACAATAAGCATGCCCTTGCTCCCTACACTAGAAAAAACGGTTATCTTTACGATAACGCTCAAGCTCTTCAAGAGAGATTTTATTTTTTCCTTTGTAAACTCCCTTCTCCTTAGCTTTGTTGTTGTTGGCGTTGCCTTTAGGAGACTTTTGGACATTGTCCTTCCACTTAGGCTCATTGTTACGGTCTTAGTTCTCCATGGGCTTAAGCTTTCTCTTAGCCCCTTGTTAGAAATTAATTTGTGAAGCCACCATGGTATTGTGTATGACCGCAGATATGGTGTGTGGCCTTTGGGAGTTCACATACTCCGCCATATCTTCAGTTAGATCGCACAAAATTGTTGTTTTTGCTCTCCAAAATCCATCTTTTTGAAGACAACGGCTTTGAGATATAAGTCCCAAAACTTGTCTACATATTTGTGAATAGATTCATATGGAGAGAGCTTCAAGATTTTCCATTCGGTGAGTACTTTGTCTTTGGCATCGGTAGCCAAAAACTGCTTTATGATGGAAGCTCTTAAAGCTTTCCATGTTTGTGGGGCTTCACCGTTTGCCTATAGGCTAGACCACCATTGCCTGACATAATTTTGAAAATGCATAGCTACATGGCATAGCAGCTTAGAGGACTCCATGAAGCCCTCATCTCCAAATGTCGCATCGAATTGTTGGATGAAGGCCAAGACTTTGCCCGTAGCACCAAAGGTGCCATCGTAGGTAAGGAAAGAGATGTTCTTTCCTCCTTCTTTGAACTTCTGAGCTTGGACGACCTCTTCCACGCAGCATAGGATTTCCTATGGCCTCTTCTTTTTGGTGGTTCAAACGTTGCACCATTGATTTATTTAGAAGATGAAGAATTTGAGGAAGATGGAGAAGAGGGTGACTTCTTTCTTGCCTTTTTCTGGCCTTGTTCCTCCTTGTCTGCACCATCACTTTCCTCATAAGAGGAAGAGGATGAAGAAGATGGAGAAGAGGGTGAACTCTTTCTTGACTTTTTCTTCTCTTGTTTTCTGTCATCCCTCTTTGAATTATGGTGTGGAGAAGTGTGGGATGGTCTTCTCCATTTAGGAGGTGATGGAGAGCGTTTGTCCACCGTCTTTGTGGAGCCATCTCCACCGAGGTGGCAGGGGACTCACTTCTTTCTCGTTCTTTTGGTTGGGGCTCTTGCGTTCTCCTTTGGGAAGGAGCTGTGTCATCAAGTAGTAGTTTTTTGAGCCCTTCGTACGGATCCTCTTATTCTTCTCGAATCGGAGAGAGACCTCTTTTGGAAGTCTCACAAGGAGGCTTCCTAGGTACTCTCTCTTGATGGTGGGGAGTTTGGAGAATCCCATGAGCATGTAGCTGCCATTGTACTTCACTTTGGAGCGATGGATTTCCCATGGCTTGTTGAAGCCTAGAAACAAGGTAGTTAAGCATAGGGGCATCATTAGTAGCCTGCTCATTAGCAAAATCAAAGCTATCAACATTAATTTCACTCTCTTTACTTTTGTCAGCCATTCTAACAACTTTTAGGTGTAATATTTTTAGGTGTACTTTGGCACTTCAACTCCTAGTTGCTGCTCCTCTTAACCCCTTTAGAAAAGCACTCAAGCTCCTGTACCCGTGGCTCGAATATCATTAATTGCAAGAAATAGAAGAGAGGGTCTTTCAACACTAAAATAGTGTTGGCTCTTGCCAAGCTTCTAATAGCTCAATAGTGGTTAAGCCATAGGCAAGCCCCGTAGGACTCCACTACTAAGACCATAGCTCTTGATGGTGATGCCCCATTATCTGCACAAAGCAGGTGCATTGCAAGGATGAAAAATCCCTATTCTACTTACTCAATTGCAATTAATAATACCAACCATTTATAGCTAGCTTGAGGATCTCCCTTCTTGAGCAAGAAAAGAGAAACCTTGTGCTTTGATACCAATGTAACATTTAATGGTCTAGTAACTTGTGTGTAGTGTAAAGTAAAAGACATATTGAGCATTTCATTAGAATAGATTCTTAATGAGCATAGCAAGAGTGCTTGGATGAAGAGAGCAACATAAAGAATAACACCTAGTTAGATAGGCATGAACAATACTTCCATAGAGAAAGAAATTAAGCTATTGAAAACAGTTGAGGAGCGGATTTACATGGAGCCGGTCCCCCCTCCAAAAGGCTTTGTATTATAGGTTTCTCCCATCAAGGAAGACATTTTACAATACAATACTTTGTGTTCCTTCAATAACTTGCTGGGGCAATGAAGATAGAAGCTTCAAGAACCAAGCTAACACTTGTAAAACACAACATCAATTCCCTCACGGTCTCAGACCCAAGACCTCACACTTCTTTGAAGATGGTGAGAGCTAGCAGGGTATGAGAGTAGATTGAGAGGAAGGAGTATTCTTACGAGAAAGAACTATATCTTCTCACATAATCACTTATAATAGCTTAGCATAGCTTAGTAATTAGCATGGTAGGGGAGATGAGCATGCATTGGAGCTTGGCTCTTGATTGGATTTGCATCACATAGCCAAGAGTTGTTGGTGTAGGCCTCCCTTCTCACAAGCTTGGAGTAGATGATGAGCTTTCCATCAAAGCTTGATAAGGAGAGAGAGAGTCTTCTTTAATTCACCATGAGATTGTGTGAGTGATAATGCCTTGCAAAAATCAGCCCCCTCTCTCTCTTGGTCGACCCCTCATGATTTTTACTCATGCTGACATCCCATTGGACCCTGCAAAGCTTAGCCAATGATAATTAATAAGCATAAGTGATAGCCTTGTGACATGTATCTCCCTTTCCCCTTTTGTGAGAACTTTTAATAATTAAATAATGCAATTAAACTCTCATTGGACCCCTTAGTCTTCTGGCCAATAGGAATCAGACATGCCATTGGGCTGCTGAATGCTCGTTGGACCCCTTGGGAGACTGTCCAATAGTCTTCTAGAGACCTTAATTTCTATTGGTTCTTACTAACTACTCACTCTACTCTTTATAAAATACTATAATGCAGAATATTCCCACCTTTTCATCCCAAATTTTCCCCCTCTCGCCTCTGCGTACAGCCCTGTCCTTTCCTCCCGCTCGACTTCGCCGCACAACAGCCCTACCGCTGCCATAGTTTCCTCCTCGATCACTAGGCCTCTGATACCCCCCCCCCCCCCCCCCCCCCCCCCCCCCCCCCCCCCTTTCTCGCCCCCTGCGTCCCCCGGGAGCCTGCACACTGCTCATGAGAGAGAAACACTGTTAGAGAGAAACGCAACCCTCAACCTGGGATTTGCCATGCTCGCAACACCTACTCTGAGAGAGAGAGAGAGAGAGAGAGAGAGAGAGAGAGAGAGAGAGAGAGAGAGAGAGAGAGAGAGAGAGAGAGAGAGAGAGAGAGAGAGAGAGAGAGAGAGAGAGAGAGAGAGAGAGAGAGAGAGAGAGAGAGAGAGAGAGAGAGAGAGAGAGAGAGAGAGAGAGAGAGAGAGAGAGAGAGAGAGAGATTCATTTCAGTCCTCCACAACCCTTGCACACAATACCTCTCATTGCATGCATCATGTCTCAGTTATCTACAATTTCAAAGGCGCTCTACTTTTAAGTGTTTTTCGACTCCATCTCCCGTTCAATTCTTTGCGCTTCCTCTTTAGCATCGTATAAATATTCTTACATTTTTTCTTATTTGAAATGTGTACCACCTACTGGTTCTTTTATCAAGTTTTTTAAAATGAATTAAACTAAATGTACTCTAGACTAATTCTCATTGGTCCACCGCTATGGATGATCCAATAGGATTTGAATGCACCTTGGGGGAACCTGGGCTAGGGAGCTTACATGTGTCCCCTATTCCCTTTGTGTAAAGGGAGCTTGCTAGAGTGTGTGTGTGTTTCTCTCTCATCCCCTACTAAAAGGGCTCGCTCCCTCCAGAATAGGGATGATGGAAGACTTTTGAGTCTTCCCACAAGCATCCAATCTTTCCTAGGTTTTGACCCGTGAACTTAACCTTTAATTTTGGAACCTTAGCATTTTGGAAGTCTTAATGGGTTGAACCTTAGGGTCTTTGAAGCCCATTGTTACACATTGCTCTTTTGCAGATGCCCCCCCCCTTTGTATCCCTCTTTTCCCTGCTTTGAATCCCTACTGTGGGGCTGGTCTGCCAACTTAACCAATATTCTAGCTTTTTCTCCTTTGGTACTTCCCCATATTCAATGATCAGTTTAACATGAGAAAATCATTTAGGAGAAGTAGATATTAGTTATTATGACACATTTTCATTCTCAACCCACCGACTCATCTACCTAAGAAACCTAACCCTTTGGATCCCCTGATGTAAGCAAACAACACACACACACACACACACTCCTTGTAACGCTCTCTTTCTCCCTTAATTTTTGATGCCATCCCACCTCTGCTCCATTGGCACATCCCCACAATCTCGCCAATTCCTTGAATTGCAAAAAAAATTCCTAGCGCCCCATCTGCACGCACTTTCTTCACCCGCTTGCCTCATGCAGCATGACCCACCAACCCGCTTTTGCAGTCAAAAATGTGATTGTTGAGTAATAATTGGAGACTCCCAGTTCACTAATTCACATTGTAAAGAGTCTCCCACAATCTCAATCTCCCGATTATGGCTCACCAACCACAAGCCTGACCATCCCGTTTTTGGCAAACTACCCACAACACACACACAACACATCTAGTGCCTGCATATCTAGTTTTTTGACACAGCTCATAAGTGGTGTTGATTCCATTTCATTTGCAGCTTACTGTGGCCCTAGGAAGCCTGCATCGAATGCCATCAATTGACTGGACTTGCCCCTGCCGGGCCCACTCTAACTAGATTTATTATGAGTTGTGGCACTGTTGCTATTTTCTCTGAAAGCCACTAATTGAATCACTGCTAGGTTGCTAACCTGGAACTCTAGAGTCTAGTACTCCCGAATTTGTTGTGCAATTGACATTGCATCTGGTCCACGTGCAAACTCTTGACCCCATGACTTCCGATTTTGGACTGCACCCTTGAGCCAGTCTTACTATGAATACTATCAATGCAATACTGATTGTATAATATTATTATATGTGTAAGACCTTGTCACTGAACCGTAGGACCTGGTTTGCTTCAACTGCTGGTCTACTGGGTAATTATGGTTTCGGCTACCTGTAGGCTTCAAAAACATTACAAACGGAAATATTTGGGAATAAAGAAGAAGCTTGAAATTGATAATTTGTTAATTAGACTGATATTTTATAAAAAATAATTTCTTTGTTCTAAGGTTGTGATTCCAGCTGGTTGTTTTGGGACTTTTTTCTGATGCTAAGAGATGCCAAATCTCGAATCTAATTCACCTGTTGGTTAATGTGGGACAGCTGGACTTGGGAAACTTAGTTGGAAGGTTATGAGCATTCGAATAGTAGGAGTCGATTAAAAACAAAAATAAGAATGTTGTCTTGCCTGTTGATGTTTGGTACCAGATTGATCACCCCTGAAAGGGTATAACTTGTTAATAACTGATGCATCTTGTTTTTTTTTATAAAAATGTTGAGTCTCCAGCTTTAAAAACCTTAACATGAATGTTTCTTAAAATTACCGTCACTTACTGTATCTGTACATAATGAAATGACTCCACACTTGCATAATGATATACGGAAGAATGTCCCCAACATTATATGTAAACTGTAATGGAAGACTGATGATATATTACTTACTCGAGAGTAAGTGTTGGTTCGTTTTTATTTAGCTTGTACTGGTCTCTGTCACCTGTTTTTAGATGATTGCCTATGCCATGGTTGTAGACCTTCCCAACTGTCTGATTGTGACTAGACTACACTTGGTGAGCAAAACGTTGATTGTATGGCACTTCAGATTAGAGTTGTTGTTGGTCTTGTTTCTTTAGCTGGTACTGACTGTGCAAGCTGTTGCCTTTTAAATAACCTTCCCTAGCGTGCATGACTTCGGAAAATGGAAAGGCTAGACTACTATAGATAAAAGCAATTGATTATTTGTCTGTTTTCTTGCTCTTTCTTAAAAAATGTGTAAACCTGCCCTGGTGGGGTATATATAGATGGAAATAGGTGGTTACAAGTATACTCTGCGACTATGTATGATACTGGCCTTTTGAAGAATATGTCGATTATGGCATAATATGAGACTCAGATGAGGATAGGGCTTTTGGTTTGGTTTTTGTACTTTTTTTAAAACTAAATCAATATATATTAGCTTTGAGAGGAGGCTCACTCTCCTAGAGAGAAAAAAAAGGGAAATTCTTAGTATAACTCTAATTTGTAAAATTTTTTTTAACATATTGAAGAACGGTTTGTTTTGTCATTGTGACATGGATAACAACTCGGATGCCCAGCATCACCTGTGTACAGCCACGTGCTAACGAACTCTTTTCTTGTGGCTATGGATGCAGGTGAGGGTTACCTTCTTTGATAAAAACATTCTGTTCTTTGTGGTAGATGACTGGGGGTAGTTCGCTTACCTTGGAGCAACTTCACACCAGAGTCTGGGATGACTATTTCTGTAATGGGAATGGCCTATGAACTTAGAGAATAGCGGAATTAAGAGAATTAGAGTGAGCAATTTTGAGAGCATAGAGGGTGAACTTAATTGGTAGTAGCAACTCTATCATAACACTTAATTAACTAGGCATGAACAATACTTTTACAAGAGAGAGAGTGTAGAGAATATGACAACAGTTGAGGACCGGATTTATGTGGAGCCGGTCCCCCCTCCAAAAGGCATTTGTATTATAGATTCTCTCATTAAGAGAGACTTGGTACAATACAATCTTTGTGTTCCTTGAGACCTCCTTGGCAATATGAAGATGGAAGGTTCACACACCAAGATTTTTCATAATTTCAACAATCAATCTTAGCTTGGAAACAATCAAGAACTTGTGAACATCATTAATCTTTGTGTTCCCTAAATCATTTGAGTGCATGAAGATGTATACTTTTATGCATCAACTTGTGCTTAAAGCAATAATTATCTACCTTGCAATACAATTAATCTACTTGCATTAAGTAATTAATCTACTTGCAATAAACCATTAGCCTTCTTGCAATAAGCATAACATGCACTTGTAGAAAGCATTAACTATCCCAAGCCTCAGTCCCAAGACCTCAAACACCTTCGAAGGTGGAGAGAGCTAGCAGGGAATGAGGGTAGGGAAGAGGAAGAAGAAACATTTCGTAGGAGAAAGAATTAGTTCCTCACTTATCATACTCTTGTTGCTAGCATACATAATAGCATAGTAATGAAGAAGAAGGAGATGGCAAGCTTAAGCATTGAAGCATGGCTCTTGGTTGGATTTGCACTCCATAGCCAAGAGTGTTGGTGTAGGCTCTCAACCTCTACTTGCTTGGAGAAGGAGAGGGAGCTCTTGCACTTTGCATAGTACACCATGAGAGTGTTTGTGAGTGTGTGTGGGTGAGTATACCCCCTAAGCAACCCCCTAGCTTTCTTGGGTCGACCCCCCCTTGTAGCTCATGCTTGAAGCTCATTGGACCCCTCCAGGCCTAGCCAATCACAAGCAGGAGCCATTACAAGCAATAGGGGTAGCCTTGGGACAAGTGTCCCCCTTTCCCCTTTGAGAGAGAGGACTTGATAAATGAAAAATCAATTAATTAAATATCCTAAATTATCATTGGACCCCTTGGGTGGCGAACCAATAGGCTTCAGGCACACCATGAGGGCAACATGGGGAGGAACTTGACAAGTGTCCTTGCTGCCTCTTCAAGCTGGGGCTTCCCTTGTGTGTGTGTGTGTGTGTGTGTGTGTGTTCTCTCTCATCCCCCCCCTTGTAGGCTCGCCCCCCTCCTTGTAGGGATCTTTTTGACTTTGGATGAGCAAGCCCCTTAGTCATCAAGCATGACAAAGCACTTGAACTAGGGGGTGTTCCCACAAGCATCTCAGGCAAGCATCTCAAGGCACCTCAAGCACGTTAATCATGTAACAAGTGAAGCACCTCAAGCATGGAGCCAATCAAGCACCTCAAGCATCTTAATCAAGCACCTCAAGCATGTCAAGAACCTCAAGCACGACAAGCACCTCAAGCAGGACAAGCACCTCGAGCTTAGGCCGGGTTCCCACCTCAAGCTCAGCCCTAGCTTGCCTAAGGTCAAAGGACTTTTACACACATTATTGGAGGTCTTCAATGAAGCTAACCCTAAGGTCTTATGCTCCATTGGTTAGCCTTGCTCTTTGATAGACCATCTCTCATTTGGGCCCCTTAACCATTGGCCCCGTGTTGAGATAGATCTATAAGCACATGTCTATATCTTAACCCTTGTTCCCGTGTATTCTCCCACATTAAGTGATCAGTTTAATATGAGAAAATCATTTGGGTTGGATAGATATTAATTTTTATGACATTACCTCTCTCTTGAAATCATAGGCGTCCTCGACTATGAGGTAGAGATGGTAAAGTCTCACCCATTAGTCCATTGGTCTTAGCGGGTAGAGGATCCATTTTTACCCTACGACATCATTCCAGAGTGGATGACTAATCCACTTGGTGCTTGAGAGACATTGTCTGCCGCAAGCATGTCTGCTCTTTTTAGTCCATATCATACTTCCAAAGTAGAGTGACAAGTTCTACTTGGTGTTTGGGAGACGTAGTCACCACAAACATGATCCTAAGTATGCATACTTCAAAATTTGTGCACAAAACATAAAAAGAGAGTCCTATAAGACAAAAACATTGATCATTTAAAATGCATTTCTTTTACATTTGCTTACTCTTTTGTGTCATTGTAAGCATCATTAACAAGGTTCATATTATCCTTAAGCCATGTTCTTTGCATGCATTTAGCATCTTTGAAAGGATAATTAAATAAGATACTGTCAGTAATCTTACCATTTCTTAATACCTTGTCTTCTTGTTGAAGGATGAACTTGGGTTGGAGCTCCTCTGCTTCATCCTTGATCTGTGGCGGGTCTTTATTTGTGTATAATTTGCCTTAGATGAGCCTTGGGGAAGTTTAGTAAGACCTAACTTTTTTTTTTCTTCTTCTTCTTTTTTTGTTTTTAAAAAAAGGATAAGGCTCTTTTGTGCCTAACGGCAGGAGCCTCTTTTGCCTAGCTAATAAATGGATATAGCCTGTTTAATCTTGTAAAAAGATTCGTTTTGATCTCGGCTATACTCCTTTGCAATGAAGATCTTCCCAAGTATCTTAAGCTACAAGGGACTTTTGGATCTTCCGTCTTTAGCCTCGAAAGGTAGTTTCTCCTTAGAAGTATGTTCACGTTATTAGAGACATACTGTTGTTAAGATAAGTACTTCTCTCATTTTGAGCATTGATCTACTTCGAATCACAGGCTTTTAGTAGATCAAGGATGATTAGTTTTGTAACTTTGCTTTTGGCCATCCGTTGGAATAGTAGGCCGACATAAGAGGATTACTCTAATTCTGATAGAGACTCTATAAAAAATTAGTGGTCATAGTAGGATTTCTATTCGACACAATTGGGTGTTGGCAAGCCATGGTCCTTTTTTCATACTTCATCTTTTGGTATACCATACATTTTGAAACATTCTCTTGTATGTTATTGTTTCTTGGTAAGCCAATACAAGTATGCTTTTACTCCTAGCAGAGTAAATTCGAATTCCTCTTTGCCCCGCATATGGAAGGAGCATGGCAATCATCCAGGCATTATATTGGACCTCAAATAGCTTTGAGAGGTCCCATAAGTTGAGAAATAAGTTTCTCTTTAAACTTTTTAGAAGTATTTTTCTCTCTTTGCGGTCCATGTATACTTAACGTTCTTTTTTGTTAAGTCATGTATTGGACCTGCTATAAGCATGGATTTTTCCTATGAAGCATCTTTAGTATGCACTCATACCTTTAGAGATTTGCAACTCATGTAGATTCCTTGGGTTGGGCCATCTTTTATTACCTCTACTTTTTGTGGATCCATAGAAATACCACCTTTAGAGATAATGTGACCTAATTATTGAATCTCTCTCGAAACTTACCGGGCCATGTTATTGCCTTTTTTAACTCCTCTTGTGGAGCTTGTAAATCTCAATAAGGAGGCTTATTAGGCAATGAGCTTCATGGTAAAAGCTCCATTGTATGGCCATTGTCCCCTCATTGTGGAGATAGCTCACGGGGGTATCATCATTAAAAACATTTTGGAATCCATTTAAGAATTTAGAAAATTCTAATTCCTCTTGATTCCCGTTTTTTTTAAATATTATTTATTTAATAATATTGTTATTGGTTGAAACATTAAATTCATTTATAGACTTTCTAACAGAAATCATGTATATGAAAATATACATTTTCATTAACTTGTGAAAGCATGCATATTTACAAGGAATAGGATACTACCCGACTCATAAACATGTATGTACATATCTCCTAGCATAGGAAAAACAAAAGCCTTTTTCTATAAGCATCCTCTTTTGGAGTTTCCAACATAGAAACTCAAGGTGGCTTGTTGCGTGCATTTATTTGGGGACAAGCATGATAGACATGCCCTTGTTGTCCACACTTGTAGCATTTGTTATCCTTACGATAACACTCTAGCTCTATTGCAGAGAGTTTATTCTTACCTTTATAGACTCCTTTCTCCTTAACTTTGTTATCGGTGTTGCTAGAGTTGCCTTTGGAGGAATTTTGAGCATTAGTCCTCCCTCTAGGCTCATTTTGATCCTTCACTTCCATGGGTTTAGAGTTTTTCTTAACCCCTTGTTGGGAATCTATTTGAGAGGCGACCATAGTATGGTGTATGACCGCCGATATGGTATTAGGCCTTTGTGAGTTAATATACTCGGCCTTCTCTTCAGAAATACCCACACATAATTGTTGCTCTTGCTCCCCAAAGTCTATCTTTTTGTAGATAGTGGCTTTGAGAAATAAATCCCAAAACTTATCTACATACTTTTGGATAGACTCGTAGGGAGAGAGTTTCAAGTTTTTCCATTCTGTGAGGACATTTTCTTGAGCGTTGCTTGCCAAAAACTGTTTTATGATGGAGGCTCTTAAAGCCTTCCATGTCTTTGGAGCTTTTCATTGGGCTCGTAGGCTATCCCACCATTGTCGAGCGGAACTTTGGTAATGCATAGATACTTGACGCAGTTTAGAGGACTCTGTGAAGCCCTCATCACCAAAGGCCGCATCAAGCTGCTGGATGAAGGCCAAGACCTTGTCCATAGCACTAAAGGTGCCAGCATAGGCAAGAAAAGTGGTGTTCTTCCCTCCCTCTTTGAACTTCTTTAGCTTCTTGGACCTTCTCCATACCGGATAGAACTTGCGATGGCCTTTCCTCTGGGGCTCTTTGAGAGAAGAGCCGCTACCTTCATTGGAATATGAGGAAGTTGATGAAGATGGAGAAGAGGGTGACCTCTTTCTCTCCTTTTCCTTTATTTGGTACCTCTCTTCCCTTTTGTGATAACGAGGAGGAGGACTTTTCAGTGATCTTTCCTTCTTGGGGGAAGTTGGAGATCGTTGAGGCTGCCGTCTTCTTGGAGCCATATCTTTGGAAGTATTGGAAGACTCACTTCATTCTCCTCCTCTTGGTGAAGGCTCTAAAGTAGAGACTTTATCTTTCTTCTTGGATGGAGGTAAGCCCGCTAGTAAACATTTAAGCGCTTCGTATGGGTTCTCCTCTTCTCTCGCTGTAGAGAGCCCTCTCTTGGAAATCTCATGAAGAGACTTCTCAGGTGCTCTCTCTTTTGGGGGAGTTTGGAGAATCCCATAACTATGAAGTTGTTGGAAAACTTCACCTTGTAGGAATGGGTTTTCCATAGCTTGTTGCAGCTTAGAAACAAGACATTTGATAAACATGGGAGCATCATCATTAGCACTTTCATGTGCAAAATCAAAGTTATCAATGTTCATTCTACTCTCTTGATTATTGTCAGCCATGTTAATAGAATTTATGTATGTACTTAGTGTATGCTTTGGCAATTCAAAACCTTAGTTGCCACTCCTCTTAGCCTTTGAAAATCGGCTCTTAAGTATCTACACCCACGGCTCAAAGTGGTTAATTATAGAGAGTAGAGGAGTAGGTCTAACATAGCAGAATTGCCAAGGGCTAGCTCCTTTCGGACTTCTTATGGCTCAATAATGGTAAAGCCGTAGGCAAGTCTAAAAAGACTCCATTATTAAGTCCAAAGCTCCCGAGGTGTGCACCATCCCCCACATAGTGGGCTTAACAAAACCGATATTAGATCCCAGTTCCACTTACCCTATTATAATTAACAACATCAACCATTTATAGGCTACTTAAGGACCCCTCTTCTTAAGCAAGAAAAGAGAAACCAAATGCTCTGATACCAATGTAATGGGAATGGCCTATGAACTTAGAGAATAGCGGAATTAAGAGAATTAGAGTGAGCAATTTTGAGAGCATAGAGGGTGAACTTAATTGGTAGTAGCAACTCTATCATAACACTTAATTAACTAGGCATGAACAATACTTTTACAAGAGAGAGAGTGTAGAGAATATGACAACAGTTGAGGACCGGATTTATGTGGAGCCGGTCCCCCCTCCAAAAGGCATTTGTATTATAGATTCTCTCATTAAGAGAGACTTGGTACAATACAATCTTTGTGTTCCTTGAGACCTCCTTGGCAATATGAAGATGGAAGGTTCACACACCAAGATTTTGCATAATTTCAACAATCAATCTTAGCTTGGAAACAATCAAGAACTTGTGAACATCATTAATCTTTGTGTTCCCTAAATCATTTGAGTGCATGAAGATGTATACTTTTATGAATCAACTTGTGCTTAAAGCAATAATTATCTACCTTGCAATACAATTAATCTACTTGCATTAAGTAATTAATCTACTTGCAATAAACCATTAGCCTTCTTGCAATAAGCATAACATGCACTTGTAGAAAGCATTAACTATCCCAAGCCTCAGTCCCAAGACCTCAAACACCTTCGAAGGTGGAGAGAGCTAGCAGGGAATGAGGGTAGGGAAGAGGAAGAAGAAACATTTCGTAGGAGAAAGAATTAGTTCCTCACTTATCATACTCTTGTTGCTAGCATACATAATAGCATAGTAATGAAGAAGAAGGAGATGGCAAGCTTAAGCATTGAAGCATGGCTCTTGGTTGGATTTGCACTCCATAGCCAAGAGTGTTGGTGTAGGCTCTCAACCTCTACTTGCTTGGAGAAGGAGAGGGAGCTCTTGCACTTTGCATAGTACACCATGAGAGTGTTTGTGAGTGTGTGTGGGTGAGTATACCCCCTAAGCAACCCCCTAGCTTGCTTGGGTCGACCCCCCCTTGTAGCTCATGCTTGAAGCTCATTGGACCCCTCCAGGCCTAGCCAATCACAAGCAGGAGCCATTACAAGCAACAGGGGTAGCCTTGGGACAAGTGTCCCCCTTTCCCCTTTGAGAGAGAGGACTTGATAAATGAAAAATCAATTAATTAAATATCCTAAATTATCATTGGACCCCTTGGGTGGCGAACCAATAGGCTTCAGGCACACCATGAGGGCAACATGGGGAGGAACTTGACAAGTGTCCTTGCTGCCTCTTCAAGCTGGGGCTTCCCTTGTGTGTGTGTGTGTGTGTGTGTGTGTGTGTGTGTGTGTGTGTGTGTGTGTGTGTGTGTGTTCTCTCTCATCCCCCCCCCTTGTAGGCTCGCCCCCCTCCTTGTAGGGATCTTTTTGACTTTGGATGAGCAAGCCCCTTAGTCATCAAGCATGACAAAGCACTTGAACTAGGGGGTGTTCCCACAAGCATCTCAGGCAAGCATCTCAAGGCACCTCAAGCACCTTAATCATGTAGCAAGTGAAGCACCTCAAGCATGGAGCCAGTCAAGCACCTCAAGCATCTTAATCAAGCACCTCAAGCATGTCAAGAACCTCAAGCACGACAAGCACCTCAAGCAGGACAAGCACCTCGAGCTTAGGCCGGGTTCCCACCTCAAGCTCAGCCCTAGCTTGCCTAAGGTCAAAGGACTTTTACACACATTATTGGAGGTCTTCAATGAAGCTAACCCTAAGGTCTTATGCTCCATTGGTTAGCCTTGCTCTTTGATAGACCATCTCTCATTTGGGCCCCTTAACCATTGGCCCCGTGTTGAGATAGATCTATAATCACATGTCTATATCTTAACCCTTGTTCCCGTGTATTCTCCCACATTAAGTGATCAGTTTAATATGAGAAAATCATTTGGGTTGGATAGATATTAATTTTTATGACAATTTCCCAAGTTTTACTTGTTATCTTTACTACCTTGTACAGAATTTATTTTCAACTGCAAATAAATTATTGTACAAAACCATTGTATTTTCCTAGAATTATTGGTATGTGAACTGGTATAGTTCGTTTGCGTATATATTTGTATATATTTAGAACTGCTACACACACAATAAACGCATAAGAGAGAGTGACTTAAGTTTTTTTCTCTGTCAGACCTTAGTTCTAGATTTAAGCGCCTATTACTATATAATTTAATATATGATAATAGGTAGGGGTGCTATCACACAGTCTCAATGGTCCCCCTTGACCTGACTGGTTAAAGGTTGCTAGCATGACCATTCCACTCTATACTCTCACTTTCTATAATTTCCCCTTTTTGTTAATGTCATTTCACTAGTTTCTTACTTTTGTCTACTAGGTTACTGAAAAGCTCACTGCAAGAATTAAAGTTTGTTCTGACCCTGTCAAAAGAGCTCATTGCTTGTTTACCATCTAGATTTTGGATTGCTTTACTCCCCAAGGTTTTTGGATCTAATTTGTTACTAAAGGATGTGATGTTTGGATGGAAATACTTGCCACCTACCAAGAATCTATTTTATTCAAATAAGTTCCTCCATATTGATGAGGTTCCTATTTGTTCTTGTCACCTATTTCCAAAGTTTTGTAAGACTTTCACTGATTTTGGTTCACATGTATGTACGTCTAACGTTGAAATCACATCGGATACTTTGGTTAGGAACCTCTTGAGTAAAGGCTTGAATCATATTCCTCCTTTTCCACTTAATCCTCATCTTGCCTTATATGGCTCTACTTGAATGCCTGGCCGACTTGGCCTTAAAACTCCAACTGGAGGCGGATGCTTACACTCTACTGATCTCAACTCTCAAAGAGCTTTTTTGGAAAAGGATCAGTCTTATGCCGCAAGTATGGCTAAGTACTGATACTACCTGGCTTACTCCTAATATGAAGAAGTCCATTTCTGATGTTAAAGAGAAATGGTTTATGATAGGCCTTGATAAAGCATCGAATAATGCTTCCTTTATATGTAACAAGTTAGCATTTGAGTCTGCATTTGCCAGGCTTAATGGCTTGGATTTTAAAAAAATTGATACCTCTCCGATTTGTACTGCTACAGTTTTAAATAATGAGCTATCAGAATTAGGGTACTGTCCTAACACTCTGAAAATTCTTGTACTCTTCCCAACGTATAGAAATCATAAACATAAATTTAGATGGATTTCTGACGCATCCAATAGTCTTTTTTCCTTGATTACGAATGACATCACCTGCTGCTTAAATTATATTCTGCTTGAAATTGAAGCAATTTGTACCATCAAGCGTAATGATCTTAAACTATTCAAAAATATAGATTGTTGCCCGTTTTGGATCATAAAAAATGCGGCGGAGTTTACTATTAACCTCCCAGAAAACATTTTTTCTATTTTTACTGCAGACATAACACAATGTTATGAGAATATTCCTCTAAAAGGACTCGTTGGTCTTCTTAATACACTATCTAGTCTTATAAAGTTGGCCTTTGCTCACTGAGCAAGATTAGGATATACATGTATCTCAACAAAAAGGCATATAGGTTGGTTAAAAAAGTCTAAAAAATCCTCACATTTCATCTTTAAAGAAGACGATTTATATAAATATGTCTCTTGGCTCTTTAACAATAGTTGTATCCAAGTGGGTGCTACCTTACAAGCAAATCTTAGGGATCCCAATGGGATTTTCATGCTCTCCGATTATGTGTAATCTCTATCTTTGTCACTTCGAATACCAATGGCTCTTAAAAATGTTAAGTAACCCAGTCAATACTTTGTCACTCACACACTTACGTCATTCATTTAGGTTTATGGATGACTTGTGTAGCCTTAACAATCCAATGTTCATGGATACACTTAAAGATATTTATCCACCGTGTCTTAACATTGAACCAACGTTCTCAGATAGAGTAATATGGATTGACAAATGGGTCATTTCCAAAATGCACTTCCTGAATATTGAGATTACTCTGACCCCCCCATTCATGGGTAATTTTTATACTCGTTTCTTTTGGAAAAGAGAAAAACTCAATCTCATATCCTCTGAATTTACAAAAACGAAAAGAAATAGACCCTTCAAAAACTCACTACACACCTGTCTAGGTATGATTTTTCTTATTATGTGTGCCTCGTCAGACAGCTTTATAGCTTTTGAAGAAATTATGACTCTTGTTACCAAATTCATTAATAATGGGTTTTCTAAAAGAGGCCTTGTTGCTTGTATCTATATTTCCCTAAAAAAACACAATTGGTCCGGACTTAAGTTTGACCTGTAGAATTTGATTAGTCTTCTTGAACCACAATAAGAGTATTAAAAGGTTCAAAACTATAAAAACAGTACTTGATGTAGTAGGCCCATATTCTATGGGTCTACTACCTATTAGAATATGGTGCCTGGGAATGGGTGGGCGCGCGCACACACACACACACACACACACACACACACAAAACTACTTGTGTCTTTTCTATTACTTCGCCACTTTAATTAGAATGGAAAAGCCTAATTTCTAGAAAAGAAAACCCCTTCCTTTTTTTCCTCCCCTACATATCAAGTAAACCATCCATTACATGATCGCACAAACAACTATTAGAATAACATGAGGTGTTTGGACGCTCAGCCAGAGGTAAGATATGGGTTGCCAAGACCACACCATACTCCTCAGTGCGGGGAGTGAAATTAAATACCCTCGTAGTGGCTGCCCATAACCACGATACAAAAAAATCTTTTGTGGTGGAAGAAACTGCGCTAGCAGATATAACCGTTCGGAAAAACCTCGCTTCATTGAATGTTCTACATAATAGTATTGTGCCCCTAGGCCCATGGCTTCTGCCACCATCGCCAGACGGATATTATTCTTAAAATGCTCTCGACCCCAAAGAGTCACCCGCGCCACTCTATCCTTATATGTCCACCACTTAGTCTGAGTAACTGATGTTCCTAACTGAGGAAATAAATGACGTTCATAACGGAGGAGTGTGGGTCTCTTAGTAGACTCCTTCACTAGAATTCATAGCATATGGTGAATGTAAAAACTCTTAGAAAGCTTCTCAAGGTAGATTCTGTGCACTCACCCTTTCAAAAAGAACGCACGTCTTTTATAGACCTACATTGATACCTATACTCAATATAAATTGCTTCGAAATTCCCAAAATTATTTACTCCCTCACATTATCTCACTTGGTAGTGATTGGCAAATTGTCTACTCTCTTAATGTGTATAATTTAAATGGCTTTCTAATTATAGTTGCACGAGAAATATCGGTAGGTACAGATGGTCTTTTCACCCATTGCTGTGAACAGTAGTGTGTTTGGTAATTATGTCTACCGAGTTTTTGACCGTTCGAAAGCCGACAAGAATACTTGGCTATCTTCCAACTTGTTTAAAAAAGCATATTTTGCTCATTATAATGGTGTGTATGCCAGTTAACTTATTTGGGGTTTTTTATCCTTTATTACTTTAGGGTAATTTTTCCTTTGATACTTAATACTTTGTGACGTCTGTAAAAATCGCTGCAAAGAGCCTTCTCTGTAGGTTATTGCCACACGGCTTCTTCTGCATAATAGTAAGAGAGTGGTAGTGTGTGTATACTGTGTGAAGTGATCCTGCACTGACCGCTTGCATCCGGATCCTGTGTTGTGTATAATCGCTAGATAGGGGGTCTTCAATGCCGACCTCGTTGGCTGTAGTACCTAGCTTGATTCGGGCCCCTTCTGCTATGGAGTAGCTTCATCACCTTTAAATACCTTGGAAGGTGAGTCTTGATGCTCACTTGGCATTGTGTTCTGTAACTGCTGTTGTGCTTTCAATTCTGGTTTGCTATGGTGTCCTCATCATGCCGAAAAAAACTGATAAAGTGGTGATGGATTCGTTGTCATCAAGTCTACAGGTTATTTGATGTTCTCTTGATGCTTTAAGCATAGTCGTGAGCTAAACTGTTTTTTGCTAATATAAGGATGGAAAGTCTCATGGTTGAAATCAGTAAGTAAAAAGCCGTTTAATGATTGTTTTTTCCGATTAGAGTTATGGAAAATATGCTTACTAATATTCTTGAAGAAATTTGGGAACCGTAACTTGACTTTTGGCTGCCAGATCTCGTGATGATAAATGGTTTGACCAAGATTGGGAAAATTTTGCTGATTTTTTCCGTGCATAATGAGGTATCTATTAAAAGGATTGAAACTTGAAAGCATAGATTTTTTAGGCGTATTACGTACAGTGGGCTTATTGCCTATTTTGGTTTGGTTCCCATAGTTTGGACGTCCTAAACTTAGCTATTTTGATTGTACAATTCACCTACTATCTTCGAACAAAAGCATAGGATTATTATAGCTTACATGCATGTTGTTTTGAAGAAAAATGTGAAATGCTTCTCCAGGCTTACTATGAAGACTATCAATGAAATACTGATTGTATAATATTATTATATGTGTAGGACCTTATCACTGAACCGTAGGACCTGGTTTGCTTCAACTGCTGGTCTACTGGGTAATTATGGTTTTGGCTACCTGTAGGCTTTAAAAACATTACAAACGGAAAGATTTTGCAATAAAGAAGAAGCTTGAAATTGATAATTTGTTAATTAGACTGATATTTTATAAAAAATAACTTCTTTGTTCTGAGGTTGTGATTCCAATTGGTTGTTTTGGGACTTTTTTCTGATGCTAAGAGATGCCAAATCTCGAAACTAATTCACCTGTTAGTTAATATGGGACAGCCAGACTTGAGAAACTTAATTAGTTGGAAGGTTATGAGCATTTGAATAGTAGGAGTCGATTAAAAACGAAAATAAGAATGTTGTCTTGCCTGCTAATGTTTGGTACCAGATTGATCACCCCTTAAAGGGTATAACTTGTTAATAACTAATGCATCCTGTTTTTTTTTTTTATAAATGTTGAGTCTCCAGCTTTGAAAACCTTGACATGAATGTTTCTTTAAATTACCGTCACTTACTGTATCTGTACATAATGGAATGACTCCACACTTGCATAATGATATATGGAAGAATGTCCCCAACATAATATGTAAACTGTAATGGAAGACCGATGATATATTACTTACTCGAGAGTAAGTGCTAGTCCGTTTTTCTTAGCTTGTACTGTCTCTGTCACCTGTTTTTAGCTAATTGCCTATGCCATGGTTGTAGACCTTCCCAACTGGTTTGACTGTGACTGGACTACACTTGGTGAGAAAAACTTTGATTGTATGGCACTTCGGATAAGAGTTGTTGCTGGTCTTGTTTCTTTAGTTGGTACTGACTATGCAAGTTGTTGCCTTTTAAATAACCTTCCCTCGCGTGCATGACTTTTGAAAATGGAAAGGCTAGACTACTATAGATAAAAGCAATTGATATTTGTCCGTTTTCTTGCTCTTTCTTAAAAAATGTTTAAACCTGCCCTGGATGGGTATATATAGATAGAAATAGGTGGTTATAAGTATACTTTGCGACTACGTGTAATACTTTGCGACTATGTGTGATACTGTCTTTTTGAAGAATATGTCGATTATGGCATAATATGAGACTCAGATGAGGATAGGACTTTTGGTTTGGTTTTTGTAAATTTTTTTAAAGTAAATCAATATATATTAGCTTTGAGAGGAGGCTCACTCTCGTGGAGAGGAAAAAAAGGGGAATTCTTAGTGTAACTCTATTTTTATTTTTTTATTTTTTTACCATATTGAAGAACGGTTTGTTTTGTCATTGTGACATGGATAACAACTGGGATGCCCAGCATCACCTGTGTACAGCCACGTGCTAACGAACTGTTCTCTTGTGGCTATGGATCCAGGTGAGGGCTACCTTCTTTGATAAAAACATTCTATGCTTTGTGGTAGATGACTAGGGGCAGTTCGTTTACCTTGGAGCAACTTCACACCAGAGTTTGGGATGACTATTTCCCAAATTTTACTTGTTATCTTTACTACCTTGTACATAATTTATTTTCAATTGCAAATAAATTATTGTACAAAACCATTGTATTTGCCTAGAATTATTGGTCTGTGAACTGGTGTAGTTCGTTTGCGTGTATATTTGTATATATTTAGAACTTCCACACACACACACACACACACACACACACACACACACACACACACACACACACACACACACACACACACACACACACACACATGGTGATTGCCTCAGGCAAATGTGGAGGAATCATGTCGATTTAGCCACACACCCACTTGATTGGGTTGAAATTCACTAGGGTTCATCAGTCGCCAACTTCACCACTCACACTGTCACACAATGCATCCCCCCTTTAGAACCCAATACACATACAAACAATTGCCCAACTACCTACACACACACACACACACACACACACACAAAGAGAGAGAGAGAGAGAGAGAGAGAGAGAGAGAGAGAGAGAAAGAGAGAGAGCTGACACCTAAAGCTATCATGTTTATATCGGACCTACAGTACAGACCCCTGAGTCCAAGTCCACACAAATAAAGTTGATTAAGAAATAAATTTTTTCTTTATAAAAAAGAAAAATGGAAAGAGGAGGTTCTTGCACTTTGAAAATCCGAAAAGGGTTTGCAAATTTTGAATTGAGAACACTCATTTGACCTTGGGCAGATCCAAATTACAAAACCGCAAGTCAAAGGATTTTTCCTTTTCTTTTTTATTGAAGTGCTTGATTTTTGTGGTTGAATGGCTAAAAGGGATTTGGGTTGTGACCTTTTCTCTTGCTTTCTATGTAAAAATCTGCTATGTGAGAGCTTCAAAGCAACCGTTGATTATTAAAGTGAATTTTTTGAACGGATTGCATAAAAAAGAGGGGATTTGAGATAATTTCTGGTTGCATCTTTTGAATGTCAAATGATTGGATAACTTGTCTATTTTTGAAGAGTTATTGTTAAGGAGATCATTTCCATCAAAGACTGTGAGTATGGTAAGGCAATCTAAAACTTGGATATCAAAGAGCCATTATGCATGATAACATTGATTGACTACTTGTGCGAGATAAAAGAAATTGAAATACTCTTACCATAATGGCACTTCCGTTCTTATAGACTCGGTGCATGAGAGCTTCACTTTTGAAAATACCATTGACATTGAATTCATGCTTGGTTGAGGCAATTTGTGTTTGAACTTGGCATTGCTTGAAGCATTATTAATGCTTGATTTGAATGCAAAAACAATGCATAGCACTAATCATTGAGCTCGTTTGGATGACCATGAGATAGCATTAAATTTTTTGGGCTTGTGATTGATTGTAAATTGTTTTAGTGCTTGTGCTAAATCATCATATGATTATATAGTAGTAATGATTGAGTCATTTTTTGAAGGGTTGTGGACAACAAGAACTTTCATTGATCCAAGAAGTAGTCAACCTTGCATTAACTTGCAACAATCGGCTATTTAGAGCCATTTCAGTTCATTCATTTGATTAAAGTTGTATAATCTCTAGCTCACCGCTTTACACTAAAAATGCTAAATTTCACTTGAGATAGTGTTTAATCAACTTTTGATCATGCATGAGAGATTTTAACATTGCAAATGTGCTTATTTAGAAGCATCTTCTCTCTCATTTTTTGATGTGTATGCATACATTTTCTACTAAAGAGCATCATGTGCATAACCAAAGGTAGTTTTTTCCCCTAGGGCTTTTTTCATTTGGCATATTTGGGTATTTGAGACCCTAGCATTAGGATTTCATTAAATTTTTTTTGTGTGTCTTTCTTGGCGTAATAAATGGATTTTGGAGCTTTTGTTTGCTACACTTAGCTTCAAGAAGCATGGCTTGCAAATAAAAGGAATCAAGGGGCCTCTACACAAAGTGGATGCTTGCTCAGGGATACTCAAAGAGCACAAATAAGTGAAATACTTCCATGAAATTTGTCTTTTTCTTATCTTTACACTTCTTGCTTGCTTGAATTAAGTGAATTTTCTTCTAATCTATGGTTTCTTTCATTTTCAAAAGCTATGCATACTAAAGTTTCAACACTTTGCTTTGTGAATATTAAAATTATTAGGAATTTGGTTTTATGTGTGCTAATGGTAGGTAATTGACCTTGAGCTTAGGTTAATGTAGGATCGTTGCTTGTTAGTCCTAAACTCTTAGTGATTGTCTTAATACTCTACTCATTTCTAACATGACCTAGGGCTATGATTAGGCTTTAGTATCTTAGTCCATTTTCCATAAGCATTCTAATTATGGAAGAAATAAACAATGCAAATGATGACCAATGAAGCAAAAACGGTTTCCAAAAAGAGTAGCACAAATGCTACCAGACACATGAAATGAAATTTTTATGTTATGTTTGTGTCTATGTGAGGCCTAGTGCCTTATTAGCACTTGGTAGGCAAAGGAAATCACCCTGGCTTGCTTGGTCAAGGCCCTAAACCGATGCCTTGGGCCAATAGGGATTAGCCGTTACCTTGGTAGGCTAGTAGATTCTTGGAACACCTCCTTGAGGGTTGAAGGAGCTGAGAGTCGTAGCTAGATTTTCCTTGGGGTGGTAGCCTTGTGACGTGCTTTACTTTTTTCTATGAAATGTTAAAAAATAATCTTCCATGAGCTTCAAAAATCTAGTGACAATGTCCTAATAGATTAAGAGCTTCTTTGTGGCCATAGACATGATAGTCTTGGATGCTTTATTAAGATTGATCATATAGTTTTCAGGCTAGTAGGTTTATCAACTTGCATTAACTTAGGTCATAATTGATTGCTTATGTACACGCATAAATCTGAAAATTTCAATGGTTTAATCTTCATGATATTTTAGATCTTTTTTTTCTTTATGTTGTTTAGTTTTTGGATATGATTGATCCATCTTTTAGAAGAAAAAATTCACTTCACATAATCTTTCAATGCACTTCACGCTTTATTCATATTTGTTGGCCTTTGATACTCATGACTTATCTTATGTTTTGCAACTCATGATTCTTCCATGGAGGTGCTTTCTGCCATGCCACCATGCTTTGCTTAAGTGGAACACAAGGACGTACACAAGGACGTGCACCAAATTAGGAGGGGGAATGTTAGCAGCGGCTAACACATGCGACACCGATTATGCACCGAGCTAAGGATGTGCTATTGTGCACAATTTTTCCTATTCATTGTATAAGGCCTTGGTTTCATTTAGGAGTTACAAATCATATAAGATTAAGCTAAAGGGCTCAACTTTATCCCATAGTTCAAGGGCTTGAAGCCCAAAACTATAAAAGAGCCCTATGCTAAATGAGAAGTTATTCTTGGGTGAGCTCTCTTCTTTGTAGAGTGGATGGTCATAAGGCTCATGGGCTTTCCATGCCCATGTAGCTCTTGATTTCTAATAATTAATTGCACTTTCTTTCTTATTAGTCTTCTTTGTTTTGATTTTGTGAAGTGAGATTGTATTAGTGTGATGTTGAATCTCTAATCCCTTTTTTAGTTAATCTCTTCTATCCACACCATTGGCCATGGTGTGTGAAGCTATGCCTTCCCTCTCTTCCTCTCCCTCTAAAAGGTGTGTGGTTAGTGTGTGTACATACATAGTCACATTGAAGGGATCGACCAGAATGGCCACACGAATGCAAAGTAGGTATGTTAATTGCATGCTTTTGTAGTTGTGTGATTAGGAGTTGTGATTAGAGTGATTGATGTGAGAGGTTAATTTCAAGCACATGATTGTGTGCAAGTGATCAGTAAGTAGGAATGTGTGGTTGATTAGAGGAAGCCCCTTCCATGGCTTCTCTCTATGATGGTAGAAGTATCCCTTAAATCCTCTATTTTGATGCATATCCTATGACACTCGTGCCTCCAAGCGCTAGCCGGGTTGCCGATCCACATATTGATAATTTTGTGTGGGTTACAATTAGGCCGTTGCTACAACGCCTCCCAACAACAACAACCTATTTTGTCTTTCAACGACACCATTTTGAAGCATATACAGCATTGTACATTGGTGTTTTATCCCATGACTAGCCAAAAATGCATTAAACTTGTGAGACATATACTCCCCCCCTCGATTTGAACGAAGGGTACCCATGATACATTTAGTGATATTTTCATATATAACCCAAAATTTCTTGAAGCACATGAACACTTTGAAAGGATTGACGTTTATGGCAAAAACATAAATGAGCCATTCATGATGTGATTGGAGAGTTAATTACAAGAGAGAATAGAGAGAGAATTTGACACTAAACAATTGGCAAATCATGATATCAAACTAATATGCAAAGATGGATACAAAGTAGCTAATGATGGGAGTGACTAAGTGGATACAAAGTGTGTAGCTTTGTTTCTTTTATAAAGTTGGGAGAGGGCATCTAATGGCATAATCAGTGATGTCAAATGTGTAGGCTTCCAAAGGAGAGGGTGTTCTCACTTGTGGTGGTGCGGATGTGTCACACACCCCAACAAGCCTCCCCGTGTGTAAAATAGTAGCACCCAAAAGTACAAAGGTGTCCTTCCCAGAGAATTTTCAACTAGGTGTAGGACCAAAAGTCACAACATCCTCCCCAGAGAAATTGTCAACCGGTGTTAGGATTTAAGTGCACCTCCCCTAGAGAATTGTAAGAAACTAGGTGGTAGGTCAAATCAAAAAATACAATGGGGCTTTATCAAGGGTGAAGTCCTTCTACAAATTGTCAAAGTATTTGTGTGTGCTGCTAATGTTGGTTGCAAAGTGATGCTTTTCCTCCCCTTTAATGGTGTTGTCAAAGTTATTGAAGTAGATGTTGATGGCGGCATGCCATGTGTACCAGATATAGTGCAAATGTGTGTGAGGATGGTCTACCCGATGTCAAGTAGTGTCTAATCCTTGCACAACTTTTGTTGTTTTTGTGAAGCCAAAATTAATGCTTTGTGTCCAATGCAAATGTGTAAATGCAAAGTTTGTGCAAATGCAAAGACAAATATGTGCTTGTTGTTGGTGCTTTGTGGGGTCTTTACAATCTTGAAATTGGATTTTGCATGCACATCAAGTTGTGCACTTGAGCTTGGGTGCTTGTAGTAGATTGTCAGTTAGGTTGTAGCTCTAGATTTTCTCTTGAAGACTAGTGGCCTTGGCCTTGTATACTCCAAAGGATTTGGAAGCCCTCACTAGCTCAGTGTCATAAAGCTTTGCAGGAAGCTCCTCAAAAATTGAAAGTGCTTTGGGCTCTTTTTAGCTATGAGAACAGCTGCTAAGACCAAGAAATGTATTAAGATTTTTTTTATAGCCATGAGAATGCCTGCTCTGCTGACAAGAGGAAAAAACACAAAAGCGCTAATTGCTACAAATTTGTGGAGCCTGAGAATCCAAGATGCTCTCAAAGGTGGCGGGTCCCCAACTCGTCCAAAATGGAGAGCTTTGAATACAAAGTAGCGATGTTGCTCTTGCTTGTAGGTTGACTTGCCTACTAAGAGGGTCGCACAAATACGAGTCGTACCCACTCAATTGGAGTGTGCCAAACCTTGCTATGGATTGAAAATTGCTCTAGCCTCCCTCAAGTGCCACTGCCTACTTCCCAAATAGCACTTGTGTGTGCACTTAGAATACCTTAGAATGAGCCACGTGTGAATTAGTAACTGACACTTATGGGATCGAGATGCTTGTGCGTGCTAAGTCGCATCCACTTGCAAAAGCCACAAGCATCGACGTAAACAACTACCCCTTTAATGGTGGCGTACTATTGAATTGAGGTTGCTTAGGTTGCATTGAATTACTGAAAAACTTTAGAAGCATTGTGAGCGATGATGGATTTCAAGTTGTTGAACTGCTAATACTGTTGTCCTTCGATTCTATATGTTGATAAATTGCAATACATTGCGAGTCTGAACTGATCGGATCTCCAATACAATCAATTTCCAAAAGAGGCGTACAAGCTCATGGAGACCTTAGATGCTAAAGCTCTAAGTTTGTTAGGACTGAAATTAGCAAAAACCTATTGGAATTGGGGTGCGTGTTGATTCTTGAGTGCATTATAGGATTGTCAAATAACTCAAATCATGTTACATGCTGTCTTGATTATTAATGAAAATGAATGATTAACTATATGCACAATTAGAAACTAATGCAAATGCAAAAGAAATTAGAATTCTCAACCGAAGAGCTTATTTGAGGAAGAAAAATGCAAAATGCAAAATCAAGTGCTAATGCAATAGGGGGATTAATAGGCCTAGGGTGAGAACTGTCAGCTCTGTACCACATGAAAGGATTGACGTTTATGGAGGAAACATAAAATGAGCCGTTCATGATGTGACTAGAGAGTTAATTACAAGAGAGATTAGAGAGAGAATTTGACACTAATACAATTGGCAAATCATGATATCAAACTAATATGCAAAGATGGATACAAAGTATCTAATAATTGCAGTGGAGTAAGTGGGTGTGTAGCTTGGCTTCTTTTATAAGGTTGGGAGAGGGCATTTGATCGTCTTATTAGTGATGTCAAATGTGTAGGCTTCCAAAGTAGACGGTGTTCTCACTTGTGATGGTGCGGATGTGTCACATAGCCTAACCCACTTTAGACCTAGCTTTAAGTGGATACACTCATGCATGCCTAGAGTAATCATTAATGAAAGTCATGGAGTATAGGTAGTCACCCAAGGATGGAGTTTGTATAGGCCCACAAACATCACTATGCAAAAGTTTTAATGTGCATGTAGCCCTTATTGAACCATCCTTTGGAAACTTTGAATGCTACATCTTACCCAAGATAAAACCTTCACAAACATGATTAGAAGGTGCTTCAAGAGGCAGCAAAGAAGCAACCATAGGACAACCTTGCAGACCTTTTCACAAAGGTATTGTCTCGTGAGAAGTTTGAATCTTTCCGTAAAGCTTTGGGATTACTCCCATTTGTGGACTGATCATGTCCTCAGGGGATGACACTTCGCTATACTCTATGTGCCAGCTCTCGTTAACCACATAACTCCACGGGGGATTTGTTACCACATACATGTGGGAGTGATGTGTGTGAACACACTTAGCACCACTAGGGCATTTTTTCCCTCGCTAGGAGGTTTTCCCCCCTGTGCATTGTATATACGCCCATGGCTATCTTATATTTCCATTGCACACTAAGTAATACACTCTATGTTGTGTGCCTTGAGCTTCCTTTGTCTTGTCCAAGTTGTGTGTGTTTTCTTGCAACCCTAATTCCAACAGTATTGATGGAAAACTAGATAAAGAAAACTATCCATTGGGGGCTTACATGATGGAGCATATACTTGTTTGCAAGGGTGTATGGGACATTGCCAAAGGTTTTATGAATGCCCAGATTCTATGGATCCAGTAGGTCCTAGAAGTTCTACTCCTACTACTTGTGCTATTTACCTACAAATGAGCATCCTCATTGGGATAAAAGAGATACACATGCGCATATGTTCAGGCATGGGATATTCTAGCTAGATTGTATGCAAGTCACAATGAGGCAAAAATATCATTTTTACGCAAACAGCTAGAATCAAAGGTCATGCATGAGGATGATGAAACAAGAAAGTTTCTTGCTAAAATCAAAGGTATCAATGAGCAATTTATTACTATAGGTGAGTTCATTCTTGACCTTTTACTTGTGCATATTGTCCTGGATACAATACCAAATTCACAGTGGACTTTTGCTTCTACTTTGAGGCTCATTGCACAAGGCAATGATAATGCTACTAAATTTGATGGGTTGGTCACTTTTCTATTACAAGAGGCTATGTGTCAAGAAAAATAAGGCTAAGCAACATGCTATTGGTCAAGATTTTGTTTCTGCACAAAGAAGAGGTAGCAATAACAATGCTGCTACTTCCAATGATCCTTCTTCAAGTATCAAGAGTACATCTTTGAAAATGCCTTTCATAGCAGTAATTTATGTGGTAAATATATTGAAAGAGGAAAGAAAAAGTTGCATTGCAGCTATTGCAAAGCTATTGATTATCTAATAAATAAATGTCCTAAGTTAAAGGCTAAAGAGACACATAAGCAACCATTGCAAAATCTACAAATTTTGTTGTTATCCGAGTATTTGAGACCTTAGGAATGTTTTAGGCAGAGAAAGGCTTGCTCACTCAAACAACAAAAAACACTAGTGCGAATACCAAGGAAATGGAAGCAAAAAAAAAAAAAAAAAAAAAGTGCCACAAATGAAAAATCTTATGCTGGAAGAGAAATCCTGGCTTGAATTGGTACTTCACTCACATGTATTGTCTATGGTACTAGAGCCCTAGAGGTTCCCAGTGTGGGCGCTTTTCCTTGAGAAGCAAAAAACCCCGGACATACTAAATAAGCACACACGTCACATGATTGTGACCCAAAGTAAAAAAGTATTAAAAAAAGATAAAGAAAAATTAAAAGACTTCCATTGAGCTTACAGTTAACATTTCAAGCTTTTGTTTGCAGTTGTGAGAGCGAGTTGGCTAATCAAAGCTGAAAAGCATAATTAGGGAATCTTGCATTTAGATAATCTTCTTAGCTTAGCTAGTACTAGAGTAGTTGTTTTAACCTTAGTCATAGCTAACTAATTGATAGACTCACCCATAAGCTCAAAACTCTTGATTAATTAATCTACTCAAAGTGCAATTTATTTGTCCTTAATGGCAGTCTAACATTTCATAAGTCTTGCAATTACTCATTTCCACATGTACTTTACATTCCCCTCATGACTTATGGCAATATAATTCCGCTTGCTAAAACAGTGACTTTGCCTTGCAGATTCAAATCTAGATGCTCTACAACATGGACATACCAAGCTTCAACTCAATAGCTTCCGAGGACGGAATCTACATCAGGAAGGGGGGCATGTTAACCCTCACGGCACACTGACACCCTATGATCTATAAACGTTGTATTATTTAGAGTCAGGTACCGGGCTTGTCGGACCAATAGGGAAAGGTAGAGTGATCGCCGATGAGAGGCGCACTCTAACTGGGACATTCAAGGGATTAGTTGGCTAAGCATGGGCGCCCAAGTGTGAATGGGGTGAGCTCCTATAAAAGCCAACTAAACCTAATTTTACTCATTCTCTCATTTGTGCAATAGAAGAGTGCTCTTGCTCTATCTCCATCTCCATCTTCTTCTTCTTCACCTCCTCGTGTGTGTGTGTGTGAGAGAGAAAGAGAGAGGGAGAGTGTGTGTGCGATCGAGCATTACGAAGGCACGATGGCGGCGAAGCGGTTGAGCGCGGCACGACTGCAGCTTCTTCTTCATCGCGGCGAGGAATCCACCACGAAGGCGAGCGTAGAGCGGTGAGTGACACACCCTTTGCTCTCTTGAGCTTGCTAGTTTAGGCTTGTTGTGTGCTTGGAGCCGTTTGTGGCTCGCACACGGTGTATTGGCAAGTCCCTTGCTTCGACAGTGCGGCAAGGAGCGCACATTTTTGGCGCCGCTACCGGGGATATGCCCTACACTAAGCTCGGTTAGCACTTTACGCTTTTTTGTGGTGCAATCTCTATCATAGGAAAGGCAGGGAATGAGGGTATGTAGTTGTGTGGAGATTTCTGTTTTTTGCGTTTTCTACGTTTTCTGGTTTGCAGTGCACAGTTAGCATTTCTTGCGTTTTTGCATTTTCTGCATTTTTTGTCAAGTTTCAATTTCTGCAATTTTCTGCGTTTTTTGTGTTAAATTTTCTGTCAAGTTCCAATTTTCTGCAATTTCTGCATTTTCTGTGCTTTTTCAATTTTTTGCATTTCTTGCGTTTTTTCATTTTTTGCAGTTTCTGTGCGGTTTCAATTTTCTGCATTTCTTGCATTTCAATTTCTGCAATTTTTGCGTTTTCTGCATTTCAATTTCTGCAATTTCTGTGCGTTTTGAATTTTCTGCAATTTTTGCGTTTTCTGCATTTCTGCATTATATATAAAAAAAATTTTAAAAAAATGAAAATCTCTTAAAACGGACGGGCTGGTTTGTATAAAAGATAGATCGGGATCGCGATCATTTGCCCAAGCCCAAGCCCAAGCCTCAGTCCTCAATCTTATGATATATACTAGACTCACTCTTATATATATACCCTACTCCCTCAAGAGAGAATGAGAGCATGTGGGACAAGTCCTCCACTCTCCTCCTTTCTCTTCCCACTTGCACCATTAGACTTTCTAGTTTGGGCCTAGTTCCCTACTGGAAATTGACAGTTTTAGGGATTCCGAGGGCATAGAGTGACCACACGGAGGGTTGTAAAGCACGGCACGACCCTCTGACTGATACGCTCGTTTCGAGCTATCACACGGCCCATTCCACGACACGCTCTAAAAAATCTAGCAAAAAAATAAACAAAAAACACGCTAAAAACTAGTCACAAGGCCTCCTAGAGCAGCTTTTTGACACCTTAGGGTATCAAAAGCACATGCACTTACGCTCTGGGCGGGTGCTAGAACACGAGCATATTGAGGGTGCCTCTATTCATACGGACACCCATTACCCATCCACGATAAGCTCTAGACCCTCAGCGGGGACACAAGGTAGCACCACCCAAGACCCTAAAATTGCCGCTAGTGATTCCTCCTCCGACTCAGAAATCATGGAAGCATACCCTACCCAAAACACTGAGAGAGAAGGCCATGCACCTCCCGAAGCTCCACAGCCTAGTACTAGTATGTTTAGCCGTTTCATGGAAACATTAGGTAGAGCTACTCGCTCGGAACCTGATGCAAATGAAGCACACGAAGGGGGTGGGGAAGTGGACTCTCCTTTCACATCGCACGTGGACCCCACACCCCCAAAGAGTGTCCATGTGGATATCCTACCAACTTCTTACCAAGAAGGCCCTGTTGAGCTGCCTCCTTCAGAAGTTCCCTCTAGAGTACCGTTGGTGACAAGTAAAACCATGGGGAGCAACATTGCTTCTACCTCACAAGAAACCGTTAACACGTCGACTCTAGAAGGATTGTTCATTAATGATCATTGGACATACGACCTCCACACTGAGGTGTTGACGGATCTACACTCTGGCCACGCCTACCATGTAGGATGGATAGAGATTGTACAATCCACCTCTAGTGCCACGAGCATCGAAGATCAACAGAAAATGATCTGTAATGTTATCCATGGCATTATTCAATCAGAAAGGCAAAACCGAGGGGTAAATATACTCTCAACTGGCCCCATGAGATTTCTGGATACGAGCAAGGCTCAACAGCCTACTCTATCACAAATGGAGACTCCTCTAATGAGCCCCATGGACCCATCCTACGTCATTTCACGTGGGGTCTCTATGCAATCTGAGCCTCCGAGCGAAAAATTTAGCTTCCCTAACTTGGCTCAATCCTCTATCAAGGAAAACACAGTGCTCACTCCAGGGATAAGCCTGACAGAGAATGTACCGATGACATCTACGGTTAGCGCAGTGCCACTACCTAGTGTCGTAGTACCTAATATGGGGCCTCGACCATATGTGCCTCTAGCCCCTTATGCACACATGGCCCCCACACCTCCAATAGTACCACTTGTTTACGCTCCTCGAGTGCCGCTCCCTAGCCCTTATCCGAGTGGACCTATGCCCGGCTATGTTCCATATCCTGTATCATGCACACATATGCCAAGACCGGTACCCGTCCCTCTCCCACATATGATTCCAAGAGTACCTCCACCGGCCCTACCTCCTCACATAGGTGACTTGGCAGCATTTGCTCAAACCATAGGTCGATCTATCGCGGAAAATATGCGTCACGCATCTGATAGAGAGCCTAGAAGTAAGGCTGTACAAATTGCCAAACTCACGCAAAAATTCAATGGGGACGAAGATGCTAGGAAACACATTGAAGTGTTTGAACTAGTATGTGATTCCTTAGGGGAACGCAACGAACTACATAAGTGCAATGCCTTAAGCTTGACATTAAGTGGGAAAGCTGGAGATTGGTATAGGACCCTAAGGGTGGACGAGAAAACAATCTACCCTACCCTTCGAAGGTTGTTTCTAAAGGAGTACATACGAGAAGGTGTGCTTTGGGGTGTAGCATCTCAGCTACAGAAGGCCGAACGTAAGGAAGGAGAGTCAGTAAGGGACTTCATTAGTCGTCTAAAGCACTTAAACTCTCGTTGCCCTGTAAATGAGCGCTTCAACAATAACCAACTGCTTGATCGATTCATTCGAGGGTTGAGGAATGAAGGAATCTATAATGGACTAGTGATTAGAGGTATCACAACCTGGGAAGATGTCACTGCCAATGCAATCCAATTAGAGGACAACTTGATGATAGCAGGCATGAGGGTGTCTACTGACACGAGATCCACTAGCTCACAAGCCATTGAGTATGAACCCATGACTGCAAAGCCCATTGCCAATGAGCCAAAGGTATTTGAGACATTCTTGACAGACCTCACCAAGGCAATCCAAGAGTCTCTTAAGGGTAATCGACCCCCTTAAAATAGTCACATGTATCCAAGAAGGGAGCAACAATGGTGTTCCATTTGCTTAGGTCCACATAGCACTAGTGAGTGCCCTACGTTTAGAGTAAAATTTAATGGAACTTGCAACGCATGTGGTAGGTATGGTCACCAAGATAAGGATTGTTTAATGATCAAACGTATGATGGCAAATAGACCACCTGTAGCCTGGACGGATGCACCTCGAGCTTCTGTATTGATGCCTACTCCACCTGTTGAGCAACTACCGCAACACATGGTCCCTAGACCTCAAAATGTTGTACAAGCTACACCGCTACCACCTCTTGTGCTAGGACCGCAGCCCCCGCATCCAAGAGTCGCCCCTATGAACCAAGTGGGTTGCGAGCCATCAAATGCTTATCCAGATGGATGTGAGGAGGAAATAGACACTAGTATTGCCTACGGACTTGATACATTGGAAGAGTGTCCTATATACTACATGGAAGATTGTTGGGGGCAAGTCAAGCCGGTTTATCAAGCTGCTGCTCTCGCATCCAGAGGTCAAAATATCAACACCCAGGCTAGGAGGCCACCTCTTCAATGCTACGAGTGTGGAGTGCCCTATTAGGCTGCAAAAGAATGCTGCACAGATGCAAATGAATCAAGGGAGCACGTCTGCAATGCCAATACTCACATGTAATCGTTGTGGCATAGATCACTTGATTGCCCAATGCCCCTATAACCCAAATGCGCCTAAAATCACACCCCTAAATTTGGTCGAAATTGCTAGTGTGACATCGCCAATACCACCCGTCGCACCCGCTTATGCGATTACACGGTCCATGCTTCAAGGGCCAGGCCATATCCTCGAAGAGAGAGATACCATTTCAGTTATCCAAGCAAAGAAAAAGAAGACACAAAGGAAGAAGTCGCAGAATACGGAAAATTCAAAGCCAAGTTCCAAAACAAACATAGGAACAGGAGATGACCCCGTGTATATGAATGACCTCGAGGATGATTCAGATTCAATCGAGACAATGGAGACTAGAACCAATACCACAAGGGGAAAGACCGACACAGAAAACCGTAACATGGAACCAAATAAAAACCGAATAAGAGAAAACCATAAAGAGCCTCTGAAAACACCACAAGTGTTTCCAAATCCAATCCAAGACCCCCAAGATAAACCGCAGGGGCAAAAAGGGAAGAATCGTAAAAAGAAGATTGGGACGTACCCAAACCCAGTAGACGAGATTGAGCAGGTGAAACATCTAAGAGGTTTAGTGGAGGAGACTCAAAGGAAACTAGAACCAGAACCCATGCAGGTCAAAATTCATGACACAGTGTTTCCCACGCAAGTTCATACACCCCACATGAACCATAGACCGTTAGCCATATCTAGTATCATCCAAGAAGGGAGTGAGGACGGAACATCAGAAAGTGAGCATACACCCTTCTTGTTGGAAAGGATGTTTAACGAAGGAATACCTGATCCCATTGAGGAATATGAGATTCCATCCTCACCAGTTCTTAGTCAAGGACCTACACCCTGCAAAACGCCAATGAATGTTGCCAAACTAGTGGACTTCATGTCTTCTGAGGTCCGAACCACGATCATAGCAAAGCTGTATGGAGATCCTGAGTTATTCCTTGCACTTCGAGCATTCCTTAACGGAGAGCTACAAACGGGATTACCGCAGTTTGCGCAACCAAATAGGCCTGACTCGATTATGATTGATGAGGAAAATCATGTGCAATCACTTGACTTAGATGGACACGAGTCTGTGATCGAGGTACCCATTAACGAATTAGGGCAGTATTTTGAAGGCGACAAGTCTAATGCGACCCTACCCATCACTACCAAGGGATTAACTATAAAGGGAATTCTTGATGGTGGTGCGGGAGTTAGCATCGTTACAAAAGATTGTTGGGAATCCATGGGAAAACCCCGCCTCAGTGTTACTAACATTGTGGTAAAGATGGCAAATGGTACCATAGCCAAACCTATGGGGATGCTCAAGGATCTTAAGATCAAAGTTCTAGGACACAAGGTACGACATACGTTCATTGTAATGGATTTCTCTAAACACCTTATGTCATATGAAATGATTTTAGGACGATCATTCATGAGGGAAGCACAAATGGTTCATGATTGGTCTAAAAATCATGTCTATTTGCAATTCCAAGACTCTGTCCTTAGAGTGGATTTGGTGACTGGTAAGGTACACCCCTTAGGGAGTAAAACCATTATTGATCATCGCTCTGACACCACAGTTCACTCGGCCCCACTACAATATTGTTACACTTGTAAGAAGGATACAGACATTGGCCAAGATTCTCCTTATATGGATATCCTACCTGGGATGACTGAGTCGGACAACGTAGACTGGGTACACCTAGCTGCAACCATAGATACCTGGGGAAATAGAGGAACCACTTGGGTCACACCTGAGGGGGATGAAATTCCTGTACCCTTAAATATGCTACAAGCAATGCATATCGCTTCCTACAAGACTCATCCTAATGTAACGAAGAAAACATACAAGTGGGTCCCTAAAGCTTCTTTAGTGACCATAGCTAGTGCTAAAAAATAGAAGCCTTGTAAGAAACGTACCACTCGCTCCAAGAAAAGTAAGAAAATGTTGCGATGGATCCCTAAACGACTATTGGAAGCCCAAGGCTACTATCAAGGAAATGATCAAATTTGGGTGCCAAAACGTAGATTGTGCTCTTACCTATCACCTGACCCAAGTGAGCCCAATCCCGTAGCTCCAAAACGAATCAATGATCGTGGAAAGGAAAAAATCACAGAATGCTACACACCCGCTCCCGAGCTAGTTTGGGTACCAAATAAAGAACGATTTGTTCCACCTAGCTTAGGAAGGGGGGAGTCCCATGAAGATTCTAGCTCCTCATGTAATACATCCATAGAGGTAAAAGCTTCTACACAGCCTCCATCTATAGTAGTGGACCTCCATGAAGCTACAAAAGAATCCACACCTCCCAGTGTTCAAGAATCACCTAATGAACCACTTCAAGTTCGATCCTGGGAGAGTACCTTACCACCCTTGCAACTTGACGAGGCACCTAGGGTAATAGAAAACTACTGGCAAAAATCCTCACCTATTACCAACTGGAACAATTGGTTTCAAAGGGTGACAAGCTCATTTCAAACGGTATGATCTACCCAAGGAAGGGGGGAGTGTTTGCTGACAGTCATCATTCACTTGCTTCCCTCTCAACCTTTTTCCCTGACCTCTTAATCTCCGATCTTAGGGAATGTACATATAAAGCTTTATACTCACAAAAAACAAAAATAGTAAAGAGCAAGAGTGCCTAGCAATGAGAGAGCACCCTATCAGATCTTACATATAAGTCCAAATTCACCGTATCAATTCAAGAAACACACAAAAACAACTCTTATGTTTTAAAGGCCTAACCAAATCTATCTGTCTTGTCAAAAATGGCTACTTCACCAGAGGCATGCACTTCTATTTTTGATGAAAGGTACCCTTTGTCTTTTCCTCAAGTGTTCTACGTATGCTACCCTATACTTTCTTGCGAATGGGATTTGATAGAGAGCCTTGCATGTGAGAGAAATTTTGAGGAGTTAGAATGGCTGATACGTCTATGGCTAACTAGTGATCCCTACCCAGTAGCGAATGTGTCTCCAATGGCACATACTTATTGTTTTGCACAAGATGAGTATCCACGCATCACGAGGTTCTTGATTAGCATGCTTGCACAAGAGGATGATGAAGAGGAACTAATAGAGAACGAGGAAGACTATGGCCTCACGGACAACGATTTTATTTATCTAGATGATGAGGATAGAGGCCTAGCCTTAGGGTGGCCACCCGGTTTATATAATATCCTCTTTCCTTGATTCTAAAAGGGGTGACAGATAGGTAGGTTAGGGGTCTAGATTGTGTTTTGAGTTTGTTTTTTAGGAGTTTTAATTTTTCACACTGACATGCCTCCTAGAGGTATAGTGCCTGTTTTTGGATGTGTTAGGTAGGACTTATATGGATCTCCATCCACATGGCTGAGGACATCTGCTTCAACGAAATGAGCCACTCCATACCTCCAGGTGTACTACTTTCCATGATTCATGTTGGTGGATATGTGTAATTGCTAATAATGATTTTTCATTCTTTGTTTGAGTGCAATAGTTATGATTGTTATCTGCCATTATAGATGTATAAATTTGTCTTTGCTTAAGTTGATTGAACTCCAGTTTAATCTTATGGATGAGCCTGGAGATTAGGAGACCGTGACTTTAGGTTAACTCATTTACTTGACCACTAGGCCTAGCTAATAAAATTATCCGAGTATTTGAGACCTTAGGAATGTTTTAGGCAGAGAAAGGCTTGCTCACTCAAACGACAAAAAACACTAGTGCGAATACCAAGGAAATGGAAGCAAAAAAAAAAAAAAAAGCATAAGTGCCACAAATGAAAAATCTTATGCTGGAAGAGAAATCCTGGCTTGAATTGGTACTTCACTCACATGTATTGTCTATGGTACTAGAGCCCTAGAGGTTCCCAGTGTGGGCGCTTTTCCTTGAGAAGCAAAAAACCCCGGACATACTAAATAAGCACACACGTCACATGATTGTGACCCAAAGTAAAAAAGTATTAAAAAAAGATAAAGAAAAATTAAAAGACTTCCATTGAGCTTACAGTTAACATTTCAAGCTTTTGTTTGCAGTTGTGAGAGCGAGTTGGCTAATCAAAGCTGAAAAGCATAATTAGGGAATCTTGCATTTAGATAATCTTCTTAGCTTAGCTAGTACTAGAGTAGTTGTTTTAACCTTAGTCATAGCTAACTAATTGATAGACTCACCCATAAGCTCAAAACTCTTGATTAATTAATCTACTCAAAGTGCAATTTATTTGTCCTTAATGGCAGTCTAACATTTCATAAGTCTTGCAATTACTCATTTCCACATGTACTTTACATTCCCCTCATGATTTATGGCAATATAATTCCGCTTGCTAAAACAGTGACTTTGCCTTGCAGATTCAAATCTAGATGCTCTACAACATGGACATACCAAGATTCAACTCAATAGCTTCCGAGGACGGAATCTACATCAGGAAGGGGGGCATGTTAACCCTCACGGCACACGGACACCCTATGATCTATAAACGTTGTATTATTTAGAGTCAGGTACCGGGCTTGTCGGACCAATAGGGAAAGGTAGAGTGATCGCCGATGAGAGGCGCACTCTAATTGGGACATTCAAGGGATTAGTTGGCTAAGCATGGGCGCCCAAGTGTGAATGGGGTGAGCTCCTATAAAAGCCAACTAAACCTAATTTTTACTCATTCTCTCATTTGTGCAATAGAAGAGTGCTCTTGCTCTATCTCCATCTCCATCTTCTTCTTCTTCACCTCCTCGTGTGTGTGTGTGTGTGAGAGAGAGAGAGAGGGAGAGTGTGTGTGCGATCGAGCATTACGAAGGCACGACGGCGGCGAAGCGGTTGAGCGCGGCACGACTGCAGCTTCTTCTTCATCGCGGCGAGGAATCCACCACGAAGGCGAGCGTAGAGCGGTGAGTGACACACCCTTTGCTCTCTTGAGCTTGCTAGTTTAGGCTTGTTGTGTGCTTGGAGCCGTTTGTGGCTCGCACACGGTGTATTGGCAAGTCCCTTGCTTCGACAATGCGGCAAGGAGCGCACATGTATGCATGTTTTGGACATCTAAAATCTTGCCTGTTTGATGTGTTTGAAAAAAAATGATATGGTTTCTTCATTGGCCCCTTTTGGAGGCACCATCTAAGCATGTTTATGAAGGTTGTTTTTTGGGAAAAATACAGTGCTCTAGGTTTCCAAAAGATGGTTCACTGTGGGCTACTTGCAAGTTATAGCTTGTTCACAATGATGATTGTGACGTAATTCACATTCCTTCTTTTAGTAATAATTTTTATCATGACTTTCATTGTTGATAATTACTCATAGCATACATGGGTATATTTGCCTAAGGCTAAGTCCAAAGTGTTTATGATGCAATGCACACTCCTTCTTTTAGTAATAATTTGTACATCAAATGATTTTTTCAAATGGTCACGAGCAATGGACCTGGTGGCAATCACTTATTGCCTACTACTGAGCATGAGTGCTCTAGCAGACTGGGTGTTTGGCAAACTAGGTTGTGCATATTTTGAATACCTTGTTTTTTGCAAATTTGTACATATGGACATGATGCCATGTGTCATAAGGGTGTGTGTATTATTTTTTTGTGTTTTTTTAGAGTTCTTTAAAAAGCACTTGTCCATGCAAGTTGCTAGTGTAGCGCCAACTATCATGTTACTATAAGTACCTGTTAGTGAGTTTTTGAAGTATGACTTGTGTATAAAAATAATGTAGAAACATGAAAAAATCAGCCAAATATGATAAAATTTCAGATTTTGGGTCGTTGTGTCTCCTCTAGGCTTTGGATGCAATTTCTATATGTGTACTCATGCTATGGGAGCTTATTGTTCATGCCAAAGTTGCACATAATGGTGCATATATTCAAACTTTGGTGTCTTCAAAACTTTTGTTTCAAAATTTCTAGAGAATTTTTAAGGCTTGAAAGCATCACTTTTGAGGTTGTGGATTGGAAAATACACTCTATTTTCTCCACGGTACAGGATATGGCAGCACACAAGCTATTTGGTGAAGGGTAAATTTTGAAGGCTTACATGTTTTGTGGCATTTGAAAACTTTGGCATTGTTGTTTCAGAGATTCAATTAGTGAAGAGGGAAGCTATTTGGTTGGTAAATATACCAATTGTATGGAAATTGCCAAAGCACATGTGATCTCATAGATATTTTGGTTGATAAGTATACCTATTTGGTGCATTGGAAAGCATATAAGTGCTAAAGGATATTGAAAATTTTATCACTTAGAGTGCATTGATTCATAAAAATGTAGCATGCAAAATGTGGTGCCCATAGGTAAGCTGGTTATGTTCTTGATGGGCTTTTCATCCGAGATGTCATCACTTGTAATGCCTTGATAGTGGAAATGGTAGTTGAAGATTGTAGGAGAAAGATGTACTACTAAGCAAAGCTTTGGTTGATATGTATGCTTAATGTGGTGCTCTTGTTAAATCCTTGATTATGGTATAAGCTAGGTGCAAAGGAAAGGACCTTCTTTGAATGCTTTCTTTTATGCTTGCACCTTGAAGGCAAGTGGCCGCACAAAGTCAATGGCGTGAGGAAGATAACTAATGCTATGATATCTTGATAGGATCTGTCAAAGAAATAGGTTGTACTAAGCAATGCTTTGGTTGATATGTAGGTCAATAGGAGGTTTTGTTAAGTATGGAGCCTGATTTACCCTTGTAATTTTCTGTGGTAAAAGCGCACATTTGTAAGGCCCCCATTATGAGGAGAAGCCATCGTGCATATAGGAAAATCACTCACCGGAAACCAAAATTTTCACGGAATCAGGGGCAACTTTAGAGGCCTCGGGGGCGGAGGCCCCCGAGACTTTTTTTTTCGCCGGAATATTATGGCCAGACTGCGGTCGGAAAGTGGTCGGAAAACAACCGGTCAGTTGGCCGGTGGCCAGTAGTCAATGGCCGATGGCTGGTGGTCGGAAGTCAATGGTCGATGGCCGGTGGCTGAATTCAAAAGCGGACTTGTCTTCTCAAGGGCGGCCACACATGGGCGGATAGGAGGGTCCGATTTGGACTTATTCGCACAAGGGCGGCTACACATAGCTGTCTCTCATAAGAGAGGGCAGCCCTTTTGGCATATAAAAGGAGGCCATTTCTACACACATTTCATAGTGTGAAGTTGATGCAACAAGATGAGTGTGAGGTGGTGAGAGTGAAGCAAGGCGGGAGCTCTATCAAGGGTTTAATCCCTTTATAAACTACTTCTTCTTTTGAAGTGCAAGAGCCATTGAGTGGCTGCTTTCCCGTGGACGTAGCCCACATTGGGTGAACCACGTATATCGTGTATACTCTCTCTCTCTCTACTCTATAATCTCTTGTGTGTGAAATCTATCTCTCTCCATTAAGTAATCTACTCAAAAATCTATTTAGCTGCGTCTTATTTCCTCACAACTGGTATCAGAGCAAGGTTTTCTCGTAGCTAAATTATCTCAAGGAAAGGATTCCTTGAATTGCGTGGGAGTTATGGCGGAGGAAGGGAAGATCAAGATTGAGAAGTTCAACAGAAAAAACTACCTACATTGGAAGATGCAGATTGAAGACTATCTCTACCACAAGGACCTCTATTTGCCACTAGGCGGTCTTGCAAAGAAGCCCGCAACGATGGCAGATGAAGCATGGATTGTCCTTGATCGAAAGGCACTGGGAACAATCCGGTTAAGCTTAGCGTCAACGGTGTCCTTCAATGTTTCGGGGATGAAGACCACGGAGGACTTGATGAAGTCACTTGAAGACTTCTACGAGAAACCATCGGCATCCAATAAGGTATTTCTTATGAAGCGCTTGTTCAATCTAAAGATGGCAGAGAATAGTTCATTTGCAGAACACCTAAATGACTTTAACACAAACATAAGTCAACTTCGATCGGTGAAAATCAATTTCGATGACGAAGTGCGAGCTCTCCTTATACTATCATCTCTACCGGATAGTTGGGACAGCCTTGTGATGGCTGTAAGTAATTCTATCTCTGGTACAAATACTCTTAAGTTTGATGATGTTGTGGGTGTTCTCCTAAGTGAGGAAATACGAAGGAGAAGCACAGGAGAATCATCAAGTGCTGCATTGTCAGTGGAAACAAGAGGAAGGCCTAAGGAGAGGTTCAAAAACCAAAAGGGTCGTGATTGCTCAAGGCGGAGCAAGTCACGCACAAAGTCAGTTCTTGAATGTTGGAACTGCGGCAAGAAGGGCCACGTCAAGAAGGATTGCTGGTCCAAAAAGAAGAAGGAGACAGAGTCTCAAGACAACAAGCCAACATCGGAGGCCAATGTGGCAGGTAAAGTAGAGCAAGATGCTCTAATTCTCTCATTAGACAATGTGTCTAATTCCTAGATAGTAGATTCTGGGGCTTCATTCCATGCGACACCACACAAGCAACATTTCCAAGACTAAACCAAAGGTAATTTTGGGTATGTATACTTGGGAGATGATGAAGCTTGTGAGATTGTCGGCAAAGGTACAATTTCTGTCAAAACTGCTAACGGAAATGAATGGAAGCTTAAAGATGTTAGGCATGTTCCTTCTCTTCGCAAAAATTTAATCTCTACAAGACAATTGGACGATGAAGGTCACAACATTGCATTCGGAAACAAACGGTGGAAGATCTCAAAGGGATCTTTGGTGGTTGCCAAGGGAGAAAAAGTCGGTACACTTTACTTGTGTACTGTTAGCACTCAACCTTCAACTTGTGCAGCAACTACAGAAGTTGACAGTGCGGTGTGGCACTACCGACTTGGTCATATGAGTGCCAAAGGAATGCAAATCCTTCAAACAAAGAAGCTTCTACCAGGTTTGAAATAAGTGGACTTAGAGTTCTATGAAGATTGTGTTTATGGTAAAAAAAAGAGGGTAAAATTTCAAAAATCAGGAAATGAAAGAAAAAATAAAAAACTTGAGCTGGTTCATTCTGATGTTTGGGGTCCTGCAAGTACACCATCACTTGGTGGCTCATTGTACTATGTAACATTCATAGACGATGCGACTAGAAAAACATGGGTTTATGTCATGAAGAATAAATCTGATGTATTATCCATATTTCAAAGGTGGAAAGCCTTTGTGGAGAATGAAACAGGTACCAAGGTTAAATGCCTCAGATCTGACAATGGAGGTGAATATTTCAACCAAGCTTTTGAAAGCTTTTGTGCTAGCAATGGCATTCGGAGGCAAAGGACAACCCCAAGGACACCTCAACAAAATGGGATTTCGGAAAGGATGAACATGAAAATCATGGAGCGAGCATGAAGCATGCGGCTACATGCAGGCCTACCGCTTGAGCTTTGGGCGGAAGCTATAGGTATGTCTGTGTACTTAATCAACCGGTCACCCTCAACGGAAATTGCTGGGGGAGTTCCAGAAGAGGCATGGATAGGTAAACCGGTGAATTATGCATTTCTCAAAGTGTTTGGGTGTGAGGCTTTCATGCACATAGATAGAAGCCTAAGATCAAAGCTAGATGCAAAGTCCAAAAAGTGTTTCTTCATTGGCTATGGAGAAGGAGACTTTGGGTATGGCCTATGGAATCCTGAAGATGGTAAAATCTTAAGGAGTAGGGATGTAATTTTTAACGAACAAAATATGTACAAAGATTACTTGGAAAGAAAACAAACAAAAGAAATAGGTGATGAGTACATGGAGCTTGAGGACGGTGAAGACTCAAGGACTGCAAACGGTGACAATGTGCAACAACGTCAACCAAATGAGGAGCCTCAACCTATTCCCCGAAGATCTACAAGAGCAAGTAGAGCTCCAGAAAGGTTTGTTCCTTCCTTCAACCATCTCTTGATCTCAGATTCTGGAGAGCCGGAATCATACGAAGAAGCTATGCAACATGAATCCAAAGAAGAATGGACGAAGAGCATGCAAGTGGAGATGGACTCACTACATCGCAACCAAACAAGGTTGAGTTTCCTAAAGGTAAACGGGCACTTCAAAACAAATGGGTGTACAAGCTGAAGGAAGAAGAAGGTGGGAAGAAAAGGTACAAGTCTAGGCTTGTGGTAAAAGGTTTTTCTCAAAAGAAAGGTATTGACTTCAATGAAATATTTTCTCCTGTTGTAAAAATGAACTCAATTAGGCTTGTCTTAAGCCTTGTGGCTGCTCATGATCTAAATCTCGAGAAAATGGATGTAAATACGGCATTCCCTCACGGTGACTTAGAGGAGGAAATCTACATGCTTCAACCAAAGGGGTATGAAGTAAAAGGTAAGGAGAAAATGGTTTGCAGATTAAAGAAGAGCTTGTATGGTTTAAAGCAAGCATCAAGACAATGGTACTTGAAGTTTGATCGATGGATGTTGGATCATGGATTCACAAGATGCAACTCGGATCACTGCGTCTACACGAAGAATTTGGGAGATGGGAAATTCATCATCCTAATGTTGTATGTTGATGACATGTTGATTGCAAGTGCTAACATGCAGGACATCAAAGACCTAAAAGAGGAGCTGTCCAAATCTTTTTCAATGAAAGATTTAGGTGCTGCAAAGAGGATACTTGGTATGAAAATATCAAGGGATAGGACGAAGAAGACAATAAATCTATCTCAAGAAGATTACATCAAGAAGGTACTAGAAAGGTTTGCAATGCAAAATGCAAAACCAGTTTCTACACCTTTGGCTGGTCATTTTAAACTAACGAAGGATATGTGTCCAAAGACACAAGAGGAGATAGCCTATATGTCTAAAGTTCCATATGCTGCAGCGGTAGGTTCTCTAATGTATGCTATGGTCTGGACAAGGCCAGACATTGCACATGCAGTGGGAGTTGTGAGTAGGTTCATGGACAACCCAGGTAAAGAGCATTGGCAAGCTGTGAAGTGGATACTTAGGTATCTAAAAGGGACAACAACAAATGCTTTGTATTTTGGAGGAACTGATATTTTTCTAGAAGGGTATGTTGATGCAGATATGGCAGGTGACAAAGATACTCGAAGGAGCACTACTGGCTATGTGTTCACGGTTGGAGGCACAGCAGTAAGCTGGACTTCAAAGCTGCAGAAAGTGGTTTCAATTTCTACCACGGAAGTAGAGTATGTAGCAATGACGGAGGCAAGCAAAGAAATTATGTGGCTTCACAGATTCTTAGAAGAGCTTGGATTCAAACAAGACAATTGTGTCTTGTACAGTGATAGCCAAAGCGCTATCCATCTTGCGAAGAACTCAGCCTTTCATTCAAGGACAAAGCACATTGAGGTGAGATATCACTTCATACGCACTCTTTTGGAAGAGGGACAGTTAAAGCTAGGAAAGGTGCATACAAGTGAAAATCCTGCAGACATGTTTACAAAGGTGTTCAACAAGGAGAAGTTGAGCTTTTGCTCATCTTCAATCGGCATTCAAGGATAAGAAGCCAGAATGGAAAGTAGTCACAGGTTTGGTTTGGAGATCAATCTCCAAGTGGGAGGTTGTTAAGTATGGAGCCTGATTTACCCTTGTAATTTTCTGTGGTAAAAGCGCACATTTGTAAGGCCCCCATTATGAGGAGAAGCCATCGTGCGTGAAGGAAAATCACTCACCGGAAACCAAAATTTTCACGGAATATTTCTTTTCGCCGGAATATTATGGCCGGACGGCGGTCGGAAAGTGGTCGAAAAACAACCGGTCGGTTGGCCAGTGGCCGGTAGTCAATGGCCGATGGCCGGTGGTTGGAAGTCAATGGTCGGTGGCCGGTGGTCGAAAGTCAATGGCCGGTGGCCGGTGGCCGAATTCAAAAGCAGACTTGTCTTCTCAAGGGCGGTCACACATGGGCGGATTGGAGGGTCCGATTTGGACTTATTCGCACAAGGGCGGCTACACATGGCTGTCTCTCATAAGAGAGGGCAGCCCTTTTGGCCTATAAAAGGAGGCCATCTCTACACACATTTTATAGTGTGAAGTTGATGCAACAAGATGAGTGTGAGGTGGTGAGAGTGAAGCAAGGCCGGAGCTCTATCAAGGGTTTAATCCCTTTGTAAACTACTTCTTCTTTTGAAGTGCTAAAGCCATTGAGTGGCTGCTTTCCCATGGACGTAGCCCACATTGGGTGAACCACGTACATCGTGTGTACTCTCTCTCTCTCTCTCTACTCTATAATCTCTTGTGTGTGAAATCTATCTCTCTCCATTAAGTAATCTACTCAAAAATCTATTTAGCTACGTCTTATTTCCTTACAGGTTTTTCCCAAGCCATGGCAATTGGGTCATGTGAAACAGGGCCATTCATGGATATTTTTTAACCAAGTAAGTTGGAGTTATCATGATGCAAACAAGGGCTAATGCATAGGAAATTAATGTGTAGTTTATGGTAAGTGGAGATGAGGCACTTCATGCAAAGAAAAATCCACCAAACGACATTGAAAATAGGGGGCGCACAACTAGCTACATGAAAGGGGGTCACTACCATTAGCAAGAGCAAGGGTGTATTTAGTACAAAAACTAGTAGATGAAAGGGAGACAAAACATTTGAGGAGTTTCGGAAGGTCAAACAAGCAGCTAAAGCTCTTTGAGGTTAATTTTTTGGATTATGACTCACTGGCCACCACCATTGGCAAGAGCAGGGTTGAGGAGAGGAGCCACCAGGAGTAGTTAAAAGTGTCCAATTTCACTCAACAAAGGGAGTCGGCTGCAAGGTTGAGAGAATTGAGCGCTATATGGGGGCAAACATTAGGTACAAGGAATGAGCACAACATGAGAAAATGGAGAGCATTGACTTTGAGGAAAGAGCAGGGCCACAAACTAAGAATGCTAGGTGGCCAAGGTGGAAAACAAGGTGCTAAAAAGAGGGCTAAATGTTACAAGGAAAAAAGGAGTAGATCATGAGCTCTTGAAGGTTGAAAGCAACGGATTTAAGGGGGGGGGGGGGGGGGGGGGGGGGGGGGGGGGGGGGGGGAAATTTGATTTCTACAAAGAGGGACATGTTGATGGCTTGCTGAGAACGCTGCCACAAGATGGGTGTGTGCCTGATGTGTACTTTTGAAAAATATTCGACCTTTATATAAAACAAGAGGATTCTTTTGTGAGCTTAGAGGAGAATCAACAAAGGGGAATACCAAGTTGCAAGGAAGGATTATCTCTCTCTCTCTCTCTCTCTCTCTCTCTCTCTCTCTCTCTCTCTCTCTCTCTCTCTCATCTTCGTGAAAGATCCATAGCTCATCTCTCTTGAGCCCCATAGCAAATCTCTTCCTCAATGTCCATTAAGCCTATAGGTAGTTATTCTCTCTCTTGACATCATATCTCTTTTAATCAATCTAAAAAACCTCAAACTCTCTAATCTTTGGACCAAGTTTTCTCTCTCTACGAGGCCCTACATCAATCAAGCCGCTTAAGCTCCCAAGAGAAGTTCTTTAGCTCTTGCTCTAGCCACTATTTTCAAAGTCTACATATATATATATATATATATATATATATATATATATATATATATATATATATATATATATATCTTATGGTAATATCTCTGATAATCTAATGCATATTTTTTTTTCATTGAACCAAAAACTTCAAACTCTATCATCTCTCAACGACGGTGGTGGGCAACAAAAAGCAAATAGGTTTGTGAATGCCACAAGGTAAGGTGCTTAGGATGATCACCTCAGATTTGGGAAAAATTGAAAGTAGACAAAGGGTGCTATGTGTTCAAGGATTTGGGGAAGAGAAGTTTAGCTCATTAGCACATGAATAGTTACCATTGTTTGAAGCCAAAGGCACTCAATGTTCATTGAGGGGCTTGAGGCCTGTGGCTATGAGGGCTTGGACATGCATCAAGAGGAATCCAAGATTATGATTTGATTGGAAGAAAAATAGTGGTTCTAGATTGACTGTCATTGTTAGAGCTAATGAACTTACCCATTGTTGTTTAACATCTAGGTGATTGTTAGAGGTTGAGTCCACCATACCTTGTGCGGTTTATTGCAATTTTTGATGACATAGTGCTCATTTAGGTTTCTACTGGCATTCTTCTCTGTATTTTTGGTCCTTCGCTCTACCATCTCTCATAACCAAAGGCCATGTGCCTTCCGGGTTCACCTTGCAAACACATATCCTTTGACACCTTTGGTGAACCCGACATGAAGCTAGCCGGGGTAGGTGTCGATAGAGAAGCCAAAACAATTGATCAATCTTATTGAAGAGTTTAAATCCAAAGGATATGATGGAAGCTTAGCAATTCTAGATTTTTCAAGGCCAATCGGTTTAGGGATGCCTTCTCAAAGTGGAAGCCATGAAGATAAACAAGAAAATTGATGATGCAATGGAGATGGCAATTGATGCTATATGCAATTGGTGTTGTATTTTTCAAGGGAATGATCTAGAGGGCTTCCTTGACTATGAAGTGGAGATAAAGAGTTGAGGGGTTTCAGAATATTGGATGATTGCAGCTTTTGAAGAAATTGTAAGCTTCGAGTTTGGAGATCAGGTTCGAGAGCTGGCAAAAACGTATCCCACATAGTGGGACTATTTTGGAGATGGATTTATTTATGAAAGATAACGGATTATGGACTTGGAAATGAAGTAGAATACTAGGAAAATTTATATTACCTTCAGTAAAGGTGATGGGGACCGGATTTAGTTCCTTAGCTATGATGAATTTTGGGAGCACATTTTTGCAAGAAGTAGAGCTAAAGAAAATGCAACTTTGGAAGTAGTAGAATTAGTCCTAGACTATCATATTTTGGCTAATTTCACATAAGTAAATGGAAAATTTGATGTTGAAATTGAAATCAATGGCATTTTTTCAAAGATTTCTCATGGCAGTTACCTTCATTAGTGGTTCCAGTGATGAAGATAGAGATTATGTGACAAGTGTTTTGCAGGCTAGTGGGCGCAACATGGTTTATTCTTGAGGAGTTCAAGACAAACATCTATAGGGTGTTAACAAAGTTTTCAGCATCATCGAAGCATGTCAAGTTAAACAAATCAATAGGTTTGTTGAAGACAAATGCAAATGAGTCTATGTTTATTGCTGATAACATGTTTAGTGGTGTTGATTTAGAAGAGGAACAAGACACCATTATTAATGGTTTCTAAATTGGATACGAAGGACATGAGCATATTAACATAGAAGATCTTTCTGATATATAAACCTATTCAGAGGGGGTGCATGAAGAACCTCCACAAAGTACATGATATGTAAAGAGTTTTTTCCTATATGCTTTCTCATAATGAGCTCCAAGAGGAAACAACTCTTAGCTCTTTGTTGATAGATGATACAAATTTCCAAGGCTCTACCAGCTCAAAGGAGGGTGTTGTGGAGGTAGATTTATAGGAAGAAGCTAATCAAGCTGGAATCTCAATCAAGGATGTCTTTGATATAGGTACAAGTTGTTCAAAGGTTTGTGATGAATATGCAATCAGAGGAGGTGACTACTCTAAATAACCATGGTTATTGTAGGGAGGTCATAATTTTGTCCACATTTTTGGGCAATGTAGCAACTATGGTTGGATTTGGATACTCTTTCTACTGATGATGATAATGTTAGTAATGTTATGGATCCTAGTCAAAGGGAATTAGTGCTCTTGTATGCTTAAAAGTAACAAGCTAAATTTGCCATAATTTTATAGGATGAGGAGGTTGCACTATGTTTCAGGTAAAGCTCTAGTCTATTGTGGATCTCGTCAGTGCTGTGTGCTCTCAATGGTATTTGATATAGGAGATTCCATAGAGCTTCAAAAGAAAGTTGAATATATGGATGGATGCTTTTGGTTACATGGTATGGTTTTCTCTTTGATCCAAGAGTAGCATACATATACCCAAGATGTAAGATGTTGATTAAGATAGGCAATTTGTAAGGTTTCCATCTTTCTTGCAAAAGGAATCCTATGTAAAGTTTTGGATCCGAGTCTCTAAATGGCAAAAGTTGTTATTTTTAGCAGTTTCTAGTGATCAGATATTGTTTCCGTATTGAAATTCTTTTAGAACTTTTAATTCTGGCCAAATTCATTTTTTTAAAAAAAATTTCAAAAATAGAAAGTTTTTGACCCCCGGTATGGTCTAGGGTCGACCGGCTCGTCAAACTGTGCACCGACCCAAGTCTCCCTAAAAATAGGGTTCGAACATCGGAGGCTGCAATTTATGGCAGGTAGTCGTATCTGTTACCTGCAGGTCTGTCTCGAGTTAGCAAGTTTCAAAATTCAATTTGGGTTAGTATAGATCAAGTTAGCGTAAGGTTAGCATTTTCTAAGGTATGTATGGCATGAAGGTGGATGTGCATGCATGGGTATGCATGGGCATGGATGTGCATGCATGGTCATGGGTACGCATGGACATGTGTCCCCCTCATGTATGGCCATGGGTCATGTATATAGCTAGTCTTGTGACAAGTGTTAGGATAGGCATTGAAAGTGTAGCATGGTAACTAAGCATGGCCTAGACAGGGTAGAGCAATGGCCAAAGAGTGAGGTGTCGGCAATGGAGCATGGGACTAGGACACCACCACCCCTCATTTTATCAAGAAACTAGCGCTACCTTCCCTTGTGGAATTTGATTTTTGCAAGTATGTGTGAGGGGGGGTAGAGAAAGGGAGTATTAGGCAAGTGAGGACACCTCACTAGGGAAAACCCCACACTTGGCATGGCACTTGGAGGTGTGTGTGTGTGTGTGTGTGTGTGTGTGTGTGTGTGTGTGTGTGTGTGTGTGTGTGTGTGTGTGTGTGTGTGTGTGTGTGTGTGTGTGTGTGTGTATGGGCTCTCCAGTTCCAATTTTGGCAAGCCAAATCGACCCTCCTTGAGGGAGATGCCTATATAAGTGTAGCTCACCCCTCTCTAGGTACACACAACCCCCAAGTCTTACAAGAAAGTGCTGCTGCCGGAGCTTCCATTGGAGGAGCTTACTTACATCAATTAGCATATTCAAGAAGGCTTAATCAAGGTGATTTAATTCAAATTATGTTACTCTAATTGCTCCATAGCCTCTTCTCTCTGAAGGATCTATGTTGAGCCTACCCTATTCTATTATTTTTGCTAGATGGTTACAGTATAATTAATGTAGGTGTGATTATCCATAGATTCTTACCTATTGATCATTCCCTTCCTTACGGGATTAAGGAGCACTAAAGCTTCCCTAATCTCTCAAGGAGATCTAAATTCTCTTAATTATGCATAATTAATGTTTAATTGTTCCTACTCACTTCTGAGATTTTAGTACATGATTAAGAAGAAATTAATCTTCCCTCTTATGCTCTAGTTAATACATGACTATACGGTGAAATCAATCTCTCTTTGTGCATTAAATTTCTACATGATTATGTTCCCTTGTGCATTAAAGATTATGTATGATTATAAGTTCTATCAACATTAATCTAATTGCACATATTTATGCATGGTAAAGTATATTTTGATCCTCTCTTTTACCCAAGTCTATGCTTGGTTATAGACATACATTATGCATAGTATTGATGAGTCAAAAGTGATGCATGGATGTGATTCCTATATTGCATATGGTGAATGTAGTTATGGTAATATTATGGTAAAGATTATGGATGTGTATTTATGGTAAGCTTGTTTTATTCATTCATGGTCAAGCGACTAATTAGGGAAGAATTACCCTCCTTTCTATGTAACATTTTGGATACCTAATTAGGGAAAGATTTCTTTTACTCTAAATCACTTGTGCATATCAGCATTACAATTAATCTTAGCGAGTTTTCCCTTGTCAATGTTGCTTTACACAAGTTTATGTATGATTATCCAAAACTCAAATCAACTTCTTCTTGAGGAAAAATATGGCTTAAAAGCATTTCATTGCACTCTCCTAGATGTAGAGTATTGTTATGAGTAAGATTAGGTACTCTTTTTCCTAATCCTTGTGGTTGCCTAATCATTGTTGATATGGTGATACCATATATTATCCCTTCTTTCTTCGGAGTTTTTCTAAGCCAAGGTAGTGAGATATGGCCCCCAAGACGACACGTTTTGGTGGTGCTAATGACCGTGATGCAGGAACTAGCAGCATGGCGAACAACGGTAAAGCACCGATTAGAGAGGAAAATCCGGCCATCTCATGATGCATCGAAGAGGAAATTCATGAGGTAGGATGGATTTCATTTGGTATTTTACATAAGCATTGCATTACGATAACTTTAGGAATATTTAAACTCCCCAAAATATGTTGGAAATCCGATTGAGACAATGGCATTAGTATTTTAAAGGTTTTAATTAAATCTAAGTTTGAAGAAAATAGGAAAGAAATGTTTTATGGAAAAACTGCCTTGAGGTAGGAAAGAATGGTTGTTAGGAAAAATTATCTCAAACAAATTTCATTCATTATTCCAATGTCGACTTAGTCTGAACCCCCTATTGATCACTGGGCAATATCTCGCGAAGTTATCATAGGAGCTAAATCCACGACTTGCTTTCTATGCGGTGGATATGTCCATGGATTGATTTTGATGCGGTGGATACATAATTTTACCCGGAGAGTTACTCCATGAATTGGGTGGGTCATGGATTGGTTGTATGGGCGGCTAGTTGACAACGGGTGGAGTTGACACTCACTGGAGGTCCTCACGACTCCAGGACATTGGAATTTTTAATGAAGTATTGTTCGTTGAGTATTTTTTCCTAGGAAAGATATGTTTTGGTGCCGATTTGACAATGTTTGAAGGGCTGTCTTAACGAACTTGTGATGGAAACCATAAAAAGGAACCCTAAGTGTTGAACAACAATGTGTTAGTAATTAGGCCACACAAAGACTCTGTGTGAGTGTGGGGTGGAAAGTGGGGTCTTGGCTCAGATTGCCAAAGCCTACAAGACGGGTGGTCCCGATCAGTTGGAAATTCTCTACCCTGTGCAGTAGAGTACAAAATTAGGTATCTCATTACGCAAGGGCGGAAGGAACTCAGTGTACATGCCTCTGAAAGCTACGAGGAAAAAGGCACCGAGGCTACTTCTCCTCCTGGAAGATGAGAATAGGACCGATAGTATAAAATTACGTTTCCCTTGTGGGGCAGAGCTAGACTCCTTTCACTGGTGGCTTGGACTCAACTCACTAAGTGATGAGAGACCATGCACCACTAGTTTTCTTCTTAGCCAAATATTTTTTTTTTGCTTTCGTATAGGATCTAGCGACGGTCAGATGTCCTCCAGTTTCTTCAAGGTGAGACGAGGCGGGGACCTGATATAGCTGGTATTAGAGCCTAGGATTGAGAGCCTAGGTTAGTTTGGAAAAAATTCGTACTGTCTGAAAATTTTAAAAACAAGAAAAATTGGATAGCTAATCCAAGGCTTATGCGTCGATATTTCAGGAAGATCCTATGGTTGAATATCACAAGTTCCAAGTCTGCGAGCTTATTTATGAAAGTGCTTGTCGTTCTCCAAACTATCTTTTTTGACGAAGCGCGATGAAACTACTAATGAAGGCTTACACTCCTCATTCGACGTGGATAGATAAAGGCTGGGAGCTTGAATGGAGCAATGAAGGCGGGACTTATTACATCAATGCTTGGAAGCTGGGATGTCTTACCATGGACTTAAAGAAACTACACTGGGCAGAGGAACTGAGAGTGGTTCAGTTGTACTAGTTCTTGGGTACAAACTCGAGTATCACTGTTCCCACTTATCCAGGAGGCACGGGGAAACCCTTGAACGAATGGGTATGGGAGAAAGTGGTGGAGATAATTCCATATCGAAGGATCAAAACTTTATCTATTCCTAAGGATACCCCTAAGAATATGGATCTTGTAATTTACTTCTTGATTTCCAATGAGTATAGGAACTACTATACCAATCAATTAAGAAGATTGTAGAAATGTCACTACAAACACCCATCCTTTGTATCACCATATTCCAAGTCAGCCAGCTATGCAGATTCTTTGGATACTGCAAAAATTGTAAGAATGTAGGATGAGATACCCTAAGCCTCTTTTGTAAGGCTATCCTTGTAAATATTCACTTTATGAATAAAGAATCCAGTCTTTTGAATTCAATATCTTGATCTTGTGTCTATTCTAAAGTTGAATCTTAGTCGTGTGCTAAGTCTTTAAATTTGTCAGTCTATCGATCTTATGAAATCATGTAGGTACCTGCTTCTGCTCTCTATACCGTGGTTCAGGAGAAAAAACTTCTTCTCAAGCAAGCACAACCCCCCAACTTCAAAGGTGAAGGAGTTAATGTGAAACGAGATGTAGAGGTCTGGATCGAGGCCATGCAGGATTATTTTGAAGCTGCGGGATCTCATCCGCAGAATCAGACTATGCTTGCCATGTTCTGACTTACCAGAGACGCCAAAATATGGTGGACATTGTTGGATCTTCTCAGTCATGGGAAGAAATTAAGATTGCAGTGACCGAACGTACCGCTAGCTCATAGGGCCATCAAAATGAACGAGTTTTTCTCACTCAAGCAGCTATCCTTGACTATAGAAGAGTATCCAAGTTCGTGACTCTGAAGAGATATGCACCAAAGATGCCCTTGGAATAGCAAGTGGCCAGGTTTTGCCAAGGCCTCATTTAACCATTGAAAAATAGATTGGAAGCTCTTAGACCAACAGCATTGCAAGATGCTTTGTTAAGAGCCAAGCCGTTAGCTGTGGAAATCATGAAAGCTGCTCAATGCATAATAAATTACTTAGCAAAGAGGGCCAGACCAAATAATTGGGATAACAGACCGGAAAACCTTGCTTATCAGAATCGTCCTATGGTAGCTACTTCAACTGCTACCAAATTTCCCAATGTGCGATGCTATGAATGCCAAGAGTATGGCCATTACAGGAACAAATGTCCGAGAAGACTCGTGCATCCGGTGCAAATGCAGTACCTCTCAATGCCAACGAAAGAGGTCAGCCGAATAATCATAGAGGACGAGGAAGACGAGGTAGAGGACAAGGACGTGGTGCAAGTGCTAGGGAAAATGCTGTAGTTGGACAACTGACTGTAGGAGATGAAGCAGATGAAAGGACAGTGTTGCATGCTGCCACAGATAATCCTTGTGCTCGCCAGCAGTTTTCCGTAATTCAAGCTCCTGGAATGCGCCAAGGTGATAAAGTTGAATTCCTCATAGAATGTGGACTTACACATTCATTTCTATCTCCTAGATGCATGAGAAAGTTAAAGCTAGGCCAGTATCTTGCAAATAGACTAGTAGTAGAACTAGCTAATGGGAAGGAAGTGTTATCTCAACATTCCGCAGGCTTGATAGATTTTGAATTAGGGGGTTATGCTACTTCTGTGCAGTTCCGTACTTTACCTTGAGGAATTTATGATGGAATTTTAGGAATGGACTAGTTGAAAAGAAACCAGGCCCATATTCATTGTGCTCAGGGAAACTTTACGTTCATAGATAACCTCGGGAATCAAGTTCTAGTTCGAGGGAAAAATGGGATGCTCAAGGCTCATTTAGTTAAAGCTAGTAGAGTTCAAAGGGACTTAAGAAAGGACATCAGATCTATGCTGTGAAGCTTAACAAGGTGAAACAATTGGATTCAAAACTTCACCCAGATTGGTTGAAAGAATATGCTGATGTTTTCCCAGAAGACTTGACCAATCTACCACCGTATTGTGAAGTAGACCATGAGATAAAAACTATACCAGGGTGTGAACCTGTTTCTAAGAGACCGTACAAGATGTCATTACCAGAAGCTATAGAACTTAAGAACAGCTTAGGCAACTGATCGAGCAAGGGTTCATTAGAACTAGTACTTCTCCTTGGGGTGCACAAGTTCTTTATCAAAAGAAGAAGGATGGATCTTTGCGACTATGCATAGATTATCGGGACTTAACCAAGTGACTGTCAAGCACAAGTATCCAATCTTGAGAATTGATGAATTTTTGGATAGACTCCATGGATCCAAGATATTTTCAAATATCTTCGGTCAGGATATTATCAAATTAGAATCAAAGAATCAGACATACCGACAACTTTTAATACTAGGTATGGGCATTACGAATTCACAGTTATGTCCTTTGCCATCTTACAAATGCACCTGCAAGCTTCAATTGACTAATGCAAGATATCTTTAGACCTCACTTGGATGACTTTGTCCTAGTCTTTTTTGATGATATTTTGGTTTACTCTAAAGACGAAGCAAAGCATGAAGAACATTTTCGAAAAGTGTTGGAAATTCTACGTCAGCATCAACTTTATGCTAAGGAAAGCAAGTGTACTTTTTGTACTCCCCAAGTTAGTTATTTAGGTTTCATTATATCCACAGATTGAATTTCAGTCGATCCCGAGAAGATCAAGAATATAGTGGATTGGCCTCAACCTTCTTCTGTCAGTGAAGTCAGAGGATTTCTTGAAATTACAGGGTGGTACAGGATTTTTGTCAAAGATTATGCTCTTATTAGAGCACCTTTGATAGGACTTCTGAAGAAAGGAATGTGAATCGATTGGAAGGCCAAGCACGTAGCTAGTTTTGCAGAGTTAAAGAGATATTTAGTGTCTTCTCCTGTTCTAAAGCTTACAGATTTTAGTAAAGATTTTGAAGTTGTGACCGGCACCAACAGTCTTGCCTTAGGAGGAGTTCTTACTCAAGAAGGGAGACCAATAGCTTTTACCTCTCGTAAGCTCAGAGATCATGAGAAGAATTATCCAACTCACGATCTAGAACTTCTCGTTATCATCATCCATGCATTGAAGCTATGGAGACATTATCTTTTGAGTCACAAATTTCAGCTAGTTACCGAGCGCAAGAGCTTAAAGTGGATCTTTACGCAACCCAACCTCAACATGAGACAAAGAAGGTGGATTGAAATTCTATAAGAGCACAATTTTGATATCAAGTACCGACCTGGAAATGACTTTTAAGTTAGGGGATAAAGTATTCTAAGGGTCAAACCCAAGAGGAGTAATCTATCCTTGGGAAAATTCAAGAAGCTTAGTCCAAGATACCGTGGACCTTGCTACTCAAAGTACATGGGAAGATCTTCACCGCCGATGAGTATAGCCGTGTCCTACAAGAATCTTTTCAAAAGATTAAGGAGGCTATATCCATCTCTCAACAAAGGCAAAAAGCTGCTGCTGACAAGCACAGAAGAGCTTTAATGTTCAAAGAAAATGATTGGGTCTTACTCAAATTTCCTAAGGCTCGATTACGGCAAATGACGGGCAAAAATCCTACGGGGCATCAAAAGTATTATGCTAAACTAGCAAAAAGATACTATGGTCCTTTCCAAATCTTGAAGCCCATCAATGAGACGACTTATCAACTCAAGTTGCCCAACCATTGGCTTATACACAATGCCTTTCATGTAAGCCTACTTAAGCCCTATAAAGAGAGCCACAAATTGAACCAATTATTGAAGACCCTCCCGAAGTTGAAGACCAAGAAGAGGTGCTACAACCCGAATCTATTCTTCGGAATGAAGACAAGGTACTACGACATGGTAAGATTATCCGAGGGTATCTTATTAAGTTCAAAAATTATCCTTTTGAAGATGCTAGATGGATGCAAGGAATACAACTTAAGGATAGTATGAACCTTGTCAATGCTTACAATGCTACATTAGAGTAAGCAAATGTAAAAATTTCTTTTAAAATGACTCATGTTTTTGTCTTATAAGACTAGTACTTTTTTTAATTGTGCACAAATTTAACTAGTATGCATGCTTACAATCATGTTTGTGATGACGACGTCTCTCAAACACCAAGTAGAATTTGTCACTCTACTTTGGGAGAATGAAATGGACTAAAGAGCAGACATGCTTGCGAAAGCTATGTCTCCCAAGCACCAAATGGATTAGTCATCCATCTTGGAAAGATGTCGTAGGGTAAAAAGGGATCCTCTACCCGCTAAGTAAAATTGACTGATGACTACGGCTTTATCTCTTCTACCTCATAGTCGAGGACGACTATGATTTCAAGACAGATTTAATGTCATAAAATCTAATATCTAACCAACCCAAATGATTCTCTCATTTTCAATTGATCACTTAATGTGGGAGAATAAACGGGAACAAGTGTTAAGATATAGATATGTGCTTATAGATCTATCTCAACACGGGGCCAATGGTAAAGGGGCCCAAATGAGAGATGGTCTATCAAAGAACAAGTCTATCCAATGGAGAATAAGACCTTAGGGTTAGCTTCATTGAAGACCTCCAATAATGTGTGTAAAAGTCCTTTGACCTTAGGTAAGCTAGGGCTGAGCTTGAGGTGGGAACCCCGCCCAAGCTCGAGGTGCTTGTCCTGCTTGAGGTGCTTGTCATGCTTGAGGTGCTTGATTAAGATGCTTGAGGTGCTTGACTGGTTCCATGCTTGAGGTGCTTCACTTGCTGCATGATTAAGGTGCTTGAGGTGCCTTGAGAAGCTTGCCTGAGATGCTTGTGGGAACACCCCCTACTTCAAGTGCTTTGTCATGCTTGATGACTAAGGGTCTTGCTCATCCAAAGTCAAAAAGATCCCTACAAGGAGGAGGCGAGCCTACAAGGGGGGTGGGGATGAGAGAGAACACACACACACACACAAGGGAAGCCCCAGCTTGAAGAGGCAGCAAGGACACTTGTCAAGTTCCTCCTCATGTTGCCCTCATGGTGTGCCTGAAGCCTATTGGTTGGCCACCCAAGGGGTCCAATGATAATTTAGGATATTTAATTAATTGATTTTGCATTTATCAAGTCCTCTCTCTCAAAGGGGAAAGGGGGACCCTTGTCCCAAGGCTACCCTTGTTGCTTGTAATGGCTCCTGCTTGTGATTGGCTAGGCCTGGAGGTGTCCAATGAGCTTTCATCATGAGCTACAACGGGGGTTCGACCATGCAAGCTAGGGGGTTGCTTAGGGGGTATACTCACCCACACACACTCACAATCACTCTCATTGTGTGCTAGGCAAAGTGCAAGAGCTCCCTCTCCTTCTCCAAGCAAGTAGAAGTTGAGAGCCTACACCAACACTCTTGGCTATGGAGTGCAAATCCATCCAAGAGCCATGCTTCAATGCTTAAGATTGCCATCTCCTTCTTCTTCATTACTATGCTATTATGTATGCTAGCAACAAGAGTATGATAAGTGAGGAACTACTTCTTTCTCCTATGAAATGTTTCTTCCTCCTCTTCCCTACCCTCATTCCCTGCTAGCTCTCTCCTCCTTCGAAGGTGTTTGAGGTCTTGGGACTGAGGCTTGGCATGGTTAAAGCTTTCTTCAAGTTTATGTTATGTTATGTTAGTGATGCATCAAGCTTTCCATCTTCATTGCATCACCTAGGTCACAAGGAACACAAAGACTGTATTGTAACAAGTCTCTCTTAATGGGAGAAATCATAATACAAATGCCTATTGGAGGGGGGACCGGCTCCACATAAATCCAGTCCTCAACTGTTGTCATGTTCTCTAAATTCTCTCTCTTGCAAAAGTATTGTTCATGCCAAGTTAACTAATTGCTATGATTATGTTGCTATCTTCAAATATGTTCACCTGTTATGCTCACAAAGTTATTTCTCAAAATTATTCTCATTAATTTCCGCTACTCTCAAGTTAAATAGGCCAATTCCATTACATTGGTATCAGAGCATTTGGTTTCTCTTTTCTTGCTTAAGAAGAGAGGTCCTTAAGTAGCCTATAAATGGTTGATGTTGTTAATTATAATAGGGTACGTGGAACTGGGATCTATTATCAGTTTTGTTGAGCCCACTATGTGGGAAATGGTGCACACCTCGGGAGCTTTGGACTTAATAATGGAGTCTTTTTAGACTTGCCTACGGCTTTACCATTATTGAGCCATAAGAATTCCAAAAGGAGCTAGCCCTTGGCAACTCTACTATGTTAGACCTACTCCTCTACTCTCTATAATTAACTACTTCGAGCCGTGGGTGTAGATACTTAAGAGCCGATTTTCAAAGGCTAAGAGGAGTGGCAACTAATGTTTTGAATTTCCAAAGCATACACTAAGTATATACATAAATTTTGTTAACATGGCTGACAATAATCAAGAGAGTAGAATGAACATTGATAGCTTTGATTTTGCACATGAAGGTGCTAATAATGATGCTCCCATGTTTGTGAATTATCTCGTCACTAGGTTGCAGCAAGCTATGGGCAACCCTGCTTTGCAAGCCGAAGTTACTCAACAACTTCATGCTTATTGAATTTCCCTTCCTCTCCAAGAGGAGAGAGAGCTTAGGAGGCCTCTTGAAGAGACCCCCAAAAGAAGACTCTCTCCCATTCGAGAGGAGGAATCCAAAGATCAAGAAAGCAATGAAAGTTTAAGTTCCTCTCAAGATGTGGGTCCACGAAGACGACGGTCTACACGATCGCCTACTCCTCCCAAGAGGAAAAGATCAACACATAGTCCTTCTCCTCATCACTTTGAAAGGCAAGAGAGGAAACAAAGGAAGAAAAGGGCTAGGAAGAGGTCACCCTCTTCTCCTTCTTCTTCACCTTCTTCTGACAAAATTTATGGCTATTCTCCTAGAGAATACAAGAGGGGAGGACATCGCAAATCATTTCCTGCATGGCGAAGGTCACAAAAGCTAAAGAAGTTTAAGGAGGGAGGAAAGAATATCTCTTTTCTCACCTATGATGGCACCTTCGGTGCTATCGACAAAGTGTTGGCCTTCATCCAGCAATTTGATGCGGCCTTTGGAGATGAGGGCTTCACAGAGTCCTCTAAGCTACGCCATGTAGCTATGCACTTCCAAAAATCAGCTCGTCAATGGTGGGCTAGCCTTCGTGGAAATGGTGAAGCCCCAAAGACATGGAAAACTCTACGAGTTTCCATCATGAAGCAATTCCTTGCAAGCGATGCAAAGGACAAAGTGCTTACCGAATGGCGCAGCTTAAAGCTCCTCTCCCATGAGTCTATCCACAAATATGTAGACAAGTTTTGGGATTTACATCTCAAGGCTACTGTCTTTCAAAAGATAGATTTTGTCAAGAAAAGGCAACAATTCTGTGCGGGATTACCTGAAGAGATGGCCGAATACATCAACTCTCAACGGCCTGCTACTATTTCCGAAGTAATCCATCACACCATGGTTGCTTCACGCATCAATTTTCATCAAGGGGCTAGACGTAATGTGAAGCCCATGGAAAACAAAGACAAAAATGATGCAAAGGGGAAAACCAATGCTCAAAATAATTCCCAAGTCACTTCCAACAACAACAACAATCGGTCCAAGGAGAAGGGAGTTTACAAAGGTAAAAACAAACTCTCTCCTGAAGAGCTTGAAGCTTTTTGCAAGGACCATAAGTGTTTCAAGTGTGGGGAGCAAGGACATGGCTATTGTTCTTGCCCCAAGAAGAATGCTCGCAATGAGACTCCTAGGGCTTCCACCATCGAAGCTCCAAAAGAGGATGCTCATTGCAAAGGATCATTACTCTCCTATGCTTGGGGAAAGGTAAGAGAGCATGATGCCTTCATCTTGTTTGACCCTGGCTCTACTCTCAACTTCATATTAATAGAGTTGGCCACCAAGTTGGGCATTCAAGATTTTGAGATGGGAGATATAGTAGTGGTTGATGCAGCTTTCAAGGGACAAAAAGCCTCCATTACTCCCTTGATTGGGAAGTTGAGGCTTCATGTCCAAAGCTATGTCGACAAAGAAGACTTCTTCATCTCTCCTCTCCAACATGAGGATGTTATCCTAAGGGCACCATGGTTTGATCGCATGGCTGCCAACATGAAGTTCCCTGAAAGGAGAATTTACTTCATCTACAGGGGAAAGAACATGTATATAGATGCTAGTGAGCGTGGTCGCACCATTCCACTTGTAAATCCTCTTGCTTTTGATACGTCAATGAAGAGCTCAGTTTCTGCGTACATGATTTATGTCAAAGAGTCTCTAAAAGCTAATTCATGAGGTAGGATGGATTTCATTTGGTATTTTATATAAGCATTGCATTACGGTAACTTTAGGAATATTTAAACTCCCTGAAATATGTTGGAAATCCGATTGAGACAATGGCATTAGTATTTTAAAGGTTTTAATTAAATCTAAGTTTGAAGAAAATAGGAAAGAAATGTTTTATGGAAAAACTGCCTTGAGGTAGGAAAGAATGGTTGTTAGGAAAAATTATCTCAAACAAATTTCATTCATTATTCCAATGTCGACTTAGTCTGAACCCCCTATTGATCACTGGGCAATAGCTCGCGAAGTTATCATAGGAGCTAAATCCACGACTTGCTTTCTATGCGGTGGATATGTCCATGGATTGATTTTGATGCGGTGGATACATAATTTTACCCGGAGAGTTACTCCATGAATTGGGTGGGTCATGGATTGGTTGTATGGGCGGCTAGTTGACAACGGGTGGAGTTGACACTCACTGGAGGTCCTCACGACTCTAGGACATTGGAAATTTTAATGAAGTATTGTTCGTTGAATATTTTTTCCTAGGAAAGATATGTTTTGGTGCCGATTTGACAATGTTTGAAGGGCTGTCTTAACGAACTTGTGATGGAAACCATAAAAAGGAACCCTAAGTGTTGAACAACAATGTGTTAGCAATTAGGCCACACAAAGACTCTGTGTGAGTGTGCGCTGGAAAGTGGGGGCTTGGCTCAGATTGCCAAAGCCTACGAGACGGGTGGTCCCGATCAATTGGAAATTCTCTACCCTGTGCAACAGAGTACAAAATTAGGTATCTCATTATGCAAGGGTGGAAGGAACTCAGTGTACGTGCCTCTGAAAGCTACGCGGAAAAAGGCACCGAGGCTACTTCTCCTCCTGGAAGATGAGAATAGGACTGATAGTACAAAATTACGTTTCCCCTGTGGGGCACAGCTAGACTCCTTTCACTGGTGGCTTGGACTCAACCACTAAGTGATGAGAGACCATCCACTGGTTTTATTCTTAGCCAATTTATTTTTTGTTTGCATCCGCATAGGATCTAGCGACCGTGAGGTGTCCTCCAGTTCCGTCAAGGTGAGACGGGGAGGGGACCTCACACAATGAATGGTCATGTGGATATTATGCTGCTCTAATATTTGGGCAAACTCTTCTTATTCTATGTGATCCAAGAGGGCCAAATGATTTCTATGGCTTCGGTAGGGCATGTCTATGTGCCATGGCATAGGGGATTCATTAGTTATATGGAACTTATGTTTTAGTTCCCACATTTCCTTTTATTTCAAATGGGCTACACTCTCATGAAGCCATATGTTGGAAACTTTTTCAAAGCATGCCTATAGTGGGCAGTGAATGGGTAGATATATGTGTATGCTTGCCGTTTCAGATAACGGTTGTCACATGTTGGAGGATGTGTAGGTTCAGAGGGGGTGGATGTCATGTCACTGTGGAAAATGGGGATAAAGGATGCAGATCAAGTCTAATTGAGGAGCATCACGGAAGGTGGACAAAGTTGTGCTTGGTACCATTGTAGTCAAAATATAAGTCTAATGGGGTACTTGGAAATACTTTGGTTGGTAAATATACCAATTGTGTTGTAATTGCCGAGGCACATGTGATCTCATAAATATTTTGGTTGATAAGTATACCTATTATGGTGCATCAAGAGAATAGAAGTGCTTGAGGATATTGAAGTCCATAATTTTATCACTTGTTATGTATTGATTCATTTGAAATGCAACATGTGAATTGTGGTGCCCACAAGTAGTCTAGTTAAGTTATTGATGGGCTTTTCATCCAACATGTCATCACTTGTAATGCCTTGATAGCGATAATTCCACTCAAAGGTTGTAGGAGAAAGATGTTATACTAAGCAAAGCTTTGGTTGAAAATTCAAGTCGAGTTTTTTTGCAAGAAGCCATAGAATTGGGGTGTGTGAAAGAGGGCCAATTGGGGATTTTTGTTTTTAACAATCAAGCTGGAGTGATAGCATGAGTGGAGATGAGGCATTGCATGAAAAGGAGAAGTTGCCAAAGACATTGAAAATAGGGGGTGCCACCACCATTAGCCAGAGCAAAGGTGTGTTTAGGACAAAACCTAGAAGATGAAAGGGAGATAAAACATTTGAGGAGTTTAGGAATGTGCAAACAAGCAGCTAGAGCTCTTTGAGGTAGAATTTTTTGGATTATGACTCACTGCCCCCCTCCATTGGCAAGAGAAGAGTTGAGGAGACGGGCTAGCAAAAGCAGTTAAAAGCAGCCAATTGCACTGGGTAGTAGGGGAGTCGTCTACAAGGCCGAGATGATTGAGAGCTACAGGAAGGCCAATGTGAGGGTACAAGGGATGAGTGCAACATGAGAAATGGAGAGCATTGCCTTCGGGGAATGAGGAGGGCACAAACAGAGAACATTGGGCTATGAAGGCAAAAAACAAGGGGTTGCAGAGAGGCCAAATGGTACAAAAGGGAGTAGATCAACAAAAAACAAGGGGTTGTAGAGAGGGCCAAATGTTGCAAATATAGAAGTATCTAAAGAGAGTAAACCTGAAACATTGAATACTTTGTTGGATTTTATAGGAGAGCGTGAAATGAAATTGGAGATCAAGGTAGTCCCTCTCAATGGAAGCCAGTTTTAAAGATGATGAACACCAAAAGCCTTCATGAACTAATGTCAACTCATATATACAATGCACGATAACCCTCTCAGAGATTTTATAGATTAGATCGCATCTATGGGGTGAAATGGGAAAACCTTGGAGAACATGGGGCTGAAAATCCGTCATCCAGACATCCCCTTAGGTGAACAGATGGGTAAAACAACATAAGAGAAACCAAAGGCTAAACCACTACTTATAAACAAGGTGGGTGATTACTATGAAGGGAAAGAGAAAGATACCACCTTGCCAATGGATCACAAAGGGGTAAAAACCATTGCTATATTGGCTAGCGGAGCTGGAGTGGCTATTGCTACAAAAGAGATATGGAAAAAATAGGGGAGACCAACTCTTTGAAAGACAAGAACGAAATTATAACTTGTGGATGGGAACATAGAAAGACCACTGGGTGTGCTAGAACAAACCGTACTATCCTCATGCAAAATTGAGTACAAGCACACATTTGTCATAGTGGATTTTGGAAAAATCAACAAGTTTGATGTCATTTTTGGAAAACCATTCATCTGTCAACTTAAGATGGTACAAGATTAGGGCTATGACCATATCTACTTATAGCATATTAGTGTCAAGGATCACAATTATAGAGATGTTAGTCAAGCTCCTATAGAGGAATTTGAATCAACGATGGTCAACAAAAAAAAAAAAACCTGCATGGATACAATGTGAGTTATGGAAAAAATAGTAATGAGCCATTCATGGATTGAAAGTAGCATAGTAGAGCTTGCTAATTGATATGATATAGATAATGATTACAAGAGTGCGTCTTATGAAGGCATAGGCTAGAGCCTTTTTCTTACATCATGGATGATGTGCGGGAGAGTTCAATTATTAGCCCAAAAAGAGGAAAACAAGTGGAGAACTCGTATAATTCCTTTTGGGGCTGTTTTGACTTAGCACTTAGATTCATACACAATAAGAACATGTATAGAAAACACACATGGGTCACACATAATAATATGTGGGCATTATTTGGAAGAGGTTTACGCATGCATAAGTGAGAGGTTACATACGATGTGCGAAGTATGTCACACACTTTAGCAATCCTCCATGTGTGTGTCATACAGATCACTCAACAAAGACAAATTGTCCTCCCCTAGAGAATTTGAACAGTAAACACCTCCCCTTGACGAGTGTATTCCATCAGGGTTTTGGTGCTTTAAAGTATGTTGGGCTAGGGGAAATGTATGCTTGATGCGGCTTTTAGGCCAAAAAGGCTCCAAAAGAGGTCCAGTTGGGATGACAGGTCAAGGTGCCCAAAGTGATGAGTCGATTCTCTAGGATGTAGACTTTGAGATGCTATGCAAATTGGTCCAGACGGCTTGTCAAATGGAGCACCGATGTGCAAGAAATTCAAGTTTGAATTTAGAAGGTTTTGTAGATTCCCAATGGACAAGGTAGCTGGGGATACATTTTTGAAGCATTTTTGCAGTGATAGATGCATAGTGCTTGAATTATTGAGCATGCTTGTCTTTTCAGATCGCAAATCGGATCTCTACAAAGAAAGTTAAGGTCAGTTGGAAATTTGTCGGGGGTCGGGTCTGTGCCCACTTGATAGCATGGGGAATCGTACCATCTAGCAGTTTTTTGGGTCTTGACATGTTTTGGAACGTAGGGTGTCATGTGAAGCGGGTAGGATTTGACGGCATGACAATTGGAGATCCGAGCATCAAGATAGTGCCTGTTGAAAGTTGATGAGCAATTAGGAGAAGTGGCACCAGACGTTTTCTCTTGTTCTCCATGGCCTTGGTTTGTGGCCTCGGGGAAACCAAAATGCAATGAGGATCTGATGGTTTAGAATCTGGAAGAGTGGCTTGCAATCGCTTGCAATCGGCCATTACTCTTGAGTGTCGGGTCGGCGGGAAAAAAGTTGCAAAGCAAGGAAGTTGGGGTCAAAGTTGGTATTTTTTGAGAGGTTTTTATGAAGTCGTCGAGTTTGGAGGGCCAGTCGACCCATGCCTCTCACGTGGCCATGCACATTAGCCCACATGCACTGGCATGAGACAAACGGCTGGAGTATATAGCTAGGAACAACGCCTTCATTTGAATTGAGTTGAACGAGAGAGCTCTCTTGGAGCTTGAACGTGGCAAGTCCATGGCGCCTATGTGTGCGCGTGCAGTGGGGTGGCGAGTGGTGTCTTTTGGCAAACAACGTCGATGGTACTTGGTGGTCGGTCCAATGGAAACAGTGGCAGGATGATGTGGCATCCCATATGTGCATGTTCCCGCGTCCCAATGCCTCCCAAACATGAGGTAGAGGGTGGTCATGTGAGAGCTTGTGTGGGGGAGAGGGAGTCCAAGAGAGATCCAAACTAGGCCACACCAAATGAATAGAGGGTGCCAAATGGGACCAGTCCAAAGAGAACAATCCGAGTCCAAATTATGCGGGCGGACAAAGGTGGTCAAGGCCCATTGGAGGGGGCTCCCAAAGGTTAAAGGAGAAGTCAAAAGCAAAGCTGACCAAGAAGGCCCTCAACCTTTTAAAGGTGGAGAAAAGGAGGTAAAAAGAAAGGTAATTAAAAATTCAAAAAATGCCAAGGGACACTAGCAATGTCGCTAGTGCACCCCTCTTCAAGAGAGCAGCTAGAGACAAAAAACAAGGTGGCTACCCCCTCCAAAGTTCCTAAAAAAGAGTGTCAAATGGACCAATGGAGTTGCAAAGGCAAAAATTGAAAGGGAACCCCCTATAAAAGTCATTTTTAGGGGTTCTTTTCCTACCATTTGCAAGGGAGCCAAGGTGAATGGGTGTCTTTTCCTAAGGAATTTTTTGTGCAGAGGTGTGTGCTTGCAAAGCCCCAATTGTATGTTTTCTTGCCCGACGACCCTGTGAGTGCACCGTTTGTTGTTGTCAAGTTGTATATGGTGTTTATGAGCATGGTGAAGCTTCCATGGTGTTTCTCTCGCATCGTTCCCCCTTCTCTACTTCTTCTTCTTGTGTGTGCGATGCCGGTGTGGATGTTTGTATCCCCTCGGGCCTCTTCATTGTGTGTGGGATGGAAGTGAGAGTGTGGTTTTGTGTGTGACAACGGTGTGGCACTCAAAACGCTATGAAATGCATGGCTAGCTATGGTGTGCGTGTTTGCAGGTCAGTGTGAGTGCGGGCGATGGCCTGCTAGCGTGTGTTGAGAGTTTCAAAGGTGAACTCTAGTGGATTGGGGTGCTGTGTACGCCCCGGGCTATAGAGTAGTCTGTTTGTGTGCCGGGTGTGTTCCCCCATTCCCCCTCTCCATCTTCTAGTGCCCCAACCACTGAGGAATTGTCTGATGCTCCTCGTTGAAGTTGAAGTGATGATTTTGGTGATGCCAAAGGTGCGGCCTTTGAAGAGCAGGTGTTTCTAGATATGATATGGTTTGATTTTCCCATTTTCACTGGGGTCAAAGATGCAAAAACTTGGCGCCAAAACTATGGATTCTTCGTGTTGGAGAGCTTTCTATCGAGAGAAGAAGGTGCAGTGCAGGTGTTCCCAGTCCTGGTTCGTGGTAAAGCAAGTCTATGGTGCAATGGCCTACGTGAAGAAGAAAAGAGTGATTCAAGCCCTAGAGGTAGCTTTTTGGAGCACATATGTAGTGGATGCATAGCTAGACAAAGTGAAACGAAAGCTTGATGATTTTAAGAAGAGCTTGGAAGCAAACTTTCAAGCATTCATATGGGGGAAAGCTAATCAAGGGAACTGCTGCGGGGAATGCTAGTTTTTTTAAGTTGAGTAAGTTCATGGATTGCGTGCATGAGGAGTGCAAGACAAGGTAGAGATAGATGGACCATTGTCATATGAACAGGCGATAGCTCTAGCAAAAGGGCAAACCAAGAAAATTTTAAAGAAGTGAGGCTAGACGGGGTTTACCAAATGCGGTGGTCCCAAGGCGATGTGATGCGGTGGCAGTCCAGCCACAAGTGGTGTAAAGGGAAGTGCATGTGGGAGAAGAACCAAAGGTTCTTTAACTACAGAGAGACAGGATGGTTGCTATGCGGAGGATGCCAGCTAGAGAGGCTCCAATTGTGGAGGATGTGCATATGGTTCCAGATTGAATAGAGGATGTATTGCCAAGTCCGTGTGTGGTTGTTGAAGATTCATTGAAGTGTGGTAAAGGCCAAAGAGTGCGGTTTGCAGACGAGGTCGAAGTGGTGAATCTAGAAGAACTTCCCGAGCTCAAGACAAAAGAAGAGATTGAGGCGAGTGACAGTAGCTCTATGGATGCCGACAGGAGTTGGGAGACCGAGTCATCTTGATCTAGGTATGATGAGTTTGACGTCTTGCATGTGAGTGGAAAGGTAGTGAATGTGTACGAGGAGCAAGATGAAGTGCAAGCCGAGATGCCTGGTGGAGACCAAATGGAGCAGTCTAGGCCTACAGGTGATGATGGGAAGGTAAAGGTGATGTATGGTGCCATGCTAATGGCCATGTTGGTGAAAGTGGAAAAATCAAATGTGGTTTGGTGGTGCAACAAGTGCAAAATCTTTCCAAAGGGATAGGGAAGCTTTGCCTATGGTGGTGGAGCATGATGCAAAAATAGAAGAAGTGATGGAAGAGTAGGTGCTTGAAGAGTAGGTAATTGTTGCTAATTGACATTGAAGGGTTGGTTGATGATGAAGAGCTCAATGATGCTGAGCCAAAGGTGGAAGTGCTTCCAGTGTTGTTGCAGGCATGCTCTATGGTGGGTTGAGATTCCCAAGTCGAGGCAGTGTCCAAGCTTTCCAAGGAGGTTTGTGAGTGGTGGTTGAAGGGTATGTTGATAAGTGTGGCAGTGCAGTGGCCTATTGAGCAGGTACATGATCTTCCTGGAAGAGGATCTCGCTTTACATGATTGGATGATGGGGCATGACATGTTCGATGTGAATGATAGTGCAGTTACGCCTTTGGATTGCAAGAACGATGGTGCTCTAATTGATGTGCTTGGAGGTGCTTTGTTGCAGGTGGGTACTGAGCCAATGGGTGATTGGAGTGGTAGAGGTATGTTGTTAATAGTTTGGGTGTGTGGTTGATTATATGCCATAGTGTGTCATTATGCAAGGATGTTACAAATGGATGGAAGAGACCAATGCAAGGTGTTTGACCCAGGTGATGACCATGCGGTATAGCAGGGTGTTGGGAAACCTGCATGAGTAGAAATGGCAGGTAGCAGGTGCTAGGTTATGTACATATACTAGGTGTTTTTCTGGTGTACAGAGTGTTTGTTTGGAGTTGCAGTTTTTAGTTCAATAAGCATTTGTGTGGTTGAACATAAATCTTCAACTAGGGGTGGGCAATGATGGTGCAACCAAAGTTGGTATGTGCAAGGAAGTGTTCTATCCCAAGCAAAGGGTACTAGAAGGTGCTGGATAAAGGGCTAAGGCAAGTGTGGAAGACCCAGGCAAGCGGGTGCTAGGGGAAATGTATGCTTGATGCGGCTTTTAGGCCAAAAAGGCTCCAAAAGTGGTCCACTTGGGATGATAGGTAAAGGTACCCGAAGTGCCAAGTCAGTGCTCTAGGATGTAGAGTTCGAGATGCTTTGCAAGCTGGCCTAGATGGCTCGCCAAACGGAGCCCTAGTGTGCAAGAAATTCAAGTTGAACTTAGAAGGTTTTGCAGATCCCCGACAGACAGGGCAGCTGAGGACAGATTTCTGAAGCATTTTTGGAGTGATAGATGCATAGCGCTTGAATTATTGAGCATGCCTATCTTTTTGGCATGGGGAATCGTACCATCTAGCGGTTTTTTGGGTCTCGAAACGAGTTTTGGAAGGTAGGGCGTATCATGTGAAGCGGGTAGGATTTGATGGCATGAAAATCGGAGATCCAAGCATCAAGATAGTGCTTGTTGAAAGTTGATGAGCAATTATGGAGAAGTGGCACCAGATGTTTTTGTTCTTCATGGCGTTGGTTTACAGCCTCGGGGAAACAAAAATGCAATGAGGATCTAATGGTTTGGAATCCGGAATAGTGGCTTTCAATCGGCCATTGCGGCTCGAGCATCGGGTCGGTGGGCAAAAAGTTGCAAAGCAAGGAAGTTGGGGTCAAAGTTGGTGTTTTTTTGAGAGTTTCTTAATGAAGTCGAGGAGTTTGGAGGGTCAGTTGACCCATGCCTGCCACGTGGCCTTGAGCATAAGCCCACATACACTGGCATGAGACTTACGACTCGGGTATATAGCTAGGAACAACACCGTCATTTGAATTGAATTGGATGAGAGAGCTCTCTTGGAGCTTGAACGTGGTGAGTCCATGGTGCTTATGTGTGCGTGCATGCAGTTGAACGACGAGTGGTGTCTTTTGGCAAAGCCGTTAGCGACGGCCAGCGTCGGCACTGCTTGGTGGTCGGTCCAATGGTGAAAGTGGCAGGATGATGTGGCATCCTATATGCGTATGTTCCTGCGCCCTCAAGGGATTTTGGAAATCAAGCCCGAGGGGCACTAGCGACCTCGCTAGTGCCTCCCTGGCATGAGGTAGAGGGTGGTCATGTGCGAGCTTGTGTGGGGGAGAGGGAGTCCAAGACAGATCCAAACTAGGCCGGACCAAATGAATAGAGTGTGCCAAATGGGGCCAATCCAAAGAGAACAATCTAAGGCCAGATTAGGCGGGTGGTCAAAGGTGGTCAAGGGCCCATCAGAGGGGGCTCCCAAAGGTTAAAGGAGCAGTCAAAATCAAAGCCGACCAAGAAAGCCCTCAACCTTTCAAAGGTGGAGAAAAATAGGTAAAAAGAAAGGTAATTAAAAATTCAAAAAATTCCAAGGGGCACTAGCAATGTTTCTAGTGCACCCCTCTTCAAGAGAGCAGCTAGAGAGCAGATACAAGGTGTCTATCCCCTCCAAAATTGTTAAAAAGAGTGTCAAATGGTCCAATGAAGTTGTAGATTCCAGAATTGAAAGGCAATCCCCTATATAAGTCATTTATTAGTCATGTGTTAATCATTTTAAGGGGTTCTTTGCCTGTCGTTTTTCGGGGAGCCAAGGTGAATGGGTGTGTTTTCCTAAGGTTTTTTTTTTTTGCAAAGGTGTATGCATGCAAAGCCCCAAGTGTATGCTTTCTTCCTTGGCGACCATGTGGATGCGCTGTTTGTTGTATATGGTGTTTATGAGCATGGTGAAGCTTCCATGGGGTTTCTCTCGTGTCATTTCCCCTGCTCCCCCTTCTCTACTTCTTCAGCTTGTGTGTGCAGTGCTGGTATGGAATTTAACCTCATTTTAAATAATTTGTAGTGTGTAATTTCTTGTAAAAACAACATTGCTATGAGAAATTAATGAAAGTGTGTATATAAATCTCCCAATTGTGTCCATATGAGGCATTTGTATACAAATAAGTGAGATGAACGAAAAAAAATCCAAAAGTGGACTTTATTATAAGGCTTATCTTTGATAAATAAAAATTTCATAATTACAACATGCACAGTTTTTTGGATATGCCATAAATCACCAAACGTGGCTTGCATAACCATTAAAAATTATCATCTTATGTAATGGATTCATAGATCTAGTATATATGCACAATAAGAAATTGTAAATTTAGATGAACTAAATGTTTTTTGTGATCGTTAATTGAATTTGTGAACGTTGCATATTTGACCCACAAGACTTTCTATATTTAATTCTAGTCACAAAGGATTTTTTTATCACATGACAATTGCAAAAAGATCAAACACATATATAAGTAGTTACCACGGATTATTGCATGCACCTTGCTCATATTTTTCTTAAGCTAGAGTACAAGTTTTAATGAAACATTGAATGTTGTTTTGCGTAGGTTCTTTTCATGAGTGTAGTTACTATTGAGGTTATTATCAAAAGTGAGGGATTATAATTTCTATGAGTACTTTGAATAACATTTTATAAGTTTGCAAAAGCATTTATTGAGATGTGCTAGATTTCATGTACCATTTTATTTAAATTTGCAAAAAAAGGACACTAAAGTGTCCTTTTTGGTACCAAACTAGTGTTAAAAAAATATATTCTACCCTAACCATGAAAATGCTAAAAAAGATCCACAATGTAGCACAAAGAAAAAAGCACGGGCTAATCAAGCACAAGCTCAAGAAGAAGCAAAGTTGCACTTTTAAAAGCTCAAGAAACAACAAAACAATGTCCAATTTCAAAAACCTACACCAACACCTCCTCCCATTGAAATAATTAAAACAGAGCCAAATTGACTTGGATGTACACATCTGTATACAATTAATAGATGGATCAATAGAGCGAGCACTTGTAGCACTGAAGCATGAGCCAATGCCATGAAGTACTCCACATTCATGAGAAAATGTCAAATGTATCGTTAACCACCAATCAAATCAAGCTCAAAGCTACAAACGGAGGTGAGACGGCCAATTTGGGTCAAGAAAATCAATCAACATCAACAACCATCAATGGCCACACCAATTTCATGTAATGGTGGACACAGATCTTAACAAAGCCGTCATCCTAAATGTACCATGGATGCACACTTACAAAGAAGTTTTGGATTGGTAGAGGATGCCTTAAAGTTAACGGAACCTCTTATGTCACTCCTTTGGGACAAAGTGATTACATTTGGGAAGTACAACCCATTCATGCAAAACCACAACTAGTAATGAAGCCTAAACCTGCTTGACAATTCAAAGGCAAAAGTTGACCTTACTACTCAAGTGGAGATGCAGGCAAAAGAAATGCAAGCCAAAGTTTTGGAATTGAGTGCTCTCAATTCCAAAGCAATTGTTCCCATCACTCAGACACATGGAAGATGGTGGAGTTTGAAAGCACTAACATGCCCTTGTGGACCTTTTAAGTACATCATCCACCATGGGAGATATGCAGGATACTAAAGGAGAAAAAGAATTTGCAGATGCCAAGGATGAGCTCAGGAGATGGATATAACACAAGCTAGAGGGGTGTCACAAAGAGTACATGAAATGCGAGCTCAAAGTGCTAGAGTCGGTGGCCCCACCTTTGGTGAAACAAGAAGCACTACTATGGAAGAAAAAGCTACTCCAGCTCTAGAACCCAATGCCAAGGGTGATTGTGAAGATGTTCTAGTGATAGCTAAGTAGGTACTCCTCATCTTGAAGGAAGAAATGGTTCGAGATAAGGCTATAGGATGAGACCACATACAAAAATGCTCCCTAGCATCCAAGGATCGACTTGACGTACTATCACTAGGAAAATCACAAAAAATTTATCGTGATATTTTACAACGTTTTGTAGAGAGAGTGTCCAAAATGGGAGAGAGGGGGCCGGGGGGACATATTTTTGAATTTCAAATATTATTGCGTGTATTACCACAATTATTGTTGCTATAACTTATGTGCTCATTATCAAACCTCGCTTTAGCGCTTAAACATTCAAATTTTGGTGTTTCCCTCTGTTTTGCTTGCGAATAAAAATTAGAGAACATTATTCAAAATTTCAAAATTTCAAAAAATGAAAAAATTTGATATTAAAACATGAAACAATGGCTATGTGGAGATAAACATTAAACTATAAAGAGGAAGCTCCATCCTAGAGTTTTGCATGCGCCTCCATGTAAAGCAAGCACCAACAGAGATAAGAAGCCAAACATGGGAGGAAAGGCACTATAAAAATAGAACTAAATCTTTTATCAATTACAAAGATAAAATCAAGAAAAAACTATACAATATGGTTTAAGTATATGAGTACTCTACCTTTGGTACACACTCCTTGAACATACTCGCATTCCTTGTCGATGATGTCTTCTCTGGGTGATTTTGCTTTGTTCATTCTCACATGAATCCATTGAGCACTAATGAGATTTGGGAAACATGCAAGGTGTCAAGGCACTGGGGGTGCTCTCCGGCATCCATGCACTTGCTTCCATGCTTCCCTCTCCTACAAACTCCATTGTACACAAGTCCACCCACTTGGTCATAACCTTTGCATTGAGGATGCAAAAGTTATTGACCACTCAATATAGATCGATATCCATGTTAAATAATTTTCCCTTTCCACTTGGGAAGTGGGAAGTCATCCTTGAATCCTCCTCATCTGACCACATGCAAGGCATTGAGGGATCAACTTGTGCCGAATACTCTAATGGAAAAGGGCCTATATTATATTATCAGCATGTAAGTAGGAAATAGTTAGTCAACAATTAGTAAATTGTTACTTAGGAGTTAGTTAGTAAGCTATCAGGCGATTGCTAGTCATCATAAGTTAGGAAAGGACATATTTTGAGGGGTGTGTCTTTTTGGCAAAGAGTATGTATCTTTTGGCACCCTGAGAGGGGTTGTATGATGAATGGACAAAATAAACTAAGACAAGTAGCAATTATCTATCAACCTGTGCAGAATGTTCTGTTTCCTGTGTTCTTCCTAATGAGTTCTTATCTACATTTAAACTTTTTCTTCATTGTAATTGTATAGGATGGATGTTGAATGTTGTGATGGAGAGAAGCTAAGCGTCTCTACATGTATTTCCTTCATGTAACTGGGGTCAGAGGTTATCAGGGATGTATCAGTGTCACTATAGAGACAAATCAAGGTCCATGTCAACCACCCCCATTACACTTTCGCAATCTTGCAAATGTATCAAAGATGGTCCTTGCCTATTGTGTGATTGCAGGGGTAGCGTGATGTCAGAGGGTGAAAGTACTAAGATACTTTATGAATTCCAACATTGGGTGTCAGAAGAAGAACAAGAAAGGGAGGAATACAATAATATCTTCCTGCAAGAGTATTATCCATTGTTGCCTAGAGATGTGTAGGTGGTGATCAGGAAAAAAGTGAAGTGCCTCTTTGGATGTATGGTCCCATTTGGTATTTCCAATATTCCTACGAGGTGGGCCTTTGTGAATCCAAGATTTGTGTGAAGGTATCTTGAAATCTGAAGGCGAAATGCACTCAGGTGATTGGCGTCACAAAGATAGGATTTAATGTATGCGTGGAGATGATGGAAGTCGACCACCTATAGGACATCCATATTGGACAAGGCTTTGTTTGAGGACTACAAATTTGGTGAGACATCAACAGCAATAGAGGAGGATGAATAAGGAAATCAATTCACTATCAAAAGTCCAAACAACACACCTTCAGGAGCAACAGAGGATATTAAGCAAGTCCGTGATGAGGTTTTGAATCTAAATTTACATCGATTCGTTGGGGCTTGGGCTCTCAACAAAACATTTTGACCATGGAGAACACTTCAATTTGTAGAACAACCGCTATCCTTACCATTTGATCCTCTTAGGCAACCAACCGTGTTTGGACACCGAAACCTTTATCAATACAACAACCACCTATACAATCTACCTTTGCAATGTCTCAACCTATACCTAATCCTAGAGTGGGAGCCGCTAAGTTCAGTAAAAAGTACAAAGGAGGATGTTGACAACCACGTGGGGTAGTTTGAGACTAGGTGGATGGCAAGTGGGTACAATGTGACCCGCAATGATGACACCAAAAAGGAGCATTTTCCACCACATTGCAAGGAAATGCTATGGATGGTTTATACAATATGGTATTGCAACTTTTCCAACATATGAAGCTTTGAAGATAAGATTCTTGGCAAGGTTCAGGGAGGAGAAGACCCTTAAGGACATCTTGATCAAGATGAGGAAGATGAAGCAAAAGAAATTGCTGGTGGAAGATTATGCATAGATATTTAGGAACCTCAATAATAGGTTGTTGGCAGCCCAAAGGACATCCTTTGAACATCTAGGGGATTATTTCTATCAAGGATTAAATAAGGAACTATGCAGTTTAGTAGCAGGAAGAGGTGTGATCAGGAATGAAGCCCACTCTAATGAGTTAGTGGAGTCTACCATGAGAGTTGAAAGGAGGTATGGAAGCCTTGAGAAAAGGAGAAGATCTTCCAAGAAGGAAGATTCAGAAGATTAGAAAGTGATGCAAATGATGAGGAGACTGTAATCTCCTTAGATGAGGAAGACTTAAAATCTGACAGGGATTCTGATGATGAAGATAGTGGGTGGTTTGAGAAAAAGAAGAAGACAAGAAAGAGTAAGAAGAAGAAAAAGATTTCCAAGAAGGAGAAGGCTAAAGAGAAAAAAAAAACGGGAACTAGATAGCAAGTATCAGGAAGGGATCAGTAAGCTGATCTTTGATAAATTGAAGAAAATGGGACTTACAAAGCTAGGAATGCCAGAAAGGCCCTACTGCCACACTTGTTCAGTGTTTGGACATAGTTTTGATAAATGTTGGTATAATCCTAATTTCCAAGGACGTATCCCTGAAAGGGTACAACAAAGGATGAATGCACTTGCAATTAATGGGTGCAATGGGGAATCAAGACTGACCACCAAATTTTCAGAGTTGGGGTAATCCTTGACCTAATCAAAGATTTGAGAATCAAGGAGGCTGAAATAACCAAAGGAATCAAGAGGGAGCTAGTAGTGGTCAATTGTGTACTTATTGTGAGATAGTAGCACATCGATAGGGTCCTGGCTGCTCCTTGTGGTGTAAAATGTAGCGGGGCTATAGGGCTACACACAGCTCAACTTGCATGTCCACCTTGGTGGACGTGCCCTAGAGGACACCATCTTGGAGTTGATTGTACTTGGTCTGGGTGCCTGAGTACTCTACCGCCACAAAGAGGCACCCAGTATAGACAGTTCGGCCCGAGTGGGGACTCATACCACCTTGTCCAGAGAGGTAGCTTTCACCATCTAGAGTGTGGCCCATGTATGGCCACGTCTCTCTGAGCATTCAAAAGCTACGAGACATCACTTGTTTAGTAGCCAGTACAACAGTGGATTAGGGTAGGGCTAGGCCATCTAGTGGCCAGCCAGGTGACTATTGGTCAGACTCACCAATGGATTCACTAGGCCACCAATAGCATATATATTTAGTTGCCAAGAGTTGCCTTGGCTAGATATTTCTAGAAGGACCAGATATGTGTGGTGGCTATGCGATGGCCTAGTTTTGAGTATATATACAGTACCATGTGGACTTCAGAGAGACAGTTCTTGAGAGTCTAGACAAAGCTAGAGTCCACTGTGTGTCACTTTGGAGCACTTTCCTGTAGCACTTCACCTGGGTTCCCAGTAGTTGCGTGTGTGAGTCCTGTAGCTTGTAGCCAGTTTCCTTGTGGTTTTCAATACTGTTGCACCACTGCACACTCCATTGCACCTCAGCCTCTACATCCACATTGTACCTTCTTGGTAGTCATGGACTGGGTAGAGTTGGCCATAGCCAGAACTAGTCTTTGTATGTTCTTTTCGTTATGTACAAGGTGTGGCCTTGGAGGTATTGTGGCGTCTTGTCTATTGTTGAGTCGTTGTCTCCATTGTCTATCTTCTCATTGAGTTGTTCTTCCATTTTGTATAGCCAAGCTAGCTTGTTAGTTTGCATGCACACTGCATCCAGGGCACCCCACCACCACTAGAGAGCACAATGCACCATTTCCATCTACAACTGCTCTCATTTTTGGCATGCTCGTTGGGATAGATCTATCAAGTCTTGCAAGCTAGCCCAATCACTTGGGAAGTTAGATTGAGGCAAGCCAACAGTGTGGCCACTTTCTAGGGTGCCATATGCATCTATAGTTGCTCCAACCACCTATCCTAAATTTTAGCCTAAAATTTAGGAAACTCAATTTTTGCATCTATGCATGCCTGTTACTCGCTCTAAGTCAAGTGGAGCACGTCTAAGAAGTCCTCTAAACATTTAGCATCATTGCTACTTATACTCGCCTTCCACCAGCTCACTTGCACCATTGCCTCTACCTTTGTCCAAGCCTTGTCCTGAGCCACCGAGGTTACCTTCACCAAGAGCACGTCTAAGAAGTCCTCTAAACATTAAGCATCATTGCCACTTATACTCACCTTCCACCACCTCACTTGCACCATTTCCTCTATCTTTGTCCAAGCCTTGTCCTGAGCCACCGAGGTCACCTTCACCATCCCCACCATCATCACCCTCTCCAACTTCTTCTCTGAAATCACCTTCTACCCCTCTCATCAAGCCTGCCATGGTGCAGGAATCGACAAACCTTCTCTTGAGGGCAAGCATCAAGTTTCCTACTTTTAAGGGACTATCTCCTGAGGATGCTGTCAACCATGTGAGGCGGTTCTTGTCACTCTGTCGAAGCCATGGGCAAATGCCTACATGGTGCTTTTTCCTTCCACCCCGGAGGGATTGGCCAACAAGTGGTATATTCAGTTTGCAGAGGGACACTTTGCCAATCGGAATGCCCTCAAAGCGGCCTTGGACCAACAGGGAAGATTGGAGTTGGGTCATGAGGAAACCTTCACCAAATTGATGACATGGGCTAGAGCCCTTGTATCCAGGTTACCCCAACAATCGGGAGATATTATGATCAAGAAATGCGTGGAGAAGGCCTTGCCTACTTTGACTCAATAGAAGCTTCGAGAAACTTTGTGGGCTGAAGCTACCATGGATGATTTTGTGGCCGCAACCACTAGAAAAAAAAATGCTAGACTGTAATTTGTCGTCTCACAAAGTAACTCTTTGCTCAATGTTCTTATGAATGACCCTACTGTTGACACCCTGTTGGCTCTCAAAAGAGAGCTAGAAACACTTAAGCTACATAGGGCTCTAAAAGAGAAAAGACATCCTTAGCAACATAGTAGCTTGATCATCTTAGTAGAAAGATATGGTGGTACAACTCAAAGGGAGCTAGAAGAGTTGAAAGAACAACAAGAGGCTAGGGCCCAAGTATGGTGCAAAAATTGCAACAACCCCAGCCACCTTCCTCAAAACTTCCCCATGATGGTCCACTATTAGTTCTGTGGTAAAGGAGGTCATGAGGCCAAGGATTGCTACCATATGAAGAGTGTCCACCATCTGCATGATGTCCACCATGCCAACATGATCTCGGTAAGTTCTCTTTGTAGGAGCCCACTATATACACTTTGCCCTCACCATACACTCATGTCCTCACTCCTCACTCCTCACCCTTCACCTTCACCTACTACTTTGGCTCAAGAAATCTTAGGCACTACTAGAGTACTCGCAAGAGCTCAAAGAATAGCCCAAAACCTATCCTTGCCCATAGAAAAACCTATGCCTACAAGACAACCTAAGGAGTCAATTAAGTTGCGGCCAATAGTGGAAGAAGAAGAGATAGAGCCACAAAATACAGTTATGCAATCGGCATTGGAGCAAGCATACACAGAAGCCCTACAAGACATGGAGGCCCAAGCCCTCGCACAAGGAATGCTATAGAGGTTAACATCATTGCCACATTTATGGCCATTAGTTACAGGTGTCATAGTGGATGGTGTCTCAGGGATTAAACTCATGCCAAAGTTCACCATGCGACAGATTGGCTTGGTGCCCAGAAAGAGCGCCACTTTTACTATCACATTATCCAACCAACACAAAGTCCACCCGATCGTATTGGTGGAACAAATCCCAATGGTAGAGAAGACTTCACATTTTGTCTCGACTTTGTGGTGGTCCAACTACAAAAAGTGGATGGGGGTTTCCCTCTACTGATTGGTAGGCCGTGGCTACAACATATTCGTACACTTCATGACTAGAACAATGATACAATGTGGATCACTACACCAAGTACATGGCATAGACAAATCCAATTAGAAAGAGGAGCTGACCAATAGAAGGTATTCCCTCAGTATTTCACAACATGATGACCAGAAGGCAGAAGATAAATCGGCTGAGGAGAACCCACTAGAGAAAGAGGTCTTTACCAACGTCCCCGGTGAAGACATTGAGCTCCTGGAATGGTTTGAGGCAGCACTTGACCCTCGTTGTCTTGCAGTCCTCACCTGGATGGAGGAAGACATAGGTATTGAAGAATAAGTGGAGTCTCTTACTCTGAGAGACCCCATCACTCACCAGCGGCGTGGTAAGAAGTCTCCCCTACAAGGGCACAAGAAGAAGATTCAGAGCATGAAACTGACACAAATGAGTCTTCCCTGCCCATGGGCAGGGTTTGGACCAACCCCACCCCACCACAGAGTCGGTAGACTATCTCCAAGAAAAGTAGAGATTACTTACCTCTAGATGATCTTTCCAAGGATGGTTACAAGAGCAGGCATCCTACTCATTATGTAGAAGCATTGTCCAGATTTGGCCACGATGTAGCCGAAGAGTGCAACACATACAACTATCAAGATCCAATTAAAGAATTCAACTTTGGTAATGTAGAAGAGCCCAACCCAGTGTTGCGGCTACATGGCTCTAGGAGCATCCACAATTACTTGATTTGATGGTTTCATTCATTAGAAGTTGGAAGGATGTTTTTTCCTAGTCATACAAAGACCTCACAGGACTTGACGTGGCTCTGGGAGTTCACTCCATACCCCTACAGGAAAATACCAAACATGTGCAAGGTCAAGCATACAAGCTCAACCCCAAATATGCAGTAGCATTCAAGAAAGAAATTGATAAAATGTTGGAAGACGGTATCATTGAGCCCATTGAACACACACAATGTCTCTCTCTAGATGGTTATTGCCCGGAAGAAGAGTTCCAACAAGATCAGGGTAAGTGTAGACTTTAGAGCATTCAAGAAGGTCACTATCCCATATGTTTTTCCTACTCCCTTCTTTGAGAAGTGCTATCTAAGATGTAGCCTACCAGCCTCTACTAGATTTTATGGATTATTTCAATGGCTACAATCAAATGGACATTCTAGGAGATGACAGGATCAAGACAACTTTTATTACTCTATGGAGAGTTTTTGTCTTCAAAAGGATGCGTTTTGGCCTAAAGAATGCACCTGCTTCCTAGAATAGAACAAGTTACATTGTGTTTGAGACATTCCTCAACAAATTTCAGTAGTTTTTCATGGATGATTTTTCTTGCTTCTTGGGCCAAGGCTATGCAAGTCCCGTAGAACACATGGAGCAATTGGCCCTAATTTTGGCTTGCTTTCAAGAGGTAAATTTGATACTCAACCCTAATAAGTGTCATTTCATGGTCACCCAAGGCACCCTATTAGGTCATATTGTTTTTGCTAAAGGCCTGGCTCCCAACCTTGAAAAAGTCATAGCTTTTTTACACATGCCTAGGCCAGTTACTGCGAAGGGAGTGCATACTGTTTTTTGCCACACCCGCTAACACCAAAGGTTTATAAGAATGTGTGCGGATATTTCCAAGCCTCTATCTCACCTCACTAGTCAAGCCCAACCCTTTCAATGGACCTCTACAAAACAAATAGCTTTCAACTATCTGAAGAAATGCCTCACACATGCTCCCATTTTAGTCACACCTGATTGGTCACTCATTTTCCATGTGCACACTGATGCTAGTGTCACAGCCGTAGGTGCAGTCCTTACACCATCCTAGCAAGGAGTACAAATTAGACCGACCTATCTTCTATGCAAGTTGACTACTCAGAAAGGTAGAAAGAAACTATAGTACCATTGAAAGAGAGGGTTTGGCCATTGTCTATGCTCTACAAAGCTCCAACATTATCTTTTGGGTGTCCATTTTATCGTAATAATTGCCCACCAGTATCTCCAGTACCTCTCAAAAAGCCTCAGGTTGCCGGGCGCATTTGAAGATGGTTATTGGTATTTAAGAATTTGATTTTGCAGTTGTTCTTTGCCCTAGAAAAGAGAATCAAATGGCTGACCAACTCTCTAGGATTGAGTAAGAGGAACCAGCTTCAGGTGTAGAAGATGACCTTCCAAACAATTTTCTTTTTTAAGGTGGACACTGCCACAGACTGGTACTCAGACATTATGCATATTTTGTTCATAGGCTCTTATCCACCATATCTATCAAGCTTGCAAAAGAGAATACTGCTTATCAAAACTAAGCCCTATACCATCATTGGTGACACGATTTACAAAAGTGGTCTGGATGGGATTCTTTGCCGTTGTGTTTTGCCACATGAAGTTCAAGCCATTAGGGAAGAAGCTCACTCTGGTAGTACATGTGGACACTACCCAAGACACATCACTACCCATCGCATCCTGCATACTGGGTTGTGGTGGCCATACATGTTTTGAGATGCAGTGCAGTATGCTAGGTATTGTGATTCATGCCAACGGTGTGCCCCAAAACCAACTCGCTAGGCCAACCACCCCTTATAGGTCTCTTTGGCATGGATGCCTTTTGAACTGTGGGTATAGATTTTGTTGGGCCAACCAACCCAATTGGCCAACTGGGAATAGAAGGTATCTTTTGATTGTTGTAGAGTATGCTATCAAATGGGAGAAGGTAGCGGCAACTTCTGAAAACATATTTTGCAGGTTTGGTTGCCCTCTTCAAATCACTAGTGATCAAGGAAAGAAATTTGTCAATGAGCTTGGCCAATCTTTTTGCTTGGCCATAAAAAATTTCACAGGAATTAATGCTCTTACTAACCTAGGGCCAATGGGCAGATAGAAAGCACCAACAAAGTACTTCTTTCTTTGCTTTGCAAAACTTTCCACCTTCACCCGACATCTTGGCTAATGGCAATCTTAGGTGCTACATGGGCATATAGGACTGCTTTCAAAGCCACAACCCAACACACTCCATTTCAGCTAGCTTTTGGACTAGAGGCAGTGGCACCTTTCGAATACCACTTTGGTTCACTTCGGGTCACTGCAGCCAAATTGGATTGTCCCAGAGCCCAACATTTTGCTATGGCTAGTCAGTTCACCATACTAGAAGAGGAGCACCTCTTGGTGGCAAAATATTTGGAATTAGAGAAGCAACAAATAATGACTTGGCATGATTGGCACCTAAAGACCAAAAAGTTTGGCAACAGGTCACTAATGCTTTTATACTAGGCAAAGCATTTGAAGAAGGTCAAGAAGCTACTGCCGGTGTGGCAAGGACCATTTGTGGTTACTGACATCCTCCTCAAGGGGCATTTCAGCTCCACACCTTCTCAAGAGAATCCCTACCCTTAGTCAATGGCTCTCGCCTCAAGCCATACCACACTTAGTAATCTTTGCCACACTACCATTCCTCTGTTCACCCATTATTTTTCAGTTCCACCAAGTTTAAGTAGTTTCATCTATTAGCTCCTTATTTTGGATCCGCAAACCCTTCTCTTGCCTACTTCCCTTCTTTGGTCCCCTCTATTGAAGCTTCTATCTACTTTACTTATGGTCACTTTTTTTATAAAAAAATTGCACTTGGTGTAATTATTGGCAAGCTTCTACTATATATCGGCTATGTTTCTCTCTCTCACCTTCCTTCCAGGGTGTAATAGTTCCAATTTGTTCATCTTCCTCTTTACTGTTTTCTAATTGTCTGCCCTTTGAGAGTGTGTATTAGTTCAAATCTGGTTCCGCTTCTCTCTTTCTACTCTTTGATAGTTCTCCTTTTGGAAACAACTTCTTCCAGTATTTTGATGTTGTCCATCATTGGATGCTCTTGATTTTTCTCTCCTAGCATAACTTTTCTTATACTTGTCGGACCTATCTTTGGCCACAGTCCCGAAAAATCTACCATCCTCTGGTCGCCGAGGCACCTTTCCCCTATATCCTACATTGCGCATGCCCTGGTGGCCCTCTCTTGTTCTTAATTCTCACATGCTTTCCCTAACCTCCACCTCACCCTCAATATGCTCGCCCTTTCCCACAGAGAACCCACCTTTTCTCTCTCTTTCACCCGCCTCTCTTCTCTCTCTCAACTCACCCTTTTCTTTCTCTTTACTCGCCAAATTCCCTCTCTAGACTCGCCTCTTTAACTCCCTTATTCTCATCCTCTTGCCTAGCCCTGCCCCATTTTCTCCTCCACTCGTCCTAACCCTCACCCTCTTTCTCTCTCTACTTGTCCCATCCCCTCTTTCTTTCTCTTCTTGCCCATCCCCCGCTCTATCCCTCTCTCAATTTGGCCCTCACCCTCTTTATCTTTCTCCACATCCCCTCTTTCTCTCTTTACTCGCCCCATCCCATATTTCTCTCTCTACTCGCCCCATCCCCTCTTTTTCTCTCTACTCGCCCACTCTCACACGTACTTGTTCTCAGTCTCTCCCTCGCCCTCTTTCTCTCTACTCGCACCAACCCTCCCCTCTCTCTCTCTCTCTACTCGCTCCAAAACCCACTTCCCTTGCCCTTTTTCTCTCTCCACTCTCCCTCGCCCTCCTTCTCTCTCCACTCACCCCTTGCCCATTTTCTCTCTCTATACTTGCCCCATCCAAACTCCCCCTATCTCTCTCTATATACTTGCCCCATCCCAACTCCTCTATAGCTCTCTACCTGCCCAACCCTTTCCCTCTCTCTTCCCCACCCCAAACATACCCTGCCGCCCCTCGCCCAACCCCAACCCTCACCCATTGCCCACCTCTTCCCCTCTCATCTTGCTCCCCATCCTCGGCCTCGGCTTGCCATGCTCACCCTACTATTCCTTACCCTGTGCTTGCTTGCCCACAATCTCTCTCTCTCTCTCTACATTCGCCCATCACGGATCTTTCTACTTGCCCCATAATGCAAACCCGTCACCCTCTTTCTCTCTCCACCCGCCTCACCCCACTTGCTCTCTCAAATTGCCAATAACCCAACCCTATCGCCCTCTTTCTCTCTCCACTCTCTCGCTTTTGCTCGCCCCATACCCCCTTGCCTACACCGTCTTTCTCTCCCATGTTGACCAACCTGCTTTCTTTATCAACTCGCCCCTTGCCTAGCCGCTTGATGCCCTCTCGCACATTTTCCTTCCACCCATAACCGACCGCACCCTCACCCTCACCGCTTGTGCACTCTCTCCCTCTTGTCGCTCCCTTTTATCTCTCTCTAGCTGCCTTGATCTCTCCTTACTCACCCTCAATTACTCTCTCTCTCTCTCTCTACTCACCTCAGTTACTCAAGCTCAATTACTCTCTCTCTCTCTCTCTCTCTCTCTCTCTCTCTCTCTCTCTCCTCGTCTCAGTTACTCGAACTCAATTACTTTCTCTCTCTACTCGTCTTGCCTTACTTTCTCTCTTTCTCTACTGGACTCGCCCTCAATTACTCACTCTCTACTCGATTGCGACTCAGTTACTCGCCCTCAATTACTCTCTCTATACTCGACCAGCCTTACTTTCTCTTGTGGTGCGCACATGGTGCGGCCACTAGAGGCGTTCGGCGGTTTTTAATTATGCTGGCCCACTAAATTTTGTACCATAGTGTAACGATTGGCAAACGCAGCCAACACAATGAAAGCCCCCCCCCTTCAATGCGTTTGCAACGGCCAGGCAATCCAGCGACTCTCTTTTTTTGTTTTTGAGGCCACAGCTACTTTTGCAACCTTCCCAGCTTGCAAGGTAAGCGCCTCTTCTCCTCTCTCTCTCTCTCTCTCTCTCTCTCTCACACACACACACACAAACACACACAAACATATACACATACTCAACAGACAGGAAATTGCATAGCCTTTCTTTTATTCACACAAAAAAGTGCATTCATATACATATGCTGAACAAACAGGAAATTGCATAGCCTTTCTTTCATTCACACAAAGAATTTGCATTCATATATACACATGCTGAACAGACAAGACAGGAATTGCATTGCCTTTCTTTTATCACACAAAAAAATGCATTGCCTTTCAATATGTTTTTCATTCATAAGCTCTTGTTCGTCAAAATTTTCCTTCAAATGGTCTCGTTCGCCATGTAATGGTTTTGAGTGGCGAATTGGGTCATGGCTTCACGTGGGTATACGGATGGAATTGACATAACTAGTCCAAAAATTCATTGGATGTTCGTTATTAGTATTGATTTGTCGGTGTCAAACATCCTCTTTTGCAATATGTCTTCTCCACCGCTGGTATGCGACGAGCTAGGCAAGGGGAGGGTGGTAAGCCTGCTAGGCCCTCTTGGCCAATGCATATGCAATGGGCACCATTTGGAGATGAAAGCGAGGAATACGTTCCTCTTTCCAAGGACGCTACACCTTTTGTGCAGGATTCCTACGTCGATTTAATGGAGGAGGCTATGCTTACGCCTCTTTCAATTGGGAAAAACCGATCCAAGATAGAGATATCCTCGCAAGCATAGACACCAAGTGAGCATCCACAGGTCACAAATGCAATGAGTCAACCACCAGGGCAGAAACCACATGAAGCACACACAAGCAAAAAAGGGATAAAACCATCGGTGCAGACATCACAGGATGCAGACACATCCACAAAAGGGACGAAGTGCCAGAGAGCAACGACAGTTATATGGGATGACAAAAGCATGCATACTCTCCTACGACTCTATGAGGAGCAGTGGTCACACATCAAGAAGGGCAATTTTCACCCTAAAGATTGGGAAGATGTGGTCTTTGCTGTAAATCGGGAGATCACAGGTAGCTTCAACCCGGAGCATGCAAGAAACCTACAGACCCATAGATGGTGTGTTGAGATCGATGGTGGCTCAAGTCAAAATCCACAACCATATTTTTGTGGATTTGGACGGCGTATTTGGCAAGAAAGTGAAGCAACAAAAAAATCAAGCTTGGGCACAGTGGCCAAGGCGATGGGTGATGGGATAAAACAGATGTGTGAAATCTACGAGTGTGCAGAAGATAAGAAGACAAGCACCTTGTGAGAGTTTGATACTGCCAGGATGCTTCATGAGGAGAGACCCGCAAGGATCAGAGAGAAGGAAGAGACGAAGCGTCACCAAATCTTCTTGGAGATCGCAAAACTTATCTCTAAGAAGCCAGATCAGTAAGTTTATGTACACATCACCATAGTACAATCTCCTTTTACTTTGAGCACTAACACATGTCATTACATAGTAATTGATATAAATGACATGTTTACTTTTGTGCAGGTGAGGTCTTGCAGTTGTGTTTCATTGTGTCTTTACGTGTGCGTCCCTGCTCGTACTCAGGTATGTCTTAACCTACTTTGTAGTTTTGGTATTTGTTTGCTTGTCATTAATTTTCCAAATTAGTATGTTTATTTTCAATCATAGGATGGAAGAGTGGGTGCATCTCTTTGGGATGATGACATTACCGAGTGACAATACACTAGGCCTTGTGAGTGCATTGCATGATCAATGCTTGGAGGACAACAAATTCTTCATACTTATGTTTGCTTATGTATGGTTGTGTTGTGGGATGGCAAGGGTGCTCAAGTCAGTGGCATGGCATTTTGCACCAAGAGTATGGTGGTGTTTTCCTCGCCAACATACATTCTTTCGTAGTGTACACAGTGTGCTTTGGTCTTTGGCTCGCCTAGGAAATCAAGATCCCTATTGTTTTACATATCACATGTCTCGCAGATCCTTTCTTGTGCTACTAAACATGATTCGTCCTCTACTTCCCACAAGAGGAGTCAAGTTTGTTAGAGAGCCTATTTCTCCAGAGGCTACACTTTCTTGCGTACTCTGGTGGCTTGCACATGGACACTCCTCATGAAGCATGGCAATCTATTTGGCACGAGATCTCAATATCGATCTTGCTTTTGCGCCCACTGTGATAGGAGCCTGTTGTTTCCTACACAACTTTGTGCAAATCCGAGGCGAGACAGAGCCTCATGATCAGAGAGATCCACATCCCAACTCCGAAGAGCCACTTCATAATGATGGCGGGAGTCCTGGTCATTGCGAGATGGCCAGGCAAATAATGGCATCCTTATTCCACCATAGCAGCTTGAGGGTTCAAAACGTAGCAGTTCCAGATGTAGTAGGTTGTAAATTTAGTAATTGTTCTTATTTTTCAAACTGATCCTGTCTTTTGTTTCAACTAAGGTTTTAAGTATGTATCCATAAAGCTTATTATTAATTTCTTGAAGTTGTGTTTTACAGGGCTTGATGGTGATTTGAAGTCTGAGGATTGAGTCATGTTCTACATGGTTGTAGTTTTTGTCATGTGGATTGCTTTATGGCTGCAATGAGCAAAACCTCTATTTATGAAGCAGAGCGCCTCTATTTATGTACTGCTACTTACAGGGTTTTCATTATGGTTCTCAAGTGTTTTCATTTATGGCTAATGAGTAGCAATGCCGCGCGCTTCTATATCACAGTAAATGGTTCATTCTAATGTACTTAGAACAACTCAGTTTATGGCTGTCAGTCTCTTGTTTATGTGGTTGTCGGATATTGAAATCTTTTTTGTCATGCATTCGGTGAAATGTTATTAGGCATTTTCTGCTGGAAAAGGCTATCTTTCTGATGTTGGCAATGCGTGGTTTGTTGGTTCGCACATAAACTCCAGCAACAAACGGACGTGAACGGACAAACACATGTGCGCATAGGACGTGGCCGGACGTAACATGTGGTTTTTTCACCGAACGGATGCATGTGCGTGAAATGGTAGAAAGTTAGTATCCCTTTGTTGCACTTTTCAAAGAACGAATGGCCTCATGTGCGCTTTACATCTCTCTCTCTCTCCTTGCCTCAATTCTCTTCCTTATACACTTGCCCCCTCCTCCCTATCCATCTCTCACCCCCTCTCTCTCTCTACTCGCCCTCTTTTCCCTCTCTCCCTGCTCTAGCAAGTGAGGACAAGCTCTACGATCAGCGAGGAGGCTAGGGTGAGGGGTGGCGAGTTGTTGCTATCTACGCTCACCCGAACAATAGCCCTTGTCCCTCACCTCCACTATTCACTCGCCCACTCACCCAATAGTCCCACAACTCACCTCTTCCCACGGTCGCCCTACAAGATTTTATCTCCCAAAACCATTAAAAACAAAGGAATTTTGGGCTAATTTTTTGACAGTATATTTTTGTATCGCCTCTCTCTCTCTATAGCTTGCCCTACCACCTGTGGCCTAGTCGCCCTACCCACCCCCTCTCTTGATTGCTCGCCCATCCTCTCCCTAGCCTCGCCCGCTCAACAGCTCCCCTCACTCTTACTTCCTAGCTCACACCAACCCCGCTACCATGCGTCGCTCGTCTGGAGAAGACTTGGACCTGTCCTGAAGGTTAAACTTAGTGAAATTGACAGCAATGTGAACTCGGTGAAAGCAACTCATGGAGCTTCACATAGTCTACATTGTACAAAAAGTGTTCCGCTACAGTTGGGACCAATTGCATGACCAAGAATCTGGCCGCTTTGGATGCTGGGGTCATTGGAGAGGAAAGCATTGCCTATATGGTAGTTGGAAACTATGTGAGGCAAAGGTAGTGGGTTATAGAGATGTAGTCCATCGAGAAAAGCTTCCAAGTCAGCTATAGGTGTGGAGTGCAGAAGATTGATGACTTGAAGGTATGGCAACTTAGTAGTGGGGAATGCAGAGGATTCATTTGAAAGGCTGATAGGTTAGTGGGCCAATCAAGGAGAAAATTGAACTTTGTGCAACATCTCAATTGCGATTGGACCTTGCATACGTGGAGTTGTCTCCACAAAGAAAATCGGACAATTTCTCCATTCTCTCTCTCTCTCTCTCTCTCTCTCTCTCTCTCTCTCTCTCTCTCTCTCTCTCTCTCGCCTCTTCTATGTGTGAAAACTCCAAAGGCATGTGCATCTCTATCCCTCCTCTCTCTTTTTCTCATCTATCTTTTCTACCATCTATATCATGGTGGATTCTTGCTCCCCTCTCCATCTCTATCTATTGCAAGGGCCCTCTTTCCCTATCTCTCTTTCCAAAGCATTTCTATCATGAAATATACTTTTGGTTCTTTCTCCCCTCTCCCTCTCTCTATGTTTTTGCATCTCCTATCTCATCTCTTACTTAGTCATCAATATCCTTGTTTCACCATCACTATGGTCTCCCAATTTTAGTTTTCAATTTTCAGTTCCATTTCTAGTTTAGTTTTTAGTTCTTGGAGCTAAACCACTCCCGCGACGGTAAGTGGAATAGTGGCAGGCATCTGTAGTAGGCTACATCGCTACACAAGGCTTAGCTTGCATGGCCACTGTCATAAAATCTAATATCTAACTTTACCAAGTGATTTTCTCATATTAAACTAATAATTTAATATGGGAAGATAAAAGGGGAACAAGAGTTAGGATATATATGTGCTTCTAGACCTATCTCAGCAGTGGGCCAAAAAGGAGAGATGGTTGCATCTCAATAGGGGTTCAAAAGGAGATGGTCTACCAAAGAGCAATGTGCAATAAGTGCTTCTAGACTTATCTCAGTAGGGAACCAAGAGGAGAGATGGTTACATCTCAATAGGGGTCCAAAAGGAGATAGTCTATAAAAAAGAAACGTACATCTAATGGATCTTAAAAGACCTTACGGTTAGCTTCATCAAAGCCTCCAAAGTTTAGTGTTAAAAGTCCTTAGACATAGGACCATTCGGTACTTTAGACCTTAGGCAAGCTAGGGTTGAGCTCGAGGTGCTTGTCGTGCTTGATGACTAAGGTGCTTGAGGTGTTGAAGTCAAAGATGAGCCCTAAAGGTATGTGCTTGTTGTGCTTGATGACCAAGGTGCTTGAGGTGCTTGTCATTCTTGATGACTAAGGTGCTTTTCATGCCTAATGACAAGGTGCTTGTCGTACTTGATGACTAAGGTGCTTGAGGTGCTTGTCGTGCTTGATAACCAAGGTGCTTGAAGTCAAACATGAGCCCTAAAGGTAGTGACATGAGAGAGACCACTCACACACACACACACACTCTCTCTCTCTCAAGGCAATCCCAAGATACAAGGGGCATAAATGACATATGCCAGGCCCTTAACAATATTTCCCTCATAATGTGCCTGAATCCTATTAGATGACCTATAGGGAGGTCCAATGAGGATTTAGATTCAAATAATAATTAAGATCTTTCTCTCAAAGGGGGAAAGGAGGAAACTTGTCCAAATTCTACAATTAAATAGTTAAGATCTTTCTCTGAAAGGGGGAAAAGAGGACACTTGTTCAAATGCTACACCCTTTGCTTGTTATGACTAGAGTCATTCATTGGCTAGCCCAAGCTTGAGCCAATAGGCTTGTAGCAAGGGTAAAGTAGCAAAATCAAATTCTCTCTCTCTCTCTCTCTCTCTCTCTCTCTCTCTCTCTCTCTCTCTCATATACTCCACAAGCCACACACACTCCCCCATTGTGTGTTGTGCACACAAGTCATATTCTTCTCCAATTTTGAGAAGTGGAGAGCCTACACCAACACCCCTTGGATATGGAATGCAAATCCAACCAAGAGTCATGCTCAAAGAAATGCTTATCAATCTCTCCATCTTCAATCTTCATGGCATCAACAAGGTCTCAAGGAGCACAAAGCATGTATTATACCAAGTCTTTCCTCAAGGGAGAATCTATAATACAAAAGCCTTTTAATGGAGGGGGGGTCCGGCTCGAAGTAAATCCGGTCCTCAACTGTTGTTGTCAATTTCTCTAATTCTCGCTCTCTTTTGTAAGTATTTTTCATGCCAAGCTAACTAGGTATAAGGTTTATTTTGCTACCTTCAATCCAGTACTTTCCTTATGTTCATTAAGAATTCTCTTAAGGCAATGCTCACTGTTGTTACACCACAATCAATGTTATTAGCGATATTCCGTTACATTGGTATCATAGCTATTGGTTTCTCTTTTCTTGCTTAAGAAGAGAGGTCCTTAATTTGTCCATGAAAGGTTGGAGTCGTTCATTGCAAGAGGGTAAGTGGGACATGGATTTATTATCTCAATTGGAATGAACTAAGTTCGAGGTACATTGTTGGGAATTGTAGACTTAATAATGGAGTCTTTGGGGGCTAGCCTTTGGCTTAACCATTATTGAGCTAATAGCATGCTCAATAGGAAAACCATAAGCAACGGACTATTGTTAGCTCCTCTCCACTACTCTTTGCAAGCAATAGTCTTTCAACCATGGGTATGGCTGCTTGAGAGCTAATTTTCAAAAGTTAAGAAGAGTAGCAACTAAAGTTATGAGATTGACAAAGCACAAAGTAGCATATATATAAATTAGTTAGCATGGATGACAATAATAAAGACAGTAGAATGAATATTGACAACTTTGATTTTGCACATGCATGTGCTACTAATGATGCCTCTGTATTTGTGAACCATCTTGTTACTAGGTTGAAACAAGCCATGGCCAACCCCGATTTGCAAGCCGAAGTTAACCAACAACTTCGCACTCATGGGATTCTCCAAACTCCCAAAGAGGAGAGAGAGCTTAGGAAGCCTCTTATAGAGACTCCCAAAAAACGACTCTCTTCGGTGAGAGAAGAGGAGGTGGGCCCTATGAAAGCGAAAGAATCTCCAAATTCTTCAAAAGATGTGGCTCCGCAAAGACGGCAGTCAAGATGATCCCCAGCTCCTCTCAAGAGGAAAATATTGTCATATAGTCCTCCTCATCATTCTGAGAAGGAAGAGAGGAATCAAAAGAAGAAAAAGGCAAGAAAGAGGTCACCTCTTCTCTATCTTCATCATCTTCCTCCTCTTTGGATGAAAGCAATGGTTTTTCTCCTAGATAGTACAAGAGTAGAGGACATCACAAATCCTATGTTGCTTGGAAAAGGTCCTACAAGATTAAGACGTTCAAGGATGGAGGAAAGAGCATATCTTTTCTCACCTATGATGGCACCTTTGGTGCTACAAACAAAGTTTTGGCCTTCATCCAAAAATTTTATGTGGCCTTTGGAGATAGGGGCTTCACGGAGTCCTCTAAGCTATGGCATGTAGCTATACATTTCCAAAAGTCTGCTAGACAATGGTGGGCTAGTCTACGAGGTAATTTCAAAGCTCCAAAGACATAGAAAACTTTATGAGTTTCCATAATGAAGCAATTCTTGCAAACAATGCCAAAGACAAGTACTTACTGAATGGCAAAGTTTGAAGCTATCTCCCAATGAGTCTGTCCACGAGTATGTGAACAAGTTTTGGGATTTACAACTCAAAGCTACAGTCTACCAAAAGATAGACTTTGTCGAACAAAAGCAAAAATTTTGTGTAGAACTACCTGAAGATATGAATGAGTATGTCAACTCTCAAAGGACTAGGACTATCATTGAAGTGTTTCACCTTACTATGGTTGCTTCACGAATCAAATTCCAACAAGGGGCTAAAAGGAATTTTAAGTCCATGGAAACTAGAGAGTGAAATGAACCTAGAGGGAAGAAAAATGCTCAAAATTCTTCCAAAGGCAGCTCTAGCAACAACAATAAAGCTAAGGAAAAATGAGTCTACAAAGGCAAGAATTGACTTTATCCCGAGGAGCTAGAGCGTTATTGCACAGATAGCCAATGCTTCAAGTGCGGGGAGCAAGGACATGCCTATCATGCTTGTCCCCAAAGAAATGTGTGCAATGAGCCGCCTAAAGCCTCTATGGTTGAAGCTCCAAAAGAGGATGCTCATTGCCAAGGATTTCTCCTTTCTTATGCTTGGGGAAAGATGTGAGAGCATGATGCCTTTATTTTTTTTGACCCTGGTTCAACTCACAGCTTCAGCTCCATGAAGTTGGCCACCAAGCTAGACACACAAGCCCACAAGATGGGAGATGCATTGAAAGTTGATGGAGCTTTCAAGAGACAAGATGTCTCAGTTACTCCCTTAATTGGGGAATTGAGGCTTCATGTCCAAGGCTATGTGGAAAGATGATTTCTTCATCTCCCGTCTCAAACATGAGGATGTTATCCTTGGGGCACCATGGTTCACTCGCATGGCTACCACTATGAAGCTCCTTCAAAGGAGAATTTATTTCAATTACAGGGAAAAATCCATGTACATAGATGTTAATGAGTTAGGGAACACCATATTCCTGGTAAATACGCTTGATAAGTCAATGAAAAGATCTATTTTTGTGTATATGATTTTTGTTAGAAAATTTGTAAATGATTCTAGTGAATTCACACGTAGCAATAAAGGGAATCAAGAGGAATTAGAGTTGTCTAATTTCCTAAATGACTTCCAAGATGTTTTCATTGATGACATACCTAGTGAGCTACCTACAGAACAAGGGTATGATGACCATGCAATAGAGTTTCTACCAGGAAGCTCACCGCCTAATAAACCTCATTATCAAGTTTCACAAGCTCAACAAGAGGAGATCATGAGGCAAGTGCATAAATTGGTGTAAAAAGGGATGGTAAGGCCTAGCTCCTCTCCATTCTGTTCACCAATACTTTTAGTGCAAAAGAAAGACGACACTTATCACATGTGTCGACTATAGAGCACCAAATAAGATCACTATAGAAAAAAAATATTTCCCGTGTTGCAGGTAGAAGATCTCTTTGATAAGTTCAGTTTTGGCCTGACAAATGCTCCAACCAAATTCAAAATCATGATGGACAAAAATCTTCAGGCCACTCAAATTCTCTTGAGGAGTACAAGCGACACCTCTGATGGAACCGGCGGTGAGTGCAAGAGAGGGAAGAAGAGAAGGGGAAGGAGATGAACACGACATAGCATGTGGGTGGAGCTATAGAGAGTATGTCTCTCTATCTCCTTATTGACATTATAACAATGAATAAGAGTATGGGCGGCTGGCCATTGCCTTTAGGAAGCCACTTGGCCTAAAACCCTTACAATCTCCCACTCAAAGGCCAACGTGGCCCAAGTGGCTAAAGAATGTAGAGGCTATTATGTACAAATGTACAAAACGTGAAGCATGACTATAGCTTCACCCTACGTCCATCATCTCTATGCAATGTGGAAACTGGTCTGAGGCTAAGCTCTTCATTAGAGCATCCTTTGGGTTTTCATCTGTGTAAACTTTGACTAACTAAATGCATTTGCTAGCCAAAATATCCCATACCACATGATACCTGACCTCTATGTGTTTTGGCTTGGAGTGAAACATGGGGTTCTTTGCTAATACAATCACACTCTGATTGTTGCAATGTAGCACTCAAGTCTGGTGTATACCAAGGCCTCCCACTAGAAGAGATAACCACACAGCTTCCTTACTAGAACTGGAAACTTCAACATACTCTGCCTGAGTGGTGGAAGACAAAGTGCAATTTTGGATACATGATCTCCAAGAAATTGCCGCTCCATTGAACAAGAAAACATAACCAGATGTGGATTGCCTAGTATCCACACAACCCGCATAATTTGAATCAGTCTATCCAACTGTGGATACATCAATATTTCCAAAGTGTAAGCACTTGCTAGGTGAGCCCTTGATGTATCTCAAGATGTGCTTCACTGCTTCACAATTCTTTCTTCCTAGATTTTCCATAAACCTGCTGACCACTCCCACTACATTTTCAATGTCTGACTGTGTGCTAACCATAGCGAACATAAGACTGCCAATTGCCGAGGAATATGGCACCTTTGTCATCTCTACGTTTTCAGCATCCGATTTGGGACAATCATGCTTGCTAAGTTTTTTGAATGCAGCCATTGGGGTACTCAATGCTTTTCCCCCTTGCATATTAAAACACTGCAAGACATTGTGAATATACTATGAGAGTTCAAGTATACCATGTTTGCAATCTCTCGTGATATGCATACCAAAAAATTGATGTGCATCGCCCGAATCTTTCATAGCAAACTGCTTGCTTAAGGCATCCTTGAGAAGTGAAATCTCATCTTTTGACTTCCCAGCTATGAGCATATCATCCACTTATAAAATCACAATAATGAGGGAACCATCATTGAACCTCTTTGTGTTCAAGCAGTGATCCTCTTGGCTTCGAACGTAACCCTGGGGCTAAATGTACTTATCAAACTTAAAGTACCATTGCCTTGAGCCTTGCTTTAATCCATACAAGGCTTTCTTGAGTCTACACACCAGGTCTACCAATGTTGGCTTCTCAAGCTTTATCACAAAACCTTCTGGTTGTTTCATGTAGACATCCTCTTCAAGATCCCCATGAAGAAATACTATCACATCCATTTGGACCAATTCCATGTCCTCAATGGCCACTAAACACCAATTTAGGAATTTTGGGAATCATTCCAGTCCCATTTCACAAAAGTGCAACTTGAATCTTAGCAGTGTTAAGCATATTAGGGTATGTTGGATTTCAATCAGGTGCATTTTCAAACCATTCGTCTATGTAATCTCATTTATTATTCATTAAAGTAAAGGTAATTTTAGAGCATATTTATCTCCAACTTGTGGAGAATTTGAACAAATTGCATTGGATATAGTGGTGAGAATTTAAGCATTTACAATGAATCTTTGCATTAACATACAAGTTCTCATCCCTTTCATGACTTCATTATCAATCAAAACTTAGTCCAAATCTAGAGCTCCATCAACCTTGATCCCTAGATCCAATAACCTGTATACCACCAATTCTCACTTCAAGCATACTCACAATGCATGGAGCCTAAAACAAGGATCACAATTAGCTATAAAATGATATACCACCAATTCTCACTTCAAGCATACTCACAATTCATGGTGCCTAAAACAAGGACCAGAATTACGAGGACATAACCTGAGATTCCTTTTTTTGCAAAAACCACAAAAGTGAGTGATATTATACTAAACATATCAAAACACCAGAATACTATACCTCCTCACAATCCAATCCATGGCACCCATAGGACCATAGAGATACATGAGACATCATAGGGTTCAAAGAGAAGCCAACAAAGAAATCCACACACTTGAATTGGCTTAAACTAACACGTGACAACATTGATGCCACAATCCCATTTGTCAAGGTTTTTTATTTTACCAATTGATACAATCAATTCCCTGCTTTCTGGCATGATCTCAAAAAATTACCAAAAGAGAGACAATTTTTGAAGACCCAACAATTCATGCCCTTCCATACTTGCTTGATATACAAAGATCTAACAATTTATATGCAAATCACTAGCACTTGGCTTTTCATCCCCATCCCTCCAAGGAGTAGGTTGTTCTTGAAGAATCCTGGTCTTTTGTACCCATTTGCACGTCTTCCTAGCTAGCCCACTTATAGTCGGGCAATTCTTGAAGAGGTGAACAAGGTTCTCACTAGCCATTTTGCATAATGCCAAACATCTATTAATCCAATTCCTCTGGTAGAAATCTTCACTCCCGACGGCAAGGCCCCCCTATAGCACTTTCCATAGAAAGATCTTCATTGCCAGAGACCAATATGTCTTCCGAATGTTATTATTACGACCATTCACCTTGCCTTTGGCCATTATTTTCCCTAGATCTTGTTTACGGGACATAGCCAATAAGATGAGACCAAAAAATAGCAATGATGTCTTTGGTCTTTTGTTAAATTGCAAAAATGTCTATCCTTGGGCCACCGCCAGGCCTTTCATTTGAACACAAACTCACACATTGGCATACAATAATTTTCTAGCCCATCCAAAACTCTATTGGCTAGTATCCTTTCAATCCCATTGAGGTCGAATCGTGTGGTTAGGTGGTCTATCCCTTTTTATCTCCTGTTAATGTTGTCCAAGAAATGGCCCAAATGTCAAAGTCCTTTGTTGTTAATATTTTTAGCCAATTTTTTCTCCAAAATGTGTTAAGCTAGATCCTTCCAACTTTAGAGAGCCAAGGGGACCCATGCGTAATGGATTTTTGGAAGAACCTTGCTCCTCTTCCCATTCTAGGTCCTCTGTAGCTCTTGTACACTTTCATACGATCTTGCCAGCTATTCCTCCTAGTCTTAGGCTGGAAATAACACTTTGAGCCTCTTCTTACCCCAAGGAAAGGTCAAGCACTCAAGGATCAAGATTAATTTTGGGCCCTCCACCCCATTTAGGAGAAAAATATTGTTAGGTTCCATCTCAGAGTCGATGGCCAAGCAATGGCTTGAACATAAGTGCGAGCCATTTCCCCATTCATAGCAATAAATTTGATGGCTCCACCGATCCCAAGGAGCACATGTCAAGCACTCGAGGCTCAAACTTAAGTTTGAGGGCCTCCCTCCTATTCAAGAAAAAAATATGTGGCTCCATTGATCCTAGGTGGTAGATCAACAAGTGTTAGATGTTGGAACTTAAGTTCACGCCTCCAACTCATCTTGACAAAAACATCATGTGGCTCCGGAAAAAACTTAGGGGGCCAATCAATAACATTAATGCAATCCTCAACCCCATTCAAGGCTTGCACTTATGGGTAAGAGAGGCAATAATCAAGCCTTAAGACTCAAAATTCACATGTGATTCTAATTTCATTTTGGGCCTCTTTTGATCCCAAGGGAAGATCAAGCAGTGAAGGATTAGGCTTAATTTTGGTTCCTCCACCCATTAAGTGGAGGGCCAACCAATGGCTTGAAATTAAGTTTGAGCCTTTGCACCATTCATAGCAAAAACATTGATGGCTTCATTGATGCCAAGCAACATATATCAAGCACTAGAAGCTCAAACTTAGGTTCCAGCCTCCACCCTATTAAAGAAAAAATAACTTGCCTCCACTAATCATAGGGGTAGATCAATATTAGAGGCTCGAACTTAAGTTCGAGCCTCCAACCTATTTTGGAAAAAAATCCATGTGGCTCTGGACCAAACATAGGGGGCCAGCCAAGCATGGAGACGCAAACATCAATGCAAGCCTCCATCCCATTAGAAGCTCACACTTATGGGTAAGAGATGCAGTACTCAAGCCTTAAGGTTCAAACTTCACCCGAGATTCCAATTTCATTTTTGGCCTCCTTTGATCCCAAGGGAAGGTTAAGCAGCAAAGGATCAACCTTAAAGTTGAGACCTCTATCCCATTTAGAAGAAAAACATTGTTAGGTTCCATCTTAAGTCGAGGGCCAAGCAATGGCTCGAACTTAAGTGCGAGCCTCTTCCTCAATTATAACAAAAAAATAAATGGCTCCACCTATTCCAAGGAGCATATGTTAAGCACTTGAGGCTCGAACTTAAGTTCGAGCCTTCACCCTATTCAACAAAACAATTATGTGGATCCATTAAGTTTGAACCTCCACCCTATTTGAGAAAACAATTATGTGGCTCCACTGATCCTAGGGGGTAAATCAACAAGTATTTGAGGCTCGAACTTAAGTTCGAGCCTCCAACCCATTTTGACCAAAAAATCATGTGTTCACGACCAAATTTAGAGGGTCACTCAATCACGAAGATTTAAACATTACTGCAAACCTCCACCCAATTAGAGGCTTGCACTTATGGGTAAGAGAGGCAATACTTAATCATTAAGACTCAAACCTCACTTTGAGACTCATGTGAACTGATATTGATGCGGTTGGAACACGCGAGCTTGCTATATGTAATTGTCATCTCTCATGACATCAAAACTCATCGCTAGAAATCCTCATATAAAAATCTTTTACAGCCAAGGTCAGGTTCAGACGAGCCCAATAGCAAACAGTGACCTTTACATCATCCTTCTCCCCCCTCATTCACAAGAGGAGGTAGCAGCAGATGCTGTGTATTTGTTTGTTTTGTTATGAGATAGAGCGCAATGGTGGGTCCAAGGCCTTTGCATGCATTGGCATCAATTCAACGCATATGTAGTGCATCTCATGCTAGAAAATAGGCAGTAGCGAAGGTCTTTCAGGGGGGGGGGGGGGGGGGGGATGGCACCAATTTTAAAGTGGGTCAAAAAATGAGCCATCAATGTCAAATAAAATTCTCCACAAAAGACTCACGTCCCTTTCATTTTTCCTGCCGCTGCCTTGTTTGAACGTGAGAGCAAAAAAAGACTTGGTATCCGCCTACACATTACTAGAAGGGCAAATTGATCATCTCAAGTAGCAAGAAGGACTACACCATTATCCTCTTCGATCTTCTTCTCCCCAATCTTAGAGAGATTTTAAAAAGATGTAACGACGAGAAGAGTTTTTGGGGGGTGGGAGGGGGGAATGGGGGGAATCACCTTCTAAGATTTTTAAAAATCTACCCGAATTCTGGACTCCAGCAAAGGCCGTCGGGGGCAGAAGCACGAAGGGTTGAATTCAGTGAGGGCTATCAAGAGAAGCGAGAAGAGCCAAATCCAGCAAAGACTGTCGCGAGCTCTGAGATATTCCTTGGCATGCATTGACGTGACATGTTCCACTTCAACCCGATTGTCATGGCGGCCTTGCTACGCTTAAACCAGGTCTTCTCTCTCTCTCTCTCTCTCTCTCTCTCTCTCTCTCTCTCTCTCTCTCTCTCTCTCTCTCTCTCTCTCTCTCTCTCTCTCTCTCTCTCTCTCTCTCTCTCTCTCTCTCTCTCTCTCGCCGTAATAGATTGAGTATGAGCCGAAGGGTGCCGGCCTTATCGCTGCATGTTTTCCTTCTCAGCCTGTGAGTGTTGTGTTGTGGTTGTGCAAGCATTCCTATCTAAGATGCAGCAAGAACATGTTTCCATGGTGTGCAGGTTTAAGATGGAGCAGATGACGTCCTGGAGTATTTGACGATAGACGTTTATTTTGAATTCAAATTTAACGTTGATGATTTGCGCCGTCAAGTTCAAGAGGCCTAATGAGAATTGTGAAAATCTTGATATTTTTTCATAAAGTTGTTTTCAAACTCAAGTTCGAGCCTTTGAGCAGATCCACATCCTTTGGTGTTTGACACATCTTGATTTTCTTTTTATTCACCATTGTTTCCGCAAGATGTTCTTCATTCACTACTCCTCGCATATTAGCTCGTGTTCAGTTTTATTAGCTCAAATCTTTAGAGATTTCCTCCTCCAACTTGCTTGCAACAACACGTGAAGCTAAAAACTGCCCAAATAGTCTGGGAGTCAAACTCCAGTGTGTGCTACTCACGTCAAGCTTGTTGGGGTATCACCTAGCCAACCTCTATCACTTAATCTTGCCACATATCTAGCTCTCAAGTCCCTGCCTTGGTCTTGCAGCGCTAGGGAGATAATAGTACCGTAGAATGAGGGCCAACAGGAATTTGATTCCAGTCAAGTTGGGGGTCATGGGATGAGAAGAGTGTAGAGGGGAAGGTTGGAAAAATTTTGACGGTTTGTTAGCAGCCTGGCATCAAAAGGAGTGGTGAAGCTTACTCGACTTCATGGGTTGGACAAGGTTATGGAAAATGCACCCGATTCAAAAGAGCAGAGGGGAAGGCTAGAAAATAGTTAAGGTTTCTTAGCGGATTGACATCAAAATGAGCGGTGGATCTTAGTCAGCGGCTGCACAATTAATGTTATGAAAACTGCACCCGATTTAGAAGAGCATAATGAGGAAGAGGAAGATGAAGAGGATGAGCATGATAGTGATGATTCTAAGGAATTCGAAGTAGAGAATCCCATGTCCTTGCCCAACACCTGCCATCTACAATGCCTTTCAATCTTTTACTCAAGAATCCCTAAAGATTCAGAAGAGCATAATGAGGAAGAGGAAGATGTAGAGGACGGGCATGATATCGAAGATTATGGGGACTCAAGAATCAAAGCTAGTAAGCGAGCATCCTTGCCCAACACCTGCCATCTATGTTTCCTTCTGATCTTTTACTCCCCAAGGCATCCCTGAAGATTCGCTTATATAAAGGAATTAATAGAATCATTTCCACATACTGGCTCATCTTCACAACTATTTTGTTAGTCATGAATATCCCACCTCATTTTTTACGCTCTTTTCACCTCTAAAAAGGTTGAGTGAACAACAAAATAGGTAGTAATCAAGCTTTTCACTTTTTGATTGGGGCATAGTTCTTCACATACACCACCACAATTTGAGAGCCAATCCATTGAGGGTATGAATCTACCACTTAAAAAAACTCTCCCTACGCACCTCCTCACGATGTGGCTCCCTTGCCAAGTCCTCCACTTCACGTAGTGTTATTTTCTTGGCTTAATTGTTAGCTACTCGTTGCTCCTCCATCCCACCATCTGCTTTTCTGGGCTTCATTGTTAGGCCCACTGGCACCCTTTCACTTTTCTTTATTTGTAATGGGTATCCCCTGGGATCTGCACTAATGAACTATTTTCCAGAATGTGTACGAGGTACTTGCTACAAGCTCATGAAGTTGGTCATACTATATGGGAATATTTTACGCTTTATCATAGTTATTGGGTTGGTTGTTGGGATGATTGGGACAACATAGAGATCTAAGCATTGATTGGGTTGAAATGAGAACCTATAGATCTCTCTTTCAAGTTGCTAGGAAGAGTTTAGGAATGATGAGCGGCTTATAGCTATATTCAAACTAGTATAAGTCACATGTGTTGAAGTCTATACTTGGCCTAGTTACTTCATACTGGTTCTGTATCCATGAAATGTCCAAAATCCATTTTCAATTTTAAGTTTCAAGCAAGCTATGAAATTTTTTTAGCTTAAAATCTCTCCACTCCTAGTTTCAAGACGTGATGAAATCTCTAACTTCTAAAGTAACAAAAATTGACCCAAAATTGTGCATCTTTCCCAAAATTCCTAAATAGGTCTTACTAGATCAAGCATAAGATACGCAATGTAGTCATCTTGACCATAGGAGAAAAGATTCCATTGAAATGCATGCCTTTTGTTTGCTTAAACCCTGTAGCAAACAATATTTCCTTATACTTAGGCTCAGGATCATCTGTCGTGTACTTCTTCTTGTACACCCATTTGCATTTCAATGCCTATTTACCCACAGGTAACTCTATCAATTCCCAAGTTTTATTTTCTAAGATCAATTTATACTCAGATTCCATAGCCTCTTCTTACTTCACGCTATCATCCATTTGAATGGCCTCTTTGTAGCAAGTAGTCCAATCCTGGCTCAAAACACTCAGGTGCACAAGATGTACGAGTAGATCTCCAAAGTGCTTGTTGACTACTGAATTTTACTCTCTCTGGAGCAACATGTGTGTGTGTGTGTGTGTGTGTGTGTGTGTGTGTGTGTGTGTGTGTGTGTGTGTGTGTGTACTAGTGGAAGGTGCATCACTCGCATGTCCAACATTTTGTGTAGCTGGTGGTGAGGCAACATCCTCAAACCGTACTCTACGATACTCAATGTCTTTCACTGTATTTCTATGCATCTTGGACTCGTTGAATATCACTTGTGAGAGACGATATCTCATCTCTCCATCTACACCATATCCAATGAAGATGCACTTGTGTGATTTGGGGTCTAGCTTTTGTCTAAGCTCTTTGGACACAAGTGAAAGGGCCTCACACCAAAGACACACAATCTATCATAATTAGTCTCTTTACCCATCCACATATCTTGTGGAACCGCGTACTTTAGTGGTGTACTATGTGACCGATTGATCAAATAAGCAGCCATTGTTAGAGCTTCTCCCCAAAATTCTTGAGGTAAGTTGGTCATAGACAACATAGAAGTGACCCATCCCTGAATGGTTCTATTCATTCTCTCAGCCACACCTTTTTGTGTGGGTGTGTAAGGTGTGGTAAACTCTCTTCTAATGCTTTGTTTACTGCAAAATTCCTTGAACTCAGAGGAGATGTACTCGCCTCCATTGTCACTTCACAAAGCTTTAAGCTTTCTACTCGATTGGTTCTCTACCAATGCTAAGAACTTCTAAAAGACACTAAAGACGTCGCTCTTTTGTTTCAAGAGATAAACCCACACCTTTATAGTAGAGTCATCTATGAATGTCAGGTTGTATAATGCTCCCTCTAGAGACTTGACTGGCATAGGTCCGCACAAGTCGCTATGAACAAGATCTAGAGGACTGCCTAACTACTTGTCCAAAGGCACTGATGTCAACCTAGTCTGTTTGCCATAGATACAATGCTCACATAAAGAGAAGTTAGAGTAATCTAACACATGGATATAACCAAAACTCTACAAGACTTTCATTCCTTTTTGACTCATATTTCCTAGCTAGCTATTCCACAACTCTGTAGACGGAAGCTTGGCTACACAAAAAGAATTCTCTTTCATGGCAGAGACATAAATTGAGTACAAGGATCTATACTTTTGGCCTTTGAGCATGACCATATTTTTCTTCCCGGTGATAATCTAAGAACCATGAGCAAATATGGTAGTGTAACCTAAATCATTCAGCTGTCCCAAGTGACATCAAACTCTTTGTCAATTTGGATACATGTCTGACATTATGCATCATAAAATCAGTGCCATTACTCATAGAAAATTGAATGTTGCCCACACCAAATATATCAAGCTCATAAGGGTTGCCTAGCTTCATTGTGCCATGTGTGGCAGTGTTGTATGTAGAAAACCACTCCTTGTGAGGAGTCACATGAAAGCTAGCACCTGAGTCCATAATCCAATTCTGCGCATAATACTCGTTGTTGACCGGTGGGTCAACAACACGACATAACTCAATGTTTGCACCAAAGCCTTATTCTTTGAAAGTTATGGAATGTTGCAGATTAGGTCATAAACATCATTTGTAATAAGTAGGTAGTCTAGTTGTAGAAGCCGGGGTACAATGGCACTTACAAATTGTAAATACCAAGCCATTTGACCCCTCAAACTCTATTTTTGGTTAACCTAAGCTGACCTTAGTATATAAGGTACCTAGGTCATTTTTGTAAGGATACACAACTTTTATCATAATCAAGTTTTAAGTTGCCGTCGACTGTGTGTGAGAGAGGAAGAGAGAGAGCATGAGATTCATCTTGGCGCTACTCCCTACTCATTCATCACATTGTAGATCCATCTACACCATTACGCTAGCCTTGGCAAGAGCTATGCGACAACGCCAAGCATTCCTCACGGAACGGAGCGAATGCGCTCATGCATCTACGAGCTTTGTGGCTATAAGAATATCAAATGATGTCTGTTTTCTCCCTACAAGTAGTCATTAGATTCATAGAGACATAAGCTACGCATAGGTACTCATAGATTTCAGTTTTGGGCACTTTCAAAATTGTGCTCTGTCTTCATAGCGTTTTCTACAGGTGGGTCTAGAGCTAGGATTTTGAGTGTAGAGGCTTATCAACAGGTGTATCCTAGTGAGGGGATGGTGTTCCTTACGTTTTGTACGATCGGGCATATTTGATGGGTTTCCTTCCATTGTGTGTATGTGGTTAGGTGGTGTAGTTGAGAGTAGTGAGATTCTAGGTTGTGGTTTAGTTGGCCTTCCATAGTGTTGTATGTGTAGGATGGTCTCAGCCTGACAAGCTAACGAGATTTCCTCGGTGTGCCTATCATGTCATATGTGTCCTTGATTAACATTATGCTAATCTAGGTTGTGTTGCATGCACTTTATAGGTGGTGTGATTCGCTCCCGCAACATTGGCGCCATTGCCGAGGATACAACGACTTAGGTAGGTATTCCTAATAACACTCGTGTGATGGTTGCTTTAGTTTTGGCTAAAGAAAACCATTTTCTTAAGTGGATCCGGAAGACGTTGTGAGCGGGATGAAAACACACACAGCGCCTCTATAATGACCCGACACACACTCTTGGGAAGATACACACACACACTATGGGGCACCACTCGGCTTACACAACACACCTGGCCGAGACAGGGAACACACCTCTGGAGTGAGAGGAGAGAGACTATCCACTTGCCCACTCCACACAGAGACACACACACACACACAAAAAAAAAACTCAACTCAAAAGAGGAGAACTTCTGATAATTAGATACAAATGAGCTTGGGCCAACACCAACGGGCATATAGCTCACACAAAATGGGTAAAATATACCAAATACAATCACAAATTGGAGCAGAAGATTCGCTCACTGGAGAAGATTACACAGAAAAATAGCAGAAAAATAGTGAGGAATTTGGCAAAATGGACAGCGCCATCGCGTCCAGAACGGCCCAAAACCCCAGTGTACAATGTCAAAGTGCTCAAATCCGACCTCGGATGAGCAGTTTAGGGCCAAAACAGGCTCCAAAAACACCAAAAACACACCTGCAGCTGTTCCTCCTCTCTTCTCCACGTTTTTTCTGGTCTTCTCTCTATTTTTTCAGTTCCCACACTTAGCTTTATTACTTGGGCACCCGTGGCCTTTTAGATGACCTCAAACGGATCCCGAACAGGCCAAAAACTGACCTCGCAGTGCATAGTTGTCACCTTTTTTGCATCATCCGCACACCTGGCACTCAGTTTTTCCCAATAATGCATCCCGCAACCACGTGAATTGGCCCCAAAAAGTGGTCCTCATGATGACCTTTCTGCATAAGTATCACAAGAAAACACCCATGTCGTGTCCATACTTCTCCGCGTGCAAGTATTGACCTCGTTCGACCTCCTGACGCCACTAGATGCCATCTGACGCACCTGCTTACCTCATGTCGTCGGCCCGCGGATAGCTTCCTCGAGAAGTTTTATGCGCTACCAACTCCTCCTTATTGTAGAAAAAACACAATGGTACTGGTAATAGTGAAAATCGATGCACTATGTACACCCTGTCCTACCTGTACACATGTGGGCCCCACGTAACCACCTGGCTCTGAAAAATGGGCAATTCTTTATTCGATGCACCATGCATGGATATGTACATATGTGCAATTCCTTGCTCCAAAAAACTCCTGACATAATTTGCCCACCCCCTAGCCAGCTAGAGCATTCATGCTCAGCAGAAGCAACACTAGTAGATGCTCATCCCCCCTGGATCAAAAGGCCAAAGGCATATCGCCCGATTCACAAGAAGCATCATAACACCACACATATATTTGTCACCAATCAACCAAAATACACCAAAGGAATATCCAACTAACACATCCATCCTATCTGGAGTTCCAAAAGCATATTTATTGCATGCCACATTCAACCCAACCGATAGAGACAACTCAAGTGACTCATTACCTGGCATCTTGGCTTCACCAGCCATAGCAGCAACCTGCAAATCATGCACCCAAGCTAAAAGCATTGTGTGAAGGTAAAGTTGTTGATATCCAAAGCACAAAAGTATCCCCATAGCACACATATCCCTAGCATAGGCATCCACATAGCTGAGATTGGACTCATATATGCCAAACCCCTTCTCATCATCATAAGCATACTCATCATCACACATAACTTTATCCACATCATAATCATGGCTAGCACCACTATCCATAGCTTCTAGCATGGGTTCATCGGTCTCCAAGAATACAAATCCCTGCTCTAAACCACAATCATGCTCATAAATCGGTTCAATCACTGCACATACATCAAAATATGGCTTCAAAACAGGCTCCACATCCAACAAATCCACAAAATGGCTCTCAACCTTGCCCTCTTCCCTAATTTCCAAGGAACTAGTATCCAAAGATACGTGCTCATCATCAATAACCTCGACCTCACACTCACACCCAGAATCACAAGGTACACAAGTAGCCAATGCATCCTCTTCAAGACTTTTCAATCCTGTATCCAAAGCATTACTCACCTCTTTAGGCTCTTCCATAAACCTGTCAACCTGCAAGACCTCTTTACGCTTCACAATAGACCTTGGGAAGAAACGAGAAACATCATAGGATAGGCTACTTTTCACCTACGTAGGCTTAACTTCATCTTCCATGTCAAATCTATCTTGCACATGCATACCTGTACTGATACCATGTTCCTCAAGACGCTTAAACTTCTATTCCTTGTGCTTTGCAATGCATACTGCATCTTCAAAATACTCGGGCCTCTTCAACTCAACCTCGAACCGCAACCAAGGTGACAAACCATCAACAAAAGAACTTTTCTTCAATGAACAAGGGGGGGTCTCATCCTTAAGAGCAACACACCAACGAGTCCATAAATCTGTAAAACCTTGTACATAGGCATCAACACCTTGACAAGAACCTTGCTTAAGAGCATTGAGCTCATTCCATACTACATTTGCATCTTCAAGAACCTGGAAACACTCTAAAAAAGCTTCTATAAACTTGTCAAGACTCAAACCATAAGAAGAAGCCACTGCTTCTTTAGCTTCCAAATCCATGAACCAAACACGGGCCTCATATTTCAAAAGCAATCCAAATAGCCTCAAAATCTTCTCCTCATCACACATATTGTTGCTTATGCATGCCACCTCGACTTGCTCCAGAAAGTCTTCCGCATCTTCACCACTTCTTCCATGAAATTCCGGATAAGAGAAAGCCATGGCTACCCAAGTTACTATGCTTTGAGAACCCCTTCGAACACACGTGCAAGAACCCAAAACTTTTGACTGACTCAATTCCCAAAAACTTCAATGGAGCTTGTCTTTAGATAAGGACAAACACATGCACATCAAATGAGTTTTCATAGTTGATCATTGGAATTACAACACGCAAAGGACATTCTAGGATCTCTCTTATTCTTCTTGGCCCGAACATAAAGACTATGCGCTGCTGGAAAAAAATCTTCCTGGACACGTGAACATTTATCTGGATTCTTTGGGTTAAATGAAAAGGCGTGAATTGAGGTCCATTTTGATCATCCATTAAAGCCAACCATGAAGCTCCCAAGAAAGCACACCTGTCTTATCCTTTGATTTGTCAAAATTTCAGCATCATAACATCATAAATGGCTCAAAAGACTAAAAAACCAGCCATCATAACTTGAAAAAATTTTGACAAAGTTTCCCCAGAAGTAGAGCAGTGAGAACCCAAAATATAGACTGTATATGTATACATAAACTGCCAACAATAGAACCCGAGCATCAAATAGGAATCACCAGTACATAGCCTATGGCGAGGTCACGAAAAGGGTGCTCCAGCTACCTGTATCACCGAAAGGATCTCCACATTTGAGAATCCCCCAGCTCAATAAAACCTCACGCTATCGACCCTCACACAAAGGCTAATGCAAATCGCGTATAGTCAAGTCTCAGAAATGACTATCTTCCAGACCAAGTCTCAGAAATGGCTGGGACTGCCAAATAAAACCAAATATGGCTCCACAAAGGCGTACAATGGCAGTTTCCACAAGTAACATATAATACCAACAAACAATGCGCTCAAACAGGCGCCAAATGATGCATACCCAGAACAGCTGCAAGTCACACCACTGCTAGTATATCACTGTACTCCAGCTACCTATACCTGTGTGAATCACCTCTACCTGTACCTGTCCCTGTAACCTGTAACCTGTAACCTGTAACCTGTAATCTGCAACCTGTAACCTGTAATCCCGAATCTCGAAGCTTGAAGCTCTAAGTAGAAGGTACTCGAAGAAGATCCTCAGTGGGGACGCCAAAAGAATGTGAGCGGGATGAAAACATACACAGCACCTCTATAACAACCCGACACACACTCTTGGGAAGATACACACACACACTATGGGGCACCACTCGGCTTACACGACACACCTGGCCGAGACAGGGAACACACCTCTGGAGTGAGAGGAGAGAGACTATCCACTTGCCCACTCCACACAGAGACACACACACAAAAAAAAAACTCAACTCAAAAGAGGAGAACTTCTGATAATTAGATACAAATGAGCTTGGGCCAACACCAAGGGGCATATAGCTCACACAAAATGGGTAAAATATACCAAATACAATCACAAATTGGAGCAGAAGCTTCGCTCACCGGAGAAGATTACACAGAAAAACAGCAGAAAAATAGTGAGGAATTTGGCAAAATGGACAGCGCCATCGCGTCCGGAACGGCCCAAAACCCCAGTCTACAATGTCAAAGTGCTCAAATCCGACCTCGGATGAGCAGTTTAGGGCCAAAACAGGCTCCAAAAACACCAAAAACACACCTGCAGTTGTTCCTCCTCTCTTCTCCACGTTTTTTCTGGTCTTCTCTCTGTTTTTTCAGTTCCCACACTTAGCTTTATTACTTGGGCACCCGTGGCCTTTTAGATGACCTCAAACGGATCCCGAACAGGCCAAAAACTGACCTCGCAGTGCATAGTTGTCACCTTTTTTGCATCATCCGCACACCTGGCACTCAGTTTTTCCCAATAATGCATCCCGCAACCACGTGAAGTGGCCCCAAAAAGTGGTCCTCATGATGACCTTTCTACATAAGTATCACAAGAAAACACCCATGTCGTGTCCATACTTCTCCGCGTGCAAGTATTGACCCCGTTCGACCTCCTGACGCCACTCGATGCCATCTGACGCACCTACTTACCTCATGTCTTCGGCCCGCGGATAGCTTCCTCGAGAAGTTTTACGCGCTACCAACGCCTCCTTATTGTAGAAAAAACACAATGGTACTGGTAATAGTGAAAATCGATGCACTATGTACACCCTGTCCTACCTGTACACATGTGGGCCCCACGTAACCACCTGGCTCTGAAAAATGGGCAAGTCTTTATTCGATGCACCATGCATGGATATGTACATATGTGCAATTCCTTGCTCCAAAAAACTCCTGACAACGTTATTCTGAGATCAAGTGGATAGACAGGAAGCATGTGTCTGGCCGAGGGTCTGCGACTAGGTAGATTTAGTTAGGATTTGTAGATTAGGGTAGTTGTTTGGTGGTCGAGTGGTTTGTGAGGTTATAAAAGCAGTTTCTAGTCCGTGTGTGGCATTGAAGCGTTTTTCTACTCAGATACAAAACCCCATATGATTTGTAGGAGTAGCTTTAGGTATGTGATCTGATTTTGATCTAGAGCTATTCATCATTGATTTATTTGCTAAAGTGCTTGGTTGCATTCAAAATCATTGAAAAGTCTGCTTTTGAGATAAAAATACAATAAAAAGAGTTCTGTTGACTTTTTTACATGACTAATTGATGCAGAGCATATAAAAAGGCAAGTGCAAGGGTTCTGCATACAAAAACCAAAATTCTATAAACTTAGACTTTATACGTGTATAAAGTCTCAAGGGGCATTTGGAGTCCAAATTTCAAAATTTTGATTGCACCAGTGTATTCAGAAGGGGGGGTTTACCCTAAGTATACATTGAAACTTAAGTTTTGACCAACTCTTGACACCCGAAAGACAAAAGACAGAGTGTCGAAAACGAGAAAAAGAGAAACTTGAGATTTTGAGCTCAGTTTCGCATGAAAATTGGTAGAAGTGCTTGAAAACCAGTGCTAGATACTTGGGGATGCATGTGAATGAGTTGTAGCCAAAAATCTATAAGTAGACATCATACGTGTATGATGTCTCAAGGGTGATTCTGGCAGCCAAAGTGAAGTTTTGACATTATACCCATCTTCTGCATGTTGTGTTGAGCATACACCAAATCTCACATCATTTGGACATATAGATTGAAAACTAGGAGGATTTTACTCTTTCAGGGGATTTCCTTATGAAAACTGGTGATTTTGTCCAATATTGACATCCAAAATTTGTTGTGAGGACATATTCTTGTTCTACACACTAAGGGGCACCTCTAGTAGAAACAGAACTAAAATATGATTAAAAGACTTCATACGCATATGAAGTCTCAAGGCCAAATTAGAGGTCAAAAGTTACATCTGAGTGTACCCTTGTGATCTACAGCATTAAGGGAGCATATAGACCAAATTTCATCAAATTTGAAGCAATTTTGAGCTTTCAAAGACCATAAGAAGCATCTACGTAATTGAATGCTTGTATTGGCCAAAACCTGCTCAAAAAGTGTCAAAATTCAATTTTGAAAGTTGCTGTGAGTTGCCAGTGTAGTGTGGAACCTCTGGAGTGAAATTCACTTCATTCTTACCAGTTAGACTTCATATGCGTATGAAGTCTAAAGGGAACTTTTAGAGACCAAAATTGAAATCTGAGCTTACCAGGGTGTTAAGCACCACAAGACAATCTTACTGACCAAATTTGGGCCAATTTTGAGCAAAAGACTTCATACATGTATGATGTCTCTAGGCCAGATCTGAAAGTCAAATTGCACTTTTGACCACATAGGGGGTTGGGAAATGAGATGTTAAGCTTGCTTGCAAAATTTCATGTCATTTGGACACATACTTTTGCATGTACAGAGACTTTGCAAATACAAGACTAAAAAGGTGAAAAAGAGGTGATTTTGAGCAATTTTGACATCCAAAATTTGTTGTAATCACATATTCTTGTTGTATGCATCAAGGAGTACCTTGGGTAGAAATCTTAGTAAATTCTGAGCCAAAAGACTTTATACGCGTATAAAGCCTTGTAGGCCAGATCTGGGTCAAATCAGACATTTGAGTATACCTCAATGTTCTAGAGCATAAAGAAAGTCCCTAGCCAAAATTTCATAAAATTTGGAGCTCATTTGGGCTTGCAAAGAGCAAAAGACAGAAAACTGCAAATTCATGCTTGTCTTGGTCTTAACTTGCCCAAAAAAGATCCAAATTGAATTTTGAAACTTGCTGAGAGTTGCTTGAGTGATAAGGAATCGATGGAACAAAAGTCGCCTCATTCTACCACAAAAGACTTTATACGCGTATAAAGTCTCAAGTGTCAAAATAAAGGTCAAATTCAAAAATTGAAACTTGCAATGGGTAGAGGACATCAAGGATAGCTCACATACCAAATTTTGTCAAATTTTGAGCAAAAAGACTTTATAGCGTATGATATCTCTACCTCTATTTTGGAGGTGAAAACGCACATTGAGCTTCTAGAAGTATTAAGCACTATAAAGTAAGCCTAGTGACCTAGTTTTAGCAAATTTGGGTCACATTTGGTCAAGATACAAGCAGAAATACTTGATCCTGAAATAGTTTAGAGTGTTGTTTCAAGTGCAGTTCACCAAAACTGCACTAATTTTTTATAGACAACTCCAAATTGAATCAGGTATAGCTAGGAGAAAAGCTTGTGGGCAATAGGACCCTGACTCTTTTCCAAGTTTCCTAATTTTAAACTTTTAGGGTACCCAGAACTAGTTTCCAGAGACCAAAAGAGTCACAAATTCCTGACTTTTGAGAGACGTGACAAAGGGCCAAAGGTGCTTATCTTGAGAGTATTAAGTGGGCTTAACATTAAGAAATCTAAGATCATTAGGATGGAAACCCAATCTACCAATCCTTTTGTAGATATGACCAGAGGTATGGCAAGCCAAGCTAGAAGTGCTGAAATGCCAATCTATCCACATTTTGATACAAACCCACACAATGCACTAGAAAGAGGTGGACATTTGGTCAATGAAGGACCACAGAGACCTCTACCAAACATGAGAATTCCAAAAAGGGAGCCACCTGGATTCCCTTCTAGAGCGATAACAAGAGATGAAATGATCACAGAGATGACAGGCATGCCTCCTCAAGTGAATCTGCCTAATGGACCATGGTTGTACCCAGATGCGATCATAGAACATGACTTTTATAGAGGTGGATATTTGGTCAATGAAGGACCATATGTACCATTGCCACCCCCTATAACTTTCCCCTATCCAAATCAAAGCAGAACCTTGGGAAGATATGATACTGAGAGTGACACATCTTCTCAGAGGAGTGATTCACCAAGAATCCAACCCACATTAAAGCTAGAGGTATCTAGTGAGAAAATGACGCTTATAGAAGGGTTAGCTCAGAGACGTGCTCCTCTAGTTAAATCTGACCATCAAGAACCTCTATGGTGCGAAATTGAGAGAAAATGGACAAACCATACGAGAGAAGAGTGTTACTATGGTGGCATGGAAAATGCTAGGGAGAGGTATGTACAACCTATTCCACTAGCACCTACTCCACCTAGATATTCTATGGGGAATGCGCCAGGACCAGGAGGAGTTGCAAGACCACAGCTTGTGTTCGGACAACAACCTCCATTGTCTGGTGCCAAATTGCCTATAGACATGAGATATACGCAGATGATTGAAGCATCTAATAAAGAAGCACTAGTACCAGCTACAATGTGTTATAATAACCAAAGTAGGTACTTTCCTTCAAAGCAACAAAAGATGAGAGAAACACATGGAGTGGTGAGGCCAGTATAACCTCCACCTCTTGCGTTTTGACCTGAAGAAAGAAGATACGAGATGGACGAAAGGACATTACGGCTCATTGCTAATAGAGGCTTAGCAAGGTCAAAGCATGTTTACAGCCAAGAGGAGTTGCAAGAAGAATCTCCTCAACTAGAGATAGATTGTCACAAAAGCTGTGACAACCACTTGGTCAAACAATGTCCTCAGATGGAGATTACTCAAGCGAATGCCTATTGTCTTAACTGTGGTATTACTCACTTGATCCCCAAATGTCCCAAAAAGCCAAACCAAGTCAAAAAGATCACAACAAATGTCTCAAGAATTGTTCAGCTACCCAGTAGCTCAAAAAATAAAAATGTCGTACCAGTTCAAGTAGTTACGAGAGCACAAGCTCAAAAGGAAGATGTTTAGAAACCAGAGATAGAGAAAACAAAAACTGACGCGAGTTTAGAGATGGGTGAACCAAAGACCGACATCACCTCAAGAACCTTAGTCATCTCAAGCACGACAAGCACCTCAAGCACATGCCTAGCTTGCTTAAGGTCTCAGTACCTAAATGTCCTAGGTATAAGGACTTTTAGCTCTAACTTTTGGAGGTCTTTAATGAAGCTAACCCTAAGGTATTTTAAGATCCATTATGTGATCATTGCTCTTTGGTAGACCATCTCCTTTTTGGACCCTTCATGAGATGTCGTCTTCTCTCTCTTTGGTCCCGTGCTGAGATAGGTCTAAAAGCACATATCTATATTCTAACTGTCATTCCCATTTATTTTTCCACATTAAATGATTAGTTCAATATGAGAAAAATATTTGGGATAGTTAGATATTAGATTTAATGAGAGTGCGTGTTGGAGATCTAGATCTACCACTGACGGAGGAACCTGAGTAGATGGGTCGGCACCTCGTATAGGTGTAAGAGGGCCATGCCTACTAATAACAAAAAGAAATATACACTCATTCTCCCAAAAAATTAGCTACAAATACACTTAAATCCATTGCTTGGACTTTCTACCTCAAGACTCAGGTCCACTGGAGGCGATGTCCACCCTGGATGGGAGCCCATCTGGACTGAACCAACCAAAGGGAGAATGATTGGGTTGCTTCCTAGTAGGTGGTCTCTCGTCCGACATCTACATTCAAGGTTTAGTAAGTATTAGGACTTAGCTCTTATCTACATACCTCTATATGTCTACACCCAATCCTCTCTCTCTACATAGATACACTCACACACATATATACTATTAGAACTAAGTAGGGGCCAATAGTGCCAATAGTCTAATGGAACCTCTTTAGATATCATCACAATCTCAACTGTGGTAAAACCAAGGGTACGCTGCACTAATCCATACATGAGTGGAGCATAGACCGCACCACCACGATTCAAAAGGGACTATACCCAAGAGAAAGTGTTCAACCATCAAGTGTTATGCTCCCTTGCTTAGTGCCTACTACATGCACATATACAAATATATACATATGCACATGCATACATATGTATACATAGATATGGGCATATACACACACGGATATTAATACATACACACACATATATTCTCTCTCTCTTTATCTTTATTCTCCCTCATTCTCTCTCTCTCTCTCTCTCTCTCTCTCTCTCTCTCTCTCTATATATATATATATATATACATATATATATATATATATATATATATATATATATATATATATATATATATATATATATCCCTCTCCCTCTTGTTCTCTTTATATCTCTATCTCCCTCTATCTATCTCTCTTTCCATCTCTTTCTCTTGCTCTCTACTCTCTCTCTCTTTCCATCTCTTTCTTTCTACCTCTCTCTTTCTCTCTCTCTCTCTCTCTCTCTCTCTCTCTCTCTCTCTTATCTCACTCACTCGCTTTCTCTATTCTCCCCCCCTCCTCCCTCCCTCCCTCCCTCTCTCTCTCTCTCTCTCTCTCTCTCTCTCTCTCTCTCTCTCCTTCTCTCCTTTTTATTTTTATCGCTCTCTACTTTCTACTTTATTTCTCCACTTTTTATTTTCTAGACCTACTTCTTATTGATCTCTACTTTTTATACCCTAACTTACTTTTTATTTCTCTCTCTGCTTTTCTCCTATTTATACCATTTTCTATCTCTTTTTTTAATTCCTCTCTCTCTCTGTCTCTCATTTCCCCCTTTCTCTCCCTTAATTTTCTCTCTATTTACTTGCATTTTTTTGAATGTAGCTCACACCTTGTGGGACCACATTATTGGCAAAAAAGACTCTTTGGGGGCTAGAGAGGATTTGAGGGCCTTGAAATGTCTCCCCGCCTCCGCCACTCCACGCCGAGCTCCCAATGGGCAGATTGTACTTCCTAAAGCACCATGGATGCTAACCAAAGATGAGCTAGATCAAGTGAAGGGCTCCATTGCATCTATTCGTACACCAATAGGATACAAGAGGTCACTAAAGGGAACATTCACAAAAGCAAAGAAAGGTGGAAGCATTCAATTGTATGGGTTGAAGTACCATGATTGGCACACGATGTTACATGTAGTTCTTTCTCTCTTTTTTTATTATCTCCCTCATTTTGTTTAGATATTGGTTTGTGTGCATGACTTTCTCTCACTTTCTCGTTTACTATTTTGATATTGTAGTTCATTTTGCTGGTGAGTATGTGCATATGCCCGGACAAGAAAATGAAGGAAGCTATTTTCAAACTCAAAGAGTTAGTAAGGTATACCACATTTCCACTCAACTAAACTTTTCTATGTACACAATATCCTCAACAAGCACTTAATGTACTCTTGTGTGCTATCTTCTAGATTTGTAAGCTCCAAAGAAATTGAAATAGATGCCATCCTTGTTGCTCAAACACTTTCCGTGGAAACAATATGTGCTAGTGAGGATGTATTTCCTTGATCCGTTCTTCTTAGCCAAATCCACCTCTTCGTTCACATGGTTGAGGAGATAGTTATATGTGGAGTAGTGCCTGCACCATGGATGTTCTTTTTAGAGAGGTTTTTAAAGACCCTCAAAGATTTTGTGTGGCTACGGTCCCAGCTAGAGGCATGCATGGCCGAAGGATGGATCGTGCAAGAGGAATTTGTTTACATTTCAAATGTAATGGAGTTGGCACACAAGGACCGTGATTTGTCTCTGTAGTGCCTCTAATATATCCATGACAACCTTTGACCCCAATTACATGAAGGAAATACATGTACAGATGCTTATCCTCTCTCCATCACAACATTAAACATCCATCTTGTACATTTACAATGAAGGCAATTTATATATATATAGGAACTTATCACGAAGAACACAGGAAATAGAGCATTGTACACAGGTTAATGCATAACAGCCACTTTTCTTAGCTAGTTTTATCCATTCATAATACAACCCCTCTCGGGGCACCAAAAGATACATACTCTGCCAAAAAGACACACCCCTCAAAATATGTCCTTTCCTAACTTATGACTAGCTATCACCTCACAACTTATTGAGTAACTCTTGATTAACAAATGACTAATTGCTAACTAACTACTTTCTGATTCCATAATGATAATATAATATAGGCCCTTTTCCACTTGCACGCCTGGTGGACCCAAAAAGGAACTTTTTGGAGACTCGGATCCACTTTTTGGAGACCCGGATCCACTTATCCCTTGATCAGTCCTCTTTGTTGTCATTAGGGATAATCCCAACTGTATCAAACTCTTTTTGCAAATCTTTTGGACCATCCTTCATAATCACATCATGTGTCAGGTTGTCCAATGACTGCTCAGCTTCATTACTTTTCATTTTCCCACCTTGATCTGCAACTGTGGAAAGCAATTGAAGGTTTGATCCTTGATTGTAGCTCATCAAGAACATCCCCAGCCTTGTACTCTACCTTTTCGGTACCAAATAACTTCCCTTCACCAAAATCACCTTCAGCCACAGATTTAGCAATATCTTCAACCAGCAAAGCAAGATTTGAACCTTCTGGAGTCTTGTCCAAATCTTCATCTTCATTAGGGAAATTGAAAAGATCCATAGAGCTGATTCAAGAGAACCAAAAGACTCTTGATTCTTTTTGGACTGCTTCTCAAGAAGAAATCCATACTTCTGCTTCAATTTCTCATGCTTCGCTACAAGGAGTGCATCTACCTTCACATTAATCTTGTGTTCACAAAAGGCTAGATCAACTCCTTTCATATCAGTATAGTGCTAAGGAAAGACATCCTTGTGTTCCTTGAGTAATCCTTGACGCTACTTTTAAAGGCTTCATCCAAATTGACACTAACTTTAACCATCTGAGGTTCCTTATCTGATCCCAGGTTCATATCTACCAAATCATCCTACTTTACTCTTGAATATTTGGTCAGGTACTCTTCAAAATCCTACTCTGCCTTGATTTCTGCCCATTTTTGTTTTTCCTCCACACCAAGTTCCTTCGGTAACAACTTCTTCTTTCCCAACTTTTTCTTAAAGTTCACCTACTTCGGAGTATCTAACACATACCTATCTACAATAGGTTGTACATCTTCGTCAAATATTAAGATTACATAAGAATTTACTCGCAAAACTTTTTTCTCTTCATCCTCCTCAAGCTCTCAAGCCATATTTATACTCTCTACATGCAGACGTCTACAATTGGATGAAAGAACCTCACTCGGTACCATCCTTGTTCTGAACTTTTTCTTTCCCTACCTCAATACCATAGTGTCAACTCCCAATGTTGTTTAACACTTGTCCTATTAGTGCAAAAGAAATACAGCACACATGGTATGTGTGTTGACTATAGAGCACTAAATCAGATTACTATCAAGAATAGATTTCTTGTACCATAGGTAGAAGACCTATTTGATAAGCTACAAGGCTCTATCTACTTTAGTAGGATTGACCTTAAAAGTGGCTATCATCAAATAAGGATAATGAATGAAGATATTGTAAAGATCGCTTTCTGCACAACATTTGGTCTTTATGAATATCTTGTCATGCCTTTTGGTATGACAGATGCTCTGGCCACATTCAACCACCTAATGGAAAAAAAAAATAAACCACAGTGCAAGTTTACTGGAGTGTTCTTTGATGATATCATCATCTACTCCAATTCTCTCAAGGAACATAAGAAACATTTTGAGGGAGGATAAACTTTTCATTAATCAAAAGAAGAGTGAATTTTTCCTTCAAGAGATTCAATACTTAGGTCACATTATCTCTCAAGGTGGTGTCTGTATGGATCCAACAAAGTTAGAGGTAATCAAAAGATGGCCTAAGCCAAGGAATCTACATGAGCTATGAAGATTTATTGGTATGTGTGCATACTATAGATGCTTCATAGAAAAATTCTAGCAAATAACAGGACCATTGCATGACATAACAAAGAAGAACATTAAGTATACATGGACTGCAAAAGGGCAAAATGATTTTGACAAGCTCAAAGAAAAGCTTACCTCTCAACTTGTCCTTACACTATCGGATCTCTCAAAACCATTTGAGATCCACTGTGATGCTTGTGGAGATTGCCTTGCAGTAGTTTTGCTTCAAGAAGGACATGCCATAGCATACAAAAGTCAAAGACTCAATTTTGGTAAGCGAGTGTTGGGCATATACAAAAAGGAGCTACTAGTTATTCTACATGTCCTTGACACATGGAAGCATTATCTTTAAGGACTCCATTCATCCTACGAATGGATCACCAAAGTCTTAAGTACTTCATGACGCAAACCAAGCTTTTTGACAAACAAATGAGGTGGGCAAATTTTCTTTCGCAATATAATTTTCATATTGCTCATATTGCTGGCAAGCACAATCAAGTGACCAATGCACTATCACGACGACCAAAAGTAAAAGTAGTGTTTATAGCAACTCACAAGGATATAGCTTATATGATAGATGAGTATGCTATTGACCTTGATTTCAAGGATATAATTTGTCATCCCTTGCCTTAGGGAAGAAAGAAGAACCGTTCACCTTGCATGATGGTTATCTTATCCATGGCAATAGTCTATGTGTTACTAACTCCCTTCATGAGAAAGTAATGTATGAATCCTATGATCCTCCCTATGCAAGGCATAGAGAAATTCAATCTACTCTTTGAGGAGTAGAGAAGTATTTCTATTGGCCTACCATGAAATTAGACATACAAGAGTATGTTTCAAATTGTGTGGTATGACAAAAGACCAAGTATGATAGAGGGAAGCAACCTGGATTACTCCAACCATTGCCAATTCCCAATTTTCCATGGGAGAGTATATCCATAGATTTTATCTTTGGATTACCCAAGTCTATCCATGGGAAAATGGAAATATAGACAATAGTCTTGACAAGTTTAGCAAACAAGCACATTCAATACCTATCAAAAAATCTATTAAGGCACATCAAATGACAACCCTCTTCATATCACAGATTTTCAAACACCATGGCTTGCCAATATCGATAGTGTCAGATAGAGATCCTTGAATGACCAGTAATTTTTGGAAGGGTCTCTTTGAGAATCTGGGTACAAGGCTAAATTTCTCTTTGGCCTATCACCCACAAACGAATGGCCAAAGTGAGATAGCTAACCTTACGATTATAGATCTACTCAAGACCTATTTCAGGGAAGTAGATCAACGTTCACAATGGGAGAAGTAAGTACCTCGTATAGAGTATGCATTCAATAACACTGTCCATACTACTACAGGGAAGGCACCCTTTGAAACCATTGAGGGAAGACCTAAAAGTCCCTTGCTACTTAAGGTACATGGGAAGATCTTTTCTCTATTGGATGAGTATAGCCGAGACCTATAAGAATCTTTTCAAAAAATTAAGGAGGCTATATCCATCTCACAACAAAGGCAAATATCTACTGCTAACAAGCACAGAAGGGCCTTAACTTTCAAGGAAAATTATTGGGTTCTACTCAAGTTTCCCAAGGCCTGATTGAGGCAAACGACGGGTAAAAATCCTACGGGCCACCAAAAGTACTATGCTAAGCTAGCAAAAAGATACTATGGTCCTTTTCAAATATTTAAACCAATCAATGAGATGTCATATCTACTAAATTTTTCCAATAATTGTCTCATACACAATGTGTTTCATGTGAGCCTACTGAAGCCTTACAAAGGAGAGCCACAAGCACAACCAATAATTGAGGACCCACCCGAGATCAAAGATCAGGAAGAGGTTCTTTAGGCCAAATCCATTCTTCAACATGAAGGCAAGGTACTCAGACATGGTAAGATTATCCAACGGTATCTTATTAAGTTCATAAAATTATCTTTTTGAAGATGCTAAATGGATGCAAGGAACACAGCTTAAGGATAGTATGAATCTTGTCAATGCTACATTAGAGTAAGCAAATGTCAATGCTTTTTCAATGAACAATGATTTTGTCTCATAAGACTACTTCTCTTTTTATTGTGTACAAATTTGAGTAGTATGCATGCTTAGAATCATGTTTATGATGAAGACGTCTCCCAAACACCAAGCAAGATTTGCCACTCTACTTTGGAAAGTATGATATGGACTAAAGAGGAGACATGCTTGTGGCAGCTAAGTCTCCCAAGTACCAAATGAACTATTCATCCATTCTAGAATGATGCCATAGGGTAAAAAGGGATCATCTACCCGCTAAGAAACATAGACTAATGACTAAGACTTTATCTTCTCCACCTCATAGTCGAGGACAACTATGGTTTCAAGAGACAGGTAATGTCATAAAATCTATTATCTAACTATCCCAAATGATTTTTTCATATTGAACTGATCATTTAATATGGAAAAATAAATAGGAACAAGAGTGAAATTATATAGATATGTGCTTTTAGACCTATCTCAGCACGGGACCAAAGGGAGAGAACAGTACATCTCATGAAGGGTCCAAAAGGGAGATGGTCTATCAAAGAGCAATGAGTAGGTAATGGAGCTTTAAAAGACCTTAGGGTTAGCTTCATTAAAGAACTCCAAGGTTAGTCTTAAAAGTCCTTAGACTTAGGAACTTTAGGTACTTTAGACCTTAGCAAGCTACGCATGTGCTTGAGGTGATTGTAACACCAAGTTAGAGAGTTTGAGACTTTAGAGCCAATTTTGGGATCACTATTGTCTTAAATATTTGGCCTATGGACAAATCTCAAACTTTCTTTTAAGGACAAATCTTTCCACAAGGTAGTAGCTCTTCTGAGCCATGCTCTCAAAATTTTGTCTAAGTTTTGGCCATGAGGTCAAATATTAAGCTCAATTTGAAAGTGGGAAAAGGAAATTTCCTAAATTCAATTATATGGTTCTTTGTCGTGCTTGAGCTCATTAAGATGCTTGAGGTGCTTCTCCTGCTTCATGACTAAGGTGCTTGAGGTGCTTGTCATGCTTCATGACTAAGGTGCTTGATGACTAAGATGCTTGAGGTGCTTGATGACTAGGGAGCTTGACGTGCTTGAAGTTAGCATGTTGCCTACAAAGAAGGGGGCGAGCCCCAAGAGTAGGGGATGAGAGAGAACACACTACTACTCACCCAAGGGGCACCCTTCCCACAAGAGGCATGTAGGACACATGTCGAGCCCCTAGCAAGGTTTCCCTCATAGTGTGTGTCATTAAATATAATATCTAGCTTTACCAAATGATTTTCTCACATTAAACTGATCATTTATTATGGGAAGATAAAATGGGAACAAGAGTTAGGATATAGATATGTGCTTCTAGACCTATCTCAATAGGGGACCAAAAGGAGAAACGGTTGCATCTCAATAGGGGTCCAAAAGGAGACGGTCTACCAAAGAGCAATGTGCAATAAGTGCTTCTAGATTTACCTCAGCAAGGGACCAAGAAGAGAGATGGTTACATCTCAATAGGGGTCCAAAAGGAGGTAGTCTATCAAAGAGCAATGTGCATCTAATGGAGCTTAAAATACCTTAGGGTTAGTTTCATTAAAGACCTCCAAAAGTTAGTGTTAAAAAGTCCTTTGACCTTAGGCAAGCTAGAGCTGACCTTGAGGTGGGAACCCTACCCAACCATGAGGTGCTTGTCGGCTTGCTAACTAAAGAGACCCGCCAGCAAGGGTATAGAGAAAGGGAGAAAACCAGGGGTCGAGAGAGAGAAATAGGGATATGGATAGAGAGAGAAATGAAGGGATAGATATGGTGAGATAAGGGGAGAGAGAGAGAGAGAGAGAGAGAGTCCTTTCCTTGACCTACTTTTATGAAATTTCTCAAGAGCAAGGGGTTTTAGGGTAAGAGGGGCCATGCCACCGCCGAAGGCGGCGCTGTTTTACTAGTAGATGTTAATGATTCAGGGAACACCATATCTCTGGTAAATACGCTTGGTTTTGATAAGTCAATGAAAAGCTCTGATTTTTAGTATATGATTTTTGCTAGAGAATCTGTAAATGATTCTAATGTTTTCACAAGTAGCAATAAAGGAAATCAAGGGGAACTAGAGTTGTCTAATTTCCAAAATGGATTCCAAGATGTTTTTATTGATGACATCCCTAGTGAGCTACCTCCAAAACGAGGGGATGTCGACCATGCAATAGAGCTTCTACTAGGAAGCTCACCACCTAATAAACCTCCTTATTCAGTTTCACAAGCTCAACAAGAGTAGATCATGAACCAAGTGCATGAATTGGTGGAAAAAGGGATGGTGAGGCCTAGCTCCTGTCCATTCTGTTCACCAGTACTTTTAGTGCAAAAGAAAGATGGCACATATCACATGTGTGTCGACTATAGAGCACTAAATAGGATCAACAATTTCTCGTGCTGCGTATAGAAGATCTATTTGATAAGCTACAAGTTTTGGCCTGACAAATGCTCCAGCCGCATTCAAACTCACGATGGATAAAAATCTTCAGGCCACTCAAATTCTCTTGAGGAGTACAAGTGACACTTCTAGGTAATCTTTCAAGTTGTGAGAGAGAATAAACTTTTCATTAATCAAAAGAAAAGTGATTTTTTCCTGCAAGAGATTCAATATTTAGGTCACATTATCTCTCAAGATGGTATCCTTATGGATCCATTAAATTTGGAGGTAATAAAGGCATGGCCTAATCCAAGGAATGTCCATGAGCTAAGAAGCTTTGTTGGTATGTGTGCATACTATAGATGCTTCATAGCAGAATTCTCTCAAATAGCAAGACCATTGCATGACTTTACAAGGAAGAACGTTAAGTACTCATGCACTGCTAAGGAGAAAAATGCTTTTGACAAGCTCAAAGAGAAGCTTACCTCTCAACCATTCCTTATGCTTCCGGATCTCTCAAAGCCATTTTAAGTCCAATGTGATGCTTGTGGTGATTGCCTTGGAGCAATTTTACTTCAAGAAGGGCATGCCATAGCATATGAGAGCCGAAGGCTCATGACCTAGATACATGGAAGCACTATCTCTTGGGGGCTCCATTCATCCTACGAATGGATCACAAAGCCTCAAGAACTTCATGATGCAAACCAAGCTCTCCGACCAAAAAAATGAGGTGGGCAAATTTTCTTTCACAATTTATTTTTCATATTGTTGGCAAGCACAATCAAGTGGTCGATGAAGTTCCACAACGGCCAAGGGTAAATGTGGTGTCTATAGCAGCTGACAAGGATATATCTTTTATGATAGATGAGTATGTTACTGACCAAGACTTTAAGTACGTAATTACAGCCTTTGCATTAGGGAAGAAAAAAGAACCATTCACCTTGAAGGATGGTTATCTTCTAAACGGCAATAGGCTATGTGTTATTCACCCATACAATAAGAAAGTCATGTATGAATCCCATGCTTCTCCTTATGCTAGGCAAAGAGGGATTCCATAATCTACTCTTCGAGGAGTAGGAATGTATTTCTATTGGTCTACCATGAAAAGTAAACATACAAGAGTATGTTTCAAAATGCGCGGTGTACCAAAAATTAAAATTTGATCGAGGAAAGCAACTTGGATTGTTTTAGTCGACATGCTTAGCAAGAAAACACACTCTATGCCTATCAAAAAGACTATTAAGGCAGATCAAATGGCAACCCTCTCTTTGGATCTCAAATTTTCAAGTATCATGGCTTGCCAACATCCATAGTGTCAGACAAAGTTCCTAGAATGACCATTAATTTCTAGAAGAGTCTCTTTGAGAATCTAGGAAGTAGATTAAATTTCTCTTTTGGCCTATCATCCACAAATGGATGACCAAAGTGAAATAACTAATCTAACAATTCTTGAATCTACTAAAATCCTATGTCATGGAAGTAGATCAACGTTCTCAATGAGAAAAGTATTTACCTCTTATAGAGTATGCGTACAGTGACATTGTACATACTTCTATGGGCAAAGCACCTTTTGAGGTTAAAGAGGGAAGATCCAAAAGACCCTTACTACATAAAGTATATGGGAAGATCTTCGCTGCTGATGAATATAGCTGAGAGTTACAATAATATTTTCCAAAGATAAAAAACGTTACATATCCATCTCACATCAAAGGCCAAAAGGGCTGCTACTAATAAGCATAGAAGAGCCTTATCCTTTAAGAAAAATGGTTGGGACTTGCTAAAGTTTCTCAAGGCTCATCTAAGGCATACTACAGGCAAGAATCCTACAAGCCACAAAGAGTATTATGCTAAACTAGCAAAAAGATACTATGGTCCTTTCTTTTAAAATTCTTAAGATAATGAATGAGATGGCTTATTAGTTAAAGTTGCCCAGCCGTTGGCTCATTCACAATGCTAACCATGTGAGCCTAATCAAGCCTTACAAAGGAGAGCCACCAAAAGAACCAATAATGGAAGACCTGCCAGAGATCGAAGATCAAGAAGAGGTGTTGTAATCGATTCTTCGACACACGATAACGTTATCCAATGATATCTTGTTAATTTTAAGAATTATCCTTTTAAAAATTCTAGATGGATGCAAGGAACCTAGCTTAAGGATAATATGAACCTTGTCAATGCTTACAATGCTACACTAGAGTAAGAAAATGAAAATGCATTTTAAATGAACAACGTTTTTGTCTTATAAGACTCATTCTCTTTCTATTATTGTGAACATAATTTAAGAAGTATGCATCACTCTACTTCAAAAGTATGATATGGACTAAAGAGCAGACATGCTTGTGGCATCAGCTAAGTCTCCTTAGCACCATTAGTCATCCATTTTGGAATGATGTCGTAGGGTAAAATGGGATCCTCTACCCGCTAAGAAACATGGACTAATGACTTGTCTTTATCTTCTCTACCTCATAGTCGAGGACGACTATGATTTCAAGAGAGAGGTAATGTCATAAAATATAGTATCTAACTTTACCAAATGATTTTCTCATATTAAACTGATCATTTAATATGGGAAGATAATGTCATGGAGGCTTTAAAGTCAGCCTTCTTGAGTTTCCTATAGAAAGTCACTTAGGAGATTCTGGAAAGTCTTGGAAGACCTTGGAAGAAAGTTTTGAAAGACTCTAGAAGACGACATCATTGCTTACGACATCACCTTCATCATCGTTGATGTCATCGCTTGTGTCATCATCTACATCATTGTCTGCATCATCACTTGTGTCATCACTTGCATCATCGTTGATCCTTACCTATGTCATCGTCTGCATTATCGCTGATGTCATCGCCTAATCATCGTATGTGTCATCGTCTGCATCATCGCTTAAGTCATCGTCTGCATCGTCACTAGAAGACTTTTAAAAAATCTAGAAGGATCTAGAATATTCTAGAAGGTTCTAAAAGTATCAAGAAGATTCTAGAAGTTTCTAGAGGAGAAGATTTCGAAAGAATCTAGAAGTTTCTGGAAAGCTCTAGAAAGTTGAAGAAGGATCTAGAAGGTTCTAGAAGAACTAAAAAGATCAAGAAGATTCTAGAAGATTCTAACTTCCTCAAGAAGAAACTAGAAAGTTCTAACCTCCTCAAGTAACCTCCTCAAGCACTAGTATAAATAGGGGTCTTGGGCCACAAGCCCTTCAGTCTTGCCAACACCAGTTGTGAGCCTCCTATGAGGAAATCCCTCTTCTAGTTCTTATGTTCAAGTCTTGTCCTTGCAATCAAGCCTTGTCTTGTACTCAAGTCATGTAATCCAAGTCTCGTATTTAGCTCTCTTAATAAATTATTAAGTCTTATAATCAATATTAAGCTTATCATCAAGTCCAAGTTCTTGTACATTGTGAGCGCCTCCTCTTGCTCTCTTCTAGCTCTATACGCGCTCATAACAGTTTGGCAAGACTGCCATCATGGATTACCTAGCCATGCAACAATCTATTTTGGAAAGCATTGCATCCACCTTGCAAAAGGTGCAACAACAAATGCAGGAGCTACATGCACAATAGAAAGAAGAGCAATCACACTTGCCAAGTCTAGTGGTGCAGGAGCTTCTACCCGCATCCCATTCCCAAGAGCTTCAACCCCCAGTGCAAGAACGCCATAAAACCACTATATGCCAAAATCCACCCATGATTTTGGCTAGTTCAAGGGGCCAAGTAGAGAAACCACACTTTCCAAGTTCAGTAGTGCAAGAGCCTCAATCACCAATCCAAGAATCCAATGCGTTCAAAAATCTCCCGTGGTTTCAACTAGTTCACCACAACAAAGGAAGGAGCCCGAGAACAACTTACTTGAAAAGTATGATGGGATAGGACTGAATTTTAGAGGCTTCTTCCAACAAGCGGAGCTGTTTATATGCATGCAACCAAAGCTTTATTCGGATGGTGCTTCTCAAATTAATCTCATTGGCGCACTTCTCTCAACACGCTTTGGAGAAGTAGTTGTTGAAACCAAGCTTAGCAAGCTATGTCAAGGCTATCACCCTTCTTCATTCATTGGGGAAGGAATGGGAAAGCTTTTCTTTGAGGATATTTACCGCTATCATGGACTTCCAAGTGACATTGTTTCAAATCAAGGACCAGAGTTGCTATCAAGCGTTTGGAAAGACTTGTTCAAGATTCAAGTTGTAAATATTAACCTCTCTTTATCCAATCATCCACAAAGTGATGGACAAACAAAGGTGATGGATCAAGTTGTAGAGTAATAGCATCAATGCACAACCAACTATCATCACCTAATGATGGTTGTCCACATGAATCATCGAGTGAAGAATCAAATTGCCACATATTTAGCCACACATCTACAAAGCATTCACAAAGAATTGATAGTAAATATCAGAAGAGCTCAGCATAGGTATAAAGCTAGCGTGGACAAACACCAAATGCAACATCCACTATACGAGATTAAGGATCCAGTATGGCTTCTCCACTGTGATCTCTGTTTATCTCACCCTTTGCAAAAGCTAGATTATCAAAGACTTGGACCATTCAAGATAGTTGGCCAAGTGAATCCAGTCACATATCATCTCCAGTTTCCATAGTCTATGCTTTAGTATTGGAGTCATGTCATTGGTCCAAGCCTCATGAGTACCATCAACAGCCATCCATCAAGCTTTCCTCCCATGCCAAGAAGCAAAACCGCTCCTCGTGGAACTCGTCGCTAGAGGAGGGGATAATGTCATGGAGGTTTCAGAGTCGGTCTTCTTGAGTTACCTATAGAAAGTCACTAAGGAGATTTTGGAAATTCTTGGAAGACCTTGGAAGAAAGTTCTGAAAGACTCTAGAAGACGACATCATCGCTTACGACATCACTTGTATCATCGTTGATGTCATCGCTTATGTCATCATCTGCATCATTGTCTGCATCATCGCATGTGTCATCGCTTGCATCATCGTTGATCCTTACCTAGGTCATAATTCGCATCATCGCTGATGTGATCGCCTAATCATCCCATGTGTCATTGCCTGCATCATCGCTTATGACATCGTCTGCATCGTCACTAGAATACTTTTAAAAAATCTAGAAGGATCTAGAATATTCTAGAAGGTTCTAAAAGTAGCAAGAAGATTCTAGAAGTTTCTAGAGGTGAAGATTTTGGAAGAATCTAGAAGTTTTTGGAAATCTCTAAAAAGTTGAAGAAGGATCTAGAAGGTTCTAGAAGAACTAAAAAGATCAAGAAGATTCTAGAAGATTCTAACTTCCTCAAGAAGAAACTAGAAAGTTCTAACCTCCTCAAGTAACCTCCTCAAGCACTAGTATAAATAGGGGTCTTGGGCCACAAGCCCTTCAGTCTTGCCAACACCAGTTGTGAGCCTCCTATGAGGAAATCCCTCTTCTAGTTCTTATGTTCAAGTCTTGCCCTTGCAATCAAGCCTTGTCTTGTACTCAAGTCATGTAATCCAAGTCTTGTATCTAGCTCTCTTAATAAAGTATTAAGTCTTATAATCAATATTAAGCTTATCATCAAGTCCAAGTTCTTGTACATTGTGAGCGCCTCCTCTTGCTCTCTTCTATATCTATATGTGCTCATAACAAATAAAAGGGAAACAAGAGTTAGGATATCGATATGTGCTTCTATACCTATCTCAACAAAGGACAAAAAGGAGAAATGGTTGCATCTCAATAGGGGTCCAAAAAGAGACGGTCTACCAAAGAGCAATGTGCAATAAGTGCTTCTAGATTTACCTCAGCAAAGGACCAAGAGAGAGATGGTTACATCTCAATAGGGGTCCAAAAGGAGGTAGTATATCAAAGAAAAATGTGCATCTAATGAAGCTTAAAATAACTTAGGGTTAGCTTCATTAAAGACCTCCAAAATTTAGTGTTAAAAAGTCCTTTGACCTTAGGCAAGCTAGAGCTGACCTTGAGGTGGGAACTCTACCCAAGCATGAGGTGCTTGTCGGCTTGCTAATTAAAGTGCTTAAAATGTTTGTGGGAACCGTGTCCAAGCTTGAGGTGATTCTCATGCTTAAATGACAAAGATTCTTGAAGTGTTCAATTCAAAGATTAACTCTCAAGAGGCATAAATGGTTTCCATGCTTAATTGACTAAGTGCTTGAAGTGTTCAATTCAAACCAAATGACTTAAAAATCATAAAAGACACATGTCAAAATTCTCTACATGTGGCCCTCATGATGTGCTTGAATTCTATTGGATAGGCTTAAAGGGATTCAATGAGAATTTAGATGCATAAAAATAAATAATTAAGTTCTTTTTCTCAAAGAGAAAAAAGAGGACACATGTCCAAATGATATAATTAAATAATATGAGAGAGAGAGAGAGGTGGACCAATCTTGAGAGGGGATATACTTTCCCACACACATACACATTCTCTCATTGTGTGAAGTGCAAAGTGCAAGAGCTCCATCTCCTTCTCCAAGCTTGTTGAGAAGTTGAGAGCCTACACCAACGCTCTTGGCTATGGAATGCAAATCCAACCAAGAGCCATGCTTCAATGATTAAGCTTGCCATCTTCTTCATCTTCATTACTATGCTATTATGTTATGCTAAGCAAGAAGAGTGATGATAAGTGAGAAACTATTTCTTTCTCCTATGAATGATTCTCCTTCCTCTTCCCTACCCTCATTCCTCGCTAGCTCTCTCCACCTTCAAAGGTGTTTGAGGGCTTGGGACTGAGGCTTGGGATAGTTAATGCTTTTTACAAAGTTTATGTTATGCTCGTGATGCATGAAGCTTTCCATCTTCATAGCATCACCAAGGTCACAAGAAACACAAAGATTGTATTGTACCAAGTCTCTCTTGATGGGAGAATCTATAATACAAACGCCTTTTGGAGGGGGGACCGGCTCCAAGCAAATCCGGTTGTCCACTATTGTCATGTTCTCTAATACTCTCTCTCTCTCTCTCTCTCTCTCTCTCTCTCTCTCTCTCTCTCTCTCTCTCTCTCTCTCTCTCTCTCTCGCGCACGCAAAAGTATTGTTCATGCCAAGTTAATTAAGTACTATGTTTATGTTGCTACCATCAATGAAGTTCACCCTCTATGTTCTCAAAGTGATCTCATAAAAATCCTCACTTTAATTCTTTTAATTCCGCTATTCTCAAAGTTCATAGGCCATTACCATTACAATGTGCGTAAAGCCTATTGGATGGACTTTAAGGAGGTCCAATGAGAATTTAAATTAATTAATTGATTATTCAAGCCCTCTCTCTCAAAGGGGAAAGGAGGACACTTGTTTCAATGCTACCACTATTACTAGCTATGACTAAATTATGTGATTGGCTAAAGCTTGGCAAGGTCCAATGAATTGAAAGGATGAGCTAGAAGGAGGGGTCAACCAAGGCAAGTAGGGGGGTTGCTTTTGGCATACACTCTACTACACACACTCACACACATTCTCTCATTGTGTTGAGAGAACTCCATCTACTTCTCCAAGCTTGAGAAGTAGAGAGGCTACACCAACACCTCTTGGCTATGGAATGCAAATCCAACCAAGAGTCGTGCTTCAAAGCAATGCTTACCATCTTCTTCATCTTCATTACTATGCTATGTTATGCTCTATGAGTAATGATATGTGAGGAAACTACTTCTTTCTTGTATGCTACATCTTCTTCCTCTTCCTTCCCTCACTTCCTGCTAGCTCTCTCCACCTTTGAAGGTGTTTGAGGTCTTGGGATTGAGGCCAGGGTCAAGTTAAAGTTTTTGCAAGGTATTTTATGGGAATGAATTTGGTGCATGAAGTTTATCATCTTCATTGCATCAACAAGGTCTCAAGAAACACAAAGTGTGTATTGTACCAAGTCTCTCTTCACGGGAAAATCTATAATACAAAAGCCTTTTGGAGGGGGGACTAGCTCCAAGTAAATCCGGTCCTCAGTTGTTTTCAATTTATCTAATTCTCTCTCTCTTTTACAAGTATTGTTCATGCCAAGCTAACTAGGTATAATGTTCATTTTGCTACCTTTAATTAAGTGCTCTCCTTATGCTTTTTAAGAATTCTCCTATGGAAATGCTCACTATTGTTACTTTAATTCCGCCACAATCAATATTATCCATATTCCGTTACACACACTCTCTTTGCGAGATGAGTACCTCCGTTCTACACAGGGATTGTTCGGCTACTACACTCCATAGCAGCTTGCGGCCTACAATCTTTCTCAACAAACCACGCCATGGGGGAGTTGGGGAGGGACTCGGTACGTACAGAGCCTCGCACCAATGGCACCTCCTTTTATGGTTTCTTCTTACCGACCTAGTTCCCTCCCATCGTAGGGCCTCAGTCCCCTTCCATGACATGGCTCCACACCATTCCATTCAACTCCAAGCATCATTGACAGTCCACAAGTGGTCGACAAACTTCTTCTGGCAGCGCACGTCGACGTTCGTCTCAGGATAGCTACGGATCCTGTGGCTTTGCTTGTTTTGGTGGTGGAGGGGGGGTGGAGTCTCCTCTTTCAGTGTGTGCCGCTCCAGACGCACAGGATGAGGACACTGACACACCCGTGCTAGACAGGTATGGGTGCTACTACATGGTAAAATATGGTGGCGAAGTCAACTTTGGTACAACACAGGGTAGGGTGTTTCGATGTCATCTTCAAATTCTTTTACAGTCAATGTATAAGAATTCTTTTGTGAAATTTAGAGACCAATAGTCCGATCATGCATGCTACGTCGAGGAAGTGTTGCATGCTCGATTTCCAAATGCCCCCAATGAGCGTTTTTTAGCATAGTGGTTGAAGGAATATATCAACAAAAAATTGAAAAACAAGCAATCAAGTGTACATCGCACATCGGCCAACCAAGTCGCAAGTCCAGACAAACCATCATGGTAGCAACATGGTAGATGCGGAGTGGAAGTGGGCAATACAAAAAAAAAGGCAAACAAGCTGCAACGGGCTCATCCTACAGTCAACAACATGATGCTCGGGCAAGACAAACTCCCACACTATGGTTCAGGAGGCAAATCAGCTTGGAAAGACAAATATGCAAGTTTTTTAAAATCGGATCCTAAATCGGTTTTGAAAATGTTTTAGTTTATTGATTTCTTTTGTTATTGTTAACTTATAAAAATATCATTATGAGTCACCCGACCAGAGAGGTGGTCAAGTATTGAGAGCGTCACACATAATACGATACTTGGTGATGATTGTTGAAGAACCATCACACCTCTTGCAAGCAATTCGGTTGAGCAGTGGCATCTCTATAGGCGGTAAGTGTGAAAAAAAATATTTTACTAATTATTTTGAGTTATTGATTTGTTTATGTGGTTTTGCTTATTGTAGAGTCAGGGTGTTCAAACGTATGTACATGTGGACGAGGACGAGGCCGAGGACTTGAACAGATAAATAATTGTTTGTAGTCCTCTTTTATAAGTGCAAATACGGCACAAAAAACTCTATGATCATATATATATAACATTAAATTTTGATCTTATTTGTAATTGTTTTAAATTACTGCTCTTTTGTACTTTAAATTATCAAGGTAAGGTATAACTTGGAAATTCAAAGTCCATTATTTATTTCTTTCATGTACACTTTTCAAAATGCAATTGATGTTTTATATGTTTTATGCAGGTCAAAAGTAAAGGTGCTCATTTGGGCCACCCAAATTTAGGTGGCCCAAATGAGCACCTTTATTTTCCAGAAGCCGTGTAGCAATAATATCGAGGGTAATAGGTGTGGCAATAGGCGTAGTAATACTCGCAGATATAGCATTACCGTATTTTTTGTTGGCAAACCATTACCGTACCTATTACCGCAAACACAAAGATTTCTCTCTCCATTTCCATTTGTTGATCTATAGCAATAGGGGCAGTTCTAGCTTTTTCCTCTTATAGTGTATCAAATCATGGGACGTCTATACATGGAGGAGCAGAAGGCCGTTTGTTCAAAATTACCCAGTAATTGCCAAGCCTCCACACAACCACAAACCGATAGAGTCATATATAGTGAAGAGCTGCCAAGTTCAGTCTGATTACAAAGACACTGGAGAAACGAAAATTTGACTACTAAAAGAGCAACCAAGACTTACACGAGGACATGGAATGGCTAGGAAGGGAGGAGTGTTCGGTTGATGTAGCTAATGGGCACCCTCCTAGCCGACCACACCTTGATGAAGCCCAAATTTTGATATAATCTATCCTATTTTTTTCAAAAAGCCTTGTGAAAGAGTCCATGTAAAATATTGAGTCGAATTCTGTGCGCATTGAGTTGTATTATTTTTTCATGAGCCCAAAGCCATGTGAGCCGATCATTGGTCATTTGCAAAGTGCTAGATATAAATCCCAAAATAAAAATGTAACGTTATCTTAAGTTCTGAAGAGCTTTTGTACGTATGACTACTTCTTGGCTACAACTGCTTCTTGGCCACAGTTTTGATGTGGTTTGCGACTATATGTCAGTGAATCTTATCTATAGACCTGAATGTTGAAATCAATATTTTTTGACATTTTGACCATCGGAGAGTGTTATTAAATCTTAAAGCGACCTATATGGACTGTTCTGTTGCAGTTTTTTTTTACCTGGACCATGATGGATCGGGATTTTTGTACCTTGTTGAATGGCAACCGTACTTTGTAGATATGTCCCGGTAGACCTAATATAGATTCCCCTGATGTTTTGTGACGATCCGAGTTCATTTAGTTAACAAAATGGTATGATGATCTAGAGCAATGAGATTAGACATAAGGAGATTTCTAGATCAGAGAGTGATGGTTTGCTTGTTGTGTTCATATGGTTGCTTGCTAACATCACCCCTTGAGTTTGACACCCTCAAAGAGTCTCCATGCCCCATCCGAGTCACTTCCCTAAGTATTAACATTATGTTAGTGCAAGATAACTATGCTACAAATGTCCATCATGACAACCGCTAAAACAGAGGGTTTAGAAAATGAGTTTTAAAGAGAAAAAATCACTTTTCAGCTATGAGACAGGTATGGGGGGGTTTGAAAAAGAGAAAATGATGTTTTGAACATTTCAAAACAAAATTCAATTCTTGGACTTTTAAAGAGAAAAAATCACTTTTCAGCTATGCAACAAGTATGGGGGGGTTTGGAAAAGAGAAAATGATGTTTTAAACATTTCAAAACAAAATTCAATTATTGGACTTTTAGCTACACATTTTGTAATTTTAGAGAACAAAAAATGCATTTTTAACCATAAAATAAGTTTGAAGGGACTTTAAAGAGAGAAAGTTTAAGATTTGAACATTTTTGAAATTTTGAGATTTTCTAAAAACCAAGCTTTAAAAAAAAGGGAAAGTTGGAGGTTTCAAGTGGAAGGGCATAGAGTGTGTTCATGAATCACCACCCTCTTCTTATTAATTGTTCTCTAATTAACCTTAATCCCAAAGGGACCTAAAGAGTTCATATTTAAAGAGTTCATAATTTTTTTCTAATGGATATTATGTTGTGCACCATAAGCACATTAGACAATTTTATGATTGCAAGAGTTACACATGTTGTCCAAAATCTTTGCAAATTAGACCATTAAGGCTTTGTTAGAATGCCTTACATGTCCAAAGTATCAACATGAGCTTAGTTTCTTCTCTAATGCCTTATTTTCTTTACAGGATGTAGCAAGTGACGAAAGAAAATGTTTGGATTGATTGTAGGATATGGCCACATGTGCAAGGCAAGGAGTATATATGTGATGGGCTTTCACTTGATCCAATCATTGATGCTTGCATCTTGAAGGTGATTGTTAAGGGGTGATTACATGTAAGAAAATTGTTGGATGTGTGTGTGTGTGTGTGTGTTATTTTACAAATTAAAATTATACATTTTATGAACAAGAAAGCTTTACCTCAATATGATTTTCTTGTAGCCATCTATGTGTATTGAGGACTAGACACGGTGTATACCACATAGAGTGGAAAAGAATTAATGAAAGTTGGTGGTGGATATTGTATTTAAGATAAAATGTTCCATAAAATGTGTTTTTGAGGACTAGGCACTTTATAGTGGCTACAAATGGTCAACTTACCATTATAGCTTTTCTATGACACCACCAACATACCTTCTCTATCACTATGACATCGTCTTCAACTTTTCTCTAAATTTACAAATATTGTATATTTGATATGATTTGAATAATATTCCATTTCCAACGCTTAAATAAAAAAATTCTTTTCACTTTTAGGAATATTTAACTTTGTAGAAGATGGAGATTTTGGAACAATTGCTTCTCAAATCACGTGATGACTTCCATTTTGAACTAATAATTAACGAACTCATCACCGTTTACTACTTAAGAGTTTATAAGAGTCCAAAAGTTAATTGATTTAAGATCAAAATCTAAGATTTTAATAACTTTGCTAGGTAATTAAGATATTAACTTGGGGAGCTTACTAGACTCCGAGGCTACAAGTATTTTACATGATATGCTTGGAAACGGTTTGAAAAGGAAATAACTCTTTATATTCAAGAAAGATTTGGTAGAGATAGAAATTAGGAGCTATGTCCACTTTCACGAATGGAAGAGAAGTAAAGGGAGATATACATAGAAGTAAATAGCAAATCCAAAAAGTTCTCTCTCTCTCTCTCACACACACACATTCATGCCGTTGTCCAGAGGATGAGTCTCAAACTTGCTAAGGAAAAATGGCTTGATTGACCTCAAGTTAGACTAGTTGGCATGTTAGGCTACCAACCTTCTATGTGGTTGAAAGTTGTGTAACCTATGTGGGCTAAGGAGCTCAAGGATGGGTTCCATTCGGAGATGTCAAGCCATCGCAGAGGGATGCGACGGTGGGCTGGAGCTTCAAGAAGACCTCGAGATGGCCTCAATAGCCAAATGAAGCTTCCCCTTCTCTCTCTTTATTTGTTGCAGTGACTTCAAATGCTGCCCTTATCTCCACAACTTTCTTTATCTCCACAATTTTCAAGCATCGGTGTCCCTCGGCTCATCTTCAACCTTGGTCATATATCATATCTCTCTCTCTCTCTCTCTCTCTCTCTCTCTCTCTCTCTCTCGTTTTGGCCCTCTCTGTCCTCTTACCTCCCTCTAGACTCTAGCTTGCATGCATAGCCTCTATTTACGAGAGCGAGAGAGAAAGACATTATTTGGTTCTAGTATTGGTGCTCAAACCCTTGTTTCAGTAGTATGAAGTAATTTGTATAGGAAGGAGAGGAAGAATCAATGTAAATTCCAAATTTAAGATTGCTTGAACAGAAATGACTTTTTTTTTAGCATTTGAATAAAATACATAGCATGCATGCATGAGTGTAGGTAAGGAGTTGAGATTCCAACTCTTTTACATGAAAAGGGTCATTTATTTGCTGATTTTTTCAATGTTTTAATGAGTCTTTGTGGAAGAATTGGGTACTTGAATTTGTGAAAAAAAAAAAAAAGGGGGGGGCAGGTGAAGTTATCAAAGGCTCTTAAGCAATTGGTCCTTTAGACTATCGAACAAGAAGTGTGCAAATTTCTTGTTTGCAGCTTCTGCTGGATGGAAGCAATCCCAGAAGACATAGCTGTCTCGATCTGGGCACGGCTTTAAGATCGGTAAACATAGAACATTGCCATTAAACTTGCCCGCTCCACAACAAGCTTTGTCCCCATACTTGAAGCCTGAAATCGCCCAAGAAAGTATAAGTTAAAGGCATAAGGTTTTATGTACTAAGCTAGCCTAGTAAGAGTATTCTACAACATCCAATTGAGAAACACACCCGCACCTGTAGTAATCTCATAGGTAATTGTAAAAGCAAATAGGAAAACTTACCAAAATACCCCTGTAATTTGTGGAAATTCCTAAAATACCCCTCAAATTTCAAAAATTTCCAAATTACCCCCAATATTTTGTCATAAATTCTCCAAATGGCCTTCAAATTTTTCAAAATTCCCCTCGTTGTTGTGAGATTAAATTTCTCCAAAGATTAAAAATTTTGTAGCTTTTCATTAAATTTAGACACAATTGCTTTTTCTTTTGGGTGACAAATTACATGATAAGCACGCAAAAACACATCTCAATTGTCAAAAACGATTAGGGGTCACGATTTTTATAAAAGAAAGTAAGAGGAGAATCGAGGAGATGTTGTCTTCAAAAATAAAGGGTTAAAGCAGTGACGACAGTCATGTACTGTGAGGAGTCGAATAGAAGGTGTGAAGTGGCCTCTGTGTGTATGTGTGTGTGTGTGCACCCACATGACAAGTGGAGTTAGGGAGTCTCGACTCTCATGCAAAGTGAAGGCCACGCTAAGGCAGGCCTCTCTCTCTCTCTCTCTCTCTCTCTCTCTCTCTCTCTCTCTCTCTCTCTCTCTCTCTCTCTCTCGTTTGTGGCATCGCAAGCCTGCAAGTTACCGATTCACAGATCCATCTTTACTTCATGGGAAGGAAAGATGTTGGCATGAGTCATCACACACGAGGCAAGGACTATTCGGCGATGTTGGCTTTTGTGTGTGTGTGTGTGTGTGTGTGTGTGTGTGTGTGTGTGTGTGTGTTGGGGGGGGGGGGGGGGGGGGGGGGGGGGGGGGGGGGGGGGGGTAGAGCTATGAGTTTTCACAGAGGCTGCGATTGTTGGAGCAAAACCTTGGAGGATGAAGGAACAAATGATTTTTTTTAAACTAGAGCTAGTAGAGATAAGAAAATCTTGAACAATCCAACCAAAATAGATAAAAGCGTTTTTTAGGAATTTTTTAGATTTGAGGGGTATTTTGGGAATTTCCACAAATTAGAGGGGTATTTTGGTCATTTTCCTAAGAACATATAATAGATATAGACCATACTTATGGAGGACAAGTGCTTTGTGTGCATGTGTGTGTGTGTGTAGAGAGAGAGAGAGAGAGAGAGAGAGAGAGAGAGAGAGAGAAAGAGAGCATACCATATTTTTGGGGGTTGTTTCGATAGTTAAAAAAGGAATCAAACGTCTCCCCATAGAAAAAGTTGCTTCCCGGTAGTTGTCCATTCAATTGAGGAATCAATGATTTTAACCCGGCATTGAACTCACGTGCAAGGTTATTAACATACTCAGAGCACTCTCCATTTTTACTACGTCTTGCAAGTACTGCTGGAATGCATCCAATGGGACCAATCGACGTCACTACTATATTCCGTGCTCCCATCTTGCGTAGCTCCTAAAGATTTGGAAGTAACAAAAAATGCATGAATTATGGAGTCCTTCCCCATCACACAAATATATACACACACACACACACATTCATTCATTCATGTAGTGATAATGAAATTATCTTTGGATGACATCAAATTGCAATTATATTAGACCATCACACTAATGCCAATAGACGTGTAAGCATTTCAATGGCAGAAAGTGTTAAATTGGAGTCCCCCACCCCATGTACATACATGGACACATATTTTCACGTGATAAATAAAAAATGCTTGGAGAGAAGAGTTGGTTAAAATGTACCGTGAGTTGTTGAGCATGCTTGTTAAGGAGGATCTGATGGAATTGTGTTGTATTGTACTGAAGTGATGTAGGGGAACCTTTTAACAGATAATTGTTGACATAATCATTGGCACCAACAGTAAGAGAGAAGAGGGACTTTTTCAAAAGCTCTTGCGTCCCACTTTCACCTAGTTGTTGATTTAGATCCTTGATGGTGTTTGAAAACCATACGAGCTGTGTGTCTATGTCCACTCTACCAATCTGCAAACATAAACAACAAAACAAGAGGATTGGGAAGATCCAAATCTTAGTTAGGGAAGAGGTTTGGTATTGCAAAGTGATGTTTCTAATCTTCAACCATGTGGGAAAGCCACATGCATTGACCTTTGTGGAGAAGATAGGGGACCACCAAAAAAGGTATGTAACATATCCATTGTCCAACCCCTAGCATTTTAGCATTTAGGTCCACATTCTTGAGGAAAAAGGTGTGGACATTATATGGGATGCCCTATGAGGCACACTCTTTTGTACGTTTAGTGACCGATAGATACTCTACCATGCCTTTGGATAGCTTATGCAACAACTAGATGAGGTTTAAAGAAGTATCAAACTAGAGCTCTATCCTTGTAGTCATCTGCATGCTTTCTTAATGAGTGACGTGAAGATACAAAAGGGTGAAGGTCTTAGCCTTAGTTGTTCCAGAAGTAGTAACTACGCGCTTCCGATTACTAGTCAAAGCACATCTAGAAGCGAAATTGTGCCATGGTGCTCTATTTAGATTGAACTAGCATAGTTTCGAGTGCTTTTCACTTCTTGAAGATTTGCATGCATGCATGTGTGTATGCACCTTAAATACTTCATGGTATATACCTATATGTGCACCTTAAATACTTCTCGGTATACCCGAGGGATACACTAGTAGTACTAAGAAGACGTCACTTGCGTGCACCAAAACTGTCATTTTACCCCCTATATACGGGATCCTCCTTTGTAAAATACAAGTAACATCCTTGAATGTTGACTATCATGAGAACATGAATCCTATAAAGATGGGTAGAAAAGAGACAAATTCATGACAAGTAGTAGCAACTAAGATAGGGCCTTGGGACCAACAAGGTCATGCAAAAGTTAGTCTAGGGTGTTTCGTGTCTTAGAAATCTATGATTCCAATGAAAAGGAAAAAGAAATAATCTCGAAATATATTTACCAAGAGAGCATTTGCTAATTGTATCAACTATAGTCACCACATGGACGTTGATGTATAAAGATATAGCAAGTCAATCTTTGATCCTTAATTTTTGGTGTTTTGGAACCTATTAATTTCTCGCCTTGCTCTTTTTTAGGGCAATGTTTTTTTCATGCCATTAAAATTTTGTTTTCACTAAAAAAGTTTTCAAGCATTAAAGCTCCATAGAACTCAAAGAGTGGCGATGGTACTTACAAAGTCATAGCCTGTACTCCTAATAATGCCAGCTGCCGCTGAAGCATAGTTTACGCCTTGTAGAATTGTTGTACCTCTTGTTGTGGGTGCAAGATATGGCGGTGGGAAAGGTAACGACACTATATCGCCTATCAAGCCATTCATAAAAGATTTGTGTTTGTAAGACATCTATATGTATTTTATAACGGCAGAGAAAGTACACTTTACACGTGTCAATTTCTGCAAGTTGAAAGCTAAATGCCAAAAATGAGAGAAACTCATGAACACGAAATAAAGAGAGGGAACGAAAGAGAGAGAGAGAGAGAGCCAGCCGTACTCTTTACAGATTAAATAGGACCGGACATAGATATTTTTGTTTGATAATTGCACAAACATAGGCTTTGCAATGTGAAGTTTCCGTGCATTTGAATGGGAAAGCTTTTTGAGAAGTGACAAAAAATGGTTACGAAAAGCAAAAAGAAAAAACGACAAAGACAATCATCACTTTTGAAACCAATACTAATTGGACCCACTTTTTTTTAATCTAAAAGCATTGAAACCAATGATTTTATAAAAAAAACTAAGCTTTGCGTAATCCCACCTCCCTACATTTTAATTGGAAGGTAGAGAGATTTAATGTACAAAACTTTCAAATATGACTAAGTCAATTTACCAATGAAATATTTAAGCTTTAAATGCGACTTCCTTTTCAATTTATTGTTTTAGAGTGCAAATTATGAGATAAATTGTGATAAATTGACAACTCCCTTTTTTGCTTTTTTCGATCGAATCTATGCAGATGCACTCCTCATCCCAACCTTTCCCAAAGGAAAAATCAAACAAGAACAATATTCTCAGGCTACTTTTCTCTTTCACACGATGTGGGTTGAAACATCAAAATAGCCGGTTGACGGGCTAGGGAATGGTCACTTACTACCCATTCCTCATAATACATGCGACCCTTGGTGATCGATGCATTGGGGAGCTGGTATTATGAGAGAATGGACACTAAGTGTCCAATCCATTCCCGACAATCAAGGGTCACTAAGAGGTAGGCCAAGCTGATCGCATATGCTGACGACGATTGTAGAGTTGAAACACTCATTCTGGACTGATGTTGTGCTTGCGCCTCAATGCATGTTGGGTACAATCTGCAACAAGGTATAATTTTAGAGGACATGCACCAATGCAGAGAAGATTACGCTTGTTGATTTGGCACGATCCAATTGCTAGAGAGTGTGATTACGGGTATTGATGGGGTATACAATCATCGACAATGATTGAGAGGAGGTTGATGTATTAATTACGACTATTGACAGGGCTTGCAATCATTCGCAATGATTGGAAAAAATTCCATGCGCTGACTTAGTAAGCAACCGACAACTTTCTGTGGACTGAGTTGGCACAATAATAGGACACGTTCGCACGCTGGAGTAGCACCCCCGCCGGCTAAACTATGCTCCTCCTCAAGCTCTGAGCGTTGTCTGCTCACTGGATGGCATTCGCACAGTGAATGACGCAGTCCACGTGGAGGCCCTAAACTGCTTGTAGCCAATGCGAACTTCAAAAAATAATGCAATTAAGTGAATGCACCTGGCTGTGCGCGTTTACCAATGCAAGGTCCCCCACACTTTATTCGCCATCGCTAGCTAACGAGGCCATGTAATTCCAACTCTGTCGTTTTCGACAGAGTGGAGCAAGAGCAATCCTCGTTCAACACAGCCTAGAAACTTCGCTCCGTGCAAATGCATCAAAACGTCGCAGGGCTAGAGTTAGGGCGAGGGTAGCACCTCGACGTGCGAATCTACTCTTACTGAATGCATGGGAACGACGTTCTTTGTGCTGACTTGGCAGCAATTGCATGCAAGGATTTTGCGAGATAAGTGCATTGCCACCCGACCAACGACCTTGACGAAAGGGGAAGAAGGAGAAAATCCGCTTGAAAAATTTAAAATTTAAGAAAATATAGTAGCCTGTTCGTTTGAAAAATTTCCTCTTTGAATCTACGTTAAAGGGAATTCTGTATGTTTATGAAATTGATTTTTCCCGAACACTGTTGTTCTACCATTTCTTATGGGTGGCGATTGAAATTTTGTAGAGCGTTTGTTGCGCTATCCCTGAGTTGTTGTGTATCCCTACAAGGCATACAAAAGTGTATGCCTTGCTATTTTTCGACATTTTTAACATTCCAAAAAATGCAACACAGTATATATATATACATACAAACAATTCCAAGCGACGCCGTATGCATCCGACAAGACTTGAACTAAGGAGCTGTTGTGTCTGTGTGTGTGTGTGTGTGTGTGTGTGTGAGAGAGAGAGAGAGAGAGAGAGAGAGAGAGAGAGAGTGTGTGTGTGTGTGTGAGAGAGAGAGAGAGAGAAGAAGAAGAAGACAAATTTTAACGTCGTGAAAAACTATCCCAAGAAACCTCACAAATCTATCCGACGAGAGTTGAACTCAAGACTTGTTAAGCAAGAGGGAAATGGCATAACCAATCTACCACACTTGAGAGAGAGAGAGAGAGAGAGAGAACGAGAGGGGGCGGGGCGCTTACAAAGAACATCAGTGACGGTCTTGCCATTAGTGAAGCGGCCGGTTGGGCCTCCCGGGAAGTCGATGCCAAAGGGCAGGTTGTTGGCCTTGGCGACGGTGGTGATGTAGTTGTTGTTGCCCGCATCCACCAGCGAGTCCCCGAATATAAAGTAGGCCGGGAAGGGCTTGAACTCACCACATTCTGCGGTACAGCAGCAGCTTATAATCAACAGCGCTACCACCACTTTCGCTCCTACTGCTACCTGCACCTGCACGTCCGCCATTTGCTGAGATACTTGCTCACTAGCCCTTCTACCTCGCGTGTATTGCGCGACGCCACTCTGCATGCTCTACTCCTATTGCCGCCTTCAACCTGCCAAAGCTGCACATAATCACCTTCATCTTATGTACACACATTTCTCTGTGGGCGCCTCTCGTCCCTATCGCCTGCAAGAACCTTTAACTAACTAACTAACTAACTCTCTCTCTCTCTCTCTCTCTCTCTCTCTCGTATATACGCAGTGTGCACCTTCCTCTCCCAAACCCCCATGAAAGTCTGCGCTTTCGCTTAGCAGTTCCTTAGTCGACATCCCACGAGATTATTCGTATGAATCCTCTCATGTGCTCTGTGACCACTTTCACGTACATGATTGGCTTGCTCTAATTTACGTGTGAAAGTACAGAAATTGACACTCCCGCTAATTCTTTAAGAGTTGTCGTAGCTACCCTCTGCCTCTCTTCTCTTACCTTGCATTCACGTCCTCAGCTACCCGTAACGGGTCTCGTGAGCATGTTCACTAACTTTTGTGAAATGTGCCATGGCTTAGCTAGCTCTCTCACAAGTGGCCATGTGGTGCTAAGGTGACCCCTCACGACCAAGTGCCACAATGTATTTTAAGAAGGGGGCGGGGGGATCACGGATCAATAGACAGGAACTCCACGTGCTGTCATCGAGATGACCTGCGCCCAATGTTCGGGAAAAATCATTTTTCCAACCATACAAAATTCCATTCCTTTGAATTTGCCAAGAGGAAATTTTAGAAAATTAGGTTATTTTGTCAAAAATTTTACACTATTTTTCTCTCTTTTGGGGTGGACTATCTCCTTTTCTCCTCGCTCTCAACCGGCATTTTTTAAATTGAAAACGACACGATATTAAGCTGAGACACATTTTTCCCGAACACTGCATGCACCGTAGATGGCTTGTTAAAATTAAACCCAGCCAGGGGCCCCATCCGGGTTTAGTTCTAGGCCAGTCCAGGTTTATCATTTATATCATTGCGTAAAATGGGAGTTCTTTCACATGTACACGGGCGGGCGATGTGGATAGCCCATGCTTCAAAATGCATTGGGGTATGATGTCGTGGGTTCTAATCCCAGCTCCTCAACGGCGCCCCCATTTTTTGGGTGGGCTTGCCCACCTCGAGATGCCCGCCAGTGCCCCTTCGCCGTCGATCCCCTTACCCGTCCCCGCGTGCCCCCCTGTGTCACTTAGTGTCGTGGAAGGTAACCCCCACACGGAGGAGCATACTTGTAAAAGAAGGGTTAACGTGATTGATTTGACATGAGTACTCTCTCTCTCTCTCTCTCTCTCTCTCTCTCTCTCTCTCTCTCTCTCTCTCACACACACACACACACACACACACACATATCAAGACGGAGGTCAAAATTTGAAGCTTTTGCTTGTAATTACATTAAAACTTGTGAAAATTTTCCGGTTTCCTTCAAGGCAAGCTCAAAATCTGACCGGTATTTTAGGATTTCAAATTGTTAAAATATAATGGACCTGGGTTTCTTCTAACATTGGTGAAAACCATATTTGAGAAGGAATTTTTTTTAAAAGATTAAACTTTTTAACCAAAAATCTTCAAATTTGACCCGACCTCGAGTCCTTGCAAAATCTTTGAGGATCCATCGTTTGATTCGAGCAGGTATTACTGGATAAGGCGAATCTACCTTTTCCTAAGCCCCACTCTGAGGTGCACTTTGTGGACATTGTCGTGCCGCTTTGCGGGCACGTGATGAAAGACGGGAATCTAAATGCAATTTCAATGTTTGCCAAACTTGAGATTTATGCATGGGTCTGATATGACAATAGGACAATTGAAATGTATTCAAAATGTGGGTTTGGTGCCTAGAAAGGAAGATTGGTGCTTACAGACCGATTCGTAGTGATGTTGTTAGAAAGTGGTTCTACAAGCTAAATTTGTAGTGTTCGGCATACTCTCCAGGACTGTCTTCACGCCTAATCAGTTGGAGCTTTGATATGAAAGCTATATCAGTTTGAAGTTTGAGTCGATTGCAAATTCGTACCAGATTGGTCAACTGTGCTGATGAAGGGTCGAAGTTGATATGAATGCATGGACCTGAAGTGCTTACTTTGTGGAGCACGTCGGTCTTTTTCAGATCAGCAATCGAAATTTTGGTTGTCAAGGTGTTGCCAGTTTAAGTTTCCCTCGGGGGCCAGCTCTGTATCAATTTAGTCGCCTCGGTCAATGCGCCATTTGGGAGTTTTTGAGCTTCAGCCAGGTTCTGGAATATTGTGCACTTAATAGATCAGTGAGTGTTTGAGGAGCATCTCGTCTAGGATTTCATCTCATGCAGTGTTTGGTTATCAATGATGGAGCTTGATAGCAATTTTTTGGTGGGTATATATGCTAAGTTGAAATTTATGTGGATTTAATGCACTTCAGAGAGCACATTGAATGCTTGACCAGCTTCCTCTTCAAAATGTCATCTCTTGAATTGCACTGATTGTAGGATTTCCCCACAAAGGCGAGGCTAGAAGCTCTGGTGTGTTTTAAGCAGATGTGAAGTGAGGGCCTCTCTCTCAAGATGCAAGCATGCATCTTGAAGGCATGTGGCTTTACGCAAGAAACTGAATCGGCGACAAAACTCGCGATGGAATTGTCGTTTTGGGGTTGCTAGACATCGTGTCTGCACTACCTTGCTTGATGTGCATGCCAAATGTGGTGGCTTTATGAATCAAAAGGCCAAAGGCCGTCCAAGCCTTAAGGCCTCCCAAGGGAAGGGGGGGGGTCAATGGCCGCCCAAGGGAAAGGGGGTCAATGACCGCCCAAAGGGAAAATAGGATGGGAAAGGAAACAAAAAAAGGGAAAAGAGGGGAAGCCATGGTGGGCGGTAGCGAGCAGGGCACAGCGGATGGGGAGAGAAGCTCGCGGAGAATGCTACATGGCTTAGACGCTGACGACCATGAAACGAGAAATCATCAGGGCTTCATGGCGCCCCTGCTCGACATCAGCGGCATGGGATTTGGTGCAACTCGCCAAGCCAACTTGCCACGTCATCACTCTGCTTCCCATGCCTACCATCGTTGCTTAGGAAGGGAAGAAGGCTATTTTAAGAGAGTTTTATAGATAGCAAGGAAAAAAAAAGACAGCCGTGGAGGAGGGAAAATGGCGAAGAGAATCATCAATGAGAAGGGGGTGGAGTCAAGAGGGGAGGACACGAACGAAAGGGGAGTTGAAGAGGAGCATGCCCGTGGTGCAAAGGGGAAGAAGGTGTGGGGAGGACTCTCTCCCTCTATCAATCACTTGGCCTCGAAAAACGAGACTCTCTCTCTCTCTCTCTCTCTCTCTCTTCTCTCTCTCTCTCTCTCTCTCTCTCTCTCTCTCTCTCTCTCTCTCTCTCTCTCTCTCTCTCTCTCTTGTTACCATATACATGTGGTAGTGATGTGTGTGAACACAGTAGGACCGCCGGGGCATTTTTTCCCTCTTTAGGAGGTTTTTTCCCCCGAGCATTGTATATACACCCATCACTCTAGGGCTATCTATCTTTTCCATTGCACACTAAGTAGCACAATCTCTATTGTGTGCCTTGAGCTTCCTTCGTCTTCTCCAAGCTGTATGCATTTCTCTGCAACCCTAATTCCAACAATTGGTATCAGAGCAGGTAACGTCCTCCCAGGCTTACTCGTCAGCTGCTCCAGCACACGCCTGCTTACTTTCTCCGATTACAGTGAGGTTTGGCGAGCGTTCGTCACAGGTCTACTCAGATTTCTGATTCGGACTCATTTCGACCTCCGTTTCCACTACAGGCAGGTCTGCATAGGCAATTTCGTCATTTTGTGCAGAATTTTTGTCAGTGTCGTTTTCTGTATAATAGGTGCCTTACAGTCTTCTACGGTTTGTGCGATATAGCACGTGTTGTTCCCGCTCCGTTTCTCCTATTTTTCATGCAGTTTTCACATCAGGTGCAGCATTTACCATGGCTAACAACAACAAAGATGTCTTCAAGATGTTTGCTATTGAGGACAGGCTGGATGGGGACAATTACCCTATGTGGGCTTATATGATGCAACACGTTCTTGTGTCAAAGGGCGTCTGGAATATTGTGCAGGGCATTGATGTACGTTCTGGTTCTGATGATGTAGGCGATGTTGAGGATGTTGCAGGTCTTGCTGCAAGAATTGCTTCTATTAGAGTTGTTTTGCCTACGGCAGAACAATCTTGTTGGGATGTAAAGGATGCGCAGGCTCAGATTGCGTTGTCTGTGAAGCGCACCATTGTTCCTCATATCCGTTCAAAAAATCTGCAAAACAGACTTGGGATATTCTAGAAGGTCTTTATGCAAGCGGCAATGAGGCTAAAATTGCTTTGCTGCGTAACGAGCTGGAGTCGAAGATTATGCATGAGGAAGATGTTATGGACACTTTCCTTGCTATTGTCAAGGATATCAATGAGCAACTTATTTCTACACGTGAAGTCATTTCAGAGAGTTCCCTTGTGCAGACTGTTCTTGATGCCTTACCAGATTCTTACCAGACTTTTGCTAGTACTCGGAGACTTATGACCCAAGGAAATCCAGAAGTTGTCAACTTTGATATATTATGCACATTGTTGTTGCAAGAGTCACTTTCCAGAAAAAACAGGACTAGACAGCGTGCAGTTGAACAGGCTTTTATTGCTTCTCAAAGAAAGGGTTCTACTGCAAGTGGCAAAACTTATGTTCCCAATGCTTCTGCTGGCAACACTTCGTCTGGCAATTCTGGTGATAAGGGCAAAAAGAAGATGCGTTGCCATTATTGTAAAGCTAATGATCACTTGATCAAGCAGTGTCCTAAGTTGAATGCAAAAGAGTCTAAGAAGAAAGAGGGTGCTTCAACTGCAACTCCTGGTTCCACTACAAATGTAGCCATTGTTGAGTCTTCTGTGAAAGGAGACTGTGTTGCTGATGTTGATGCAGAATGGGCTTTTAGTGTAGAGTGCACTTACAATCCTGTTGTCCATGATGCATGCTTGTCAGTTGCTGCAGATTCACATGTGTGGTATTTCAACAGTGGTGCTACAAAGCACATTACCTCACATCGTGAATTGTTCACCTCTCTCAAGTCTGTCCCTCATGGGAATTTAGTCACTTGTGCCAACAATGCCTCTTATCCCATTCAGGGAGTTGGAAAGATTGTGCTTACTGCTGCAAATGGCAGTTCCTTCACACTTGTTGATGCACTTTATGTACCTCGGATCAAGAAGAATCTCTTGTCTATATCCGCACTTGCTAGACTTGGACTTGTAGTCAAATTTCTGGATGACAGATGTACAGTTCATGATCTCAGTTTTAGGGATGAAATTGTTGCATCTGGCCTTTTGTGTCGTGGGCTGTATAAGCTCACTTTGTATGACAAGTGTGGACAAAATTTTGCAAATGTTGTTGCAGATTCAAGGGCTATTTTAGATGCAAAACTTTGGCATGCACGTTTTGGTCATCTGAATTTTGCCAGTTTGCTGCGTTTTGCAAAAATCTGATATGGTTGCTTCTTTGCCGCCTCTTGAAGCACCTCTCAAACATGTTTGTGAAGGCTGTATTTTGGGTAAGATGCAGCATTATTTCCAAAGGATGGTTCAGTTCGGGCCACATGTAGGTTGCAGCTTGTGCATAGTGATGTTTGTGGGCCCATGCAAACTCCATCCTTGGGCAATTAACTTTACTTTGTGACTTTCATTGATGATTACTCCAAGCATGCATGGGTATTTTCGCTTAAAGCGAAGTCCGAAGTTTTTATGTGCTTCAAACAATTTTTGGCTATGGCTGAAAATGTCTCAAAATGTACTATGGGCACCCTCCATTCCGATCCAGGGGAAGAGTATATGTCTCATGAATTCAATGCATTTCTGGCTAGTTGTGGGATAAAACACCAATGTACAGTGCCTTATACACCTCAGCAAAATGGTGTTGCTGAGAGGAAAACCCGGTCACTTACGGAAATGGCACGGTGTATGGTCAAAAGTTAAGCTTTGCCGTATTCTTTATGGCTTGAGGACATCATGTGTGCCACTTATGTACTAAACAAGTGTCCTACGAAATCTTTGCAATCTATTACTCCATATGAAGCATGGCATGATAGAAAGCCTTCTATTGAGCACATGCGTGTTTTTGTCTGTTTGGCATGTGCTTTGGTGCCACAAACGCAACACAAAAAATTGGATGATAAGGCTGTCAAATGTATTTTTGTTGGTTATAGTGCTGAAAGCAAAGGTTACAGGTTGTATGATCTGCAAACAAAACGTATTCTTGTTTCACGGGATGTAGTATTTGTGGAAGATTATGTTCAGCCCTTGATGTCATGTACTAGAGACAGTAATGTAAGCTCACAGGACATTTATGACACTTTGTTGCCTCTTTTCAGTGGTGGAAATACGAATGTAAGTTCCAATGAGGCAAATGTACAGCCTATGGGGGTTTCTGAAAATGTTACAGATTTGCCTATTACTGATGCAGATGTACATGATGTACTTGATGAGGAAAGGGCTGAAAATGAGCAAGCTAGAGGTATGCCAAAATGGCTAATGTACACTTTGCGTGACAATAAATTGGATGCATCTTTGTCTAGTCGTACTCGTTCACGCTCTCGCCATGCATCTTATGCATCAGATTGTTATGCTTTGGCTGTGTCTAGCTTACATGATGTTGAGGAGCCTTTGTCTTTTGATGAAGCACAGAATTCAGAAAATTGGATGGCTGCCATGCAATCAGAATATGATGCACTTATAGAAAATGACACATGGACTTTATGTGATTTGCCTCCTAGCAAAAAGGCCATTGGAACAAAGTGGGTTTACAAGTTGAAACGCAAGCCGGATGGTGAGATCGATCTCCATAAGGCTCGACTTGTTGCAAAGGGTTATGCACAGCGAAAAGGCATAGATTATGAAGAGACCTTTGCTCCCACTTGTCGTATGACTACTGTACATTTTCTATGTGCATTGGTAGCTCATTTTGGTTGGGATGTACATCAATCAGACATTGTTATTGCTTTCTTGAATGGTGACATATTTGAGGAAGTTTATGTAACGCAGCCTCGCGGTTTTGTCATAAAAGGATAAGAGGACAAAGTGTGCAGATGTAAGAAGGCTTTGTATGGGTTGAAGAAATCTCCTCGTGCTTGGTATGAGAAAGCTGACACTCATTTGGTCAAACGAGGCTTTCGTAACAGTCTAGTAGAAAGCACATTGTATGTAAAGCGTGAGGGTGATGTACTTCTTATTGTGGTTCTTTATGTCAATGATTTGCTGATCACTGGACCAAATGAGAGACATATTGCTAAATTTAAGGCTGATTTGAATGCTACTTTCAAGATGAAAGATTTGGGGCTATTGCATCATTACTTGGGTATACAGTTTAAGCAGTGTGATGGTGGTATTGCCTTGTGTCAGAAAAGTTACATAGAGACATTGTTATGTAAGTTTGGACTTGAGGATTGCAAACCTATTGCCACTCCCATGGAAAGAGGTTTGAAGTTGAGTCTACATGATGCTGGCAATCCTGATGATGTCACTCTTTATCAAACTGTTGTTGGCTATCTCATTTATGTATGCAACACGAGGCCGGATATTTAGTTTGTAGTCTCACAGGTCAGCAGATTAATGCATAGCCCAGGGTCTAAGCATTGGCAGGCTGTCAAGAGGATTTTTCACTACCTTAGTGGCCACTTTACATCTTGACTTGTTTTATCCCAAGGGGAGATCATTGCCGCTAGACTTACATGTTTTTTCGGCCTCAGATTGGGCTGGTTATTTTGACACGCGAGTGTCGACAAGTGGTTTTTGTTATAGAAATGATGTTTTATGATTTATTGCAGCTGACATGTGGAAAAGACTAGACCCAGCTTAGCCTATTCAAATGTATTTGTATATCCTGTACATTTTATTATTCAAGTGCTCTTTTATGAGCTTTGGCCAATTATGACTGGCCGGCCAGTTTGTAACCAATTTGACCATTCAAGAAATCTATAAAACAAATACGTGCAAGAGGGAAATGGTCAATCTTGCACGGGGGGAGATTGTACCCATTGCTTGTGTCTTGTTCTCTCCTCTCCTCTCTTCTCCCTCACCGTGCCGGCGTAGCACTCCGCTCTCGGAGGTGCATCTACACGCGTTCTTTCACTCTCTCCCGCTCTCTATCTTTCTTTGTTTGCGTATATCGTCGATTATGTGCTCGTGGATTCGCCAGGTATGGAGATTAGTTCGTTTTATGGTTTGTAGCATATGGTTTTCGGTATTTTGTAGGGTAGCCACACCTCCGACTATAGCAGTGGTATCAGAGCTTAGGCTATGCTCCAAGACAAATGATTACGGTCGACAAGCAGCAGCTAAGTATTTTCCTTTCTTGTGTTTGTAGATTCCATGAATTGCTTCACTTTGTACTGATTAATGTTGATTGTATGATATAATTAGTGAATTTTTGAAATTAAAATAGTGAATGTAATTGATATAATACTCGTACAATGTGGAATCTAATGGTCGTGACTCTAATGCAACAAACCAATTAGAATTCATGCCTAACAGGACACAGAAAAAAAAACTATACTATTTTTATCATAAAACTTTAATTTTCTTTTCGTAATTATTACACACATGATTCTGCTTCTTGCTAATGCATAGCAACTTGCTCGATAATGGCCTGGATCTCCATATCACATTCTTGTAACGGTCATATTATGTATCTACTAATGACATACACTGTAAGAAATAGGAGATGTGCCTTATATGTTAGACTCATAGTATATATATAAGGGAAATTCGAGGTATAGGACACGGAAGATGAAGAAGAAGCGAACTTTTACGTAGTAGGGACAATCCCAATAGACCTTGTAGACATGCTCAACAAATCTCATAACTTTCGACCACTTCCTCGAGAAGGAATCGAAATAATCAAGACCATTGTACAAGGAGAACAACTACGTAAATTTCCACCTGGTGAGAAAGCACCCTCGCTGTACACTTAAGCCAACTTTTTGTTTTATTTTCCACTCTCTATTGTAGAGCTGCAAGAATAGCGACAGTAGCAGCCGTCTGACCTGCTCATTGTCACTACATTAGCAACTACAGTTTGCGTCGATAACGACACCCTTCAACACGTCACGATGCAAACTGCCTGTTGGGACACGTGCCAGGCGATCGACGACTGCAGATAATTGTTCTCTCACTCTCGTCAGCTGGTGGCCCCTTGAGCCTCTCTTCCCATGCATCAGCCACTCGCACATGCACATCGCCTACCTCTCTCAGCTCTCACCAACCATGCAACCCCACACCCTTCTCGCTCTGCGGCGCTGATTAACATGCAGACTCACAAGGGCATTCTGACACGAGCCAACCACTGCCCAACACACTCTCTCTCTCCTCTTCACACGCAGCCAAACTCAATCTCGCCCACTTATTTTTATTCGTGGTCTGCAATATGGCGTCCCCCAGCCACACAAACCATTACCACCCTCAGGCAGAGGTGGCGACACGTTCTGTAGTTATCCCTCTCTTTCTCCACTCCCTGTGGTTGTAGTTTACCAACCCAGTCACGAGCTGCCCACAGTCACGACCACCTATCGCTTCGTACGCATGCCGGCGTCCACACCCACACAACTAGCGACCAGTCTCTCTCTCCCTTCCTCGTCCACAAGCAGCTACACACCCACAATTCTCTCTCTCTCTCGTTGCTCGGCTGCGCCCAGTACTCCTTTTCTCTATGCTTTGCATGGCGCCGCTATTTATTATTATTATCGTCACTTTCTGCCAACAATTGCGCGGACTTTCATCACCAGCCAATCAATCGATCACTCTCCCTCCCTCTATCTCTTGCATGGCAGTTCCAGCCTGCTATCAATCACTACCAACCACTAGAATTTTAAGCTCTATCTCGTTCACACACCCGCCGCCCAAAAGAGGCCATCGGCCATTCCCCTCTGCAGTCCACCAACTCTCTCTCTCTCTCTCTCTCTCTCTCTCTCTCTCTCTCACCTGCAAGCGGCAGACCCGGACAAACCTCTGCAGCGGCAGACATTGCCAAAGCTCTTGGCAAACCTTAGCGAAGCTCTTCAGTGACCGACGCAATACTTTCTTAGGGTTGAGCAAGTCCTCGTATCCATGGCCATCAAGATTTTGTTGCGTCTGCTGTCGCCTTTGCTCAATGACCCTCATCAATCCCTGTCGGAGCTCTCCCCAACTCGCATCAATTGTTGAAGGTGGCCGTGCGGCACCGCCGCCAGGCCAGCAATCTATATGTGGAATTGCACCTCCACGCGATTCAATAGGCCCTCCTCTTCAATCTCTGCCAACAAGATGCAAGCGATGCGGAACACATGCATCTTCAAGGTGCTTGCTATGAACAACTGAACCCCATCCTTCTAGGTTGCCTCAAAGTGCTACCATGTCATCCGCCTTGGTGGGTGTGCAATAGGATGTGATGACATTCCTCATTAAAGCTCAAGCGGTGTCTCTATCATTCCTATTTGAAAACTGAGCAAAAGTCATTGTCTTTTAAGGGGCTGTGCATTTCTCGTTTCCAAGGTGGGTCTGGGGAATTATCCTCCACCAATGCTCGTGCGCCACCTTCCCAAGATGCCCCTAAGCGTTGTGACGTCGTCAACCCACATTACGTCATCGCCTAACTCAACCCACTCTTAGTTGTCTAAACATGGTCACATATCATGAATATGATTTGACAAAAGAGCAGCTCGATGTAGGAATCAACTGTCTTTCTAGGGTAAAGAAAATATCATCGATGTGTCCTATCGGCTTCTTTTTTTCTTTCCTACAATGCCTGGTGCCGGCCATCCTCTGGCATCGACAACGGTGCTGATGACGATTTTATTTTATTTATTTAGTGTCTTTTATTGCACTTCATTTTTGTACCCAGATACTGTCGTAGATCCACAAGAGCTTGATACCATGGCCTTTTGAAGACTAGTAATATAACATTTTATTTCATTTCGATCTTACCCTTTCCCCTCCCAGTATCACCACTTACAACGGAAAACATTGATGAACTTCTTCAGCAAGCAGTGCAATACTTTCTCTGTAAATGTCGAGCAGTGATGATGAGATGATGATTTACGCCACTGAGACTTTTCGTTTCAATCTTTCACTTTACTTTATTGAAATAGATACACAAGGATTGTATCAGTTTGCTTTCATCCATAATTTTTGCACTTTGCTTTCATTTTCTCCCTCAACCAAACTGTGCACCTTACCTTTGTGTTCAATTACCCCCAACCTCGCAAGTCGATGACCTCTTGTTCTCCACACACACCCACTCGTCAATTCCGATGATAATATGCATACACACACACACACACACACACACATACTATTAATATTCTATATGGTCTTTTATAGCTTGAAGCTAATGTTCATGGCTACGCGGTGTAAGATTTGTGTGTCTATATTTAAGGTGGCGATAAGCGCTGCTATGTCTCTTGGTATTTTAGTGTTGTTGTATCCATTCAAAGAGGACCATCAAAAGTAAATCCTACGAAATTTGTCACGAGAAATTCTCTTTGGATCAGAGTACTCATAGCAATGTTTGTCGATCGAGTTAGGGCTTACCAAAAACAATTTTCCTAACTGAAGACAATGAGGGCACACTTAAAGCTCTTTTGTTTTTAGGTCAAAATCCAAAGATTTTCGGGTATTCACACTAAAACTTGTAAAACTTTTCCGGCTTACTTGAAGGAAATCTAGGAATCTAGCCGATGTTCTACTATTTTAGCTAGTTTCAATAACAAGGGTGAAATTTTACTAGCTTCTACTTTTCTTATGACAACAATCAATGGTTTCAAAACGTACTCACATATACAATCCACCTCACCGACATCTGACACCCATCTGTACACCTTGAACTTTATGGCATATGTACTTTGGTTTGTTCTAACTTACATGACATTACTCAAAATGATGAATTTTGCTGTTGATCGTTGTTTTCAAGAAATTGTTTAGAATTTGACGATTTGGATACTAGTCACTTCCTCAAACCACCTCCAGGTACGTAATTTATCGTTGTTTTCCACGGTATTTTTATTCTCCTTAATGAATCCATTCCTATATATATCATTAGTTACGCAACATATCTCGTCTGCCTATATTGCGATGACACCCCTTAACATACTCCTACAATAATACCCACTTTCTCTACTTGCTTGGAAGTTTATATTGTTGGTGCATATATTTAAGGACACAACGTCAAGCAGTTTTCACTAAGGATAATACCATTGAACAATTCAAAAGAAAAAAGATATTTTACTTCCTTGCATTTTCTTATGGCACGTGCAATTAAGAATCCCCAAAAGTTCTGGCTTGTACTTCAATGCATGTAATTTCTATTGAGAGGATTTGGCATTAAGCTATGCAGCTACTCATATGAGTTGCGGTGTTTTGAGTTAGTGAACAAAAATTTGTAAGTACTCTGCTACTCAACTACACTCCAATGTGGTGTCACACAGGTAGTACATGTTTTGCCCTTTTATATCTTGTCTAGTCCATTGGTCACATGCACACAGATCCGCCGATTTAGGCAGTGTGTAAATGCTCATCTTGGTGTAGATTCGCCGATTTAGGCAACACCGGTTATCTGTGCAGATCCGCCAATTTAGGTAGCACATTGATAAATTGCAGATTCATGATTTCTACACCTATACCAAATGCAGATTCGCCGATTTAGGCAGCATTAGTGCAGATTCGCGGATTTAGGCAGCACGTTTTGTAGGTGTAGACTCGCTGGATGAGGCAACACCGATCACAAAATCATGCTGCAGTGGCTAGCCACCACTACAACTAGTATGATTTTGTTACCCGTGTACATAATGAAAGTGATTTGGATTTGGACTTATATTGTGGAATTGGAATTGGATTGGGATTTGGTATCTGGTGATTATTATGACAGTATTCATGTGATGAGACTTGACAATATGAGATTGATGATGAGTGTGACCAATGATATCCTGATTAATCGGGGTATGACATATACTGCTTATTCTAGTGGTATGGGACACTAGAATAGGTAGTATGTGGGTGACGGCAGGCATAAGCTAATGTTGTTTAGTTTCATAAAATTTTCTTCTATTATGTGATGTTTTTGACACAGCATACTAATCATTGTTTTTGACAAGTATTGTTTGCAAACTTTTATCTTCGCAATTGAGGACAGTTGCTTTCCAACGGAGAGGTATGTTATAGAAATGATGTTTTATGATTTATTGCAGCTGACACATGGAAAAGACTAGACCCAGCTTAGCCTATTCAAATGTATTTGTATATCCTGTACATTTTATTATTCAAGTGCTCTTTTATGAGCTTTGGCCAATTATGACTGGCCGGCCAGTTTGTAACCAATTTGACCATTCAATAAATCTATAAAACAAATACGTGCAAGAGGGAAATGGTCACTCTTGCACGGGGGGAGATTGTACCCAGTGCTTGTGTCTTGTTCTCTCCTCTCCTCTCTTCTCCCTCACCGTGCCGGCGTAGCACTCCGCTCTCGGAGGTGCGTCTACACGCGTTCTTTCACTCTCTCCCGCTCTCTATCTTTCTTTGTTCGCGTATATCGTCGATTATGTGCTCGTGGATTCGCCAGGTATGGAGATTAGTTCGTTTTATGGTTTGTAGCATATGGTTTTCGGTATTTTGCAGGGCAGCCACGCCTCCGACTGTAGCAGTTTTTGTTTCATGCTTGGCAGTTCATGTATATCATGGTTGAGCAAGAAGCAACGTACTGTGGCCACTTCGTGTTGTGAGGTTGAGGAAAGGGCAGTCTTCACAGCTATGGTTGAGTGTGTATGGCTCACACGCCTTATGGCTGATTTGGGTGTTGATCAGGACACTACCAACACTATCTACCCTGACAGTCAGAGTGCCTTGGCAGTTGCGAGGAACCCAGTTTTTCATGCTCGCACAAAGCACATTGAGGTGCGTTACCACTATGTCAGGGAGAGGCTCTCAGGAAGAGAGATCAGCTTGGCTTGTCTGCCAACACAGGACAACCTTGCAGATCTTTTCACAAAGGCATTGTCTCGTGAGAAGCTTGAAGCTTTCCGCAAAGCTTTGGGCTTACTCCCCTTGGTGGACTGATCATGTCCTCAGGGCATGACACTTCCCTTTACTCCTGTGCCAACTCTCGTTCACCACATCACTCCAAGGGGGATTTGTTACCATATACATGTGGTAGTGATGTGTGAACACACTAGGATCACCGGGGCATTTTTTCCCTCTTTAGGAGGTTTTTTTCCCCGAGCATTGTATATACACCCATCACTCTAGGTCTATCTATCTTTTCCATTGCACATTAAGTAACACACCGTCTATTGTGTGCCTTGAGCTTTCTTCGTCTTCTCCAAGTTGTGTGCGTTTTTCTGCAACCCTAATTCCAACATCTCTCTCTCTCTCTCTCTCTGTCTCTCTCTCTCTCTCTCTCTCTCTCTCTCTCTCTCTCTCTCTACCTTGAAGCAACAAAGGAGGAGATCTTGGACGATGAGGGAAATCACGGCCTAAGGAGGCAGGGGAAGAAGGAATAAAAAGTACTCGTGAGCAAGAGCTTTGAGAGGGAAAACGTGTGGCATGAGAAGGAGGTCCAAGCAACAGTGGTCGACTTCAATCTCTTGATCCCTCTCGACTAAGCAAAGGGAGGGAGAAGATAGCGAAGGGAGGTGCCATAGCCATGGAACTCAAGCAGTGCAAAGGAGATGCGTTTTGCAAGTTGAAGAGCGAAAAAAAATTGGACCGAATAGATACATAAGGGAAAATGATGGGAACCAACAAGAAAAGGAGCTTTACAAGGTGGGGATTTGCCTCACAACTATAGATTTCTTCCCACTACAAGAGGTTGTGTGCACTTGTGACGCTGTTAGCGACGGAAATACATTGGGTTTTTATGCTCCCCGGTGTCGCTTAGACCGTCGCCAACAGCATCGATACGACGGGAACGTTGCTATGAGCGTCGCTATAACCATCGCTATATGCGTCACTATGGACGTCGCAATATAGCGACGCCTATAGCGACGATCATAGCGACGTTTACAAGCCACCTATAGCGACGCCCGAGAGAAAAAAAATTGGTGGCAGGGCATCCATCAACCATATTGAATGTTTCAAGAATAGATTAAACCTAAATGAATCCAAGATAAGCCGAGATTCACCTTTGAAAGAAAGTCCCACCTTAGATATAGACCCAAAGTAGTCGCCCACAAGACAATATAACCATTAACTCCATCATCCATAGTATTGTTTGCAGAATAAAGATAGAATAAAGATACAAAACTAACAATATAACCATTAACTCCATCATCCATAGTATTGTTTGCAGAATAAAGATAGAATAAAGATACAATATAACCATTAACTCCATCATCCATAGTATTGTTTGCAGAATAAAGATAGAATAAAGATACAAAACTAACAATATAACCATTAACTCCATCATCAATAGTATTGTTTGCAAAATAAAGATAGAATAAAGATACAATATAACCATTAACTCCATCATCCATAGTATTGTTTGCAGAATAAAGGTAGAATAAAGATACAAAACTAACAAAAGTAAATTAATGAAAGTAAATCAATGAGAATTTTACACATCATAGGAAAAATCACTTGATTGTGAAACTTTGCAAATGTAATAGTTATAACACCATTGTCATTATTGAAAAAGAATACATGGTTTTTCGATAGTTACAAAAAGACGTATAAACGTCATCTCATGATACATATGCTATGACAAAAGGAAACTAATGCTATCTAGCTACGGCTAGATTGACATCATCTAATCAGACGTTTCATTGCGTCCAAGCGACGTCTCTGTCGGATTCTGCAAAAAAAAACAATAAGACAGCTTTCTATAAGTATAAACAGATAATTTACAAAACAATACAACAAATAGAAAAGAGTAAACCCTAATACTAACCATGCCGCCATGAGAACTCAGAATGTCCATCAGGGCGTTTAAGCCCTTCCTGCCTACGTACTCGTGCTCGTACGGTGTGGGGTCACATCCTATCATCGACCACTGTCAAAACATACAAAGAATCCATTATGTTAGAATTTAAAAACCCCTAAACCCTAAACTATCAAACCTAAAGAGCAATGCGAAAACAATTACAAAATCGGCCTCAAATGATGCCCACCGCCACTCCCCAAGTGGTGTGAGCTCCCTACCTCTACTCGCGCTTTGGCTGCCTCCTTTTGTTGCTTCCACTTGTAAGGATTCTCACGCGCTGCTTTCTTCGCATTCTTCCAATCTTCTTTGGCCAGCCAATCTGGTCTGTTCCACCCATGCTTAATTGCTTTTTGCGCTTCGGGACGCTTGTGCTCGCAGTATTCGCGCATTCAAACCCTTATCAGGTCTTCATTGAAGCGGTCATCCCGTGTTGAAATGGGAAACTCATCATGTAGCATGCTAATGACTCTATCTTTTAAATCACTTGGTACTTCACTCTAGGTGTTTTGTATGTAGTGTCTAAACACCTGAGAGCAAAGACCACGCATGCGTGAGATCACCTTCTTGCCTTCATCATCCAAGATGATGCCGCTGCTGAAGTCGATGGAGTAAGGCAAGCCCTCTCGCCGGTGACGCATGAACCTGGGTGTCTCGGCAAGGGTCTCTAGAGGCATGTAGATGGGGGTACGGACGTCAGGTGTCTCCACTGGAGTCTGGGCCCCGAAGCGAGGAGTGTCGACTGGGGTCACTCCTGGAGGAGTAGATAGTGGTATGTAGCTGCTAGGAACGGCCGTCAACCGCGCAAAACCTGGCATAGATGGTGATGCCCTGGCTGGTGTGAGGGCAGACAAAGAAGGGGAGGGTACAGAGCCTTGCCGAACACGAGGTGGTGTCGAGGCATCAGCGGCGGCATCCCCACAATAATCGCCGCCGTCACCACTAGAGCGTCGGTGCCTAGACAAGTGTGAAGATCGTCTCGTTGACACCAAAGCTTCAGAGCGTGCTGAATGCTTCGAAACATAGGGAGACGCTAAAGGAGTAGGAACACGTGATGGTGCTCCAGAGCGATGACACTCCACGTACCACTGCCTCTGCTGGGGTGACAAAGAAGAAAGAAACTCATCATCATCCATACCTTCATTAAACACATGAACATTTAATCTTAATATTGAATGAATGGAGAAGAAAACATGGACAAGTAGAGAGAGAGAGAGAGAGAGAGAGAGGACTCATAAAGGGGGAGGGATTCTTGTGTAGAGAGATTTTATTGAATTTCTATGAATTTGTAAAAGCACTGTGCTCCGGGTGCGATGGAGACTAAAGCTGCAATCGCGAAGGTTTGCTCATAGATGCTTCTTGCCCCACCACTAAATTTGGTTGATTGGGTGAAAGAGACGCTAAGAAGCAGTAGTAGTGCTTCTTAGCGTCTCTTTCACCCAATCAACTAGATCTAGCGGTGGGATGAGCAGCATCTATGAGCATACCTTCGCGATTGTAGCTTCAGTCTCCATCGCACTCGGAGCGCAGTGCTCGTCGCCCCTGCTTGTGAGAACATACCTAGAGCATACGTACCTGGAGTGGACGCAAAGACCATTAAATACAATGATGCATATAAACAGGAATGGACAAAAAGCCACGTGAATACAATATATATTATAAAACGGAGCAAAATTGTTCAAATACAATATTTATGGCTTTAAGAGGTCTCTCTCTCATCCTCGCAAAGCTCAACATAACTTCATATACCTATATAGAGCTCTCCATTTAGACAGATGTCCTCCGTTTCATTTTGTAGATCCTCTGCATGCACCTCATAGAAGTAGCAGCTTTATGCTCCTCTGGCACCACCTCAGCGGCTTCTGACTGAGCATCTTCTCCGCTCTCCTCCATTTTTACCGCTGTTATTGGCACATGGTAGCCTTCATATGTTCGTGCACTACGAGGGGCTACCTCTACGACGTACCACCAGTTTGATGCAGACTTTGTAGGATGAAATATCACCTATCAGAGCCACATAACTTACATGAGAGCTTCCAAGCACATAACTTCTAAAATTGGATGTTAACTATTTACATACTTACTTGTTCACAATGCTCGGGTAGTACGAAAGTGTCTCTTAGGTCAGTACATTTCTTAGTTGAATCCACCTCAAGAAAACCAGACTCTCCTCTACGCACTGTAGCGTTGCGACCCTCCATGATTATCTTGAACCATTGCACGTCGAACAAGTCGACAAAAAATCCTCTATAATCGATCCTCAAAATCTCTTGTAGCGTGCCAATCCACAATTGTTGTAGCTCTTCCAATAGTGGACGTTGATACACATCCATATTCTTCACTTTATGCCGCCCCGGCACAATCAAGCTTAGCCACAGGAGCCCCTTCTTCGTAGTCAACCACAGGGGAACGTTCTAGTGACGATGACAACGGGCCATACACTGTAAGATGTTGATCTTTGACCAAATGGATTTACACCATCCATAGACAGGCCTAGGTGCAAATTTCGAGCTTCCCTGGCAAAATCCAACCATGTTTCATCTATATGTTTCTAGGCTGCGCAATCTGCAGGAATCCGTAGCACACCATCAGAAGATTTATTCTCCTCGTGCCATGATGCTAGGGCGGCCATGGACTTACATTCGAAGAAATTCTTGATGCAAGGAAGCAAAGGAAAATGTCGCAAAACCTTTTGTGGAATTTTTGTTCCGTGGAGATCTACTCGATATCTCTCGGAATCACATTTTGGACACTTCTCCATGTCTATGTATTCCCCTCTGAAAGGAATGCAGTCGTTAGGAATCCATCCCCAAGTTTTGCAAGATCTTTCTTGCTTCCTCTCTGGAATCTGGCATCACATTATCAGCTAGTAGTATGTGCTCTTTGAGCAATCTACACAGCGAAAAAAATGCGGTACAATTGTGTAAAAATCTATCAGATCATTATACATCTAGAGTTTTTTATTAAAGTAAACACATTGTAATAGATCACCTGAAAAGCATTGTGATGCTAGTGTCACTCCATCCAAACTTTGTCTTCATGTTGAGAAGAACCAGGAGCACCTTCAATCTAAACACATGTGCTCCATCATACAATGGCGTATTGGCTTCACTTTTCATATCATCATAGATAAGATTTTTTGAATCCATGATCGTCTCAATCATTTCATCGATCTTGGGCTCAAACATTACTTCATTGGGAATGTGGTTTGCATGATCATCCCCTGAGCTATCAGAGGCTATATCTTGTGGCCTCACATATGTTGCTTGACCAAAGCGCCTGCGAACACGTCTATTGGGTTGCAAGATTGCTGCGTGTTGGCCAGCGTCAGAGTCCGGCAAGTTATAATTGGCAACAACTCGATCTATAATAGATGGATCAAACTCGCCAAATTCGCGAACGTGCTGAAGAAACGCATCTTGTCCGTCGCACATCATGCTTGCATTGATTACAAGGACATAAGATCCTCGTTGAGAGATAGGTGTTTCAGTTGGATGGCCCCACATCCTCGTCACTACTCATAATGAGGGTAAAAACCTTATAACCTAGACATAAATTTAATCTTCTATTGGCATCCTCCGTCTTATCTCTCTCTCTCTCTCTCTCTCTCTCTCTCTCTCTCTCTCTCTCTCTCTCTCTCTCTCTCTCTCTCTCTCTCTCTCTCTCTCTCTCTCTCTTTGTTCACACTCTAAACTACCTCACATTCTCTAGTCATGTCCAATCCCCGCACACCTCGATCTAGAGGTGCACGGAGATCAGAACCACCGGGTTATAATCTCGTCTTTATTGGTCAATGCCTATATTTGTGGATACAAGAAATCTACACACCCACGTCTTCATGATAGTGCATGTAGTAGTGGACAAAACCCCTTTGCCTCTTCTCTAGCTGTAGCATTTCACATCATCTTAACATCTTTTCACAATAGATCTTTGTTCGAGGGATTACTTAGCACGTTACATGTTGACCTCCAATCTGAGTATCATGCCGTTGAAAGCTTTCCAACTTAAGGTCGCATCCGTAGAGAGGAAGAGAGGGATCACAGTTTGTCTAACTCTAATTTTTTTACCGTAATCCCAAAGGTAGACTCTAATATAAAAACTCAATCCAAAATCTAATCTTAAATCTAACCTAATTGAACATGTGGAAGAGAGGGATCACCGTTTGTCTAACTCTAATTTTTTTACTGTAATCCCAAAGGTAGACTCTAATATAAAAACTCAATCCAAAATCTAATCTTAAATCTAACATAATTGAACATGTGGTGATTCGCGGCTAATTGAATATGGTTAGTGTGTGAGTTAACAGGTGTCAGATTCTGATGGGAATATACATATTGTTGTCTAACTAGTGTTTGCACTTTAGGCAAAGCGCTCCTTCATTGACATGCACTAAAATCTAACCTAAATCTAAAAAAAGTTAGTCCATCGAACATAAATCTAGAACTAATCTAATCTTAAACTCAAAATAAACTTAAATCTAATCCAATCTTAAATCTAACCTAAACCTTATGTAATATAACTTAAATCTAAATTTAATCTAGTCAATTTTAAATCTTGTCTTAATTTTAAATCTAAATCTAATTTAATATTAAACTCAACATAAACCTAAATCTAATCCAATCTTAAATCCTAAACCTATTGTAATCTAACATAGCTAGCTAATCTTTAATACTTTCCTAATTTTAAATCTAACCTAATCTTAATCTAACATAAACATAAATCTAAATGTAATATAACCTAATCTAATTTAAATCTTAACCTAATCTCTCTCTCTCTCTCTCTCTCTCTCTCTCTCTCTCTCTCTCTCTCTCTCTCTCTCTCTCTTTTCTCCCCTTACCTCTCTCTTTCGTCTTCTCCCCCACTCTCTCTCTCTCTCTCTCTCTCTCTCTCTCTCTCTCTCTCTGGTTTTTTATTCTCTCTCTTTCTCTTTGTTCTCACTCTCTCTCTCTCTCTCTCTCTCTCTCTCTCTCTCTCTCTCTCTCTCTCTCTCTCTCTCTCTCTCTCTCTCAATGTGTGTGTATGCGTTCTTTGTTTATGCATGTGTGTGTGTTTTGTTGATGCATGTGCTCTCTCTCTCTCTCTCTATCTCTCTCTCAAAAACACAATGTGTGTGTGTGTGTGTGAGAGAGAGAGAGAGAGAGGGAGAGAGAGAGAAAGAGGGGAAGGGAACATGAGAGACAGGAGAGGGAAGGAGCATACATGGCTCTCCTTTCTCTCCTCGTGTGTGTGTGTGTGTGTGTGTGTGTGTGTGTGTGTGTGTGTGTGTGTGTGTGTGTGTGTGTGTGTGTGTGTGTGTGTGTGTGGAGAAGAAAGAGAGAGAGAGAGAGGGAGAGTGCGAGTTACCTCTTTGCTTGAGCGTCGAAAACTCATATCTGAGATCTGAGTTTTTGGGGGCTCTCGGTTTATTTTTTACCCCTATCGGCGTCGCTATGAGCGTCGCTATGTAGCAAATAAACTAGCGACACTGATAGCGACGCCGTGAATTTTCACTTTTGAGCGTCGTACTACGAGCGTCGCTAATGTGAAGTACCTCTTGTACTGTCCTTCATATTGGGGATTTCTGATTAGGGATTACAAATCAAAAGGCATACCGACGATGGTGTATACAACCGATTTGTAATAGTGTTATCGAAATGAAAAAAATGGAAGAATATGTTGGTTGCCAGCATCAATTAAGTGTCGATATCTTGTCTAAGTCAGGTTTTAGCCGGTAATTTTGTTTCAATCTATGACATTCTTTCGCTATTGCTCTCTAAGTGTCTAACAGCACTCCTTCCCCTTAGTTTGCACGTCGACTAATTATCCTTCTACAGCTAGAGGCACGAAGCTTATTCGTTCGACCTTGGAGAGATGCACATTCTGACAAATTTGGTGAACCCGACGTGAACTTGACCGGGGTAGACGGAGCTAGCCATGTCGATAAACCAAGAGAAAGAGATGCAATAGATTATGGGGTTAATGGCTGCTATTTTGCAGCAACAATATTCAAATCAAGTACATATTATGAGCCAAAAGTAGGATGCCAATTTGAAAATAGAGAACCGAGAACTACAATAGTCCGCAAAAAGTGAGTTCGATGGATTCAAAAAGCAGATTAACACAAACTTTTTTCAAGCATTAGAGTCAGCAATGGGAAAGAGGAAATTCGAAACGCCAGATGACTGCAAACGAGAAATGTTGCAGCAATTTGCCCTTGAAAATGCCAAACGCTCAGTTTTTTATCAACAAGGGATTTTTTATGGTTATGATCTAGTAGGATACTTGGAGAGCTATGACGAGGAGCTGGAGCTGCATGGGGTGCCAAAAGAGAACAAGATTCTAAAATTCCATAGTTTTTTGATCCCAGATTTTTATTAAAGAGTCCAGGAGCTTCAACAGAAAGAGCAAGTTCAAAGTTGCAGTCATCCGAGATGGGATCCAAGCATGTATGAAGATGATGAGGATTGCCTACCTATGCAGAGGTTTGCAAGAAAATCTAGACTAAGGTGAAAACTGCTATCGATGGATGCTTGCTTGAGGATGATAGGCTATTGTAGGATAAAGATGATGAAGAGGTTGTCCAGGCTATCTATGCAAAGCTTGGAATTGCAGATTTCATGTTAATGGTTGAAGTTGAAGACTTACAGGGTCAAGAAAAGCATGAGGATAGAGAGGGTCTGTACACACATGAGGGTTCACAGGGTATGGATGTACATGAGCATCTACAAGACTTGTGTATATCAAATTTACAGGGTTTGGATATCGAACCAGATTTTAAGGGCTTGGATGAGCAAGGGTATGTGCTTGAAGATCCACATGGTGATGATTTAGAGGGGGTGCAGACTCCTTCTTTATCAAGATTTTGTGATGCAGAGCTCTCAATATGGCAAAGCGATCGTGAGCTTGATGATGCTTATTGAAAGGGGGTGCATAATGAACAAGATTTTGGATATCGAACTTGATTTTAAGGGCTTGGATGGGCAAGGGTATGTGCTTGAAGATCCACATGGTGATGATTTAGAGGGGGTGCAGACTCCTTCTTTATCAAGATTTTGTGATGCAGAGCTCTCAATATGGCAAAGTGATCATGAGCTTGATGATGCTTATTGAAAGGGGGTGCATAATGAATTGCAATCTTTTGGTGTTGCATATGATTGGGTTCATTGTGCCGATGATATGGACAAGGAAGTAGATGCAATTTTCAACATGCATGCTGAGCTTTGTGCTACAGAGTTCAAAGATATTTGGATGAGGGGGACAAACTTCATGACCAGTCTATAGTAGATGTGGCTAGTATGCATACCATATGTGGAATGCCTGATTTGCAGCCTGAGATATGCAGGGTGGAAGATTCTTCTAAAACGGTGGACCTAGAGCTTATGTGCTTATTGGATGAAGCTTTGGAAGGCTTCTCAATTACAGATGCAAAGGCTACTGACAAATTTGGTTTCATGCATAAGCACGTTTATCCAGATTTGGTTGTTGATGACCTTATGCAGTCGTTGGATGATGCTCTATTTGGTTTTGGGCATATACAAACTAGGGGAATGTTTTCTGATGCATCTTGGGAGTCTGATGAAGAGGATTTTTCCAGAGACTTGACGTATCCATATATGCATGATCAAAATTCCAATACTAGAGGGGGTGAAGATGTGTTGCCAATGCTCCTATGATAGATGATCAAAAATTAGATGAACACGATGCACAAGGGAGATGGCAATATCGAATGTTTTCATATGCTATATGGGAATTTTTGTTACCCTATAATGTATGGCATGTTGACCTGGCTTTTGATCCAAGAGGAAACAATTATATGCATGTTCTGGGAAATTGATTGATATACCATGATCCGGGTGCAGATGGATATGTGCATGGTTTGGGGCGATTGACTTATATACCATATGATCCAGGTGGGGTTTATGATGGTTTATGGGCTAGCTCTTGTTTATACTCTACTGTTGGAAAATTTTTGTGCTTTCCCTATGATCCTGGAGGAGGGTATATTCTAATAATTCCACATGTTGAAAATCATTTCAAAGCATGCTCACAATGGGGCTGTACATATGCATTTACAGGTTTTTGCTAGGAGTTGGAATAATGGTTGGCACATACCGGAGGATATGCAAGTTTAGAGGGGTGGATGTCATTCCGCTTTGCGGTCACGTGATGAAAGATGGGAATCTGAATGCAATTTCAAGTTTTTTCAAAGTTGTGATTTATGCATGGGTCTGATATGACAACAGGATGATTGAAATGTATTCAAAGTGTGGGTTCTGTGCCTAGAAAGGAAGATTGGTGCTTACAAGCCACATCATAGTGATGCTTCTAGAAAGTGTTTTTACAAGCTAAATTTGTAGTGTTCGACATACTCCCTAGGCCTGTCTTTACGGCTCGTCAATTGGAGCTACAATGTGGAAGCTATATCAGTTTGAAGTCTAAACCGCCGGTTGTAGATCCCTACCGGATTGATCAGCTGTTGTTGATGAAGGGTCAAAGTTGATATGAATGCATGGTCTTGAAGTGCTTACTTTGTGGAGCGCGTTGGTCTTTTCAAATTGAAAATCGGAGTTTTGGGTATCAAGATATTGCCAGTAAGTTTCCCTCCTCAGGGCCAGCTATTGCCACCTATTTAGCCCAATTTAGTCGCCTCGGCCAATGCGCTATTTGGGAGTTTTTGAGCTTCATCCATGTTCTAGAATACTGTGCACTTAATAGATCAATGAGTGTTCAGGAGCATCTCATCTGGGATTTCATCTCATGTAGTGGTTATCAATAATGCAGCTTGGCACAGTAATGTTTTGGTAGGTATATATGCTAAGTTGAAATTTATGGGGATTTAATGCACTTCAAAGAGCACATTGAGTGCTTGACCAACTTCCTTTTTGAAATGTAGTCTCTTGGAATGCACTGATTGTAGGATTTCCCCACAGAGGTGTGTTTTTAGCAGATGTGAAGTGAGGGTCTCTCTCTCAAGATGCAAGCATGCAACTTGAAGGCATATGGATTTACGCAAGAAACTAAATGGGCGACAAAATTCACGATGGAACTGTTGTTTTGGGGCTACTAGACATCGTGCCTGGCACTACCTTGGTTGATGTGCATGCCAAATGTGGTGGCTTTATGAATCAAAAGGCCAAAGGCCGTCCAAGCCTTAAGGCTGCCCAAGGGAAGGGGGGGTCAATGGCCGCCATAGGGAAAGGGAGTCAATAATCGCCCAAAGGGAAAAGAGGGTGGGGAAAGGAAAAAAACAAGAGAAAAGAGGAGAAGCCATGGCGGCCGTAGCGAGCAGGGCGCAACGGATGGGGAGAGAAGATCGCGGAGGATGTTGTAGGGCTTAGACATTGATGGCCATGAAACGAGAAATCATCAGGGCTTCATGGCACCCCTGCTCGGCATCATCAGAATGGGATTTGGTGCAATTTGCCAAGTCGACCTACCACATCATCACCCCGCTTCCCACACATAGCAACGATTGTGCCATCGTTGCTTAGAAAGGAAGGGGGGTATTTTAAGAAAGTTTTATAGATACCAAGGGAAAAAAAGGTGGCCGTGGAGGAGGGGAAAAGGGGGAATAGAATCATCAATGAGAAGGGGGTGGAGGCAAGACGGGAGGACACGAACAAAAGGGAAGTTGAAGAGGAGCATGCCCATGGTGCAAAGGGGAAGGAGGTGAGGGGAGGACTCTCTCCCTCTATCTCTCAGTTGGCCTTGGTAAAGGAGAGTCTCTCTCTCTCTCTCTCTCTCTCTCTCTCTCTCTCTCTCTCTCTCTCTCTCTCTCTCTCTCTCTCTCTCTCTCTCTCTCTCTCTCTCTCTCTCTCTCTCTCTCTCTCTCTCTCTCTCTCTCTCTCTCTCTCTCTCTCTCTCTCTATCTATCTATCTATCTATCTATCTATCTATCTCTATCTCTCACCTTGAAGAAACAAAGGAGAAGATCTTGGACAACAAGGGAAATCACGGTCTGAGGAGGCAGGGGAAGAAGGAAGAAAAAGGACCCGTGAGCAAGAGCTTGGAGAGGGAAAAAGTATAGCATGAGAAGGAGGTCCAACAAAATAGTGGTCAGCTCCAATCTCTCGATCCCTCTCGACTAAGCAAAGGGACGGAGAAGATAGTGAACGGAGGCGAGGTGGCCATAGCCGTGGAACTCAGCAGTGCAAAGGAGATGCATTCTGCAAGTTGAAGAGCGGAAAATAAAATGATCGAATAGAGACAGAAGGGAAAATTTTGAGAACCAACAAGAAAAGGAGCTTTACAGGTGGGGATTCGCCTGACGATTATAGATTGCTTCCTTCATATTAGGGGTTTTTGGTTAGGGATTGCAAATCAAAAGGCATACCGATGATGGCTTATGCAACCGGTTTGTAATAGGGTTATCGAAGATTAAAAAATTGGAAGCATCTGTTGGTTGCCATTATCGACTAGGGTGTAGGCTGTTTGGGAAAAATGTATTGATTGTCGATGCTTTGTTTAATATGGATGTCGATGTTGCGGATGGCAAAGCTTTGTTCAATACGTATGCTAATCATTGACTAGTTTCATGGCCTTGAAGAAGATGTGGTACTCGGCAATGATTGGCAATGCTTCGATTAATATGCAAGCCAAATGTTATGCCTGGCAATACCTTAGATGATATGTATGTAAAATATTGTGCTTGGTTAGGCTTTGGGGTTATAAAGTTGATCTCGGCACTAGTTTGGTCGATATCTAGGCGAAATCCGGTGCTTATCAAAGCCTTAGTTAGTATTTGGACCAAATATGGTGCATTGGCAATGCTTTGACCAATATGTACCCCAAATTTTATTTTGGGCAATGCCCTAGTCGATATACATGCATAAAGTTATTGATGAGTTCTGTTCAAAATGTGGTCGTTTGGAACACGTTGATAGAGGAATATGCCCATTATAGATTGTGGCAAGGAAGCTCTAGCTTTGTTTACCAAATGCGAAGGGAAGGGCCTTCCACAAAATGCATTCGTCTATGCTTGCAACTTGAAGGCAAGGAGGACCGCCCATAAGAACTTTGGAAATTGATGCCATAAGCAATGGCTGCCCAAATCGTATGCAATGTTATGAGACTTAGTGTGAATAAGGGAAAAATTCCAAGGAGCATGGCGTGGACAGCGGGCATGAGTGCAAAGGGTGGGAGGATGGTCTTATAGCGGCCTTTGTGTTGCTCAGATGACGTTGAGCAAGAAGATGAAAATGAACAGTGGCCCTTGGTGCCCCTTTTTAGCCCTCTTCTCGACAGTTTTTGAGCAGCTCCATCTAGCCTTGCATCCATGTCATCATGCCTAGTCACACGCCACATCAGTCATGGCACCGTGACTGATGGACAAGAGGAAAACAGGGTAAGGCGATTATTAGAAGAAATATTGTGTGTGTGAGGGAGGGGGGAGAAGCAGGAGGAGGAGGTACAAAGGCCTCTCTCTCTCTCTCTCTCTCTCTCTCTCTCTCTCTCTCTCTCTCTCTCTCTCTCTCTCTCTCTCTCTCTCTCTCTCTCTCTCTCTCTCTCTCTCTCTCTCTCTCTCTCTCTCTCTCTCTCTCTCTCTCTCTCACTGGACCTCGGCAAAGCCAAGGTAAGCTCGGGTTTGAGCTAGCTTTCTCTCCCACTTGACTTAGCAAAGCAAAGGGAAAGAGGTGTGAAGGTTACAAAGGGTGGGAGGGAGATTGATGGCAAGGAATCTTGCTCACTCTCACTCTCTCCTAAGTGCTCTCTCTCTCTCTCTCTCTCTCTCTCTCTCTCTCTCTCTCTCTCTCTCTCTCTCTCTCTCTCTCTCTCTCTCTCTCTCTCTCTCTCTCTGTGATTTGGCAAAGCAGGGGATTATCTCTCTCTCAACTTTGTGAATCAAGCTAAAGAGGAGAAGCAAAGAGGGGATTTAAGCAGAAAGGAAATCAAGGAAGAGGCATGAAAGTGAACCAAGGGAAGCATGTCAAAGCTAAGGGGGCTAGCAGTGCCATTAACGGCAACCACCTTGGTTCCCTTTCATGCCTCTTTGATAAGCTTGAGATTGTGCTAGCAGTGCCATTAACGGCAACCATTCATGCCTCTTATCGATAAGCTCGAGATTGTGCTAGCAGTGCCATTAACGTCAACCTTTGGAATTAAATTTTAAGTTGGGTAAGCTTATCGATAAGAGGCATTCCAATTGTCATTTGTAAGTCTCCCAAGAGTCGTTCAAGTCTTTTTTTTCTTATGTGTGGAGTGTCTTGTATCTCATTTTTTTTCACAGCGACGAGCAGCCCGGTGCTGAATCGACTCACATGACGCACCCATCTCCCCCAATATCTTTGGTGAGCTTGATGCAAAATTGAGTTGGGGTGGAAAAAAAAATTAGGCTTTTCTTTTTTGTAAATGGACATGAAAATTGTAAAATCTTCAAAAATAAAAGATTTGGGCCTATTTTGTTTTCTAAATACTGTTGGCTTGAGTAAATGGGCCATCCTCAAAAAGTGGGCTAGCCCCAAAAACGCCCCCTCATCATTAATTTGACATTCAAGTCTACTTTTCCCTCCCTCCACTCACTCCTTCTCTCTCTACATACCAGATATGATCCCTCCTCGTAACCAAAAATCTCGATTTTCACTCTCTCTGTCCTATTGGAAGAGTATCTTTCTGGCCTCCTCTCTCTCCAATCTACCTTCCCCTTCTCTCCCAAGCCTAGTACTGAGTTTTGGCTCCTTTTTGGCTATGGAGAGCTTTTAATACAATCCATTTTTCCCTTCTTGGAGGTCTTTCTCTCATGCTTGCACCCATTCTCCACTCTCATCTTGGGGGCTCACATACATCTTATAGAGCTTAGTAGCTTCAACTACCCAAGCTTAAGGTTTACAGACCTTCAACTTTCAAATATTTAGGGTTAGAGAGCTTCAACTTAAAAGGATTTAAGGTTTAGGAAACTTCAACTTGAAAATTTTTAGGGGTAAGGGAGCTTCATATTGCACAGTGCAGGAAGCTTGGATAGCATGAGTCGTAGACCTCATTCAAGGGTAGACTCATTCTGTTGCGGCAACGACCAAGACGATAATGGCCATTGGGTAACCACAACCTTTGTGACAGGCATGTGGGTGAAAATGCAGCCAAGCAAAAAGGGAGCCCACAAAGTCTCTCATCAATTCATATGACTGAAGTCCCATCATTGGAAGGGTCGTATATTGAAGATGAAGCAGGCGGCCGATGGAAGCAAGCAAGTGAAGATACAACACGTCTACAAAGCTTCTCAATTATGAATCAACGACGTTGATTGCAAGCACTTTCTTGCTAATTGTAAGTATTTCTAGTGTTGTTTGTAGCAAACACTATGATTTGCAATGAGAAAACTGTGTGGGCATGGTGTTTGGCTTGTGCATATATTTTTCCATCAACATTTATCAAATGGGACCCTCTGGAGGCGCTCTCCGGAACTTTTGAGGCTCACCACTTTGAGTTTGGCTCATTGCTATATTCTGGATGCATTGCGTTGGAGCTTGCATAACTGTCCATCTTCTCTTTGCTGCAGAGTATGTAGTCCAAACAACAAGGAATGACTACGGGGCCTTGAAAACACTTAGTCCACCAACTCTGATGGACAGTGATTGGCCAACTCCTAACAGTACCTCTATTGTATTAACTAAGCGGAGGATTGAAAATGAAATCTTCAATGCAATGAAGTTCACATACGGGTCACATCAAGAAACACTAACATCTTTTATGCCTCTGCATCTTTTTGTTTTTTTGTTCAATGTAGACGATGTTCATCGCACGCCTACCATGTGGATTGCTAAGGGTGGAACAACAATGAATGTTTTCCTTCCATCTTCTTGGGACTCAAAGATTGTTCATCACAATGGGGATACCATAAAGTGCATGGTTTTAATAGAAAAAATGATCAATATTTGATACCACATTGCAAAGTAGAAAATCTCCATTATATTCCCTCACCCGCGGTGGAAGCAGACGCGAGGTGAATGGGAAGCACTTGATTCATACATCATTGATATGGAGCAGGTTGAAGTGCATGCGTGCAAGCAGGTTGAAGTGCATGCGTGCAAGCAAGAGGAAGTGTGGCATTGCCATCAATGCTCATTGGAATATGGAAAATTTAAGGGAGTACTTGTCACTTAGGTTTGAGCTCAAGATGGACTACACGTTTGTAATTGGTGGCAACCCTCTGCGTAAGAGAAAGGAGAGGGTCTTTCTTTGTAAGAGCATCCCCTTCCCTAGATGTATCCATACCAAGCAAGCAACTACCGTTGCAATGTAATACTCTCATATCAAGACGATACATTTTTGTCTAATTTTGTGATTTGAGAATGTCTAATTTTTAGTTTTAGAGGCGTTAAGTGACTTTAAAGTGATGGTGAGTGGTGATGTTATGGTGTTGCAAATTGTGGTGTTTGGATGGAAATACTATGCATTATATCTTGAGTTTTTTGCAAAAGAGAACGTTTAAATTTTAATCACCAGTAAACGTTTAAATTTTAATCACCACCACTGAATGTTTAAGTTTTATAAAAGTGTCCTATATTTAATTGCCTCTTTTATAAGTGACTTGCAAGGCCCATTTTAAATCCACTTTCTTGTTTTTGAGATTCTCTCATCTTCTTCACTGCTTCCTTGCTCTATACATCCCCAAGCACATGCCATTGTCCCTTGCACTTCGCCAGTAAGAATGGATGCTGCTAATCAAGCCCTCATTGTCCAACTCCTTGCGCATGACCTAGGACACATGGAGAAGCTTAGCGACATGTTCCAAGTATCCATCGACATGGAGGCTGTGCATTTGAAGTGCTTACATCCTACACGGAGACACATATAGAAAATTACTCCATCAATTTTGAAGATGAAGAAGGAAGGCCTACAACAACCCCAAAGACTCCTTACAACATGCCTAATTGGAGAATCAACGGACAATGGAGTCTTCACAGTCAAAGAAGGACAACTCAACCAACAAAGCTGTAGATTCCAAGATAAAATAGGTATGGAAAAGAAACCTTCAATGCCAACTCGGTCCTTCAATAATCCTCTTTTTGAGGATTTAAGCTTACTTTTACCTAAAGAACTGTTTGTAGTAAGCTCAAGAATGTGAAAAGTCAAGTCACCGGGGTACAAAAAAACACTCTTTGGCATAGTCAAAGTTGGGCTGCTGAGCCAAAAAATGAGCAAAGCATTAGTCCCAAAGCTTCAAGTCTTAATAAACTTTGTGCTATGAGTCGTAGTTATTAGGCTTACACTCAAGCTAGAAGAGTTGAGCATATCTAAGTCGTGTCGCTCGTCGTGTGGATGAGATAGGCATAAGAGCCAAAGTCTATTAACTTAATCATGTTGGAGTGACATAGAATTCAACACTCATGCACAGTGCACACTAAGATGAGAGCACAGATCCTCGACAACAAAAACCCTTCCTAAACTGGTGCTTGCTTGTAAAGATGCATCATATGCTTTCATACATGCACCTTCTTTCTGAAGAACCCCTCAAAAATCCTTCTTGCACAACATAGTGTTGACCATGCATTTCTATGTATGCATATAGGATGTCCACCATTGGACATATGCATTAGACAGTCTTTTTTGTTTCCACCTATGCACCTTGAGTGGACTACAACACGCAAACACATGTTTCATCATGCCACGCACATATTTTCTACCCTTTAATTCTATATCTCTCAACAAATAATCACTTTAGTACTTTATTAATATTTCCCATGCTAATAAGTACTTTAGTAATGACCGAATCCCAAAGGCACTTTTTCCCACCGAGCTTTTTCCCTTTGGCCATCCAAGTCTTAGACCCTAATTTAGATCCTCGTCATTCTACTTCTCTTGTACATACTCATAATAAATAAACAACAGCCTCGCCATTATGCTGCTACAATGGACAAATGCGACATTATCTCTCACACTTGCGACAAATTCAAACCAATGAAGATGCTACAGCAAAATATACCTTGTCAACAAATTCATCGACAAATGAAGACAATCGGCCCATCAACAACCAGTCAAAAACCTTTCACAACCTCCACGGATACTTCTCAATAGTGTCCAAGGACGGGTACTAAAATCAAAAGGGGGGAATGTTAATTGAGGCGATGTCAATTAACACAAGCTGCTAAAGACTAAAGCCTTATGAATGCACATCAAAGATGAATACGAAGAAGCAGTGAAGATTGGAGTTACACACTTCACATTTTTCTAAAATGGCCATGTATTAATTTCCCAATTTATTTATCCATTGTGATGATTGTAACATGTTTACGAGCTCAATGAGAGTTTCAAGATGTAAAGAATAGGTCAGTGAGTGTGCTTAGGTTGTAGATATAGTAATTTTTGGAGCTTCAAAGGTCTTGGGCGTCCGAACTTTAAACGTTGGCTAAGGTATAAAAGCCACTTTTTGTAACTTTGGACCTAAGTTTTGGATAATAAAGACTAAGCATTGTTGCAGTAGCTCAACGACTATCTACTGTTTCTTCAATCTCTTATCTATCTCACGTACGGTATTGCATTGCTTTTCTGAGCATACCAATGCGTTTGCAGGTAAAATATCTCTCTTTTAATGTAGGTTTCACGCAATAAAGTGTACTTTTAATCATTCCCGTCTATGAGCTGTTTTTGCTCCCTATGCACAATAAACGCGCTGAAACTGGATTTTGACCTTAGAGATAGATAGAGCACGTCTAGAGGAAGCTATAGAGCCCTTCTGGGACCAAAACCAACAACCCTAAAATAAGTTGTTTATCTTATGTGCGATTTTGTCCAGGTGTCAAAAATGGGATTTGAGCACATGAGAGTGTATCACAGACAGCACCTATATTGCACCTACATCAAGCCTTTTTAGCAAAGGCTTTGCACCTCTCTTGCAACCAACAAAGGCTTTGCACCACCAGCTAGCGAGGCCTCCAGTTGTGCACCATCGCCACAATGAGGATGCATGCGATGTCATAAAATCTAATATCTATACTAACCCAGATAAATTTCTCATATTAAACTGATCATTTAATGTGGAAGAATAAAAGGGAACAAGAGTTAAAATATAGACATGTTCTTATGGATCTATCTCGACACAGGGCCACAGTCAAAGGGTCCAAATGAGAGATGGTCTATCAAAGAGTAATGCTAGCTAATGGGGCTTGAAAGACCTTAGGGTTAGCTTCATTAAAGACCTTTGGGTGTCAAAAGTCCTTAGACCTAGGACCTTAGGGCTGTGCTTGAGGTGGGAACCCGCCGGCCCAAGCTTGAGGTTCTTGTCGTGCTTGCTGACTAAGGTGCTTGAGGTGCTTAATGACTAAGGTGCTAGAGGGGAATAAGGTGTTCCAAAAAGTCAAAGCAAGGCCTAAAAAGGAGGGGGCTTGCCATTAAAGTAGGGGATGGGCTTGAGTGTCCACTCCCTCATCCAAAGGGCACCCCCTACTCAAAGAGGCAAAAGGGACACATGTCAAGCCCCTAGCTAGGTTGCCCTCATGGTGTGTCTAAAGCCTATTGGTTTGCCTCTAATTGGGTCCAATGATAATTTAGCTAATTAAATTAATTGTTTAAGCATTTATCAAATCCTCTCTCTCAAAGGGAAAAGGAAGACACTTGTCCAAGGACTACCCCTATTGCTAGTTATGACCCATGCCTATGAGATTGGCTAGGCTTGAGAGATCCAATGAACTTAAAGCAAGGCCAAAAAGAGGGGGTCGACCATGCAACTTGGGGGTTATACTCTCCCACACTCACACACACTCATTGTGTAAGGTGCTAAGTGCAAGAACTCCATCTTATTATCCACGCTTGTTGAGAAGTTGAGAGCCTACACCAACACTCTTGGCTATGGAATGCAAATCCAACCAATAGCCATACTTCAATGCATAAACTTGCCATTGAGGCGATCCGGGGTGGGCAACAAGAGAAGAGACCTCTAAATTGGGGTTGGGGCAACTACAAGCACACAAGACAACAACAATCCCAACAAAACAAAGGGGCACCACCTAGTTATGGATACGAGCTAGGAGGCAAATAGTATGTTGCCAAACATGCAAAGAGAGGAAATGTAAAATTGCCACACACAAACACAGTCCTTCACAACCATAGGATTTGGAAGAGAGTAAGGTAGAGAGTAAATATCAACTTGAACAACTAGACCTTGTCCTAAAATATTAGATGCTTCCAAGCTTACAAAAAGTAGAGAGACAACACAAAGCTTGCTCTTATTGCCATTATACCATTGTCTTAGGGTTACAGGAGGCCTCTCACCATATCACCCTCTTACAACTAGTCCTAGGCAAACAATTCAACAAGCCCCTTAAAACCACAAAGCATGAAAGGATACAAATAATCTTGAGGACAAGTTCACCTTATACAAGCCATTGAGCCAACTTGTCGATTTGATTTTGGAGAGAAGAGGCATAGCTGTTGTACACAATTGCACCCCAAACTATCAATCTTTTTTGTAAGCAAGTGGAAGCTACAAATGTGATGAAGAGTAGGGCATCACTCAATTCCTCTCGATAGCCTCAAAGCATCTCTATGCACATATGAGTATAATGTGATAGAGAGCTCTCAAAGCTTAAAATCTCCTCACACAACTAGGGTTGGAGAGTGCTATGTTATGTGTGTAATGGCTCCTAAGAGAACAAGGACTCTATTTATAGGTTTTTGGAAGCCCCGATTAGGATAAATCTAATCAATTTTATTAGGAGTAATATGGATTATGATTTTTTTTTCTAATTTCAAATGAAAGTGGGTCTCTCTTTTCCTTTGAGTCACATGAATGTGGGCTCAAGGAAAGGGAATTATTGAGGTTGAAACTAGAGAGTTTTGAGTGAATAACTTGGGAATGCCTACTTTAGTGGATAGTAGAGGGTGCATTTTTTACAGCAAGGTTAGTGGTTAGAGTTGTTAATCACTAAAAAAGTTAGTGGTACAATTTACAATGGGTAGAATGAGTTCAATTGTTAAAGGAGATGGTGAATGAAGTAGGAATCCTTGAGATGTTGAAGTCTTGAAGAAGCTTGGACTTACCTTGTGTAGATTGTCAAGAATGACTGCAATCCTCTTCTTCTACTTTTCTTTTCTTTACACCTTCATTGTGTCAATGCCGATCACCAATTATGAAAATGACGATTCGGTGATAAGATTTTTCAATTTTTCAGAGGCTAGGCATGCCCCACATGCTTAATTTTATGTACATAGAGAAGAGGTAAGATGAAATTATGATTTAGAGGTAATAGAGACAGACATAGATAGGGTGTATATACATGTAGAGTTCATATGGAAGCTAATGGAGGTGAGAGGGGAGGTTAGTGGTGAAGAGGATGAAAGAAACCATGGAAGTTGCAGGTTTGAGTGAAGGATTGAGAGGAATAAGTGTGTGTGTATTTGTGTGTGTGTGTGTGTGTGTGTGTGTGTGTGTGTGTGTGTGTGTGTGTGTGTGTGTGTGTGTGTGTGTGTGTGTGTGTGTGTGTGTGTGTTTGTGTGTGTGTAGAAGTGTGAAAAGAAGTGAGAGAAGACTAGGGGTGACTTGTGAGAAAAAGTGGACAGACTATGGCCCACCATAAAATTCAGTCACTCCGGCTAGCATGTCACCCGAGCAAATGGGCTCCTTTTTGACACAGTTCACACCAGAGCAGATTAGTTACGCACAGAATCTTTGGGTAGCTGGTTCATCTAGACCTACTACGGCCTCCTCTACGCTTAGGACTAGTGTGCCTTCTACATCGATCGGCCCCACACCTCAGGCGAGTGTGCCCCCTACACCAACGGCTTGTTCATCTTCGAGACAAGGTAGGCATCCTTCTGGCAGCGGTGGTTGTTGTGGTAGCAGTTCTATCAATGCGTCCACACCACCGAGAGAGCGTCCACTACTCTCTTCAGTAGATAGTTTACCGATTGGCACACGCGTACACCTTGGGGATCACACGAGCATGATCCTATCAAGGTATACAAGAGCAGGGATGGGGTTGTTGTGGCAAATAGGGTAGGAAAGGCCATGCGACAAAGGATTCAAAAGCTCTGTACGGTTCAGTTTAGCCACTTTGTGATGGAGACTTGGAATAATCAAGATGATGAAAGAAAGAATTACATCATCGAGGCCATTCACAGAGATTACAGCTTGACAGAGGGGTACGATCCAGACTCAAATGATTGGATTTTGAGCATGGCAATTGCCACAATGTCACACCGTCGGTCAGAGGTGAGAGACAAGTACAGGGAGGGTAGTCCAAAGCCGACATGGTTGGATACAGAGGAGTGGGCGAGAATTGCACGAGAGACACAATACAATCCTGAGAGATTTCAGTAGCAAAGAGATGCAACCAAAGCACGTTTGGAGTCTATTGGAGCGTCACATCTTGGGAGTGGAGGCTACGACACACTTTGGCATAAGTTTCTAAGTATTATACATATGCTTTAAATTGTCAAAAATGTATATATTATTTGAAGATTTATCTAATGATTAAACCATATTTTTGTAGGAAATTGTCGTGGAGCGCCCTCTGACACACCGAGAGGAGAAGTATGGATACAAGCATGGACTTGTGACCCTTTTGACCCACCTGCAGAAGGAGGGAGAGCCCATCGACTAGGAGGCATTATCATGATGGTGACATCCTCCATATATGTTTCTTTTGGTAGATATGGTCTTCTTGATAGAGTTGTACTCATTCATTATATACATGTACAGTTTCACGCTTATGTTTATGGTTTTGCGTTCTGTTTATGATTATGATTGTATTACGACAATCAGATTATGGTTATGGTTTTGCAATTATGGTATGGCACAGAGGTTATGGTTATGGTTTGGCAATGATGGTATGGTTATGGTTTGGCAATCATGGTATGGTTATGGTTTGGCAATTATGTTATGGTTATGGTTTGGCAATCAGGTTATGGTTATGGTTATGGTTATGGTTATGGTTTTGCAATTATGGTATGGCACAGAGGTTATGGTTATAGTTTGGCAATTAGGCTATGGTTATGGTTATGGTTTTGCAATGATGGTATGGATGTTATGGTTATGGTATGACAAGAAGATTATGGTTATGTTTATAGTATGGCAAGTGGGTTTTGTTTATGGTTTTGCAATTTTCAAGTCGACGTTATGGTTATGCTTTTGAGAACTTGTCATGATTAAAATTTTGATTTTGTGGTTTTTTTCTTTTCACAATTTTGCTAATCTGTATACACTCGCTCTTTAGTGTCAAACTGTAGGTGGAGTGCGGTTGCTTGTGCACTCTTCCTTTGGACAGAGAGGATTGTTTTCTGCTACTACAATACATGTAGCATCAATTTCCAGCCCTCTCTGCCCGAAAAAAAAATGCAGGTTTTGCCACTGGTACAAGAATCGATATACACGCTGGAATAAGCCTCGGTATAGGGGTCAATATAGCAAAATTACATATCGATGCGTATTAAGGCACGTATTCAAGTGCACTTTTCATTGTGTATTCGGACGGTTATAATATCGATGCATATATCGACGATACAATATCGACAGCTATTTCGATGCTTATTCTAGCACATTTTGCTTTTAAAACAAGCTTTGAGTAGTCGATATCCGTGTTGATTTTCATGTGGCATGTTGTAGTGTACCTCAAAACATTTCTAAGAATTCCTCATCTCCTATCACTCTTTTTATGCGGCAAGCCATTTTAAAATTTGCTAGAAATAGCTCGGCATCCTCGCCAAGCTCTCTAAAGAAGAGGGGATATCCTGACATTTGGCATTGGGCCTCCATTGAATCGATTTGAACATGACAACACATTTTTTTCTTTCTTAAAAATATTTACACAATAATGTTTTCTAAATATTCTACAATAAAAAATATGCACATCAAATGATCGTCAACAAGAGGCAAGATGACAGGGTTTGGTGACACAAGAATTTCTCTTACTCTTTGGCCAAATATAAAGACCATACATTAATGAAAATGGATCTTTCTAGATATTGGAATCATATGATATGGTCCCTCTTTTGTATTATTTTGGGTGAAAGAGAAAAAAGTATGCAAGTAAATGAAAATTATGTAATAAAAGTGACTAAGGGAGTAGAGACCTTTTTTTTTGTTTTCACAAGGGTGATGGTAGAAATGTGGGGGTGATTTGTATAAAAGAAAAAAAAATATTTTTTTTTTGAGATTAGAGGATGTACATATTGACAATAAAAATATACTTACGGTGCAAGAGGATAAAAGAAAGCATAACTAGGTCTAATAAAACACACACCTAGGTATAAATATTTAAATAAAATACCAAAATAATTATAATAAAAAATCCCTATATTTAGGCCCTATATATAATGAAATATCTACACACAAAAATGCCATAATATACTTTTATTTTTCATTTTATTTATTTTTTTGGTTCAACTAGTCCAATGACTAGCTAATTGAGGGTTTTTAAGGAGATATGGGGAAAGTCCTCTAACTCACACATGCTGATAAACCGCTTTTGGCGTGTACAAATTAGTATGTGTATGTATGGTCATATGTACAAAAAGATGTAAATACATGCATTTGGGAGCTTTGCAAAGTGGTTTCAAGTTTTAAAAATGATACAACGTGTACACATTGTGAATAGTCAAGTTTGTGTGCCAGTAGTCGGGCACACGTACATGCCTGGATAGGGTATTGGGGTCTTGGATATCGTTCTTGGTGGCTTCTTTTGGCTCTACGGAATTTAATTGAGCTTTCTAGAATGTAAATAATGCAAGTGGGAGGTGTGGGCACCCTCGACCCGCCCAAGAAGTTTGATGCATGCAATAATTATCTATTTACGGTGCATGATCTGCGGTGATGCGTGCAACACCCTAGAAGTGGTCAAAAACAAAATGTGGGGATGTGAAAAAGGAATTTGCATATCAAGGATCAAGCTACAAAATTTGGTGAATTTTGGAATCCGTTTGGGGTTTTTTTCTGCTGAAAAAAGCCCGTCGGGGTCAAAACTGGCCAAATTTTGGCCCAAAAAGGTCAAAAAATGGCCAAAGATGGTGTGAAAATGCTTCAAATTGCCACATCACTCACGGTTCCATGAGTGTTCAAGCTGAGGGAGATTTTTTGAAGCCAATTCTTGGCACTTTCACCTCTCTGTGTGTGGGAGAAAGCAGGGTTCTTATAGGTGGTCTAGTGCAGTCCCATCGTGTTCGCATCCTGCTTTTGAGTGTGTGGAAGAGTGAATAAGAGCATTTTCTCTTCAATTTTTCACTTGGAAGAGTCTATGGAAGTTCTGAGGTTTCCATGGATATGGGTGTGCAAGGAATTGAGGGAAGAAGGTGCTGCTTTCTGCAAGACTATGTGACCCTGTATCGGTGCCATTAGGGTTGGCGCTGCTCCAAAGAGTCCAATAGAGTGGAGTTTGGTGAAGGCTTTGCAATGGTTTGAGAGAGGCCTTTTGTGGCTGGATTTTTTGAGTTTTGGATGTTTTTTCTTGTATATTTGGGTCACCATCAAGTGCGATTTCAAATGGTTATCAACTCGACTCACCTTGTAGTGTCTACGGGCAGGCAAGGGCTTGTAGGTCGAGGTGTTTGGAGTTTGAATTGAGCTTGTTGGTAGTATTTTTGTTGAGATTTTGATTGAGTGAAGGTGAGTGAGGTGATAAAATTAAAGAAATCCTTTGTGTTGTGTTAAAGGTTTTTGAATGTGTGAGAGTGCGCGCGGTGTCTTTTGCGCGGTGTGAAGGACTGGATTGCGGACTTGGAGTGGCATACGCTCGGTATACACATTGTGAATGATGAAGCAAAGCTTCATTATTTCCTCTTGCACTCAAAGGAGAAGCTCATGAGTGGTTTGAAGGTTTAAAGGACGACAAAAAGCAAACATGGGAGCAGGTGAAGCAGCCAATTTTTGATAGGTTTGGAAAGAAACTAATCGCACACAGAAGCAACGACAAAATTGAGAGGTTTGCAGCAAGATGTTCATGATAACTTTCAAGAGTTTTTGCAGCACTTCAACGGGCATTGGGTGCAATTAGAGGCAGCATCCCAAGTACCTCTAGGGGATTTCTTTAAAGTGCGTTAGTTTATGGATTGTCTCCATCCAAGTGTAAGGGAGAAGGTTGATCAAGAGGAGCCTGCTACATTTGAAAGAGCTATGGAAATTGATGAGGCCAAGAGCAAGAAGAACAAGAGGAAGTGGGAGCAAGGCGTGACACTTGCTGAGCCAGTTGTGGTGCAACCAATGTTTCCTATGGTAGTGGATGATAGAGTGGAGCGAGTGGTTCAAGGTCCAGATCCCATTACGACCCTGGTTTTTCATGATCTTTCTACTCAATTGTTGCAAGAATTAAGGATTAACATAATGAATAGAAACCAAAGAGAAAAGGGGCCATCTGAGAGAGGTATGGGATGGAGGCTAAAGGGAAAAGTTATAATTGCTATGAAGAGGGTCACTACGTCCCTGATTTTCCTGAACCACCAAGAGAGAGAGGAGGGATGTACCCCTTATATGGGAGTGGTCGAGGGAGAATAGAAGAAAATCATCAAGAGTGGACGCTAGAGGCACCACTACCGTAATAACAACCACAACCGTTGCCTACAAATGGAGAAGGAAGAGCTATCAACATCATTACTCTTGAGCATCAAGATGTGGATGTTCTGGCCAATAAGAGAGCTAGGCATGATAGGGAGAAAGAGACAGAAGAAGAGAGGGAAACAAGAGCAAGGAAAGGGAAAGCTAAAGTAGAAGACAAACCAGAGAGTAGTAAGAGGCCACGAAGAAGGAAAATAGGTCCAAAGGACTACCCCCTTGGCCAAGGTGTTGAAGACTATGATATTGTCAACGACATACGAAATCAAAAGGCCAATATATCTTTTGGTCAATTGGTGGCTTTGAACGCTAAATTGAGGAGGCAGAGTGGAGCAAATGTGTGATTACGCGGCTTCCTTTCAAAAAGGAAAAGCATCAAAGCATGGTGTCATCCTTGAGGGTTGGTTAGCCGGTGGATATGGTGCCAATAGTTGAAGCTATGTTGGGAAAGAAAACGGAAGTGCAAGCATACATTGATGGTGATGCCCAGGTGTGTGTCATGACCGAGGCTATCATGAAGGAAGCAAGAGTCAAGATGTCAGTGAATGCTTCAATCCGTATGAGGATGGCCAACCAAAAAAGGCAAGGTGTCTTGAGATAGCTGAAGATGTTAAGACAAAAGTCTTGGGACTTGAGTGCTTGGTTGATTGCTACGTGATGCAAGCGGGTGAGAATGCTTATCCAATCATTTTAGGGAGACCATGGCTTATAGCCCTTGGTTCTAAGCAGGATTGGGGCACGGGCTTGATCACCAATTCTGACCAAGAGAAAGGAAGGACCATTGTCTACAACATGAAGACAAACGAGAGCCGTACACAGCCCTTATTGGAGATGCAAGATACGGATTCAACAGAAACTACATCGTATGATAGTGACGCCTCGTCTACGTCATCAGAAGAAAGTGTAGAGGAAGGCTTGATGCAATTATGTCCTGATGTATTTGGGAAGCATCGATGCATGATGTGGAGGTCAAGGAGGAGAAGAAGAATCCAAAAGTAGTTGTAGATCCTGCCAAAGTGAATGCAAGGAGCATGCTAGGAGAGGACTTGACAGAGAAATAAAAGGAGTATGAAGACATGTTTACGAAGTTTCCAAAGCTATTTGCCATTGAATATACAGAGTTGCATGGAGCTAAAGGGGTCAAGCATAGAATCAATCTAAAAGAAGGTGCCAGGCCAAAGGTTCAAAAGCTTAGGAGGTTGGGGGTCATTCATGAGAAGGCACTTTGTGAAGAGGTGACAAAGCTTTTGGAGGCAAATTTCATCTTTAGAGTGGAGGAATCTGAGTCTCTCCATCATTTATTGTGCCCAAGAAGAATGGAAGCTTTAGGATATGTGTTGATTTCAAACCTTTGAATGCTGCCACAAAAAGGAATCATTATCCAGTACCCTTCCTAGATGAAATCCTCAATCAAGTTGCAGGTCATGAATGTTACTCAATCATGGATGGATTTTCTGGCTACTTTCAGATCTTGATAGCGATTGAAGATCGATTGAAGACGACCTTCATTACTCCTTGGGGTCGTTTTGCCTATAAAAGGATGCCTTTTGGGTTGGTTAATGCATATGCTACCTTCCAAGGATGGATAATTAGAGTGTTTGGTCCCTACTTGGGTGAGTTTATTCGATTTTTCATTGATGACATTGGATGTTATAGCTCTAGGCTCACACATTTGGAGAAGCTAAGGTTGAGTTTTGAAAGGCTTCAACAAGAGGGTGGGAAATTCAATCCAAAGAAGTGTAAGTTTGCTCATGCCAGAGTCCATTCTCTAGGACATGTGGTTTTCCAAAATAGAATAGAAGCTAACCCAGAGAAAGTTAAGGCTTTATTGCTTATGGATCCGCCCAGCACACAAGGGATTTGGCATCATTTGTGCATAAGCTCAGGTACTCGTCACGTTTTTTATGGATGCTATGTCAATATGTGTATCCTCTCCAAAAATTGAGTCAAAGAGTTCAAGGATTTGAGTGGAATGAGGACGTGCAATGGGCTTTTGATGGTATCAAGGAGGTATTGTGTGCTCTACCAACAATGAGTCCTCGTGACTTGCAATCAATTTTCTATGTATCTATTAGTGTGGGGTCAGTAGATTTTGGGCCAGTGCTCTTACAAAAGCAGGGAAGGAACTTCAAGCCAGTCTATTTTGAGAGCACGATGAAGAATGTAAGCGAGTTCTCCTACACAGAAATGGAATAGTGGTTCTTCACCTTGGTTCTTTCTTGTATCAGGAAAACATATTTGTTGCCCCAAAAGTTCTATGTGCTCACCACGTCAAACCTTTTGCCGGATGTAGTACAACATTTGAAGCCTAGCAATCCCATCTTAAAGTAAACTTTGGAGCTTCAAGAGTATGAGTTTGAGTTTAAAGTGGATCATTCTGTTAAAGCTCACTTGGTGGACATTGTGGTACACAAGGGAGGAGAGCTTCCATCTTACCCAAGGGTTGACAAGGATGATCATGAAGAGGAAGTAGATATTACAGATGCGTTTACAATGATGTTTGATGGTGCATACAGGAAGGTTCTTCAAAAGGCAAGTGTTGGGGTAGTCATTAAGAACCCAAAAGGAGATGTAATCTTTTCTAGAGCTTACGATCTTGATGAATCTGAAAGTAACAATGAGACTGAGTATTTCACGCTTTTCCTTGGGTTGAAGCAGTGTGTTGAGTTTGGATTGAAGAGTGTCATTGCAAAAGGGGATGTGTTGCTAGTCATGAATCAATTGCTTTGTGGAATGTAAAAAAGACAATTTGAAGAAGCGGTTCTGTGGCATCAAGAAGCTTTTGCATGAGTTTGAGAAGATATAGTTTAATCATGTTCCTCGTGATCAGAATAAAGAAGGTGATGAGTTGGCTAGGGACAAGTTAGATGCCTTGGTAGATCCTTTAAAGGTGAAGGAAGCTTTATATGTAGGAAGGGAATCATTGCAAGATGTCGAAGTATTTCTTGGTAAAGGGCAATGCCCAAAGGGCATGTCAAAGGTTTGACGTAAGAGAATAGTTGTGAAAGCAAAAAACTACACATTGGTAGGTGAAGATCTCATGTCTTATGGGGCAGAGATAGCATTTTCAGAAAAGTGCCATACAAAGACGAAATAGGCTTGAGTTTGGAGCACTGCCATGAAGAAACAGGCCATGAAGGCAAGGATCAGGTTGTCTTTCATATTTTGAGAGCAAGTTATTGTTGGCCCTCTATGATGAGAGATGCTTATTTTTGGTGCAAGTCATGCCATGAATGCCAAGTGTTTGCAAATCAAAACCTTTTGGCTGAGCCTCAAAAAGTTATAATGTCTTTTGATGCATTTGCAAAATGGGGAGTGGTTGTAGGTCCAATGCCAAGGACCAACAATGGCAAGAAGTATATCCTTGTGGCTGTGGACTATTTGACAAAATGTGTGGAGGCAAGAGAGGTAAAAGATGTAACAGCTGGAAGAGTGGCCTCTTTTTTGTATGAACAGGTGTGTTGTAGTTTGGAGCTCCTATGGTTATCATTTCAGATCGTGGACCAGGGTTTAGGGGAAAACTTGTTGTTTCTCTCATGGAGAAATTGAAAATTCAACATAGGCATTTGTCCCCCTTACTACCCACAATGCAATGGGTTGGTTGAAAACTGCAATGGTCAAATTGTGAAGATGCTACCCCTTACTACCCACAATGCAATGGGTTGGTTGAAAACTGCAATGGTCAAATTGTGAGGATGCTATCAAAGTATGCTAGAGAGCATCCTAAAGAGTGGGACTTAGACTTGGATAAGTGTTTGTGGGCTTATGGAACTACGTATAGAGTGTCAACATAGTTCACACCATATGAGCTTGTTTATGGAAAGGAAGCTCTCATGCCCATACATGTGCAATTGGATGCCTTGAAGTTGTTGTGCAAAATGCAAGGTGCGCATAATGACAAGCTGCAGGAAAGAGTTCTTGCTCTAGTGTTTGTGCAAATGAATAGAGAGAAAGCCATTGATTATTATCTTCAACAAGCAGAGACATGGATAGAGAAAATGAATAAGAGGCTACTAGATAAAAAATTAAAGAGGGAGATTTGGTGATGAACTATGACTCTCACTCGGATTTTACTTTTCAAAAGAATTTGAGGGACAAATGGTTGGGTCCATACAGAGTGCAGCATGGATTTTCTAATGGCATATATGAGTTGGAAAAATTGTCCGGTGAACGTTTGTGCTATAGAATGAATGGTTATAAATTGAAGAAATATTTTTCAAGGGATGTGGTTCCAGATGCAAATAGTCTCTTGGTTGAGCATAAATGTTGTACTCATAGTGTGGGCAATGATGATAGACCGCTTTTGGCGTGTACAAAGTAGCATGTATATGCATGATCATATGTACAAAATGATGTAAATACATGCATTTGGGAGCTTTGCAAAGTGGTTTCAAGTTTTAAAAATGATGCAGCGTGTACACATTGTGAATAGTCAGGTTCGCGTGTGCCAGCAGTCTGGCACACGTACATGGCTAGATAGGGTATCGGGGCCTTGGATATGGTTCTTGGTGGCTTATTTTGGCTCTAGGTAATTTATTTGAGCTTTCTAAATTTTAAATGATGCAAGTGGGAGGTGTAAACACCCTGGACCCACCCAAGAAGTTTGACACATGCAATAATTATCTATTTACAGTGCCTGATTTACGGTGATGCCTACAACACCGTAGAAGTGGTAAAAAATGGAATGGGGGATGTGGAAAAGTACTTTGGGTACTAAGGATCAAGCGTACAAAATTTGGTGAATTTTGGAGTCCGTTTGGGGTTTTATCCACGAAAAATGCCCACCGGGAGTCAAAATTGGCCAAAACTAGGCCCAAAAAGGTCAAAAAATGGCCAAAAATGATGTGAAAATGCTTCAAATTTCCATATCACTCATGGTGCCATGAGTGTTGAATATGAGGGAGAATTTTTGAAGCCAAGTTCACCTCTCTGTGTGTGGGAGAAAGCAGGGTTCCTACAGATGGTCTAGTGCAGTCCCTTCGCATTCGCGTCCTGTTTTTGAGTGTGTGGAGGAGTGAATGAATGATTTTCCTCTTCAATTTGCACTTGGGAGAGTCTATGGAAGTTTTGAGGTTTCCATGGATGTGTGTGTGCAAGGAATTGAAAGAAGAAGGTGCGGCTTTTTGCAAGACTATGTGATTGAGTTTTTTATGGTTTTTCTTGTATATTTGGGTCACCATTAAGTGTGATTTCAAATGTTGATCAACTCGACTCACCTTGTAGTGTTTGCGGGCAGGCAAGGGCTTGTAGATCGAGGTGTTTGGAGTTTGAATTGAGCTTGTCAATAGTATTTTTGTTGTGCTTTTGAGTGATGGTAAGTGAGGTAAGAAAATTAAAGAAATACCTTGTGTTGTGTTAAGGTTTCTAGGTGTGTGAGTGTGTGCACGATGTCTTTTGCTCCATCAACACCTATGTATAATATAAGAGAGAAGATAGCCATAGTATTAAGGTGATTTTTCTTGTGTGAGGTGGATCACTATTGCAAATATTGATAGCCAAAAAAGGGCTATCAATGTCAACCTAGGGGCACTATGGTTTGACAGTATGGCTGTTAATGTAAAGTTCACTTAAATAATGTTATGTTTCAAGTACAGGGAAAAGAACATTTACATAGATGCTAATGAGCCTGGTCGTACCATATCCCTTGTAAATTATCGTGCTTTTGACAAATCAATAAAAAGCTCAATTTCTGCGTACATGTTTTAACGATCTATAAAAGGTCCTAATGTTTTATCAAATGAAGATGGTAGGAATCAAGAAGAATTAGACTTGTCTAATTTTCTAAATCAATTCCAAGATGTTTTTATTGATGATATCCCTATGGAATTACCACCAAAACGAGAGGATGATGACCATCGAATTAAGCTCCTACAAGGAAGCTCACCGCCTAACAAGCCTCCTTATCGAGTTTCCCAAGCTCAACAAGAGGAGATCATGAGGCAAGTACAAGAATTGGTAGACAAATGGATGGCGAGGCCTAACTTCTCTCCCTTTTGTTTTCCAATCCTTTTAGTACAAAAGAAAGATGGTACATACCACATGTGTGTGGACTATCGAGCGCCAAACCATATCACTATCAAAAACAGATTTCCCGTGCCGCAGGTAGAAGATCTGTTTCATAAGCTACAAGGTTTGACCTACTTCAATAGGATTGACCTTAAAAGTGGCTATCCTCAAATAAGGATAGTGAATGAAGATATCCTAAAGACCGTGTTCCATACAATGTTTGGTCTTTATGAATATCTTGTCATGCCTTTTGCTTTGATAAAGGCTCCAGCCACGTACAATCGTTTAATGGAGAAAATCTTCAGACCCTATCACAAACTCATTGTTGATGATATCATCATCTACTCCAAGTCCTTGGAGGAGCACAAGCAACATCTCTAGGTGATTTTTTGAGCTTTGAGGGAGAACGAGCTTTTTATCAATCAAAAGAAAAGCAAAATTTTCCTTCAAAAGATTCAAAACTTAGGTCATATTATCACTTAGGATGGTATTCATATGGATCCATCTAAGTTAGAGGTAATAAAGGCATGGCCTAATCCAAGGAATCTACATGAGCTACAATGCTTTATTGGTATGTGTGCATTCTACAGATGCTTCATAGAAAAATTCTCTCAAATAGAGGACCATTACATGACTTAAATAAGAAGAACGTTAAGTACTCATGGACTGTTATTTTATTTCCATATTGCTCACATTGCTAGTAAGCACAATCAAGTGGCCAATGCACTTTCATGACAACCAAGAGTCAATGCGGTGTCTATAGCACTCACAATGATCTAACTTCTATGATAGATGAGTATGCTATTGACCCTAACATTAAAGACATAATGTCAGCCCTTGCATTGGGGAAGAAAGAAGAACCATTCACCTTGAAGGATGGTTATCTTCTCCATGGAAATACGCTATGTGTTACCCACTCTCTTCGTGAGAAAGTCATGTATGAATCCCATTATCCTCCATATGCGGGGCATAGAGGCATTCAACCTACTCTTTGAGGAGTGGAGATGTACTTCTATTGGCCTACCATGAAAGTAGACATACAAGAGTATGTTTCAAAATGTTTGGTATGCCAAAAGACCAAGTATGATAGAGGGAAGCTACCTGGCTTACTCTAACCATTGCCAATCCCTACTTCACCATGGGTTTGGTGCCTAGAAAGGAAGATTGGTGCTTACAGACCGATTCGTAGTGATGTTGTTAGAAAGTGGTTCTACAAGCTAAATTTGTAGTGTTCGGCATACTCTCCAGGACTGTCTTCACGCCTAATCAGTTGGAGCTTTGATATGAAAGCTATATCAGTTTGAAGTTTGAGTCGATTGCAAATTCGTACCAGATTGGTCAACTGTGCTGATGAAGGGTCGAAGTTGATATGAATGCATGGACCTGAAGTGCTTACTTTGTGGAGCACGTCGGTCTTTTTCAGATCAGCAATCGAAATTTTGGTTGTCAAGGTGTTGCCAGTTTAAGTTTCCCTCGGGGGCCAGCTCTGTATCAATTTAGTCGCCTCGGTCAATGCGCCATTTGGGAGTTTTTGAGCTTCAGCCAGGTTCTGGAATATTGTGCACTTAATAGATCAGTGAGTGTTTGAGGAGCATCTCGTCTAGGATTTCATCTCATGCAGTGTTTGGTTATCAATGATGGAGCTTGATAGCAATTTTTTGGTGGGTATATATGCTAAGTTGAAATTTATGTGGATTTAATGCACTTCAGAGAGCACATTGAATGCTTGACCAGCTTCCTCTTCAAAATGTCATCTCTTGAATTGCACTGATTGTAGGATTTCCCCACAAAGGCGAGGCTAGAAGCTCTGGTGTGTTTTAAGCAGATGTGAAGTGAGGGCCTCTCTCTCAAGATGCAAGCATGCATCTTGAAGGCATGTGGCTTTACGCAAGAAACTGAATCGGCGACAAAACTCGCGATGGAATTGTCGTTTTGGGGTTGCTAGACATCGTGTCTGCACTACCTTGCTTGATGTGCATGCCAAATGTGGTGGCTTTATGAATCAAAAGGCCAAAGGCCGTCCAAGCCTTAAGGCCTCCCAAGGGAAGGGGGGGGGTCAATGGCCGCCCAAGGGAAAGGGGGTCAATGACCGCCCAAAGGGAAAATAGGATGGGAAAGGAAACAAAAAAAGGGAAAAGAGGGGAAGCCATGGTGGGCGGTAGTGAGCAGGGCACAGCGGATGGGGAGAGAAGCTCGCGGAGAATGCTACATGGCTTAGACGCTGACGACCATGAAACGAGAAATCATCAGGGCTTCATGGCGCCCCTGCTCGACATCAGCGGCATGGGATTTGGTGCAACTCGCCCAAGCCAACTTGCCACGTCATCACTCTGCTTCCCATGCCTACCATCGTTGCTTAGGAAGGGAAGAAGGCTATTTTAAGAGAGTTTTATAGATAGCAAGGAAAAAAAAAGACAGCCGTGGAGGAGGGAAAATGGCGAAGAGAATCATCAATGAGAAGGGGGTGGAGTCAAGAGGGGAGGACACGAACGAAAGGGGAGTTGAAGAGGAGCATGCCCGTGGTGCAAAGGGGAAGAAGGTGTGGGGAGGACTCTCTCCCTCTATCAATCACTTGGCCTCGAAAAACGAGACTCTCTCTCTCTCTCTCTCTCTCTCTCTCTCTCTCTCTCTCTCTCTCTCTCTCTCTCTCTCTCTCTCTCTCTCTCTCTCTCTCTCTCTCTCTCTCTCTCTCTTGTTACCATATACATGTGGTAGTGATGTGTGTGAACACAGTAGGACCGCGGGGCATTTTTTCCCTCTTTAGGAGGTTTTTTCCCCGAGCATTGTATATACACCCATCACTCTAGGGCTATCTATCTTTTCCATTGCACACTAAGTAGCACAATCTCTATTGTGTGCCTTGAGCTTCCTTCGTCTTCTCCAAGCTGTATGCATTTCTCTGCAACCCTAATTCCAACAATTGGTATCAGAGCAGGTAACGTCCTCCCAGGCTTACTCGTCAGCTGCTCCAGCACACGCCTGCTTACTTTCTCCGATTACAGTGAGGTTTGGCGAGCGTTCGTCACAGGTCTACTCAGATTTCTGATTCGGACTCATTTCGACCTCCGTTTCCACTACAGGCAGGTCTGCATAGGCAATTTCGTCATTTTGTGCAGAATTTTTGTCAGTGTCGTTTTCTGTATAATAGGTGCCTTACAGTCTTCTACGGTTTGTGCGATATAGCACGTGTTGTTCCCGCTCCGTTTCTCCTATTTTTCATGCAGTTTTCACATCAGGTGCAGCATTTACCATGGCTAACAACAACAAAGATGTCTTCAAGATGTTTGCTATTGAGGACAGGCTGGATGGGGACAATTACCCTATGTGGGCTTATATGATGCAACACGTTCTTGTGTCAAAGGGCGTCTGGAATATTGTGCAGGGCATTGATGTACGTTCTGGTTCTGATGATGTAGGCGATGTTGAGGATGTTGCAGGTCTTGCTGCAAGAATTGCTTCTATTAGAGTTGTTTTGCCTACGGCAGAACAATCTTGTTGGGATGTAAAGGATGCGCAGGCTCAGATTGCGTTGTCTGTGAAGCGCACCATTGTTCCTCATATCCGTTCAAAAAATCTGCAAAACAGACTTGGGATATTCTAGAAGGTCTTTATGCAAGCGGCAATGAGGCTAAAATTGCTTTGCTGCGTAACGAGCTGGAGTCGAAGATTATGCATGAGGAAGATGTTATGGACACTTTCCTTGCTATTGTCAAGGATATCAATGAGCAACTTATTTCTACACGTGAAGTCATTTCAGAGAGTTCCCTTGTGCAGACTGTTCTTGATGCCTTACCAGATTCTTACCAGACTTTTGCTAGTACTCGGAGACTTATGACCCAAGGAAATCCAGAAGTTGTCAACTTTGATATATTATGCACATTGTTGTTGCAAGAGTCACTTTCCAGAAAAAACAGGACTAGACAGCGTGCAGTTGAACAGGCTTTTATTGCTTCTCAAAGAAAGGGTTCTACTGCAAGTGGCAAAACTTATGTTCCCAATGCTTCTGCTGGCAACACTTCGTCTGGCAATTCTGGTGATAAGGGCAAAAAGAAGATGCGTTGCCATTATTGTAAAGCTAATGATCACTTGATCAAGCAGTGTCCTAAGTTGAATGCAAAAGAGTCTAAGAAGAAAGAGGGTGCTTCAACTGCAACTCCTGGTTCCACTACAAATGTAGCCATTGTTGAGTCTTCTGTGAAAGGAGACTGTGTTGCTGATGTTGATGCAGAATGGGCTTTTAGTGTAGAGTGCACTTACAATCCTGTTGTCCATGATGCATGCTTGTCAGTTGCTGCAGATTCACATGTGTGGTATTTCAACAGTGGTGCTACAAAGCACATTACCTCACATCGTGAATTGTTCACCTCTCTCAAGTCTGTCCCTCATGGGAATTTAGTCACTTGTGCCAACAATGCCTCTTATCCCATTCAGGGAGTTGGAAAGATTGTGCTTACTGCTGCAAATGGCAGTTCCTTCACACTTGTTGATGCACTTTATGTACCTCGGATCAAGAAGAATCTCTTGTCTATATCCGCACTTGCTAGACTTGGACTTGTAGTCAAATTTCTGGATGACAGATGTACAGTTCATGATCTCAGTTTTAGGGATGAAATTGTTGCATCTGGCCTTTTGTGTCGTGGGCTGTATAAGCTCACTTTGTATGACAAGTGTGGACAAAATTTTGCAAATGTTGTTGCAGATTCAAGGGCTATTTTAGATGCAAAACTTTGGCATGCACGTTTTGGTCATCTGAATTTTGCCAGTTTGCTGCGTTTTGCAAAAATCTGATATGGTTGCTTCTTTGCCGCCTCTTGAAGCACCTCTCAAACATGTTTGTGAAGGCTGTATTTTGGGTAAGATGCAGCATTATTTCCAAAGGATGGTTCAGTTCGGGCCACATGTAGGTTGCAGCTTGTGCATAGTGATGTTTGTGGGCCCATGCAAACTCCATCCTTGGGCAATTAACTTTACTTTGTGACTTTCATTGATGATTACTCCAAGCATGCATGGGTATTTTCGCTTAAAGCGAAGTCCGAAGTTTTTATGTGCTTCAAACAATTTTTGGCTATGGCTGAAAATGTCTCAAAATGTACTATGGGCACCCTCCATTCCGATCCAGGGGAAGAGTATATGTCTCATGAATTCAATGCATTTCTGGCTAGTTGTGGGATAAAACACCAATGTACAGTGCCTTATACACCTCAGCAAAATGGTGTTGCTGAGAGGAAAACCCGGTCACTTACGGAAATGGCACGGTGTATGGTCAAAAGTTAAGCTTTGCCGTATTCTTTATGGCTTGAGGACATCATGTGTGCCACTTATGTACTAAACAAGTGTCCTACGAAATCTTTGCAATCTATTACTCCATATGAAGCATGGCATGATAGAAAGCCTTCTATTGAGCACATGCGTGTTTTTGTCTGTTTGGCATGTGCTTTGGTGCCACAAACGCAACACAAAAATTGGATGATAAGGCTGTCAAATGTATTTTTGTTGGTTATAGTGCTGAAAGCAAAGGTTACAGGTTGTATGATCTGCAAACAAAACGTATTCTTGTTTCACGGGATGTAGTATTTGTGGAAGATTATGTTCAGCCCTTGATGTCATGTACTAGAGACAGTAATGTAAGCTCACAGGACATTTATGACACTTTGTTGCCTCTTTTCAGTGGTGGAAATACGAATGTAAGTTCCAATGAGGCAAATGTACAGCCTATGGGGGTTTCTGAAAATGTTACAGATTTGCCTATTACTGATGCAGATGTACATGATGTACTTGATGAGGAAAGGGCTGAAAATGAGCAAGCTAGAGGTATGCCAAAATGGCTAATGTACACTTTGCGTGACAATAAATTGGATGCATCTTTGTCTAGTCGTACTCGTTCACGCTCTCGCCATGCATCTTATGCATCAGATTGTTATGCTTTGGCTGTGTCTAGCTTACATGATGTTGAGGAGCCTTTGTCTTTTGATGAAGCACAGAATTCAGAAAATTGGATGGCTGCCATGCAATCAGAATATGATGCACTTATAGAAAATGACACATGGACTTTATGTGATTTGCCTCCTAGCAAAAAGGCCATTGGAACAAAGTGGGTTTACAAGTTGAAACGCAAGCCGGATGGTGAGATCGATCTCCATAAGGCTCGACTTGTTGCAAAGGGTTATGCACAGCGAAAAGGCATAGATTATGAAGAGACCTTTGCTCCCACTTGTCGTATGACTACTGTACATTTTCTATGTGCATTGGTAGCTCATTTTGGTTGGGATGTACATCAATCAGACATTGTTATTGCTTTCTTGAATGGTGACATATTTGAGGAAGTTTATGTAACGCAGCCTCGCGGTTTTGTCATAAAAGGATAAGAGGACAAAGTGTGCAGATGTAAGAAGGCTTTGTATGGGTTGAAGAAATCTCCTCGTGCTTGGTATGAGAAAGCTGACACTCATTTGGTCAAACGAGGCTTTCGTAACAGTCTAGTAGAAAGCACATTGTATGTAAAGCGTGAGGGTGATGTACTTCTTATTGTGGTTCTTTATGTCAATGATTTGCTGATCACTGGACCAAATGAGAGACATATTGCTAAATTTAAGGCTGATTTGAATGCTACTTTCAAGATGAAAGATTTGGGGCTATTGCATCATTACTTGGGTATACAGTTTAAGCAGTGTGATGGTGGTATTGCCTTGTGTCAGAAAAGTTACATAGAGACATTGTTATGTAAGTTTGGACTTGAGGATTGCAAACCTATTGCCACTCCCATGGAAAGAGGTTTGAAGTTGAGTCTACATGATGCTGGCAATCCTGATGATGTCACTCTTTATCAAACTGTTGTTGGCTATCTCATTTATGTATGCAACACGAGGCCGGATATTTAGTTTGTAGTCTCACAGGTCAGCAGATTAATGCATAGCCCAGGGTCTAAGCATTGGCAGGCTGTCAAGAGGATTTTTCACTACCTTAGTGGCCACTTTACATCTTGACTTGTTTTATCCCAAGGGGAGATCATTGCCGCTAGACTTACATGTTTTTTCGGCCTCAGATTGGGCTGGTTATTTTGACACGCGAGTGTCGACAAGTGGTTTTTGTTATAGAAATGATGTTTTATGATTTATTGCAGCTGACATGTGGAAAAGACTAGACCCAGCTTAGCCTATTCAAATGTATTTGTATATCCTGTACATTTTATTATTCAAGTGCTCTTTTATGAGCTTTGGCCAATTATGACTGGCCGGCCAGTTTGTAACCAATTTGACCATTCAAGAAATCTATAAAACAAATACGTGCAAGAGGGAAATGGTCAATCTTGCACGGGGGGAGATTGTACCCATTGCTTGTGTCTTGTTTCTCCTCTCCTCTCTCTCTCCCTCACCGTGCCGGCGTAGCACTCCGCTCTCGGAGGTGCATCTACACGCGTTCTTTCACTCTCTCCCGCTCTCTATCTTTCTTTGTTTGCGTATATCGTCGATTATGTGCTCGTGGATTCGCCAGGTATGGAGATTAGTTCGTTTTATGGTTTGTAGCATATGGTTTTCGGTATTTTTAGGGTAGCCACACCTCCGACTATAGCAGTGGTATCAGAGCTTAGGCTATGCTCCAAGACAAATGATTACGGTCGACAAGCAGCAGCTAAGTATTTTCCTTTCTTGTGTTTGTAGATTCCATGAATTGCTTCACTTTGTACTGATTAATGTTGATTGTATGATATAATTAGTGAATTTTTGAAATTAAAATAGTGAATGTAATTGATATAATACTCGTACAATGTGGAATCTAATGGTCGTGACTCTAATGCAACAAACCAATTAGAATTCATGCCTAACAGGACACAGAAAAAAAAACTATACTATTTTTATCATAAAACTTTAATTTTCTTTTCGTAATTATTACACACATGATTCTGCTTCTTGCTAATGCATAGCAACTTGCTCGATAATGGCCTGGATCTCCATATCACATTCTTGTAACGGTCATATTATGTATCTACTAATGACATACACTGTAAGAAATAGGAGATGTGCCTTATATGTTAGACTCATAGTATATATATAAGGGAAATTCGAGGTATAGGACACGGAAGATGAAGAAGAAGCGAACTTTTACGTAGTAGGGACAATCCCAATAGACCTTGTAGACATGCTCAACAAATCTCATAACTTTCGACCACTTCCTCGAGAAGGAATCGAAATAATCAAGACCATTGTACAAGGAGAACAACTACGTAAATTTCCACCTGGTGAGAAAGCACCCTCGCTGTACACTTAAGCCAACTTTTTGTTTTATTTTCCACTCTCTATTGTAGAGCTGCAAGAATAGCGACAGTAGCAGCCGTCTGACCTGCTCATTGTCACTACATTAGCAACTACAGTTTGCGTCGATAACGACACCCTTCAACACGTCACGATGCAAACTGCCTGTTGGGACACGTGCCAGGCGATCGACGACTGCAGATAATTGTTCTCTCACTCTCGTCAGCTGGTGGCCCCTTGAGCCTCTCTTCCCATGCATCAGCCACTCGCACATGCACATCGCCTACCTCTCTCAGCTCTCACCAACCATGCAACCCCACACCCTTCTCGCTCTGCGGCGCTGATTAACATGCAGACTCACAAGGGCATTCTGACACGAGCCAACCACTGCCCAACACACTCTCTCTCTCCTCTTCACACGCAGCCAAACTCAATCTCGCCCACTTATTTTTATTCGTGGTCTGCAATATGGCGTCCCCCAGCCACACAAACCATTACCACCCTCAGGCAGAGGTGGCGACACGTTCTGTAGTTATCCCTCTCTTTCTCCACTCCCTGTGGTTGTAGTTTACCAACCCAGTCACGAGCTGCCCACAGTCACGACCACCTATCGCTTCGTACGCATGCCGGCGTCCACACCCACACAACTAGCGACCAGTCTCTCTCTCCCTTCCTCGTCCACAAGCAGCTACACACCCACAATTCTCTCTCTCTCTCGTTGCTCGGCTGCGCCCAGTACTCCTTTTCTCTATGCTTTGCATGGCGCCGCTATTTATTATTATTATCGTCACTTTCTGCCAACAATTGCGCGGACTTTCATCACCAGCCAATCAATCGATCACTCTCCCTCCCTCTATCTCTTGCATGGCAGTTCCAGCCTGCTATCAATCACTACCAACCACTAGAATTTTAAGCTCTATCTCGTTCACACACCCGCCGCCCAAAAGAGGCCATCGGCCATTCCCCTCTGCAGTCCACCAACTCTCTCTCTCTCTCTCTCTCTCTCTCTCTCTCCCTCACCTGCAAGCGGCAGACCCGGACAAACCTCTGCAGCGGCAGACATTGCCAAAGCTCTTGGCAAACCTTAGCGAAGCTCTTCAGTGACCGACGCAATACTTTCTTAGGGTTGAGCAAGTCCTCGTATCCATGGCCATCAAGATTTTGTTGCGTCTGCTGTCGCCTTTGCTCAATGACCTCATCAATCCCCTGACGGAGCTCCTCCCCAACTCGCATCAATTTGTTGAAGGTGGCCGTGCGGCACCGCCGCCAGGCCAGCAATCTATATGTGGAATTGCACCTCCACGCGATTCAATAGGCCCTCCTCTTCAATCTCTGCCAACAAGATGCAAGCGATGCGGAACACATGCATCTTCAAGGTGCTTGCTATGAACAACTGAACCCCATCCTTCTAGGTTGCCTCAAAGTGCTACCATGTCATCCGCCTTGGTGGGTGTGCAATAGGATGTGATGACATTCCTCATTAAAGCTCAAGCGGTGTCTCTATCATTCCTATTTGAAAACTGAGCAAAAGTCATTGTCTTTTAAGGGGCTGTGCATTTCTCGTTTCCAAGGTGGGTCTGGGGAATTATCCTCCACCAATGCTCGTGCGCCACCTTCCCAAGATGCCCCTAAGCGTTGTGACGTCGTCAACCCACATTACGTCATCGCCTAACTCAACCCACTCTTAGTTGTCTAAACATGGTCACATATCATGAATATGATTTGACAAAAGAGCAGCTCGATGTAGGAATCAACTGTCTTTCTAGGGTAAAGAAAATATCATCGATGTGTCCTATCGGCTTCTTTTTTTCTTTCCTACAATGCCTGGTGCCGGCCATCCTCTGGCATCGACAACGGTGCTGATGACGATTTTATTTTATTTATTTAGTGTCTTTTATTGCACTTCATTTTTGTACCCAGATACTGTCGTAGATCCACAAGAGCTTGATACCATGGCCTTTTGAAGACTAGTAATATAACATTTTATTTCATTTCGATCTTACCCTTTCCCCTCCCAGTATCACCACTTACAACGGAAAACATTGATGAACTTCTTCAGCAAGCAGTGCAATACTTTCTCTGTAAATGTCGAGCAGTGATGATGAGATGATGATTTACGCCACTGAGACTTTTCGTTTCAATCTTTCACTTTACTTTATTGAAATAGATACACAAGGATTGTATCAGTTTGCTTTCATCCATAATTTTTGCACTTTGCTTTCATTTTCTCCCTCAACCAAACTGTGCACCTTACCTTTGTGTTCAATTACCCCCAACCTCGCAAGTCGATGACCTCTTGTTCTCCACACACACCCACTCGTCAATTCCGATGATAATATGCATACACACACACACACACACACACACACACATACTATTAATATTCTATATGGTCTTTTATAGCTTGAAGCTAATGTTCATGGCTACGCGGTGTAAGATTTGTGTGTCTATATTTAAGGTGGCGATAAGCGCTGCTATGTCTCTTGGTATTTTAGTGTTGTTGTATCCATTCAAAGAGGACCATCAAAAGTAAATCCTACGAAATTTGTCACGAGAAATTCTCTTTGGATCAGAGTACTCATAGCAATGTTTGTCGATCGAGTTAGGGCTTACCAAAAACAATTTTCCTAACTGAAGACAATGAGGGCACACTTAAAGCTCTTTTGTTTTTAGGTCAAAATCCAAAGATTTTCGGGTATTCACACTAAAACTTGTAAAACTTTTCCGGCTTACTTGAAGGAAATCTAGGAATCTAGCCGATGTTCTACTATTTTAGCTAGTTTCAATAACAAGGGTGAAATTTTACTAGCTTCTACTTTTCTTATGACAACAATCAATGGTTTCAAAACGTACTCACATATACAATCCACCTCACCGACATCTGACACCCATCTGTACACCTTGAACTTTATGGCATATGTACTTTGGTTTGTTCTAACTTACATGACATTACTCAAAATGATGAATTTTGCTGTTGATCGTTGTTTTCAAGAAATTGTTTAGAATTTGACGATTTGGATACTAGTCACTTCCTCAAACCACCTCCAGGTACGTAATTTATCGTTGTTTTCCACGGTATTTTTATTCTCCTTAATGAATCCATTCCTATATATATCATTAGTTACGCAACATATCTCGTCTGCCTATATTGCGATGACACCCCTTAACATACTCCTACAATAATACCCACTTTCTCTACTTGCTTGGAAGTTTATATTGTTTGGTGCATATATTTAAGGACACAACGTCAAGCAGTTTTCACTAAGGATAATACCATTGAACAATTCAAAAGAAAAAAGATATTTTACTTCCTTGCATTTTCTTATGGCACGTGCAATTAAGAATCCCCAAAAGTTCTGGCTTGTACTTCAATGCATGTAATTTCTATTGAGAGGATTTGGCATTAAGCTATGCAGCTACTCATATGAGTTGCGGTGTTTTGAGTTAGTGAACAAAAATTTGTAAGTACTCTGCTACTCAACTACACTCCAATGTGGTGTCACACAGGTAGTACATGTTTTGCCCTTTTATATCTTGTCTAGTCCATTGGTCACATGCACACAGATCCGCCGATTTAGGCAGTGTGTAAATGCTCATCTTGGTGTAGATTCGCCGATTTAGGCAACACCGGTTATCTGTGCAGATCCGCCAATTTAGGTAGCACATTGATAAATTGCAGATTCATGATTTCTACACCTATACCAAATGCAGATTCGCCGATTTAGGCAGCATTAGTGCAGATTCGCGGATTTAGGCAGCACGTTTTATTGGTGTAGACTCGCTGGATGAGGCAACACCGATCACAAAATCATGCTGCAGTGGCTAGCCACCACTACAACTAGTATGATTTTGTTACCCGTGTACATAATGAAAGTGATTTGGATTTGGACTTATATTGTGGAATTGGAATTGGATTGGGATTTGGTATCTGGTGATTATTATGACAGTATTCATGTGATGAGACTTGACAATATGAGATTGATGATGAGTGTGACCAATGATATCCTGATTAATCGGGGTATGACATATACTGCTTATTCTAGTGGTATGGGACACTAGAATAGGTAGTATGTGGGTGACGGCAGGCATAAGCTAATGTTGTTTAGTTTCATAAAATTTTCTTCTATTATGTGATGTTTTTGACACAGCATACTAATCATTGTTTTTGACAAGTATTGTTTGCAAACTTTTATCTTCGCAATTGAGGACAGTTGCTTTCAACGGAGAGGTATGTTATAGAAATGATGTTTATGATTTATTGCAGCTGACACATGGAAAAGACTAGACCCAGCTTAGCCTATTCAAATGTATTTGTATATCCTGTACTTTTTATTATTCAAGTGCTCTTTTATGAGCTTTGGCCAATTATGACTGGCCGGCCAGTTTGTAATCCAATTTGACCATTCAATAAATCTATAAAACAAATACGTGCAAGAGGGAAATGGTCACTCTTGCACGGGGGGAGATTGTACCCAGTGCTTGTGTCTTGTTCTCTCCTCTCCTCTCTTCTCCCTCACCGTGCCGGCGTAGCACTCCGCTCTCGGAGGTGCGTCTACACGCGTTCTTTCACTCTCTCCCGCTCTCTATCTTTCTTTGTTCGCGTATATCGTCGATTATGTGCTCGTGGATTCGCCAGGTATGGAGATTAGTTCGTTTTATGGTTTGTAGCATATGGTTTTCGGTATTTTGCAGGGCAGCCACGCCTCCGACTGTAGCAGTTTTTGTTTCATGCTTGGCAGTTCATGTATATCATGGTTGAGCAAGAAGCAACGTACTGTGGCCACTTCGTGTTGTGAGGTGAGGAAAGGGCAGTCTTCACAGCTATGGTTGAGTGGTGTGTATGGCTCACACGCCTTATGGCTGATTTGGGTGTTGATCAGGACACTACCAACACTATCTACCCTGACAGTCAGAGTGCCTTGGCAGTTGCGAGGAACCCAGTTTTTCATGCTCGCACAAAGCACATTGAGGTGCGTTACCACTATGTCAGGGAGAGGCTCTCAGGAAGAGAGATCAGCTTGGCTTGTCTGCAACAACACAGGACAACCTTGCAGATCTTTTCACAAAGGCATTGTCTCGTGAGAAGCTTGAAGCTTTCCGCAAAGCTTTGGGCTTACTCCCCTTGGTGGACTGATCATGTCCTCAGGGCATGACACTTCCCTTTACTCCTGTGCCAACTCTCGTTCACCACATCACTCCAAGGGGGATTTGTTACCATATACATGTGGTAGTGATGTGTGAACACACTAGGATCACCGGGGCATTTTTTCCCTCTTTAGGAGGTTTTTTTCCCCGAGCATTGTATATACACCCATCACTCTAGGTCTATCTATCTTTTCCATTGCACATTAAGTAACACACCGTCTATTGTGTGCCTTGAGCTTTCTTCGTCTTCTCCAAGTTGTGTGCGTTTTTCTGCAACCCTAATTCCAACATCTCTCTCTCTCTCTCTCTCTGTCTCTCTCTCTCTCTCTCTCTCTCTCTCTCTCTCTCTCTCTACCTTGAAGCAACAAAGGAGGAGATCTTGGACGATGAGGGAAATCACGGCCTAAGGAGGCAGGGGGAAGAAGGAATAAAAAGTACTCGTGAGCAAGAGCTTTGAGAGGGAAAACGTGTGGCATGAGAAGGAGGTCCAAGCAACAGTGGTCGACTTCAATCTCTTGATCCCTCTCGACTAAGCAAAGGGAGGGAGAAGATAGCGAAGGGAGGTGCCATAGCCATGGAACTCAAGCAGTGCAAAGGAGATGCGTTTTGCAAGTTGAAGAGCGAAAAAAAATTGGACCGAATAGATACATAAGGGAAAATGATGGGAACCAACAAGAAAAGGAGCTTTACAAGGTGGGGATTTGCCTCACAACTATAGATTTCTTCCCACTACAAGAGGTTGTGTGCACTTGTGACGCTGTTAGCGACGGAAATACATTGGGTTTTTATGCTCCCCGGTGTCGCTTAGACCGTCGCCAACAGCATCGATACGACGGGAACGTTGCTATGAGCGTCGCACTATAACCATCGCTATATGCGTCACTATGGACGTCGCAATATAGCGACGCCTATAGCGACGATCATAGCGACGTTTACAAGCCACCTATAGCGACGCCCGAGAGAAAAAAAATTGGTGGCAGGGCATCCATCAACCATATTGAATGTTTCAAGAATAGATTAAACCTAAATGAATCCAAGATAAGCCGAGATTCACCTTTGAAAGAAAGTCCCACCTTAGATATAGACCCAAAGTAGTCGCCCACAAGACAATATAACCATTAACTCCATCATCCATAGTATTGTTTGCAGAATAAAGATAGAATAAAGATACAAAACTAACAATATAACCATTAACTCCATCATCCATAGTATTGTTTGCAGAATAAAGATAGAATAGATACAATATAACCATTAACTCCATCATCCATAGTATTGTTTGCAGAATAAAGATAGAATAAAGATACAAAACTAACAATATAACCATTAACTCCATCATCAATAGTATTGTTTGCAAAATAAAGATAGAATAAAGATACAATATAACCATTAACTCCATCATCCATAGTATTGTTTGCAGAATAAAGGTAGAATAAAGATACAAAACTAACAAAAGTAAATTAATGAAAGTAAATCAATGAGAATTTTACACATCATAGGAAAAATCACTTGATTGTGAAACTTTGCAAATGTAATAGTTATAACACCATTGTCATTATTGAAAAAGAATACATGGTTTTTCGATAGTTACAAAAAGACGTATAAACGTCATCTCATGATACATATGCTATGACAAAAGGAAACTAATGCTATCTAGCTACGGCTAGATTGACATCATCTAATCAGACGTTTCATTGCGTCCAAGCGACGTCTCTGTCGGATTCTGCAAAAAAAAACAATAAGACAGCTTTCTATAAGTATAAACAGATAATTTACAAAACAATACAACAAATAGAAAAGAGTAAACCCTAATACTAACCATGCCGCCATGAGAACTCAGAATGTCCATCAGGGCGTTTAAGCCCTTCCTGCCTACGTACTCGTGCTCGTACGGTGTGGGGTCACATCCTATCATCGACCACTGTCAAAACATACAAAGAATCCATTATGTTAGAATTTAAAAACCCCTAAACCCTAAACTATCAAACCTAAAGAGCAATGCGAAAACAATTACAAAATCGGCCTCAAATGATGCCCACCCGCCACTCCCCAAGTGGTGTGAGCTCCCTACCTCTACTCGCGCTTTGGCTGCCTCCTTTTGTTGCTTCCACTTGTAAGGATTCTCACGCGCTGCTTTCTTCGCATTCTTCCAATCTTCTTTGGCCAGCCAATCTGGTCTGTTCCACCCATGCTTAATTGCTTTTTGCGCTTCGGGACGCTTGTGCTCGCAGTATTCGCGCATTCAAACCCTTATCAGGTCTTCATTGAAGCGGTCATCCCGTGTGTGAAATGGGAAACTCATCATGTAGCATGCTAATGACTCTATCTTTTAAATCACTTGGTACTTCACTCTAGGTGTTTTGTATGTAGTGTCTAAACACCTGAGAGCAAAGACCACGCATGCGTGAGATCACCTTCTTGCCTTCATCATCCAAGATGATGCCGCTGCTGAAGTCGATGGAGTAAGGCAAGCCCTCTCGCCGGTGACGCATGAACCTGGGTGTCTCGGCAAGGGTCTCTAGAGGCATGTAGATGGGGGTACGGACGTCAGGTGTCTCCACTGGAGTCTGGGCCCCGAAGCGAGGAGTGTCGACTGGGGTCACTCCTGGAGGAGTAGATAGTGGTATGTAGCTGCTAGGAACGGCCGTCAACCGCGCAAAACCTGGCATAGATGGTGATGCCCTGGCTGGTGTGAGGGCAGACAAAGAAGGGGAGGGTACAGAGCCTTGCCGAACACGAGGTGGTGTCGAGGCATCAGCGGCGGCATCCCCACAATAATCGCCGCCGTCACCACTAGAGCGTCGGTGCCTAGACAAGTGTGAAGATCGTCTCGTTGACACCAAAGCTTCAGAGCGTGCTGAATGCTTCGAAACATAGGGAGACGCTAAAGGAGTAGGAACACGTGATGGTGCTCCAGAGCGATGACACTCCACGTACCACTGCCTCTGCTGGGGTGACAAAGAAGAAAGAAACTCATCATCATCCATACCTTCATTAAACACATGAACATTTAATCTTAATATTGAATGAATGGAGAAGAAAACATGGACAAGTAGAGAGAGAGAGAGAGAGAGAGAGAGAGGACTCATAAAGGGGGAGGGATTCTTGTGTAGAGAGATTTTATTGAATTTCTATGAATTTGTAAAAGCACTGTGCTCCGGGTGCGATGGAGACTAAAGCTGCAATCGCGAAGGTTTGCTCATAGATGCTTCTTGCCCCACCACTAAATTTGGTTGATTGGGTGAAAGAGACGCTAAGAAGCAGTAGTAGTGCTTCTTAGCGTCTCTTTCACCCAATCAACTAGATCTAGCGGTGGGATGAGCAGCATCTATGAGCATACCTTCGCGATTGTAGCTTCAGTCTCCATCGCACTCGGAGCGCAGTGCTCGTCGCCCCTGCTTGTGAGAACATACCTAGAGCATACGTACCTGGAGTGGACGCAAAGACCATTAAATACAATGATGCATATAAACAGGAATGGACAAAAAGCCACGTGAATACAATATATATTATAAAACGGAGCAAAATTGTTCAAATACAATATTTATGGCTTTAAGAGGTCTCTCTCTCATCCTCGCAAAGCTCAACATAACTTCATATACCTATATAGAGCTCTCCATTTAGACAGATGTCCTCCGTTTCATTTTGTAGATCCTCTGCATGCACCTCATAGAAGTAGCAGCTTTATGCTCCTCTGGCACCACCTCAGCGGCTTCTGACTGAGCATCTTCTCCGCTCTCCTCCATTTTTACCGCTGTTATTGGCACATGGTAGCCTTCATATGTTCGTGCACTACGAGGGGCTACCTCTACGACGTACCACCAGTTTGATGCAGACTTTGTAGGATGAAATATCACCTATCAGAGCCACATAACTTACATGAGAGCTTCCAAGCACATAACTTCTAAAATTGGATGTTAACTATTTACATACTTACTTGTTCACAATGCTCGGGTAGTACGAAAGTGTCTCTTAGGTCAGTACATTTCTTAGTTGAATCCACCTCAAGAAAACCAGACTCTCCTCTACGCACTGTAGCGTTGCGACCCTCCATGATTATCTTGAACCATTGCACGTCGAACAAGTCGACAAAAAATCCTCTATAATCGATCCTCAAAATCTCTTGTAGCGTGCCAATCCACAATTGTTGTAGCTCTTCCAATAGTGGACGTTGATACACATCCATATTCTTCACTTTATGCCGCCCCGGCACAATCAAGCTTAGCCACAGGAGCCCCTTCTTCGTAGTCAACCACAGGGGAACGTTCTAGTGACGATGACAACGGGCCATACACTGTAAGATGTTGATCTTTGACCAAATGGATTTACACCATCCATAGACAGGCCTAGGTGCAAATTTCGAGCTTCCCTGGCAAAATCCAACCATGTTTCATCTATATGTTTCTAGGCTGCGCAATCTGCAGGAATCCGTAGTAGCACACCATCAGAAGATTTATTCTCCTCGTGCCATGATGCTAGGGCGGCCATGGACTTACATTCGAAGAAATTCTTGATGCAAGGAAGCAAAGGAAAATGTCGCAAAACCTTTTGTGGAATTTTTGTTCCGTGGAGATCTACTCGATATCTCTCGGAATCACATTTTGGACACTTCTCCATGTCTATGTATTCCCCTCTGAAAGGAATGCAGTCGTTAGGAATCCATCCCCAAGTTTTGCAAGATCTTTCTTGCTTCCTCTCTGGAATCTGGCATCACATTATCAGCTAGTAGTATGTGCTCTTTGAGCAATCTACACAGCGAAAAAAATGCGGTACAATTGTGTAAAAATCTATCAGATCATTATACATCTAGAGTTTTTTATTAAAGTAAACACATTGTAATAGATCACCTGAAAAGCATTGTGATGCTAGTGTCACTCCATCCAAACTTTGTCTTCATGTTGAGAAGAACCAGGAGCACCTTCAATCTAAACACATGTGCTCCATCATACAATGGCGTATTGGCTTCACTTTTCATATCATCATAGATAAGATTTTTTGAATCCATGATCGTCTCAATCATTTCATCGATCTTGGGCTCAAACATTACTTCATTGGGAATGTGGTTTGCATGATCATCCCCTGAGCTATCAGAGGCTATATCTTGTGGCCTCACATATGTTGCTTGACCAAAGCGCCTGCGAACACGTCTATTGGGTTGCAAGATTGCTGCGTGTTGGCCAGCGTCAGAGTCCGGCAAGTTATAATTGGCAACAACTCGATCTATAATAGATGGATCAAACTCGCCAAATTCGCGAACGTGCTGAAGAAACGCATCTTGTCCGTCGCACATCATGCTTGCATTGATTACAAGGACATAAGATCCTCGTTGAGAGATAGGTGTTTCAGTTGGATGGCCCCACATCCTCGTCACTACTCATAATGAGGGTAAAAACCTTATAACCTAGACTAGACATAAATTTAATCTTCTATTGGCATCCTCCGTCTTATCTCTCTCTCTCTCTCTCTCTCTCTCTCTCTCTCTCTCTCTCTCTCTCTCTCTCTCTCTCCTCTCTCTCTCTCTCTCTCTCTCTCTCTTTGTTCACACTCTAAACTACCTCACATTCTCTAGTCATGTCCAATCCCCGCACACCTCGATCTAGAGGTGCACGGAGATCAGAACCACCGGGTTATAATCTCGTCTTTATTGGTCAATGCCTATATTTGTGGATACAAGAAATCTACACACCCACGTCTTCATGATAGTGCATGTAGTAGTGGACAAAACCCCTTTGCCTCTTCTCTAGCTGTAGCATTTCACATCATCTTAACATCTTTTCACAATAGATCTTTGTTCGAGGGATTACTTAGCACGTTACATGTTGACCTCCAATCTGAGTATCATGCCGTTGAAAGCTTTCCAACTTAAGGTCGCATCAGAGTAGAGAGGAAGAGAGGGATCACAGTTTGTCTAACTCTAATTTTTTTACCGTAATCCCAAAGGTAGACTCTAATATAAAAACTCAATCCAAAATCTAATCTTAAATCTAACCTAATTGAACATGTGGAAGAGAGGGATCACCGTTTGTCTAACTCTAATTTTTTTACTGTAATCCCAAAGGTAGACTCTAATATAAAAACTCAATCCAAAATCTAATCTTAAATCTAACATAATTGAACATGTGGTGATTCGCGGCTAATTGAATATGGTTAGTGTGTGAGTTAACAGGGTGTCAGATTCTGATGGGAATATACATATTGTTGTCTAACTAGTGTTTGCACTTTAGGCAAAGCGCTCCTTCATTGACATGCACTAAAATCTAACCTAAATCTAAAAAAAGTTAGTCCATCGAACATAAATCTAGAACTAATCTAATCTTAAACTCAAAATAAACTTAAATCTAATCCAATCTTAAATCTAACCTAAACCTTATGTAATATAACTTAAATCTAAATTTAATCTAGTCAATTTTAAATCTTGTCTTAATTTTAAATCTAAATCTAATTTAATATTAAACTCAACATAAACCTAAATCTAATCCAATCTTAAATCCTAAACCTATTGTAATCTAACATAGCTAGCTAATCTTTAATACTTTCCTAATTTTAAATCTAACCTAATCTTAATCTAACATAAACATAAATCTAAATGTAATATAACCTAATCTAATTTAAATCTTAACCTAATCTCTCTCTCTCTCTCTCTCTCTCTTCTCTCTCTCTCTCTCTCTCTCTCTCTCTCTCTCTCTTTTCTCCCCTTACCTCTCTCTTTCGTCTTCTCCCCCACTCTCTCTCTCTCTTCTCTCTCTCTCTCTCTCTCTCTCTCTCTGGTTTTTTATCTCTCTCTTTCTCTTTGTTCTCACTCTCTCTCTCTCTCTCTCTCTCTCTCTCTCTCTCTCTCTCTCTCTCTCTCTCTCTCTCTCTCAATGTGTGTGTATGCGTTCTTTGTTTATGCATGTGTGTGTGTTTTGTTGATGCATGTGCTCTCTCTCTCTCTCTCTATCTCTCTCTCAAAAACACAATGTGTGTGTGTGTGTGTGTGAGAGAGAGAGAGAGAGAGAGGGAGAGAGAGAGAAAGAGGGGAAGGGAACATGAGAGACAGGAGAGGGAAGGAGCATACATGGCTCTCCTCTCTCTCTCCTCTGTGTGTGTGTGTGTGTGTGTGTGTGTGTGTGTGTGTGTGTGTGTGTGTGTGTGTGTGTGTGTGTGTGTGTGTGTGTGTGTGTGTGTGTGAGAAGAAGAGAGAGAGAGAGAGAGAGAGAGAGAGAGGGAGAGTGCGAGTTACCTCTTTGCTTGAGCGTCGAAAACTCATATCTGAGATCTGAGTTTTTGGGGGCTCTCGGTTTATTTTTTACCCCTATCGGCGTCGCTATGAGCGTCGCTATGTAGCAAATAAACTAGCGACACTGATAGCGACGCCGTGAATTTTCACTTTTGAGCGTCGTACTACGAGCGTCGCTAATGTGAAGTACCTCTTGTACTGTCCTTCATATTGGGGATTTCTGATTAGGGATTACAAATCAAAAGGCATACCGACGATGGTGTATACAACCGATTTGTAATAGTGTTATAATGAAATGAAAAAAATGGAAGAATATGTTGGTTGCCAGCATCAATTAAGTGTCGATATCTTGTCTAAGTCAGGTTTTTGCCGGTAATTTTGTTTCAATCTATGACATTCTTTCGCTATTGCTCTCTAAGTGTCTAACAGCACTCCTTCCCCTTAGTTTGCACGTCGACTAATTATCCTTCTACAGCTAGAGGCACGAAGCTTATTCGTTCGACCTTGGAGAGATGCACATTCTGACAAATTTGGTGAACCCGACGTGAACTTGACCGGGGTAGACGGAGCTAGCCATGTCGATAAACCAAGAGAAAGAGATGCAATAGATTATGGGGTTAATGGCTGCTATTTTGCAGCAACAATATTCAAATCAAGTACATATTATGAGCCAAAAGTAGGATGCCAATTTGAAAATAGAGAACCGAGAACTACAATAGTCCGCAAAAAGTGAGTTCGATGGATTCAAAAAGCAGATTAACACAAACTTTTTTCAAGCATTAGAGTCAGCAATGGGAAAGAGGAAATTCGAAACGCCAGATGACTGCAAACGAGAAATGTTGCAGCAATTTGCCCTTGAAAATGCCAAACGCTCAGTTTTTTATCAACAAGGGATTTTTTATTTTTTATGATGATCTAGTAGGATACTTGGAGAGCTATGACGAGGAGCTGGAGCTGCATGGGGTGCCAAAAGAGAACAAGATTCTAAAATTCCATAGTTTTTTGATCCCAGATTTTTATTAAAGAGTCCAGGAGCTTCAACAGAAAGAGCAAGTTCAAAGTTGCAGTCATCCGAGATGGGATCCAAGCATGTATGAAGATGATGAGGATTGCCTACCTATGCAGAGGTTTGCAAGAAAATCTAGACTAAGGTGAAAACTGCTATCGATGGATGCTTGCTTGAGGATGATAGGCTATTGTAGGATAAAGATGATGAAGAGGTTGTTCCAGGCTATCTATGCAAAGCTTGGAATTGCAGATTTCATGTTAATGGTTGAAGTTGAAGACTTACAGGGTCAAGAAAAGCATGAGGATAGAGAGGGTCTGTACACACACACACATGAGGGTTCACAGGGTATGGATGTACATGAGCATCTACAAGACTTGTGTATATCAAATTTACAGGGTTTGGATATCGAACCAGATTTTAAGGGCTTGGATGAGCAAGGGTATGTGCTTGAAGATCCACATGGTGATGATTTAGAGGGGGTGCAGACTCCTTCTTTATCAAGATTTTGTGATGCAGAGCTCTCAATATGGCAAAGCGATCGTGAGCTTGATGATGCTTATTGAAAGGGGGTGCATAATGAACAAGATTTTGGATATCGAACTTGATTTTAAGGGCTTGGATGGGCAAGGGTATGTGCTTGAAGATCCACATGGTGATGATTTAGAGGGGGTGCAGACTCCTTCTTTATCAAGATTTTGTGATGCAGAGCTCTCAATATAGGCAAAGTGATCATGAGATGATGATGCTTATTGAAAGGGGGTGCATAATGAATTGCAATCTTTTGGTGTTGCATATGATTGGGTTCATTGTGCCGATGATATGGACAAGGAAGTAGATGCAATTTTCAACATGCATGCTGAGCTTTGTGCTACAGAGTTCAAAGATATTTGGATGAGGGGGACAAACTTCATGACCAGTCTATAGTAGATGTGGCTAGTATGCATACCATATGTGGAATGCTGATTTGCAGCCTGAGATATGCAGGGTGGAAGATTCTTCTAAAACGGTGGACCTAGAGCTTATGTGCTTATTGGATGAAGCTTTGGAAGGCTTCTCAATTACAGATGCAAAGGCTACTGACAAATTTGGTTTCATGCATAAGCACGTTTATCCAGATTTGGTTGTTGATGACCTTATGCAGTCGTTGGATGATGCTCTATTTGGTTTTGGGCATATACAAACTAGGGGAATGTTTTCTGATGCATCTTGGGAGTCTGATGAAGAGGATTTTTCCAGAGACTTGACGTATCCATATATGCATGATCAAAATTCCAATACTAGAGGGGGTGAAGATGTGTTGCCAATGCTCCTATGATAGATGATCAAAAATTAGATGAACACGATGCACAAGGGAGATGGCAATATCGAATGTTTTCATATGCTATATGGGAATTTTTGTTACCCTATAATGTATGGCATGTTGACCTGGCTTTTGATCCAAGAGGAAACAATTATATGCATGTTCTGGGAAATTGATTGATATACCATGATCCGGGTGCAGATGGATATGTGCATGGTGGTTTGGGGCGATTGACTTATATACCATATGATCCAGGTGGGGTTTATGATGGTTTATGGGCTAGCTCTTGTTTATACTCTACTGTTGGAAAATTTTTGTGCTTTCCCTATGATCCTGGAGGAGGGTATATTCTAATAATTCCACATGTTGAAAATCATTTCAAAGCATGCTCACAAAGGCTGTACATATGCATTTACAGGGTTTTTGCTAGGAGGATGGAATAATGGTTGGCACATACCGGAGGATATGCAAGTTTAGAGGGGTGGATGTCATTCCGCTTTGCGGTCACGTGATGAAAGATGGGAATCTGAATGCAATTTCAAGTTTTTTCAAAGTTGTGATTTATGCATGGGTCTGATATGACAACAGGATGATTGAAATGTATTCAAAGTGTGGGTTCTGTGCCTAGAAAGGAAGATTGGTGCTTACAAGCCACATCATAGTGATGCTTCTAGAAAGTGTTTTTACAAGCTAAATTTGTAGTGTTCGACATACTCTCTAGGCCTGTCTTTACGGCTCGTCAATTGGAGCTACAATGTGGAAGCTATATCAGTTTGAAGTCTAAACCGCCGGTTGTAGATCCCTACCGGATTGATCAGCTGTTGTTGATGAAGGGTCAAAGTTGATATGAATGCATGGTCTTGAAGTGCTTACTTTGTGGAGCGCGTTGGTCTTTTCAAATTGAAAATCGGAGTTTTGGGTATCAAGATATTGCCAGTTTAAGTTTCCCTCCTCGAGGGCCAGCTATTTACCAATTTAGTCGCCTCGGCCAATGCGCTATTTGGGAGTTTTTGAGCTTCATCCATGTTCTAGAATACTGTGCACTTAATAGATCAATGAGTGTTCAGGAGCATCTCATCTGGGATTTCATCTCATGTAGTGGTTATCAATAATGCAGCTTGGCACAGTAATGTTTTGGTAGGTATATATGCTAAGTTGAAATTTATGGGGATTTAATGCACTTCAAAGAGCACATTGAGTGCTTGACCAACTTCCTTTTTGAAATGTAGTCTCTTGGAATGCACTGATTGTAGGATTTCCCCACAGAGGTGTGTTTTTAGCAGATGTGAAGTGAGGGTCTCTCTCTCAAGATGCAAGCATGCAACTTGAAGGCATATGGATTTACGCAAGAAACTAAATGGGCGACAAAATTCACGATGGAACTGTTGTTTTGGGGCTACTAGACATCGTGCCTGGCACTACCTTGGTTGATGTGCATGCCAAATGTGGTGGCTTTATGAATCAAAAGGCCAAAGGCCGTCCAAGCCTTAAGGCTGCCCAAGGGAAGGGGGGGTCAATGGCCGCCATAGGGAAAGGGAGTCAATAATCGCCCAAAGGGAAAAGAGGGTGGGGAAAGGAAAAAAACAAGAGAAAAGAGAGAGAGAGCCATGGCGGCCGTAGCGAGCAGGGCGCAACGGATGGGGAGAGAAGATCGCGGAGGATGTTGTAGGGCTTAGACATTGATGGCCATGAAACGAGAAATCATCAGGGCTTCATGGCACCCCTGCTCGGCATCATCAGAATGGGATTTGGTGCAATTTGCCAAGTCGACCTACCACATCATCACCCCGCTTCCCACACATAGCAACGATTGTGCCATCGTTGCTTAGAAAGGAAGGGGGGTATTTTAAGAAAGTTTTATAGATACCAAGGGAAAAAAAGGTGGCCGTGGAGGAGGGGAAAAGGGGGAATAGAATCATCAATGAGAAGGGGGTGGAGGCAAGACGGGAGGACACGAACAAAAGGGAAGTTGAAGAGGAGCATGCCCATGGTGCAAAGGGGAAGGAGGTGAGGGGAGGACTCTCTCCCTCTATCTCTCAGTTGGCCTTGGTAAAGGAGAGTCTCTCTCTCTCTTCTCTCTCTCTCTCTCTCTCTCTCTCTCTCTCTCTCTCTCTCTCTCTCTCCTCTCTCTCTCTCTCCTCTCTCTCTCTCTCTCTCTCTCTCTCCTCTCTCTCTTCTCTCTCTCTCTCTCTCTCTCTCTCTCTCTCTCTCTTCTCTCTCTCTCTCTCTCTCTCTCTATCTATCTATCTATCTATCTATCTATCTATCTCTATCTCACCTTGAAGAAACAAAGGAGAAGATCTTGGACAACAAGGGAAATCACGGTCTGAGGAGGCAGGGGAAGAAGGAAGAAAAAGGACCCGTGAGCAAGAGCTTGGAGAGGGAAAAAGTATAGCATGAGAAGAGAGGTCCAACAAAAATAGTGGTCAGCTCCAATCTCTCGATCCCTCTCGACTAAGCAAAGGGACGGAGAAGATAGTGAACGGAGGCGAGGTGGCCATAGCCGTGGAACTCAGCAGTGCAAAGGAGATGCATTCTGCAAGTTGAAGAGCGGAAAATAAAATGATCGAATAGAGACAGAAGGGAAAATTTTGAGAACCAACAAGAAAAGGAGCTTTACAGGTGGGGATTCGCCTGACGATTATAGATTGCTTCCTTCATATTAGGGGTTTTTGGTTAGGGATTGCAAATCAAAAGGCATACCGATGATGGCTTATGCAACCGGTTTGTAATAGGGTTATCGAAGATTAAAAAATTGGAAGCATCTGTTGGTTGCCATTATCGACTAGGGTGTAGGCTGTTTGGGAAAAATGTATTGATTGTCGATGCTTTGTTTAATATGGATGTCGATGTTGCGGATGGCAAAGCTTTGTTCAATACGTATGCTAATCATTGACTAGTTTCATGGCCTTGAAGAAGATGTGGTACTCGGCAATGATTGGCAATGCTTCGATTAATATGCAAGCCAAATGTTATGCCTGGCAATACCTTAGATGATATGTATGTAAAATATTGTGCTTGGTTAGGCTTTGGGGTTATAAAGTTGATCTCGGCACTAGTTTGGTCGATATCTAGGCGAAATCCGGTGCTTATCAAAGCCTTAGTTAGTATTTGGACCAAATATGGTGCATTGGCAATGCTTTGACCAATATGTACCCCAAATTTTATTTTGGGCAATGCCCTAGTCGATATACATGCATAAAGTTATTGATGAGTTCTGTTCAAAATGTGGTCGTTTGGAACACGTTGATAGAGGAATATGCCCATTATAGATTGTGGCAAGGAAGCTCTAGCTTTGTTTACCAAATGCGAAGGGAAGGGCCTTCCACAAAATGCATTCGTCTATGCTTGCAACTTGAAGGCAAGGAGGACCGCCCATAAGAACTTTGGAAATTGATGCCATAAGCAATGGCTGCCCAAATCGTATGCAATGTTATGAGACTTAGTGTGAATAAGGGAAAAATTCCAAGGAGCATGGCGTGGACAGCGGGCATGAGTGCAAAGGGTGGGAGGATGGTCTTATAGCGGCCTTTGTGTTGCTCAGATGACGTTGAGCAAGAAGATGAAAATGAACAGTGGCCCTTGGTGCCCCTTTTTAGCCCTCTTCTCGACAGTTTTTGTAGTAGCTCCATCTAGCCTTGCATCCATGTCATCATGCCTAGTCACACGCCACATCAGTCATGGCACCGTGACTGATGGACAAGAGGAAAACAGGGTAAGGCGATTATTAGAAGAAATATTGTGTGTGTGAGGGAGGGGGGAGAAGCAGGAGGAGGAGGTACAAAGGCCTCTCTCTCTCTCTCTCTCTCTCTCTCTCTCTCTCTCTCTCTCTCTCTCTCTCTCCTCTCTCTCTCTCTCTCTCTCTCTCTCTCTCTCTCTCTCTCTCTCTCTCTCTCTCTCTCTCTCTCTCTCTCTCTCTCTCTCACTGGACCTCGGCAAAGCCAAGGTAAGCTCGGGTTTGAGCTAGCTTTCTCTCCCACTTGACTTAGCAAAGCAAAGGGAAAGAGGTGTGAAGGTTACAAAGGGTGGGAGGGAGATTGATGGCAAGGAATCTTGCTCACTCTCTCTCTCTCTCTCTCTCTCTCTCTCTCTCTCTCTCTCTCTCTCTCTCTCTCTCTCTCTCTCTCTTCTCTCTCTCTCTCTCTCTCTCTCTCTCCTCTCTCTCTCTCTCTCTCTCTCTCTGTGATTTGGCAAAGCAGGGGATTATCTCTCTCTCAACTTTGTGAATCAAGCTAAAGAGGAGAAGCAAAGAGGGGATTTAAGCAGAAAGGAAATCAAGGAAGAGGCATGAAAGTGAACCAAGGGAAGCATGTCAAAGCTAAGGGGGCTAGCAGTGCCATTAACGGCAACCACCTTGGTTCCCTTTCATGCCTCTTTGATAAGCTTGAGATTGTGCTAGCAGTGCCATTAACGGCAACCATTCATGCCTCTTATCGATAAGCTCGAGATTGTGCTAGCAGTGCCATTAACGTCAAACTTTGGAATTAAATTTTAAGTTGGGTAAGCTTATCGATAAGAGGCATTCCAATTGTCATTTGTAAGTCTCCAAGAGTCGTTCAAGTCTTTTTTTTCTTATGTGTGGAGTGTCTTGTATCTCATTTTTTTTCACAGCGACGAGCAGCCCGGTGCTGAATCGACTCACATGACGCACCCATCTCCCCCAATATCTTTGGTGAGCTTGATGCAAAATTGAGTTGGGGTGGAAAAAAAAATTAGGCTTTTCTTTTTTGTAAATGGACATGAAAATTGTAAATCTTCAAAAATAAAAGATTTGGGCCTATTTTGTTTTCTAAATACTGTTGGCTTGAGTAAATGGGCCATCCTCAAAAAGTGGGCTAGCCCAAAAACGCCCCCTCATCATTAATTTGACATTCAAGTCTACTTTTTCCCTCCCTCCACTCACTCCTTCTCTCTCTACATACCAGATATGATCCCTCCTCGTAACCAAAATCTCGATTTTCACTCTCTCTGTCCTATTGGAAGAGTATCTTTCTGGCCTCCTCTCTCTCCAATCTACCTTCCCCTTCTCTCCCAAGCCTAGTACTGAGTTTTGGCTCCTTTTTGGCTATGGAGAGCTTTTAATACAATCCATTTTTCCCTTCTTGGAGGTCTTTCTCTCATGCTTGCACCCATTCTCCACTCTCATCTTGGGGGCTCACATACATCTTATAGAGCTTAGTAGCTTCAACTACCCAAGCTTAAGGTTTACAGACCTTCAACTTTCAAATCTTTAGGGTTAGAGAGCTTCAACTTAAAAGGATTTAAGGTTTAGGAAACTTCAACTTGAAAATTTTTAGGGGTAAGGGAGCTTCATATTGCACAGTGCAGGAAGCTTGGATAGCATGAGTCGTAGACCTCATTCAAGGGTAGACTCATTCTGTTGCGGCAACGACCAAGACGATAATGGCCATTGGGTAACCACAACCTTTGTGACAGGCATGTGGGTGAAAATGCAGCCAAGCAAAAAGGGAGCCCACAAAGTCTCTCATCAATTCATATGACTGAAGTCCCATCATTGGAAGGGTCGTATATTGAAGATGAAGCAGCGGCCGATGGAAGCAAGCAAGTGAAGATACAACACGTCTACAAAGCTTCTCAATTATGAATCAACGACGTTGATTGCAAGCACTTTCTTGCTAATTGTAAGTATTTCTAGTGTTGTTTGTAGCAAACACTATGATTTGCAATGAGAAAACTGTGTGGGCATGGTGTTTGGCTTGTGCATATATTTTTCCATCAACATTTATCAAATGGGACCCTCTGGAGGCGCTCTCCGGAACTTTTGAGGCTCACCACTTTGAGTTTGGCTCATTGCTATATTCTGGATGCATTGCGTTGGAGCTTGCATAACTGTCCATCTTCTCTTTGCTGCAGAGTATGTAGTCCAAACAACAAGGAATGACTACGGGGCCTTGAAAACACTTAGTCCACCAACTCTGATGGACAGTGATTGGCCAACTCCTAACAGTACCTCTATTGTATTAACTAAGCGGAGGATTGAAAATGAAATCTTCAATGCAATGAAGTTCACATACGGGTCACATCAAGAAACACTAACATCTTTTATGCCTCTGCATCTTTTTGTTTTTTTGTTCAATGTAGACGATGTTCATCGCACGCCTACCATGTGGATTGCTAAGGGTGGAACAACAATGAATGTTTTCCTTCCATCTTCTTGGGACTCAAAGATTGTTCATCACAATGGGGATACCATAAAGTGCATGGTTTTAATAGAAAAAATGATCAATATTTGATACCACATTGCAAAGTAGAAAATCTCCATTATATCCCTCACCCGCGGTGGGAAGCAGACGCGAGGGGAATGGGAAGCACTTGATTCATACATCATTGATATGGAGCAGGTTGAAGTGCATGCGTGCAAGCAGGTTGAAGTGCATGCGTGCAAGCAAGAGGAAGTGTGGCAGCCATCGCTCGGAATATGGAAAATTTAAGGGAGTACTTGTCACTTATTGAGCTCAAGGTGGTACAGTGTAATTGGTGGCACCTCTGCGTAAGGAAAGGAGAGGGTCTTTCTTTGTAAGAGCATCCCCTTCCTCCCTAGATGTATCCATACCAAGCAAGCAACTACCGTTGCAATGTAATACTCTCATATCAAGACGATACATTTTTGTCTAATTTTGTGATTTGAGAATGTCTAATTTTTAGTTTTAGAGGCGTTAAGTGACTTTAAAGTGATGGTGAGTGGTGATGTTATGGTGTTGCAAATTGTGGTGTTTGGATGGAAATACTATGCATTATATCTTGAGTTTTTTGCAAAAGAGAACGTTTAAATTTTAATCACCAGTAAACGTTTAAATTTTAATCACCACCACTGAATGTTTAAGTTTTATAAAAGTGTCCTATATTTAATTGCCTCTTTTATAAGTGACTTGCAAGGCCCATTTTAAATCCACTTTCTTGTTTTTGAGATTCTCTCATCTTCTTCACTGCTTCCTTGCTCTATACATCCCCAAGCACATGCCATTGTCCCTTGCACTTCGCCAGTAAGAATGGATGCTGCTAATCAAGCCCTCATTGTCCAACTCCTTGCGCATGACCTAGGACACATGGAGAAGCTTAGCGACATGTTCCAAGTATCCATCGACATGGAGGCTGTGCATTTGAAGTGCTTACATCCTACACGGAGACACATATAGAAAATTACTCCATCAATTTTGAAGATGAAGAAGGAAGGCCTACAACAACCCCAAAGACTCCTTACAACATGCCTAATTGGAGAATCAACGGACAATGGAGTCTTCACAGTCAAAGAAGGACAACTCAACCAACAAAGCTGTAGATTCCAAGATAAAATAGGTATGGAAAAAGAAACCTTCAATGCCAACTCGGTCCTTCAATAATCCTCTTTTTGAGGATTTAAGCTTACTTTTACCTAAAGAACTGTTTGTAGTAAGCTCAAGAATGTGAAAAGTCAAGTCACCGGGGTACAAAAAACACTCTTTGGCATAGTCAAAGTTGGGCTGCTGAGCCAAAAAATGAGCAAAGCATTAGTCCCAAAGCTTCAAGTCTTAATAAACTTTGTGCTATGAGTCGTAGTTATTAGGCTTACACTCAAGCTAGAAGAGTTGAGCATATCTAAGTCGTGTCGCTCGTGTTGGATGAGATAGGCATAAGAGCCAAAGTCTATTAACTTAATCATGTTGGAGTGACATAGAATTCAACACTCATGCACAGTGCACACTAAGATGAGAGCACAGATCCTCGACAACAAAAACCCTTCCTAAACTGGTGCTTGCTTGTAAAGATGCATCATATGCTTTCATACATGCACCTTCTTTCTGAAGAACCCCTCAAAAATCCTTCTTGCACAACATAGTGTTGACCATGCATTTCTATGTATGCATATAGGATGTCCCACCATTGGACATATGCATTAGACAGTCTTTTTTGTTTCCACCTATGCACCTTGAGTGGACTACAACACGCAAACACATGTTTCATCATGCCACGCACATATTTTCTACCCCTTTAATTCTATATCTCTCAACAAATAATCACTTTAGTACTTTATTAATATTTCCCATGCTAATAAGTACTTTAGTAATGACCGAATCCCAAAGGCACTTTTTCCCACCGAGCTTTTTCCCTTTGGCCATCCAAGTCTTAGACCCTAATTTAGATCCTCGTCATTCTACTTCTCTTGTACATACTCATAATAAATAAACAACAGCCTCGCCATTATGCTGCTACAATGGACAAATGCGACATTATCTCTCACACTTGCGACAAATTCAAACCAATGAAGATGCTACAGCAAAATATACCTTGTCAACAAATTCATCGACAAATGAAGACAATCGGCCCATCAACAACCAGTCAAAAACCTTTCACAACCTCCACGGATACTTCTCAATAGTGTCCAAGGACGGGTACTAAAATCAAAAGGGGGGAATGTTAATTGAGGCGATGTCAATTAACACAAGCTGCTAAAGACTAAAGCCTTATGAATGCACATCAAAGATGAATACGAAGAAGCAGTGAAGATTGGAGTTACACACTTCACATTTTTCTAAAATGGCCATGTATTAATTTCCCAATTTATTTATCCATTGTGATGATTGTAACATGTTTACGAGCTCAATGAGAGTTTCAAGATGTAAAGAATAGGTCAGTGAGTGTGCTTAGGTTGTAGATATAGTAATTTTTGGAGCTTCAAAGGTCTTGGGCGTCCGAACTTTAAACGTTGGCTAAGGTATAAAAGCCACTTTTTGTAACTTTGGACCTAAGTTTTGGATAATAAAGACTAAGCATTGTTGCAGTAGCTCAACGACTATCTACTGTTTCTTCAATCTCTTATCTATCTCACGTACGGTATTGCATTGCTTTTCTGAGCATACCAATGCGTTTGCAGGTAAAATATCTCTCTTTTAATGTAGGTTTCACGCAATAAAGTGTACTTTTAATCATTCCCGTCTATGAGCTGTTTTTGCTCCCTATGCACAATAAACGCGCTGAAACTGGATTTTGACCTTAGAGATAGATAGAGCACGTCTAGAGGAAGCTATAGAGCCCTTCTGGGACCAAAACCAACAACCCTAAAATAAGTTGTTTATCTTATGTGCGATTTTGTCCAGGTGTCAAAAATGGGATTTGAGCACATGAGAGTGTATCACAGACAGCACCTATATTGCACCTACATCAAGCCTTTTTTAGCAAAGGCTTTGCACCTCTCTTGCAACCAACAAAGGCTTTGCACCACCAGCTAGCGAGGCCTCCAGTTGTGCACCATCGCCACAATGAGGATGCATGCGATGTCATAAAATCTAATATCTAACTAACCCAGATAAATTTCTCATATTAAACTGATCATTTAATGTGGAAGAATAAAAGGGAACAAGAGTTAAAATATAGACATGTTCTTATGGATCTATCTCGACACAGGGCCACAGTCAAAGGGTCCAAATGAGAGATGGTCTATCAAAGAGTAATGCTAGCTAATGGGGCTTGAAAGACCTTAGGGTTAGCTTCATTAAAGACCTTTGGGTGTCAAAAGTCCTTAGACCTAGGACCTTAGGGCTGTGCTTGAGGTGGGAACCCGCCGGCCCAAGCTTGAGGTTCTTGTCGTGCTTGCTGACTAAGGTGCTTGAGGTGCTTAATGACTAAGGTGCTAGAGGGGAATAAGGTGTTCCAAAAAGTCAAAGCAAGGCCTAAAAAGGAGGGGGCTTGCCATTAAAGTAGGGGATGGGCTTGAGTGTCCACTCCCTCATCCAAAGGGCACCCCCTACTCAAAGAGGCAAAAGGGACACATGTCAAGCCCCTAGCTAGGTTGCCCTCATGGTGTGTCTAAAGCCTATTGGTTTGCCTCTAATTGGGTCCAATGATAATTTAGCTAATTAAATTAATTGTTTAAGCATTTATCAAATCCTCTCTCTCAAAGGGAAAAGGAAGACACTTGTCCAAGGACTACCCCTATTGCTAGTTATGACCCATGCCTATGAGATTGGCTAGGCTTGAGAGATCCAATGAACTTAAAGCAAGGCCAAAAAGAGGGGGTCGACCATGCAACTTGGGGGTTATACTCTCCCACACTCACACACACTCATTGTGTAAGGTGCTAAGTGCAAGAACTCCATCTTATTATCCACGCTTGTTGAGAAGTTGAGAGCCTACACCAACACTCTTGGCTATGGAATGCAAATCCAACCAATAGCCATACTTCAATGCATAAACTTGCCATTGAGGCGATCCGGGGTGGGCAACAAGAGAAGAGACCTCTAAATTGGGGTTGGGGCAACTACAAGCACACAAGACAACAACAATCCCAACAAAACAAAGGGGCACCACCTAGTTATGGATACGAGCTAGGAGGCAAATAGTATGTTGCCAAACATGCAAAGAGAGGAAATGTAAAATTGCCACACACACAAACACAGTCCTTCACAACCATAGGATTTGGAAGAGAGTAAGGTAGAGAGTAAATATCAACTTGAACAACTAGACCTTGTCCTAAAATATTAGATGCTTCCAAGCTTACAAAAAGTAGAGAGACAACACAAAGCTTGCTCTTATTGCCATTATACCATTGTCTTAGGGTTACAGGAGGCCTCTCACCATATCACCCTCTTACAACTAGTCCTAGGCAAACAATTCAACAAGCCCCTTAAAACCACAAAGCATGAAAGGATACAAATAATCTTGAGGACAAGTTCACCTTATACAAGCCATTGAGCCAACTTGTCGATTTGATTTTGGAGAGAAGAGGCATAGCTGTTGTACACAATTGCACCCCAAACTATCAATCTTTTTTGTAAGCAAGTGGAAGCTACAAATGTGATGAAGAGTAGGGCATCACTCAATTCCTCTCGATAGCCTCAAAGCATCTCTATGCACATATGAGTATAATGTGATAGAGAGCTCTCAAAGCTTAAAATCTCCTCACACAACTAGGGTTGGAGAGTGCTATGTTATGTGTGTAATGGCTCCTAAGAGAACAAGGACTCTATTTATAGGTTTTTGGAAGCCCCGATTAGGATAAATCTAATCAATTTTATTAGGAGTAATATGGATTATGATTTTTTTTTCTAATTTCAAATGAAAGTGGGTCTCTCTTTTCCTTTGAGTCACATGAATGTGGGCTCAAGGAAAGGGAATTATTGAGGTTGAAACTAGAGAGTTTTGAGTGAATAACTTGGGAATGCCTACTTTAGTGGATAGTAGAGGGTGCATTTTTTACAGCAAGGTTAGTGGTTAGAGTTGTTAATCACTAAAAAAGTTAGTGGTACAATTTACAATGGGTAGAATGAGTTCAATTGTTAAAGGAGATGGTGAATGAAGTAGGAATCCTTGAGATGTTGAAGTCTTGAAGAAGCTTGGACTTACCTTGTGTAGATTGTCAAGAATGACTGCAATCCTCTTCTTCTACTTTTCTTTTCTTTACACCTTCATTGTGTCAATGCCGATCACCAATTATGAAAATGACGATTCGGTGATAAGATTTTTCAATTTTTCAGAGGCTAGGCATGCCCCACATGCTTAATTTTATGTACATAGAGAAGAGGTAAGATGAAATTATGATTTAGAGGTAATAGAGACAGACATAGATAGGGTGTATATACATGTAGAGTTCATATGGAAGCTAATGGAGGTGAGAGGGGAGGTTAGTGGTGAAGAGGATGAAAGAAACCATGGAAGTTGCAGGTTTGAGTGAAGGATTGAGAGGAATAAGTGTGTGTGTATTTGTGTGTGTGTGTGTGTGTGTGTGTGTGTGTGTGTGTGTGTGTGTGTGTGTGTGTGTGTGTGTTTGTGTGTGTGTAGAAGTGTGAAAAGAAGTGAGAGAAGACTAGGGGTGACTTGTGAGAGAAAAAGTGGACAGACTATGGCCCACCATAAAATTCAGTCACTCCGGCTAGCATGTCACCCGAGCAAATGGGCTCCTTTTTGACACAGTTCACACCAGAGCAGATTAGTTACGCACAGAATCTTTGGGTAGCTGGTTCATCTAGACCTACTACGGCCTCCTCTACGCTTAGGACTAGTGTGCCTTCTACATCGATCGGCCCCACACCTCAGGCGAGTGTGCCCCCTACACCAACGGCTTGTTCATCTTCGAGACAAGGTAGGCATCCTTCTGGCAGCGGTGGTTGTTGTGGTAGCAGTTCTATCAATGCGTCCACACCACCGAGAGAGCGTCCACTACTCTCTTCAGTAGATAGTTTACCGATTGGCACACGCGTACACCTTGGGGATCACACGAGCATGATCCTATCAAGGTATACAAGAGCAGGGATGGGGTTGTTGTGGCAAATAGGGTAGGAAAGGCCATGCGACAAAGGATTCAAAAGCTCTGTACGGTTCAGTTTAGCCACTTTGTGATGGAGACTTGGAATAATCAAGATGATGAAAGAAAGAATTACATCATCGAGGCCATTCACAGAGATTACAGCTTGACAGAGGGGTACGATCCAGACTCAAATGATTGGATTTTGAGCATGGCAATTGCCACAATGTCACACCGTCGGTCAGAGGTGAGAGACAAGTACAGGGAGGGTAGTCCAAAGCCGACATGGTTGGATACAGAGGAGTGGGCGAGAATTGCACGAGAGACACAATACAATCCTGAGAGATTTCAGTAGCAAAGAGATGCAACCAAAGCACGTTTGGAGTCTATTGGAGCGTCACATCTTGGGAGTGGAGGCTACGACACACTTTGGCATAAGTTTCTAAGTATTATACATATGCTTTAAATTGTCAAAAATGTATATATTATTTGAAGATTTATCTAATGATTAAACCATATTTTTGTAGGAAATTGTCGTGGAGCGCCCTCTGACACACCGAGAGGAGAAGTATGGATACAAGCATGGACTTGTGACCCTTTTGACCCACCTGCAGAAGGAGGGAGAGCCCATCGACTAGGAGGCATTATCATGATGGTGACATCCTCCATATATGTTTCTTTTGGTAGATATGGTCTTCTTGATAGAGTTGTACTCATTCATTATATACATGTACAGTTTCACGCTTATGTTTATGGTTTTGCGTTCTGTTTATGATTATGATTGTATTACGACAATCAGATTATGGTTATGGTTTTGCAATTATGGTATGGCACAGAGGTTATGGTTATGGTTTGGCAATGATGGTATGGTTATGGTTTGGCAATCATGGTATGGTTATGGTTTGGCAATTATGTTATGGTTATGGTTTGGCAATCAGGTTATGGTTATGGTTATGGTTATGGTTATGGTTTTGCAATTATGGTATGGCACAGAGGTTATGGTTATAGTTTGGCAATTAGGCTATGGTTATGGTTATGGTTTTGCAATGATGGTATGGATGTTATGGTTATGGTATGACAAGAAGATTATGGTTATGTTTATAGTATGGCAAGTGGGTTTTGTTTATGGTTTTGCAATTTTCAAGTCGACGTTATGGTTATGCTTTTGAGAACTTGTCATGATTAAAATTTTGATTTTGTGGTTTTTTTCTTTTCACAATTTTGCTAATCTGTATACACTCGCTCTTTAGTGTCAAACTGTAGGTGGAGTGCGGTTGCTTGTGCACTCTTCCTTTGGACAGAGAGGATTGTTTTCTGCTACTACAATACATGTAGCATCAATTTCCAGCCCTCTCTGCCCGAAAAAAAAATGCAGGTTTTGCCACTGGTACAAGAATCGATATACACGCTGGAATAAGCCTCGGTATAGGGGTCAATATAGCAAAATTACATATCGATGCGTATTAAGGCACGTATTCAAGTGCACTTTTCATTGTGTATTCGGACGGTTATAATATCGATGCATATATCGACGATACAATATCGACAGCTATTTCGATGCTTATTCTAGCACATTTTTTTTAAAACAAGCTTTGAGTAGTCGATATCATTCATGTGTAGTTAAAAATCTAAGAATGTCCTCATCCCTATCACTCTCCAACAAAACATTAAAAATTCTAAAAAAAATATCACACTTTCAATCCTCACAACCCTCCTTTTTCCAATAATTAATTTACAATCCAAAAATCTTCCTTAAAAAAAAAAAACAAAAAAAAAAAAAACATCAAATGATCGTCAACAAACAAAAATGACAAATGACGACACAATATTCTCAACCCCAAATAAAACACCAAATTACATCAAAAGATCTTACACAATATCAATCATAGATCCCCCTACACAAAAAAGAACAAAAACAAATGGCCAAAAAAAACTAAAAAAAAAAAAACCTTTTCACAAAGAAAATTAGAAATGTAGTATAATTTTGTATAAAAAAAAAAATTTTTTTTTGAGATTAGAGGATGTACATATTGACAATAAAAATATACTTACGGTGCAAGAGGATAAAAGAAAGCATAACTAGGTCTAATAAAACACACACCTAGGTATAAATATTTAAATAAAATACCAAAATAATTATAATAAAAAATCCCTATATTTAGGCCCTATATATAATGAAATATCTACACACAAAAATGCCATAATATACTTTTATTTTTCATTTTATTTATTTTTTTGGTTCAACTAGTCCAATGACTAGCTAATTGAGGGTTTTTAAGGAGATATGGGGAAAGTCCTCTAACTCACACATGCTGATAAACCGCTTTTGGCGTGTACAAATTAGTATGTGTATGTATGGTCATATGTACAAAAAGATGTAAATACATGCATTTGGGAGCTTTGCAAAGTGGTTTCAAGTTTTAAAAATGATACAACGTGTACACATTGTGAATAGTCAAGTTTGTGTGCCAGTAGTCGGGCACACGTACATGCCTGGATAGGGTATTGGGGTCTTGGATATCGTTCTTGGTGGCTTCTTTTGGCTCTACGGAATTTAATTGAGCTTTCTAGAATGTAAATAATGCAAGTGGGAGGTGTGGGCACCCTCGACCCGCCCAAGAAGTTTGATGCATGCAATAATTATCTATTTACGGTGCATGATCTGCGGTGATGCGTGCAACACCCTAGAAGTGGTCAAAAACAAAATGTGGGGATGTGAAAAAGGAATTTGCATATCAAGGATCAAGCTACAAAATTTGGTGAATTTTGGAATCCGTTTGGGGTTTTTCCCGTGAAAAAAGCCCGTCGGGGTCAAAACTGGCCAAATTTGGGCCCAAAAAGGTCAAAAAATGGCCAAAGATGGTGTGAAAATGCTTCAAATTGCCACATCACTCACGGTTCCATGAGTGTTCAAGCTGAGGGAGATTTTTTGAAGCCAATTCTTGGCACTTTCACCTCTCTGTGTGTGGGAGAAAGCAGGGTTCTTATAGGTGGTCTAGTGCAGTCCCATCGTGTTCGCATCCTGCTTTTGAGTGTGTGGAAGAGTGAATAAGAGCATTTTCTCTTCAATTTTTCACTTGGAAGAGTCTATGGAAGTTCTGAGGTTTCCATGGATATGGGTGTGCAAGGAATTGAGGGAAGAAGGTGCTGCTTTCTGCAAGACTATGTGACCCTGTATCGGTGCCATTAGGGTTGGCGCTGCTCCAAAGAGTCCAATAGAGTGGAGTTTGGTGAAGGCTTTGCAATGGTTTGAGAGAGGCCTTTTGTGGCTGGATTTTTTGAGTTTTGGATGTTTTTTCTTGTATATTTGGGTCACCATCAAGTGCGATTTCAAATGGTTATCAACTCGACTCACCTTGTAGTGTCTACGGGCAGGCAAGGGCTTGTAGGTCGAGGTGTTTGGAGTTTGAATTGAGCTTGTTGGTAGTATTTTTGTTGAGATTTTGAGTGAAGGTGAGTGAGGTGATAAAATTAAAGAAATCCTTTGTGTTGTGTTAAAGGTTTTTGAATGTGTGAGAGTGCGCGCGGTGTCTTTTGCGCGGTGTGAAGGACTGGATTGCGGACTTGGAGTGGCATACGCTCGGTATACACATTGTGAATGATGAAGCAAAGCTTCATTATTTCCTCTTGCACTCAAAGGAGAAGCTCATGAGTGGTTTGAAGGTTTAAAGGACGACAAAAAGCAAACATGGGAGCAGGTGAAGCAGCCAATTTTTGATAGGTTTGGAAAGAAACTAATCGCAACAGAAGCAACGACAAAATTGAGAGGTTTGCAGCAAGATGTTCATGATAACTTTCAAGAGTTTTTGCAGCACTTCAACGGGCATTGGGTGCAATTAGAGGCAGCATCCCAAGTACCTCTAGGGGATTTCTTTAAAGTGCGTTAGTTTATGGATTGTCTCCATCCAAGTGTAAGGGAGAAGGTTGATCAAGAGGAGCCTGCTACATTTGAAAGAGCTATGGAAATTGATGAGGCCAAGAGCAAGAAGAACAAGAGGAAGTGGGAGCAAGGCGTGACACTTGCTGAGCCAGTTGTGGTGCAACCAATGTTTCCTATGGTAGTGGATGATAGAGTGGAGCGAGTGGTTCAAGGTCCAGATCCCATTACGACCCTGGTTTTTCATGATCTTTCTACTCAATTGTTGCAAGAATTAAGGATTAACATAATGAATAGAAACCAAAGAGAAAAGGGGCCATCTGAGAGAGGTATGGGATGGAGGCTAAAGGGAAAAGTTATAATTGCTATGAAGAGGGTCACTACGTCCCTGATTTTCCTGAACCACCAAGAGAGAGAGGAGGGATGTACCCCTTATATGGGAGTGGTCGAGGGAGAATAGAAGAAAATCATCAAGAGTGGACGCTAGAGGCACCACTACCGTAATAACAACCACAACCGTTGCCTACAAATGGAGAAGGAAGAGCTATCAACATCATTACTCTTGAGCATCAAGATGTGGATGTTCTGGCCAATAAGAGAGCTAGGCATGATAGGGAGAAAGAGACAGAAGAAGAGAGGGAAACAAGAGCAAGGAAAGGGAAAGCTAAAGTAGAAGACAAACCAGAGAGTAGTAAGAGGCCACGAAGAAGGAAAATAGGTCCAAAGGACTACCCCCTTGGCCAAGGTGTTGAAGACTATGATATTGTCAACGACATACGAAATCAAAAGGCCAATATATCTTTTGGTCAATTGGTGGCTTTGAACGCTAAATTGAGGAGGCAGTGGAGCAAATGTGTGATTACGCGGCTTCCTTTCAAAAAGGAAAAGCATCAAAGCATGGTGTCATCCTTGAGGGTTGGTTAGCCGGTGGATATGGTGCCAATAGTTGAAGCTATGTTGGGAAAGAAAACGGAAGTGCAAGCATACATTGATGGTGATGCCCAGGTGTGTGTCATGACCGAGGCTATCATGAAGGAAGCAAGAGTCAAGATGTCAGTGAATGCTTCAATCCGTATGAGGATGGCCAACCAAAAAAGGCAAGGTGTCTTGAGATAGCTGAAGATGTTAAGACAAAAGTCTTGGGACTTGAGTGCTTGGTTGATTGCTACGTGATGCAAGCGGGTGAGAATGCTTATCCAATCATTTTAGGGAGACCATGGCTTATAGCCCTTGGTTCTAAGCAGGATTGGGGCACGGGCTTGATCACCAATTCTGACCAAGAGAAAGGAAGGACCATTGTCTACAACATGAAGACAAACGAGAGCCGTACACAGCCCTTATTGGAGATGCAAGATACGGATTCAACAGAAACTACATCGTATGATAGTGACGCCTCGTCTACGTCATCAGAAGAAAGTGTAGAGGAAGGCTTGATGCAATTATGTCCTGATGTATTTGGGAAGCATCGATGCATGATGTGGAGGTCAAGGAGGAGAAGAAGAATCCAAAAGTAGTTGTAGATCCTGCCAAAGTGAATGCAAGGAGCATGCTAGGAGAGGACTTGACAGAGAAATAAAAGGAGTATGAAGACATGTTTACGAAGTTTCCAAAGCTATTTGCCATTGAATATACAGAGTTGCATGGAGCTAAAGGGGTCAAGCATAGAATCAATCTAAAAGAAGGTGCCAGGCCAAAGGTTCAAAAGCTTAGGAGGTTGGGGGTCATTCATGAGAAGGCACTTTGTGAAGAGGTGACAAAGCTTTTGGAGGCAAATTTCATCTTTAGAGTGGAGGAATCTGAGTCTCTCCATCATTTATTGTGCCCAAGAAGAATGGAAGCTTTAGGATATGTGTTGATTTCAAACCTTTGAATGCTGCCACAAAAAGGAATCATTATCCAGTACCCTTCCTAGATGAAATCCTCAATCAAGTTGCAGGTCATGAATGTTACTCAATCATGGATGGATTTTCTGGCTACTTTCAGATCTTGATAGCGATTGAAGATCGATTGAAGACGACCTTCATTACTCCTTGGGGTCGTTTTGCCTATAAAAGGATGCCTTTTGGGTTGGTTAATGCATATGCTACCTTCCAAGGATGGATAATTAGAGTGTTTGGTCCCTACTTGGGTGAGTTTATTCGATTTTTCATTGATGACATTGGATGTTATAGCTCTAGGCTCACACATTTGGAGAAGCTAAGGTTGAGTTTTGAAAGGCTTCAACAAGAGGGTGGGAAATTCAATCCAAAGAAGTGTAAGTTTGCTCATGCCAGAGTCCATTCTCTAGGACATGTGGTTTTCCAAAATAGAATAGAAGCTAACCCAGAGAAAGTTAAGGCTTTATTGCTTATGGATCCGCCCAGCACACAAGGGATTTGGCATCATTTGTGCATAAGCTCAGGTACTCGTCACGTTTTTTATGGATGCTATGTCAATATGTGTATCCTCTCCAAAAATTGAGTCAAAGAGTTCAAGGATTTGAGTGGAATGAGGACGTGCAATGGGCTTTTGATGGTATCAAGGAGGTATTGTGTGCTCTACCAACAATGAGTCCTCGTGACTTGCAATCAATTTTCTATGTATCTATTAGTGTGGGGTCAGTAGATTTTGGGCCAGTGCTCTTACAAAAGCAGGGAAGGAACTTCAAGCCAGTCTATTTTGAGAGCACGATGAAGAATGTAAGCGAGTTCTCCTACACAGAAATGGAATAGTGGTTCTTCACCTTGGTTCTTTCTTGTATCAGGAAAACATATTTGTTGCCCCAAAAGTTCTATGTGCTCACCACGTCAAACCTTTTGCCGGATGTAGTACAACATTTGAAGCCTAGCAATCCCATCTTAAAGTAAACTTTGGAGCTTCAAGAGTATGAGTTTGAGTTTAAAGTGGATCATTCTGTTAAAGCTCACTTGGTGGACATTGTGGTACACAAGGGAGGAGAGCTTCCATCTTACCCAAGGGTTGACAAGGATGATCATGAAGAGGAAGTAGATATTACAGATGCGTTTACAATGATGTTTGATGGTGCATACAGGAAGGTTCTTCAAAAGGCAAGTGTTGGGGTAGTCATTAAGAACCCAAAAGGAGATGTAATCTTTTCTAGAGCTTACGATCTTGATGAATCTGAAAGTAACAATGAGACTGAGTATTTCACGCTTTTCCTTGGGTTGAAGCAGTGTGTTGAGTTTGGATTGAAGAGTGTCATTGCAAAAGGGGATGTGTTGCTAGTCATGAATCAATTGCTTTGTGGAATGTAAAAAAGACAATTTGAAGAAGCGGTTCTGTGGCATCAAGAAGCTTTTGCATGAGTTTGAGAAGATATAGTTTAATCATGTTCCTCGTGATCAGAATAAAGAAGGTGATGAGTTGGCTAGGGACAAGTTAGATGCCTTGGTAGATCCTTTAAAGGTGAAGGAAGCTTTATATGTAGGAAGGGAATCATTGCAAGATGTCGAAGTATTTCTTGGTAAAGGGCAATGCCCAAAGGGCATGTCAAAGGTTTGACGTAAGAGAATAGTTGTGAAAGCAAAAAACTACACATTGGTAGGTGAAGATCTCATGTCTTATGGGGCAGAGATAGCATTTTCAGAAAAGTGCCATACAAAGACGAAATAGGCTTGAGTTTGGAGCACTGCCATGAAGAAACAGGCCATGAAGGCAAGGATCAGGTTGTCTTTCATATTTTGAGAGCAAGTTATTGTTGGCCCTCTATGATGAGAGATGCTTATTTTTGGTGCAAGTCATGCCATGAATGCCAAGTGTTTGCAAATCAAAACCTTTTGGCTGAGCCTCAAAAAGTTATAATGTCTTTTGATGCATTTGCAAAATGGGGAGTGGTTGTAGGTCCAATGCCAAGGACCAACAATGGCAAGAAGTATATCCTTGTGGCTGTGGACTATTTGACAAAATGTGTGGAGGCAAGAGAGGTAAAAGATGTAACAGCTGGAAGAGTGGCCTCTTTTTTGTATGAACAGGTGTGTTGTAGTTTGGAGCTCCTATGGTTATCATTTCAGATCGTGGACCAGGGTTTAGGGGAAAACTTGTTGTTTCTCTCATGGAGAAATTGAAAATTCAACATAGGCATTTGTCCCCTTACTACCCACAATGCAATGGGTTGGTTGAAAACTGCAATGGTCAAATTGTGAAGATGCTACCCCTTACTACCCACAATGCAATGGGTTGGTTGAAAACTGCAATGGTCAAATTGTGAGGATGCTATCAAAGTATGCTAGAGAGCATCCTAAAGAGTGGGACTTAGACTTGGATAAGTGTTTGTGGGCTTATGGAACTACGTATAGAGTGTCAACATAGTTCACACCATATGAGCTTGTTTATGGAAAGGAAGCTCTCATGCCCATACATGTGCAATTGGATGCCTTGAAGTTGTTGTGCAAAATGCAAGGTGCGCATAATGACAAGCTGCAGGAAAGAGTTCTTGCTCTAGTGTTTGTGCAAATGAATAGAGAGAAAGCCATTGATTATTATCTTCAACAAGCAGAGACATGGATAGAGAAAATGAATAAGAGGCTACTAGATAAAAAATTAAAGAGGGAGATTTGGTGATGAACTATGACTCTCACTCGGATTTTACTTTTCAAAAGAATTTGAGGGACAAATGGTTGGGTCCATACAGAGTGCAGCATGGATTTTCTAATGGCATATATGAGTTGGAAAAATTGTCCGGTGAACGTTTGTGCTATAGAATGAATGGTTATAAATTGAAGAAATATTTTTCAAGGGATGTGGTTCCAGATGCAAATAGTCTCTTGGTTGAGCATAAATGTTGTACTCATAGTGTGGGCAATGATGATAGACCGCTTTTGGCGTGTACAAAGTAGCATGTATATGCATGATCATATGTACAAAATGATGTAAATACATGCATTTGGGAGCTTTGCAAAGTGGTTTCAAGTTTTAAAAATGATGCAGCGTGTACACATTGTGAATAGTCAGGTTCGCGTGTGCCAGCAGTCTGGCACACGTACATGGCTAGATAGGGTATCGGGGCCTTGGATATGGTTCTTGGTGGCTTATTTTGGCTCTAGGTAATTTATTTGAGCTTTCTAAATTTTAAATGATGCAAGTGGGAGGTGTAAACACCCTGGACCCACCCAAGAAGTTTGACACATGCAATAATTATCTATTTACAGTGCCTGATTTACGGTGATGCCTACAACACCGTAGAAGTGGTAAAAAATGGAATGGGGGATGTGGAAAAGTACTTTGGGTACTAAGGATCAAGCGTACAAAATTTGGTGAATTTTGGAGTCCGTTTGGGGTTTTATCCACGAAAAATGCCCACCGGGAGTCAAAATTGGCCAAAACTAGGCCCAAAAAGGTCAAAAAATGGCCAAAAATGATGTGAAAATGCTTCAAATTTCCATATCACTCATGGTGCCATGAGTGTTGAATATGAGGGAGAATTTTTGAAGCCAAGTTCACCTCTCTGTGTGTGGGAGAAAGCAGGGTTCCTACAGATGGTCTAGTGCAGTCCCTTCGCATTCGCGTCCTGTTTTTGAGTGTGTGGAGGAGTGAATGAATGATTTTCCTCTTCAATTTGCACTTGGGAGAGTCTATGGAAGTTTTGAGGTTTCCATGGATGTGTGTGTGCAAGGAATTGAAAGAAGAAGGTGCGGCTTTTTGCAAGACTATGTGATTGAGTTTTTTATGGTTTTTCTTGTATATTTGGGTCACCATTAAGTGTGATTTCAAATGTTGATCAACTCGACTCACCTTGTAGTGTTTGCGGGCAGGCAAGGGCTTGTAGATCGAGGTGTTTGGAGTTTGAATTGAGCTTGTCAATAGTATTTTTGTTGTGCTTTTGAGTGATGGTAAGTGAGGTAAGAAAATTAAAGAAATACCTTGTGTTGTGTTAAGGTTTCTAGGTGTGTGAGTGTGTGCACGATGTCTTTTGCTCCATCAACACCTATGTATAATATAAGAGAGAAGATAGCCATAGTATTAAGGTGATTTTTCTTGTGTGAGGTGGATCACTATTGCAAATATTGATAGCCAAAAAAGGGCTATCAATGTCAACCTAGGGGCACTATGGTTTGACAGTATGGCTGTTAATGTAAAGTTCACTTAAATAATGTTATGTTTCAAGTACAGGGAAAAGAACATTTACATAGATGCTAATGAGCCTGGTCGTACCATATCCCTTGTAAATTATCGTGCTTTTGACAAATCAATAAAAAGCTCAATTTCTGCGTACATGTTTTAACGATCTATAAAAGGTCCTAATGTTTTATCAAATGAAGATGGTAGGAATCAAGAAGAATTAGACTTGTCTAATTTTCTAAATCAATTCCAAGATGTTTTTATTGATGATATCCCTATGGAATTACCACCAAAACGAGAGGATGATGACCATCGAATTAAGCTCCTACAAGGAAGCTCACCGCCTAACAAGCCTCCTTATCGAGTTTCCCAAGCTCAACAAGAGGAGATCATGAGGCAAGTACAAGAATTGGTAGACAAATGGATGGCGAGGCCTAACTTCTCTCCCTTTTGTTTTCCAATCCTTTTAGTACAAAAGAAAGATGGTACATACCACATGTGTGTGGACTATCGAGCGCCAAACCATATCACTATCAAAAACAGATTTCCCGTGCCGCAGGTAGAAGATCTGTTTCATAAGCTACAAGGTTTGACCTACTTCAATAGGATTGACCTTAAAAGTGGCTATCCTCAAATAAGGATAGTGAATGAAGATATCCTAAAGACCGTGTTCCATACAATGTTTGGTCTTTATGAATATCTTGTCATGCCTTTTGCTTTGATAAAGGCTCCAGCCACGTACAATCGTTTAATGGAGAAAATCTTCAGACCCTATCACAAACTCATTGTTGATGATATCATCATCTACTCCAAGTCCTTGGAGGAGCACAAGCAACATCTCTAGGTGATTTTTTGAGCTTTGAGGGAGAACGAGCTTTTTATCAATCAAAAGAAAAGCAAAATTTTCCTTCAAAAGATTCAAAACTTAGGTCATATTATCACTTAGGATGGTATTCATATGGATCCATCTAAGTTAGAGGTAATAAAGGCATGGCCTAATCCAAGGAATCTACATGAGCTACAATGCTTTATTGGTATGTGTGCATTCTACAGATGCTTCATAGAAAAATTCTCTCAAATAGAGGACCATTACATGACTTAAATAAGAAGAACGTTAAGTACTCATGGACTGTTATTTTATTTCCATATTGCTCACATTGCTAGTAAGCACAATCAAGTGGCCAATGCACTTTCATGACAACCAAGAGTCAATGCGGTGTCTATAGCACTCACAATGATCTAACTTCTATGATAGATGAGTATGCTATTGACCCTAACATTAAAGACATAATGTCAGCCCTTGCATTGGGGAAGAAAGAAGAACCATTCACCTTGAAGGATGGTTATCTTCTCCATGGAAATACGCTATGTGTTACCCACTCTCTTCGTGAGAAAGTCATGTATGAATCCCATTATCCTCCATATGCGGGGCATAGAGGCATTCAACCTACTCTTTGAGGAGTGGAGATGTACTTCTATTGGCCTACCATGAAAGTAGACATACAAGAGTATGTTTCAAAATGTTTGGTATGCCAAAAGACCAAGTATGATAGAGGGAAGCTACCTGGCTTACTCTAACCATTGCCAATCCCTACTTCACCATGGGAGACTATATCCATGGATTTTATCTTTGGATTACCCAAGTCTATCCATGGGAATACGGGAATATGGACAATAGTCAACAGGTTTAGCAAGCAAGAACACTTTATTCCTGTCAAAAAGACTATTAAGGAACACCAAATGGAAACTCTCTTTATATCTTATATCAAACACCATGGATTGCCAACATCCATTGTGTCAGATAGAGATCCTAGAATGACCAATAATTTTTAGAAAGGTCTCTTTAAAATTCTAAGTACAAGATTGAATTTCTCTTCAACCTATCACCCACAAATGGATGGCCAGAGTGAGATAGCCAATCTTACAATTCTTGATCTACTAAATACTTATGTTACAAAAGTAAGTACATGGGAAGATCTTTGTTGCTGATGAGTATAGCCGTGACCTACAAGAATCTTTCCAAAAGATTAAGGAGGCTTTATCCATCTCTCAGCAAAGGCAAAAGGCTGTTGTTGATAAGCACATAAGGGCCTTAACGTTCAAAGAAAATGATTGGGTCTTACTCAAGTTTCCCAAGGCTCGATTAAGGCAAACGACAAGCAAAAATTCTACAGGCCATCAAAAGTACTATGCTAAACTAGCAGAAAGATACTATGGTCCTTTTCAAATCTTGAAGCCAATCCATGACATGGCTTATCAACGCAAGTTTCCCAACCATTGGCTCATACACAATGTTTTTCATGTGAGCCTACTTAAGCCCTAAAAAGGAGAGCCACCAAGTGAACCAATTATTGAAGACCCCCCAAAATCGAAGACCAAGAAGAGGTGCTACAACCCGAAGCTATCCTTTGACATGAAGACAAGGTGCTATGTCATGATAAGATTATCCAACGATATCTTATTAAGCTCAAAAATTATCCTTTTGAAGATGCTAGATGGATGCAAGGAGTACATCTTAAGGATAGGATGAACCTTGTCAATGCTACATTAGAGTACAAAAATGTACATGTTTCTTTTTAAAGATCAATGTTTTTGTCTTATAAGACTAATTCTCTTTTTCTTGTGCACAAATTTAAGTAGTATGCATGCTTAGAATCGTGTTTGTGATGACAACGTCTCTCAAACACCAAGTAGAATTTGTGACTCTACTTTGGGAGAATGAAATGGACTCAAGAGTAGACATGCTTACGGCAACTAGGTCTCACAAGCCCCAAATAGATTAGTCATCCATCTTTGGAATGATGCCGTAGGGTAGAAAGGGATCCTCTACCCGTTAAGAAACATAGACTAATGACTAAGGCTTTATCTCCTCTACCTCATAGTCGAGCATGACTATGACTTCAAGAGAGAGGTAATGTCATAAAATCTTATATCTAACCCAAATGATTTTCTCATATTAAACTAATGGAGAATAAATGGCAACAAGAGTTAGAATATATACATGTTCTTATGGATCTATCTTGACACGAGGCCAAAATCAAAGGGTCCAAATGAGAGATGGTATGTCAAAGAGTAATGCTAGCTAATGGAGCTTGAAATACCTTAGGGTTAGCTTCATTAAAGACCTTAGTGTTAAAATTCCTTAGACCTAGGACCTTAGGCAAGCTAGGGATGTGCTTGAGGTGGGAACCCGGCCCAAGCCTGAGGTGCTTGTCGTGCTTGCTGACTAAGGTGCTTGTCGTGTTTAATGACTAAGGTGCTTCATGACTAAGGTTCTAGAGGAGATTAAGGTGTTCCAAAAGGCCAAAGCAAGGCCTACAAAGGAGGGGGTGAGCCATGAGAGTAGGGGATGGGCTTGAGTGTCCACTCCCTCATCCAAAGGGCGCCCCTTGCTCAAAGAGACAAAAGGGACACATGTCAAGCCCCTAGCTAGGTTTCCCTCATGGTGTGCCTAAATCCTATTGATTGGCTTCTAGCTAATTAAATTTATTGTTTAAGCATTTATCAAGTCCTCTCTCTTAAAGGGGAAAGTAGGACCCGACCAAGGACTACCCCTATTGCTAGTTATGAACCAGGCTTGTGATTGGCTAGGCTTGAGAGAGCCAATGAGCTTCAAGCAAGGCCAAAAAGAGGGGGTCAACCATGCAACTTGGGAGCTAGCTTGGGGGGTATACTCTCCCACACACACACTCTCATTGTGTGAAGTGCTAAGTGCAACTCCATGTCCTTCTCTGAGCTTGTTGAGAAGTTGAGAGCCTATACCAACACTCTTTGCTATGGACTGCAATCCAACCAAGAGCCATGCTTCAATGCTTAAGCTTGTCATATTCTCCATCTTCATTACTATGCTATTATGATATGCTAAATAAGAAGAGTGATGATAAGTGAGGAACTTTTTCTTTCTCATATGAATGTTTCTTCTTCCTCTTCCCTACCCTCATTCCTTGGTAGCTCTCTTAGCTTCGAAGGTGTTTGAGGTCTTGGGATTGAGGCCGGGGATAAGTTAATGCTTTCATTTAGCTAAGTTACGGGCATAATTGTGGTGCATGAAGCTCTCTATCTTCATTGCACCATCAAGGCCTTAAGGAACACAAAGCTTGTATCGTATCAAGTCTCTCATAATGGGAGAAATTATAATACAAAAGCCTTTTGGAGGGGGGACCAGCTCCACATAAATCCGGTCCTCAACTATTGTCAAGTTCTCTAATTCTCTCTCTTGCAAAAGTATTGTTCATGCCAAGTTAATTAAGTATAATGGTTATGTTTCTACTGCTAATTAAGTTCACCCTCTATGTTCTCAAAATAGTCTCGTAAAAATGTTCACTATAGTTCTCTTAATTTTGTATTCTCAATGTTCATAGCACATGCGTTCAACAGAAGGGATTTTAATTTCTTGTAAATTTACAGATTCATGTGTGCACGAGGGGTATAAGGGATAATTAAAATCCATTTTGGTGAAGGCAAGTATTTTAAGAAAATTTTACTTAGTGAACGCCCTGGGTACACGTGACGGCTCTCGGTCATGCTCTGGCGGCACCACCGCGATGCACGGCAATCTTGTTGGTGGTTAACGGCTGGTTTGGTGGCATCCAATGGTGTTGCCCATTGGTGTGGCTCTGGTCGGCATGCCTGTAAGGGCTCTATCACATGAGGGTCCTCGAGGCCTCGCCTTTTGTTGAGAATAAGGGGTTGTCTCCCGCCCTAGTAGCGTTGGGAATTCTTGCTCAAAATAGAGGGCTCTCCCACAGATGGTAAACTTACAAAGTTGGACTAAAACTAGTGGTTTTCATGCAGTCATGCTAAAAATGACAGACAAGTTTTCGGTGGACAGAGAAAGTTTCTAAAAATTTGAAAATTCGCCCTATAAGGGCCCTTTTTTGCATTTTCAAGGAGTGGTCTAGGAGCTTCTGCCAGAGGGAAGCCAACAGCGGGTTGCTCATTGAGGTGTGTATGCCAATGGAGCCGAGCTGAGAGGGAGGTGTGTGCCCCTCATTGTGAAGAAGATGGGCATGTTGCGGCCTAGAGTAGAGCATATGGAAGGTGTATGTGGTGCTTTTTCTTGGAATTGAAGCTATCATTGCTGATCATGGCACCATCTTTTCCCCTTCCCCCCCTTTTCTACTTTGCTCGTCCCTCGTGTGTGTGGTTCCGGAGTTTGCGAGTGTGTGTGCCTTCCGGACCATCTGTGCATGTGAGAGAGAGAAAGAGAGAGAGGTGTTGTGTGTGGTGGAACTGCTGGAAACAGGTAAAATTGGGATGTGTGTTGTCTAGTGATTTTGCAGAGCGTGTGTGCATTGGTATGTGTGCAAGTAGTGGTTGGCTTGTGAAAGTGTGTAGAAGGCAAAGATAGTCCTAGCAGGAAGGAACTGCTCCTTAGAAGGCCGACCAATGGGAACTGCTACACCGGTAGTAATTTGGTAGTAATTACAGTAGTTACTACAGTAACTTTGTAAGCCTATAAATAGGACCCGCTACATTTCTCCAGAGGTTTTTTGGCTTTTGGGAGTTCTTTTAACTTTTGGCTTACGAGCTCTTGCTTCTAGACTTTTAGCTTCATAAGCTTTTGGCTTCCAGCTCTGTAATCACTTACTCCTGTAATCAATCCTCATACTTCATCTGAGTTTAAGCATGTTATACACTATACTCATTATCTTTGTACTATTGATCTGACCCAGTCTTCCAGTTTGTGTCTTCCATTTCAGTACAAATTTCTAGTTCAGTTCTCTATTTCAGTCGAGTACTTAATTCCAGTCCTTAATAATTGAACCACCTAGATAATATGTAGCTCTGAACTCTAACACTGAAATAGCTGTTTGAAGATTCCAGCTCCCATTCCATTTTGGCGATCACGATGGTTAGAGCTGATTGCTCTTAGACCAGCAAGCTCTATCTCCCAGTTAGAATTCTCAGCTACAAACATGCCACCCAGAGTCAATCGTGCTCGAAAATCGTCAACTCGGTTGCGCACTACTTCCACACATGTCGACCCTATTCCAAAAGTGTCAGAAAGAGAGTTTGATACTAAGAGGGACCCCGAGAGTGAGACTGAGGCTCAAGAGGAGCAGAGTAATGCTGAAGAGGCTAGAGACTCTCAGCATTCTAGTCAGTCAAGGAGGAGACAAGCTGAACGTGAGGAACACAAAACCAGGATTCAAGGTTCTAGGTCCACACACCAGACAATTGAGGCCAAGGGTGGCAAAGGTAGTCATCATAGTACAAGCAGGAAGGCCAAGGAATAGACTGAAAGTGAAACTGAAACTGAAGGTCAATGGGATGCAGACACTGATCATTACTGGAATTCATCCACACGCAGTCATGCTACCAAGACCAGAGGAACCAGACATGATTCAGACAGGCATGATTACATTGCTTCATTAAAGATCCCTTTTCCAGTTTTCAAAGGCAAGAAAAAAGATGATCCCAATGTCCACATTCAAGCCTTTGAGCAATATGCCAAATTAAAGAATATTGATGAAGATGACTAAGGAGAATATTTTCCTCATTTAACATTGAAGGATGCGGCAAGGAATTGTATTACCACTATCCAGCTCGTCAGCTGAGGTCTTACAATAAACTGATCAAGGCTTTCAAACTTGAGTACTCAAAAAACAGAGGCGATGAAGAAATTCTTTGTGAGTTGGACAAGATCATGCAAGGAAAGTTGTCTATAAGAAGCTATATGGAAAACATCAAAGAATTGACAAGACAGTTGCAAGAACCGCCTTCAAAAAAAAGACTGCGTGCATGGTTTCTAAATGGGTTCCACAGCAAGAAGCTGAGAGAGCAAGAGGTACCTGCACCTACAAAGAAGTTTAATGACCTAGTGCAGAGAGCTCTGAGGCTTGAGTAGTAAGCCAAGAAGGAGCGAAGCCATAAAAAGCAGAGGTCTAGCAGTAGCAGCTCTTCTACGGAGAATTCCAACTCCAGTTAGGCTTCCATCAATTCTAATAGTAGCTCAGACGAAAAGAGCAAGGACAAGGCTAAGAAAGGTCTTGGTTCTGAAAAATCAACGAAATGGTCAAGCAGATTTCTGGAAACAGCCAGACCAGACAACCAGTAAGAAGATGGAAACTTGGTGCTCCAAATGCAAGTCCAGAGATCATGTTTCCAACGAATATCCACAGTGCAAGTACTGCAAATCATATGGCCATCCATGGAATAACTGTGGCATTCACATCCATCATTTCAAGAAAGATAAGGATATGTCTCTTATTGCATTTACAAATGCTGAATTAGCTAAGGTAGAGACGACCAGTGGAGCCAAAGAAGAAAATTCAGATACCAGTGGGACTAGTACTGGGCGCGGTAGATACCAAGGGGGTACTGGACAAGGCCGAGGTCGTGGAAATTTCTAGAATCGAAGTCTTAATTGCTATAATTGTGGCTCAGTGTCCAGAGGCATCCAGTATTGAGGCTACTACGACAAAAGTGCCGAAACCAGTTCCAGTATGAGCAGTCACACGCAGTAAAGGGGTGATTATTAAAGAACTTCCAGACGAGCTTGTGACACCAGTCATTCCTGAAACCAATAAATGGACTCAACAGAGAGAAGTCTGGAAGGCTAAGGGCAAGGAGAAGGTAGTCGATGAATGGCAAGAGCAGCGAGAACTGGCAGCTAAGATCACAAAGGATCTAGCTAAAAAGCTACTAGAGCAGCGGAAGAGTTCTGATGCTCATGTTATACAGAAGATACCAGCCCAGTCTTCTAAGGAAAGTCATCCAGATCAGTCAAGATCTAGAATCTTTGAGACCATCCTTGCTGCAGTGCAAGAACTGATGGATGATCTAGGGTATGTCAAATCAGATTTGACTGCAATAGAAAACACTAAACTGGGAAAAGCACAGTGTCCTTTTCAGTGTCAGTCTAGGCTCAGCACAGACACCAGAATAGAGGATTGACAATGTGAAGATAGTCCTGATTCCTTGAGTTCTAATGATAATTTTGACCAGGAGAGAGAAGAGATGCATGTCAAAATCTGTGAACGAATTTAGAAATTGACGGTCGAATTAGAGGACATCAGAAAGACTTTACCTGAAGCAGCAAAGTTTATCAAACAGCGAAGAAAAGCTGAAGCGGATGCCAGAGTATTTGATATGTCGATTGTCAGAGATGATGAGGTGCATGGAATCGAGGTGGATTACAAGGTCAAGAAATAATGGGAGCCGTTATCTGGTGTTATACTGGATGGAGGGGCCAGTGTAAATATTCTGGGGGCACATCTTCAGCAAAGGCTTGGTATCACTGATTAAAACCAGCACCCTTTAAGGTTAGAATGGCTGATCATAGAGTTGTTCAGGCAACTGGTATGATCAATAATATGCAGATTAGGGTGGGAAAAGATAAATTCAAAACCAACTTTCTAGTACTGGATGTTCAAGGAGCATATGGTATGCTACTAGGATACCCATAGCTTCGGACGGTGCAGGTTGTTCATGATTATGCGAATGATACCTTAACTATTCAGGGAACCAATAGGACAATCTAGCTTCAGATAAATAACACCACAAGCTGGAAGAAAGTACTTTGACCTGAGGAACTTTGCCAAAAATATGGGGTCAAGAAGATTGAACGGGTGCTTGCAGCCATGAACATTTTTTCGTTAGCTGAAATAGATTTGAATGTAGTATTATTCGACAAGGCTCAAGCTGAGAAACAGAGAAAGCAGTTTCCAGATCAGTTCACTGCACTAAATCTTAAAGAGAGACCAATTCAGTTGACTGGACGGCCAAAGGATGGGAACATACTGATTTGAAAGGTGTAGATCCAGAGGTTTGCCAACCACAGAATACCTCTGAAGCCATATGCCATACCAGTGCGTCTGTAGAGGTACAAAATGAATCCAAACTATGCTAAGAAGGTCAAAGAGAAAATCGACAACCAAAGAAGAATAGGAAACTTAGAGTCTGTGTGGACTACAAAAAATTGAATGCTCATACTATAAAAGATCCCTTTCCATTACCCTTTACTAATATGATTCTTGATGAGATTGCAGACCATGATATGTATAGTTTTATGGATGGCTACACTGGTTACAACCAATTAAAGATTGCTCCTGAAAATAGGAAAAAAACCACTTTTATTACTGAATGGGGTGCATTCATGTATTTAGTCATGCCATTTGGTCTGCAATGCTCCAGCAACATTCCAGCATTTCATGATGGAGATATTTAGTGAATTCTTGCACAAATTTCTAGCTATATTCATGGATGACTTCACTGTATTCTCAACCGAGGAGAAGCATCTCCTATTTTTGGAAATGATTTTTTAGTGATGTCAAGAGAAGAGGATCCGCTTGAATCATCCAAGTTTGTTTTTCTGGTCTAAAAGCGACAATTACTGGGGCATAGAGCATCTCGAAATGGCATAGAGATGGCCAATGATAAAGTCTAGTGTGTCCAACAGGCCAAGGCACCCCGCACAACATTTGAATTGAGTTCATTCTTGGGGTATGTCAATTTTTATGGAAGATTTGTTCATATGTTTGCTACAAAGGCATTACCTCTATATGAACTTACCAAGAAAATCAGTAAGTTCATCTAGAGTTTGGAATGTGAAGAAAGATTTCAATGTCTTAAAAATGCCATTATCTGTAAGCCAACACTCCGACAACCAGACTGGAATGTCTATGTCGATGCTTCGGGGCTGGCAATGGGGGAAATACTGGCTCAACCAGATGGAAGGATGGATTATCCAGTTTATTTTGCCAGTCAAAGATTTATTTTAGCTAAACAAGGATATACAACCACAGAGAGAGAAGCATTGGGTATGGTTTTTAGCATCACCAAGTTTCGGCATTGCCTAATGGGCAAATTATTTCAATTTTATGTGGATCATCAGGCACTACTGTTCTTGATCAACAAAGTTATTATCCAAGGAAGATTAATCAGATGGATGATGTTTCTGATGGAGTTTGAGTTCCACATATTCCACAAGCCTGGTAAACCTCATTGTGGTGCTGATTTTCTCTCTAGAAGTACTAAAGGCTACTCCAAAGTATCCTTGAGGGATGAGCCAATAGATATAGAGCTGTTTCAGGTGACAGTTGAGGAACATCCAGATCTTAAATGGTATGATGTATATTAGTTCCTTTCAAGAGGAGGATTCCCAGACAACTGGACTCAAAATCAGAAGAAGGCTCTGATTTGAAAGGGCGGTGTTAATGCATGTGCTAGTCTCCACCCAATCGTGCTATCTTATAGCCTCCCCCTAGTGTACACACTGTTCGGCCGTGTCAGTGGCCTTGCCCATAGGACCCATGTCCTTACATTACCCCCCCCCCCCCCCCCCCCCCTTGGAGAATCGTTTTTGTCCTCGAAAACGAATGTAGGAAAATGTTTCTTAAGTGTGGAGACAGTCTCCCATGTAGAATCTTCTTCAGGTCTATCTAGCCATTTTACCAACCCCTCTTGTCTGACATGATGTTTGGTGCGAAGCTCATGAGAATCCAAAATCTTTTTGGCTCATGAGGAATGCTTGGCGGCTCAATAAGATCAACTAACAAACCTATGTCAATGACGTTATCATTATGTCCTAGTTGTTTTCATAAACGGCTAACATGAAAAACAGGATGAACTTGTGAGTGCTCTCAGAGAGCTAACTTATAGGCCACTTGACCTATACGTTTGAGAATGGTAAACGGTCCACAATAGCGTGGTGAAAGTTTAGCAACTTTTCTCGTCTTCAGGATTTCTGAATGCTCCAGAACTTTGAGGAAAACCTTCTCTCCTTCTTCGAAAGTAGCAAGATGACAATGCTCATCTGCGTACTTTTATATCGATCTTGAGCTTGCTTCACATTATGTCGAGCAACTTGAAGCATGTCAAAATGGTCTTGGAGAAAATCCTTTGCTTGTTGTATCTTCTCCTTAGACAACCCCACCGTAAGGGATGATCTAGGTTGAAATCCATATAAACGCATAAATGGACTAAACCCTATAGTCACATGCTTTGAACTATTATAAGCAAATTCCAATATAGGTAAGTAGTCTTCCCAATTGGTTTGCTTCTTGCTAACGTACACTCGTAGCATATACTCTAGCACTTGATTAACTCTTTCTGTTTGACCATCCGTTTCTGGATGATCAGTCGTACTTAGATTAAGTTTAGTTTCCAATTTTTGGAACACAACTCTCCAGAAGTGATTATCGAACTTTCGATCTTTGTCACTAATGATACTAGATGGAAGACCATAGAGTTTAGATATATGCTCTACAAAAAGACGTGATAATTTTGGTGTCTTAACCGTAGTCTTAGTAGGAATGAATCGACCCATCTTTGTGAGACGGTCTACAATTACTCAAATGACATCATGGTCACGATTTGTAGTAGGTAGTCCTACTACAAAATCCATAGAGATACTCTCCAACTTACCTTGTGGAATCTTTAAAGGATGTAAAAGGACACCTAGCTTGAGGTGCTCTACCTTATTAACTTGGCAGTGTTGGCAATTAGTACGTACTCTTGAACATCATGATGTAAGCCCGGCCAATAAAATTGACGTCGAGCTAAGACATACGTCTTACAAATAGCTGGATGACCAACACTTGGACTATTGTGACACTCAAATAAGATTTGGCGCCTAGTGCGTGAGTCCTTTGGCACACATACTCTACCTTTGAGGAGTAAGTAGCCATCATCAATGGAAAAAATCTTCCATTGCTTAAGCTCTTCCTGAGTAGGGGTGGAGCTCTGTGTGTTGGAGTTTCTATCTGCGCGTCAGAGACATGTTGATCTGGTTGTTCAGAGACATGTGAGTGTGAGGGATCCCTTTTTAAAACTACACTCCACACTTTAGCATATGATTGATCTTGTGCACACTTGCCACGTAATGACTCCAAAAATCCACTCTTTAGTTCTGTGAAAGCAAGTGAATTAATCTAAGGCATCCGACTTAGTGCATCCGCTACTACATAATATCACCCCTTGCAATATCCTAGCTTACAATCATAATCTTGAAGGATTTCTGCCCATCTAGATTTACGGCCCTTCAAGTCTGTTTGAGTAGTAAACCATTTGATACTCTCATGGTCAAAAACTACTTCAAATTCGACACCATATAAATAGCGTCGCCACTTTTGTAAAGAGTGAATTATAACATAGAGCTCTCTCTCATAAACATAATAATTTTGTTGAGCTCTATCTAACTTTTTACTTTCAAAGGCTATAGGTCTTCTCTTCTGGAGAAGTACAGCACCAATGACTTTATCACTAGCATCAGTCTCTACCACAAATGGCTTAAGTGGGTCGACGATTGCTAGGATGGGAGCAGTGGCTATAGCTACCTTGAGTTGTTCGAAAGTGCATTTTTGGGCTTCTTCCCAAGAAAAAGTCTTACCTTTTGCTTTAAGTTGATCCGTCATAGGAACATAAATTTTGGCATAATCATGGATATACTGGCGATAAAATCCAGCCATGCCTAAAAATATTTGAAGCTCCTCAACCGTGTTGGGATGTGGCCATCAAAGAATGGCAGCGACCTTATCAGTGTCCATTTTGATGCCAGACTAAGAGATCACATGACCGAGGTAATGTATCTCTGTTTTACAAAAATCACACTTGCTTTGCTTAGCATACAGCACGTTAGCTCGTAGCTGTTTGAACACTAATCATAAGTGTTCTATGTGTTCATCTTCAGTCTTACTGTAAATGAGAATGTCATCAAGGAAAACCACAACAAATTTTCCAAGATAGGGACATAATACACTATCCATGAGTGTCATAAATGTAGCTGGAGCATTGGTTAGGCCAAAAGGCATAACCAAAAATTCAAAATGCCCAAACCATGTTCTAAAGGCAGTTTTGGAGATATCTTGTAGTAGGATACGCACTTGGTGGTATCCTGAATGAAGATCTATCTTTGTATAGTATCTTGCCCCGTGGAGTTGATCAAACAACTCATCCACTCGAGGCAGAGGATACTTCTTCTTGATGGTTATCACATTTAATCCGCGATAATCTACGCACATGCGCATAGTACCATCTTTCTTTTTTACCAATAGAATTGGTGATGCCCAAGGCGAAGTGCTAGGTCTAATGGAACCACGAGCGAGGTAGTCAACCAACTGACTCTCAACCTCCTTGGCTTCTTTAGCACTCATACGATAAGGCGGTTTACTCACCAGTTAGTGCCTGGCAAGACATCTATGCAATGTTTCACATCACGTGTAGGGGGTAAACCCAGTGGTAAATCACTTGAGAACATGTCACTATACTCCGTGAGTAAGTGAGTCAACTTTTGCCATGCAAAAGGAGAAATTAAACTAGAGCTATGCTAGGATGGAGAATCTTGTAATTCCTGTAATGTTTGTTTTACAACGGTTGCACGTTGCTCTATAGAATTAAAATTGAGAGCACTTTTCTCGTTAGATTTGTTAACACTTTGTTTATCAGTAGAATTCATTGCACTTTGCATACCATTAGAATTAATTGCACTTTGCATACCATTACTAGAATTCACCGCACTTTGCTCTTGAGAATTCACAAGACTTGGAGACAAGCAGTAACACAAAAAGACTTCATCTATTTAATCTGCTTTCTGTAAAAAAGACAGCTCGGTTGTACATATAAGAGGTGCATATGGTATATTTTTCTCACCAAGCAAAAGCACATGTTTACCATTGGCCATAAAGGATAAGGAGTTGTGTTCATAACTCGTGTGCAATGTGTTTCCTAAACCATGCAGCCACTCCCGTCCTAAAACTATATCAGCACGATCCATGTTCATAACTTGGAAGTCAAGGGTCATCGTATGATCTTGAACAATAAGCTCAACCCCTTGAACTACCGTGTCCCATACTTCTTTATCATTCCCAGACATCTGCTCCATCACATACTTGTGAGAGCAGGGAGTCTGTGTAAGCTTCAATTTCTTAACTAGCTTATAGTTCAAGAAGGTATGAGTTGCACCATCATCCACTAAAATACGAACACGTTGTCCGTTAATAGTGCCATGCATGCGAATCAAATCATGGGGACCAAAGATGGGCTACCACATTGAAGCAGGCACACAACACTTGTGTTTTTCTTCCATATGAAGAACCTCTACAGCATAATATTTAGGAGATGAATCTAATGTGAGGCGTTGCACACGGTGCATGGCCTTTTCTTTGCCTTGCAAAAGAGGACAATCTTTCTTCTTATGTTGGTCCAAAAAACATCTAAAACACAAATTGTGTTTCTTCGCACGCTCAAAATCAGTAGTGCTGAGAGACCCACGTGGAGTATCTTGTGAGTGCTTAGGCTTCTTAGCCTCTTGTGGGCGTGGAGAGGTTTATTCCTCTTGGAACGTGTGGGAGATCTACCTCGCCATTGGCTCTTAGTCACATTGCTCTTAGCAAAATTAGTCTTAGTGTAGGGAACATTTCCTTTCCTCTCTTGGTCATCATCATATCTTTGGGCATGACTGATGGCTTCTTCCAAAGTTTTTGGATGTTGGGTCTTGACATGAAGACGATAGTCTTTGTCAAGACCCCTATTAAAACCCCGTATCTTTTGGAATTCATCTAGACCTTCTAGTTTTAATATGATTTTCCGATACTTTGAAGGTACTGTGTGAGAGAGAGGCCAGACATGCGGCATGCATCCCATGCTAACCAATTCTTATCTTCTTCATTGGAGTCCAAAAACACTTTGGAGAAAGAAGCTTGCAACGCAACCCAAGATGGAGGATGAGCATCTATTGGAAATGTCATCCACCACTTATAGGCCTTGCCTTTAAGAGATAGACTTGTTTCCGTAGCCGTCTTTATATCCAGGGTGTGTCTCAATCTATGAATATCACTCCATTCGTGTAAGAACGTATTGACTGAATCCTTGTTGCGATCACACTCTTCCAAATAGGAATGCTGATATTCTTAAGTAATGCATTGCTACCTTCTAGATCTTCTGCAGCACTTGTCTCTTGGACTCCTTGAGTCGTGCGAGCTTGGTTCTCTTGAATCGTGCCACTTGTGGCTCCTTGAGTCGTCTGTGAATTCATAAATTTCACAAGTAACTCTGTAAGATTGGTAACATTTGCATTGAGTGCAGAGAGGTTGCTTTCAAGTACGCTTTGGCGATGTTTCAAAGTCTTGAAAGCAGCCATATCTACAAGGCCATGATCTCCTAGATTATTGTCATCATGCATATTAGTGTCAGCCACACCTGTGGTGCCCTAATTTTGATCTACATGCTCAAAATCAAACATGTGTGTAGGTGGGAGATCCTCACTGGCCATGGTAAACACACACTAATGCAAAGAGAGAAAAAAAAAATGACAACTTGTAGTCTTTGTGTTTTGTATGCTCTGCGATTTGTGTTGCATGCGAACCTTGCCTTGCGGGAGCGCTTCACTTGTCGTTTGTTGTAAGAACACCTTTGTTGATTCTTCACAAAAACCCGTCGTTTTTGTGAAGGCTTTTGTTCACTTTGAAGCCACCTCCTTGAGGAAAAAAGAATTTTTGGAGGAAAACTTGCCTTCCTCCAAGAAGTGAAAAGGAAGGATGAAGCTACTTCCTTGAAGTTTGAAGCTTTCCCTTTCCTTCTAGTTTTCCTTTCAACACAAGTAGGCTATCTTTCCTTGTTATACACAACAATGTTCAATAGCTTGATGGTAAATGGTTGGCCTCCTACCCTCATGGGGTGGGTTCAACTCTCCTTCATGCAAGGGTTAAGCGGGCCTTCCTACGCGCGTAGCCAACAGAAGCCTTCGAAGCCTCGGTGTTGTCGAGTTGCCGATTGAGTTTGCTTTGGTCGCTCGCCTTAGTCATGCGTAGTGGAGGGCGTAAATGGGGCTGTCGATGTCTATCCACGTGTTGCGCACAGGAAAGTGTGCCTGTCTTCTTTTGCTGCACTGCAGAGACGTCGTTGTTTGCAGAAAGTGGGAGAGAAGCAGAACGTCGCATGCACATGCAACCCGCTTTTTGCCTCCTCCCAAAAATAGCTCGGATACCATGAAAGGGTGGTGGTAATGCGTGTACTAGTATCCACCCAACCCTGCTATCTTATAGCCTCCCCCTAGCGTACACAATGTCCGGCCGTGTCGATGGCCTTACCTATAGGACCCATGTCCTTACATGATCATTAAGAGTCTGAAGTTCACCATAATAGGAGGATTGCTCTATAGATTGGGCACAGACGGTGTTCTTTGAAGGTGTGTGCCAATGGAAGGGAGAATGCAAGTCATCTCTCAAGCACACGATGGGGATTCTAGAGGACACTTCTCCACTAATATCACTTACAAGAAGATTCTGCAAGCCGGATTATGGTGGCAAACCCTGATAGCGGATGTCCGAAGTTTCTCCAAGACTTGTGATATATGTCAGCAAATAGCAAACCAACAGCACAGTTGATATGACTCCACCCACTCCAGTACAGCCACTGGGAGTATTCATGAAATGGGGTTTGGACTTCACGGGACTATTCAAGAAGGTCACTCCAAGGAAGAACCAGTACATCTTGATGGCTATGTGTTATGTCCCTAAATGGGTAGAGGCCAAGGCTCTTCCAGATAATACTGCCAAGTCCACTGTTGTTTTTCCATTTGAAAACATTATCTGCCGCTATGGATGCCCCATTGAGATTGTGTCTAATCAAGGGACACACTTCATTAATGACACAATGGAAATTTTGATGGAGATGCTCTCAGTTAAGCAAAGGAAATCGACTATGTATTATCCCAAATGCAATGTTCAAGTAGAGAGCAGTAATAAAACCATCAGAATATTCTGACCAAGATTGTTCGGAAGGAGCCACACCAGTCAGATATCAAGCTCCAGACTGCTCTATGGGCATACAAAACAGCTTATAAAGTCACCACTGGAATGACACCTTTCAGAATGGTGTATGGTACTAAAGTTGTGGTGCCTATTGATTTGTAATTCCCAGTCTCAGATGGCAGTTGAATATGGATTAGATTTTAATCATAATCTCAAACAAAGACTGGAAGAATTATTGTAGCGAGATGAATTTTGCTATATTAGTCCGAATTGGGCCCTAAGAAATCGAATTTGAAGATCACTTGGGCTGGTCCACTTGAAGTTGATTGGGTATTTTCAAATGGCATAGTGAGGCTAAAAGACTTATCTGGATTATTGTTGCCAGGTGTTTATAATGGGGCCAAGATCAAGTTATATTATTCTAATGACAAGAAGACTTCTAGAGGTGATGATACTGGTATTCCACAAACTGATGACCAAGGATTGTCCGATTCGGCTATTCTAAATCTTTTCCATGTCGATCCAGTTTCAGAACCAGTAAAGTCTCAGTATGACAAACCAGTACCAGAGCCAGTGGAGTTTTAGAATCGGTACAAGTTTCGATGGGGAAAAGGGCCAACCGGAATTAATGTGATAATCATTAAGGCGATTATGGAACAGCATGGCCGATGCATGTGTGCCACGTCGCCATCAATGCACATAACTCTAGGAACGGTAAGTAGTGGAGCTTTTATGGCGCGTACACGAATAACAGCGAGGCGTGTGGGTACTCTTCCTCACAAGTCTCTTGCGTGACGACTACCTGCTGTCATGCACTCACCATCGCCAAGCTCCAAGAACTCTTCGCTCCAATGTGAAACCTCCTCGTCCTCGATAGCTTCTTCTAGTCCCTATCTGACACTACCTGATACACCTCGCTGCGGGTTAGCATACACAAGTAAGTCTTCTTCCTCAACAGCTTTACAATCATCGCAGGGTATGGTTCCCAAGATAGTGTCAGAGAAGATGCTGGACACAATGGGTGAGACTGCATCAGCCATCGCTTCTATTCAGGCCTCCCTACCACTCATTCCACACAACAAGATACACAGATATGTGTTTAATGAGCAGGCAGAAGCACTGTTGCAACTATGGGGTTTGCATGTGGTAGTACAGGCTACAAGAGTTGACTTTGATGCAGATTTTATTAAACAGGTCCTTGATTCTTTTAATGTTGATGAAGGCAGTGCCATTGTCAACGGAATCAAAATAACAGTGGCACCTGAAGCTGTTGCTTATGCCTTCAGATTATTTAGCACCAGCATAGCATCTGCAAAACAGATCAGTGCCGCCAAGAAGAAAAGGAAGGCTGGTGGACAAGGGATTCCAGTAGCCGCACTAGATGTTCCCTCAGCCTACAAATTTATTGCAGAAGCTATTAGCTTAAAAAACAACCCGATATATGTGTCTAAGAAATTGTTTGCAACGCTGTTGGCAAAAAGGCAAGATGATAAAGCCAAAATCAATCTTTGCCAAATTTTATCTCATAACATTTTACAGCAGACTGCCAAGCTTTAGTCACAGAGTGTATTCAACGCTTGGTATGTCTGGCAGTTTTTGTACTGGGCTACTGCTTCAGAGGCCTTTCCCCAGATAAAGCAGACTTGAAGTACTAGGTCTATTCCATTAACTGACAATGTGGAGTTATCTTCAGATGAAGAGGACCAAGGTAATCAACTGGCCATCACTGGACAGGAAAGGAAGGTTGCACTGACCGAGGCTAGTAGTTCAAAGAAACCCAAGATACTGTTAGAAAAGAGTACTACTCTAGAGAAGCAACTTGAGGGTCAGGTTCAGTCCCTAGCCACTGGGAAATCTTTTGAAGACCAGACTTCAGCAATGCCTAAAGAGCAAACTCAAACAGTAGTCAGCACTGAAACAAGCCAGCAAAAAGCAAGCACTAAACAGGTGGCAGCTAATACTGGCAAAGGAAAGGCCCAACACTTGCCAGCCCGATCACCAAAACTCTTTTTAGTGAACTGGCTTTATCAGTAGCCAAGAAGGACTGGTTGCAACAATACTGGCAAAGGAAAGGGCCCAGCACTTGCCAGCCCGGTCACCAAAAAGGTGGCATCCCAGTGGTGACCTTGTAAGCAGTTTTATATGCCCATAATGCAGTCTGAAGCTTCTCATCCCAATGGTGAGGCTCTTTTATAGCATTTTTCGATTGTCAGCATGGTTTTGATTGTCTTATTGTTTCTTTCAGCTTGTCCATTGCATCTGGGATAATACGGAGTTGATTTTTGATGCTTGATTGAGAATATTTCAAGCAGTATCTGAATTTTTTATTACTAAAATGGGTACCCTGATATGAACTAATCTCAATTGGATAGACAAACCTACAAATTACATGCTCGTACAAAAACCATGTTGTATACTTGGCAATGTTGTTAGGTAATTCCTTAGCCTCCACCCATATGCTAACATAAAATGTTGCCATCACAATTTACTTGTTCTTCCTAGAGGTCACCTTCTTGAATGGACCCATGAAGTCCAATACCCATTTCATAAACACTCCTAATCTCTAAATGGGTGTTAGAGGAGTCATATTTGCTATTTTTGGCCTTCCCATTCTCTGACAAATATCACAAGTTTTGCAAAAATCCCTAACATCAGCCAGCATAGTCTGCCACTATCGTCCTGCTTCTAGAATCTTATTGTACGTGATATCAGCAGTAAAAAAATTCCTCAAAAGCTCCCATTGTGAGCTTCTGTAATCACTTGCATTCTCCCTTGCATAGGCACACACCTTCAAAGAACCCCATCAATTCTCAATATGTACAAAGCTCCTCCTATGATGGTGAACTTCTAACTCTTCAAAATCAATGCCTTCTTAGTTGCATGGGACCAGTATTTTGGAAATCACCCATACTAAAGGAAATCATACACATCTTACCATTCTAGATCCAGCCCATCCACTGTCAAATTTTGAAAAAAGTCAACATCTATAGGTTTATCTCGCATCAATATCTTTGACAATCATTCTATACTCCTTGCTAAGAAATTGGCACCACAGTGAGTCTTGCATGGCTTATGGAAGATTCTAAACTCAAACTCCATCAGAAAAATCATCCATCTAGTTGGTCTCCCTTGGATAATCAATTTGTTGATCAGAAACAAAAGAGTTTGATGATCAACAGAAAGTGAAATAGCTTGCCCAAGACATAATTTTTGAACTTTGTTGCACTAAAAACCATTCCTAGTGCCTCCTTGTCACTTGTTGAATATCCTTGTTCAGTTATAATGAACCGGCAACTCACAAAGTAGACTGGGTAGTTTGTCTTTCAAGCTGGGCCAATATTGCTCCCATCGCCATTCTAGACGCATCCGCATGCACGTGGAGAATAACATCCCATTCTGGTTGATGAAGAATCGGTTTGTGATGATCGCCTCCTTCAGACATTGAAACTTCCTTCGCATTCTAGGGTCCAATTGAACGTCTTCCCCTTTTGAGTCAGCTCACACAGAGAAAGTGCCTTTGCTACAAACATATGAATGAATCGTCTATCCCAAGAATGAGCTTAGTTCAGATACATTCATGGGTGCTTTGGCTTGTTGAACACATTTAATCTTATCCTCTTCCATCTCAATACCATTGCTATAGACAATGTGTCCTAGAAGTTGGCTTTTCCATACCATGAACACTGACTTAAATGGGTTTAGACAAATTCTCTTTTGTTTGCATCTTTCAAAAACCATTTCCAAAAACAACAGATGCATTTATTCAATTGAGAATTTATAAAGTCATCAATAAAAATAGCCAAAAATTCATGCAAGAGCTTACATAGATCTCCATTATACATCTCTGAAAAACGGCTAGAGCATTACATAACCCAAATGGCATTACTAGATATATGAATGCTCCCCATTCAATGATGAAAGTCATTTTTTCTCGACATTCTAGTGTAATTTCCAGCTGATTATAGCCATTTTAACTATCCATGAAACTGTACATTTCATGCCCAGGAATCTCATCTAGCAGCATATTTGTGAATGAAAGCGGGAATGGATATTTGATGGTCTGAGCATTAATCTTTCTATAATCCACGCACACCCTCAACTTCCCATTCTTCTACGGTACCACTACAATTGGAAGCAACAAGTCCTTGCTTGCCACTTCAGTAATGAACCCAACTTTTAGAAGATTGCTTATCTCCTCTTTTACCTTCTTGGTATAATTGAGATTCATTCTATATCTTTATAGTCTTACTGGTCTAGCATCTGTTTTAGCGGAACCCAATGTGGCACACTTTTGGATCAACACTCCTCATATTAGTGTGCTCCCATGTGAATACATCTTTGTACTTCTGAAACAAATCCTTAGCTTTCTCTTTAATATTTGGCTTTAGATGTTTGTGCATATTCACCATTCTGGGATTTTTGTTTGAGCTGAGATTCCACTCCTCAATCTCTTGATCATCTAGAGGTAGCCAATTCGGACCATCTCCTTTTCGGCTTCTTCTATTATCAACTTTTATTTGAGTTTCTATTGGGTCCCTAAATTGTCAGTGTTTGACTTGCATAATCATGTATGGCTCCAATAGTCCTGAGCCAAGGTTTGCCATATGATCCTTTTTTATCCATCACTGGGAAATTGGTTTTGAATTTCTCCTTTCCAACTCTGATTTGCATGTTCTTATTCAGGCCAATAGCTTGAACCACCCTCTAATTAGCCAGTTTGATTCTAAATGGTGCTTGATTGAGATTCTAGATCTCTAGTTTCTATCTTAGATGCTCACCAAGGATGTTGACTCTTGCCCCACCATCCAGTATAACTCATAATAGTGGTTCCCATTGCTTTTTGATTTTTTAGTCCACTTCAATGATAGGAACCTTGTCATCTCTTATGGCTGATAAGTCTACTACCATGGCTTCTGATATTGCCTTCCTCTTCTACCTTATGAACTTTGCAGCTTTTGGTAAGGTTCTTCTATATCATCCAGTTCCATTGTAAGCTTCTAGATCCTCTCACGCACCTTAACATATATTTCATCCTGCTCGTTATCAAAACTATTGTCTGAGCTAGAAGATCTCTCTTCCAATTGATTATCTTCGCAGTGCCAATGAGTTGGCTTTTTATGTTTGTTAGACCCTTTTAGACTGCTAGTGCCTATGAGTTGGCCTTCTAGTTTTAGACTGCTCTCCAGCTTTTTTTGTCTCCAGGTCAATACTCCCAGCTCCGTCCAAGTCTGGTCTGACTTGCGGCACTTCTTGAGCCAAACTTTTGGTTGTTGCTATTATAGACTCATCAAATCCATTCTCTAAATTTTCCTCACCAGATTCTATGATAGGATTTTCCTCCTAAACCACTAAAGATTGAGGTGGAAACCTCTAAATGGTCCTAGCCTCTGAGCACTTTGGCTACTCTGGCATTTTCTTTGCCAAATTCTCTGTAATCTTTGCATCCCTTTACTTTGCCATTCATCAAGCTCCTTTGCCTTGCCTTTTGCCTTCCATGTAGCTCTCTATTGTTCCCATTTCTTTGTTTCTAAAGTGTGCTTCACTACCTTTTCAGATTCATTTGGGAGCTCCTCAATCACTACACCTCTGCTTTTGGTGATCACTCAAATTGGTACTTGTGCCACTGGCTTTTGTTATGCTCCTTCTGCTTTTGCGTTGTCAAGGCATTTGACTACAAAATGACCATCCTTCCCATAGGTATGGTAATTGACATTCCTTTTGGCCAAATCAACTCTATCCCTTTCTCGGCTATTGTCCCCTTAATACTTGCCTGTGCTAGTTCCAGCACTTGTACTGGCTTCATGTTTCTTTGGAGCCTCCATTTGATTTCACCACTTTTGGGTTCGTTAGTGTAATCATCAATAAATCTTTTCCCTTCTTGAAATGATGAATTTTGATTCCACAGTTGTTCCAAACATGTCCATGTGTTTTACAATATGTGCATTGGCTACACTCATTTGACCTGAGATCCTTGTCTCCAGCTTTCCAAATGAGAGTCTAGTTTTTGGCCATTTCAGCTATCTTCTTTGATATCTCCTCTAGATTCCTTGTCCATAATCCTTCTTTTTGCCTTTAGCCTTATCATCTAAATCACTATCAGATGAGCTATAAATGAAGTCTGATTCTGACGCCTTAGTTTTTGTGTCACTATCACTAGAATCTCTTCCGCTCATATGACCCTTTTCCTTCTTGGCTTGTTGTTCAAGTTTTATTGCTCTTTGTACTAGATCATTAAACTTCTTCTTGGTTGGGGCTAGAACCTCCTATTCCCTCAACTTCTTGCTTTTGAATCCACTAAGGAAACAAGCCCTCATTCTTTTCTCTGATGGGGGTTCATGGAATTGTCGAGTCAGTTCCTTGATCGTTTCAACATAGCTTTGAACTGAGAATTTTCCTTTCTCATTCGCAGAGGATGTCCTCATCACCCTATTTATCAGGATATTCTAGGCAAAAAGATTTGATAAAAAATTTGTGAGTTTTGCCGGCATGTCACGTAATGGTCGTACCATTTCCTAATTGCATCTTACAGTGCCTACTCCCCCCACTCATCTTCATCGGTATCTTTCGGCTTAGCATATTGTTCAAAGGCTTGAATATACACATCTGGATCATCCTTCTTACCCCTTTGAATACTAGAATGCAATTTTCAAATCAGTAGATCATTTATGATGTTTGAATTCATCTTTTGAAACTGATTTCCTATCTTTGATTTGTCTTTTTCTATAATAATATGTATCAACATCTACTTATTATTATCATCTATATCAGTCACAGGTTATCTGGCTCTAGATTTCTTTCCAACCTCCTATGTACTGATCAGTGACTTTTCATGTTGCAAGCATCGTCATCTGTATGCTTTTGGCTCTTGCACTTATCCTTCTTCTGAGATCCACTGGAGGGAGTGCGCCTATGTGCCCTCTCTGAAAGCCTTCACTTTGGACTAGTAAGAATGTTGGGAATTCTCCATCTTTGCAGTGTTCCACTGGTCCAAGTTTGCATCTGTCTAAATTCCATGCTCAATGTCAGTGTTAGAGCCTCGCTCCAACTCCTTTGGAATGGTAGTGACATGATCTAGGTCCTCCATGAATCTAGTTGTCAGCCTTCATCCACATCCAACTCTTCTGAGCAGCATGTCTGAATTAAACTAACTCCAAACTCCAACAGGGAGATAGATTCTTTATCAAGAACTGTTCAGCTCACCATTGTAATTGCCAAAATGGAATGAGCTGGTCAGTTCTAATAGCTATTCTAGGTTGGATTGTTAGAGTTAGTCATATCATATCACGCAAGCAGACTTCAGATACAAGACCATACAAAGAATGAACTGAAATGGAACAATAGACGAAGACTAGAACTGGAATATATGTTCAGATAAGGAAATTACAATTAACTGATATCAAGTACAATAGTGAAAGACAAGTAGTGCTTAGAGTCCTTGCCAAAAGAGTACAAGAGTACAACTAGCTCCAATGGTTATAGTAGACTCTGCCAAATAAGTAATGGACCATATTTATAGGTGTTGGTCTAGGCCTCTGGCTGATTGTTCCCTACACAATTACCGCAATAACTAGGATTTGTAATTACCAATTCCTACCCGTATTCTGATTCTTGACTATGGTTTGTTACCATTATCTAAAATTTTGAAGGATTCTTCACATTGTGAAGGAAAATTCTTGCTCTAATTGCCATCAGTGACTCTGCATAGCCGCCCCCCCCCCCCCCCCCCCCCCCCCTCACGTTCTCCTCCAATCTCCTAGTGCCCCTTCGCTTCCTTGCCTCTTACTATCTTTTTCCTTCGTCCCTTCCTCCATCTCCTTCTCTCTCTTTAGATCCGCATCCCATATGCCTCTCTCTCATACAGACCTCCTCAAACTCTCTCAATGAAGCCCCATCACAATCCCTACAATCTATGTCTCCCTCTTTAGTTGTGCTTCCCATCCAATGCTCTCCCCCATGCAGCTCCCCAAAACCATCAACTTGTTGCAAGGATGTCAATGATGGCATTTAATAGACAAACCCATCCATCGATGGTGTTGCAATTTTTTGAGGAAGGAATTTGTTGCTTCTTGCACTTTTCCTCCCCCTACCCAACACAACAAATGATTTTTGTCTCTCTTTGCCCTTGCACTCCCACCTAGCATCTCTCTCTCTCTCTCTCTCTCTCTCTCTCTCTCTCTCTCTCTCTCTCTCTCTCTCTCTCTCTCTCTCTCTCTCTCTCTCTCTCTCTCTCTCTCTCTCTCTCTCTCTCTCTCTCTCTGTGTGTGTGTGTGTGTGTGTGTGTGTGTGTGTGTGTGTGTGTGTGTGTGTGTGTGTGTGTGTGTGTGTGTGTGTGTGTGTGTGTGTGTGTGTGTGTGTGTGTGTGTGTGTGTGTGTGTGTGTGTGTGTGTGTGTGTGTGTGTTTGTGTGTCTCTGTGTGTGTGTGTGTGTGTGTGTGTGTGTGTGTGTGTGTGTGTGTGTGTGTGTGTGTGTGTGTGTGTGTGTGTGTTTGTGTGTCTCTGTGTGTGTGTGTGTGTGTGTGTGTGTGTGTGTGTGTGTGTGTGTGTGTGTGTGTGTGTGTGTGTGTGTGTGTGTGTGTGTGTCTCGTTGAGTTTCCAAGGCACAATAGTTGGATGCAGGAGGTGATGACAAGTGGTCAGGGAGGAGGAGAGGACGGAATCTCTCCCTAAATTATAGATAGTATAGATATACAATGCTAAAAAATAACCTAGATTTAGTGAAATCCCTCCCATTCATAAACCTAAATTATAAATGGAACGTGAGAAAGCTTATAAAATTTAGTAATTTTTAATGTGAAAACCTTCATATTCCTATAATTGCCTTTGAAATTCTTTATACATAGACTTTTTAGCTTTGTCCAAACAAAAAATATTTTGGAGCATTGCATCTACACAGTGTGCATGTTTATGTTGGTTGAGTCAACCATGCTACATAAATCAAAGATATGTCAACCACCACTTCTACATAAAATTGAGGGGATTTTTTATTCATTAGACCTATCTTTTTGGACAGGGGAGATTTTCTAGAAATGTAGCATTTTCAACATCTAGGAGCCCCCCTTGAGCGTGGTCTTAACGCACAGACAAAGATTCCGGTGGGTCTTAGAAAAAGTCAGGAGCAATTTGAGAAGGTGGGAGTATGTGCTTTTGCCATTCCCTAGCCGAGTCAAAGTGATCAATTCCTTCATGATCCCTTACATTGCCTTTACTAGACCGCTCCTTAAAATAGCCAATTAAAAGTTTTTTATGGAAAAATAACACCAAAGCCTCAACACCTTGGCAATGGGCAAAATTGGATGTAGACTAGTAGAGCAAGGTGGTGTAGGGATCCTCAACCTTGTCGTTCATGCAGAGGCCCTTTGTGCCAAGTTTGTGGTCTCAATTGAAGCAAGACTAGGCATGGGCTATTATGACCTTTGATATGATAGACTAGGCAAAGCTCTACTGTGAAGGGCCACGGGAGAGAGAGAGAGAGAGAGAGAGAGAGAGAGAGAGAGAGAGAGAGATTGAGGTTCATGGCAAATTACTTTCCCCTCATTGGACCAGTTTGAGATGAACGGCACAATAGGTGAGCTGGTGTGCAAGTGCAACTTGAGCAACGGAGGTATTGGAGTGGGGGAATTTTACCAGATACTTCTATAACTCTATAACATTCTGGTCCCCTTGGCTCTCCAGAGCTACTGGGATACTTTTATACTGGAGGGATATTTCTAGAAAGGTGAATAACAAAGGACTAGAAAATTTGACCCACTTGTGGGATGCCATCAGCCTTGTTAACCCTCACGGCACACGGACACCCATCACCTACGATGGACGTGTATTATGTATTATTTAGAGTCAGGTATCGGGCTTGTCGGACCAATAGGGAAAGGAAGAGTGATCGCCGATGAGAGGCGCACTTTAACTTGGACATTCAAGGGATTAGTTGGTTAAGCATGGGCGCCCAAGTGTGAATGGGGTGAGCTCCTATAAAAGCCAACTAAACCTAATTTTTACTCATTCTCTCATTTGTGCAATTGAAGAGTGCTCTTGCTCCATCTCCATCTCCATCTTCTTCTTCTTCACCTCCTTGTGTGTGTGTGTGTGTGAGAGAGAGAGAGAGAGAGAGGGAGAGAGTGTGTGCGATCGAGCATTACGAAGGCACGACGGCGGCGAAGCGGTTGAGCGCGGCACGACTGCAGCTTCTTCTTCATCGCGGCGAGGAATCCACCACGAAGGCAAGCGTAGAGCGGTGAGTGACACACCCTTTGTTTTCTTGAGCTTGCTAGTTTAGGCTTGTTGTGTGCTTGGAGCCGTTTGTGGCTCGCATACGGTGTATCGGCAAGTCCCTTGCTTCGACAGTGCGACAAAGAGCGCACATTTTTGGCGCTGCTGCCGGGGATATGCCCTACACTAAGCTCGGTTAGCACTTTACGCTTCCTTGTGGTGCAATTTCTATCATAGGAAAGGCAGGGAAGGAGTGTGTGGAAGGTTTCTGTTTTTTGCGTTTTCTGCAATTGCTGTCAAGTTTCAATTTCTGCTGTTGTCTGCATTTTTTCAATTTCTGCAATTTCTGCATTTTCAAGTTCGGCGTTTTTAATTTCTGCAATGTTCTGCATTTCTGCGTTTTTTCCTGCAATTTCTGTAATTTTCTGCGTTTTTTCCTGCAATTTCTGCAATTCTTTCAATTTCTGTATTTTCTTCAACGCGAGTGAGCGGGCGGCGAAATTTTTCGAAAATAAAAAACGTGACTCTTAAAACGGACGGGTTGGTTTGTATAAAAGATAGATCGGGATCGGGATCATTTTCCCAAGCCCAAGCCCAGGCCCAGGCCCAGGCCCAGACCTCAGTCCTCAGTCTCATGATATATACTAGACTCACTTTTATATATATACCCTACTCCCTCAAGAGAGAATGAGAGCATGTGGGACAAGTCCTCCACTCTCCTCCTTTCTCTTCCCACTTGCACCCTTAGACTTTCTAGTTTGGGCCTAGTTCCCTACTGGAAATTGACAGTTTTAGGGATTCCGAGGGCATAGAGTGACCAAACGGAGGGCTGTAAAGCACGGCACGACCCTCTGACCGATACGCTCGTTTCGAGCTATCACACGGCCCATTCCACGACACGCTCTAAAAAATCTAGCAAAAAAACAAACAAAAAACACGCTAAAAACTAGTCACAAGGCCTCCTAGAGCAGCTTTTTGACACCTTAGGGTATCAAAAGCACATGCACTTACGCTCTGGGCGGGTGCTAGAACACGAGCATATTGAGGGTGCCTCTGTTCATACGGATACCCATTACCCATCCACGATAAGCTCTAGACCCTCAGTGGGGACACAAGGTAGCACCACCCAAGACCCTAAAATAGCCGCTAGTGATTCCTCCTCCGACTCAGAAATCATGGAAGCATACCCTACCCAAAACACTGAGAGAGAAGGCCATGCACCTCCCGAAGCTCCACAGCCTAGTACTAGTATGTTTAGCCGTTTCATGGAAACATTAGGTAGAGCTACTCGCTCGGAACCTGATGCAAATGAAGCACACGAAGGGGGTGGGGAAGTGGACTCTCCTTTCACATCGCACGTGGACCCCACACCCCCAAAGAGTGTCCATGTGGATATCCTACCAACTTCTTACCAAGAAGGCCCTGTTGAGCTGCCTCCTTCAGAAGTTCCCTCTAGAGTACCGTTGGTGACAAGTAAAACCATGGGGAGCAACATTGCTTCTACCTCACAAGAAACCGTTAACACGTCGACTCTAGAAGGATTGTTCATTAATGATCATTGGACATACGACCTCCACACTGAGGTGTTGACGGATCTACACTCTGGCCACGCCTACCATGTAGGATGGATAGAGATTGTACAATCCACCTCTAGTGCCACGAGCATCGAAGATCAACAGAAAATGATCTGTAATGTTATCCATGGCATTATTCAATCAGAAAGGCAAAACCGAGGGGTAAATATACTCTCAACTGGCCCCATGAGATTTCTGGATACGAGCAAGGCTCAACAGCCTACTCTATCACAAATGGAGACTCCTCTAATGAGTCCCATGGACCATCTTACGTCGTTTCACCTGGGGTCTCTATGCAATCTGAGCCTCCGAGCGACAACTTTAGCTTCCCTAACTTGGCTCAACCCTCTATTAAGGAAAACATAGTGCTCACTCCAGGGATAAGCCTAACAGAGAATGTACCGATGACATCTACGGTTAGCGCAGTGCCACTACCTAGTGTCGTAGTACCTAATATGGGGCCTCGACCGTATGTGCCTCTAGCCCCTTATGCACACATGGCCCCCACACCTCCAATTGTACCACTTGCTTATGCTCCTCGAGTGCCGCTCCCTAGCTCTTATCCGAGTGGACCTATGCCCGGTTATGTTCCATATCCTGCATCATCTATACATATGCCAAGACCGGTACCCGTTCCTCTCCCACATATGATTCCAAGAGTACCTCCACCGGCCCTACCTCCTCACATAGGTGACTTGGCAGCGTTTGCTCAAACCATAGGTCGATCTATCGCGGAAAATATGCGTCATGCATCTGATAGAGAGCCTAGAAGTAAGGCAGTACAAATTGCCAAACTCACGCAAAAATTCAATGGGGATGAAGATGCTAGGAAACACATTGAAGTGTTTGAACAAGTATGTGATTCCTTAGGGGAACGCAACGAACTACATAAGTGCAATGCCTTAAGCTTGACATTAAGTGGGAAGGCTGGAGATTGGTATAGGACCCTAAGGGTGGACGAGAAAACAATCTACCCTACCCTTCGAAGGTTGTTTCTAAAGGAGTACATACGAGAAGGTGTGCTTTGGGGTGTAGCATCTCAGCTACAGAAGGCCGAACGTAAGGAAGGAGAGTCAGTAAGGGACTTCATTAGTCGTCTAAAGCACTTAAACTCTCGTTGCCCTGTAAATGAGCGCTTCAACAATAACCAACTGCTTGATCGATTCATTCGAGGGTTGAGGAATGAAGGAATCTATAATGGACTAGTGATTAGAGGTATCACAACCTGGGAAGATGTCACTGCCAATGCAATCCAACTAGAGGACAACTTGATGATAGTAGGCATGAGGGTGTCTACTGACACGAGATCCACTAGCTCACAAGCCATTGAGTATGAACCCATGACTGCAAAGCCCATTGCCAATGAGCCAAAGGTATTTGAGACATTCTTGACAGACCTCACCAAGGCAATCCAAGAGTCTCTTAAGGATAATCGACCCCCTCAAAATAGTCACATGTATCCAAGAAGGGAGCAACAATGGTGTTCCATTTGCTTAGGTCCACATAGCACTAGTGAGTGCCCTACGTTTAGAGTAAAATTTAATGGAACTTGCAACGCATGTGGTAGGTATGGTCACCAAGCTAAGGATTGTTTAATGATCAAACGTATGATGGCAAATAGACCACCTGTAGCCTGGACGGATGCACCTCGAGCTCCTGTATTGATGCCTACTCCACCTGTTGAGCAACTACCGCAACACATGGTCCCTAGATCTCAAAATGTTGTACAAGCTACACCGTTACCACCTCCTGTGCTAGGACCGCAGCCCCCGCATCCAAGAGTCGCCCCTATGAACCAAGTGGGTTGCGAGCCATCAAATGCTTATGCAGATGGCTGTGAGGAGGAAATAGACACTAGTATTGCCTACGGACTTGATACATTGGAAGAGTGTCCTATATACTACATGGAAGATTGTTGGGGACAAGTCAAGCCGGTTTATCAAGCTGCTGCTCTCGCATCCAGAGGTCAAAATATCAACACCCAGGCTAGGAGGCCACCTCTTCAATGCTATGAGTGTGGTGGACCACATCGAGTAGCGGAGTGCCCTATTAGGCTGCAAAAGAATGCTGCACAGATGCAAATGAATCAAGGGAGCACGTCTGCAATGCCAATACTCACATGTAATCGTTGTGGCATAGATCACTTGATTGCCCAATGCCCCTATAACCCAAATGCGCCTAAAATCACACCCCTGAATTTGGTCGAAATTGCTAGTGTGACATCGCCAATACCACCCGTCGCACCCGCTTATGCGATTACACGGTCCATGCTTCAAGGGCCAGGACATATCCTCGAAGAGAGAGATACCGCGTCAGTTATCCAAGCAAAGAAAAAGAAGACACGAAGGAAGAAGTCGCAGAATACGGAAAATTCAAAGCCAAGTTCCAAAACAAACATAGGAACAGGAGATGACCCCGTGTATATGAATGACCTCGAGGATGATTCAGATTCAGTCGAGACAATGGAGACTAGAACCAATACCACAAAGGGAAAGACCGACAAAGAAAACCGTAACATGGAACCAAATGAAAACCGAATAAGAGAAAACCATAAAGAGCCTCTGAAAACACCACAAGTGTTTCCAAATCCAATCCAAGACCCCCAAGATAAACCGCAGGGGCAAAAAGGGAAAAATCGTAAAAAGAAGATTGGGACGTACCCAAACCCTGTAGACGAGATTAAGCAGGTGAAACATCTAAGAGGTTTAGTGGAGGAGACTCAAAGGAAACTAGAACCAGAACCCATGCATATCAAAATTCATGACACAGTGTTTCCCACGCAAGTTCATCCACCCCACATGAACCATAGACCGTTAGCCATATCTAGTATCATCCAAGAAGGGAGTGAGGACAGGACATCAGAAAGTGAGCATACACCTTTCTTGTTGGAAAGGATGTTTAACGAAGGAATACCTGATCCCATTGAGGAATATGAGATTCCATCCTCACCAGTTCCTAGTCAAGGACCTACACCCTGCAAAACGCCAATGAATGTTGCCAAACTAGTGGACTTCATGTCTTCTGAGGTCCGAACCACGATCATAGCAAAGCTGTATGGAGATCCTGAGTTATTCCTTGCACTTCGAGCATTCCTTAACGGAGAGCTACGAACGGGATTACCGCAGTTTGCGCAACCAAATAGGCCTGACTCGATTATGATTGATGAGGAAAATCATGTGCAATCACTTGACTTAGATGGACACGAGTCTGTGATCGAGGTACCCATTAACGAATTAGGGCAGTATTTTGAAGGCGACGAGTCTAATGCGACCCTACCCATCACTACCAAGGGATTAACTATAAAGGGAATTCTTGATGGTGGTGCGGGAGTTAGCATCGTTACAAAAGATTGTTGGGAATCCATGGGAAAACCCCGCCTCAGTGTTACTAACATTGTGGTAAAGATGGCAAATGGTACCATAGCCAAACCTATGGGGATGCTCAAGGATCTTAAGATCAAAGTTCTAGGACACAAGGTACGACATACGTTCATTGTAATGGATTTCTCTAAACACCTTATGTCATATGAAATGATTTTAGGACGACCATTCATGAGGGAAGCACAAATGGTTCACGATTGGTCTAAAAATCATGTCTATTTGCAATTCCAAGACTCTGTCCTTAGAGTGGATTTGGTGACTGGTAAGGTACACCCCTTAGGGAGTAAAACCATTATTGATCATCGCTCTGACACCACGGTTCACTCGGCCCCACTACAATATTGTTACACTTGTAAGAAGGATACAGACATTGGCCAAGATTCTCCTTACATGGATGTGTTACCGGGTATGACGGAATCAGACAATGTGGATTGGGTACACCTAGCTGCAACCATAGATACCTGGGGAAATAGAGGAACCACTTGGGTCACACTAGAGGGGGAAGAGGTACCACAAATTGCACCTCTGAACATGATAAGTGCCATACATGCATCTTCTAAGGGCAAGGCAATTGTGGACCAATCTGACAGTGACACTGATAGCTCAATAGAAGACTTTGACCAACACGACTTGGACACTGACTCCCAGAGTGAAACGGATTCTGAATCTCATGAATTAGAGAGTGGAGCAAGTTCACAGTCAAAACATTCGGAAGGATCGAGCACATCAACCGATGATAGCTCCTCCGAGAGTGAAGAGGACACCAACGAGGACTCCTTTAGTGAGCCAGATCTAAATGCAAATCAAAAGCAGGTCTCAAATAAGAAAAAGAAAAACCTTAAGAGGCGTCGATATCGAGCCAATGTACGTGCTAGGATAAACAAGAAGAGATCCTCAGCAGAATGGCTCAGTTATATAGGAGCATGTGATGCTCATCAAAAATTGGTAGACAATTGGGGTGAATATCTCCAAAATGTTATGTGGTGTAGACCATGACCCCATGACATAGCCCAATTAGAGATCATAGACAAGCCAAAGTTGAGCCGCACTGCAAGGAGGCGTCAAAACCAAGAGTTAGCTCGACAACACAAGAAAGCAGAAATGGAAGCACAAACCAACGCACAACCAGAATCCACAGACTTGCACCCTGCACCAGAACATTTCAAATCTTACACCACAGGGGAAGCAAAGGTTGTGTACACAAAAGCCCAAAGAATACCTATCGATGGGAATAATGGAATCTATGATGGTCCGGCAATAGTTAAAGAAATAGAATTAGCTGACCCCGGTGAAGAATCAAAACCTGTTTTTATTGCCCAAGACCTCACAGAAGTTGAAGAGGCGGTCCTCAAAGAGCTTCTCAAGGAATTCAAGGACGTATTCGCTTGGACATACCATGATATGAAAGGTGTTCCGCCTTCTGTGGTCCAACATACAATCCCTATGATTAGCACTGCGAAGCCCGTACAACAAAGACCCTACCCGATGAATCCTAAGTACGCAAAGATCATTCAAGAAGAACTAGAAAAGCTTATCAAATGTGGGTTCATATATCCTATTGAACACTCTGAATGGGTGTCGCCAATAGTTATCGTGCCAAAAAAGAATGGGAAACTCAGGGTGTGCGTGGACCTCAAAAAAGTTAATGCAGCTACTAGAAGAGACCATTACCCCCTACCATATTCCGAACATGTACTCGAAAGAGTTGCAGGCAAGGAAGCTTATAGCTTTCTAGATGGGTACTCAGGCTACAACCAAATCACGATAGCGCTAGAGGACCAAGCTAAAACTGCCTTCATCACAGAATTTGGCGTGTTTGCATTTCGTGTGATGGCTTTTGGCTTAACAAATGCCCCTGCTACATTCCAACGATTAATAAACACTGCTTTTAAAGAATATTTGAGAGAGTTTTGTGAAGCTTTCTTAGACGACCTTTGTGTTTACTCTTCTTGGAAAGAACATCTATCATGTTTGCGGAAGGTGTTTGAAAAATGTAGGTTATATCGTATCTCATTGAACCCGTTCAAATGCCAATTTTGGGTCAAGCATGGAGTTATTTTAGGGCATATAGTATCCAAGAATGGTATCTCAACCGATGAGAGCAAAATTAAAGTGATTCTAGAGTTACCACCACCAACCAATTACAAGGGAGTTCAAAGGTTCATGGGACACGTGGGTTATTATCGACGGTTTATTTTATTTTTCGCTGAGATAGCACGTCCTTTGTACAAGCTTCTCATTGAATTTAAATGGACTGAAGAGTGTGACCAGGCCTATGAACAATTGAAGAAAACACTAGCAAGTGCTCCGATTTTAAGGACACCTAACTGGGATGTCATTTTCCATGTGCATATTGATGCATCAAACTTTGCTATTGGGTGTGTTCTCACTCAACCAGGAGAACATAAATTGGACTATCCTATTAGCTTTGCAAGCCGTCAATTGAACGATGCTGAAAGGAACTACACCACTACAGAGCGAGAAGGTTTGGCAATGGTTTATGCAGTAAAGAAATTTCGCTACTACCTTCTGGCAAACAAGTTTGTATTTTATGTGGATCATCAAGCGTTGCTGTATCTGGTAAACAAGACATGCTCCACAGGAAGAATCACACGATGGTTGTTAATTCTTCTTGAGTTTGATTTCACGATTGTAGTGAGACCCGGTAAAAGGCACGTCATGGCTGATCATTTGTCTCGCATACCCAATGGTGAAGCCCCTATAGGAGTTGATGATGAATTACCCGATACTTCCCTATTCATAGTTGAGACTATGCCTGAATGGAGTGAGAACATTGTTAACTTTTTAGTTAATGGTTTTCCACCCAAGGAACTTCGTAAGGATATCGCTCGAAGGCTAGTAAAAGAATGTGAACCCTATTGTTTGATTGCCGGAACCCTGTATAGATTAGGCAAGGACGATATTCTTAGGCGTTGTGCCCGCGAGGATGAATATTTGTATATCTTGCAAGAAGCACATATGGGCATAGCAGGAGGACATTTTTCAGGGGACCTGACTGCTAGAAAGGTGCTGCAATCAGGCTATTGGTGGCCAACTTTATTTAAGGATGCATCACTTTTTACAAAAGGGTGTGATGAGTGCCAACGTTACAAGACCACACAGCGCAAGGACAGAATGCCCTTACATCCTATTAAAGTAACCCAACCATTTGAAAAATGGGGCTTAGACTTTGTAGGTCCAATTAGTCCCGCAGCTCGCAACACTCAATCTCGATATATTCTAGTTGCTACGGACTATGTAACAAAGTGGGCTGAAGCTAAGGCTTCACAAAAAGTTGACGCGAGGACAACAGCTAAGTTTCTTTTTGAGAACATTATCACAAGATTTGGTTGCCCTTTTGAAATTGTTAGTGATAATGGTACCCATTTTATAAATGAGGTAATAAGAGAGCTTACCACGACCTTTATGATATCCCACCATAAGTCTACACCTTATTACCCGCAAGCTAATGGACAAGCCGAGAGCACCAACAAGACTCTAATCTCTATTTTAACCAAGACGGTAGAAGCTCATCGCACTGATTGGGATTTGAAGTTGACATCTGCTCTATGGGCTTATCGTACTGCTTATAAAGTGGCTATTAATTGTACGCCATTCAAAATGGTATACGGCCAAGAAGCGGTTATGCCTTGGGAGTTTGTCATTCCTAGTCTTAGGGTAGCTTCGCAAGAAGGATGGAATGGTAACCCCTTAACCGAGCGTTTGTTTATCTTAGAAAAACTAGACGAAGAGAGACAGTTGGCTGTGCAAAATGCTCTTGTGGAAAAGGATAGGAGAAAGAAGTGGTTTGATCGCCATGTGAAGGACAAGGATATCAAAGTTGGTGATAAGTCCTTATGTATGGAGTACGTAAAGAGAAGAAAAAGTTGAAATATGCTGGTAAAGGACCATATAGAGTATGTGAAATTACCCCACAAGGTACCCTTCGTGTGGAAACTCTTGATGGAGTTGAAACCATTGGATTCCTCAATGGGAGTAAATTCAAAAGATATTATGATCCTTTAAGCCAAGAAGAACTACGGGCCATTCATCAAAAGAAGGCCGCCAAAGCACAAACCGAGCTAAACAAGATACAAGCTCAAGCTGAGGCTAAGGAGCGACAACAACGTATAAGACAAAAACGAGAGGCTAACCTTGGGGTCACAAATGCATTCCACGTGGAAATCGAAGAGGATGGGTTGGACTCTGACACACCTCTACGATACCCCATTGAGTTAAATAGTGCCTATGGAAAAGTGCTATATAACGCCTTATTGGACACGGGTGCTAAATACAATCTGCTATCCTATGGGGTGTGGTGTCAGTTAGGGAAGCCACCTCTATCTGAGAGTATTATCCAAGTCAAGGGTGTCAACAAGAAAAAAACTGCGGTTTTTGGAATCTGGCACACTTCTCTCAGTTATGACAATGGGGTGGTAGCTCAAGACTTTTTGGTCATGCCTACTGGAACTATGGAGGGTAATATAAACCTAGGCCGCACGTGGATGATAGCCACCAAATGCACTATTGATTGGGGGACTGGGGGTGTTACAACGCAAAAACCAACTCTTAGCCCTACCACTCAAGCCATAGTCCCTGAGATATTGCCCAAGGAAATAAAACCCAAGACATTGCATGTCCAGGAGGTTGAACCATACGTCCCCATAGCCCAACTCTCTAGAGCTTCAACTAATGTAGTTGAAAGAAAGCTTGAGACACACAAGAACCATCCTAATATAACAGAGAAAACATACAAGTGGGTCCCTAAAACCTCTGTAGTGAGCATGGTTGATGCAAAAAAACGGAAACCTAGTAAGAACCGTACCACTCACTCCAAGAAATGTAAAGAAACGCTGCGTTGGATTCCTAAACGACTATTGGAAGCCCAAGGATACTATGAAGGAAATGATCAAATCTGGGTGCCCAAACGTAAAGTGTACTCTTACCTGTCACCTGGCCCATGTAAACCCAATCCTGTGGCTCCAAAACAAATTGAAAATTGCGGAAAGGAAAAAATCATGGAACGTTACACACCCGTTCTAGAGCTAGTTTGGGTACCAAAGAAAGAACGATTTGTCCCACCTAGCTCAAGAACAGGGAAATCAAATGAAGCTTCTTGCTCTTCATGTAGTTCCTATACGCAAATAGAAGCTTCGACACAACCTCCACCTACCACTGTACATATCCATCCAAGCACGAAAGAGTTTGCACCTTCCGGGGTAAGTTCACCACCTACAACAACGTTGCAAATAAAATCCTGGGAGAGTACCTTACCACCCTTGCAGCTTGACGAGGCACCTAGGGTAATAGAAAACTACTGGCAAAAATCCTCACCTATTACCAACTGGAACAATTGGTTTCAAAGGGTGACAAGCTCATTTCAAACGGTATGATCTACCCAAGGAAGGGGGGAGTGTTTGCTGACAGTCATCATTCATTTGTTTCCCTCTCAACCTTTTTCCCTGACCTCTCAATCTCCGATCTTAGGGAATGTATATATATAGCCTTATACTCGCAAAAAAACAAAAATAGTAAAGAGCAAGAGCGCCTAGCAATGAGAGAGCACCCTATCAGATCTTACATATAAGTCCAAATTCACCGTGTCAAGTCAAGCAACACACAAAAACAACTCTTATGTTTTAAAGGCCTAACCAAATCTATCTGTCTTGTCAGAAATGGCTACTTCACCAGAGGCATGCACTTCTATTTTTGATGAAAGGTACCCCTTGTCTTTTCAACAAGTGTTCTACGTATGCTACCCTATACTTTCTTGCGAATGGGATTTGATAGAGAGCCTTGCATGTGAGAGAAATTTTGAGGAGTTAGAATGGCTGATACGTCTATGGCTAACTAGTGATCCCTACCCAGTAGCGAATGTGTCTCCAATGGCACATGCTTATTCTTTTGCACAAGATGAGTATCCACGCATCACGAGGTTCTTGATTAGCATGCTTGCACAAGAGGATGATGAAGAGGAACTAATAGAGACCGAGGAAGACTATGGCCTCACGGACAACGATTTTATTTATCTAGATGATGAGGATAGAGGCCTAGCCTTAGGGTGGCCACCCGGTTTATATAATATCCTCTTTCCTTGATTCTAAAAGGGGTGACAGATAGGTAGGTTAGGGGTCTAGATGGTGTTTTGAGTTTGTTTTTTAGGAGTTTTAATTTTTCCCACTGATGTGCCTCCTGGAGGTATTCCTTTTGTTTCCTAGTGTGTACAGGAGCGTGTTGCTATTGATAGGATTTGGACCTTCATGGAACCTTCAAATCAAGCGCGACCATCGACACAAACAGGTGTTTCTTGTCCATTAGCATTGCCGTTATCTTTTTGCATCTATGATTGTCTGCTTTGATTGTGATTGGTAGCATAATACTCAGCGCATTGGCTTAGTATCAAACATTTAATTCAATGTAATGTTTTGTCATAATCACTTGTCTAGGTTTAAAAATCAAGCAGTCCGACTAAGCTAGTTTGACCAAGCTAGGTATTAGAAATCTTCTCTTAATACCATGGGGAATGCCTTCGTAATAAACAATGGTTACTTAGGTTCTTAATCCGATTTAGGCAGCATTGTATGAAATGTACTAGGGCTTTCTAGTGGGCTTAACCCTATTGACCTTTAGCTTAAGTATTATAAAGGGAGTTTACTAATGTGATGAGCCTGGGAGTGTAACAGTGTTATATGACCCCCCAAAGTTACAAAATTAAAATGATGAAAATGAACAAACAAAAAATCAAAGTGCCACAATGTAAAATTTTAAGCTGGAAGAGAAATCTCAGCTTGATTTGGTACTTCACTCACATGTATTGCCTATGGTACTAGAGCCCTAGAGGTTCCCAGCGTGGGCGCTTTTCCTTGAAAAGCAAAAAACCCAAGGCATACAAAATAAGCACACACATCATAATTGAATCACTGTGAAAAGACCTTGGGGGTTCAAAGAAAAAGTAATCAGTCAGGCGATGATTTCATGAGAAATTCCTTTTATGGTAGCTTAACTACAAGGTTTTCTAGATATAGCCTCTAGTCAGCCCTTGAACATGAATACTTGGCTCTCGCGATTAAACAACTTAATTGACCACAGAAAGTTAAGAAGCTTACCCATGGTATTAATATTCGATCTCTAGTGCTTTTCGACCGTCAAATTAGCGACCCCAGACTTGTTTAATTTTTTACCTTTACATCTGTTTATGCATTTGATTACATTGCAATTTAATGTTCATTGCTACCAAATTGTTTGAAATTCTTTACCAATCAATGTGTCTATCTAAAACTGCATATGCTTTTTAAGAGAATGCAATTACTGTGCCAATGTTGTTTGATTTTGCAGTGACTGAAGAAGGCTAAGGACATTCATCTCAAATGCTCTTCCACCTCGACGAACCAGCTTCAACTCAATAGCTTCCGAGGACGGAATCTACATCAGGAAGGGGGGCATGTTAACCCTCACGGCACACGGACACCCATCACCTACGATGGACGTGTATTATGTATTATTTAGAGTCAGGTACCGGGCTTGTCGGACCAATAGGGAAAGGAAGAGTGATCGCCGATGAGAGGCGCACTTTAACTTGGACATTCAAGGGATTAGTTGGTTAAGCATGGGCGCCCAAGTGTGAATGGGGTGAGCTCCTATAAAAGCCAACTAAACCTAATTTTTACTCATTCTCTCATTTGTGCAATTGAAGAGTGCTCTTGCTCCATCTCCATCTCCATCTTCTTCTTCTTCACCTCCTTGTGTGTGTGTGAGAGAGAGAGAGAGAGAGAGAGAGAGAGAGGGAGAGTGTGTGTGCGATCGAGCATTACAAAGGCACGACGGCGGCGAAGCGGTTGAGCGCGGCACAACTGCAGCTTCTTCTTCATCGCGGCGAGGAATCCACCACGAAGGCAAGCGTAGAGCGGTGAGTGACACACCCTTTGTTTTCTTGAGCTTGCTAGTTTAGGCTTGTTGTGTGCTTGGAGCCGTTTGTGGCTCGCATACGGTGTATCGGCAAGTCCCTTGCTTCGACAGTGCGACAAAGAGCGCACAAGCCTGAACTGGAAAGAGGCAGACCTTGTGGTTTCCCAGTTTCACCTTAATGAAAAGGGGAGGCTATATATTAACAAAGTTTTGGAAAGGCTAGGCAATCTCTTAATTCCCCTAAGCAAACCCAACTTTGAGTGGAAGACCTTGTGATGGCCACAGAGTAGCCACTTTTTCAAACCACACACCAAGGGAATATACCTAGGTCTTTTACACAAGGTAGATTGGCCCGCCCCCCTGAACAAACAGTGGGGCAAACAATGGCCAAAGGTTCGATGGATGGCATCTATAAAGAACATATGGAACCCTTATTTACCACTGTCAATGAAGATCTTTCTATGGAAGGTGTTATGAGGGGCCTTGCCAATAGATGACAAGATCTTAGCTTGAGGTATCGACTCAAATAGGTGTTCAGCCTGCAAAACTGCTAGGGAGGACCTACCACACTTATTCTTGATTTATGTGTACTATTGGAATTGATTGCCCCAATCCACACTTAATTGAAACTGCTTCACTGTTGTTTTATGATTATTGCATAGATGTGGTATGATCATTTTTTATCTTGCTTTTTTGAAGTTCTTGCATTTGTTTTTCTAATTGAAAGTGTCTATAGATTCCTAGAGCTGTGAGATTCCAATATACAGATTATAAGGATATTGTCATACTGAAGCAACCCAATGATGTTGTGGAGTTGATTAATCTTTCTTTAATTGGTGAGGGATTTGATTTTTTGATGATGTTTCTTTATATTTTCACTATGTTGACTGAATGTTATCAATTTTGTGTTTGCGGGTGGGAAGCTTCCACCACGCTTACAGTTGTAAGCTGACCTTATGGTAGGTGCTGGTTCTAGGTGGAAATTCAATTTTTGGAAGCTAGCAGGTGGTGAAGGTAGTGGGCTAGATATTTGGGCCAAGTGGACATAGTAGGGTGATGATATTGGCTACAAGATGGATGAGGTTTACTTCTGCAATATTTCCTAGCAAATGGTCTTGCTTGTATGTGAGAGCTTTAAGTGCTCACACTTCAACATTATGCAACTCCTTGAGTGCTACCTCTTTTGGTCTTTTCTGCATCCTTGAGGATATGATATGAACTCGGTAGAGTTTCTGAAAATGGATGTGTGGTACCTATGCCACGGAAAACACTTGGGATACATCTGTGGATTTTGTAGTATTCTGTTAAATCTATACATGATGACTTCAAAGTAATCTAAAATTCTGCTTTGAGTAATTAGCCATATGTTTTATAGGTGAGTTGGGCTCTTCCTTGATTTGTGTTGGGGTAGGTTTGTTGCTTACAGGCTAAGAATTGGTGCCTTTAACACTGGATGTTCATTTAACTTTTGTACTGTATCAACTTTGTTTATGAGCTTGGTGCTGTTGCAATAGATTCTCAGAAAGATTGCTAATTTTTTCTGCCAAATTGGAACTTTCTTTATGGTGGCTGTGGGTAGATCCATACATTTTTCTTCATGTTTCTTGTTGTATTGCTCCTTTTATGGAAGTAAGCTTCTCACCTATGGGAAAGGGTTTGGGTGGATACCCTAGGAATGTGCATTGAACATACACTGCTCGACTTTAGTTTGTTATTGTTTAGTGACATAATTATTGTCACACATGAATGTTATAGAGGTTGTCCCTAGAAGTGCCTTCAGAACAGCAAGCTGTAAAGAGATTTTGTTGCTTGGAATTGCCCCATTTAGTTCTTTGCAAATGTGTGTGAGCAGGTAGAAAAGTTTTGGGACACATGTTGAATATTTTAGACAGACATTCTAGTAGGATGAGCCCATTTGTGGCAGTAGAGATTTTGTTGTTTGCATATGCCCCATTTTACTTGTAGTTGTGAATAGCCAGAAAGTTTTGGAACCCATGTTGAGTGGTTAATAGACTTGAAGAAGTGGATCAATCAATAATCAAGAACTGAGCCATGGAATGAAAAACGCTTTAAGGATGTGCCTCGACAACTAGAAACAAACCTTAAACCCATAGAATAATCCAAAAATTGAGCCATGAAATGCAAAATGCGTTAAGGATGTGCCTCCACAGCTAGAAAACGACCTTAAACCCATTATAGGACTGTGTGTGGCATTTTATGGCGTTGACAACCTTGGTGTCTAATCATAAAGCATAGCGGATGGATATTTGGCTTGGAACTCAAAGCTTCCTTCTCTCTATTGCCTCATAGAAACAAAAAATGTTGTCCAGAATGCAACGATCCTAGACAAAACCTGTCTGTGAACAAGAATCCAAGTAAGTTGTAACAAACTAGCATAAGAGGAAGAAAACTCGATATAAAATAAACGAAATAGCTCAAAAATCCTCCAATTAGCAAAATCATATTGATTCGTCCAGTTTGTATCTTACAAGGTACCCAATAGGACCTTTAGGGCACATTTAGACTGCCCATATGGTGTCATGCGCTTTTCCACCCAAGGATTTCAAGCTCGGTCTCGTCCGCCTTGGTGTTATTCACAATGCACATCACATAAACTTCAAAAAATTGTAAAAAGTGCTACTTTGTAGATAAAATTTCATAGTTGATTGGCTATTCAAGCTAATTTCCATCTTTGTGTAGCTCAACCAGGCCAGAACATCAAACTCGGTGCCTGGGCATGAGTCAACATGCCACAATAACGTTGCCTTACTTGCAGCTTGTGCATTATGAATTGCAAATCATCAGGCAACCCAATTGATTGGTCCACGGAACCTCATGATATGTAGTGTGAACTCAACCCTAGCCAACTAACAAAAAAGACTATCTCGCGAAGTGCCACGCGGTACTAGCAAATTAGCAATCATGCAATGTACATTTTCATATGGTACACTTGGTCTATCAACATATAATGTACTTACTTTTGACTCCATGTGAACCTTTAGTACAATCAGGCAACTACCTTTCATAGTTGTGCTACCTCACATTGTTGCCAACCATGTTCATCTTGCTTTTGTAAAACGTGTCCAACTTGGGAAATTTGACTTTTGGTGCTTCGAGCACTCAAAACATTATATCCATCTTATCCTTATCCTTACCCTTGAGCTTCTTTAGTTTCCCTTAATCTTCTTGAGTTTGTTGTGTGTTTCTGTCAGCTTGCATTGTTATGTCTCTAGCCACGTAAATGGAAAGGTAAGAAGCCTTTGTTCATTGAGTTGTCATACCATCACTGCAAATAACCATGCCACATTTATTTGGTATCATGGTCAAGGTCAAGATTCTCAAAGATGGAGTTGCTAGACATGTGGACCAAGGTGTTGTAAGGATTTTCAACCCTGTTGTTCATGCAAAGGCCCTCTGCATGAAGTTTGTGGTCTCGATTACACAACAAGACCGAGCATTGGCTATTATGACCTACGATATGATGGACTAGGCGAAGCTCTACTCTTAAGGTGAGCGGTGTAAAGGGATTGAGATTCATGAAAAATTGCTTGCCCCTCAGTGGACCCGCATGAGAGTGGGTGGCACAGTCGCTGAGCTAGGGTGTGAGTGAAATAGAGCAATGGAGGGTTTGGAGTGGGGGAGTTAACTAGATACTTCTAGAACTCCATTACATTCTAGTCCTTGTGGCTTCTTAAAGCAGCTAACATACTTTTGAACCCTTATTAGAGAGAGATTGTTAGAAAGGTGAATAACAAAGGACTCCATCGTCTGACCCACCTGTGGGATGTCAATAGCTTGATTGTTAGAAAGGTGAAAGGACTCCATCATTTGACCCACCTATGGGATGTCAACATCCTGAACTAGAAAGAGGTAGACCTAGTGGTTGCCTAGTTTCACCTTAATGGCACTGAGAGACTGCTGATTACTAGAGCTATGGAAAGCCTTTCACTTCTAGTACAAAGGTAGACCTAGTGGTTGCCTAGTTTCACCTTAATGGAACTGAGAGACTCTTGATTAACAGAGCTATGGAAAGCCTTTCACTTCTAGTACAAAGGCTCCATCAATGGTTGACATGAGAAATTTCCAAAGGAGGAAAAGAATCAATATCCAATATAGCAAGAGCTTTAAAGATGTGGACGACACTCTTTAGAAATTCAAGGTCATTATGAAACATTGTTCACAGATTTCTATACACCATCACCTTCTTGCATGCAAACAAAATCACTTACAATGACATCCATGATAGTAACATAATGCTTCATGCAGATGGCATGGTGTCTACGTGGGTTTTTGCAATTAGGGACAAGCTACCCTCTAGCCCAACACGAAGACATTTTCTAGTTTAGAATAACTCCTATCGTCTATACCCATAGAGTGGAAGAAGAAATATTGGCGTTAGCAGCTGGACCAGACCAGCATCCTCCTAGTTGGACACCTTGTCATAAAGCCGTCAGTTTTGTGTCCCATTATTATTTTTCCGAGAAAGCTTTGTAAATATGAGGAACTCTAATTTTAGTTGAGTGATCTTTGAGCTAACCTATAAAAATCTGAGTTCTAAAGTCTAATTCTGAGTCTGAGGCCTTGTAAGCCGGCCACTGACCAAAAGAAGCCTAATTTTGTAAGTTTGAAAAGAACATTTATCATTATCAAAGTTTTTGGAGAGTTTGAAGCGTACGACTGAGAGCGGCTACTCTCATGCAACTTGTAATCCATTTTTCTTGAGCTCTGGTAATCCAAATTGTTTCTGATAATTGCATTGTGTTCCTTGTCTAGTGCTCTTTTATTTTAGTGTAATCATTCTCGATTTTGATGTGGTTCACGATTGAGCATCAACAAGCTAAATCTGTTATTTTGAGCGTGTTAATGGTTGTTTTTTCACGTTCTGACTATAGAAGAATGTTCATAGACCATAGGGAAGCCTTTCAGGATATTTTTGTTCAATTTTTAGGACCTTGATCATGATGGCTCGTGATTCTGGTACCTTGCCGGATTGCAACTAGACTTGGTAGGATAGTGCCCCTGGACATCTTAGACCTCCTCCTAAAATTTCGTTGCATTTTGACTTAGTTTGAGTGCCGAAATGGCATGATGACTGAGTACAGTAAGAGAAGACATAAGCAGATTTCCTGAGTAAAGAGTGATAGATTTGCTAGTGCTAGAGATGTCTTTGTTCTATAGGTTCACTTCTTGAGACTGACACCCTCAAAGAATCTTCGTGGCCCATCCGAGTCACTTTCTTGAGTATTGACGTTATGTTAGTGCCAGACAGCTATGCTACAGACATCCTTTTGTGGTGACCCGCTAACATTGGTGCCAACCATGCCTTGCATGTTGAATTTGGACACCTAAAACCTCAAATTTTGACCCAAAAAGGATCTGGACACCTTTTTGACTTGGCATGTAGTCAACTTGAAATTTCGACTTTTGACCTATGACTTGGACTCCACCATTGGGTTGCACTCGTCAAATGGGACCTCTGGACTGGTAACAAGCTATAGTCCATATCAATTTTTGCACCTGAGGCCCAGATTTGGCTAAGTGGCAGCAACCGCGGTTGGTGCCAAAATGGTCCTTCTTGAGCAAACTTGGTCTCCTCTGGTTCCTCATGATATGTAGAGTCTTGTTATGCTATGCATGCACCATTTGACTTTGTAGTTTGCTCCATACTTGATTTTTTCTATTGCCGAGAGTTGGGTTTCTAAGGGAAGTCCTAGTTATAGTTTTGAGTTTGGGTTGGAATATTCCCTGTGACCTCCTATGACCATTCTTGAGCTATGGGAGGGCTCATTTGTCAACTTGCACCTATGGCCTAGCCATTAGGCTTGTTTTCAGGAAAAACGCTTTGAAAACGCTAATCCTATGGCCATTTGAACTTCTAGGTATTTTTTGCCCAATGTGGATTGGCTTTTGGGTTCCTAATGGCTTTGTTGAGCTTATGGTCCAAAAATTCGCGGCTTTCGTGCAATTTTTTACCATTTTGAAGCCAAATTCTTGTTTTGGAACCTGTTCCTACAAACTTGTGTTAGGAGGGGTTAAGCAATCCAATTTTTTGCATGGGAGGCATTTCTAGGCTCCCCTTGACCTGCTCCAGCTGCTAGGGACTTATTTCTTGCACGTTGGGCTATAGCGGTTGCTACCACCTGTGGCTTTTTTGGGATTTGAACATAGCTGAGGATTCCCCATGGCTTTGGCTATCTCTTGAGCCTATGCACGTGAAATTTGGACACCCTTAGCACCTGTGAGAGCATTTTTTTTGTTATTGGAGCCTCCACCTGTTTTCACCTATTTGCTCCATTTTGAGCATGCATGCCTGCAATGGTTTATTGTACGTGCGGGGGACCTGTGGCATGCTTTTCACATCATTTGGGGCCAATTGCGGTTGCTGCCACTGGGGAAGTTTTTGCCAGTGGGTCACATCATCTTGTTCAGCATCCTTTGGGGGTCCTTTTGGGCCTATACACACTCAGTTTGGGCATTCCTATAGTGCCTAGTGATTAGGTTTCTATGTGAGGTGCCTAGGTCTCAAGGTTTCATTTTGTTGTGCGTATTTAGTGGTTAGTTCATTTGGAGATGGTTATTGACTAGTAGGGAACTCACCATTCATCTCTGTTAGCCAATGAATCGTTGTCGTGGGTGTACGAAAGCGTAGAAGTGCCTCGGGGGCTCTAGCTGTCTCTCCAAGTCTCCAAGTAGATAATGACTTAGAAATCCCCCGAAGTTAGTATATGTGTCTAGTGCTCCCGGAAACCCAATACGGTTCTTGATTCCATTGGTCCCCAAATGTACCTTACACTCCCTATGGGTCTCAATTTCTCAGTTTGGACATCTGAGGCCCAAGATATGGCAAAATGACCGAAGCGGCTTCTTAAGGCCAAAATTTGATGTTCTCTGAATGCTTTCAAACTTTTTCTGGGAGTATATCCTGCTTTGGCATTTCAACGTATGCTTCAAAAATTCTTGTTGCTATTTTTTATTTTTTCTAGCAATTTTTTGAAGAAAATACAAAAAGGTACTTTAAAAATCCAAAATTGGTCTTAAATATAGGAAATTTAAAACAAAAAATATCCAAAAATTAGGGAAGGTAGTTTATCTCTAGAAGATTGCTTTTGCAGCTATATACAACCATACTAAGATCATAATTGGCATGTTTTTAGCAGTTTTTGCCACTCTTTGACTAGTTTTTTACCTTTTTAAGTACTTATTTGCATGAAAACAAGAGTATTAATAATATTTACATAGGTATAAGGGTATATGATCCTGATATGACTTGAATCCCTTCTTGAAGCTTAGTCGAACATGACTCTTTTAGCAGTTAATCACAAGAAAATCGCAATAAAATGAAATTCAAGTGAAAAATCCATGTGAAACCATTGCCCGCTCATAGGATATCTCTCAATGCCTCCCCCCTTCCTAGTCTGAGTCCTCCCGGACAATTGGAAGTTGTTTGTGCATTGCATGGGCAAATAAAGCTGTGCCTTTGTGTAAGGCCTTGTAATGTGGCCCTATGCATGCGTTTGCAGAATATGCATGGGAAAGATTATGCTATGCAAGATGGGGGTCGTAATCTTATGTGCTCTCACGGGCATTCGTTGGCGAGGTTTGCTGCTTTCTAGGTGTCATGGCGGTAGATCAAACGACCGTCAGACCATGTAACTTCAGTTGTAACTGCCGTGCCTTTTCCTTGATTGGTAGTTGGAAAAATTTTTCTTCGGCACTTGGTGGCGTGATTATTTCTTTGGGGCGCTAGACCTTCTTGGTTGTCGGAGGTTGTGACATTTCTTGTGGTGGTGAAGCTAGCGGTTCTTTGGTTTTGGGAATCCAAACGTTTCCCTATTATTGTAAGTCTTGTGCCAACTTCTTTGGTATCCATATGTCCTTGATGTTTCTGGCCACGGTAGGCTTTTCTTGTAAGTCTGGATACTTTCTTATGGTTTTTGCTGAGCTGTAAGGTCGTGGTGCCTTGTTGTTATGCTGTTTTGGGGCCCAAATGTATCTGTAGCCTTGGTGCTGCTGTATGGAGTGTTTGGGGACCCATTTTTCTTGTGGTGGCGCTTGGTATGTCCTTATTGACTGCTGTGCGGGTTTCTTCTTAGGTGATCGAGGGTATTTTGGTTGAATTATCCTTGGCTTTGGGGTAGAGGTTTGCTTCTTCTTCGGTAACCAGACCTCTACATTGTTAAGTTGGCTTTTGAGTAGCCAAACTTCTTGTCCCGTGGTGGCTACTGGAGTTCTGTTCCTTTCTTTGACTAGTGCTTGTAGGGGCCTTAGCTGTTTCTTTCTTGGTAGGCCCGACACTGCTTTCTTTGTGGTCAGGGGCTGTTTTTCCTTGTCCTTGTTGCTTATATGTGTTGTTTGTGGCTTTTCTTGTTGATTGGCGAACAAGAACATTTGCTTTGTCTTGGTCTTGAATATGTAATGCGTTCTTCGTCCAATCAATCTGTGCGTTGTACGTCCTCTACCATGGCTGGCCTAGCAACATGGGGTATGTTGTGTCCGTATCTTTGAACTCGTAGAATTTGTGAGGGGAGATATGATCTGTTATTTGTATAGGTAACAAGATGTAGCCAATGGCTTTCGTCATGTGCCTTGTATAGCTTTTAATTTCCTGGTTGGTCTTCTGGAGGTCAAGTGTGGGCCAATTGCTTGTATAAGCTTTGGGAAATGACATTTCCTTGAGCTCCTGAATCCACTAGTGCCCTTGTTGTGACTGTTCCCAACCTTTACCTAGATCACTGGGTCCACTCTTTCTTCATCCAATTCTCTATTATTACTGATAGCCGTTTTTCGGCTCTCCGTAATTGCCATAGTGAGTTACCTCACCCTACCAAAACCACCCAAACACTGTGGCTATCCCTACCATTTCACTGTACATAGGCGTGTGTGAGTTGGGGGGCTTTTCCCATATCTTCTTAAAATCCTCAGCTAGCTAGTCAGTGTGCTAGTTGAGCCAAAAAAATAAAAGTATATTATGGCCTCTTTGTGTGTAAATATTTCATTGTATATATGGCCTAAATATAGGGATTTTTTATAATTATTTTGGTATTTTATTTAAATATTTCTACTTAGGTGTGTGTTTTATTAAACCTGTGTATGCCTTCTTTCACCCTCTTACACCATAAGTATATTTTTTTGCCAATATGTACATACTCTAACCTCATATTTTTCCTTTATACAAATCACTCCCACATTTTCACCCTCACCCTCGTGAAAACAAAAAAATGATTTCTACTCCCTTAGTCACGTTTATTATATTATTTTCCTTTACTTGCATACCTTTCCCTCTTTCACCCAAAATAATACAAAGAGGGACCATATCATATGATTCCAATATCTTTCCATATCCATAATTCCTCCATATTTTTATTATTATTTTTACTCATTATTCTAACACCATGTGCTCATTGAGCTAAAGTCCATGAATAGTCCATACACTAATCCCACCATGTATATATTTCTTTATTCACCAATAATCCTCCTTCATGCATGTGTCAAGGGCAACTTGGATGCTTTGTATTATGATATGACAAAGGAGGGGCTCACTCTTGGATGCATTGTACAAATTCAACAAAGGAGGGGGCCACTAAAAGACTTTTGCAGGCATAAAAACAGGCTTTTTGGTGAGAATTTTGGCACCCATCTCCACTCCGAATTTGGAGCGGTGGTCAAAAGAGAAAATGTGGAGAAAAAGCTGAATAATCACCTCAAATTTTTTCATGATTTTTGGAGCAACCACCGGTGAGCTATGATTTTTTGAGTGGACCCCAGTCTGCGCACTTTTCTCACAAGTAGCCCATAGTCTTCTCTCACCTCTTTCCACACTTCTACACACACACACACATTCCTCTCAATCCCTCACTCAAACCTGCACCTTCAATGGTTTCTCTCACCTTCTTCACCATTAACCTCCCCACTTACTTCCATAGCTCTCATATGAGCTCTCCATGTACATACACCATCTCTATGCCTCTCTCTATTATCTCCAAAGAACAATTCCATCTTACTCCTTATATATATACATAAATTCAGCATGTGTACCATGCTTAACCTCTGCAAATTAAGAGATCTCATCAACCAAATTGCCATTTTCATCGCGATAATCAACCTTGGCGGCGGTGGCGTAAAGAAGAGAAGACGAAGAAGAGGATCAATAGTCATTTTGGGAACCTACACAAGTAAGTCCAAAACTTCTTCAAGCTTCACCATCACAAGGATTTGCTCACTTCATTCAACCATCTTACTTCAACCATCCACCCCATTCTACCCATTGTAAATATATCATTAACTTTCTAGTGATTACTAACACTAACCACTAACATACTAACACAAAATAGCATTGACCTAACCATAAAAGACACCTCACCTCAAGACATGTACAAAGTAACTCTCTCTCTCTCTCTCTCTCTCTCTCTCTCTCTCTCTCTCTCTCTCTCTCTCTCTCTCTCTCCCTCCTTACTTAAAACTTTACTTTCACCTTATCTACCATCAATAATGCTCTTTTTTTAGCCCACATCCATGACTCAAGCAGACAAAGAAGGCCTGCAATGTTTTGATATTCAAAAAAATCATAATCCTGATTTGTTAGCTTGTAAATTAGGATTTCTAATAATCTTAATCCTTTGACTACTTTATTGCTATTGTGACTGATAGTTACCTCTTCCTCTACCACCACCATGCCCTGTACCACGGCCTCTTCCTCTTCCTCTATTGTTGAAGAAGACCTGCTCTGAAGTATTTTTACCCTGTGTAGAGGACTCCTCCTCAAGTTCTTTCTCTTTCACAATCAGCATGGACACCAAATCTGTAAACGTGGCAATGTTTTCACAAAGATGAATTCCTGTCTTAAACTACTAGTACTTAGGACCTAAACCCTGCAAACACACTTCTACCTTGTCATCATCTTCCACCGAGACACCAATTGAAGCAAGAGACTCACAAATGTTCTTTATCTTTAGTGAGTAGTCATTGACAGACAAATTTTTCTTATGCACAGTATTCAACTCTGTCTTCAATTGCAGCTTCCTTGCTTTCGTGTTAGTAACATCTAGGGACAACAATGTATCCCAAGCTTCCTTAGGTGTTTGAGCATCCTGTATATGCCCAATCATAGGGTCATGCACACTAACAGAAAGCCAGTACGTGACATTTTTGGCTCCTTGATTCCAATCGCTATACTCCTTTATCTGCGCAGCAATAGCACCATGTTCTGGAAGTCTGGTGCTTTCTCATGCTCTCCGTCAATGTATTCCCAACAACCTTTACCCATAAGGAAATTGGTCATTCAGAGCTTCCAAGCATGCAAGTTGTTCTTGTCGAGATTCTCGCTCACAATCTGGTTAAGTCCATCATTGTTGGACGACATCTTTACAGCACTCCTTCGAGTCTCTGAGCAACCTGCTAAACATAGTAAATCACCACCTGTAACCACCAGTATGCGTACATACACCTGTTTCACAATACCAAACAGTATCTGTGAACGCTACAGCCAATCCGGAGCTTTCTGCACTACCAAATAGATGATCTGCAAAATCTTGACAGTTAGAATTCTTGCATGTGAACGCACTCTCACTCCAAAACGAAGGCCGTAACGCGTCCGAAACACGATTCTGGCTGCAAAATTTCAATCCAAAGGATTACGCACGGAGCCGAGACGCACAGACTACAAAAAGAAGCACCTCAATCGAAGGTCGTTTGGATATGGCTCCCGGGGTCGCTTCTCCTGCTGCTCCTGTGTACTGCTCCAAGCTCCTCAAGCACAACCAGACTCAGATACCATGTTAAGAGATAGAGAGGGAGAGAGCTTGAGCAATCACACACTCACACACACACAGATGGAGGTTGAAAGCTTCTTCTTCTTCTTCTTCTTCTTCTTCTTCACACAATACAAGATAAGAGGTCATCAAAGCTAAGAGAGATACAACATAATAAGGGAAACCAAATACATGAAAGGAGCGGTCTAGTGTGAGCCGCTAGTGAGTGAGCTGGCATGATAAGTATGCCATCACTCCGGTAGGTAGACCAAGTCGGTGTAGTCCAGTTGTAGTATCACTGGCGAAGATCTGTATGTCCACCAAGGCGCGCCATCAATAATAACTGTCGGTGATAGTCATCCAGGAGTAGCACATGTTGAGCTTGATATCTCAACATAGAGGTGGGTACTACATATGTTTGTGAGTAGAAGAAGATTCTACTTTGGAATAACATCAATGGTGGCACACCGGGAAGCATCATGGCACCAATGTTAGCATGAAGAGCTTGAAAGATTCTAGAGAGTATTCTTAATGGTTGCTCCTCAACCAAGTGTGATGGAAACATATCTACTCAGACATCAGATGCCCCAAATTAGACCTACTAGCATAGTCAAACACATAGGTCAACCCAATGCATATGTCTAGTGCAACAACAAAGCCAACTTACAGTTAGATGGAAAGACTCTTGGATTAGTGTGTCTCAAATGCATATTAGGAATTGAATACACATGTTGAACAATGGCTATCGTCCCATTGACCCTATGGTTCTTGAACCCAAGAAGCCTCCCTTTCCAATGTTGATCCAAGTTGCCACGATCTCGAACATGATGGGGCCTAGTGATTGTAGGCTGCATGAAGGCCCAGGCGCCTTTGTTGAACAATTGAGGCACCCATTCCCCATAGAATCTCTGATGTTCTACAAGACAACCCTTTCTACCTCATCTTCTGTCTTCTTGTGAGTAGTAGAGTTTGACGCTACAGAGAGGAAGAGGTTACAGTAAGGGGGTTTGATGGTGGTTTTAGAAGAGCTAGAGTTGGAGGAGGAACTTAATGTGTTTGGAGAGAGGGAGATACAATGGATTAAACCTTCAATGGAGAACCTTGGAGTGCAATACTACAGCCATGGCAAGGGGCCAAGAGTGTTGGGGTGTAGGCAAGGTGTCCATGGAAACCACCCCTAACCCTTGTAAATTATCCTTACCTAATATATAGGGAGAGAAAGTGAGACTTGAATCTCTCTCACTTTTTGCTCCACTAACCATAACTCTCTGTGCATCTCCTTCTTCCCCTCCCCCCCTCACACACTTCCTTCTCCTTGTGCACCTACACATCTACGCACACATACATGCCACCGCGATCACACTGGAGCCGGCACCGCAATGATACCGCTTACAACTGGTATTAGAGTGCAAGGAGCCGGATCACAAGAAATTGGAGCTGATCGGAAAGATCCCGGAGCTCGATGCATCCGGAAAGCACATCCATGCTTGCACACAATCATTGAGCTAATGATTGAGGAAAAATTGAAGTTTGCATTCTCTGTGTTAAGTAGATTTGGAGCAAGGGGAAGAATCAAGATTAGAAGAGCTTGAGGTTGAGGGCCCATTGGCTGGGCAGTACCCCATTCAAAGCAAGAGCATTTGAGAGCAATCAGGTTGGGGCTTGAAGCCCGATTGAGAGAGAAGAGCGGAATCTTAGTAGGCGGGCTTGGAAGCCTTAACTGGGCCAATCAGAGTAGCACCATGGCCAAGCATGGCTGATCTGCAAGAAGTCAAATTGAGAGCTATTTGGCTGAGATTTCAATGGAACTTGATATTGAGTAGAAAGCAACTTCGGCCAACAAGAAAAATTATCAAATCTGCAGCGTGGAAGAGAGAGTAGGAGGTCCTAGGGGATAGCCTAAATTCAAGATTGGTTGGCAATAGTAAACAACTTGACAGAGCATAGAGCAAGCTTGTGTGTGGTTGGTCATCAACACACACACACACACACACACAACGCAGAACCTCTCTTCAGGGTAATAGAGCAGGGGAGAGAACCGATTTGGAACTGCACAAAGCATTCGGGAGAAAGAGAGAGAGAGAGCCCATTTTGCACTTGCACTCAATCAAAATTTAAGTGGAAAGGTGTGTGTTTGGTACACACACACACACACACACAATAGGGAAGCTAAGATTCCAACAATAGCCGCAATTTGATTTGGAAAGAGGCAGCGTGGACACGAGTTGTACACAGCTGCAGCGTGGCCAGTGCCAATTTATGTCTCCAGTATGTGTGACTCTCTCTCTCTCTCTCTCTCTCTCTCTCTCTCTCTCTCTCTCTCTCTCTCTCTCTCTCTCTCTCTCTCTCTCTCTCTCTCTCTCTCTCTCTCCAGTGTGCACAGCGTGTAGGCTGATTATTTCCTATATTGGATTAAGATAGCCACCTTCTTCATAAAAGGTTACATGCATTTTAAGGCCTCCTAGCAGCCTTTCCCATAGGCGTGAAGCCAATTTTTGTAACAAGCTAAACGCAAGCACTGGCAATTCACACACGAGTACAAAAGTGGCCACACAGTCTTTGGGATTGCAGCCAAGGCAAAAAACAACAAAGCGGCATAGCTTGTGAAAGCAAGCACTTGTTGGCACCGCACCAGGTGAGTAAGCCTGACATACAGCCGGCATCAACCCCTGACTACACCCGACAGCTACTACAACCACATATCGGAATGCCAAAGGTGCGCTTTTCTCGGCATCGCCCACTTCCCGCTTCTTGCATCCCGGCCTCGACACCCTCAACATTGATGACATCCCCTCGACTGACATATGAGAGTCATGGGGGGCTGATCGCCCCCACTTCGCCTACCAGAGTTTTGTGTTCTCTCTCTCTCTCTCTCTCTCTCTCTCTCTCTCTCTCTCTCTCTCTCTCTCTCTCTCTCTCTCTCTCTCTCTCTCTCTCTCTTTTGCACATGTGCACTTCTTCATGGTATCAAAGCTTTCTCTTCATGGTCAAGGACCAGCGCATCAGCACCCCATTAGGAGAAATATGAACCCCAAAAGGGCCTTGTAAGGATCCCTAATTTTAAAGGCTTAAGGCTAAAAATGTGTCTGATTTAGGAGACAAGGCCATCGATGAGGGTACTCTCATAGGATTTTTTCTAAGCTGTCATAGACTTTTTTTTCTAGGCTGAAATAGAGGTTAGGGAGGGAGGATAGGTACATTCTCTCTCTACCTAAAAGAGTGGTGTCCCTTATGACAATAACTACCCTCCCCCATTTCTTTTGCCACGTCATCAAGGGTGTCCATAATCCCACCCCAAAAAATCATTTTTAAAAAAAATTCAAATAGACCTCATTTTTACTCAAAACTTCTCCACGACCTATATGTATACCCAAAAACCATGTTATCCCTCAAAATCTCACTGCTAGACTTGCAAAATGTAAAACTTCCCTCTTTTTTATTTCCCTAAAAAATCACTCCCCTCTCTCTCACTCCTCTCCCTCTCTCTTCTCTCTCTTACTTTTCAGCACACCCTCTTCCCGCTCTCTTCTCTCTCTTGCTTTTTAGCACAACCTCTTTTCCGTACTCTTAAACGGATGAGAGGCAAAGTTTTTGTCAATTTGCCTAAAAACAGGTATCAAGAGCATTCAAAAGCAGAGGTGACTACGCGGAAGACTGCTAGCAGACCTACCAAGTAAGAGGTTGGTTTGCAAGGCAATTTTTCTTGTCAATTCATGTATTTGCGATTAGGTAGACTTTTGCCAAGAGATCTTAGGGCAAGAGGTGACCAAGTTAGCCTAGTATCCACCAAAGGAGAGTGTGAATCAAGTAGGGATAGATCCCCTTGCGCCGATCATAGAAAAAGGTAGTGAGACCAACACCTCTTCTGAACACTCGCTCTATGTTATGGCTGACCAATGCATAGGAAGTAAATTACCAACCATAGCAGAAGCAGGTGGTACCTCCGCAAGCATATACCAAACGCCTAGGTACACCACAATCTTTTTAGAAGGGACAAACATGCACAGAGCCCTCATTTATGCCGATAATAACGAACGCAAGTGTGTTTGCATTGACGAGAAGCCTGCTAGAGGTCTAGAAAACATTCAGGTTTATGACGATGGCGATAGATATAGAGACCAAGAGGGAGGACACTATCTCATAGTGAGAGACCCTGATAACTACAATAAATACGGAGACAATGTTGCAAGAGGGAAGATGGTTATGGAACAAGAGGACATGCCACCATATGTGGGAACTTCCCGATGCCACATATATCTTTGAAAAGAGGGTAAAAAGGGTCATGACGGACCTAGGAGAGGAAGGAATCTATGAGCACGAAGAAGGACGTACCAAATCCTACTTTTGTTGCATAGAACCTTATCCTAGAGAGTTGGGTATGGAGAAGGTTTTGTACCTATTCTCCTACAAAATGTTCCATGGAAATAATATCATTTATGAGAACAAATATGGACGTGAATACAAGCTCGTGGATCCTAAAAAGATGGAAAGGGTGCCTATCCAAGGAGCACTAGGATTTGCTCCAGGAGCAAGATCAGGGCCTAGACCAACACCCAGTTGAAGTACCAACCCTTTTGGGGAAGAAATAGATATCATCATCATGAGTCATATGGAGAGGATAAGAATGGTAGAGTCGCCTAGGCATACAATGCATACACCTTTTGAGCTTGTGGTAGACCCGCAGTCATTAAATTCTTGGTTGCATAGAGATGACGCACCAGAAAGAAGCCACATTCAAGGTGGATACACGATCACGACAGGGCCACAAGAACCACCACCACCACCATCGTATAGTTACCGTGGTGAGAGTCAAGCTTACATGACAGATAGGGCAACAATGGGTACACCGCCAATGGAAAGAACTAGGGTTGAGAGAACGCCAAGGCTAGAGAGACCCATTGCTAGGCCAGTAAGAGGCCATGGATTGGAAGACAAGAGAGGAATAGATCCAATCCAAGGAATAAGACCAGGAGCACCAATAAGAGGAGGTTTGGGAGAGCAAATGATGAGGGTCAAAGACCATAGAAGAATTAGGCCTTCCCAAGTCCAAAAATGGGTCAACAAGAAGTATTTAGGAGACAAAGATCCTAGAGATCATGTAGCGGCTTTTATAAGAGCAATCCGTGCAAAAGAAGTCTTTGATTTTTCTACGCAGTTTGCCAGATTCAGATTAACGTTGGAAGACGACGCTGCTACATGGTTTGATTCGGTCGAAAGACGAGAGTTTGCAACGATTCAAAAAATGTTTGATGAATTCATAGAGGAATTCTCCCAACGGGGAATCGTCCACAATACGGTCTCACAAATTCATAAGTTTAAACAAAAGGAAGGAGAAACGTGAGGAAAGTGGCCTTAAGGGTCAAGAGATACATGAAGTTCTATCCAAACAACGAACTACCCACGCAATCAAGGCTAATGCTTATCTTTACCCAAGGCCTCAGAAATGCGGATCTTTAAAAAGATTTGCATATGAAACAATGTGCCACCTTAAATGAACTAGTGAAAGAGGCACTTTACTCAGTGTGGACAACTGTGCAGTTTACAGTAATAGGGATCCGAGAGACACCGACGACAACACATCCTCACAAAACAATACCACTAAAACTACCAAGGCAACACCAAAAACCGAAATGCCAATTAGCCAGGAAAAGCTAATAGAGGAAGTGGTTAGAAGGATGCAACCGCCTCCTAGACAACCCAAGTGATGTTATACATGTGGAGGTGATCACCTTACACAACATTTCCCGACGCTTCCTCAACAACCACTGAGACCACCAAAGTGGTGTGCCGTTGAACAAAAGTGGACCAACCACACAACGAAATAGTGCTATTAGAACAAAGGGTACGTGCAAGAGCGGCAGTATGCGCCCCAAGCCCAAGTAGCACAAGCTCATGCACCACCACCACCAAGATACGCAGTTGGAAACCTTCCAAGACCCGTAGGAATAGAGAGGCCACAGCCAATTTTAGGGCAACAACCTCCCTTACCAAGAGTAAGACCTATTGCAGTTAGATACGCGCTGACTATGGAAGAATTAGATGAGCAGGCGTTAATACCGAGTCCAACATACTACGAGGAACCAAGTGGAGGACACCATGGGTATCACTCCTTCGAAGAATTTCTCACGCCAGAACCATGGAGTACGACTAGTCCTATAGCTCCATCTAAATTAGGCACGATAGGAGAAGGTAGGTACCAAATGGATGAATGCACGTTGCTATTTATAGCAAATGGCAAAATCATGAGACCTAAACCTACTTATCCAAAAGGGCCAATACAAGGGGCATCACCACCAGTAAGAGGACCTTATTTTAAATGCAGTGGCGATCATTTGATGAAGGATTGTCCTCACAAGGAAATCATAAGAATCAACGCACCCATATCCTAGAGATAAGGCCATCTTGAACGTCATAGAGGCTATTCCGTCTACAAGTGGATCCGAGAACAAAAAAGTAGTACCGGTCACTCATATGATTATAGATTGCCCAAAGCACCCAGATCCTATAGATAAGGCCACCTTGTACGTCATAGAGGTTATTCCGTCTACAAGTGGATCCGAGAACAAAAAAGTAGTACTGGTCTAGGTAGTGACTAGAGCATAGGCTCAGAAAGCAATAGAAGAAAAGAGCAAAGAATCCCAAAGGGAAGAAACGCCTAGCCAAGGAACGAGAAGTCACAGAAACACGTGGAATGCTAGGAATAATATGATGATAGCTAGGAAGGAATGCGAATAGAAATCCCTAGCAGAAGAACTCGAGCAATCGAAGGAAAAGCTCAAGAAACAAGGGGTGGAAAATGTGTTAAGGGTGGAAGAAGTTCTTCCTACCCCCCTAGAACCAATAGCGATAGAGGAGCCAAAAAGCGCAAGCTCAAGAGGATCGATTCTCGTAGAGAAAGTACATGAATAAATGGATGCCCTCCTCCAAGCTTACAAGGCTAGGCTCAGGAAAGACCAAACACAAGCACAAAGATGGATTATGTATCCGTACGCAGAAATAGAAAAGCAGAGGAGGCTAGAAATGTGTCAGAAATGGTGCAAGCGGCCCAAGCCCTACTAGAACCTCTAGTTGTACCACCTAGAGAAGAGGTAGTCATCCCACCACCACCACAGTACCAGAGATGGTAAGGAAAGAAGAACCTAGGGTGGAAGAGAGAAAATACCTAGAGAAACCTAGACAGGAGAACAAAGGACCAGAGCCAAGGCTAGAGCCAAAGGATCCAAGGATCGTTCCTAACACCACAGACAAATTGTTTAGGAATTTCCCTCCATATGAACCGATAGTAGAGGATCAATGGCCAGAGGAATTGTGGAGAGCAATTAGAGACGCTATAGACGGTAGTGAGACATTGCCTTCTGCTCCCATAGAAGAGTTTGAAGCAAGGTCACCATGAACCTTGAATTGGAGTCGTATTATGGAGATAAAGATTAAGAGGTATCCGTGGAGAGCCGACCACATTTGTTAAGGACTTTACCATCCTACATGGGCGAATACGAGGTCAAATCCGAGGTTAAAGTCATGCCCTCTCATAGACATATAGCACCCAAGGGCATAGATTCAAAGGGGCTAGTGGATATCTTATCAACATTAGTGACTTGCACAATTACATTGGTAGAATTGTTGAAAATCCGACCAAGTATGTGGTCAAACGTAGGAGAATGTTTAGAAAACTTTAGAGTGACGAATCCAACATTGAAAATCAAGGAAGTTCAAGGTTGATTTTGGTTCCGGTTGCTGTTATAGCACCCTCGTCATCTTGAGAGTATTCTCGGTAGGCATCCTGGAGTTTTAACCCCTTATCCCCATATGAGCATCACATCACAATGTGATCTACTAGGCTTGAATAGGTATCTTTGGATGTAGAGAGAGCTTCTCCCTACAGACACATATAGTGCTTTTGACATCATATAGAGCACCTGATTCCTGAGTCCCATCACCCAACTCAAAGGAGTAGTCATTGGAGATAGTAGTTCTCAACATCAACAACACAAGTGGAGTGCATTGGATCACCAACCAACAACTATTTTTTGGCCAAGGTGTAGCGATTTGCATTGACGTCATAGGTGGAGTCTTCACACTACAGATTTTCCCAGTCTGTCTATATAGTCTTAAAGATTGTTTTTGCAATGCCACATGTGCTTGACATTGATGTATGATACATGTGGCTCACTTGAGATTTGATCTCTGTTGATTCACCATATGCTTGTAGCCTAGTTGGCTTGCCATAGAGACAAGTTTATAGGTTCTTTTATAGCTATGTATCCCAAAAGTGCTTATAGCTCCAGGGGGACCAAAGCCTAGGCTAGCGTATCCTCAACTACCGTATGCTACTGCATCGATGCCTTGAGGACCATGCTACAAGTGTAATGGTGACCATATTATGAAAGACTGTCCAAGGACGGATATTGTAAGAATAAATGCCTCCTGTAACAAATGTGGGATCACACACTTCATTGCTGAATGCCCAAATCATCCAAACAAAAAAGGTAAAACTTCTTTGAATATGGTCAATTTGATACCATCACCTGTAGGTTTGGAAAATGAAACAACAATTATTGTTAAGGTAGTGACATAGGCACAAGTAAAGAAGGCTATTGACCAGCCTCGGAGTAGTGATGAGAAGAGAGAAGAGGTCAAGACTGACAAGTCTAGCATCAGTCAAAACAATCCTTGGAAGGAACGAAGAGCCAAAATGAAAGCTAGACGTGAGTGTAAGCAAAAGGCTGTAGAAGTTGAGCTGGCAATGGCTTGAGAGCAATTGAAATGGAAAAGGGAAGTTGAATCCCTTAAATCAGTAGAGGCACCTAGAAGTGCAAGCTCAAGAGGATCTGTCCTAGTAGACAAAGTGATAGAACCGCTTGATGCAATATTGCAAGCTTATGAAGCAAGTTTGAGAAACATAAATATCTTTTTGACGCATCCTTATCCGGAATTAGAAAAATAGAGACTAGAGATGTGCAAGCAACTAATTGAAACTGCTCAAGCATTGTTAGAGCCTTCGTCTATAGAGTTGATGGATAGGAGAGTCAAACCACTTAGCAAGGAAGCTCATGCTTAAATAGAAGATAGGCTTCCAAGGGAGGTCGAGCACCATAAGGAACCATTTCTTGAGATTGAAGGTACATAGATAGCTCCTAACACCACTGACAAGTCAATGAGGGGTTTTCCACCCTATGTTCCTTTTGTAGAGAAGAAATGGCCTAAGGAGTTATGGGAAGCCGTGAGGAATGCGCAAGAGAAGGAGGAGACCAGAATTGTAAATTCGGCACCTTTTCCAAAACTTGCTTTGAATAGATCACCTTTGGATGTGGACTCGAGATCTTTCTTAGGAGATTTAGAGTCTGTTGTGTCAAAAGATATTGCAAGTATACTATCCAAGATAGAAAACTGATAGTCTAACAGCCCATGAGGGAACCTAAACCAAATGAGTCTTATGATGGCCCTGAGAATGCCAAAAGAATAGACTTAGCAGAGATCAGAGAAAGTCCATGACCTATTTATATTGCAATCGATCTAAATCAGGAAGAAAAAGAATTATTGATCAAAACATTTAAAGAATTTAGAGATGTATTTGCATGGTCATACAAGGATTTGAAGGGGGTGGATCCAAACATCTGTGAACATTCTATCTCTTTGAAACTTGATGCGAAACCAAGCAAACAACATCCCTACACGTACAATGAAACTTTTGCTAAGCAAATAAAGGACAAGCTTATGGAAGCGGAGTTTATTTACGAGATAGAACACACAGATTGGGTATCGCCCATTGTGGTGGTTCCCTAGAAGAACGGTAAATTTTGAGTGTGTGTAAATCTCAAGAAGGTAAATGTGGCTACTATTAGAGACAACTATCCTCTCCCTATCACAAAGCATGTACTTGAAAGAGTGGCGAATAAAATGCCTATAGCTTCATTGATTGGTTCTCTAGCTATAACCAATTGGGGGTTAAGTTGGAAGATCAATACAAGAATGCCGTTGCAACGGAGTGGGTCATTTATGAGTTTAGAGTGATGCCATTTGGATTAACAAATGTTCCTACCACATTGCAATGATTAATGACACATGCCTTCAAAGAATACTTGAGGATATTCCTGGATATCTATATGGATGACTTATGTGTTTACTCTTCATTAGGGGAAGATCACATAGATCATCTTAGAAAAGTATTCAAGAAATGCAAAACTCACAGGATTTGTCTAAATCTAAAAAATGCATTTTTATGGTAAGACAAGGCAAAATCCTCGAGCATATAGTATGTGCTAATGGAATCTCTATAGATGAGGACAAGGTAAAGGTAATCATAGAATTACAAAGACCAAACACGGTAGGAGAGGTTCAATCTTTTATGGGACATTGTGGATACTACCAATGTTTTATCTACATGTACGCCATAATTGCGAAACCCTTATATAGTTTGATCATGGTCTTCATATGGACTGACAGATGTAAAGAATCATTCAACAAGTTGAAGGATACATTGATATCTACACCAATTTTAAAAGCACCAGTCTGAACAAAGATTTTTCATTGATGCTTTGGCGTTTACCATTGGATGCATATTAGCACAACCTAGCGAGGGTAATATGGATTTCCCAATAAGCTATGCTAGTAGGCAATTCAATGGTGCAAAAAAGAAGTATACAACCACTAAGAGGGAGGGACTAGGTATGATCTATGCGAGATTTTTTTTTTTGTCACTACTTGCTTACGAATACATTCACATTTTTTGTGGATCACCAAGGATTGTTATATTTGGTAAATAACCAATGCAATACTGGACACATTGTTAGATGATTTTTAGTGTTGTTGGAGTTTGATTTTAGGGTAGTGGTAAAGAAAGGGACAAATGAGCGGATCACCTTTCTAGATTACTTCATAGAGAAAAAGCTACGAGTGTAGATGATGATCTCCTTGATGTATACTTGTTCAACATAGAGATGTTGCCGAGATGGTTAGAACCAATCATCCCTCTTTTAACGTATGGAATTAATCTTGATGAGAAGCACATTGTGGAGGATATTAGACAAGCGAGGAATTCCACTATGCTTACTGGACGTGTGTACCACACATAGCACCCGATGGAATTTTACGATTGTGTATAGGACCTGACGAGTATGATGCCTATTTAGAGGAATCACATACACAATCAGGAGGATTCATTGTGAAAATCATAGAATGTACGAGCAATTGAGAAGACTTGGAGTGTATTGGCCAGGTATGGCAGGCGATGTAGCGAATTACATCAAAAAGTGCAATGTTTGCATGGCCAAACCACCTATGGATTATGCCACATTATACCAAGTAACTACAGCACCAAATTGGAGTTCTTCCATCGTTAAATATTTAAGAATGCGAGAACTCCCAAGAGATTGGTCAATAACAAGGCAAAAATCCTTAGAAATTGAGGCAAACAAATATGTCTTGATCAATGATCAATTGTACAGACGAGGACCTGATGGTCAGCTAAGGCTATGCGCTCATGAAAATGATCATATACATTTGTTAGAGCAAGCCCATGGAGGCATTGCTAGAGGCGCATTTTCCTGCGGAAAGAATGGTCAAGATTGTCATAACAACAGGAATTTGGTGGTCAACATTGATTCAAGATGCGGGCAAATATGTGAAAAGGTGTGACGAATGCCAGCGCACTAAGGTGCTGGTGAAACGAGATGAGATGCCCTTATGGCCAATGATGAGTTCTAGAGCCTTTGCAAAATGGGGATTGGATTTTTTAGGTCCTATTTCTCCACCAACATATCACTCGCACACACAATATATCATTGTTGCTATAGATCACCTTACAAAGTGGGTTGAAGCTAAAGCCACAACAAAGGCAGGTGTAAGGAAGATTGCACAATTTTTGTACAAATATGTATTTGTACGCTATGGCTTACCGATAGAGATTGTGAGCGATAGAGGAACGCATTTTATGAATGAGATTATAGAACATCTTCTAAATGAGTTCATGGTCATTCATCGTAAATCCGTGCCCTATCATCCACATGCTAATGGACAAGTAGAAGCAACAAACAAGACATTGTGCACGGTGTTGATGAGATTGGTCAGTGAATCAAGAACAAATTGGGAATCAGATGTTGCATTCAACATTGTGGGCCTATCGTGTCGCATACAAAATGACCATTGACACGACATCATTTAACATGGTGTATGGATTGAATGCGATACTACTAATAGAGTTTTTGATACCAACATTGCGACTGATTAAGCAATTGGAGTGGACAAGTCATGAGTTATCAGAACTCCTTGACAATTTAGAGAAACTAATTGAACTGCGAGTCAATGCAGTAGTGGCCATGTATGTTAAGAAAAGGCAATAGAAAGAGTTCTTTGACAAGCACATAAAGAACAAGGAATTCAAATGGGGGACTACGTCTTGGTGTATACTCTTAAACAACATGCAAAGAAATTTAAAAAGAGGGGAATGGGACCCTATTTAAGGGAAGAAATGCCAAATTGGATTAATGGATGTCGTCTTAAAAAATAACATTTGACTCTAACACCTGAAATGTTGTTTCAAGTGCATTATGGAAAAACATATAAATAGGAACAGGAAAGAGTTCAACAACAAGCACAACAAGAGGCTAAAGAGTGCATTGCAAGGCGCAAAAGATTCTTGACAATGGTGAATCTTATTTAAATCAATGAAGTGGATCACAACAAACACAAAGAGAATTCAAAAGAATACCCTCTCCCTACAATTCAAATGATTGAAGCGGATACGGAAAGTGACTGAATCGCACGAATGATCACAGATCTCATACAAAGGGATATTGCTAATACGGACAACTTAGACCAAGAATGTTCTAGTTCCTATATACGAGTCCATGCAGACCCAAACGAGGTGGAAAGTTATGCTTTACTAGATGCAGGAGCCAAGTTAACTGTAATAAGCTTTGAGCTCTATCAAAAGCTTGGCCCAGTATAACAACTTCCAGAGACTCACACGTTAAAGGTTGCATTAGGGATGAAGTGACCACCTTATTCTCTATCATGTTGTCAATTAAGGTACAAGGTTAGGTGTTTATTAATACGTTTAATGTAATGCCACCTACTAAATTCACGACACCATGCATTCTAGCGATACCATGGATGGAAACACATAGGGTATGCATTGATTTGGACACAAACCAGGCGATATTAAAAAATCAACAGTTCTCAAAACCATTCTTGTCTTATGCGGATTACATATCTATGTGGAGACAGGAATTTGTCCAGTTGCAACACACTACTCAACAACAAACTAAATCATCTTGGCAACAAAAGTTTTATCAAAAAGCAAAAATCACGCAGGGAACTAGGCAAGTGTGGGTGCATGATAGGGATTTATCTTGGACACAATTTCATAAGGGCAAAAAATATCAAGTGTGGCTTCCAAAAGACCGCTTGACTTCTACACCAGAGCCCAAAAGTCAATTGAAAAAGCTTTGAACTCTGCCCAAACAATTGAAACATAATCAAAAGCTTCAACCAAGAAAGCAATTGCAATGTAACTCCAAGAAGACCAAGTAGATGTGGAGACACATAGAACCCTTTCAAACAAGATATGCAAGCCCGATCTGGGTGCCCAAAAAGGTCACAAGCACAGATAACGTCAGTGCCACATAAACATATGGTCCAACCAACCAAAAGACAACCAGGGCCACAAAACAATGGCAGCCAAAGAACACTCCTCCTGTCACACAACCAAGGCTAGTCAAATCAACACCTCTATTAGACAGGTATGGAAACAAAAAATAGACTAACAAAGGCCTACAAATATTGACAATGCCAAGATTGAGGCATCACCAACTCGCACAGGCCAGCCACCAAAACTTCCATTGACAATTAAGCAAAGGGCAACAAATTTACAACTTCTTATTGCAAAGAAAATCTGCACAATTTTGTGTATTTTTAAAGATACAAAGTATATCTAATGTTGTTATTTTAAAATAATTTACCCACGTACATAACGAGAGAGAGAGAGAGAGAGAGAGAGAGAGAGAATGAAATGAAATGTTGAGAGATGAAATGAAATAAAATGCTATATTAACATCTTCAAAAGGCCAAAATGACCTATGAGACCATAAAGTTACAACCGATGAATTTGATACAAAGTCTGAGTGCATAAATCGAACTTGAGGCAGCAACCCGCCACATAAAACCTAGGATGAGAGATTACCTTTTGGAGTCCATGCCTACAATACTTATGTACAAGCATCCACCAAACTAAGCCCCTTCAGAGCTCTATATGGCACAAATCCTTGTCGTTCCTTAGACATTCATACAGTACAAGTCACCCCTACCAAGACTAATGCCGCAAATTGGATGCGTTACATGAAAGATGTGCAACCCCAACTCAACACTTCTTTGCCCTAAAACCTTCAACAACTGCAGCAAAGACATAAGTGGATGTATGAGAGATGAAAATTGAGCGTTTTTCATGTGATTATTGAGTAAATTATTCAAAGTTCAACGATAGTTTTACATTAACGAAAGGCTCATTTCATCACCTAGAGCCACTTTTTTGACCCAAGGAAGTTTGGACACCATAGTGGCTTGCCTTTTGATCTTAAATAAAACAAGCCAGTATCCTTAAATGGAATAACCATGTTATACTGCTAGTTTACACCACTCCACCTTTTGGAAAGCTAAGTGATCCACAATTGGATTGTAGACTTCCACCCACTAAACATACCAAGGATTAGTCATCCTTTCCTTCAAACTTTCATAAACTTATTTGTGGTAGAGGTAAAGTTGCAGCTGAAAAAAATTATGTTATGATGAAAATCAACACAGTCTCGCTTATACATGCTCACGTCATACAATATGCAGGTTTTATTACATCATATCAGATGCTCATGAGTGTTCAAAAATCATTTGATCCATTTGATCATAGTTCTTGCCATTGGAGGATGGGTACTGCAAAATAGTCCCAATAGTTGTATAATTTGGTTCGGTGGTTGCATTAATTATCTTCTCTTCCAAGCTTTGGATATACGCTTATCGCGTCCGATCTCCTATACTCATCCCCATTTTTCCTTTATACTTACAAGAGGTATAAGAATGAAATACACCAAAACTAGGCGTATAAATAAAAAATTTGTGAACAACACCACCTCGCTATAGATAGGGGGGTTGACACCTCCAAAAAACAATTTGTAACAATTATGGAAGTGGGACCACGAAGCATGGCAGCTTGAAAGGCACAAGCCCAAAATTTCGGCACACTAAATTTTCTTGCTCTTCATATGTTGCATGTTGTTTGCTCAGTTTCTCCATCCAAGAACACCATGTTTTCCTTCAATTTTGTAGTTGGTGTCTTCAGCTTAGAAAGGAGCCTTCAGAATACAAGGGTTAAGTAGATTACAAGACACAAGCCAATATAAAGGATAGACAAAATGTGTTCATAGAAAAGAATGGCCGCTGCCTCTCTGACAACAACTCCTCAGTAGGGCAGCTACACTTCCTTCTCAAAAGATGTGAGGTCTTTTAACAACATACAACTTACATACTGAATAAAAGGAACCATATGTCCATGAAAAGTATACGTTCCTTCAAGAAACAACAGAAACGGTCCATTATTTTCAAAGAACAACCATGAGACTTTCTTGTACATATGCAACTGAAGATTGAACGAAGAATAGGAGGTGTATGGAGGGCTGGACTGAAGGCCTTATCTGCTTCCCCCCTACCTACAAATTCTGATGTCTACATTCTCATGCAGCACCCACAACCTTAGCATGTTGCCCAAAAGTTTGCCCCTGCCTGGTAAGGAGGCCATCATTCACAACTCATTGCATACTCCCATGACCTTGAGCTGAAAAGAAATAAAAAAACACTGTTTAAAATGATTCGCTCGTTGTTTCATGTCAAAAAAACTACCAAATACACCTAAATTTCAAGAGAACTAAGATTCGACATGGTTATTTTAAATCTCCTTGACAAAAAACCTGCTTGCACACTATTTTCCTCAATCTGCAAATCTTTTTACACACATTATCAATTCCACTCATTCTCATATGAAGCACAATCTCACCAGGACAGATATGCATTGACAAGTCATTCAATCTCTGCAGGTGTGACCGAATATTGTGGTTTAGAAAGGGGCTAAAAGCAGCTACGCTACACAAGCAATAGTGCTTTGCACCAATCAAGTGTCATCCATGTTCATTGCAAAAGTTGAAACTATTCTGAGAAAGCCTCTTTTGATTCATGAATATACCCTACATAAAAAAGTTGGAAGCAATTTCCCATCAACTGATGTCTGGGGCCAAGGACAAGACACTTCAAAATCTTGATTTACCCATATGCTTGCACACAGATGCTGGAACGCACATCTCCGAGTGTGCTTGCCTTGTATGAAGGTGTAAAGGGAGATCGAGCGCATGGATATGGCGAGCTTAGTTCCAACTTCAACTTATCAAGGTAGCCCTGCCTCTCAGCCTACCCACCTTCGTGCCACACAGAAGGTAATCCTGCCTGCTCTTTTACTACAACCAACTAGTTCTCTGTCTCCATCCTGGCCGCTATGGAGTGCTCTCTTACTACAGCGTAATCAGCTTGCCTCTCCAGTCCAGCTTTTTCCCTCCTTACTATGAGGAGAGAGAGAGAGAGAGAGAGAGAGAGAGAGGGGGGGGGGGGGGGGGGGGGAAGGTAGCGAGCGAGGAGGACGAGAGAGGTAGTGAGCGACCTCATCGGCTTCGCAAGCTGGTATGTTGGCTTCAGAAGCTGGCATGTTGAGAGAGAGACACTACCCTGTGGTGTAGCGTGCACTTTTCTCCCTCTCTATCTCCCAGCAAGACACGTACAAATAATTCTAAATTCAACCCCTACGAGCATGCCCCCAACCAAACTACCCCTTAGACCCTACCTTTCTTTGAAAGGCAGTGCCAAAAAATGTGTAGACAGACTTTTTGCAAAGCAATCTGAAAATAGAAATGTACAACTACATTTCACCCATCCCTATTCCACTGCCCTTGGCAGTGCCAACAAGGCGAAGTCTCACGACGACCCTGCACGCACACACGTGGGCGCACGTGAGTGCACACACACACACACACATAGAGAGAGAGAGAGAGAGAGAGAGAGAGAGAGAGAGAGAGAGAGAGAGAGAGAGAGAGAGAGAGAGAGAGAGAGAGAGAGAGGAATAAATCATTCAAAAACAACAATAAAAATAATATTAGAATGTAACAAAGCACAATAAATTATAGTATCCATTGTAGCCTTGTGGTGGTGGGACCTTATGTAGGCTAAAACAATGTAGGGCCACTTTAGAGTAATGTCCCATCTGCCTTGAAACTAAGAGACAATGCTCTACTTCCCTGCCACATGGAAAAGATGGGTGTTTTTGAATGGACTGTGTACAAGGTATGCTTCATTGAAAACCCATGGAACTTTATGGCCTTATCCATTCAAAAAATTAGAAGGCTAACATAAGGTCCCACAACAACTTCAAAGTCGAGCTCATGTACATCTTTTCCCTTTTCCTCGACATGATCCTTGCCTTGCAAGGCTTGCACCGATTGACATTATCATCTAAGCTTACTTTTCAACTTTCTATCGTGATAGCAAACCAATCTTTAGACCTTATGTTTAGCAATAAATGCAACATATTCTTCAAATGCATGACACTCCCATGTGGATCCAGTGGGGCTAGACAACAACTTACTCTCATGAAAAATCAGTCACTTCGGTATTTCTAGAGTTCTCAAGCTCTCTCGTCTCATAATTAAGTGCATCATAAAATTCAGCAGGCCTGACGTTTAAACAATTGCATTGAATAGACATTCACTATTGTTTGACCTCTCTCCTTCACACTCACTTGGTACCATATGCTAGCTCTTAGTGAATCTACAATGTACATACAATACCACCTCCGTGATGCCCACCACCAACTAAAGGCAAAACAGTATCATAGTCCTATGAGTTTACATTTGGATCTATTTGATCCAAGGCGAAATATGTCTCTGTAATATAACACTGGATAAAAACCAATGCATACTACTCAATGCATCCCTGATTAGACGGACAACTACAAAAAATAATGCACAACTTATTTAGTGGAAAAAACTTGTGCTAGTTTTGTATATTTCTTCTTCATGCCAAAGTTATTATGAATGCCTAGAAAACCTATGATTTGGTGTTAGAGTGCACATTGGAAGGAGATGGGAAAGAGATAGGGGCATATGATAAACAAATAGGGACGGATATAGATGCAAAAAAGACTTGCATGCTGTATAACCGTCCATATGGAGAGCTTCGAGACTGACAAGACAATAGAAAGAGGGTGCCCTCAAGCCACATTAATATGTGAGCACGTCGGCTAGGTCAATGGACAACAATCTCTAAGAAACCATTAGGAGCATAAAACCCCTCAGCCCGAGAAAAAAATTAGAAAATAATTGAACAAGCAAAAAAACGTGAAAAATTTAAAGTGCAGTTGTATTGTGTGCATAGAATCCCTGTGTGGAAAGAGAATGGGGGCTAATCCACAACCAAAAGCTTATGCACATGTGATGAGAAGCATGTAAGTGGGGTGAGAATCATCTACGAGGTGTATACTTTTGTGAGGGCAAGGTGAACTAAGGTGTGGGCAAAAACCCGAGGTCCACACGCTAAGAATACCGCATGTACTGAAAGGGATCCTATGTATAGCAGCAGGAATGGCTATAGAAGGAGTTGGTTGCATGGTGAAGCACATGCTAGTATTCTTGCACTCTTATATTGTTACCAAAACCTAGTCATTCCTACCTATCCCCCTATTGTGTAAGAAGCTTCCTAGTGCTAGCATAACAAAGCACTTGGTTGTCTCTTATCCTCTCTTCTCTTGCATGGGATGTGGTACTTATCCGTTGGACATCAGTATGGACCTTGATTAAAAGCTAGGGCTCCAACACCGAAAGAGTTCACCTCCTCTAGGGTGCTCTTTCACTTTTGAGGCACCCTTTGATCAGTCTGGCTTGTTCCATGCAAGCATTTTTTCTCTCCCATGCTCCTTTGCCTTAACTCTTTGCCATAGTCAGTGGCTCGTTTTGAATTCCTGGCTAATTTTACTTGAATTTTTTGCCCCTTTGCCACTACTAATAAGGCCACAACCTAGTTAGAGGCCTTATTAATGCTCAAATTTTACTTTTGAAGTTGCCAAAAAGAAATTTTGCTATTATTCTAAAGACGTTCAAGTGGATTTTGTGGGTCAATATTTTTTTTACACGTTGTTCTTAATAGTTTGGATGTGGCAATAGACAAACCATTATCAAGTGACAACACTCAAAGTTGCTTGTGTTGACTATCAATGGGAAGCTTTTGTATCTCTCTTTGTTGTAAGTGTTAGAGTCGAGTAAACCAAGTTTGTTTGGTCTCTTGTTGTGCAAAGCAAGACTATTTATTCCACCCCAAGAAGCCATCTAACATAATTCTTTGCTACTTTTGTAGGTGTTCTGGATTTGTATGCTCCTGTCTAGAACAATCATATGTTTTTATCTTGAGTGTGCTATTCCAATGCAATAGCAGCTAGTTCTTCGCCTTAAGAACTGAGGCGGCATCTATGCCTACCCAGTGGTGTGGATGCATGCATGCGTGAGTACACGTGTGTGCATATAAGTGCAAGGAGAAGCGAGTGTGAGAGGGAGAATTAGGGAAGAAGGAGGATGCTTAGAGAATTGGTTAGTGGAGCAGAAAGTGAGACTTGGTCCATTCTCACTTTCTCTCCCTATGCATAACAATAGGAGATAAATACAATACGGGGGTGTTCTCATGGCCACCTGGCCTACACCCCAACAACCTCCCACTGGAAGGTGAGGGTTGCCAATAGTGGCGTCAATATACTTAGTTTATACAAAGTTAATGAAGCATCATCTAGACTTCATCCTACACCCATAAGCTCTATGCAGTGTGAAAACCACTTCGAGGCTAGGCCCTTTGTGAGAGCATCTGCGGGGTTGCCGTCAGTGTGAACCTTGAGAGGCTCGATGGGCTTGCCAGCCAATACATCTCGTATGACATGGTATCCGACCTCTATGTGTTTTGAATTTGAGTGAAACACCGGATTGTTTGCCAAAGCAATGGCACTCTGACTATCACCATTAGTGGAAGAGTGGGATATAGAAGGGCCACTTATCTTGGCAGTTTAAGGAATTAGTTTAAGCCTAATGAAGGTTTGACCACTAGGCTAAAGGGGCATTTGAAAAATGTTTTTTTTTCATATTTTCTCCCAAAAATGAGGGAGATATTACAAGATCTGGCTAGAGGTAACTCCCCCCCAAAATGTGCTCTTTTCAAATTTTAAACGGATAAATGGGGTTCCTTCTCTCTACTGAGATGTTGAAAAGTGCAGATCTTATCTCTTAACTCTCAATCTCTTTCAAAAACGTCCAACAATCTCTATCTCTCTCTTCCCCCTACTTATGTAACTCCTACCTCTCTCCACCACTACCTTTTTTTTCTCTCACTTCGTAACTACCCTCAACTGAACATTCTCTGTCTTCATGTGTTGACAAAGAGGATAACCTCCCTCCACTTTGCACACTCTCTCTAAAACATGTTTGCATCTCTCTCCTCCTCTATCCTCATGTTTTCTGGCAAGGGATTTGTAATGATTGGCCTTCTCTCTCTATGGACCCCATGTCCATCTCCATTAGACCTGCAACAAGTGACTCCAACTCCATCCCCATCATTTTTGCATGGGACTCCATCTCCATCATACTTGTAGCCAACCTCCCAAAATGCCCTCTTCTTCTCTGTAGTCTTCAGCTTGGCTACTCCAAATCCTCAACAAATTAGGATTCCAAGTACTAGGTTAGCTAGGAACGTGCACTTTCTCTTTCTTGTATCTGTGACTTTTCTCATCATCCTTCCTCTATTGGCCCTTCAAGACATAACCAATGCTCCAACAAAGTTTCAAATGCACATGCAAAGCGTTTCACTATCAAACCTCTATCAAACCTGTAGATATGTGCCTAAGCCTTAGAATTAGGCAAGAGGATTGTCTTCACACGAAGAAAAGGAGATCCTCCTCAAATGGGAGGGCGTGTTACTATGGAAACCCTAACGGGGTCTGATGATGTGCGCCTATATATATTAATAACTGAGAAGTCGAATATAGGGAGAGGAGGAGGACTGTGGGGAGATGGCGATGAGGATAACCCCAGCTCTGTTGAGAGTTGTGGATGGTGTATTCGGCATCTCTCTGGGCATACAGAGATGAATTGACTCGGCATGCACCTCTTCATTTCTGTGAACATAATGTACTAGTCTGAGCCGCCCCCCCACTCCATTTTACCTTAAGCTGCAGGCGTGCCTATTGTCTGTGTGAGAGAGAGAGAGAGAGAGAGAGAGAGAGAGAGAGAGAGAGGCGTAGGCAGGCGGCAATTTTCTCTATGTATAGCTAACCCTAATTGTACAAAGAGGATATCGCCTTGCTCCAAAGAATCTGTTAATTCTGGCTTTACTGGAGTATCTTCCAGTCCATCGACTGTCTGTTCAAGCTTCTTTTTCCCAGCTAAATTTGGGTTGGAGCCTACACTAATGACTTTGTGTTACGACAGAGTGAATCCTTGAATTTTGTGTTTATCCCCAGATCGCAGGTAGCAGCACTGAGCTGGGATTTGATCTGAGTCGAAGGTCTGACTCTTGGAGATGAAGCTCTGTTTGATGAGACATCGTAAGATTTCGTTCTGATCAGCGTATGAAGGCTGTAAGATTTCGTCCTGTTTAGCTTAAGGCTGTAGATGAGATTTCACCCATACTTTTGTAGTCCTGTTTTTTGAGTAATGTGTTGCCACTTTGGGCAGAGATCTTACAAGGTTCATGCTCTACATATGGTTTGCAGATTAGGTGAGAGTAGAGTATTTTCATGTGTATTTGGGTTGCGTGCTTGACTTGAGCATGTTAGCATACAGTCTCATGTTTCTAAAAGTGATTAAGAAGAGCCATAATCATATGAGCTTAGATCTATACACATACATCAGCAGTACCCCGGAGCTGAAGTTCATGATTTCAACAAGGTACAAGGGCAAAACCACACCTTGTTCTTAAAAATAGACCTCATCATAAATTGCCAAGCTTTTGTCGGTGATTGCGAGCGCCCTGAACTTGATCTGATGATATTGTACATCGTCATGGAGAAACTGGTTCTCCCTAGCACATGTAGCATTCTCTTGTGCTAAACTTGCCTTGGCAAGAAGGGGCTTGAGTCAAAGCCGTACCTGAAAGATGAAACTAACATATAAGCCATGGCGTAGCTTAGTTCAAACTATCCCCCTTTATCTAGAAACAAAAAATTATAGCACTTAACCATAAAGGCAAGATGCATACACAATGAATTTACATTAGCAGGGGAAGGAGTCCATCATAAGGAGTCTGCAAGGGTGTACCAAAGCAATTGGAAAGATGTATTTAACACTGCCTGAAGATTCAACATTTATGGAAATTACAAGTCAAACAAGGTGAGAATGTCTGAGACTGGCATCCTTTATTAACAATTAGAAATTGTCAAAAGACTTTGAAAAGGTGAACAAAGACTTGGACAAAAGATGTAACAATCAGAAATTGTTAAGGACTCCGCAAAGATACACGAGAATCTGGATAGAAGCTACTTTTTTGTCCATGACAAGTGTTTAGAAACCGTGTGGCCATGCTTATCCTTGAACAGAAGAGCACCCCTTCTTTTGAAGCTATCAGGCCATTAAATAAATTTCTTCAACATGGTTTTCTCACGCATCTCAATATTTACTATATTGTGCTTGTCCATCCGTGTCAACCAGGGGTACAGTCAGCTTTTTGAATCTCTCCCAATTCCACGGATGTCTCAAATCACATCTCTACATGGGCTATACTTATAAATAGCTGGTTAATGCTATGCAACTAAGACAAGGGAAAGCATCGTTACACAGTTGAGTGTGGTTAATCGATCAAAAGGACTAAACTCGCTTCATTTTATACAGTGCATTGTTTTTCCATTATTTGTATGCTAGGTGAAAGCCTCTCGCTAGGTGGGGATGGCTGTTGGTATAGCTATTTCTCGCTCAAGCAGGCTAACCCATTCTCTCGTCTCTGAAGTCGTACTTTGGTATAAGCAGATTCTTAGGTTGCATCTTTAGAATAAAATCCAATCAAGAGTAGCACAAGTGGAACGGCCATAAAAATCTCCATCCTCAAAGGCAACATCAAACTAAAGGGTAAAAGCCATAGCTTACTTGATGTCCATCTTCTTGGTACAAGTGGAACGGCCATAAAAATCTCCATCCTCAAAGGCAACATCAAACTAAAGGGCAAAAGCCATAGCTTACTTGATGTCCATCTTCTTGGTATAAGAATCAAACTTAATATCTTTATCTCCAGCCTTGTATATTCTGTAGCTTGTGTGTTTTCTATCATCATGGCGAGCATGTTTTTGAATATTTCGAGATTTGAAATGTATATTGGATATAGAAGAGAAATAAAAATTCCCTTGGTCTATGAAACTCTTCTTTTGGCTTTTTCTTGTTAGGTCTAGGAGTTAGTTTATCTTTCTCGGCTGCTTCCTCTTGAATTGGCCGAATCCGTAGAACTTCAATCGATGGAAGTGGTTGTTGCTCAGCTTGCATAATAGGTGTTGACACTTCTTCGGTAGATCGCGGACGTAATGCAAGCATAGATTGTTGAAAAACAGGTGAAGCAAAAACACTTTGTATCTTAGCCATCTTAGTTTGCATATCAGCAAATTGAGCAAATAGCTCGGTTGCTGTCATTTGCTCTTTTGAAGATTCTGAATGTGATGTCATAATTGCTTATATGTCAAAATCGTTCTTGCCTTGAGAAAGTCAAGGAAAACTGATGTTGTGATACCATTGTCTCAAAATTGGAAATTTACTACGGAAATAAAATGGCAATTGCTTTAAGATAGGATAGAGAGAGAGAAGAGAGAGTCGACATTGCACTAGGAATCGGCTAGTCCCTCTTGATTTATCTATTCACAGAGTATTCTTTTACAAGTGTCACAGACTGGTGACGTGTGTGCCTAGTGCACACACACTATCCCTAGGTGTGGAAAAGACTTTGTTGGAAACTTTAAGTTTGTTACAGTTGCCTAGTACATACACCCTCTGGCAACGATCCTTAGATGGCAATCCTTGAAAAATGTGAAAATCTTGTGAGCGGTACGGGTGTTTGCTTTTTGTGGCAATTTTTATGGCGTTGCTTGTTGACAGTTTTACGGTAGTTCTTTGCTATACTTAGTGGATACGTCAATTTGAGAGAGCTCTTTTGCTTTGTTTTATTCTCTTAAGAAAGCTTGTGAGATAGAGACATGCTTTTTATTCTCAGCTATTGGGGCTTTGCTTTTAGTAATCCTTGTACTGTTTAAATAAGTGGTTAGGCAGAGTCTGAGTGTGAGTGCTTGTCCGCACTTTTGGACTTTGAACTTAGATTATTACGAAAGTTGATAGTTCACTGTAGAACTATCTCTCACTAGGCGAGATTTTGCTCTCACTAGTCTAAATCTCGCCTAGTGAGAGATAGTTCTACAGTGAATTATCTATTGATTGTTTAGATTTTGACGATAACTTCTTTTATGCAAAGAAGTTTTATAAAGCCAACCAATATGACTTTCTGAAAGATAGAAGCAAGAAGTTCCGAAAAGGTGGACAACCAATTAAATTTGACACATTTTCAAGATACAGAGATGCTTTGGAGGTTGTCTTTTTCACGGTAGTTTGACATCACTTTTGTGGGAGGACGCTACTTAGCACTCTAAGATTCGGAGAGTTGTCTCTTACTTTATAAGGGAAATGCTCGAACTTGGTGGTCCACGCTTCTTTTAAACAAGACTGCGCCAGTTAAATGATTGAAATTTAAAAAGCTTTTTATTTCTTCTTAGTTGACTCAAGAGTATGAACATCATATGCGAGTTGCTTGGAACTATCTTTGAATGACCAAGAAAGATATGTGGACGTTTATTGCGAGAGATTCTAGAGCTCTTTTTTACCTGCCTCTTCATTCCAGAAGATCTCGTTTAGAGAACGCATTGAGCGGTTTACCTTGGGTCCACCTACAAAGATTCGAGATCATTGCTTGGAACAACAATCAGCTTTTATTCAGGAGTTGATGAGTCATGTGAAATGGGGTTTTGCCATTTACTCTGGCAGGCTGACCTACCTCACCAATGAGGTCGTGACACAACGAGTCGAACAAACTTCAACAAACGAAAGTAGAAAGAGAAAGAGCAACCCAAAAAAGAAGGATGCACGACCCAAGCTTTACTCCTCAAGAGAGAGCTTGCTTCATCAGGGAGGGAAAGTGCTTCGGATGCGGGAAACTTGGACATATCTCCGCGAAGTGCCCTAGAAAGACACTGTAGCGCAGATAATGTGTCGTGTCCTTTATAGTGGGTAGCCCTCAGTGCAATGTGCGTGACAATCTCACTCAAACAGATTGAATCTCTCTCAAACAGACTGAATAGAAAGGAAACAACAGACGTCAACAGAGCTCGCAAAAACACAATAGCAGACCAAAACATATGACTCGACTATCTCAAAGATCGATATAGACTCTAGCGTGGCAATACACTCAGCTCCAACCCAGGACTCACAGGTACAATGGGGGTGTCGAGGCTCAGATGTGCAGGGATGGTGAAGCAGTGCTCTCTGTCTAGACTCACTCTCTCGACGGCGATGTTGGACCAAAAGTAAAGAAGATGATAACGATCACCAACCGCTACTACTATGTACCACCATAAAGAGCCACCAACGGCTCATAAATGTCAACCATGTGGTGACCTGGCCACAAGGTCCACTAGACCATCGTCGGTACCTTGCCACGTGTCACTCCCTAGGCCAGAGGGTCCAGAGGGTCCGTCCAGTGTGAACCTGTCTAGACCAACTGTACTAACTGTGTCTTGTGAAAGTGACATTGTAGCCTGCTACAGATTGCTCGCCACAAGACCGCTCATCGTCTCGGTGAGAGGAATATTGAAAAAACTGTGAAAGAAAACCACTAGTTGCTGCATCCGTACATTTCTTGAAGCAGGTGCTGGGCCCAACCATGACCTTACATGCCTCAAAAGTGGAGTAAAACATTGTCCTGCTTGCAACGCCTGAAGCCTTTGAATAGGCAAGAATCTTGAAGGGGATCGGGGAGCACCACAGACAGAGAGTGAGAGAGAGAGAGAGAAGGAGACACACAACACAGATATGGGTGGGGAGACTCAAAAGAGTGAGCAGCCCCCTATACACTTATGCTATGTATAAGGTATACAAGTCAGTGGGCACCCAGACTCTGGGCGGCCGGGCAAGGCACAGACGCCTATATCCCAACAACCTCCCACTTAAAGGCGACTGTGCCTTTAAGCAAGGGAACCTAGTCTAAAGACTACAAAAGGCGAGAGAAAACTGCTCTCAACCGATGCCCACTGGCTGGCTGTGATCGTGTGCATTCGGCTGTCCTGCTCCCGTGTAAGTCCATACACCACCAGACGTACCGCACACGTACTGCAAGTATGTACGCAATACCTGCATATCTCCCTCATGCACTATGCCATCATCAGTCAACAAACGACTGACAACCCCAATTGCAAATGCTCCCACTGCAGCTGCGATATCCGGTCTCAAGATCAACATCTCATACATGAGACCACCGAATGCCGATGCAATGCTAGCGGGCCCTGCTAGCTCTACGGAGCATGCATCAACATATATATCCCTGGCAATAGGCATCTCTGACTGACAAGGTGTGTCAGCCACATGCATCTCCTGACTGTCCACAAAAGACGCATCAACTTGTCGTGCAACCTCAGAGCACACCAGCTGCTCTAGGTGTCTGCTGGAAGACATATCCTGCACAACTATATCCCCATGCTCACTGTCGAGCATAGAAAGGAATGACTGCATAATCGCTGACATCTTAGCCTCCTCTGCAATCATCCACTGCAAACATGACCACTCAATCTGCTGTGACTCACTAGAGCTCTCATGCTCTAACTCCGTATGCATAGACTCTTGCACAACGTCCTCCTGTCGTGACTCACTAGAGCAAGACCGCTCTACCTGTCTATCCTGCATAGAAGTATCTCGCACAACTGACTCTCTGCTTTGCTCAGTCACTAGCAAAGCATGCATGTCTGACTCTGTCACCTCTCTGTGTGACTGCTCAAGTCGTGCCCCAACTGTGTGCACAACGAGCTCACTACTCTGCACTCCATGCAAAGCATCCTGCAACCCATGAGCAAAAGAGACTCGCCTGCTCTCTCGCTCTCTACCTGGCTGCATGATCACAGAGACAACACCGTCTCTCGCGTGATCCACATGCAATGGGTAACCTGTACCACTCCTGGCACCTCTCGCAATCACTAGCGAACCCAAATGCATCACAAAATCTCGCTCTCGTAGCGAAATCTGACATCCACAATCTCTTAGCTGACCAATCGAGATCAAACTCACTGTCAAATCTGGTACATAGCGCACATGTCGTAACAAGTAAGATGCACCACTCGGTAATGACAGTCTCACATCTCCTGCACCTGCTATCGCATGCACCGATCCATCGGTCAAACGTACACTGCCAAGCATCTCGCTAGAATAGCTACAAAACCATGCACGATGCGGCGTGACATGAAACATAGCATCTGTGTCTAGCAACCACTGCGAAGGGAGTGCACTATCCACATGTATAGCATCTCGTGCATAGCTCGAGGTAAAAGTGACATCCCCGTCACTAGTATACTCCGACACTACATGTGCCTCAACTGTCAAAGCAACTGAATCCATGGCATCACTACATACATCTCTGAGACTGCCATGTCTCCTACGATGTCGCATACGACGAAAACAGCGCCGTCTAACGTGTCCAGAATGACCACAATACCAACATGTCATCTGTCGGCGTGCTCGTGAATGTACATGTCTCACACGAGTCCGTGATGACTCAGATCTATCATACATATCATGTAATCTGCGCCAAAGTGCTCTCGAAGTAGTCTCATACATAACAAGAGCATATACAGATTCCGCAAGGTGCAAAGAGAGTGTAGATAGTGCCATCTCCTCTAGCTCCTGCCACTGATCATCAGACATGTTTGAAGGTCTACCTACATCACCACTCAATGGTCGATGCAACCCTCGCTGTGTCAATGCATCAAGCATACACTCTCTCCATGCCGCAAAGTCTGACCCATCAAACACGCGCATCTGTGAGAGGTCACAATCTAATCGATCACCTGTCTCTGCCATGAGCACAATGTAGCAAACTAGAAAGCAAAACCACCTCACCAACAACACCTGGAAACTGTCTACAAATATGGCCAGAAACACAATGTAAAACCTGTGAGACACACTCCAAAATAGAGCTCCCGCAATGTCAACCAAATCAGCCCTAAACTGCCTCGAATCGCATCAAACAAAAGTCTGCAAATATGGCTGCAAATCAGCCCCAAAACAGCCCCAAAATTCAGCTCTTAAACAACTGCATAAACAAGTCACAAACGTGTCCCAGATCAGCCTACAACTGAGTCATACATGGACACCTGCAAAGAGGAAACAATGGCTGAAAATTCAGCGCCCAAATAAGCCCTCAAACCTGCCTGTAAACTTGTAAACCTGTAGCTGAAACCTGCTGAAAAAACCTCAAGCCATTAGTGCTCGAATCCGGCTACCTAGCTCGTAGCCACACAAGCATACATCACAATACTCACTCCTGTGAGTGTGCCAAGATAACTGTACGCCTGTCAAACTCGTGAGCTAATCACCAAGCCCACAATGTGCGGTATCGATGCATACACACGCACAAATCTCCCACCTGCAGAGAACACCGCACACAAATGCTGAGTGCAACCCGCAATCTCTACCTAGATCGCATGAATGATGCACATAAAACTCCTGGGAAAATTTCGCCAGAGTTTCGTCAGTAAAACGGCCACAAAACCAGTAACCAAACTGACTGCACGCTCAAAACCATGAGCAATCAAAGCGCGTCAAATCACACTCCAAATTCATGCACCAATCTCCACACTTTGCATACATCATTGCAAACATCTGCAAATCTAGTACACAAATATCTGCTCTACCTGTGACTGCCAAAAAACATGCTCGAGGCATACATTGTCGAGCTCAAAATGCAATCACATTAGTCTCCCTGAGCATCAAACCACATAAGGCATACATCGTATCCTCCCACCTGTGAGGAAACTTGCAGCAAATATCACTCTCACATCTGAGAGCAAACCATGTGTGGAATCCTCGACACACAATAAACAACTGCTGCTGCAGAAAATTCAGTGTTCAGAATTTTAAAATTCTGATATGACGAGCGCTTCTGGAGCGTGCCAAAACCCCAAGGTAGACTCCTGGATCACATGTATCCGAGTCCGGGTGTGAAAGCTATGCCAAAAACAGTGTTTTTGGGACCCGAAAGTGCACAAATAAACTTGCTGCTGTACTTGCTGTAATTCAAAGAATAATTTCAGCAAATAGACATCACCATCGCGTCCGGAGCGTGCCAAAACCCTGACCTAGACTCCTGGATCATGTAGATCTGACTCTGTATGACGGAGCTACGCAAAAAACTGCGTTTTAGAGCCCGAAAATGGCAAAAACGAGCTGCACACAGTCTTGAACCTGCTCCTGCTCCACTCTGCGTGATGCAATGTCCTCTCAATGCAAGCTCCAACACAAGAGCTCTGCCACAACAGCATCCAAGCACTCGAATGTCAAGCTCTCCTCCGCCGAGCACTTCTCTAACGAGCTCCACTGAATCAAAAGCTCCTCTCACCAAGGAAGCCGCAACCGCCTCCTCGACCAAAGCTTGACCACACCAAGCTCCTAAGCTCCAAAGACAATGCTCCTCAAGCTAAAATCGCTCTCCGTGAAACTCCGCGATCGAACTCCACCGTCGAGAACGAGCGAGCTATCGCCTCGAAGCTCTCAAAGCCGTCGTGCTCTCCGCGGTCACCATAGCTCTGATACCAATTGAAGGGGATCGGGGAGCACCACAGACAGAGAGTGAGAGAGAGAGAGAGAAGGAGACACACAACACAGATATGGGTGGGGAGACTCAGAAGAGTGAGCAGCCCCCTATACACTTATGCTATGTATAAGGTATACAAGTCAGTGGGCACCCAGACTCTGGGCGGCCGGGCAAGGCACAGACGCCTATATCCCAACAAATCCAATATGATTGCATAGTCTAAGAATTCCAATCGGCAAAACAGATCGAGGCTCCTCAGCAAAGAGATATGTACGGTTTGGATCCCGCGCATCTTTATTCTCCATAACCATAGTGAGAAGAAAATGACTTGGTCCGCACTTGCAGATGAAATTGTCGAAAAGAGGGATGATCAGAAGCTCGAGTAATAACGTAGGTAATGTTAAGCTCCGTCTTAATGGCAAAACGAAAAGCATTAATGGCATTGTGATGGCAACCAGGTGAATGCTTGAAAGCCCCAAGGAAACAACCAAGCAGGCTCTTAAGCTTGCTGTTGTGATAGGATGACACAAAATTGCTTTGTCCCTTTGTGTGTCTGGCCATCGCTCGTGACGAAGGAAACAAGCCGAGAGCCTCACAGGAGGTCTCCATTTCCTTGTAGGAGAGAGAGAAGAGCATAGACATTGGAGGTGGGGGGCCGAAATGGCACTAGATAGGGGCGAGGGCAGGGAGGGGGTGGGGAGGGTAGGGGTGGGAGGGGGTGGGTAGGGGCGAGAGGAAGGGAGGGGGTGGGTAGGGGCGAGAGGAAGGGAGCGGGTGGAGCGAGAGAGTGAGGGGGTGGGTAGGGGCGAGGGGAAGAGAGGGGGTGGGTAGGGGCGAGAGGGGAAGGTGAGGGGTTGTGCAAGGGAGGGTAGGGGCGAGAGAGTGAGGGGGAGGGACTAGGGTGAGGGGAAGAGGGGGAAGGGAGTGTGAAGGACTAGGGCGAGGGGGTGAGGAGGAGGGTAGGTAGGGGCAAACAAGGAGCACTTAGCTATCAGGAGCAATAAGCTAGCATGATCTTAGAATTTATCTTGTAGCATGGGCTCTATGAAGGGAGTTTACTATACACAGAGGAGAGCGTTGTTCAAGTCGGAGAAGCCGACACCACAGGGGTTGATGTTTGATGGGTGGTGAACTCTTGTAGGGGAGATTTCTTCTCGCTTATAGACTTTTTCATAAGCTTTCCAAATTCAACGGCTTTCATCCAGAGGGCTTTCACGGAGAGCGCATTAGGAGTATCTTCTGTGACCTTCAACTCTTGAGTTGGCACATTAGGTTTAGTGACTGTGGAAACATTTGAGGAGGGTGTATCTTTAGGCCAAGAGTGAATAGAGACTCCATAACAAGGCATAGATTTGGTAGCCTCCAACCACTCGAGCAGATCTTCATCTGACCCTTCAGGTTTAGTAGGTTGTTCTTGTTCAGGTTTGGTTTCCATTGACAACAAAACTTGCTGCACCACGGAATCCATACCACCTTCTAAGAGAATGGGTTGCATCGAGGAGCCAGAAGTCTGTATCCACATTGCGTCGGTTCCCCAATCATGAAGTGCTTTAGTGTGTCGTAGCCATGGTCTTCCAATGAGCAAAGGAAATCCACCCTCAACCTGGGGAAGACGAACCACTACAAAATCCAAATTAAAAGTAAATTCTTGTACCTGCAGAGGCACATTGTCCACTATGCCCACCATTGGATAGACTGTCAGCTGGTCGGCCAATGTAACTGTGAAGGGAGTAGGGCGAGTAGGTTGTAGACCTAGAGCTAACATAGTGAACTCGGGTATCAGGTTGATGGCCGATCCACCATTCACTATCACTCCTGAGAATTTCTAACCCAAAACGGACACTATCAGGCGAGGGCTTCTATAATCAGTGAGTGGAGCAGCAATATTGGATATCATATAGGACTCTGACTGTCGCACTGGGAGGTGCTCGCCACTAGGACCTGCTCCAGGGTAAAGTGATTGAATAACTGCAAGGGTGTGACTTCTGAAACTCGCATCTAGCTGCAACATGTCATAGAGGGACACTTGTTGGAAAGTGTTCTTCAAGACTGTCTCTGCTATACGCTTCTCTTTTTCTACCTGTTGTTGTTCCTCTGGTACCTTGATCTTCTATAGATTGGAAATTGCTTCCAAGAAAGCTTCATCAATATCAGAGAGCAAGGATTTGGATTCTTTCATGGCACTGGGGGATGGCTTGTTAACAGCTACAGGCAGGGTATCCACTGGTGTGAGAATGTGTGGTGTAGTTGAACTTGTTGGAATGCTAAGACCGAGAGCGGCTCTCTGAGCCCGGGTGAGGATGCCCGATGGCTCCTCTGCCAACTGCGGCGGCTTATTTTTAGGGGTAACCACGTGGGTAGAAGGGGCGAGCTGAGAAACAGTGCTAATTGCTATTAAATTGAGCTTGGGAAAGGCAAAATCATTCAAGCTTTGACTTGAGTTCGAAGCCGTGGATGCACGAAGTTTAGGGCAATCCTTATTGTAATGATCCTTCGATTTAGGGCAACGACGGCAAGGAGGGGACCCTTCTGGCAAGGGGCATTTGCTTTGGTAATGCCCATATTCCCCGCATGTGTAGCACAAAATGGGCCGATTCAAAGGGCGAGTCGACGGACGAGGTGGTCCTTGCTCCTTGTGCATGGAGTTGGAGGTGGAGGCATAGAAGTTTTGAGGGGATGAGAAAGCATGGGTATGATAAAAGCTCTGAGACGGAAAAGTACTTTGCATACCTTGCATAGGAGGGGCTGTCAGCAGAGGTGGCATATGGTGTGGATGACCACATGGAGAAACCATGTTGGATGCAGGCGTTGGCCCTTGCTGAAGAGTAGGACCAAGACTTTGTTGTATTTGTCGCAATCCCTTGAGGTAGTAACAATCCTTGTCCTCATGTCTAGATTTTTCACAGAAGTGGCAATAAACCCGAAGGGGGCATTCTTGTGGAGGGTGCCTTGGAGAGCGGCATGAGCTACACCAAACCGTAGCCTTAGTCTCTTGCTGACACTTGAGCTCTTCTAGCTCGCGCTTAATCTGTTCCAATGCCTCGTGATGTGGTGGCTTCTCCTGGCGAAGAGAGATATTTTTCTGCTCTTGAAGAGCGCGTTGTAGTTTTAGGGCTTCAAGTTCTCTACGTAAAGAAGTCAATGGATCAATAGGACTTTCCGGAAACACGGAGGAGGTCTCTGTGTGAGGGGAGTTGTTGAACAGCTTCCTAGCCCCCTCTATCCTAGTAGCAGCTGTGATGAACTCCTCCAAAGTGGCGTCGAGCCGGAGACTCTCTCGGAGTTTTTGTTGAGAAGTTTTGAGAAGTGCCTTCTCCACCCACTTCTTCACCATGAATTCACCGGGTTGCTGAGGAAGCTTGGCAACCAGAGACTTGGTCTTAGTCATAAGCTCTGCAAAAGTCTCCTTTGGTTGGAGCACCATGTTTGCTAACTCATCCAACACCTTCTCCTGGTAGTCATCGGGCCTGAAAGCTGCACAGAACTGTTGCCTTAAGGCTGCCCAAGTTGCAAAATGGTTCTCTGCAAACTGGCTGTACCATTTGTCTGCTAAGCCATCCAAGGTGGATGGAAAGAGTACCAAGTAAGCACCTTCCCTGTTAAGACCACGACCCCTACAGAGAGATACAAACCTCCTTGCATGGTCGTCAACATCTTCTGAAGAGAGTCCTTTGAATGTAGGGAACTTGATGTTTACCTTAGCCAAAACGCTAGCCAACGGCTCCATGGCCCCTTGCTGAGCCTGTAGCACAGTAGCTTGTAGCAGAATAGGAGAGAGCTTTACGCGAGAAGGTGATCTGGATGATGTGGAAGCGGATGAAGGAATGGGTGATGTATGTGGCGGGATAGGTGATGAGGTTGATGGACTTCTACTCGGTACCAAAGGTTGTCTTCTGTTGTAGTGCTTCAGAGGGCTCAGTAGTGCGCTTTGACGCTCGACTGACCGCCTTGTATGTGTCATGCAGTGACCACCAATCCAACCAACCTTCGGGCAAGACAACCTTGAATTGGCTGGCTGAAGATTGGTCTAGACTCTATTAGACCAGGCAAGTGACTAGACCAGGCTAGGCTGGACCAGAGACGAGGAGGACTAGACCAGGGTCGAGGAGGTCTAGACCAGGGACGAGGACAGGTTGGACCAGGGCGAGAGAGAGGACTAGACCAGTTGGACCAGACTATAGGAGAATCGTGCAAGGCAAGGTCGGCGAAGATAGGCAAGGTAGGCGAAGCTAGATAAACCTAACTAGCTTCAAGATTTGCACCTCACAGAGTGAGATTTCAGTTGAGGTCCCACCGTGATCGCCAAAATGAGAGCACCTAGCGCGGATAATGTGTCGTGCCCTCTACAGTGGGTAGCCCTCAGTGCAATGTGCGTGACAATCTCACTCAAACAGACTGAATCTCCCTCAAACAGACTGAACAGAAAGGAAACAATAGACGTCAACAGAGCTCGCAAAGACACAATAGCAGACCAGAACATATGACTCCAGAACATATGACTCGATTATCTCAAAGACCGATACAGACTCTGGCGTGGTAGCACACTCAGCTCTAGCCCAGGACTCACAGGTACAATGGGGGTGTCGAGGCTCAGATGTGCAGGGATGGTGAAGCAGTGCTCTGTGTCTAGACTCACTCTTTTGACGACAATGTTGGACCAAAAGTGAAGAAGATGATAACGATCACCAATCACTACTGCTCCTATGTACCACCATAAAGAGCCACCAACGGCTCATAAATGTCAGCCATGTGGTGACCTGGCCACGAGGTCCACTAGACCACCGTCGGTACCTTGCCACGTGTCACTCCCTAGCCCAAGAGAGTCCAGAGGGTCTGTCCAGTGTGAACTTGCCTAGACCAACTGTACTAACTGTGTCCTGTGAAAGTGACACTGTAACCTGCTACATGCACAGAAAGAAAAGAATGACAAGGACGACGAAAGGCATGAGAGATCGAGAGCAGCTGGGGAACGTGGAAGAAAAGGTAAGATGAAAACAGGACTGGTTCTAGATTGTATGGGTACCGATCTCAACACAATGGATGAGAGTATAGAACTTTGTCGAGCTTGGGGCAAAGTGAAAGACCAAGAGGCACTGATCTTCTTTGATGGAGGAGCCAAGGCTAACTTCATTTTTACTGGAATTGGTGGCACGGCTCGAGATCACTCTCGATCGAATGGGATCACTTGCAGAGGTTGCTCTAGCGGCACCCGACAGGGACGTAGCCGTTACACATGAGGACTTTTACATAATACCTTTGGAAGGTTGTGATGTTCTCTTGGGAATTCCTTGGTATCACAAGAACAACGCCATGGTCGCCATGGTCGACTATCGAGTGAGGAAAGCGACATTGACTACAGAGAAGGACATAACCATTGTACTTGACATTAAACTGAAGGGCGAGTCTGTCTCTATTGTATCGGCTTCGGCTATTTCTAAATTAATGAAATCCAATCTGTTTGTTTACTCGATCTTTATGAAAGAGATGAGTGATGAGGATAAGACAAATATGTCTAAACTTGATAAAGAACGCCAAGATTTTGTTCACTCACGTCGATTGCTTCTCAGAGGGCCTACCAGGCGAGTTACCACCTGCTCGTCCTGAAGATCATACCATTGATCTGATACTTGGAAGCACACCACTGAATCGGCCACCTTACCGTGTGAGTCAAGCACAGAATGAATAGATTATGAACCAAGTAAAAGACCTCTTGGAAAAGGGTCTTGTCCAACCTAGTACTTCACCGCATTGCTCTCCAGTGTTGGTTTTGAAGAAAGACGGAGCTTGGAGAATGTGCATCGATTATAGAGCTCTCAACAAAATCACCATCAAGAACAGATTTCCGATTCTTAGGATTGATGATATACCCGACAGGTTACAGGGATCCTCGTGCTTTAGCAGGATTGATTTGAAGAGTGGATATCATCAGATCAAGATCGCGTCGAGAGACGTCTACAAGACAGCATTTCGTACGACTTTTGGGTTATTTGAGTTTTTGGTGATGTCTTTTGGCTTAACCAATGCTCCTGCGACATTTAACCGGATGATGGACAAGATTTTTCGAGAGTACAGGCTATTTGTTGGTACTTTCTTTGACGATATCATTGTTTTCTTCAAGAATGAGGCAGAACATAGAGATCATCTGCTTCAGGTCTCTCAGGCATTACGAGATCACAAGTTAGTGATTAATGCAAAGAAAAGTGAATTTTTCCTACCAGAGATACTTTTTGAGACACATTGTGTCAGCAGAGCAGGAGTGGAAATGGATCCGGCCAAGATAGAGACTATTCGTGATTAGCTCGATTTGAAGAGTGTCCATGAGGTTAGAAGCTTCTTGGGACCGTGTTCGTACTACAGGCGGTTCATTCGAAAGTTTGCAGAGGTTGCCTCCCCTTTGCATATCTTGACACAGAAAGGAGTCCCTTTCTTGTGGAGACCCATAGAGGTGACTGCCTTTCAGACTTGGAAAGAAAAATTGACTACGGGACTAGTGTTTACTTTGCCGGACTTGCAGAAGTCATTTGAAGTATATTGTGATGCTTGTGGTCATAGTCTGGGTGCGGTCTTAATTCAAGAAGGCCATGTCATTGCTTACGAGAGCCGATTGTTCTCAAGGCTAGAAATGAGAGCACATATTCATGAGAAAGCTTTTGGCAGTTACCATCCATGCTCTTACTCAACGGCGGCACTACCTACTCGGAGCGGATTTTATTGTCTTTACAAACCATCAAAGTTTGCGCTACTTCTCGTCACAAAAGCAGCTATCGGAAAAGCATATGCGGTGGGCGAACATCTTGTCACAGGTTCACTTCCAGATTGTCCATGTTCAGGGATAGAAGAATGTGGTGGCAGATGATTTGTTTTCGAAGCCGTTGGTTCTGGCTATTTCCACGATACATTATAGGAGCTTCGAAGATATGGTCGACCAGTATGCCACAGATCCAGATTTTGCAAACGTTTTCACACGAATACGGGATGAGAAGACAGTAGCGGAATATTCCATTCGAGATCGCTACTTGATGAGAAAAACCATGTTGTGCGTTACACAGCCGTTAAGGGAAAAGGTTATGACTGAATGCCACTGTCCATCTTTTACAGATCATCGCGGCATCCCTACCTTCATGAAAGGGGTAGAGATACTTCTTTTGGCCGAGACTCAAGAAGGATGTGGAAGAGTTTGTGCGCAGTTGCTTGGTATACCAGAAGTTTGACAGGCATAAAGCACAGGGATTGTTACAGCCTTTGCCCATACCCACTTGCCCCTGGGAAAGTTTTGCAATGGATTTCATTTTTGATCTCCCGAGAACACAGTGGTATCTGGACTGTTATTGATAGATTTAGCAAGCAGGCTCATTTATTCCATTGAAGAAAACAGTCAAGCCGGATCACTTAGCGAGATTGTTTTGGTTGAGATCTTCAGATTACATGGCATGTCTGAGACGATTGTCACCGACAAGGACCCTAGATCATTGGGAGGCAATTTGGGAGAACATTGGCACGCGGTTGCAGTTCACGTCATCGTTTCACCCGCAGATTGACGGGCAATCTGAGATTGCCAATTCAGTGGTTTTAGATTTATTGAAGTCTTATATCTTGGATCAGAAGACTCAATGGGAAAAGTATCTGTCTTGGTGGAATTTGCCTACAATAATACGATACACTCTTCGACGGAGAAGGCGCCATTTGAGATTGTTGAAGGTGCTACGAAGGTTCCTCTCTTCCTAAGCACGAAAGATAAGATTTTTGAAGCGGATGAGTATACGTGCAACTTAGACACGGCTTTTGCCAAGGTCCGTGAGGCTTTGCAGAAATCTCAAGAACGATAGAAAAAGGCAACGGATCGCCATCGTCGCGATTTGAAATTGAACGAGGATGATTTGGTGCTCTTACATTTTGAGAAGGTCCGCATGAGAAAGAAGAAGGGAAAGGAGAGGCTTTTTCCAAAGCTTAGTATGCGATTCTTTGAAAAGATCAATGATGTCTCCTTCTGATTGAAACTGCCTGACACTGTGAGGATTCACAATGCATTCCATGTGAGTCTCTTGAAACCTTTTAAAGGTGGTGTGCCTGATGATGGGGAGCCTGATGAGCAACCCGAAGTGGAAGAAAACGAGGAGATCCTTGTTCCTGAACAGATTTTGGCACATAAGGACACAAAGAATAAAGGTAAAGTCCGAAGGCGGTTCTTGGTTAAGTTCAAGAACTATCCTGCATTGGATGCGAAGTGGATGGAGGAGGAGGACCTAGCAGATACTCCTCAGATTGTGAAACTTTACCTCGAAGCTTTTGGTTTAGCATAGTCTACTCCAAATGGAACCCAAAATTCAGCTTGGCCGGAGATCTGGTGCAGTGGGATGCACAAGAGGAGAGTTACTCCGCTCCTTTGTCAACAAATGCCTTGATTTTTGTATACTAAAGTCACTGATGTCTCTTTGAGCTTCAGGGATACTGAGAGCTGACAGTATTCTGCTGTATCACCTTATGAAATGGAATTCCTGAATATGAAACTGATTTGTTCTTGACTTGTTTGTAAGTGCAGGAACTGATAGACAAAATGACTGCAACATTTTGGTCTAATTGATCTCGAATAGACATGGTTGCTATAGGGGTTAGACAATCGGGCATCGATGAGGTCCCGACTGGATCTAGATGCGATTTCTAGCTACATTGCCGATAAATCATGGTCTAAGATCCGAATGTATGTTGAATGTCATGTGATATCCTGTGATGTCTAGTGATGTCCTGTGATGTGACTGTCGATTGGTACATGTGCTAGATGTGTGTTCCTAGTACGTAGGTACTAGGAGTTATGTGTGTTGAATGTCATGTGATATCCTGTGATGTCTAGTGATGTGACTGTCGATTGGTACATGTGCTAGATGTGTGTTCTAGTACGTAGGTACTAACAGTTAGTGTCTGCTAAGACGCATTATGGCCTTTGTCTGTTTCGCAGGCGTAATCGAGGGCGATTACAATGATTTCAAGAGGGGGGTAGTCACAAACTGGTGATGTGGCGTGCCCAATGCACACACACTACCACTAGGTGCGGGAAAGACCTCCTGCAGCCAGGAAACCCTAAGTTTGTTACAGTTGCCCAATACATACACCCTCTGGCGAGGACTCCCGGTTGCAGGCTGAAATGCTGACGTGGCCTGGCTGTATGGCAGCCCCCGGAAAATGCGAAAATCTTGCCAATTGTACGGACGTCCGCTTTTTGTGGCAATTTTTACGGCGCTGTTTTTGGACAGTTTTACGGCAGTTTTTTGTTGCTTTTTGTCTACGCCAACTTGAGAGAGAGAGAGAGAGAGCTCTTTTGCTTTGTTTTATTCTCTCAAGAGAGAGAGAGCTTGTGAGATAGAGAGACATGCTTTTAATTCTTAGCTTTTGGGGCTCTGCTTTTAGCAACCCTTGTACTCTTTAAATAAGTGGGTAGGCCACTCATAACTTAGAGCATCTGGACGCAGAGTGTGTGCGCTCCTACCCGCACTCTTGTACTTTGAACTCAGATTAATACAAAAAGCAATATCGAAAGGGGCGCCAGTCTTTGGGACCAATATATCTAGGCACGGTACTCCGCCGGGCTAGTGTTGAATCAATTGTGAACTGTGAATTGTTTTGAAGTGGTTATTTGGTGCTGTCGTGGTAGATTCTTGACTTGGGTGTCCAAGTTCGTTACAACAAGCACATAAACCAAGGGTGGACCTTTAACCACGCCTTGTTCACCGACCTCGAGTGAGTTCTTTCCTGAATCCACTGAGACCCGGGATTCAATTTCCGGAACACAACTGAAACTTGTGTTCCCTTTGACTTCAGAATCTGCTACCCTCTTCAAGGAAAAAATTGCTCTTCAAAGACTCTACTGTTCTCTACTAGGTGCCAAGTACCAGCGCCAAGTTTTCTCTCTGCTCAAAAACCACCTGCACAATAACCACATCCACTCATAAAGTACCTGTGCAATCTCAGTTCAAAGCCCAAATTGCTTGCGCAATCCCAAACTGGTGCCCAATTCCTTGCGCATACCCTTCTTACCTTGCGCATAAACTTCTATCTTAGATGATGAGTGGTCTTGCTTATAAAGTGTTAAAAGTTGCTTTTCAACCTTTGCTTTTCTTTTCAGTAAAATTTAACTGTGAAAAGTGCTTGCGTGAGTTTTCCCTCTGCTTGCGCATGCTTTTTGTCTGAGACTGGAAAGTTCTTGCGTAATCTTTTTTAACAACTCAAATGTTCTTGCGTAGGCTTTTGCCAGTTGCCTGCATAGTTTTCTTGGGTCTTGCGCTGATTGCTTTTACTTTAACTGAGGCTTGGCTAGGGTTAGGGTTTGGCAATTATGGTTTAGTAATTAGGGTTTAGCAACAATCAATATTTCAGAGCATGGCTGGTTATGCGCTTGGAAATCAGTTATATATGCCAGGAACAGTGTTTGGGGGTACACAAACTTGGATGCCAAACCCCATGTATGGCAATCTTGGCATGCAGCCAGGTTTTCAGGGCACACATGGCAGTTTTGGCATGCCACGTGGCACTTTTGCAATGGCTGATTATCAAAATCAGCACGCAGGTACTGTGCCCATAGGCCCTGTAGTCAGTGGTCCAGCAGTTTCAGTGCCACCTGTCAGTGCACCTATGTTGTAGGCACATCCTATGGACCCGTTGACGGTTTATGAGAAGCCAAAGCCATACAAAGAAGGTGGTCAAGCAGTGCAATTTGATACTTTTAGAGGATTTGAAGACAGAACCAAAGCTCTTTCCTTCTTACAGCAGTTTGATGCCACATTTGCTGGAGCGAATTTCACTGAGCTTTCTAAGGTCAGAAAAGCTGCCACCCTTTCAAAAGGAAATGCAAGTCAGTGGTGGAGCACTTTATTGTTATAGGGACAGGCCCCTGCCACTTGGATTTATTTTAAATAGGTGTTTGCATCTCCTTGGTTGACTACTGAATTTGAGGTTGAAGTTATGTCAGCATGGCACAATTTGGATGCAACTAAATGCAAGGATTTGGATGATTACAACAGGAAGTTTTGGAAGGCCTTGCTTCCAGTTACTTCATATAGGGTTGTTATTGACCGAGCAGATAGAGCACTATTATTGTGGGCTGCCCAAAGAGCTCAGGAATTACTGTACTAAGACCAAGGTCACCACATTGACTCAGTCGATTGAGAATGCCAATATTGGGAATGCTTTATTACTGGGTCAGACAAGTGGTTTTAGGGGCAGCAATACACAGGATAAGTCTCAGAAAAATTCAGCAAAGAAATCTTCTGGAAAACAGACTTCTCAGATTCCTCAGAACACAAAGAAAGCATGGCAGAATAAGAAAAAAACTGGCCAGCCCAATGCACAGCAGCCAAAAGATCAGAAGAAGTCTTTTGTGAAGAAATCTCTTGAAGAGACAAAGGCATTGATGGCTGAGGGCAAATGCTTTAACTGTGAGAAGACTTGTCACATTGCGTCCAACTGTCCAGACAATAAGAAAAGGCCAGTTGATACTGAAAACAAAGAAGACAATGAGGACAAAAAAAGAAAGAAGCCCAAACCAGCAGCAGGTTTAGTGCCAAATATTGTTGCAGATCCTAACCCTAACCCTAACCTTAGCCTAACCCTAACTATCCTAACCTAAAGCATGCGCAAGAATATTGGCAAGGCAAAAAGCATGCGCAAGGCAAAAAGCGTAAGAAAATCATGATAAAAGCAATCAGCGCAAGGATTTGAGAAAGCTTACGCAAGCAATAAAAAAATACTGCGCAAGGACTTTTTGACAAATAAAAGCTTGTGTAGAAACTTTTGACCCATAAAATTAAGCGTAAGGACTAGAAAAGCATGCGTAGGCAAATTAAAAGTGCTTGCGCTAGCTTTTGGATAAGTTCTTTATAAACACACTTGGAGGTTCATCAGTTGATCAGAAGTAAGTTGCGCAGGTACTTTTGCCTCAAGAGGAGTTTGCACAGGTGATTGGATCAGTGAAAGAGATCAGCGAAAGTGCTTGGAACAACAAGAAGATTATGCGTTGGTGTTTATTTGCAGTTCATGAGTCTGTTTATGAGACAGGCTGAAGTTGAAAGGTTAACGTTGGAAGTTTGAGTATTGAACAACATCAAAGAAGACAACTATTGAAAAGTTGTGACAAACTTTGAAGTCAGAGGGAAACTCTGAATAAAGAGCCCTCCTTGGCTTATGTACTTGTACAAGAATTACTCTATGACTAGATAACTCTTTTCAAGGGGGGGGGGGCTGGCCTATTTTCCAGCCCCTAGCGCTGTGTCGACTCACTTTTCTCTCTTTTACAGTTCTTTGCAAGTGTTTTATTGTCAGTGCGCTTCCGATTTTGTGACAGATATGCTGGGAAATAAGCCAGCTACAGATGCCAGTGAGCTTTGTAGAGCTTGGGGTAAAGTTAGGGACCAGCGTGTACTCATTTTCTTTGATCCTGGTGCCAAGGCAAACTAACATGCTCTCTAGCCTCGGTAACCTCAGGGGTGCATACATCTGCTGAAAATAACTGTGCATAGAAATCAGTGGCGATGTCCATCACAGTATCTGGTGATGTCTGCATCTGTCCAGTAGCATCTCTAATGGCCAGTATCTGGTGATGTCTGCATCTGTCCAGTAGCATCTCTAATGGCCCGCATCGATGACCCAGGAGGACGCTCTCTGTGAGCTGCAAAAAAGTCTCGGTTCATCCTATCTGCTTTGGCAATCCAAAATGCCGAAGAAGCATGGTAGGAGAACTCAGTGCGGGACTCCTGGATCCTGCGGAGCTCACTCTGCTGCTCTATGAGCCACCCAGATAGAACTGAATCTCCTGGAAACTCCTGAACAAGTCTCTGAGTAGAAGCAAGTGGTCCACATCTCTGGTCCATATCTGCTGTAACTGTTGGGTCACACCCTGATCGGCAAGAATACTGTCAGGAATGCAACAGCCTCTGCGAGGCAAAGAGCACTGCTGCAAAGAGATATGCATGGAAACAGGGTAGTGATCTGAGAGTATGGTCCCACTACAGATTGAAATGGAACCTCCTCTCTCTGCAGCCCAATCGCCAATGTAAAATCTATCCAGGCACTCTAAAAGCCGACCACCCTGCCTGTGAAAACCCCAAGAGAAGCGTAACCCTCTCTCCCTCTCTCCCTCAACTTGTGTCCTCTGCGGGTATGAAGAAGCTGCAGGGGTAGTAGTTGTGTTACCTGCAGAAGGCGATACAGACGATGCGAGTTTCTCGGGCCAATCCTAGGTCTGGATCTAGCAGCTTGTTGTATGAGGCGTACCAGAGGGTGTGTAGCTGTATGAGGCGTACCAGAGGGTTGCTACACACCCCTCTTGTTGTGCACGGTTGGAGCGTCTCATGTCATTCATTCCGCAGCTTCCGCTGCCTCTTCCGTCATGGTATTAGAGCCTTGGTGAGTTACCTACCTCGGCTATCACTCTACCAGTGAGTTACACAGTTGTACAAGCGTTTTTGGACCGCATAAAGGACTGGGCAGATTGCTGTCCACTGCGTTTTCAGTCCCTCATAGGCTGAATTCTGGACTTTTTTGGAGTTTTTCTGCTGCCCCTCTTCTCCACTTGTTCCAGGTGACAAAATATATTTCTGAAGCTGAGCGTGCACTAATGCTGAAAGAAGAGATATATTGCGGAGAAAGAAGCTTCCCGAGCCACCTCTTCTCAGCCCTTTCAGAAGGGTCGTCCCATGTTTGACCCGATGAAGTTTGCTTCATGATTCAGTGGAGCAAAAACCAACTACGTCAAGCTACCTGCCATCAACAATCTCTCGAAGGACTCATACTTAAATGATGGCAACTATTGGATGTGGAAGTCACGCATGCTTTCAAACCTCAGTTCGGTTGAGATGTGGGAGTTTGTCACTGAGGGGGTTCCAGAGCTCTCTCCCTTGGACTAGGATGCTTATTTCTTGTGGGATTGCACTAATCATAAGATCCGAGCCTTCATTGTCAGCAATTCCTGTTTGATGTTATCGGCAATGTCAGTCTGATATTATTGGCAATGTACTTGCCATAGAGGATGCAAGGTAATGTTGGACAAGCTAGCAGCAAACCAGGACAAAGTTACCCCTATAAAGAGAGCATTATGAGAGATACAACTTAGACCCATGCAAGTCGTCAACCATCCGAGAACCCATCGTGACAGGATCATTTAGGCTCGAGGCACTCTCAGGTCGGACGAGATGGCCCTTCTTTGTGAGTTACCAGCGGGATACTCCTCATTGTACACCTCTCATTACCAACAAGAGGTTGAATGTTATCAATTTGGATATGTTCCTGTCCCAGGTGTTGGAGCATGAGGATGTTTTTTCAGATAAGGCGTCTACAGGACTGGCAGCCACTATCACAGAGGCACTTGTAACACCTCTATCAGGCTGCTAGATCTAGGCCTAAGGCTGGCCCGAGAAGCACCCATACATCTGTACTAACACCGGCATGTAATGTATTTGCACTCTGCCCATAGGAGACACGCGCTCCAAGATCCTGTAATGATTGTCCCGAAAAAGGCCACTACGGGAGGCAATGCCCATTGCGTCAGAAGAAACACTGCAGGTATGTCTCAGAATGCAGTAGTCATGGCTATCCCACGAAACCAAAGTCTGTTGCCCCTACAATATCCACGACGGTGATAGATGTGCATAGGAGACAACTCTACAGTTCCTATATTCGATGAGGTATCCATGAACCTTATCCGAGATGGTAAAGGAGGCGTGCACTACTCCAAGGTGATCGATCTATTCCCCACAACTCAGTTTTCATCTTCTTTCAGTCGTTTTTGACAAGCACTCAATCAAGATTAAGGATAAGGAGAGAGGAAAGGTAGTCAGAGAAGGTTATTCAGCTTGGGGTGTTTACAGACTCCTAGCTCTCTCAACACTTATCTCTACACAACAGGGTGATCTATGGCATTACGGCTATGGTCATCTGCATATTGATGCTATGAGGTGAGCGCATCGTAACTCTATGGTTGCAGGCTTGCCAGATTTTAGGCCAAAGATAGGCCTGTGTAGATCTTTTGATGAAGCCTTTACTTCAAACGCTTCTTACCCTTCACTCCAGTTCTCTAGGTCTACTACCAATCGGCAGAGCTGAGAGGGGGTGTTAGCAGCTTGCTGATGTGGTGCAAGCCGTATGTCATCTTCGTTCTCTCCCAAGAGGTTAGGTAGTGAGTGAGGGCTCCTTTGAGGCTGTGCGCCGCGGCTTGTTGTTCATTCAGTATGTCAGTCAGTCAGCCCAGTGTGGGGCCAGTTTAGTCCAGTTGTTATGTCCCGCTCATAGGAGAGGGGATCTAGCCCAGATGCCGTCGGGATGGGCGTCCATTGTCCGGGCGGACGTATTGTGAACACGGCCAGTGTGGCCGGCCATTATTATAAAAGGGAGGCCAAGGCCTCATTTGTAGTTATCGACCCCCACTGACAGAGTGCGAGTGGTTAGCCCGCGAGGTCACCTCGAGGAGGTGAGGCCGGGTGGTATGGGACGCTTGGTCTTACAGGTGCACGCCTACGTTCTCGGACGTTGACGCTAGTACGGGCTGTCGGATGGTGGCTATGGTCGGGTGGTTTGTCCGACGCGTGTCTGTAGGCGATCTGTGTGGCCGAGAGATCCATTCTCCTCGTTCGTGTCATGGTATCAGAGCCGGCTTGGCTACACGAGGGACCGTGTGCACACCTACGGATCGGTTAGAGTCGGGGAACCTTGAGTCTGCGTAATTTTTAGTAATTAACCGTTGAAATTGTGCGTTTTTCTTCTCATAAGCTTGTGTGCAAGTGATGTGTTGCTGATTTTTTACTGACTTTCCGACGGAAATCAGAATTTCATTTACAGTTGCTGGTTTTTGACTTAAAAACAACAATTTCCATTGGTCCAATTGCTGAATTTTATTGCTTTTGCATAGGAATCAGAGAATTGATTACTTTGTATATGATATTTTTACTTACTTTATATTTGTGTTGCAGCGAACTTCAACAGACCATGCTCTCTGTCGGAGCAAAGAGTGAGAGAGAGTCTCTGAGCAGCTGAGAGAGAGAGAGAGAAATAAAATGAAATGTTATATTAACGTCTTCAAAAGGCCAAAATGACCTATGAGACCAAAACGTTACAATTGGTGAATCTGATACCATGTTTGAGTATGGAAATTACAAAGTTACAAAGAACTAACTAACACTAAGACGCTAAGGAGAAAGGAGGGGAGGGGGGGGGGGGGGTTGTGGGTTCAAATGAAATTTCTCATTGGTCGCTGTCGGATCTCATCAACCTCCTCCATGGTCAGTACTCTGGTTGGGCGTCTTGCATGTCGAGCTAGAGTGATCTGTATCTTTTGTTGCAGCCTTCGTAGGTAGTGGGAGACCCCCCGAGGTCGTGGACGTCTGGATCTGCCAAGTTTCGTGGCTCGATCAAGCAGTGTACCTCTAGTATGAGTAGGCTCTGAGATTGACTGCTCCGTTGGCTCTCCTCTGGTTGGTGTAAAGAAATTTGTGATTCGTCTCTGAGACTGTCTTTCCTTTGATGTTCTCAGCAAGCTCTCCCTAAGGTTGCGCAGCTCTAGCAGGAACAATCCGAGACACCTCTGATCCTTGTATCTCATGACTCTAGAAAAAGGTCCGAACCCTTCTTTGAACAGGTAGTGGAAGCGGCCACGTATCTCATAGTATGCCGGCTAGTGACTTGTGTAGTGCAGCTCTGTCTCTGGCTCTAAGTTGCATAGGTGACATATCCTAGCTCCTGCCGACACCCCCCGAAATTGGCCAGTCTCGATTTGGAGCTGATGTGAGGATGTGCGTATCTGTCCAATAGCGCATCTTATCCCATGAGATAAGTGTGTGTCCATGTATGCAGGCCTAGTCACAAAGCCATCCTCCGTGAGTTGGAGAAGATGCTCTCTGTAGAAGGCCATCTTCGTGTCCAACTCCTGTGTCGGTTGTATCCATGTGCTCCTGGTATTTAGCTGAATCAGATTCCGACGTATGAGTCAAGTGATCTCTGTTCGTGTGAGAGACAGGGAGGGTGCATCCAGGGAGTATTGAAGCGGAGGTAATCTATCCATCTTGAGACCATGCGACTGAAACCATGCTGTCATCTGTCCATACCAACATGCTGTATCGCCTTGTAGAGCTAGTTGTCGAGATGACTCCAAGGCAACCCGAGGTATCTGTCCTTGGGGAGATCCCATAGACCGTGCATAAAAGAAATTGATCTCGTCAATGCCTCCACCACGAGAGGGGAGGAGAGGGAAAGGGGGGGGGGCTAGCTCGGCTCGGATAATCTCATGTGGTACTGAGGCCTTAGCCCGAATCATCCGAGCGATCATAGAGACCAGAGGCCTCTCCATACATCTCCATCCATCTGTGTTGCCATATCTCCCATGGTGGTCTACTGAGGGTCCCCATACCTGAACTCCATAGAGCATAGCTGGAGTCACTAGAGCGTCAAAAAGCCAAAGCTTTGTTCGCGGTTCCTGAAACTGAACCTGCGAACACATCCTCTCCAGTCCTCCCAATGCTGCATATGCTCTCGTCAGTCTAGTCTCTGATGCTCTCCGTAGTGAAAACATCGGTCCACCGAAGACTACCCCAAGATAAGTATATGCATCTGTGTACTCCACAGTCTCCTGGCCATACATAAATGTGGGTGCCGACCTCCTAACCCATTGTGGTGTGGTGTTGAACACCATAACCTTGGTTTTCCCCAGATTGACAGACAATCCACTGTCACGAGCAAATGTATGCAGAGCATTCAAGTGACGCTGCATCCCCTCTGGTGAGTCAGAAATCAACACAATATCATCAGCATATAGTAACAGCGGAATCCATGTCCCTGCTAGCTGAGCCCCCTTGTCCCCCTGACTCTCTACATAGTCCGAAAACTCATCCACATACATCCCAAAACGAGTCGGGGATAGGGGGCATCCCTGCTTCACTCCAATATTGGAGAGGACCATGTCCGACATTCCCTCAGTGGTGCGTATCTGCCCCATCACTGTCCTGTATAGAGCCAGAATCCCCCAAATCAGCTCTGTAGGCACACTCATGTCCTGTAATCTACGTATAAGTCTGGCTCTCGGCACTGTGTCGAAAGCTTTGCGGAAATCCACAAAGATACAATAGATCCTCGTGCCATGGTGTCTACCCTCCTCAATAATAGCTCTGAGTGTCAGAATCTGGTCAAGAGTGGAGAAACCTCTCCTGAAACCTGCTTGCCCTGGTGCCCTTATGCCCTCTCGCTCTGCCCATCTACTCAGCTCTTGTTCAAGAATGGATGCATACAGCCTAGCTAATGTGTGACTAACCATGATGGTGCGATAATTCCCGGGAATCATGGGATCTCCTGATTTGAAAATAGGCACAATCGTGGACATACTCCAAGTCTTAAAGAAGCCTTCATACATGGCTCGATTAAACATCATAGCCAGGAGCTCTGCGAGCATATCCCTGGCATGGATGAAGTGCTCTGCTACCAGACCATCATGATCATGTGCTCTCCTTGTCTTCATCCTGTGAATAGCTTTCCTTACCCTCTCGGCAGTAAAGAAAGAACATGTCTCCGGGCATATCTCTAGTGGGTCCGGTAGAGGTGGTTGTCCTGATGCTGTGTAGAGAGATGTGGCATATTACCCCTATGTCTCAGTGGAGGTGACCGCTGGTGGTGGTGAATGTTCGTGGAATAGCCTCCATGCTTCGCCCGAGTCCCGACTTATAAATAACTGATACAGATCTTGCTCTAGTTGGGATAAATAAGCCCTTTTCTTTCGTCGCACTAGGCGGCGAAAGATAATCCGTGACTGTCTATGTGTGGTAATACCCATGAGCACTTCCCTCTGTAACTTGATCCTCATCTCTCTACACTCCTCATCATACCAACTGTTCTGGGGCATTTTTCCAGATCGTCTCCGTGTAGGCTGGTTGTGGGGGTATGCTTCTGATGCTGCATCATGGAGCGTCTCTGTCAGCATCTGAGTGAGTTCATCTAGTGGCCGTCCTGGCTCCTGGGTGCATAGCTTCCTGTATATCTCATCCATATACACAATGTCCGTCTCGAGACCCTCATGAAGGTATACCGGATGTGTGTAGGGACCTCTCCTAGTGGAGCTGTGCTGAACTGAAACGTCAGGGTGAAGGACAAGATAGCATGATCAACTGCTACTCCAATTGGCCTAGTGCCCACCATGAAATCTTGAAAGAATGGAATGAGACCTGGCTGGGCCATAACATAATCCACTGTGCTGGCACCATGTCGATGTGGAAAGCAAGTAAAACCTCTAGCTGTCGAAAATCTTTGTAGGCCATTCAAAATGGCCAATCTATGTGCGGTTCCCATATCTATCAAGTATCTGCCATATTCCGTGTATCCCTCATCTTGTGATAATCTAGATAGACCCATCTCTGTATCGTCCAACTCCCTAAGCATTTCCTCGGAAGTATCATAAAATATTGTCTGGTGGTGGGCAATCCTAGCATTGAAATCCCCTAGTATGATAATGTCACCATCCTTGGAAAATTCCCATATGTCATTATCCAAAATAGCAAAGGGGGATTGTCCCCTAGGTGATGCATATACTGACGTACTAGGAGGAAAGTAACAAATAGCAATGTAGAGGTATCTGCCCGTCTCTGTCCTGAGCCTCACCCACATGTACCTAGCATGCTCATCCTTACGCGCTATATATATCAATGGCTGCAACTCCTCCCTAAATAGAACTGCTACTCCCGCTAAGCCTCGTCCTCGATGCTCCGATCTGGTCTTTTGTCTGCAAGCTGTCTCCCATCTATATTCGCTCACCTGTGGCATGGATTGCCCAAGGGCTTGATGTGTCTCAGAGTAGAAGATGATGTCTCTCATTGTGAAGCTATCCTCAAAGGCCCCTACATCAAGACGAAGTGAACCGTTACAATTCTAGGTTGCCATCTTTAGTGTGGTCCCATAGGTATGGCACCGTCATGTGGGACGTCGCTCCAATATCACCACCTTTCCATCCCTGTAAAAAGCAATCTTCCCCTTTTCCCTTGCTGCTCTAATTTCCGGCATTACTTCTTACATATGAGCAATCTGCGAGAGGGTGAGGTCATCTCCAAGAAAGATGCCAGTCTTCTTTAGAGTCGCTCTCTTCTTCAGGAAATCCTTCTTCATTTCCATGGAGGGGAAGCGGAGAATGAGTGCCCTTTCCTTCGAGGTTTCTCCGTTGCTCCCGCTTTTCTTTGTGCCCACTCTCCAGGCCCTTGTATGCGTCTGCTCGTCGACCCCCACCAGAGTCATGAGTTCTTTCACCTCTTCCTCCACATTATCTTGGTCTCTGAGGCCACATATCCTTACGTGTAAGGCCCGCACACGTCTCCTTTGCTCCTCTTTTAGTGTCAAGTTGATGATGGTTGTCTCGATCCATTTTTCTGCCTTTTTTGCTTTTTGTTGGGTCTTTGTGATGACATCTACCCACAAGGTCGTCATTTCTTTTTGTTGCTCCCCACCTTCCTTAATCGTGTTAAGCTCTTCAATTACTGAGGGTTGAAGCTCTCCCTCTTCGAGGACATTCTGCGATCGCACCTCTGCAAGCTCTTTCTTGAGTAGTGCGATTTCCTCATCTTGAGCCTTCACGCAATCCTCGAGTGTATGTATCGTGTTTTCTTGTGCTGCCACGCGCGCGTCGAGTATGTTGATAGTACCTAGGAGGTGGCGGTTGATCATGCTGATGGACTTAGTCAGTTCTTCTTTGCATTTTTGGATGGCATCCTCCACCGGGTCATCTTTGCCATTCTACTTCCTCATGGTCGGAAGGCCGCCACAAGAGAGGGAGAGGGGTTTTTTTTTTTCTGCGCGGCTTCCCTCTTTCTCTCTCTACGCTCGCAGACCTATTCCCTCTTTCTCTCTCTACGCCTGAAAAACTCATTCTCTCTCTACGCTTTGGGACCACACTCTCTCTACGCTCCTAGACCACATTCTCTCTCTACGTTGGAAAAAATGGCCCATTCTCTCTCTACGCAAGGGCTGCGGGAAAGAGGCAGCAAGCAGTGGGGTGCAGTGCCGTTGCGAGGGGGGGGGGGGAGGAGGGGGGCAACGAGCGAGAGAGAGAGAGAGAGGGGAAAGGCGAGCGAGCAGGGGGGGGGGGGGGGGGGGTTTCAGCGCACTCGAGCGGGGGGCAAGGGAGCAGTGAGCGAGCAGGAGCAGGGGTGGGTGCAACGAACGATCAAGAGGGCGGGGGGCAGACGCGCCCGCGCAGGGGTGGCAGGGGAGCAACGAGCAGAGAGAGAGAGAGAGAGAGAGAGAGAGAGAGAGAGAGAGAGAGAGAGAGAGAGAGAGAGAGAGAGAGAGAGAGAGAGAGAGAGAGAGAGAGAGAGAGAGAGAGAGAGAGAGAGAGAGAGAGATGAAATGAAATGAAATGTTATATTAACGTCTTCAAAAGGCCAAAATGACCTATGAGACCAAAAAGTTACAATTGGTGAATCTGATACCATGTCTGAGTACGGAAATTACCAAGTTACAAAGAACTAACACTAAAACACTAAGGCACTAAGGAGAAAGGGAATAAGGGGAGGGGGGTTTGTGGGTTCAGATGAAATCTCTCATCGGTCCCTTTCGGATCTCATCGACTTCCTCCATGGTCAGAACTCTGGTTGGGCGTCTTGCATGTCGAGCTAGAGTAATCTGTATCTTCTGTTGCAACCTTCGTCGGTAGTGGGAGACCCCCCGAGGTCGTGGACGTCTGGATTTGCCAAGTTCAGTGGCTCTGTCAAGCAGTGTACCTCTAGTATGAGTAGGCTGTAATGACTGCTCCGTTTGCTCTCCTCTATCTGGTGTAAAGAACTCTATGATTCGTCTCTGAGACTGTCTTTCCCCTGATGTCCTCAGCAAGCTCTCCCTAAGTCTGCGTAGCTCTAGCAGGAACAATCCGAGACACTTTTGATCCTTGTATCTCATGACTCTAGAAAAAGGTCCGAACCCTTCTCTAAACAAGCAGTGGAAGCGTCCGCGTATCTCATAGTATGCCGGGCAGTGGCATGTGTAGTGCAGTTCTGTCTCTGGCTCTAAGTTACATAGGTGACATATCCTGGCTCTTGTCGGTGGCACCCCTTGGAATCGGCCAATCTCGATGTGGAGATGATGTGAGGATGTGCGTATCTGTCCAATAGCGCATCTTATCCCATGAGATAAGTGTGTATCCATGTATGGTGGCCTAGTCACAAAGCCCTCCTCCGTGAGTTGGAGAAGATGCTCTCTGTAGAAGGCCATCTTTGTGCCTAGCTCCTGTGTCGGCTGTATCCATGTGCTCTTGGTGTTTAGTTGAATCAGATCCTAACGTATGAGCCTGGTGATCTCTGTCCGTGTGAGAGACAAGGAGGGTGCATCCAAGGAGTATTGAAGCGGAGCTAATCTATCCATATTGAGACTATGCGACTGGAACCATGATGCCATTTGTCCATACCAACATGCTGTATCGCCTTGTAGAGCTAGTTGTCGAGATGACTCCAAGGCAACCCGAGGTATCTGTCCTTGGGGAGATCCCATAGACCGTGCATAAAAGAAATTGATCTCGTCAATGCCTCCACCACGAGAGGGGAGGGGAGGGAAAGGGGGGGGGGGGGGGGGGGGGGGGGGGGGGGCGGCTAGCTCGGCTCGGATAATCTCATGTGGTACTGAGGCCTTAGCCCGAATCATCCGAGCGCTCATAGAGACCAGAGGCCTCTCCATACATCTCCATCCATCTGTATTACCAGATCTGCCATGGTGGTCTACTGAGGGTCCCCATACCTGAACTCCATAGAGCATAGCTGGAGTCACTAGAGTGTCAAAGAGCCATAGCTTTGCTCGCGGTTCCTGAAACTGAACCTGCGAGGACATCCTCTCCAGTCCTCCCAAAGCTGCATATGCTCTCGTCAGTCTAGTCTCTGATGCTCTCCTTAGTGAAAACACCGGTCCACTGAATACTACCCCAAGATAGTGTACTCCACAGTCTCCTGGCCATACATAAATGTGGGTGCCGACCTCCTGACCCACTGTGGTGTGGTGTTGAACACCATAACCTTGGTTTTTCCCAGATTGACCGACAATCCATTGTCACGAGCAAATGTATGCATAGCATCCAAATGACGCTGCATCCCCTATGGGGAGTTTGAAATCAGCACAATATCATCAGCATATAGTAACAGCGGAATCCATGTCCCTGCTAGCTGAGCCCCCCTATCTCCTTGCCGCTCTACATAGTCTGAAAACTCATCCACATACATCCCAAAAAGAGTCGGGGATAGTGGACATTCCCTCAGTGGTGCGTACCTGTCCCATCACTGTCTTGTATAGAGCCAGAATACCCCATATCAGCTCTGTAGGCACACCCATGTCCTGTAGTCTGTGTATAAGTCTGGCTCTCGGCACTGTGTCAAAAGCTTTGCGGAAATCCACGAAGCTACAATAGATTCTCTTGCCATGGTGTCTACCCTCCTCAATAATAGCTTTGAGTGTCAGAATCTGGTCAAGAGTGGAGAAACCTCTCCTGAAACCTGCTTGGCCTGGTGCTCTTATTCCCTCTCGCTCTGCCCATCTACTCAGCTCCTGCTCAAGGACGGATGCATACAACCTAGCTAATGTGTGGCCAACCATGATGGTGCGATAATTCGCGGGAATCATGGGATCTCCTGACTTGAAAATAGGCACAATCGTAGACATACTTCAGGTCTTCGGGAAGCCTTCATACATGGCTCGATTAAACATCATAGCCAGGAGCTTTGCAAGCATATCCCTGGCATGGATGAAGTGCTCTGCTACCAGACCATCATGATCATGTGCTCTCCTTGTCTTCATCCTGTCAATGGCTTTCCTTACGCTCTCAGCAGTAAAGAAAGAACATGTCTCTGGGCATGTCTCTAGTGGGTCCGGCATAGGTGGTTGCCCTGATGCTGTGTAGAGAGATGTGGCATATTTCCCCCCATGTCTCAGTGGAAATGACTGCGGGTGGTGGTGAATGATCGTGGAATAGCCTCCATGCTTTGCTTGAGTCCCGACTTATAAATAGCTGATATAGATCCCGCTCTAGCTGAGATAGATAGGCCCTTTTCTTTCGTCGCACTAGGCAGCGAAAGATAATCCGTGACTGTCGATGTGTGGTAATACCCGTGAGCACTTCCCTCTATAGTTTGATCCTCGTCTCTTTGCACTCCTCATCATACCAACTGTTCTGGGGCATGTTTCCAGATCGTCTCCGTGTGGGTTGGCTGTGGGGGTATGCCTTTGATGGTGCATCATGGAGCGTCTCTGTCAAAATCTGAGTGAGTTCATCTAGTGGCCGTCCCGGCTCCTGGGTGCATAGCTGCCTGTATATCTCATCCATATACACCGAATCCGTCTCCTTCATGTATGTATACCGAGTGTGTATGGAGACCCCACCTAATGGAGCTGTGCTGAACTGAAAGGTCAGGGTGAAATACATGATAGCATGATCAATTGCTCCTCCAATTGGCCTAGTGCCCACCATGAAATCCTGAAAGAATGGGATGAGACCTGGCTGGGCCATAACATAATCCACTGTGCTTGCACCATGTCGGTGTGGAAAGCAAGTAAAAGCTCTGGCTGTCGAAAATCTTTGTAGGCCATTCACAATGGCCAATCTGTGTGCGGTTCCCATATCTATCAAGTATCTACCATACTCGGTGTATTCCTCATCTTGTGATAGTCTGGATAGACCCATCTCTGTGACGTCCAGCTCCCTGAGCATCTCTTCGGAAGTATCATAAAATATTGTATGGTGGTGGGTAGTCTTGGCATTGAAATCCCCTAGTATGATAATGTCACCATCCTTGGAAAAAAACTAATGCCATATCGGATTTGTTCGAGAGATCACTGGGATGCCACCAATGCCAGAAGCCTATCACCCTCATGCCGATGTTGGAAACGACACCTCCACATCTAGCTAATACCAAGAGACCTGAGGAAGAGTTGTCCTCCACATTTGCAATAGGCTCAACCCCGTCAAGGCCTAACAATTTAACCAAATGGGCCAAGGCAACACCCATCTATAGAGGAGTCCATAGGTTGCCATAGACCAAGTCAATGTTTCCACCATCACCAAGTCCTACACCGCCATTGCTAGATACCCCACCCTAATCAAGGAGTAGCCCTTCATGTGCTAGCTTTTAGAGTCAACAAACTAGGCACTCTCTAGAGGGTAGACACTAAGCACCATGAGGAGACAAAGAGCACCTTGTTGTCAAACACCCCATCTCAACTGGTAATATTATAGAGATTAGGGACAAGTTTCACTAAGAGACTGTAGACCGCCTAACTCAGCTCAGATGTGATGCAAGCATATTCATGAGGGAGCTGTTGGGAGACCCTACTACACCCCCCATCTAGCACACGTTGGAGCTAGATTCGTGTACCCTATGCATATGGGCATGAATTACAAACCCATAGCATCCTCCATTCCATCATGGTCATCACCCAAAGTATCACTCCCCCACTCATTGTATACTCTATATTGACTCATAATATCATCTTATCATTTTGCTGAACTCTTTCATTTTCAGTTAGTGGAATAGTAGAGGATATACTACACATATGCATTGATTTGTCTCATAGGACAAGTTCTAGCCTTCCAAAGACGTTAATAAAATCTCTCTCTCTCTCTCTCTCTCACACACACACACACACACACACACACACACACACACACACACACACACACACACGCCTGCTCATGTGCACACACCAATGCACATATCTCCATGCCATCGTACCTCTCATAGATTACATCACCAACATATTTACCATAGTTGCATCATGGCCATTATTGAGAGGCATAGAGTACGTCCTATGATGTTCTTTATAGAGGAGGTGATTGATGCCATCCTCATACCATCATGCATCTTCAATGAAAGAGTTCATGTGATACTACCTACAGGGGTGGCTCATTTAGGAGATGAGGTTTTTATAGATAAGCAACCCCCTAGCTCTAGCGGTCCACTTATTTGTTTAATTATTTAGCATTTGTTACATTAGCCTTTTGTTTTTTGTATCGTGGACATTGGATCACATGAGGATGATGTAATGTTATGTTCTCATAGGTCTTTGATGCCTTTTTCTAATGTAAATAAACATTTTGTTTCATTTCATGTGTGTGTGTGTATGTGTGTTTTTTTTTAATTTTATTTTTGAGTTGCAAAAATTGAAGTATAACTCAGATGATTAGACATTAATTTCTTCTTCTTCTTCTCTCTCTCTACTCTCCTCGTCGGATAGATCTTTAAGGTCTCTTGGGATAGTTTCCTACGACGTTAAAATGCTCTTCTTCTTCTTCTTCTTCCCCCCCCCCCCCCCGGCGGCCCAAAGTGACATTATGAGGCCCAAAGAGTACATCATACGGCCATCCAATAGATTCGACTAAAACATGAGTAGATCGGATAGAGGGAGATAAAGTGGGCTTTCTCAAACCGTGCCGCTATGATATGGGGGACTCCCTATCCACCCATGCATTGGTACTGCATGGACCTAGCTACTATTTTGCATATCATAATTGGACTCTCCCATGCGTGTAGTTTCACATCCATTAGAGTTAGAGTTCTCCCCCCCCCCCCCCCCCCCCCCCCCCACCAAACCCCAACCCAAAAAAAATAAATAAAAAAAATCTCTCTTTCACATGTACACGGCTATCTATTTTATTTTGTAGCATGTATATTTTCATCACCATTGGAAATATGTATGCAATGCGACAATCCAAAACAGGCTAACACCATTCGAAATACATGGTCCATTGGACGAGGCCATAAAACACCTGGCTAAGCTATTGTATGATCAATAGGTCAAGGTTTTCCATTTAAAGTCCCATAGAATCCATCGACATGATGTATTGGTATGATGATGAGTGTCCAAAGACACAAGCATGCTTTTAATGTGAGATTGCACTTGGCAAGCATGCCCAGATAGCCTTCCATCAACTTGTGCGACTTAAGAAGCGAGATTATTTGGTTGGAGTGGAAAAAGATAATCTCAATTGTTTTTGGGACACCATAGAAAGAGGGCATGGAGGTGATTGCACGAGAGCTAGTTGTCGATACAAATATCTCGCATATATATGTAAGTACAACTTGATATGTTCCTGATCAAGAGGCGTTGTGACCCCCCGTGGTTTCTAGCCTTGCACATTTTCCTTTACAAATAATTAGGTTTAAAACATGCCACAAACACATGGACTCAAGGCCTATAGCTAGTGGCGAAGAGCCACATGTAAGTCATACATGTCAAGGGGTCTCGATAGTTCTACTTAAGGGAATGTTAGCTATTCCCCCCTTGGAAAAGAGTTTTTTTTTCTTTGAAAAAAAAGTGTGGAAAAGCTTCTTAATCTTACTAGGGTGGAGGAGCTAGTAGGGGGACGAGTAACTTGGGGAGCTTGAATCTCTCTCCTCCAAGCTCAATTTTTTGCGATGAGTAGCTTAGTTTTATCGCCTTTTCACAAGCTTTCACGAGAATTAATTTGGGATTGGTCGGGTTTGAGAGTCGGTAGTCGCGGCGCGATTTTCGGAATCAAGTGTATCAAAAATTGGCATGAATAAGAACACTAACCAGGGCCAAAAGAGGTAAAATGCACCCGCGGAGGCTTGAGCCCATGCGTTGGCCAACGGAATGGCGTTATTTCAAATCAGCTAGCCGTTTGGGCTTCTCTTTTTCGTGCCTTTATTGGTCATCAAGTGTAATATAACAAGGCTTTATTTGTCCTGTTTCTGGGGGCCGTACCACAACTGGTCCCTCTACCCTAATGTTCTCTCAAGTAGAACTCTCGTCAAGCCTATCTCACTTGACATTAAACATATAGGTGTGTTCGTGACTCATGCACACTTGAAGGCTACTTGACAACGCTTCTTGTTATCATATTTTCTTGAGTAGTTTTGTATCTACCAAGCATTGTTACAAAGAGTTTTAACATATCATATGGTCTTGCTAACATACACAAGAAGATTTAGAAATTTTCTCATGTAGGAAAATGGAGTCTTTTCTAGTGTTTTTCATACAATGCATAACATCATGAGCTTCTGTGAGGGAGGCACCGCATACCTAGCTAGGTACGATTGGGGGCAGGGGACCGCCCCCTGCCCCAAATCGTACCTAGCTAGGTATGCGGTGCCTCCTCATAGAGGTCCCCTGCCCCCAATCGTACCTAGCTAGGTATGCGGTACCTCCCTCACAAACTCGGGCCGACAGTCCTCTGCCCTCAATCGTACCTAGCTAGGTATGCGATGCCTCCCTCACAGAAGCTCATGATGTTGAGGTAAGTCACAATGTGGGAATTATTGTGAGAATTTGTCCAAAACTTCTTGTGATAGAGTCATGGACTTGGTTGATCCTTGGTTTACCCATTCAGTATGAGCATCCTTATGTTATGTTTGGCAAGGTACGTAGATTAAATAACCTACCTTGTTAAACATTTCTGTTTTTAATAACTTGTAAAAAAGATTGAATCCAATGCTCATGGCATTGAAAAGAAGTAAGTGAAACTACCCAAAGATGATGTTAGTATCCAAGGTTTGCTAGTCAAAAGTAATGCTAAGATAAAAACCTAATAGCTACTAGAAAAAAAGGGAGCCTTGTTAGAAAAAATGAACCGCAACTTAACATGGGTATACATCATGCTTAAGTTCAACAAATGAAACATTTTCATTCACATCAAATAGCCCTTGCTATATATATTAAATCATAAATAAGTGTCCAAACCCATGCAACCTAAGATGCTTCTAACCCAATTGTCCTTAAGGTTGTTTTCCTTTCGAACTTTGTTTCATAAATTGGCATAATACATTAAAAAACTTTTTTTGATACAACTTTGGCCACTTAAATTATTCTAGATACCTTGTGTTGTGAAACGATCCTCTCAAATGGAAAGTAACAAGCACTATGGGGACTTGTCATCACACATTATTAAATATGGGCATCAGTGTCTTGGTCCATCCGTGTTGAAAAGGTCATCAAACCACTTTTCGAAACCACCTTCAGGCGTGGTTTAAAATTTTCCAAGTGCTTACATAGGTTCTCATCTAAACACTTTAAACCACCTATAGGTGATTGAAAGTGGTCATTTAACCACTTTCAATCACATACAGTTGGATAACACCTAAATCTCGGGTTTGTAAAAGCACTCAAGAGGAACATTTACCACTTAGAAGTGGTTTTGCATGTTCAAAAGTGGATTTGAACTACTTGAAACCACGTGAACCACTTTAAACCACCTTAGGGTGATTGAAAAAGTTCATCAAACCATTTTCAATCACCTTCAAGTGGTTTGAAATCTTCCGAGTGCTTACATAGGTTCTCACCTAAGCACTTGGCAGATTTCAAACCACCTGAAGCACTTAAAACCACCTAAAGGTGATTGAAAAGGGTCATCAAACCACTTTCAATCATCTTCAGGTGGTTTGAAATCTTCAAGGTTCTCACCCAAGCACTTGGCAAATTTCAAACCACCTGAAGCACTTTAAACCACCTAAAAAAGATTGAAAGTGATCATTAAACCACTTTCAAGTGGTTTGTTTTTCACTTTCAATCACCTTCAAGTGGTTTGAAAATTTTCAAGTGCTTACATAGGTGCTCACCTAAGCACTTGGCAGATTGCAAGTGGTTATTAAAATACTTTAAAGTGATGATAAACTATTTTAGCACTTTGCAAAGTACAAGCTTCCACCCTAAGGGGTTGAAAGCAGTATTGGTACGTTAAATCACTATCAGTACTTTAACTGCTTTGCAAAGTAATTGAAGGGGAATTAAACCACTTTTACTCAGTTCTCAAAGGTTTTTTACAGTTTGACAGTGGTTTTGATAGCTTGAAAGTGGTGAACATTGCTCACTACTACTTGACAGTAGTTTTTACAATTTGATTGTGGTTGTGACTGCTTGACAGTGGTCTAACATTGGTCAACATACTACTTGGAAGTGGTTTTTTTACAGTTTGACAGTGGTGAACAGGGGTCAATATACTACTTCAAAGTGGTTTTTTACAGTTTGACAGCTGTTATAGTTTGACAATGTATTAGTGCATAGTTCATAATACTTGAGATTGATCCAGCAAATGCAATGGATGCATAAGAACAACCTTTTTGCCGATACGCCTTTGGCATATGTCCTTGTTTGGAGAGACTTGGGTCTCTGCTATCTGGAAACTAAACAAAAGCTCCTTAATGTCCTCTGTGATGTTTGTAGAACGATGAGCTTGCCCTTGACATGCTCAGACTGGGAAAGGAATGTTCTCATCCTCTAAATGGAATCATGCATTCACAAAACCGATGTTTCTTCTGGGTATGCCCAATGACTTTGCAAGTGCTCTATGCATAATCAAAATAATGCATGCCATCACTGTTATTCTCCTGAAAAGCATTTCCGTGGCTGAGTGTGGGACCTTGACTTTTGACAAGGTGTTGCAAATGTTGGAAAGCACTGCTCTCTATATAGAATGTGACGAGTTCTGCAGGTTGCAAGATACTGGTTGCTGGAGTAACTGTTCAAAAATCTCTCCTTGGAGTTTGGTTGTCAATCCTTGCGCCTCCTTCCGCTATTCAACACAGAGAGTCTACTGCCTGTGCCTCTCTCTTTGTTCCCTTTTCTTTGTCGCCCAGTAATTGCGTAAGCAGCCTGTGAACTGCCCGAGAAGCTCTGCTCAAATCTATACTAGTGGGCACGGAGCCGGATCAAGAAAACCTGAAGAAAAAGAGCTCAATGCAAGAACATATATCATGAAGAGCCCATGCATCAACAAGACCAAACATGTCACAGACACACACACACCTAACTGGTGAGAAGGCTCCATCTTAGAGAGAGAGAGAGAGAGAGAGAGAGAGAGAGAGAGAGAGAGAGAGAGAGAGAGAGAGAGAGAGAGAGAGAGAGAGAGAGAGAGATGGATAACTAAGCACACATAGCAGAGAACCGCGCGCAGAGGAAAGAGAGGGAATGCGTTGTAAAAACACTGCACAGAGAAGGAGAGAAAGACGCTATGCTCTATGCAAAAACTGCACACAGAGAATACCCTAAACCTGTAGTTTTGTGCAGAACCCCCATGCAAAGAAGGAGACAAAGGGGGTGCTCATACGTCCAACACACTACTGGGGGTTGGTAAAAAATGCATACCCCTCTTTTTTTAAAAATTCCCCCCATCTTCATTACTCATCATTGAGTTTCCTCTCCCAAAAATCAAATGTAGACTCAAAAGTTCCCAAAAACTACTTTAAAAAGGAGTGTCTAGGATAGCCCTTTTTGGACCACCTATACATGCTTTCATCCATCTGGAAGTTTTGCAATTTATCATTACCTGGTTTGCACACAGACATATTCAAGATAAGGCTTGTATAGGATGCATTAATGTGGTAAACGATTCTGGTCTCTTAAACATGGCTACAGGGAAATCAGTAGAATATAAAATTCTTTTACCATATACTTTTATATGCTTGCCGTAAACCTCAAGTGAGGGTTTTGGAAAAAGATGGCAATGACTGGACTTTTGAAAATAAGGCCAAAATATAAACAAAACTCTGGTGAAATTTTTGTAGGATATGAGCGACTGGAGTTGACTCTTTAGCTTCATTCTTTTTATTAATATGAATAGAATTCTATTACTATTGGGTAATTTTGATCTTTTGAGCCAATTTATATTGGTTATGGTAATACCGCAATACATTCTTGCTCACGTACATGAACGAAAACAATGAGGTTTATGGTTTGACTTCTAAACTATAACATTTTCTGCTAATTTGACAATGAAGATTTTGTTTACTGAATATTGATTTGGATCTGTCAAGAAATTATCTAAAATACTATCTACCTTTACATGCCTTGAAACCATAAGCAAAGTCATAAGCATTTGATTTTTTTGAAATAATGATGCTTGCAGTCTTTTTTAGTCTCAGGTATATATGAATGATCGATAAAGGATGATATTGATTCAAATCTACTTGATTTGTTTGAGCCTAAAAGATTAGAATGCTGATGGTATACCTTGAACATAAATTCATGAATACATGAGTGTTTGTATGCACATAAACCACGCACAATGGTATTTAGCATAGAGTACTTGGTAAATTTTGATGCTACTTGTTCTTGATCGTGGCTAATGATAGGCTCATAATTTGAGAACTCACATTTGTATGGGTAAACCGTTGTGTGCTTAGATTTTGGTGAATTTTTTCTACAAAAATCTTGATTACCATCAATTGCCTTAAAACCTTCTGTGAGGGGCTCTAGTGAGCTGGCTTGTTTTCGAGTATTGAAAATATCACCGAAAAACAAGGTAAACGCTGTCAATTTTTTGCAATTGTAAGAGTATATTCACTAAATGTTTGCCATTGAAGAACATTGTGAATGGACTAAATCCTTATTGCATACCCTGGGTGGACACATAAAAATGCCTCGACTTGCTGTAAGCGGTGACAATATTTATTGAACAACATATTGAACTTCTGCTAAAGGTCTGGCCTGATGGCTTTTGAGTTGAAAATAACAAATTTGCATCTTTTTACTTTTGAATGTTTTTAGTTTTGAGTGGTTTCTAGAGCCTTAAACCTCATGTGAGGGTCTCAAGAGAGACGACATTGATTGGAAAATTTGAAACTTGTCTGTCGTACAAAGGAGATGTTGCCTAAATATTTACTTTTTAGAGATTGGTAGACTAGAAGGATGGAAGAATGTAAATAATTTCTTGACATTTGACTATTGTGCGGACATTGGATTATAAGGACGTCCCATAACATAGAACTACGAAGAGTTTCATAGATTTCAAGCAGAAATCGATGTTTTTATGGGTATATTTTATGTTAGCTTATATATTGTCTAGTCAGTTCCATTGTATGAATCAATAGATTGTATACTTGAATCTATTGTTGGATATTCAACACAAACACAAAGACAAACACACACACACACACACACACACACACACACACACACACACACACACACACACACACACACACACACACACACACTTAAGTACTTATACAACTATAAGACCACAACTGCTTATTAAATATTCCAAGGCCTCCCCTTGGCATCAAACAACAATTTTTTTTTTCCACCCTATGTGAGATACACTACTTCAATAGGCATCTACCTTTGGGGCTTAATCCACACAGGAACGCCCCCCATGTGGAAGTGTGACAAGTTTTATTCTAGCCCCTACTTTGGATTATTACCACAAGCATGTCACTTTTACTTTATGTATGCCCAACGACTTTGCAAGTGCTCTATCCGTAAAGGGATGTGCATCTACTTCGTCCTTCGAATTAATGCATGCCATCACTGGTGCTCTCTTGAAAAGCATTTCCTTACTCTAGTAACCAGTATTTTGCAACATGCAGAACTCCGCACATTCTATACCCTTTGTATAGAATGTGCCGAGTTCTGCACATTGCAAAATACTAGAGGGTATAGAATGTGCGGAGTTCTGCATGTTGCAAAATACTGGTTGGTGGAGTAACTGTTGAAAAATCTCTCCTTGGAGTTGGTTGTCAATCCTTGCCCCTGATCTTGCCAACACCTTGACATGGCACGAAGAATCTTCCTTTTCAGCTTCTCATCGAGCTGGAAATCCTTCCGCTTTTCAGCACAAAGAGTCTGCTGCCTTTGCCTCTCGCTTTGTTCCCTTTTCTTTGTCGCCTAGTAATTGCGTAAGCAGCCTGTGAACTGCTCGATAAACTCTGCTTGACTGTGTACTAGTGGGCACAGAGCCGGATCAAGAAAACCTGAAGAAAAAGAGCTCAATGCAAGAACATATATCATGAAGAGCCCATGCATAAACAAGACCAAACATGTCATAGAGACACACACACACCTAACTGGGGAGAAGGCTCCATCCTAGAGAGAGAGAGAGAGAGAGAGAGAGAGAGAGAGAGAGAGAGAGAGAGAGAGAGAGAGAGATAACTAAGCGCACAGAACAGAGAACCACGCGCAGAGGAAAGAAAGGGAATGCTGCAAAAACACTACACAGAGAAGGAGAGAAAGACGCTATGCTCTATGCAAAAATCACACACAGAGAATACCCTAAAACTATAGCTTTGTGCAGAACCCCCACGCAGAGAAGGAGACAAAGAGGGTGCTCGTACGTCCAACACACTATTGGGGGTGGTAAAAAATGCATATCCCTCTTTTAAATTTTTTTTCTCCCCATCTTCATTACTCATCATTGAGTTTCCTCCCCCAAAAATCAAATGTAGACTCAATAGTTCCCCAAAACTACTTTAAAAAGGAGTGTCTAAGACAACCCTTTTTGGACCACCTATACATGCTTTCACCGGTATGTAATTTTTGCAATTTATCATTACATGCTTTGCACACACACATATTCAAGATAAGGCTTTGTAGAAAGTATGAGCGGCTGAAGTTAACTCTTTAACTTCATTCTTTTTATTAATATGAATATAATTCTCTTACTATTGGGGAGTTTTGATCTTTTGAGCCAAATTATATTGGTTACGGTAATACCTCAATACATTCTTGCTCACGTACACGAAGGAAAACAATGTTTATGGTTTGACTTCTAAACTATAACATTTTCTGCTAATTTGACAATGAAAATTGTGTTTTTCTGAATATTGATTTGGATCTGTCAAGAAATTCTCCCTTTACATGCCTTGAAACCATAAGTGAATCATAAGCATTTGATTTTGAATTAATGATGCTTGCAGTCTTTTTTAGTCTCAGGTATATGAATGATTGATAAAGGATGACATTGATTCAAACCTGCTTAGCTGTTTGAGCCTAAAAGATCATAATGCTACTGGTATGTTAAATTCATGAATACATGAGTGATTGTATGCACATAAGCCACGCACAATGGTATTTAGCATAGAGTAGCTGGGAAATTTGATGCTACTTGTTCTTGATCGTGGCTAATGATAGGCTCATAATTTGAGAACTCACATTTGTATGGGTAAACCTTTGTGTGCTTAGATTTTGGTGAATTGTTTTGTATGAAAATCTTAATTACCATCAATTGCCTTAAAAACTTCTGTGAGGGGCTCTAGTGAGCGGGTTTGCTTTTGAGTATTGAAAATATCACTGAAAAACAAGGTAAACGCTATCAATTTTTTGCAACTGTAAGAGTATATTCACTAAATGTTTACCCATTAAAGGACATTGTGAATGGACTAAATCCTTGTTGCATACCCTTGTTGGACACATAAAAATGCCTTGACTTGCTATAAGCGGTGATAATATTTATTGAACAACATATTGAACTTTTGCTAAAGGTGTGGCCTGATGGCTTTTGACTTGAAAATAACACATTTGCATCTTTTGAATGTTTTTACTTTCGAGTGGTTTCTAGAGCCTTAAACTTCATGTGAGGGTCTCAAGAGAGATGACATTGAAAGGAAATTTGAAGCTTGTCTATACTACAAAGGAGATGTTGCCTAAATTTTTACTTTTTAGAGATTGGTAGACTAGAAGGATGGAAGAATGTCAATAAATCCTTGACATTCGACTATTGTGGGAACATTGGCTTATAAGGACAAACTGAGAAGAGTTTCATAGATTAATTTCCAGCAGAAATCGATGTTTTTCTATATATTTTATGTTAGTTTATATATTGTCTAGTCAGTTCCATTGTATGAATCAATAGATTGTATGCTTCAATCTATTGTTGGATATTCAACACAAAAATACACACACGCACACACGCACACACACACACACACACACACACACACACACACTCTTAAGTACTGATACAACTATAAGACCACAACCGCTTATTAAATATTCCAAGGCCTCCCCTTGGCATCAGACAATAATTTTTTGTTTTTTCCACCCTATGTGAGATACACTACTTCAATAGGCATCTACCTTTGGGGCTTAATCCACAAAGGAACTCCCCCCATGTGGAAGCGTGACAAGTTTTATTCTAGCCCCTACTTTGGATTATTACCACAAGCATGCCACATTTACTCTAGGTATGCCCAATGACTTTGCAAGTGCTCTATCTGTAAAGGGACGTTCATCTAATTCGTCCCTCGAATTAATGCATGCCATCACTGTTTCTCTCTTGAAAAGCATTTCTGTGGCCAAGTGCGGGACCTTGACTTCTGACAAGGTGTTGCAAATGTTGGAAAGCACTGCTCTCTATATAGAATGTGCCGAGTTCTGCAAGTTGCAAAATATTGGTTGCTAGAGTAACTGTTCAAAAATCTCTCCCTGGAGTTTGGTTGTCAATCCTTGCACCTGCTCTTGCCAGCACCTTGCCATGGCACGAAGAATCTTCCTTTTCTGCTTCTCCTCGAGCTGGACATCCTTCCGCTTTTTAGCACAGAGAGTCTACTGCCTTTGCCTCTCTCTTTGTTCCCTTTTCTTTGTCGCCCAGTAATTGCGTAACCAGCATGTGACCTGCTCGAGAAACTTTGCTCGACTGTGTACTAGTGGGCACGGAGCCGGATCAAGAAAACCTGAATAAAAAGAGCTCAACGCATGAACATATATCATGAAGAGCCCAGGCATCAACAAGACCAAACATGTCATAGAGACACACACACACCTAACTGGCGAGAAGGCTCAATCCTATCTAGAGAGAGAGAGAGAGAGAGAGAGAGAGAGAGAGAGAGAGAGAGAGAGAGAGAGAGAGAGAGAGAGAGATGGATAACTAAGCACACACAATAGAGAACCGTGCGTAGAGGAAAGAAAGAGAATGCGTTGCAGAAACATTGCACAGAGGAGAGAAAGGTGCTATGCTCTATGCAAAAACCACGCACAGAGGATATCCTAAACCTGTAGCTTTGTGCAGAACCCCCATGCAGAGAAGGAGACAAAGGGGGTGCTCGTACGTCCAACACACTACTGGGGGTGGTAAAAAATGCATATACCTCTTTTTTTAAACAATTCCCCCCATCTTCATTACTCATCATTGAGTTTCCTCCCCCAAAAATCAAATGTAGACTTAAAAGTTCCCAAAAACTACTTAAAAAAGGAGTGTTTAAGACAACCCTTTTTGGACCACCTATACATGCTTTCACCCATTTGAAAGTTTTGCAATTTATCATTACATGGTTTGCACACAGACATATTGAAGATAAGGCTTGTATAGGATGCATTAATGTGGTAAACGATTTTGGTCTTTTAAACATGGCTACAGGGAAATCAGTAGAATATAGAATTCTTTTACCATATACTTTTATATGCTTGCCGTAAACCTCAAGTGAGGGTTTCAAAGAAGATGGCAATGACTGGACTTTTGAAATAAGGTCAAAATATAAACAAAACTCTGGTGAAATTTTTGTAGGAAGTATAAGCGGTTGAAGTTGACTCTTTAGCTTCATTCTTTTTATTAATATGAATATAATTCTCTTACTATTGGGGAATTTTGATCTTTTGAGCCGATTTATATTGGTTACGGTAATGGGCAATACATTCTTGCTCACGTGCACGAAAGAAAACAATGAGGTTTATGGTTTGACTTCTGAACTATAACATTTTTCATTAATTTGACAATGAAAATTGTGTTTTTCTGAATATTGATTTGGATCTGTCAAGAAATTATCTAAAATACTATCTACCTTTACATTCCTTGAAACCATAAGTGAAGTCATAAGTATTTGATTTTGAAATAATGATGCTTGTAGTCTTTTTTAGTCTCAGGTATTATGAATGATTGATAAAGGATGATATTGATTCAAATCTGTTTGATCTGTTTGAGCCTAAAAGATCAGAATGCTGCTGGTATGTTAAATTCATGAATACATGAGCGTTTGTATGCACATAAACCATGCACAATGGTATTTAGCATAGAGTACCTGGGAAATGTAATGCTACTTGTTCTTTATCGTGAGGCTAATGATAGGCTCATAATTTGAGAACTCACATTCGTATGGGTAAAACTTTGTGTGCTTAGATTTTGGTGAAATTTTTTCTACGAAAATCTTGATTACCATCAATTGCCTTAAAACCTTCTATGAGGGGCTCTATTGAGCTGGCTTGCTTTCTAGTATTGAAAATATCACCAAAAAACAAGGTAAACCCTGTCAATTTTTTGCAACTGTAAGAGTATATTCACTAAATGTTTGTCCATTAAAGGACTAAATCCGTGTTGCATACCCTTGCTGGACGCATAAAAATGCCTCGATTTGCTGTAAGCGGTGACAATATTTATTGAACAACATATTGAACTTTTGCTAAAGGTTTGGCATGATGGCTTTTGACTTGAAAATAACACATTTGCATCTTTTTACTTTTGAACTTTTTTTTTACTTTCGAGTGGTTTCTAGAGCCTTAAACCTCATGTGAGGGTCTCAAGAGAGATGACATTGGTTGGAAAATTTGAAACTTGTCTATCGTACAAAGGAGATGTTGCCTAAATTTTACTTTTTAGAGATTGGTAGACTAGAAGGATGGAAGAATGTCAATAAATTCTTGACATTTGACTATTGTGGGGACGTTGGCTTATAAGGACGTCTCATAACATAGAGCTAAGAAGAGTTTCATAGATTTCAAGCGCAAATCAATGTTTTTATGGATAAATTTTATGTTAGTTTATATATTGTCTAATCAGTTCCATTGTATGAATCAATAGATTGTATAGTTCAATCTATTGTTGGATATTCACACACACACACACACACACACACACACACACTATGGTTAAACATCATGAAGTCAGATACTTCTTTCCCTCATAAGGTTCCTCCCTTTTTTTATTTAAACCCCCCCCCCCCCCCCCCCCCCCCCCCCACCCCCCCCCCCCCCCACCCCTATTGACAAAATAGGGCCTTCATTGCTACATTGCACCACCGACTTGGGTATTGGGCAAATGGCTCGTAAAAAATCCTCAAAACTATCATGACAATAAGAAGGCCGCTCCTTCCACCCTCAGACCGTGTAAAAGCGCTCTCTCTCCCCTGACAGTAATGGCTTCTGACGCGTGAGAGGACTCCCACAGCAAGGGGCGGCTCTGCTCTCTTCACTTCAGACACTCAGGAAGCGTGCATACCAACCTATAAATTCTAAAGGTGAGGGCACTCCTTTTGCCCTCACTTAGCTTGAGAGTCAGTGTTTTGTGTGGGGTAAACCCGATTCCGTGTCATTTCTACTTGAAAGTCCGAAAACAATGGAGCTTGCTGCTCAGACTCCACAGATATTATAGTTTACCTAAATTGTCTTTTGTCATCAGAGACCGACTGTTGTGTTTTTCTAAAAAATGTTTTAACATGGGGCTTGATCAAGCCTAATGGGTGTTATTCCGTGACCAACTGTGGTTCTTAAGATATTTTAGCATAACATATGGTTGCTAATTACTCAAAGGCTGTTTTTGCAGTCGTTAAACTGACTGCAGATTAGGCATTTTACTAGTTTTTTGGTTTTTTTGAGTACTTTGCCTGACGGGCTCTCTTAGAGCTAGATTGTAGTAGCACAAAAATGGGTAAACAATTGGTATATAATACTAAGTAACTGGTTCTTTTGGGCCGGGGCATGGTTTAGCATTACCTTAAAATATTCATATGCATATAATGGGATAGTATGGTGTGCCGTTGAATTGCTTGTGCATAGAAAACAACTGTTTTTTTGTTGTTTTTTGCCTTTCCTATAACTATACCAACGAAGGAATGGAGTTTGTTTAGTAACTATGGGCATGCCACACCCCCATCTACTATGGGTTGAAATGGTATGATATAAACATCATGGTAATACAAAGGAGAGGTGCTCCTGACCCTGGACTGGTTTTCTGCCGCATCTTTTAGTAAACTATCAGGGTATGTGTTTTTTTTTTCTTCGTACTATGTGTGGTTGGCACCGTTTAGTGGTTGTTTTGCAATAAGGGTAGCTTGAGGAAGACTGGTTTTTTTCAACAGACATTCGCTGTGGCTCTTAAATATTGGAGCAAGGCATTTTACTATGGGGATAAACACCTAAGGGAGTGATGTTAAACTATACAAATGGCCATATTGGGTTACCTAGGCATGAGTTTTTTGTTATGGATTTTTTGTGGTAAGGCACCTGGTTATGAATTATGGCATGGTTGGCTTCAATCGGGAGCTTGTTGGTATACACACTCATTAACTGGTTTTTTTTGAATGAAATTACTAGGCCGAGGCATGTTTTAGCATTGCCTTAAAACTTCATATGCATAGAATGGGACATTATGGTAAGCCTTGGGACTGCTTGTGCATAAAAAACAACGGTTTTTTTGGCCTTTCCTATGGCTGTACTAATGGAGATAAACACATGAGGTAATGGTGTTTGCTTAGTATGGTAACTAGGGCATGGTACACCCCCATTTGCTATGGGCTAACATGGTATGATATAACATCATGATAATGCAAATGCGAGGTGCTCCTGACCTTGAATTGGTTTTTTCGCGTCTTTGGTAAACTGTAGGGGTATGTCGGCTGTTCATACTGTGTGTGGTTGGCACCTCTTAGGCTAGTAAAAAATAATGACTGGCTGGAATGATTTGACATACATTGGTAGATAGAAATTTTTGCTACCGACTGTTTCTTGCTACTGAGTGTTGTACTGGCTCTTTCTCGAGCAGCCGCTGGTTTATAGCTACTGGTTGTTGTTGGCTCTGCAAGTGGTGCGCTACTGGTTGTAAAAGTGATGTGTGTGCGTATACTTAATGATTGGGGCGCTGTTCTTAACCATTACAGGGCGTTAATTTACATTTTTTTGACATATTGCATGACGTGCAGGATTGGAAGCTATATGTTAAAAACTACTTGTGTTAACTTGGCGTGATAAATTGTTGGGCTTAAGTACAGCTTGGCGCTTGTAATTTCATATAAAAACAAATGGTTGGGGTGGTACTCATTGCATCTAGTACCTCTGGTTGATAAACAAGTAAGGTATCTCACTCAGTCAAGGGTCGGACACTGTCGTTCTTGTAAAATGGATAATGACTTGTGGATATCATTGGCATTATAAAGGTAAGTATATGGATGGTATTTTTATCTTTGGCATAGCTTCCAAGCTATGATTCAAAAAATTGGGATTCCATGTACTAGAAAAGGTCGGACATGACCTATGTTTGAATAAAGGGATACCAATGATACCATGGGATTACTAAGTCTGAAGGTAAGTATATGGTTGCTATTTTTGGGCATAAGCATAGCTACCGAGCTATGGATCTTGAAATGTTTTTGACTCTTGATGAACTTCACCACTCACATTAAAAAGTAAAATATATCACTCATTTATAAAAAAAGAGACTACTAAATAACCTAGCTTGTCTAAAGTAATTAAATCCTATAAGATGGACATGGATAACAACTGATATGGTCCATTGATACCTGTAAAACACATCCAAGGCTAACTGAATTGTTGTCTTGTTTGGATGGATGCAGGTAAGGACTCTATCTTATCTTGGAGAGTTTCTTTTCTTTGGCAAGCAACATTACTGTTATGAAATATCCATTGAAAAACGGGGAAGTTTTTTTACTACCTACCACATTGAAAGAGGATCTCTTTCTTACAATCATTGTACTTAGATAATTCTGATACTGAGTTATTTTTGTACAAATCAGTTCATTGTACTTAGATAATTCTGATACTGAGTTATTTTTGTACAAATCAGTTCATTGATTCTTGGCCAGTTGTCTTTTGAATGTAAAAGTTCAATTATGTCTTATTAAGTAAGATTTAATACAGCTACACACACACACACACACACACACACACACACACACACACACACACACACACACTTAAGTACTGATACAACTATAAGACCACAACCGCTTATTAAATATTCCAAGGCCTCCCCTTGGCATCAGATAACAATTTTTTGTTTTTTCCACCCTACGTGAGATACACTGTTTCAATAGGCATCTACTTTGGGGCTTAATCCACATAGGAACTCCCCCCATGTGGAAGCGTGACAAGATTTATTCTAGCCCCTACTTTGGATTATTACGACAAGCATGCCACGTTTAGGTATGCCCAACGGCTTTGCAAGTGCTCTATTCGTAAAGGGACGTGCATCTACTTCGTCCCTCGAATTAATGCATGCCATCATTGTTGCTCTCTTGAACAACATTTCCGTGGTTGAGTGCGGGACCTTGACTTCTGACAAGGTGTTGCAAATGTTGGAAAGCATTGCTTTGTAAAGAATGTGCCGAGTTGTGCAAGTTGAAAAATACTGGTTGCTGGAGTAACTGTTCAAAAATCTCTCCTTGGAGTTTGGTTGTCAATCCTTGCGCCTGCTCTTGCCAACACCTTCAAATGGGACGAAGAATCTTCCTTTTCTGCTTCTCATCAAGCTGGACATCCTTTCGCTTTTCAGCACAGAGAGTCTGCTGCCTTTGCCTCTCTTTGTTCCCTTTTCTTTTTTGCCCAGTAATTGCGTAAGCAGCCTGTGAACTGCTCGAGAAACTCTGCTCGACTATGTACTAGTGGGCACAAAGCCGGATTAAGAACACGTGAAGAAAAAGAGCTCAACGCATGGACATATATCATGAAGAGCCTAGGCATCAACAAGACCAAACATGTCACAAACACACACACACCTAACTGGCGAGAAGGCTCCATCCTATCTAGAGAGAGAGAGAGAGAGAGAGAGAGAGAGAGAGAGAGAGAGAGAGATGGATAACTAAGCACACACAACAGAGAACTGCGCATAGAGGAAAGAAAGAGAATGCACTGCTGAAACACCTCACAGAGAAGGAGAGAAAGGCTCTATGCTCTATGCAAAAACCGCGCACAGAGAATACCCTAAACCAGTAGCTTTGTGTAGAACCCCCACGTAGAGGAGACAAAGGGGGTGCTCGTACGTCCAACACACTACTGGGGGTGGTAAAAATGCATACCCCTTGTTTTTTCAAATTCCCTTCATCTTCATTACTCATCATTGAGTTTCCTCCCCCAAAAATCAAATGTAGACTCAAAAGTACCCAAAAACTACTTTAAAAGGAGTGTCTAAGACATCCCTTTTTGGACCACCTATACATGCTTTCACCTTTTAAACATGGCTACAAGGAAATCAGTAGAATATAAAATTATTTTACCATATACTATTATATGCTTGCCCTAAATCTCAAGTGAGGTTTTCAAAGAAGATGTCAATGACTCGACTTTTGAAAATAAGGCCAAAATATAAACAAAACTCTGGTGAATTTTTTGTAGGAAGTATGAGCGGTTGAGATTGACTCTTTAGCTTCATTCTTTTTATTAATATGAATACGATTCTCTTACTATTGGGAAATTTTGATCTTTCAAGCTGATTTCTATAGGTTATGGTAACACCTCAATACATTCTTGCTCACGTACACGAAGGAAAACAATGAAATTTATGGTTTGACTTTTAAACTATAACATTTTATGCTAATTGTATTTTTTCTGAATATTGATTTGGATCTGTCAAGAAATTATCTAAAATACTATCTACCTTTACATACCTTGAAACCATAAGTGAAGTCATAAGCATTTGATTTTGAAATAATGATGCTTGCAATCTTTTTTAGTCTCAGGTATATGAATGATTGATAAAGGATGATATTGATTCCAATCTGCTTGATCTGTTTGAGCCTAAAAGATCAGAATGCTAACGGTATGTTAAATTCATGAATACATGAGTGTTTGTATGCACAAACCATGCACAATGGTATTTAGCATAGAGTCCTTGGGAAATTTGATGCTACTTGTTCTTGATCATGAGGCTAATGATAGGCTCATAATTTGAGAACTCACATTTGTATGGGTAAACCTTTGTGTGCTTAGATTTTGGTGAAATTTTGTCTACGAAAATCTTGATTACCATCAATTGCCTTAAAACCTTCTATAAGGGACTCTAGTGAGCTGGCTTGCTTTTGAGTATTGAAAATATCACCGAAAAACAAGGTAAATGCTGTCAATTTTTTGCAACTGTAAGAGTATATTCACTAAATGTTTGCCCATTAAAGGGCGTTGTGAATGGACTAAATCTGTGTTGCATACCCTGGCTGGACTCATAAAAATGCCTCGACTTGCTATAAGCGGTGATAATATTTATTGAACTTCTACTGAAGGTTTGGCCTGATGGCTTTTGACTTGAAAATAACACATTTGCATCTTTTTACTTTTGAATGTTTTTACTTTTGAGTGATTTCTAGAGCCTTAAACCTCATGTGAGGGTGATGACATTGATTGGAAAATTTGAAACTTGTCTATTGTACAAAGGAGATGCTGCCTAAATTTTTACCTTTTAGAGATTGGTAGACTAGAAGGATGGAAGAATGTCAATAAATTGTTGACATTCGACTATTGTGGGAACATTGGTTTATAAGGATGTCTCATAACATAGAACTAAGAAGAGTTTGATAGCTTTCAAGCAGAAATCGATGTATTATGGATATATTTTATGTTAGCTTATATATATTGTCTAGTCAGTTCCATTGTATGAATCAATAGATTGTATGCTTCAATCTATTGTCGGATATGCAACACAAAAACACATACACACACACACACATACTTAAACTTATACAACTATAAGACCACAACCGCTTATTAAATATTCTAAGGCCTCCCTTTGACATCAGACAACAATTTTTTGTTTTTTTTGCCCTACATGAGATACACTACTTCAAATATGCATCTACCTTTGGGGGCTTAATTCACACAGGAACTCCCCCCCATGTGGAAGCGTGACAAGTTTTATTCTAGCCCCTACTTTGGATTATTACAACCAACATGCCATGTTTACTCTGGCATCACTCCCCACTTTATGCCTCTCTCTTCCCCAAGAAACCGATGGACTTTCATTTATCCCTCATCTGTTCTTGTTTGGAAGGATAGGTCAAACAACTAGTGGTTGTTCAAATTGCTTTTAATATTTTTCGTGGGCTAATGCTGGATATCCTTAAAGAGCTCAAATCTAATGACCCAGGGACTTATCTGACTACTTATGCCAACTATAAAGATATCAAAATCATCACTAGTCTACTCAAGCCTTGTATTGAAGATGATGATTCTCTCTCACTAAAAAGACCTAACTCTTTAACCACCCCCAATAACTCTTTCACATCTTTTTTAACCCCCTTGCACTTCCTCCAATTATAACAAGGGAAAGTCTTGTAGCTTTACTAGCGAAGAGGAAGAATTCGGCACCTCTTTGACTTATGATCATCTACATTCTGCAGATTGCTTTTGGCCTTTGTGGAAGGATGTATGTTACAAAGAAGAATTCTACCAGGGAGTTTATCTAATTACATTGTCTTTTCCAAAATGAACTTGTGGATTGGGTTCACCCCAAAACAATATTCTGTGAGTGCTTGGACTTACTTTTTGGCAATCAACACACACACACACACACACACACACACACACACACACACACACACACACACAGAGGTACGCGTGCGTTCTTATCCTCTGATGTAGGCCATTGTGACTTCTAACCCTGTTCAAGTACTAAAGCAAACAAAAGAAGTCGAAGTAGGGCACACATTTAAATAAGCAAAAGAAAAGAACAGGACAGAAGCGATTACAAATAGCCCTATAGCATGTACATAGCTCATATCCATGGTTGCCAACCTAGCCAAACCCTGCCAAGAAGATTTACATCGGTGGCCTGATCAATTAGGCAGTCTACTTGTTCCTGGACTGATTCACAAACATTTCCAGTAATACGGGCACGAAGATTCCGGTCTGGCTGGCCCTGGACAATCTGCTGCAAATGAGGCATGTAAGATTTTCCTGTATGAACTGATGACTGCAGCTCAGCGCAGGTGATGTCTGCAGGATTCCATAGATCCAGCTTTCGTTGAGCAAACTCAACTTTGAGTGCCACATGCTGCTGTTCATGACTTGCTTGGCCCGCAAAGGCAGCAGGTCCACTATTTCGCCAGCTAGCTGTCTTCATGGCTTCGGTCTTCCAGTCCACTAAGGGCTCTTTCACAAATACATCCATTACAGCAGAGATGGTATCCTTGCTATCATGCAATGCGTTCATTATAAGTATCATGTCATTCCTGAGTAGGCCAATACCATCCTGTGGAAGCAAGACATTTGTGAGTTGTGGTGTCAATCTGAAAGGAATCAATTCAGGGACGGGTAACAAAATCACCCCTGTTCCAAAGCTGTAGCCAAAATCAATGGGGACAAGTGCGCCTCCCTTGACGTCCACCAAAATGTTCCCTAAATGACGGTCTCCAACACCAGCTACATACCCACAAATACTCAAAACGGCAAGGCTGCGTTGATACTGAGCTCGCAGTGCTAGAAAGGATTCCGCACTTGTCGTCAGCTTGAACAATGCAGTTTTAAGCGTATCCCACGGCAATGCAGAGACAAAACCACTCATTTTTTCTACCATCTCATTGTATTGAACTTTTGCATACATATTCCTGTAGCAATCTACAACATTTTGTGATCCACCTCTTTTCTCAAGCCATTCATGAAATTTCAGCCTGATATTGGATGTAACCTCTCCAGGTGCAACTTTCCCAGTAACTCCCAATGATGGTAAGATAGTTGCTAGTCCATCTTTGACTATGTCATCAAGGGAACGTGTGTTCTCAACATATTGAAGCAAACCACATTGTCGAGAAACAGGAATGACAGCATAAGTGCGAATGGAAAGCTTTCTCTTGGAGCAACTTGGGTCTCTATGCAATATTGCATTCATCATCTCAAAGAGCTGTTCGATTCTCTGATCAAGCCGCAAATCTTCACCCCCTTTGACAATGAACTTGTACTCTAGTTCATCTGAACCCCTGACTTTTAGCACTTTGGGACGCTGCTTTGAGCTCAGAGAAAATATTGTCTGATCAAAGCTTACCACTTTCACAAGGGAGCTTGGATCTGGTTGTCGGAAGCTATTGTAACTTCCAAACACGTCTATCGTACTCATCAAGGAGCCAGATGTTTCTGAATCCTCTTGTGAAATCCACATATCCCTGGACGAATCAAAATCTGCCATCCATTTAGAGAATAAGTTTAGACTTAAATTTCCTGACGGCAAACTTTTGATGGCTTTCTGCAGATTTGCCATAATCGCACTAGTCGCTTGAGTGAACTGCTTATCATTCATTGAAAGTAACTTGGCCCCTTGTAGACCAACAGCATCAACCACTCGCTTGGAATATTCTCGGGCGAATTTTAGGTTATACTCACCTGAACCACGATTTTCCTTTGTCATGGACTCTATATCCAAGGAATCATAGAACAAACTCTGGAGATAGCTCTTAGCCTTTTCTCGATTTCCACCTTCTAGAAGGTTCTTTATAAATGAAAGCCCATCTCTTAGTCGTTGCTCAGGAAAAGTGAGGTCTTCCAAACCCCTTACCAAGGTTTCCAGGACAGGACTTTTGAGAATAGATTCCAGGCGCGTAGCTCTAGAACAACCCACTGACGTGAAATCTAGCTTGCTTACATTGTAAGCGAAGTAGATTGCTTGAGGATACAACTTTGCAATGTCTTCGAGAATATCCACATAATTCTCTCCATCATCTTTATCAAGGCTAGAAAGCATCTGAGGTATCCATGGTATAAAAATCCACCTAGGAATATCTTTGGCTGCAGATACAAATTCTTTGGATGTGTCTATATAATGCCCTACAAGAGTAAGGACTCTTGCAATACCATGATGTGCTTTGAGTGAGCAATCTAATTGAACAGCTTGCATGACATGCTTGACCATCAAATTTGGGTAGGTGGATGCTGGAGGTAAATCTACTGCCTGCCTACCTTTCTTCATCGCCTCTTGAATTTGAGAGCCCCATTTTGAGCTTTCCACAGATTTGAGAAGTTCATCACAGAAGAAAGCAAACTTAAGTGCTGCCTTTGCTAATGTACGAGAAGAGACTTCTGATTGACCTTTATTCATTCCAAGTAGCCCATCGCTAAAGGCAGTGAACCCTGACCCTAGCTGCTGTAAGCACTCATCAATGGAATGAGCACTTGAAAAATTCCTAGGAATCAATTTTAGGGTAAGCAAGCCAAGCTGAGAGTATGCACTTCCTTGTAGTAGCTTCAATCCAATCTGCCAGTTCTTTTTTTCATGTCTTTTTGAAGTGCTCTCCATGTAGCCTATAACCTGATACCAGGCATGCAGTAAACTGAGGTCAAATCCTTACATGCAAGAAACATTTTTTTTCTTTAAAGTGTGTTGATAGAATGCAAGAAAGGAATGAACCTGCTGTAGCATATCACTGGCCTTCTGTAAATCTGTTCTACTCACACGATCTGCTTCTAAACAGCGGAGCTTGATAATATTTTTGTAAGCTGAGAAGTCTAGTTTATCTTTGTGCAAGGCCACAAACTGATTCATATAGTTCTGCAAAAAAAAAGAAAAAAAAGAATGAGATTTGAAGTTTTTTTGCCACTTGCAAAATGATTTTCTGATGTTTGTTCAAAAGAAGTAGTTGTCAGTCATTAGCAAAAGCCTCTTAGAATTGTAATATCAAATACAATTTGGAACAAACCACTTTTAAGGTGAAACATATCTAAACTGTCCATTATTGCACATAATATTTTGCAAGACTACAAGCATCCCTAACAATAGATATTAGCCACCGTGAAGAAGTGTAGTGGCTGTCCATTCCATGAAAACCAAATCAGGCTGCCTAGCCTAGCTTGAGAGGAGCTATACTGGCTATTCTTGATCCCAAAGAGGCATGGAGACTCTTCTAACAGCAGCAAGTATCTATACCTATTACTTGTAGCAGGCTACATTGTCACACGATGATGGAGCAAAAGACACTGTGCCCACACTCATACACCCTTGCACCTCAACACAACACAAGGATTCACTTAATTTTCTCACCTCACACACCACCACTCAAGGGCTCAATGTAAATCCTCTGACGAGACCCAATTCAAGCTCCAAACGTCTCGACCTACAAGCCCTTGCCTGCCCGCAGACACTACAAGGTGAGTCGAGTTGATCAAGGCTTGAAATCACAGCAGATGGCGACCAAAAGATACAAGAAAAACCATAAAAAACTCAAAAACTCTAGCCACAAAAGGCCTCTCTCAAACCATTGCAAAAGCTTCACCAAACTTCACTATGTTGCACTCTTTCGTGTAGCCTCAACCCTTATAGCACCAATACAGGGTCACATAGTCTTACAAAAACCCGCACCTTCTTCCCTCAGTTCCTCGCGCACACACATTTATGGAAACCTCAAAACTTCCATAGACTCTCCCAAGTGCAAAATTGAAGAGAAGATACTCTCATTCACTCCTCCACACACTCAAACCACGACGCGAACAAGACGGGAATGCATAGGATCACCTGTAGTAACCTTACTTCCTCCTTCACACAGAGAGGCGAGGGTGCTCATATCTCACTTCACACACTCTCCCTCAGCCCAGATACTCACAGCACCGTGCGTGATGTGGAAATTTTCAGCCCATCGCACCATTTTTGACCTTTTTTTGACTTTTTCAGGGCCAGTTTTGGCCAATTTGGATCCTTGACAGGAATTTTTCGCGGAAAAAATACCAAACGGATTCCAAAATCCACCAAAGTAGGCTTGATCCTTGATACCCAAACTTCATGGCCACATACGAAAATTCCATTTTCGACCTCTTCCAAGGCGGTTCACGCATCGTTGCATATCAAATAGACGGTTATCGCATGTATGAAACTTCCGGGATGGGATGAGAGTGCCCACACTTCCCACTTGCATTATTTACATTCTAGAAAGCTCAAACACATTCCCTAGATCCAAAAGAAGCCACTTGGCACCACATCTAAGGCTTCAACAACCTGTCCTGACATGTACATGTGTTCGACTATCGGCACGCAACATGACTATTTGCCATATATACATTATCCACCATATTTGAAACCCAATATTACGTTGTCAAACCTTCCAAATGCATGTATTCACCTTTATTTGTACACAGGTCCATGCATATACGCATTGCTATGCACATGCCAAAAGATGTTTATCATCATTGCCCAACCCTTAATTGAGCATTCATGCTCAACACTTGCATCTAACAATGACATAAAACCTCAAAGATGACACCAAAGTTCCTCCTGGATCATATGGAAACTCATCAACTCGCATAGCACCACCTAAGTACCCAAGCATGCCATTCATTGTGGGGGAGCAGGAGAGAGAGCCCACTTGCTATCCTATGCAATGAGAGTGAAGGAGAAGAGAAGAGTGGCGCAGAAGAAGCTCACGCAGAGAGAAAACGTGAGAGGGAGAGAGAGCTCGTAGAAATTTTGGGAGAAGTCACACTGGTCCCAATTTGGGCTTGACCTTTGAGTATATGAGTAAGTGACTAGGGGGCCATTCACACTTGGGCCCCCTCACTTATAAGACTTTTAACTTATAAGTTAATAAGTACAAGGCACTTAGGCCTTTATTCCCTAACAACCTCCCACCTAAAGGCAATGTACCTTGGGAGATCAAAGAATCAACTAACTATGATACATCAGCTGATCATGCACTTACTCATCCAACACCCATCATCTGTCGGCAATATGCAAACCGCTCTGCTGGAAGACTCTTGGTCAAAAGATCTGCAGGATTGTCATCTGTGTGCACCTTGACAAGTGTAATGCTCTTGTCATCAAGCACACTCCTGATAAAATGATACTTCACCTCTATGTGCTTTGTCCTGGCATGAAAAACAGGATTCCTTGCAAGCATAATAGCACTCTGACTATCACAGTGTAGCACAGGACCCGGTGAATTAATGCCAAGCTCTTCTACCAAACGCATGAGCCACAAAGCTTCTTTGCATGCCTCAGTGGCAGCCACATACTCAGCCTCAGTGGTAGACAAAGCAACACATTTTTGCAGTCTAGAAATCCAAGAAACTGCACCTCCCGTGAATGTAAACACATATCCAGAGGTAGACTTCCTGCAATCTGGATGTCCAGCAAAATCTGCATCTGTAAAGCCATGCACAGATGTCTCACTCTTCCCAAAACAAATGCACAAGTCTTTAGTGCCTTTCAAGTATCTCAAGATACACTTCACTGCTTCCCAATGCTTTTTGCCAGGATTGCTCATGTACCTGCTTACCACTCCCACCGCAAATGCAATGTCCGGACGTGTAGCAACCATAGCATACATTAAACTGCCAACAGCTGATGCATAAGGAACCTTGGCCATTTCAGCCTTCATATCATCTGTGTTTGGGCAGTCATGTGCAGTCAGTTTTACATATGGAGGCAGCGGAGTACCAAGTGCAGTCAGTTTTACATATGGAGGCAGCGGAGTACCAAGTGCCTTTCCCCCATCCATATGAAAACGATGTAGCACTTTATTAACATAATCTCCTTGAGATAGATACAGACTCCGGTTAGGTCTATCTCGAGAGATACACATGCCCAAAATATGATTAGCATCACCAAGATCCTTCATGTCAAAACGATTCTTTAAGCTTTGCTGTAATGCATCCAACTCCGTGACATTGTTACCCGCAATAAGCATGTCATCAACATACAAAATCAGCAATAGAAGAGATCCATCACTTGCCGTTTTGATATACAAACAGTGATCAGAATTACTTCTTTTGTATCCTTGAGACCTCATGAATGTATCAAACTTGTGATACCATGCACGGGGAGACTGTTTCAAACCATACAAGCTCTTCAAGAGTCGACATACTTTCTTCTCTTGCCCCTTTGACACAAAACCTTCTGGCTGCATCATATAGATTATCTCAAGCAAATCGCCATGCAAAAACGCTGTTTTGACATCCATTTGCTTTAACTCCATATCTTCAGAAGCAACCAGGCCTAAAACAAGACGTAATGTGGCAAGCTTTACAACAGGAGAAAAAATCTCATCAAAATCCACACCATGCTTTTGCTTGTACCCTTTAGCAACCAAACGTGCCTTGTACTTAGAAGAAGCATCAGATGTGACCTTGGTCTTGTAAACCCATTTACATGGCAGAGCCTTATGCCCTTTAGGCAAATCAACCAAGTCCCATGTATGGTTTTTCTCCAAAGACTGCATTTCCGAAACCATTGCTTTGAACCATTTCTTACTGTCTTCCCGTTGCATAGCCTCTTTATAGCAAGACGGCTCACCACAATCAGTAAGCATGACATAGTCCAAAGACGGTTCATATCTATCGGGGGGCCTTGTCACCCGAGTAGACCTACGCACCCAATGATCCATAACAGGTGGATTTTCAGCCTGTAAACCATCAAAAACAGCAGGCTGTTCAGCCGGTTGCATCGCAACAACGGGCGGTCTAGGAGCATCAACCTGTTCCCCTACCTGTGGTGCATCAATGGCAACTTGTTGGGGCTGATTTTCAGCAACTAATGGCTGATTTTCAGCACCATTTTCAGCATGTAAAGGCTGCTGAACATTGGGCCTTCTTGGCTGTCCATATGTAACATCTTCACGAAAAACAACCCGGCGCACTTCCTCGACCTTTATGGGCTGTTTGTGCATGCAATTCTCATTGAAGATGACATCATTGCTGTGTATGATTTTCCGTAATGCGGGATCCCATAATCTATACCCCATTTCACCATCCTCACCATATCCTAGGAAAATGCATTTATGAGACTTTGGTTCTAGTTTGGTGCGCAGTTCACTCCGGATGTGAACATAGGCCTCACAACCAAACACTCTTAAATGTGCATATGAGGGTGGCTTGCCAGACCACACCTCCTCAGGCACCTTTCCACCCAAAGCCTTGCTAGGTGAGCGATTAATCAAGTGAATAGCTGTTTGCACAGCTTCTGCCCAAAAACCATGAGGTAATGCAACATGTGACAGCATACTCCGAACTTTCTCTTGGATAGTCCGGTTCAACCTCTCTGCAACTCCATTCTGAGAGGGATTAAAAGGAGCCGTGAGCTCTCTTTTAATACCTTTAGTAGCACAAAAGTCAATAAATGCTTTTGATACATACTCCCCCCCATTGTCTGAGCGCAAAGACCTAAGCTTCTTGTCAGTTTGATTCTCAACAAATGCAAGAAACTTCTTGAAAGTATCCAAAACATCGCTTTTAGCACGTATTGGATACACCTACACCTTACGTGTAGCATCATCGATAAACGAGACAAAATATTTCTTTCCCCCTAAGGACAACTGTGGTATTTCACATATATCGGAATGCACTAAGTCTAACCTGTCAGACTTCAAAGAAAGAGACCTTTTGTGCGGTGTTTGACTGTGCTTACCATAAATACAGTGCTCACAATGAGAAAAATCAGCATACCTCAAACACGGCAAATAACCACAACGAGACAGAGTTTCCATTCCTCTTTTACTCATGTGTCCCAACCGGCCATGCCACAAAGAAACACTTGGCTGCTCGGTTACGGCGACAACATGGTCACGCACACTAAATACATGCAAAGGATACAAAGTGTCCGATTTACAACCCTTGGCTACAATCCGGGCCCCTTTACAAATTTTCCACTTGCTATCACCAAAAGTGGTGTGATAGCCTGCATCATCTAGCTGCCCTGTACTAATCAAACTCTTCTTGAGTTGTGGCACATGGCGCACTTTGTGCAAAACAAAAGTCATACCATCAGCAAAGGAAAACTGGACACTGCCAATACCTGCAATGTCACATGCATAGTTGTCTCCCAAATAAACAGTGCCCTGCACCTCACCTGAGTACTGTGTAAACCAATCCCTATGAGGTGTTACATGAAAGGAGGCACCTGAATCAAGAATCCAAGTATGCGTGTCCACATCAGAACCCATAGCAAGGGTATGTGCATCCACAGAAGAGGTATTGAGTACATCAGTGCTGCTGTCACTGTCACAACTACTAGCAACATTGATTTCCTCAATCAATACAGTGCTCTTCTTGGCATTTCCCTTGTCCTTTGCATCAGTTTCAGCACCCTTGTTCTTCTCTTTCTTCCACTCATAGCATTCCCGTTTATAATGCCCTTTCTTTCCACAATGATGACACACAACATCTTTCCTACGAGATTTGCTGCGTGCCCTGTCCTTACTGTCAGATTTCTCCCTCTGTTGAGACCTGCCTCTCAAGTGCAATGCATTAGAAGGTGGGTTCTTCCTGTTCATCTCTTCCATCAAGAGAGAACTCTCTACATCTGCATACTTAAGTGACGCACTTGAATTACTAAGAGCTGTCCGGAATACATCCCAACTCTCGGGCAATGTGCATAGCAGAAAAGTAGCTTTGAACTCCTCATCAATCGTGAATTTCAGCTCTGTCAGTTGGCTGAAAATAGAATTGAATTCATTGAGGTGCACTGACATGTGCGTGCCCTCCTTCATGCGGAGATCCATAAGCTTCTTAAGCCAATACACTTTACTGGCAGCACTCTGCTGTGCATACAACTCGTCTAAACGCTTCCACATGCCCCATGCTGTCTGCTCATTCTCTGCATTGAAGAGTAAATTGTCAGACAACGAAAGCATGATCGTGGAGCGAGCCAACTCGTCCACTTCTTCCCATTCTTCAACCTCCATATCAACCGGTTTCACACCCTGTAACTTAATAGGTTTCGCCTGTTTCTTCTGCAACATCACATTATAACATTGCTTCTTCCATATAGCAAAGTTATGGACACCTTCAAGCTTGCGAATGTGCAACAAATTGCCACTTTCACTGCTAGAAGCCATTCTGAGTGATTGCACACACTGAAACCCTGTTTTGCCGACCTAAACACGCCCAAATGTGCGCAATCGGGCAAAAAACAGCTTGCTGTTACAGAAAAACAGCGAGCAAATTTCACGCGAAATCACCCCAAAACGGCGTACATTCACTGCCAAACCCTTACCAAAGGTTTCCACAGGGTGTATACATCATTTGCTTGCTGAAATTCCCTGTTTTAGGGCAAAAATCAGACCTGTAAACACCTGTTTTGCTGAATTTTCAGAACCTCGTTGGTGGAAACACCTGTAAGATTGACCTGTGAGACTTGCCCTAATGAAATTGCATCAAATTGACCCCGAAATTGGTCAATTTCAGCAGATATAGGCTGCTGTTCGCCAGTTTTTGAAACCCTAATTTTGGGGAAACTGTCACCGGAGGTCGATTCTACACGGTGAGAGGATCCCTTCGCGACAGAGTTGATCGAAAACGGTTGAAAATCCTTCCCGCAGCGAGCAAGAACAGAATTCTGATCTGTGTTGCGAAAATGGCTCTCTTGGAAACCCTAAAGCTCTGATACCATGTGTGGGGGAGCAGGAGAGAGAGCCCACTTGCTATCCTATGCAATGAGAGTGAAGGAGAAGAGAAGAGTGGCGCAGAAGAAGCTCACGCAGAGAGAAAACGTGAGAGGGAGAGAGAGCTCGTAGAAATTTTGGGAGAAGTCACGCTGGTCCCAATTTGGGCTTGACCTTTGAGTATATGAGTAAGTGACTAGGGGGCCATTCACACTTGGGCCCCCTCACTTATAAGACTTTTAACTTATAAGTTAATAAGCACAAGGCACTTAGGCCTTTATTCCCTAACATTCATATCAAAGGAAAAAGCATCTATCTTCTTGCTATAGCGCCACCACCCACATGGATCCCAAGCATGATACGTATCTTCTACATGGCTGGCTCATACCATAAGCCATCACAACCAGTTGAAACCATAGCTTCCTTAAAATGCATCTCATGACTAGAACTCATTCGATTGATAATCATAAATATGACATCATCTTCTTGACGCATCAATTGCTCTTCATTCCTTGCACAAAAGAGACCATCACTCCAACCACTAGCAATTCCACTCAAAAATTGGAAAAGCACCTCAAAAACACTATCACTAGCATCTTCTTCTTCCACATAAGGCTTCTGGCACTTGTAAATCTTGAGACATGCATATAAAGCCACACAAGATATCATGATCAAGTCTTCATCATGCCAACCTGCACCAAGACTTGGTCATGAGTATGTGTACATACCAACAAAGCCTCTTAGCTCATGTAGATTTCTTGGGTTAGGCCATGCTTTTATTACCTCTAACTTTGATGGATCCATTCGGATACCATCTTTAGAGATAATATGACCTAGGTATTGAATCTCTTGAAGGAAGAATTCGCTTTTCTTTTGGTTGAGAAAAAGCTTATTCTCCCTCAATGCTTGAAAAATCACTTGGAGATGTTGCTTATGTTCCTCCAAAGACTTGGAGTAGATGATGATATCATCAAAGAACACTCCAGTGAATTTGTGGTATGGTCTAAAATTTTTCTCCATCAAACGATTGAACGTAGGTGGTGCATTGGTCAAGCCAAAAGGCATGACTAGATATTTATAAAGACCAAACGTTGTGCGAAACGTGGTCTTTAAGATATCTTCATCCACTATCCTTATTTGACGATAGCCACTCTTAAGGTCAATCCTACTGAAGTAGGTAGAGCCTTGTAGCTTATCAAACAGATCTTCCACCCGAGGTACGAGAAATCTGTTTTTGATAGTGATATGGTTTAGTGCTCGATAGTCCACACATACGGTATGTACCATCTTTCTTTTGTACTAGAAGGACTGGAGAACAAAAGGGAGAGGAACTAGGCCTCACCATCCCTTTGTCTACTAGCTCTTGTACTTGCCTCATGATCTCCTCTTGTTGAGCTTGTGAGACTCGATAAGGAGGCTTGTTAGGTGGTGAGCTTCCAGGAAGGAGCTCAATGCGATGGTCATCATCCCCTCGTTTTGGAGGTAAGTCCATAGGGATATTATTGATGAACACATCTTGGAATCCTTTTAGAAAATTAGACAAGTCTAACTCTTCTTGATTCCTACCATTTACATCTGATGAAACATTAGTATCTTTTAGAGACTCTTTGACAAAAATCATGTACGCAAAAACTGAGCTCTTCATTGACTTATCAAAAGCAAGAGGATTTACAAGTGGAATAGTACGACCACGCTCACTAGCATCTATATACATGTTCTTTCCCTTGTAGGTGAAGTAGATTTTCCTTTCAGGGAACTTCATGTTGGCAGCCATGCGATCAAACCATGGTGCCCCTAGTATAACATCCTCATGTTGGAACCAATTGTCTACATCTACGCAACTTGTGAAAATAGATGGTTGGCATGTCACCACCATCTTGAAATTCCCTTCAACATCCAAAATGTGAAAACATCACTGCTTGAACTTCAACTTCTAAGTGCACAATCGGCAAATCTCGCTCCCAACAGGATCGCCAAAAGATGGAGTAAAAAACACCATGCCCAAACTCATACACCCTTGCATCTCAACACAACACAAGGAATTCACTTAATTTTCTCACCTCACACACCACTCAAGAGCTCAATGTAAATCCTCCCCCTAGACCCAATTCAAGCTCTAAGCATCTCGATCCACAAGCCCTTGCCCGCCCACAGACACTACAAGGTGAATCGAGTTCATTAAGGCTTGAAATCACAATAGATGGCGACCTAAAGAGACAAGAAAAACCATCAAAAACTCAAGCTACAAAAGGCCCCTCTCAAACCATTGCAAAAGCTTTACCAAACTCCACTCTGTTTGACTCTTTGGTATAGCCTTCCATCCTAATAGCACCAATATAGTGTCACATGGTCTTACAAAAAGCCGAACTTTCTTTCCCTCAATTCCTCACACACACACATTCATGGAAACCTTCCATAGACTGCAAAATGGCAGAGAAGATACTCTCATTCACTCCTCTCCACACTCCAAAGCAGGACGCGAACAAGACGGGACTGCATAGGACCACCTGTAGTAACCCTACTTCCCCCTTCACACAGAGAGGTGAAAGTGCTCATATCTCACTTCACACACTCTCCTTCAGCCTGGATACTCACGGCACTGTGAGTGGTGTGGCAATTTTCAGCCATGTCACACCATTTTGACCATCTTTTGACTTTTATAGGGCCAATTTTGGCCAGCTTTGACTCTCGAGGGGCATTTTAAGCGGGAAAAATACCAAACGAACTCCAAAATCCACCAAGTTTTGTAGGCTTGATCCTTGATACCCAAACTTCATAGCCACATACCAAAATTCTATTTTTGACCTCTTCCAAGGCGGTTCACGCATTGCTGCATATCGAGCACTGTAAATAAATAATTACCGCTTGTGTCAAACTTCCGGGACGGGATGAGAGTGTCGACACTTTACACTTGCATTATTTACATTCTAGAAAGCTCAAACACATACCCTAGATCCAAAAAAGCCACTTGGCATCACATCTAAGGCTTCAACACCCTATCCTTGCATGTACACGTGTCCGACTATCGGCACGCAACATGACTATTTGCCATATAAAGCATTATCCACAGTATTTGAAACCCAATATTACATTGTCGAAGCTTCCAAATGCATGTATTCACCTTTATTTGTACACATGTGCATGCATATACACACTACTATGCACATGCCAAAAGATGCATATACGCACTACTATGCACATGCCAAAAGATGTTCATGAACGACACGGATAGCAATTATAGTTTGCCTTGCGTTTCCACTTGATGGACTCTCGCCTGGGCAGTGATGCTAGTAATCCAGGACACGGCACAAACAGAGGGAGTGGTGGTCGAGAGGACAACGTGGCCTGTTCACCGCCACCAATGTTTGGAGATAGGCGTAGGTGTGTTGTCAAAAATATTTGGATTAGCCGTTGGTTGCTCTTTATGTTTTGTATATGTGCTCAGTTGGTTGGTATTAGGATGGATGAGTCATTGGAGTCCAGAGTCTTGTATCCTCAGTCTAGCACTTGCACACTTGCACTCTCCCTCCATAGTTGGAGCCCCGACACCCCATTGTACCTGTAATACCAGAGCTTGGTACTGAGTGTGCTACCAGCCAAAGTCTGTATAGGTTCTTTGAGTATAGTCGAGCTTCCATTTGGGTTTGGAGTCTGCTATTGTATCATTTTGAGTACAGTCTTGCTATCTCAATTCATTTCATATTGCTCTATAGTGTTTGATCTGTGTGTGGAATGAGATTTCTTGCATATTGACTAAAGAGCACCCACAATAGACAACATGACATAGATTTCTTGCTATAGATGCTCTCATTTTTGGCATGCCCGGTGACACCTCAACTAAAGTCTCATTCCGCTGCTAAGTTTACACAATCGAGGAGCTAGCTAGTCTAGTCTCTTGCCTTGGTCTAGTCTGGTATGATCTAGTCCACTCTAGCCTAGTCCAGTCTAGTCTGGTTTGATCTAGTCCACTCTTGCCTTCATCCAACCTGGTCCAATCTAGTCTAGCTTGGTTTGGTCCAGTCTAGTCTAGCTTGGTCTAGTCTAGTTTGATCTAGTCCACTCTCACCTTCGTCTAGCCTAGTTCAGTCTGGTCTAGTCTAGCCTATTCTAGTATGGTCTAGTCCACTCTTGCCTTCGCCTAGCCTAGTCCAATCTAGTCTAGCCTGCTCTAGTGTGTTTTGGTCTAGTCTAGTCTAGTTCACTCTCACCTTCGTCTTGCCTGCTCGAGTCTAATCTAGTCTTGTCTAGTGGGTCTAGTTTGTCCAGCAAGTCCATGGGTCTTCTTGCCCATAGATTGGGTGGATCTGTTACTACATGACACATACAAGGTAGTCTAAAGACCGACCTAGTCCCTTGAGGAGTCCTTTGTAGTATTACCACAGAAAGTGTTAGCCCTTCTTCCCTAGCAAAAGTCTTTCACCCTCGCTTCACTTTTGGGCACTTCCTTTGACTAACATTTGATACTGCCTTCATTCTGGAGATGATTTTTGTTTGAAACCCGCAAATTTGGCTATCTCCCCACCAATTTTCATCAATTTCTGGATCCATCTGAAGGGGGAAATTGATCCATGCAATCTGCACAACCTTGCAAGTACTCTTTTGCTTTGCTTTGACCATAATTAGACCTTTAATATTACATCTCCTTGATGCTTGTGTTTCACCCTCTTCCGGACTCCCTTTTGTTTCAGTTGGTTTTAGGATAAAGCCCCAAGTTGTTTCACTTGCTGCTCTGGCTAGTGGGGTAGCTTCATATTCTTCTTCTAACCCTACTCCATAATGTTTTTTCTGGAAACTGACCCTTTTCCCCTTGATTATTGCCAAATGTCCATTTGCAGACTGAAGATAACAAACCATTAGGGTTTAATCATTTTAAAAGCACTTTTTGTAACTATTTTTGCATGGTTAGTTACGCTTTTTCATCCTCTAGCCAGTGAACATTTCGTGCCCTGATTTTGTCATCAAGGTACATGGATTCATGTTGGGAAGCATCTTGCAACCCACTCGGGCATCTACCTCAAACAGCTCTTCACTGCCCTCATCACCTCCTCAAGTACACTTTCCACCACCTGTGTTACTCACCACACAAGAAGATGCAGATGACCATTTTTATTTCTTTGCACAAGTCGTGGCCTAGAGAAGATGCCTACCTCGTGCTCTTTTTGTCAACCATGGATAGCTTAGCAAACATATGATACAATCAATTTGCTGAGAACCACTTTGCAGATTGGGTGACACTAAGGCAACAGTTCTACGAAGCTTGAGATCTGGCGACTTTCACAAGAAGGCTTTAGATGAGTTGGAGAACTTGGTGCTTCAACTTGATGAGACTTTTGGAGAACTCATGACAAGAACGAAAGCTTTGGTTGCAAAGCTTCCCCAACAACTAGAAGACTTCATGGTAAGAGGTGGGTGGATAAGGCTCTTCCCAAGGCTTCTCAACAGAAGCTAAGGGAGTTTCTATCACAAAGTGATGACATGGCATGGCCAATTGGACGCAATCCGACGCAATCCGAACAGAAGGAGGTCCAAACCCTTGTGAAAGATGCAGATAAAGTTATAAAAACTTGCAAAACCAAGTCCGAAAGACCAAAAAGAAAACATTCAATTTTATAAGTTGTTCCAACTTATGGGGTCTTGTCTGATGGGGCCCAAGGGACATTAGAACCCTAAAATAAGGCCGGACCCAAATCAGGTGGAGAATGCTGACGTGGCAGCACTGTACAGAACCCCCGCGATTCAAGCTAACTGTTGACGTGACTGTATGGATTTCCGCGATTTACACTGCCTACTGCTAGTGCCAGCCTTTGGGCCCAGGATGCTTTTGGACTTGTAGCTTTTCATGTAACTACTTTTAGAAGGCTATGGGCCTATAAATTAACTTCTATGTAACTGCTTTTAGAAGGCCATGGGCCTCACTTTGAGCATGGGAAGCTGTGAGAGCTTGGCAGAGTAAGGACCCTCGGATATTGTACTTTGTGAAGCATCAATAATAAAGAAATACCGAAAGGGGTGCAAGTCTTTGGGGTCAATCTCTTTGAAGGTGGAACTTCGCCGTGCCATCTCGTCTCTCTCTCTCTCTCTCAGTTTTGTTTAGCTTATTAAGTTGTTTTGAGTTTCTCTCACGTGTGTTGCATCATATTCTCGCTTGGGTTGCCCAAGTCTATTACAGTGGTATCAGAGCTCAATCGATTTTTGTAGCAAGACTACAGTGTCATGGGCATAGGACTGGCAATTAGTGTCACGGACATAGGACTGGCAGTTAGTTACAATTGATCAAGAGTTCACACTGGACGGACTCTCACCTGGGTAGTGACATGTGGCAAGTGATACGGATGGTGGTCTAGTGGACACCGTGGCTAGATCACCACCACCTCAATTTGGAGATAGGCTTAGCTGGATTGGGATATCCACTCGCCGTTGGTGGCTCTTTAGGAGATATACAAGTGTGGTTGGAGAGATCATCATTATCATCATCTACTTTGTGTGGTCGAGTGTCTTGAGTCTCGTGTCTTGAGTCTCGTGTCTTGAGTTCATGCACAGCACGTCTGCACCGTCCTTGCACATAGGAGCCTCGACACCCCCATTGTACCCTGGAGTCTGGGCTTGGAGCTGAGTGTGCTGCCAAGCCACAGTCTGTATGGTTCTTTGAGTTTGTTGAGTTCCACTGAGTTTTGAGTCTGTCGTGCTTTGAGTCATCGTTCCATGTGATGTTTTCTTTCTGTTGGAGTCAGGTTTCTTGTATACTGCACTGAGGAGCACCCACTGTAGAGAGAGTATGACACACTTTTCCCGCTATAGGTGCTCTCATTTTTGGCATGCCCGGTGGGACCTCAACGAAAGTCTCACTCCGTCGAGAGTCGTGTCAAGGAGCTAGCTGGTTTAAGCTCTCACCTGTGCTAGTCTGCTGGTCTCGGCTAGTGTGGTCCAGCTTCAACTTGGTCTAGTCCAACTTCCCCTCGACCAGCTTGTCTAGTCTCTCGTCCTAGTCTAGTCACTCGATTGGTAGTAAATGGAAAAAAGAGCGAGTTTTTCTTAACACAGATACACTTCTTTGGACACGTCGTCTCAGCGAAAGGTGTAAAGATGGACCCGGCCAAGGTTGAGACCATTCGTGAGTGGCCAGATTTGAAAAATGTACATGCAGTTCGAAGCCTTTTGGGCTTGTGCTCTTATTATCGGCGACTCATTCGAAAGTTTGCGGAGGTAGCTTCTTCGTTGCATGTGTTGACACAAAAAGGGGTTCCTTTTCCTTGGGGACTGTCGAAAATTGCAGCCTTTCGGACTCTCAAGGAAAAGTTAATGACAACTGGTCGAGCGTTGGCTTTGCCAGACTTGCAAAAGCCCTTTGAGGTTTACTGTGATGCTTGTGGTCGCAGTTTGGGAGCAGTCTTGATGCAAGAGGGCCATGTTATAGCTTACGAGAGCAGGATGTTCTCACGTCCTGAACGAGTTGCACAGATTTATGAGAAAGAGCTTTTGGCACTTATTCATGCTCTTACACAGTGGTGACATTTTCTACTCGGAGCCGATTTTACTGTGTTCACCGATCATTAGAGTTTACCCACTTCCTATCTCACAAGCGGCTTTTGGAAAAGCAGATGCGGTGTGCTAATATTCTGTCACAGTTTCACTTCCGGATTGTCCATGTTCAAGGGCAGAAGAATTTAGTGGCAGACGCGTTCTCTCGCAAGCCATTGGTTTTGGCCATTTCGGCGATTCATCATAGAAGCTTTGAGGATATGGTAGATCAGTACGCCACCGATCTTTAACCGGTTACAAAGTGGGGAGATACTTGTAGGCTATTCTATACGGGAAGGATATTTGATGCGGAAAACGATGATGTGTTACACATCCGTTGAGAGAAAAGGTTATGACAGAGTGCCACTGTCCACCTTTTTTGGGCCACCGCGGCATTGATACCACCTTGAAAGGTGTCGAGCATTACTTCTTTTGGCCGAGGCTCAAAAAGGATGTGGACGAGTTTGTTCGCAGCTGCTTAGTATGCCAAAAGGTCAAGTTTAACAAGCATAAGGCACCAGGTCTTCTATAGCCTCTACCCAACCTTCTCAACCATGGGAAACCATAATAATGGACTTTATTTTTTATCTACCCAAGACTTAGAGTGGGCATGATGGCATTTGGACAGCAATCGACAGATTCAGTAAGCACGCTCACTTCATTACGGTAAAGACGACAGTTAAGCCTGATCATTTGGCAAAACTGTTTCTCTCACAGATTTTCCGATTACATAATATGTCTTGAGTCTTTTGTTTTGGACAGAGACCCCCAATTCATAAGTTTGTTTTGGAGGGAAATCTGGGAGAACATTAGCACGCGGTTGTAGTCCTCATCCTCATTCCACCCACAGGCTGACGGGCAATCTGAGATAGCCAATTCAGTGGTTTTGGACTTGTTGAAGTCATATATTTTGGATCAAAAGGCTCAGTGGGAAAAGTATTTGCCCTTGATGGAGTTTGCCCTTGATGGAGTTTACCGGGGAACGCATTCCGTAGGCCCTGGAATGCCGGAATGCCGTTCCCCCCCCCCTCTGCCAAGCCGGAACGTCCTGGAACGTTTTGCCGTTCCGGGTGACCACTTGATACCGGAACGGTCGGCCGGAACGGCCTCGGAACAGCCAACTCTCAAAAATGGGGAGAAATAGGCAATTTTTTGCAAATTTGTAGTGAACATTAGGTGTTTCTCTAAGTGTGCAAGGACTCAAAAATTAAAATGCACCCCCTCACACCCATTCCCTTCTCAAGCATTATTTGGGTGTTTTTTATGCCTCCCGTTCCGCGCCGTTCCCGTTCCGCGGGGGTCCCCGTCGCCGTTCCCGTTCCGCGTTCCGGGTAACTCTGGTTTGCCTACAACAACACAATTCATACGTCGACGAGGAAGGCACCATTTGAGGTAATGGAGGGTGCTAAGAAGGTTCCACCTTTTCTAAGCACCAAAGATAAAATTTTTGAAGTAAATCAGTACACTTGGGATCTTGACACTGCTTTTGCTAAGGTGTGCGAGGCTCTTGAGAAGTCTCAAGCACGGCATAAGAAGGCAGCAAACAAGCATCGACGTGACTTGCAGCTGAAGGAGAATGATTGGGTGCTTTTATGGTTTGAGAAGGCACGTCTATGGAAACAAAAGGGCAAGGAGTGTCTTTTTCCAAAGCTAAGTATGCGATACTATGGCCCTTTCCAGATTCAAGAGAAGATCAATGATGTATCCTTCAGATTGAAGTTACCACAAACTAGGGAGTGTTTGTTGAAACCTTTCAAAGGTGAAGTGCCAGTGGACAGGGAGCGTGAGGAGCAACCCAAATTGGAAGAGACTGAGGAGATTCTCGTTACAGAAGAAATATTGGCTCACAAGGAAAAGGAGAGTGAAAGGTAAAGTGATACGGCGGTTCTTAGTTAAGTTCAAGAACTATCTGGTATGGGATGCAAAGTGGATGGAGAGGAGGACCTAACAGATACTACTCAGATTTTGGAACTTTACCTTGAGGCTTTTAGTCTAGCTTCGACTATTCCAAGAGTTCCTGATGATCAATGGGTTGAATCTGATGCCGCCGGGACTGCACAAGAGGGGAGTTACTCCGCTCCTTTGTCACAGATAACCTAGATGGAATAAAGTCATTGACTTCCTTTGTGATTTCAGGGATAATGACGGGCTAACAATATTCTGCTGTATGACTTTATGAAAGAAGTATTTCAAAATGGGAATTCCTGAAATGAATTTGTTATATGTGCTCTCTCATCTGTGTATTGTTTGAAAGACGAAATGACTGCAGTATTTCGGTCTTGTTCCCCTAAGAGGTGATGTGAATATGACAGTAACAAGATTTAGTTAACCAAGACATTCGTGAGATCTAGATGTGATTGCTAAATACGTTACAATAGATCATGATTCTCATCCCAAATCTCGACAGGGATAGTGATGTCAATGTGATTTGAATGTTCAGTGACTGTCATCTTTGTGGAACTGCTGGATATGTGTTATCTAGTGCGTCAGTACTTAGAGAAGTGTAGCTTCTGACTTATGTTGGTTTTGCAGTTGTAATCGAGGACGGTTACAATTCTTTCAAGAGGGGGGTATGTCATAAAGTGATGACGTGGCATGGCCAGCTGGACGCACTCCGGACAGAGAGGGAGGTCCAAACCCTAGTGAAGGATGCTGATAAAGTTATAACAACTTGCAGAACCAATTCTGAAAGGCCAAAAAGAAAAGATTTAATATTATAAGTTGTTCCAACTTATAGGGTCCTGTTCGATGGGGCCCATGGAAGATTAGAACCCTAAAATAAAACAAAACCCATATCGTGTGGAGAATAATGACATGGAAACACTTTACGAAACCCCGCGATTCGTGTTGATTGTTGACGTGGCACTGTACGGATTTCTGTGATTTACATTGGCTGCCGCTAGCACTGGCTTTTGGGCCCAGGATGCTTTTGGACTCGCAACTTTTCATGTAACTGCTTTTAGAAGGTCATGCGCCTATAAGTTAACTGCCACGGCCTCACTCTGGCATCTGAAGCTGTGAGAGCTTGGCAAAGTTGAGGACCCTCAAATATTGTACTTTGTGAAGCATCAACAATGAAGAAATACCGAAAGCGGCGCCAGTCTTTGGGGCCAATCTCTTTGGGCAGGGAACTTTGCTGTGCGTGTCCTTTCTCTCAGTTTTGTTCAGCTTATTAAGCCGTTTTCAGTCTCTCATGTCTGTTGCATCATATTCTTGGCTTGGGGTGCCCAAGTTTATTACAGTTTCTCTGACCTGACGCCACACTGGATGAGTTTGTGGCTGCACCTAAGAGATAGAAGGGGCAAGGAGGCTGTCCAAGGACCCTCCTCGAGTAGAGTCCGATTCGGTTCTCTTGGAAAGTGAATATGACCCTTTGATTTCTTTACATAGGGAACTCGAAGCACTAAAATTACACTGATCTCTTCACGAGTAGAGGTCCTTCTCTCTTCGACACGAGAAGTCCCACATCAAGAAGCTTTGGACCATATCAAGAGAGAGCTAGATGAGTTCATGGCTCAGCAAAAGTCTTAAGTCTGTGGTTTGGTGTAGTGCATGTTGCTCTCCAGGACATCCTCCGCAAGAATGCTCGCTTAGGGCGTGTTGCCACTTCTATGAGAAACATAAACATGAAGCCAACGACTGTTACTACCTAAAGGGAGCCTCACCCCTACTCTTCAACAAGGGTTGGCTCCTGCCTCCAGCATGGTCTTCCCCTATGGCCAACCAAAGTCACATGCCCCCTTTGCTCACTTCCCTGACTATGCAAGGGATGCAAGGTACTTTTCCATCTTAAGAGTTTTTATCATACTAACACTCTTGTAGCCCCTCAGAGCTTCTACACGTCATCTACTACCTCCGTGCCGGAGCAGACCCCACGACCACCTCGCCCCCTGTCTCGTCCATCCAATAGACCAATTTTGTGTTACATATGGGGGAAATATGGGCACTACCAAAGCAAATGTCCTCTTCCCGAAGGGTGTCCTACTTGCCGACATTGCCCCGATGCTAAGGATCATTACAACAAAGACTGTCCAAAGCAACGCGCCTCCACATTTTGGAGCCCAAGTCAGAGCCAACCTGAATTCACATTTCCAAATCCTAATTTCATAGCAATTAGCACAATCCCTCAGCTGCCACCTTCTACATGTTGTTACCCCTCAAGAAAAGTTGCAGCAAGTAGAGGAGCCCGCTAGCGTCTTCAATAGGGCTCAAAGGGCAGCCCTTCACCTCAATCTTCTAGGGAATACACCTCTTCCCGCAGCTGTCAAGCCATCAACTAGCGCTAAGAGCAAACCAGCTTCTCTGCTCTCCGACATCCATGGGGCCTTCTTGGAAGCAATAGCCGACCTACGACAGATCAAGGCATCTGAAAAGGCGCTGACACCAAGAGAGAAACCTACAGCAGCAGAACACCTTTCAACAAGTGTCGCTCTATGCTTCAACTAGAGGTAGCTTATCGAGGTCGTGCTCTGTATTGTTGGTGCTATTCAATGCAGTATGCAAGAAATCTCACTCCACATAGATCAAACACTATAGAGCGATATGAAATGAAGAGATAGCAAGATTGTACTCAGAATGACACAACAGCAGACTCCAAACCCAAATGGAAGACTCTAGACTCCAATGACTCATCCATCCCAATACCAACCAACTGAGCATATATACAAAATATAAACTGACGACTAACCCAAATATCCTGACAACACAACTACGCCCATCTCCAGACTGTGATGGCGGTGAATCAGCCACAGTGTCCTCTCGACCACCACTTCCTTTGTCTACCACGTGAGTATCACCGCACACGCGAGAGTCCACTGAGTTTGAACCCAAGGCCAATTGTAACTATTGTGCATGTCCTCTGACACTTTAGTGTGCTACAGGTTACTTGCCATAAGACCCGTTCTGGACAACATTGCAAGTAAAGATAATGGTATGTACATTGGGAAGCAACGAAATACTGTCAAAACTACTAATGCGGGAAGAAAGGTGGGTATGGGGTATACAACCTGAATAGGTGTCTGAGTGAGGAGCATATGTGGGACAGGGTACCATAGTGGTGGAAGTCTTATAGTGGTGGAAGTCTTCTCAGTGATCTCTCCAAACCGTGGGACAAGACTAGACGGGAGGTTGAGGGTGGGCTAGACGAGGTAGGGCAAGGAGAGGCTAGACGAGGGAGCGTGAGGGTAGGGTAGACGAGGGATGAGAGGGGGCGAGAAGGCGAGGCTAGTAGGGACGAGAGAGAGGGCGAGAGGCTAGCAGGGACAAGATGGGGTGATAGTGTGCTAGGGGTGGCGAAGGGAAAGGTACCCCAAAAGCCATCCTCTTGTATATGAAGGTACCCCAAGCAGTCAGTAAAGCAATTTTGATCTGTTCTTTAGGATGGATTGCCACTTGATTGTAGCAGTACATGAAAAGCCTTCAACTCAAAAGCACTGGGCTCCCAAAAGCAGGCAGCACAAATAGCGGATTTCCGTACGGCTAGCCACGTCAACAGTCCAGCGCGTTTTGTGGAAATCCGTACGGACAACCACATCAGCATGCTCAGCGTGAGTTGTGGAAAATCTATACAGCAGCAGTCCGCCAATCTTTTGATTTTTCGTAGGGTCTCTAGGGCCCTGTTGGCAGGTGCTCTATAAGTTGGGTACACTTACATACATGCCACGTCATTAGTTTGTGACATACCCCCCTCTTGAAAGAGTTGTAATCGCCCTTGATTACACCTGCAAAACAGATAGAGGCCATAAACCAGCACAGTAGACACTGACTCTAAGTACCGACGCACTAGACGAACACAAATCTAGCACTTGCACAAAGACGACTCAGTCAGTGCACATTCACATCATATCAATCACATAGAAATGTTTCCATATCTAAGACCATGATTCCTAGCATTGTATTTAGCAATCACATCTAGATCCATCCCGGACCTCACTAATGTCGAATTAGTGTAACAGGGCTACAATGTCACTGGCATGGGACAAGTAGTTAGTTGCAGTTGAGCTTGAGTTCACACTAGGCGGACTCTCGCCTGGGCAATGACACGTGGCAAGTGTTACGGATGGTGGTTTAGTGGACACCGTGGCTAGATTATCACCACCTCACTTAGGAGATAGACTTAGCTGGATTGGGATATCTGCCAGCTGTTGGTGGCTCTTTAGGAGGTACATGAGTGGTTGGTTCCAGTGGTGGGTATGCATCATCATCTACTTTTGTGTGCTCAGTCATCTAGAGTCTCTCATCTAGAGTTGTACACAGCACGTCTGCACCATCCATGCTCAGTCGAGCCTCGACACCCCCCACTGTACCTATGAGATCTGGGCTGGAGCTGAGTGTGCTGCCATGCCAGAGTCTGTATCGGTTTCTTTGAGTTTGTCGATGTTCCTGCTGTTCATGATTTGTTGAGTCATACTGTTGTTGCTCTGTTGTTCTTTGTCTTCTGTGTTTGCATTCTGTGCAGTGAGATATCACGCACATTGCATTGAGGATCACCCACTATAGAGGGCACGACACATTTCTTCGCTACAAGTGCTCTCATTTTTGGCACGCCCGGTGGGACCTCATCTGAAGTCTCACTTTGTCGAAAGTCGAGTCGAGAAGCTACCTGTTTGGGCCTTACTCAGCTTGGTTCCGTCTAGTTTTCCCTCGACCTGTGTAGTTTTCAACCTGCTCGTCTAGACCTGCTTGTCTATTCTCTCGTCTTGGTCTAGTAGTCTCTAGGTAGGTATAGACCTCCTTTGTCTAGGTCTAGCCGGGAGTAGGTTGGGTCTAGTCCTCTCTTGTCCAGGTCTAGCCAGGAGGTCTAGTCACTCGCCCTGGTCTAGTGGAGTCTGGACCAATGTGAGGTAAAGGTCTTCGTGTTCAGTACTCAAAGCTTGGGTGGATTTTTGGTTACTGCATGACACATACAAGGCAGTCAAAAGAGCGACAAAGCCCACTACTAAGTCCCTTGAAGTACTATCATAGGAAGCGTCAACCCTTCGTGCCAAGTAGAAGTCCACCAGCCCCATTACCCCTACCTTACCCCTCAACCAGTTCTACACCTCCCCAGTCACCCCCATCAATAAACGTCTCATCCCTTGTGTTACAGCAAGCTCCGGTGCAACACGCTTTTGCACAGACAACCATGGAGAAGCTCACAAGCGTTTTAGCTAAGGTGAATATTAAGTTTCCGACTTTCAAGGGTCTCTCCACAGAGGATGCTGACGACCATGCTCGAAGATTTGTATCCCTCTACAGGGGTCGAGGTCTCAACAGAGAAGACGCCTACTTAGTACTCTTTCCATCCACCTTGGATGGCTTAGCCGACTAATGGTACAGTCAGTTTGCACAGAACCACTTTACAACTTGGGCCACTATATGACAACGAATTTTGTGAAGCTTTCAGACCATGGGACTTCCAGGAGAAGGTCCTAGATGAGTTGGCCAACCTGATGCTCCATCCAAATGAGACTTTTTTTTTTTTTCCAAGGAAAAGATCCTTCTATTAGTTAATGAAAACTGCCCATAGGGCTACATCCACCTCTGCAAGAGAGGGCTACAACACGCATGATGGGGAGACTCTCCCAATGAAAAAACAGCATATATACAATGGGGCTAAATCAAGAAATGGGAGGAGGGAAGAGCCACACAGGTGGACCGTAGTGCCATCTGAGCACCCCCTGGACCAAGGTGTAGAAAGGCCCAGGGCGCCAGAGTCGAAGGAAAGCCTCGCGGCGCTCCCGCATGCGGTCGGAGCTGCCCTGTAGTCCCTCAAGCTGTCCTCTGAGAGTATGGATCAGCTCTAGCCAAAAGTCACGAACAGTCTCTGCTGGTGGCACAGGGCGAGCCTCAAAGATGCGAAAACAACGGGCCCGCCAGATGAACCAAAGAGCTAGGCCGCTGATGAGCTCCCAGCACTCCTCTCTCTCACTGCACCACTCCTGTGGAGTAAGGTCTGTAGCAGGCCGGAGTGCAGGTCGCCCCCCCTGTATCACTATCATCCTGCTGGTGGAAGATAGCTCAAACTGTAGTGCCGGGCCCGTGAGGGTGGACCAAGCCGCTGCCCCCCAAGTGTACTGTCGAGCCGCGGAGAGGGCAGGCATCAGCCGAAGAACTCGTAGCCACACCTGCTGGGCCGAAGGACAATCCCAAAGACAGTGTCGCTGACTCTCCACCAACTGGTCACAGGCTGTACATGCGGCCGAGAGACCACTATGCACAAGCCAGCTCCCTACTGCTGTGGCTCTGTGTGCAACCAACCACTGGAACAAAGTGACGCGCCTCGGCTGTCTGGAGTCCCACAGCTTCTGCCAAAAAGCTGCCAAGAACTCAACTGTGAGACCCTCCTCCTGCCAATGACGTGCTGCAGCGGGGCGGGCCTCTCTCTGCGCTGCAAGTATATGACGTCCAAGCCGAATAGTGTACTGGAAGAAAGGGACTCTTGGGCGGTCTGCAGAAGAGAAGGGGTCCCTCCATAGCCACTCACCAGGATCCCACTGTACTCGTGCCAGTGGACAACACTCCCAAGCCCATAGCCTCCAGTGTCCTGTCTCGAGAGCTGCTGGGCCAGGGTCTATGACGCAAGTCCTCCCACAGATGCCCACAACTCGGATCCTCTGGAAACAACACTCTGCTACCTGCGGGGCCTCTACTGTAACTCGCTGTAAACGTCCCCCACCCTGAAGCTCAAAGAACAGGGCTGGGACAGTCTCTAAACAAGCCCTGACTAAGATGAGAAACTCCAGTCGTGTGAAGGCTCCCATCCATCGGGGTGCTACTGGCTCGAGAGGCGTGAGCCACTCAGCTGGAACTGACTCTGAGATGTCCTGACACATGCTCTGAACCCCTCTCATGCCCTGTAGCTGGACACCCTGTACCTCCTCTGACAAACCTGTGAACTCTAGCTAGTCACCTAGAGAGCGCGCTGGACCTGCTGCCATGGGACCCCATGAAACATGAGGCCTACTCCCAACCAAGTGGCCTCTTTGAGTGCTAACCATGGGGTTCCAGTCGAGGGGCTGTCGTAGGCGCTCCTCCGTGCATGTCGGTTGTCTCTGCTCTAGGCCAAGCCGTAAGAGCTCCCAAGAGCGAAGCAAACTCACAGCGAATCGGTCCTCCAGTCTCCTGCTCAAACCAACTCGGCGTAACTCTGTAAAGATCCATCTGGTCGAAGGTTGCCAAGGGCCTCCTGACTGAGGCACCCTGGCACGAAGCCTCTACATCAAGAACTCTTTCCAGGGCTCCTCGCCCGGAAGAAGTCCTCTGACGACGAACTTCCCAAGAAGGGCTCTGCTCTGCTGTGCTGGATCAATGATCCCAAGCCCTCCCTGAGAACAAGGAAGTGTGATGACCGACCAAGCCACCTTGGCTCGGGCAACCTGAGTGTCGCGACCTGACCGAAGGAAGTTCCTGATCAGCCTCTCTACCTGGCTGATACAAGAACTCGAGAAGATCCAGCAAGAAGTGATGTACCACATAGTTGCCAACAACACCTGGTTGGCAACTACTACTCTACCAGCCAGCGAAAGTCCTGCTGAACTCCAGTGTAACAGCTTTCTCCTGATGGACAGGAGAAGAGGAGCAATCTGCTGCTCGGGTGACAAATCCAAACCAACCTGACAACCCAAGTATCGAACTGCAATCCCTGGGGGAATCCACCTGAAACCCTCTCCTGGCATCCACTCTGGCACAGGAGCACTGCCAACCGAGAAAGCCACTGTCTTTCTCCAGTTGATCAATGCGCCCGATGCACAGCAGAAGGTCTCAAGAGCCTGCCCACACCTGTGTAAATTGGCCTCCTGGCCCTCTAAGTACAAGGCTGAGTCGTCGGCAAACTCAGCGTCCAAAAGCTCATCTCCCCGTATCGGGAGTGCTAAGCCCCTCAAACCAACCTGCTGTGACACCAAAAATCTGCTCATCACCTCCGCATAGAACAGAAAGAGAAAGGGGGCAAGAGGACAACCCTGTCTAACCGATCGTGTGAGCATGAAGCGCTCACCTCTACCTCCTGCCAAAAGCACCTGACTGTGAGCCTGTCTGTACAAAGCTGACACCCCTCTGATCTAAGCATCTGAAAAGCCCATCCTGCGAAGCGTGCCCTCTAGAAAGTGCCAGTCAACTCTGTCGTATGCCTTCTCAAAATCGAGAAGAAGAATCACAAGGTCCTCCCCACGGAGACGTGCCAAGGCAGAAGCCTCCCACAAAGTGAAGATGTTGTCAAGGATACTGCGTTCCTTGACAAAACCTTTCTGAGTCCCATGTATAAGGCTCTCCAAAAGTGGCTGAATCCTCAAACTCAGAGCCTTGGCAAGAATTTTGTAGGCTGAGTTGAGGATGGTGATGGGGCGCCATTGTCGAATCTCATCCAAGGAGCCACCCTCCTTTGGAATGAGGTAAATCAGACCCTCACTCATGCTATCCGGCATCACTCCTGTGTGCAGAATGTACTGAAAGGCACTACAAAGATCTGGGCCAAGCAAGTCCCAGTACTCCAAGAAGAAGCTGGGAGTCAGCCCATCCTCACCTGGACAGCTACCACGAGGAAGGGCCCTAAGAGCCGTATGCAGCTCCTCAGGCTAAAGAGGTATCTCCAGCCTCTGGCGCATCTCCTCAGTCACAAGACAAGGCATCTGCGCCCAAACCTGCTCCCTGTATGCATCCTGTCTCTCTGACTGGGGCTCAGCCGTCAGTAGCTCACGGTAAAAGTCAGTAGCAACTGCACGCATATCCTCAGGCTCACAAGCAACTAACCCATCGGGTCTCCTCAGCTGAGTGACCTTGGCATGCGAGTGCCGAGGTCCTACTGTCTCAAAAAAGGCACCTGTCACTCTGTCACCTACCTGAGTCCACTGAGATGCCTGTCGGTGAAAGGCAAACTCATGGCGCCTCTCCTCTGTGCAAGCAAGCTCCTGTCGAGCCTGCTGTAACTGCTCCTCCAGCCATGGACTGTCTAGATGCTGCTCCTGCATCCTCTGTAGTGAAGCAATGCCTCGTCTGAGATGCTGCTCCTCCTCTCTCGCTGCGGCCCGTCGAGCCAAAGACTCCTGGAGAAAAAAGTGGCTAAGCTGAGCTAAGCCTAAGGCCACTCTGTCTGCCGGTAGAGCCTGGCTGTCCATGCCCTCTGTCCAAAGAGCCTCTACCCTCTCTCTGAGTGCTGTGTCCAACAAGACCCGCTCTGGGATGCGAAGCATCGTGCTCCCACTCCTCTGCCTGTCTGCCACTGTGAGGATCACTGGTGCATGCTCCGAGAAGGATGTCCATGCCAGGATGCCCACTGATCCCCCCAAGTCACTGAAGTGGTCACTAGTGTAGAAGCGATCTCTCCGCGATAGATTCACTCCTCCCACTCTGCGGTCTGATCTAGAGAAGGCAAGACTCTCTGGAGGCCTCACAAGCCAGAATGCTGCCATGTATTCGAGACCCTCAAGGTCATACACAACCTCTCCCAAGCTGCTAACTCGACTCCATGCACAGTAGCATGGCTGCCTCCGATCCTGTCAGAAGGGTCCTCCAACATGTTGAAGTCCCCTCCTACACACCAATGGTCAACCTGTGGCAAAGACTCAACAATCTGTGACTAAAACTCTGCACGAGCACTCGCCACATTGGGCGCATAGATGTTCAGGAAGCCCACAAGGCCACCCTGAACCTGCAAAGTAATCCACTGAGCCTTGCCTGGCACAATAATCCCTCTGCCCACAATGGCCTGCTGCAATGAGTCCGCAATAGTCATACATACCCCACCCTGGATGCCTCCAAGTCCAAAAGCAGCTGACCAAAAGGTATCATAACGTCCACGCGAAATCTGACCACAGCGCCGGATGCGGCTCTCAGACAAATGGTGCTCCTGAAGCATAAGGAGATCAATCTCTCCTCCCACAAGGCAACGCTGAAGCTCCTGCCGCAATCGGCCCCGCTGTCGCTGAAACTGGGGCCCACCTAATCCCTGCACGTTCCATGAGACGATCCTCATGGGGAGCGAGAGAGAATAGATGCTGCCGCAGCAGCAAGACGGGCTATCTTCGAGGCAGGCTTGGATGGGGAGTAATCCGCATCCGAGCGTCCTCTAGATAGGCGAGCCTGTAGTGAGTGCCTGGCCCAAGCCCAAGCAGAGCGAGCCGAGTGTAAAGCAACCTCCTCTGTCCAGGAGTCCTCATGTATGTATACATAGCAAGGCAAACACTGTGTATCAGCAAAAAAGTACACCACAATGTGCCTACATCCTGTTGAGTCTGGGGGTGTCACCGCAAACTTGGCCAGTGGCCACAAAGTCTGTAGCAAATTTGTAACTCCAAGTTCTCCCATGTGGTGAGAGAACTCGAGAACCTGTGTATGCAACCATCCCACCACTGAGTCGAGGGACCACTCTGTCTCGGTCCTACCGCACAGAGGAAAGGAGAAACCAACTGCTGAGTCCAAGGCCTCTGTCCCCCTAGCGGCGAGGAACAGAGCGTGGACCCTGAAGCAGGCTGCCTCGAGGTCTGCTGCGGAATCACCGAGAAAGCGAGTGAATCCGTAATCGAAGAAGTCCCAGCGGCGTCGGAGATCAATGCTCGTCAGACCACGAGGGATAGCTGCAAGGGAAGATGTCTGAATCTGCAAAGGGGGCCGCAAGAAGGGCTGACCCTCTCTCGCTAGGCGACTCGTGGCAAAAGCGCTGCCAAGAGATCTCCTAGCCGCCGGCGAGGGGCCACTCTCCTGAGTCGACTGTGGTACTGAAGCAGGAGGAGGGGGAGAAGGAGCTGGGGGGGGGGCGGAGGAGAAGAGAAGCGGGGCGGGACGACAGAGACAGGGGGGCGAGGTGGGGAGTGGGCGGGAGCAAAGGGCGGGGGAGGGGATGAGGAGGAAGAGGGGAAATTTGAAGGTGGAGGGGCTGGCGAGGGTGAAACGGAAGAGAAGGCTGGCGTAGGAGGCTCCTCCTGCTCAAGAGGACCAAAGCGGTTCCCCGTGGGAACCCACTGCTGCTAAGTAGGCACCTGAGGGCCACTCTGAGTGCCAGGCTGTCGCTGTGGCCCCTGGCGTCGACGGCCACGGGCCTCCTGCCACCCCTCCTCCGCTGGAGCCCCAGGCTCGAAGGGTGGCTCAGAATCTATGCGCTGTGTCGCTGGCTGAGGCTGCGGCCCAGCCTTGGCAGGCTGGGGCTGAGGTTGAGGTGCAGGTCGTGGTCTCCTCCGTGGACAGGCCTTCGCTAGGTGGCCCATCTGTTTGCAAATGAAGCACTGGTTCGGGAGACCCGAGTACTCCACACTCTGCCTAAACCAACCCCCACTCACCCGAGGCAAAAGGATGACCTTCGGGAGCGTGTGGGTATCTCTGACCAAAACTCGAACTGAAGGGATGCCGGCCGCCTTGGCAGCTACTGATGCTGCCGTACGAGGTGTCTCCAGAACAGTCCCGATGGCGGAGCCAATCCTGGAGAGCAGTGGAAGGTACTCCCTCCGTAAACCCGAAAAGCAGACTGAGATGGGGATGTCTGCCTCCTCTATGAGTACATCCGAAGTCGGGTCAAAACCGTGTCGCCACTGTCGAAAGTGGGCGCGTGATGCTCGGATAGCCAGTGGACTCATAGCTATGACCTTGGAGGCCATCTCGGAAGTCTCGAACTCGATCTGGTAGTACCCCCGTCCGAGGATCTGGACATCCAAAATCTTGCCCACCTCTGCGAGAAGGCGGGCCTGGAGAAGGTCTCACAGCTCTCCTCTGCTAGGACGGGTGCCGAGAACCTTGCAGATGACAGAAGTCGCCTGCAAGCGCTCTACCTCTGCGGCAAGGCTCGCTTGCTCTGTCGGCGAAAGAGCAAGTCGAATGGTGGGCTCAGCGGGGTCGGGCGAGGGGGCTTCAGTTGAGTCCTTCTGTGGCGGAGCTGGAGCCTCCATCTGTGTCTACTGCTGAGTCGAAGAAGCGGATGGAGAAGAACAATCTGCAGCCGAGAACGCCGAACACCTGTTCTGAAGAAAAGGTGTTGCAGAGCCGGGCGAGCACGGGTACAGCGGGAGGGCTAGGGGGGGAGGGCGGCGGGCAGCAGGGGGCAGGAGGTGGGGGGCTGGGCAGGGTGGCGCGAGGGCGAAGGGGGCAGGAGGTGGCGGGCTGGGCAGGGTGGCGCGAGGGCGAAGGGGGGGGGGGGTAGCGCGGGGGTGGCTGAGGGCAGCGTGAGGGTTAGGAGGAGAAAAGGGGGGGGAGAGGGAGCGATGGCGCAAGGGGGGGGGGGGGGGGGGGGAGCGTGCAGCAGCAGCGGGCCTTTTTTCCAAAAAAATCAAGGAAAAGCCCACGAAAGTAGCCAAATGAGACTTTTGCAGAGCTCATGACCAGAACAAAGTCTCTGGTGGCCAAGCTTTCTCAGCAACCGGGTGAATTTATGGTTAAGAAGTGGATGGAGAAGGCTCTTCCCAAAACTTCCCAGCAAAAACTTCGAGAAAGTCTCTGACCTGACGCCACTCTGGAGGAGTTTGTCGCGGCTGCTACTAGGATAGAAGGAGCTAGGAAGCTGTCCATAGACTCCCCTCAGGTAGAGACCCCTTCCCAAGCTCAATTTGATAGCAATTAGCACCATTCCTCAACCGCCCCCTTCTGCCCATGTGGTTACCCCTCAAGATAAGCCGCAGTTGTTTGGTAGAGGAGCCAGCGGGCGTCCTCACTCGGGCACAGAGAGACGCTCTCGGTCTTAGCATTCCAACACGTTCAACTCCCCACACATTCTCACAACAATGGATACCCTGCCTTCAGCTGTTGACAAGCCATCACCTAGTGACAAGCAAGAATCCAAATCTTTGCTCTCCGATGCAGTTTCCGATCCGTGCAGCTTGCCACGTCACCATGCCAACATAGTTTTCTCAAATCTGCCACGTTATCAACAGCTACGCAATTTTAGGAAATCTGTTGCTGCTTTTGCTTCTTCTAGGGTTTAGGCCCCTCGGCCGGTAGCTCCGTTCTTCAGTAGGTCGACACGTCAGCAATTTGTTACATCTCCCCTTCTTGAAAGAGAGTAAGCGTCCGCGATTACATCACATCTGCAAAACAACTCAAGTTAGCTCAAAAAATTTTCCGAGGGTCATTCTGAGGGACATTCAGTTTGCTCTTTTTGTTAAGGAGTTAGCTTCTCCTTTCGGCTGTTTTGATACCACTGTCACAAGACGGGCACCACTGCCAATAGAAAAGAACAGACTGAAAAGACTTTTAACACTTCATTAACAACTGAACTGAGAGAGAGAGACGACACGCGACACGGAGTGGCGGAATTCCACCCCAGAGAGTATTGGCCCCAAACCTTGGCGCCCCTTTCGGTATTTCTTTATATTGCATCAACACAGTACAAGCCGGTACTCCAGACTCCGCACCTTCTCCAAGAAGCATGCCAGAGAATGAGCCCTTAGCACGTATTTAAAGGCCCTTCGCCTATGAAAAGCAGTTTACATGAAAAGCCTTCAAACTCAAAAGCTCCTCGTTTAAAAGCAATGCCAAAAAGCTGCCGGCGTAATTTACGAAAATCCGTACAGCCGCCACGTCATCAGCCAGCGCAAAACGCGAAAATCCCTATAGCCAGCCACGTCATCATGCCATTGCAATTTTCGAAAATCTGCCACGTCATCAGTAGCTACGTAATTTTCAAAAATCTGTTGCTGCTTCTGCTTCTTCTAGGGTTTAGGCCCCTCGGCCGGTAGCTCCGTTCTTCAGTAGGTCGACACGTCAACAGTTTGTTACATCTCCCCTTCTTGAAAGAGAGTAATCGTCCGCGATTACAGCATATCTGCAAAACAACTCAAGTTAGCTCAAAAAAATTTCCGAGGGTCATTCCGAGGGACATTCAGTTTGCTCTTTTTGTTAAGGAGTTAGCTTCTCCTTTCGGCTCTTTTTATCAAGGAGTTAGCTTCTCCTTTCCGCTCTTTTGATCAAGGAGTTAGCTTCTCCTTTCAGCTCTTTTTATCAAGGAGTTAGCTTCTCCTTTCATCCATATCGGAACTCTTGATATTCTGGCGTAGTAAAATTAGCCATCACACCCAGACCGTACTGATCTTCCACGGGTGTCTTGATGCACTAAAATTACATACCCAGGCAATCTCATCCAATTAGGAATATTCAATAGTTGGCACATCACAATGCAACACAAATGATCACATATGCATGTTACAAGACATGGAAACATAAAGCCGCCGATGAACACCCCCCCCGCAAATAACCATCCAGGTCCGAGCCATGAGCTGTTCAACGACTCCCTCATCACTCCTCCCGCAAATAATTTAAAAAGGTCCGGGCCATGAGATATAGAGGCCTTTTACAACCAAATGCCCCCCAGACCGCAGCCTGCATTGTTTGGAGGTGCTGAGAGTAACCACTACTCAGACTTCTTAATACTCCCCCCGTAAATAACCATGCAGGTCCGGGCCATGAGTAACAACAACAATACTCCCCCTGTAAATAACCACAAGGGTCTGGGCCATGAGTAAAAAAAACAGCATTTTTCAATCATTCAATATTCCTCCCGCAAATAACCACAAGGGTCCGGGCCATAAGTATGAACAAGCATTCTCAAACATCATTTCTCACTACTCGACTCGGGAGTAAAATCACCAATCATTGAAACAAGTATTAAAACCAGAGTCAAATAATTCAAATCAGCACCAAGACAGGTTCAAAACAGATACCATCTATTTCATCCTGAAACTTGCACCAAAAAATTAGGATTAGGTTCATTTCGTAGCCGAGCACAGCATGGTCCATTAGCTCTTGGACAGACATTGTTTCTTTGGCGGCGATGGTAGTCCCAAGAGATAGCAATCACACCAAACCTCCAAGGTCATCTGCTCGTGAATAGACATCTACTGGGAGATGTCGAGAAACTTCAAGTTATAATCTGCTAGGGTTTCCATGGCAAGCATTTCATGGAGTATGCTGCTTGGTAGCTGTAGACATCAACATCTGCATGGCACTGCTTCTAAGAAAAACAGTGACTTGAAACAAATTTGAATCCTTCTCTTGCAAGTGATCTTAATTGGCTTATGCCCTGTAAGATATGAGCGGTGAAGACGGGAGCACGCCCGATGCGCGATGAAGCAAGGGTGGGAGTGGCTAATAAGTCCGGGTTGGAGGGCGAAGATGCCTCGAATAAAATTCCAATAGCTTTGTATGCTCTTTTGTAGGACCGGTATGCTTTCAGAAAAGCGCACGCCTGATGCTCTGATACCACTGTCACAAGACAAGCACCACGTGCCAATAGAAAAGAACAGACTGAACAGACTTTTAGCACTTCAATAACAACTGAACTCAAAGAGAGAGACGACACGTGACAAGGAGTGGCAGAATTCCACCCCAAAGAGTATTGGCCCCAAACCTTGGCGCCCCTTTCGGTATTTGTTTATATTGCATCAACACAGTACAAGCCCGTACTCCAGACTCTGCACCTTCACCAAGAAGCATGCCAGAGAATGAGCCCTTATCACATATTTAAAGGCCCTTCGCCTATGAAAAGCAGTTTACATAAAAAGCCTTCAAACTCAAAAGCTCCTGGTTTAAAAGCAATGCCAAAAAGCTGCCAGCGTAATTTATAGAAATCCGTACAACTGCCACGTCATCAATCAACGCAAAACGTGGAAATCCGTTCAGCCTGCCACGTCATCATGCAAATGCAATTTTCGAAAATCTGCCACGTCATCAGCAGCTACGCAATTTTCGGAAATCTGTTGCTACTTCTACTTCTTCTAGGGTTTAGGCCCCTCAGCCGGTAGCTCTGTTCTTCAGTAGGTTGACACATCAGCAGTTTGTTACAGCTCCCCTCACTGATTATAAAAGCCCTCGTCTCACTGTGTCCATCTTGGGGCGGCAATTCTCAGGAGTGATAGTGGATGGTGGATCTGGCATCAACTTGATGCCCGAGTTCACTATGATAGCTCTAGGTCTACAGCCTACTCGCCCTGCTCCCTTCAAAGTTACATTGGCCGACCAGCGGACAATCTACCCAGTGGGCATAGTGGACAAAGTGCCTCTGCAGGTACAAGACGTCACCTTTAACTTGGATTTTGTTGTGGTTCGTCTTCCCCAAGTTGAGGGAGGATTTCCCTTGCTCATCGGTAGACCATGGCTACGCCATACTAAAGCACTGCATGATTGGGGAAATGACACAATGTGGATACATACTCTTGGCTCCCCAATGCAACCCATTCGCCGAGAAGGAGGCATGGATCCTGTGGTGCTGTATAGTTCTTTGTCAATGGAAACCAACCCTGAACAAGAACAGCATACTCCACCTGACAGTTCAGATGAAGATCTGCTGGAGTGGTTGGAAGCTACCAAGTCTATGCCTTGTTATGGGGTCTCTCTTCAATCTCTACCTCAAGAGGCATTCTCCTCCAAAGTTTCTACTCTAATTGAGCCTAGTAATTCCCTTGAGCTAGCAGCAGCAAGTGTGCCACCCGACCTAGCCGCCAATTTAGAGGGCACACAGGCCGTAAAAGCCTTCAACTCAACCCTGTCTGTTTGTCTCTCCGACCAAGTCAAAGATATCATGTGTGTCTGCTATACTACCCTCCACCAAACCTACAACGCAATTTTCAGCAGTGCCCTCTCAACAGCCCATAAAGAGTAGTCAATCACAATTGCTGTGGTCTGTGTCACATCAGATAAGGTTAGACTCATTAGCAGATGGTTTTGAAAGCGCTGGGTGTCAAAATTATGGGAAGTCAAGTGTGTGTGCGGCTATCTTTTACTCAATCTATATTCTGCTCAGTCTGGCATTGGTATACCACCAAAAGTATTTCTTGCCCACACTGGATAATATCAACTTGCGCTTCTCCACCAGAAACCCTATGCTCTATGAGCACACTTTGCAGTATCTTCCCCAATCACCTTGCTTCTCGCCACCTTCTCTACCCCTAGACCTTGCCCCTACCCTTCCCTACCCACCCCCTAACCCTAGACCTCGCTCCCTCCTACCCACCCCCTCACTCTTCCTCGCCCCTATCTAACCCAACCCCCTCACCCCTACCCACCCCCTCCCCCTCGCCTCTACCCACCCTTGCCCCCCTCGCCCCTACCCACCCCCTCGCCCTATCTACTCCTCCTCGCCCCTACCCACCCTTTCCCCCCCTCGCCCCTACCCACCCCTTTTCCCCCCTCGCCCCTACCGACCCCTTTTTCCCCCCTCGCCCCAACCCACTTTCCCCTTGCCCTACCCACCTTTCCTCCCCCCTCGTCCCTATCTACCCACCCCTAGCCCCTCACCTACCTACCCCTTCCCCTCTAGAGTGAAGAAATAAAGCACTACGATGCCTGCATATACAGAGAACCCCATAATGAATGTGCTGCGAAAATCATTCATGTGCACGTATTGGAAAAAGGAGAAACCGCAGCCTACCACTTTGCTGAATAGAAGGCAGAAAGTTGATGTCCAGTCAGCTTCCCATTGGTTCAATTCCTTCGTGTATGTGCTCAATGTATTTAAAGACTGGTTGCATTTACACTAGCTTGGTGGGATTTGTTCATCTTGGAAGTCTTCAGTTTCTACTTTCTGGTCAACCGGGGTCATTACTTCTTCAGCATATCTTGAAAATATCGGCATTGCTTCATTGGTACTTCCTCCTAGGAACTCAAAATCTTCTCCAAACATCACCTTCTGTAGTCAGAGTGTACTGCATTTTTCTTGGTGTTTCATTGTTCTCTCTAGTTTCGAGTGTACTGCGTTGTTCTTGGTGTTTCACTGTTCTCTCTAGTTTCACTGTTCTATCTCACCGAGACAGTGAGTGGTCTTGTGGCGGGCAACCTGTAGCAGGGCTACAGTGTCACTGGCATGGAACAAGTAGTTAGTTGCAGTTGAGCTTGAGTTCACACTAGGCGGACTCTCGCTTGGGCAATGACACGTGGCAAGTGTTACGGATGGTGGTTGAGCGGACACCGTGGCCAGATGACCACCACCTCAGTTAGGAGATAGGCTTAGCTAGATTGGGATATCTGCCAACTGTTGGTGGCTCTTTAGGAGATAGATATGAGTGGTTGGTTCTAGTGGTGGGTACGCATCATCATCTACTTTTGTGTGGTCAGTCATCTAGAGTCTCTCATCTGGAGTTGTACACAGCACGCCTGCACCATCCCTTCACTCGACACCCCCCATTGTACCTATGAGATCTGGGCTGGAGCTGAGTGTGCTGCCATGCCAGAGTCTGTATCGGTTTCTTTGAGTTGGTCGATGTTCCTGCTGTTCATGATCTGCTGAGTCGTACTGTTGTTGCTTTGTTGTTCTTTATCTTCTGTGTTTGCATTCTGTGGAGTGAGATATCACCCACATTGCACTGAGGAGCATCCACTATAGAGATCACGACACATTATCTCTGCAACAATTAGCTAATTCTTATTGTGATCATGTCTATAGATTCTCAAGACCGAAATGCTGCAGTCATTTCGTCTTTCATTCCTACACTCAAACAAAATCATATGAGAGAGTACACAACAATCAGGTTCAAGTTTGGGAATTCCCATTTTCCATATTCAGAAAGTCACACAGCAGAATACTGTCAGCATAGCAATATCCATAAAATCCAAAGGGAAATTAGTGACTCTATTCCATTCACGTAAACTGTGACAAAGGAGCCGAGTGACTCCCCTCTTGTGCAGTCTCGTCTGCACCAGATTCAACCCTACTGATCCGCAGGATCTTTCGGTACAGATGCAGCTAAGCCGAAAGCCTCAAGGTAAAGTTCCAAAATTTGAGGAGTATTTGCTAGGTCCTCCTCCATCCACTTCGCATCCAATCCACTAAGGACTGCCAAATCACTTTACCTTTCACTTTTCTTTCCTTATGTGCCAGAATCTGTTCTGGAACGAGTATCTCCTCGCTCTCTTGCACTTCGGATTGCTCATCAGGCTCCCCATCAACTGCCACCTCACCCAAAAAGGGTTTCGAAAGACTCACATGAAACGCATTGTGAATCTTCCAAGTATTTGGCAACTTGAGTCTGAAGGACCATAATACCTCATGCTAAGCTTAGGAAAAACCCGTTCCTTTCCTTTTCGTTTCCGTAGGGGTGCCTTCTCAAAACATAAGAGCACCCAATTATCTTCCTTCGACTTAAAGTCGCATCTATGTCAATCTGCTACCTTCTTGTGCCGTGTTTGAGACTTCTCTAGAGCCTCGCGAACCTTGGCAAAAGCAGTGTCGAAGTCCCTCATATACTGTTCAACTTCAAAAATCTTGTCTTTGGTGCTTAGAAAAGGAGGGACCTTCTTAGCACCTTCGATTACCTCAAATGGCGCCTTCCCCGTCAAAGAGTGAACCGTGTTATTGTAGGCAAATTCCACAAAAGGCAAATATTTTTCCCATCGAGTCTTCTAATCCGAGATTAAGACTTCAATGAATCCAAAACCACTGAATTTTCTATTTCAGATTGCCCATCCGTCTGCGGGTGGAATGATGACGAGAACTGCAACCACGTGCCAATGCTCTCCCAAATTGCCCTCAAAAACAAACTCGTGAATTGGGGATCTCTGTCTCACACTATCGTCTCAGGCATACCATGTAATTGAAAAATATGAGCAATGAATAGTCTTGCTAAATGATCAAGTTTGATTGTTTTCTTTACTGGAATGAAGTGAGCTTGCTTGCTAAATCTGTCAATGACAGTCCAAATGCCATTGTGTCCACTTTGAGTCTTGGGGAGATCAAAGATGAAATCCATAGCAATGCTTTCCTAGGGGGTGGGAGGTAATGGGTAAAGGCTGTAGTAGTCCCTGTGCCTTATGCCTGTCAAACTTGACCTTTTGGCATACTAAACAACTACGAACAAAGTCATCCACATCCTTTTTGAGTCTCGGCCAAAAGAAGTAAAGCTCCACACCTTTCAAGGTGGTATCTATGCCATGGTGACCTGTAAAAGGTGGACAATGGCACTCTGTCAAGACCTTTTCCCTCAAAGGCTGTGTAGCACACAACATCGTTTTTCGCATCAAATAGCCATCCCGTATGGAATAACCTGAAACACTCTCCTTATTCTGTATCCAAGTAAAAAATGTCCGCAAAGTCAAGATCTGTGGCGTACTGGACAACCATATCCTCAAAGCTTCTGTGATGAATCGCGGATATAGCCAGAACCAAGGGCTTCTGAGACAATGCATCTGCCACTAAATTCTTTTGCCCCTAAACATGGACAATCTAGAAGTGAAACTGTGACAAAATGTTAGCCCATTGCATCCGCTTGTCCAAAAGTTGCTTCTGTGACAAGAAGTAGCGTAAACTTTGGTGATCTGTAAAGACTGTGAAATCGGCTCCGATTAGGAGCCGATTAAATATTGTTGCCATTGTATAAGAGCATGGATCACGGCCAATAGCTCTTTCTCATATATCTGTGTTACCAATTCTGGCTGTGAAAACATCCTCCTTTCATAAGCAATCACATGGCCTTGCATCAAAACTGCTCCCAGACTACGACCACAAGCGTCTGAAAAGCAATCACCTTTGTCAGTTCCCACGTGAAAGGGACTCATTTTTGAGTCAGTAAATGCAAAGGTGAAGCTGTCTCTGCAAACTTCCGAATGAACCGCCGATAATAAGAGCACAAGCCCAAAAAGCTTTGAACTTCGTGAACATTCTTTAGGTCAAGCCAATCGCGGACAATCTCGATTTTGGCAGGGTCCATCTGTACTCCTTTTGCTGAGACAATGTGTCCCAAGAAATGTATCTCTGCTAAGAAAAACTCACTCTTTTTGGCATTGATAACCAATCTATGCTTCCGCAACACTTGAAAAACCTGTAGCAGATGATGTCTGTGCTCTGCTTCATTCTTGGAGAAAACTATAATGTCGTCGAAGAAAGTGACGACAAAAGATCGATACTCTCGGAAAATCCTATCCATCATTCGATTAAATGTTGTTGGAGCATTCATGAGTCCAAAAGGCATCACCAAATATTTATATAAACCAAAAGTTGCCCGAAAGGCTGTCTTGTAGACATCTATCGGAGCGGCGATTCGGATCTGATGATATCCACTTTTCAAATCAATTCTGCTGAAACAAGAGGATCCCTAAAGTTTTTTGAGAATATCATCGACCTTTGGGATAGGGAGTCTGTTCTTGATGGTGATTTTATTGAGAGCTCTATAATCAATGCACATTCTCCAAGATCCGTCTTTCTTTAATACTAAAAAAACCAGAGAGCAGTAACGTCATGTGCTAGGTTGGATGAGACCCTTTTCTAGTTCTTTTACTTAGTTCATTATTTCTTCATTTTGGGCTTGGCTACCTCGATAAGGTGGCCGGTTCGATGGTGTACTTCCAGGAATCAAATCAATTGTATGGTCCTCAAGACGAGATGGAGGTAACTCGTCTAGTAGGCCTTCAGAGAAGCAATCAGCCTGTGTGTGCAGAAAGTCTTGTCATTCTTTATCTAATTCAGACATATTGGTTCTTTGTTCATCATTCAATTCTTTCAAGCAAATCGAGTAAACAAAAAGACTGGATTTCATTAATTTCAAAATGGCCGAAGCCGATACAATAGGGACGGACTTGCCCTTCAATTTTACATCAAGCACAATTTTCCTGCCCTTTTCATTCATCAAAGTCGCTTTCTTAGCCCACCACGGCATTGTTCTTGTGCTACCAAGGGATTCCTAGGAGGACATCACACCCTTCCAAAGGCATGATGCAAAAGTCCTCGTGCCCTAAATACCCCTGACAATGCAAACGAAGTTTGCCAGTGAGACAGGTGTAATGGCAACATCTCGTTCACGTGCCGCTAGAACTGCCTCCGCCTGTGGCCCCATCCTGTCGGGTGTAATTCTAAGTCGAGCCGCCAATTCAGGTGAAATGAAGTTGGCCTTGGCTCCTCCATCAAAGAAGATGAGGGATTCCTGATCTCTTACTTTGCTCCATGCGCAGCAAAGTTCTGTGCTTTCGTCCATCTGATTTAGGTCGGTCCCCATACAATGTGATACCAGTCCTGCTTTCATCTTTTCTTTTCTGCCACGTTCCTCAGCCACTCTGGAACTCTCTAGCCTTTCTTCTGATACCACTATAACAAACTTGGACACCCCAAGTCTAGAATTTGGCACGACACACAAGAGAGAATCACTTTAAACACTTCACAGTTATATCACAGTTCAATTGAGTCGACACGGCCCGGTGTAGTTTTGTGCCCAGAGGGATTGGCCCCAAAGACTGGTCCCCCTTTCTGTATCTCTTTTTGTATTAATAATTGAGCAAAGTACAGTTGCCCTTGGATCGTCTCTGCTCGCCAGCTTGTCAACACAAATGAGCCAGAGAGAGCCCAAGGGACTTATTTAAAGGCCCTTGGCCATGGGAAAGGCAGTACATGAAAAGCCTTCAGCTCAAAAGCATTGGCTTCTCAGAAACAAGCAGCGCAAATAGCGGACTTCCGTACAGACAGCCATGTTAGTAGTCCAGCGCGTTTTGTGGAAATCCATACAGACAGCCACGTCAACATGCTCAGCGTGAATTGTGGAAAATCCGTACAACAACAGTCCGCCAGTCTTTTTATTTTTCCTAGTGTCCCTAGCGCCCTGTCAGCAGGTGCCCTATAAGTTAGGTACACTTACAGACATGCCACGTCATCAGTTTGTGACACTCTATAAATAAAAATAAGTATCAAAAGGGACGCAAGACTTTGAGGCGCTAGTGCATATGGAAGCGGAACTCCACCACTTCGTGTCTAGACTACCTTTAGTTTTGAAGTTCAACTGTTGAAGTCTCTATTTTATTCGTGTGTGTTGCTGAAGAATTATCGTCTTGTCAATGCCAAGCCCGTTGCAACAATATCATACTTTCAGCCGATTCTTCTCCTCACGAGGATCCGGTCTGATTTTTGTAGCACAGGCTACGCACTCTGACAGAGTCTTCTGTAGCAAGCTACAGTGTCACTTTCACAGGACACAATTACAGTTAGTACAGTTGGTCTGGTCTGTTCACACTGGACGGACACTCTGGGCAGTGACACATGGCAGGGATACGGATGGTGGCCTAGTGGACATGTGGCCAGGTCACACTTAGCTGGCTGACATTTATGAGCCGTTGGTGGCTCTTTATGATTGTATCTATGAGTAGTAGCCGTTGGGTCATTATCATCATCTTTTATAGATGGTCGGGTCATCGTCTAGGTAGAGTCTTACACAGAGCACTGCTTCACCATCCCTGCACATCTGAGCCTCGACACCCCATTTGTACCTGTGAGTCTTGGGCTGGAGCTAAGTGTGCTGCCACGCCAGAGTCTGTACATGGTTCTTTGAGCTAGACGAGTCCACATGTTCTGGTCCATTGTTGTTCTCCATTGTTTCTGTGTTTCATTCTGTTTGAGAGAGTTTCCATTTGTTTGAGTGAGATTGTCACGCACATTGTACTGAGGAACACCCACACTGTAGAGAGCACGACACATTATCCGCGCTACAGGTGCTCTCATTTTGGCGACCACGATGGGATCTCAATTGAAGTCTCACTCTGTTGAGTAGCTGGTTTCTTCGCTTCGCCTGTGTAGCCTGTTGGTCTGGTCCAGTTTCACCCTTGACAGCTTAATCTAGTTGGTCTAGTCTCTCGCCTTGTTGGTCTGGTCCTCTCTCGCCCTGGTCCACCCAGTCCTTGTCCTTCTCGTCCCTGGTCTAGTCCTTCCTCGTCCTGGTCCAGGCCAGGTGGTCTAGTCACTCGCCCTCGTCTAGTAGAGTCTAGACCAATGTTCAGCCAAGGGAAGGTCTTCTTGCCCAAAGCTTGGTGGGGTTGGCGGTTACTGCATGACACATACAAGGAAGTCTTTGGAGCGTCAAAGTGCACTACTGAGTCCTCTGAAGTACTACCACAGACGGCATCAACCCTTGGTGCCCAGTAGAAGCATATTAACCCCATCACCCATACCTACTCATACGGCTACCTCCATTCCTTTGACCGGTTCTACATCCTCCAGGTCACCTTCTCCGGTAAGGCTCTCCCCCATTTTGTTACAGCAAGCTAGTGAGCAACAGACTCGGGAGCAAGAGGCCATGGAGGAGCTCACAAGTGTTCTGGCAAAGGTGAACATCAAGTTCCCTACCTTTAAAGGTCTCTCCGCAAAAGATGCAGACGACCATGCTCGGAGGTTTGTCTCTCTTTGCAGAGGTCGTGGCCTCAACAGAGAAGACGCATACCTGGTGCTCTTCCCGTCCACCTTGGATGGTCTTGCAGATAAATGGTACAGTCAGTTTGCTGAAAACCACTTTACTACTTGGACCATGTTAAGACAACAGTTCTGTGAAGCTTTCCGACTAGGGGATTATCAAGAGAAGATTCTAGATGAGTTGGCCAACCTGTTGCTCCAGCCCAAGGAGACATTTGCAGAGCTCATGACCAGAACAAAGTCCCTGGTCGCCAAGCTGCCTCAGCAACCAGGGGAATTCATGGTGAAGAAGTGGTTAGAGAAGGCTCTGCCTAAGACTTCTCAACAAAAGCTCAGAGAAAGTCTCCGTCCTGAAGCCAGTCTGGAGGACTTTGTTGCTACTGCTACTACAACAGAGGGAGCAAGAAGGCAGTTCACTGACTCTCCTCAGTTAGATATTGCCCTTGTACTCGTGGACAGTCCATCAGACCCCTTGACTTCTTTAAGAAGGGAACTGGAAGCCCTAAAGTTATAGCGGGCCCTTCACGAAGAGAGATCCTTCTCTCTCAGACAGGAGAAGCCTCCACATCAAGAGGCTTATGATCAACTTAAAAGAGAGTTAGAAGAGCTCAGGTCTCAGCTAGAGACTAAGGCTATGGTATGGTGTAGTTCATGCCGCTCTCCACGACACCCTCCACAGGACTGTCCCCTTCGCTCTTATTGCCACTTCTGCGAAAAATCGGGTCATGAAGATAAGGATTGCTACTATATAAAGGGATTGCACAAAATACAGCAAAGTCTTGGTCCTACTCTCCAACAGGGGTTAGCACCAGCATCCAACATGGTTTCCCACTACGGCCATCCCAACTACATGCCACCTTTGCTCAATACCCCTACTGTCCAAGATATGTCAAGTACTTTCCCGACTCAAAGTTTTTATAATGCTAATGCCACCTCAACCCCTCAGAGCTTCTACACTTCAGCCTCCAACTCCATGTAGCAACCACCTCGTCCCCCGTTTCATCCTTCCAATCGGCCCATACTCAGCTACAGATGTGGAGAATACGAGAATTATCAGAGCAAGTGTCCTTTACCTGAGGGGTCCCCTCCTTGTCGTCATTGCCCTGATTCGAAGGATCACTACAGTAAGGATTGTCCCACGCAAAGGGCATCCACGTCTTCAAGCTCGACTCAGAACCAGCAAGAATTCACCTTCCCGAAGATAAACTTGATTACTATGAACACCGTGCCTCAACCATCACCTGCTACTCATGTGGTTAAGCCACTGCAAGTGGAGGAGCCTGCTGGTGTCCTTACTCGGGCACAAAGAGCAGCTCTTGGTCTCAGTCTGCCCACAGGTCCACCTCGCCAGTCCCCACTTCCTCAAGCTGGTCTATTTGACCCAAAGGACGAGTCCTTCAAAATTGCTCAGAGCAAACCAACTTCCATGTTATCTGACATTGATGGAGCCTTCTTGGAAGCAGTGGCTGACTTGGAACAGATTAAGGTCCCAAAGGGAGCCCAGTTCGAAGGCGCCAAGCCCACAACAGAAGCCGTCTTGAAAAATACTTTTCAGCAGGTGTCACTATACGACATGCTAAAGCTCGACGCAACACTCAGAAGTGACACCTTGTCAATCATTCAGTCTCTGTACCTGGGGGCTGGGCCTAGTGGCGGGCACCTCCCTGTACAGCCCTAAGAGTCTTATTTGATTTCCTATCCATCTGCTCCCCTCACCGATTATAAAAGTCCTCGTCTCACTGTATCTATTCTTGGGCACCCGCTATCCGGCGTCATCGTTGATGGTGGATCTGGAATCAATTTGATGCCCGAATTCACTATGATGGCCTTAGGTCTAAAGCATACCCGACCTGCTCCTTTCACTGTTACATTGGCCGATCAGAGAACAGTCTACCCAGTGGGCATAGTCGACAAGGTGCCTCTAAAGGTACATTGGCCGATCAGAGAACAGTCTACCCAGTGGGCATAGTCGACAAGGTGCCTCCCCAAGTAGTGGGAGGTTATCCCTTGCTGATTGGTAGGCCATGGTTGCGACATACGAAAGCACTTCACGACTGGGGAAACGACGCCATGTGGATACATACTCCTGGCTCTCCAATGCAACAAATTCGTCTCGAAGGAGGTATGGATCCGGTCGTTCAGCATAGCTCTTTGTTAGTAGAGTCCAACCCTGACTTGGAGCAGCCGGTCCCTCCTGATGGGTCCGATGAACACTTACTGTAGTGGTTAGAAGCTACCTCTTCGATGCCATGCTATGTAGTCTCTCTTCAACCTTGCCAACAGATTCACCCTCTCCCCCTGATCCTACACCTGAAGCTAAACCTGAAGCTACAGTTGAAGCCAGTAGTCCCAGTCAGCCAAGTGAGCCAGAACCAAGTGGACCGGTCTATGGTGCCCATCCTTCAGAGGGTCCCTTGATGGAAACCGTCGGCCTGGGTGAGCCTATAACCCACCATAGAAGGGGGAAAAAGTCTCCCTTGCAAGAGTTGGCCAACACCCCAGCTCCTTCCTTAGCCTCTACTCCATCTGACTCTCCACCCATGCCGGAGCACTTTGAGGTATCTGAGGATTTACTATTTGCAGAGCTTCCATCAGGATGGTTGCAAGAAGAGTATGCTGATTTCAACATTGATCAGACGCCAGCTCATAATGTCCAGAAGCTAACAGAGGCGGCACGGTCTTCTCTCCCTGACGCAGCCTCGCCCACTGCACCGCCTGACCCAGTCAGAGAGGTCAACCTAGGCGGCCCTGACAACCATCAGCCCATCTTGTTAGCCACTTGGTTATGGGATCACCCCGCTCTACTTGACCTGGTAATCTCTTTCGTGCGCTCCTTCAAGGATGTGTTTGCCTGGTCTTACCACGATTTGGAAGGAATCCCAGCAGAGCTAGGAGTCCACACAATTCCTCTGGTTGAGGGGGCTAAGCCGGTCAGAGGACGGGCTTACAAACTGAATCCCAAGTATGCAGAAGCAGTCAAAATCGAGTTGGAAAAAATGCAAGAAGAAGGTATTATTGTACCAGTAGAGCACTCAGAATGGTTGTCCCCTATGGTTATTGCCCCAAAGAAGCAGTCCAACAAAATTCGAGTTTGCGTCGACTACCGGGCTCTGAATAAGGTCACAATCCCGGATGGATTTCTGACACCTTTCACTGAGAGAGTCCTCGAAGATGTCGCTGGCCATGTACTGTATAGTTTTATGGACGGGTTCAGCGGCTACAATCAGTTAGGAATACATCCTAACAACCAAATCAAAACAGCTTTTGTGACTCCCTAGGGTATTTTCATCTACACTAGAATGTCTTTTGGGCTTAAAAATGCACCGCCTTCTTTCAATCGCATAGTATATCTCATCTTTTGTCCTCTGCTTACTGATCACCTTCGCATATTCATGGATGACTTTTCCACCTTCTCAGGTGCTCAATGTTCGACCCCAGTAGAAAATCTAAAGGAGCATCTTGCTCAGCTCTCTGCAGTCTTCCTTCGGTGCAGAGAAGCACGTTTGAAGCTCAATCCGAACAAGTGCCATTTTTTTGTCACAGAGGGCACACTGTTGGGCCATGTTGTGTCTGCTCAAGGTTTGGCACCTGACCCAAAGAAGATAGTGGCCATCTTGAAGTTACCTCCTCCCATAAATCCCAAAGGTGTTCAGAGCTTTGTGGGCCACACCGGCTATCATCGCAGGTTTATACGTATGTATGCACAGGTGGCTCAACCATTGACCCGGCTCACCAGTGCTGCTGTTCCCTTCCAGTGGTCAACACCTGAGGCCGAAGCATTTGCATACCTCAAGAAACGCCTCACTGAAGTGCCTATTCTAGTTGCCCCGGATTGGGCCCTACCTTTTCATGTGCATACAGATGCCAGTCTGCTGGCTGTGGGTGCTATGCTGACTCAGCCTAGCAAAGAGTTCAACTTGGATCGCCCTGTACATTATGCAAGTCGCCTGCTCACCAAAGCAGAGCGCAACTATAGCACCACAGAGAGGGAAGGTTTGGCTATAGTGTATGCTCTACAAAAATTTCGTCACTATTTGCTAGGGGTCCACTTCACAATTATTACTGATCACCATGCCTTGCGCTATCTGCTTAATAAGCCACTGGTCGCAGGTCGAGTATGGCGATGGCTCCTCCTATTCCAAGAGTTTGATTTTGAAGTGGTACTTCGTCCTGGTAAGCATCATGTAATGGCTGACCACCTCTCTCGCATTCACACAGGTGAAGAAGCTACCGGGATTGCGGATGACTTTCTAGATAGCAGTCTTTTTAAAATCGATACAACACTGGAATGGTACGGCGAGGTCCTACATTTTCTATCTACTGGGCTGTACCCAAAGAAGGCATCTCCACTGCAGAAGAGGAGATTGCTGTTGAAGTCCAGGCCTTTCACTCTGATTGGGGGCCAGCTACAAATCGGGACCAGATGGTGTTCTGAAGCGTTGTGTCTCGCCTCATGAGGTGGAGCATATTCTGGAGGATGCCCACAATGGTCCCACTGGTGGCCATTACCCTGGTCACATCACTGCCCAGAAGATTCTACAAAGTGGTCTATGGTGGCCCTACGTTTTTAAGGATGCAATAGCATATTCTAAGGTTTGTGATGTGTGTCAGCGCTGTGGGCCGAAGCCAAGCAAGCAATCCAACCGTCCTCTGCAGGTCTTGATGGCGTGGCTACCTTTTGAGAGATGGGGCTTGGACTTTGTGGGTCCAATATATCCCCCGGCTCAACTAGGTAATCACAAATATCTGCTAGTGGTTACAGACTATGCAACAAACTGGGCGGAGGTACTAGCGACAGTAGATTGCAATGGCAATACAGTAGCCAAATTTTTATATGAAAATATTTTATGCAGATTTGGATGCCTCTCTGCAAGGTGTGCAAAGTGATGTATGGTATCCTCACCGGAGGGGCACAACTCAAATTTTCGTCTTCAGCATTGGCTGCCAATCATCCCATTTGTCCAATTAGTCTCCCTCCCCTATCTCTTAAATTCGCCCTCCTCTGCTCTCTCCAAATTCGGCTCCCTTCCCTCCCAAATTCGCCCAGGCTGAATTAGCCCCTTCCAGAAATTCGCCCCTGCCTTCTCCTACCAATTAGAACCCCTCTCATATTTCCCAATTCGTCCATCTCTCCCATCCCAATTCGACCCTGCCCATTTCGCCCCCTATGCCTCCCAAATTCGCCCTCTGGTCCTATCCGCCCTCCTAATTAGCCCTCTGCCTCCCAATATCCCCTTCCCTCCCAATTCGTCCCTTTTCATAGCTGTCGGCTGCAAGAATTTGGGCCTGCGAAATTCGCCCTCCTCTGCCTGGATTCGCCCCTGCCTATATTGGATTCGCCTCAACCCCTTGTAAAATTCGCCCATCCTTCATAAATCGCCCCAGCTTATTTTGGATCCGCCCCACACCTATTCAATTCCCCCTACCCAGTTGCACTACTTTCGCCCCTACCCTCTACCCTCCCACTCTCGCCCCTACCCTCTAACCCTCGCCCCTACCCTCTCAGCACCCCCTCTCGCCCCTACCCTCTACCCTCCCGCTCTCGTCCCTACCCTCTAACCCTCGCCCCTACACTCTCAGCACCCCCTCGCGCCCCTACCCTCTACCCACCCACTCTCGCCCCTGCCGTATTTTGTATTCGCCCATACCCAATTCCTCTGCAGTCGCCCCAACCCAAAAACATTCACCATGCCACAAATTCGCCCAAGCTTATTAATTTCTCTGCTACCCTAACTTACTCGCCTCAGCCCTAACTTCTTCGCCCAACCCCACAATAAATCGCACCAGCTCCCCTGCCGTCCAGAGGCTGCCTAGCCAAATTCCAAATTGTTTCTATACTCCGCCTTGGTCTGCATTTGTCTGATCGTGTGGTGCTTTTCCATCACTTGGTCTACTCAACTGCTCACTGTTTGTCATCCACCCGACCTCACCATGGTAGGAGGTAGCAAGCAACAGGAGAAACAGCCAGAAGGAAGTAGCAAGAGAAAGGTAGAGTTGAAGAAGAGGAAAGCTCAGGTTGCAGAATCAGAGAGCGAAGCAGAGGAAGTATCTGCAAGCAGCAGCCATGGCATAGATGACTTTACCTCCAGTGACCCAAGTGATGAGAGCTACAAAGCAGACTCAGCAGCATCTGATGATTCAGATGTAAATTCCGACTCAGGTGCTTCCAGTGATCAAGAGGAACATTCAAAAGTGGCTCAGAAGAACGAAAAGCAGCCAATCATCACTCATGAAATCACGAGGCCTGCTTCTTTGAAAAATCGCATAGCATTCTCATTAAATTTTCATATGCAGCAACCTCGACCATCTCTCAGTGAGGTGCTTTCGACTGCTCAGCTACGGACTCTGGGCCTCACAGCATTGGCTGATGCAGATTTACCTGATACGGTTCCAGCAGAGCTGACACATCAACTGTTGAAAGACTTTCCAAAGGTCCGGGGCCACAAGCTAACAGCTACAAGGCTTGGCCATGCCATGGGTATGACCAACTTTCCAGCTGTGAAGTCTACTACTCGCACTTTCTCTTTGCTGTCCAAGGATGCGACAATTCAAGCATATCAAGAGCTATTCAGTTCGGATCACCCGGATTATGAGCGAAACAGACGGCTTCTCGCAATCTTCAGGTATTACTTTCTGGCTCGAGATGCCAAAGAAGACAAGGCAAAAACTGATCTTCTCACTACATTCTCCCACTGCGACGGGCTATATTGTTTAATCCACACTATCCCTTGTGGATTCCACGAGATTCTCTTCAGCTCTTTCCAGACTAGGGCTAAAAGATTTCGGGCCCAAGTGCAGTCTGTGCAGTTAAGTTTTAAATGTTTTGCGGCACCTCTCTTGGCATGGGTCATAAACATACCTATTAACATAAATGAAGTGGATGAGGAGCAGGGAACCTCGAAAGGGAAAAGCAAAACCGTGAGCATGCAGGTTGACCCCACAGTCACCAAGAAAAAGAAGATCAAGGCGAAAGTGGTGAAGGATACAGTGAAGTCTCTACTCTCCTTGCCAGTTTCTGAGAGCCAGCAGACTAGGGTACATCTTCAGCGTCACACGTCTACTTCTGCCCCTGGTTCTGCTGTGCCGGCACCAGTGTCTACTGCCGCTCCTCAGGACATGATGGTCACTTCACCCATACAGGATCCTCTTCCATCTTCTACCATTGTCACTCATACACCGGTCAACATATCTCTCGCTCCACCTACAACAACAATCTCCGAGGCACCTACTACACCAACTGTACCTACTGTACCTACTTCTAGCTCGCCGGCTGTGCCACATGTGCGCCCTCCAGCATCACATGCATCTGAGGGATCTTCAGGTAGGACCTACTCCACTTCTCTATTTCAGCTTTCAGAGAAGTTACTTCAGGACTCCAGAGCTGCTATTGCCACCATCGAGCTAGGCGCGGAGTAGCTAGCTGCAACCCACCAGCATCACTCCGCCACATACGCAGCTATGGAGGGATCTCTGCGAGTTGCCGAGAGTGCCATCGCAGAACGAGATGCAACGATTTTTGCACTACAGCAAGCATTGAAGATAAAGTAAAGGATTATTGATGACCTAAAAGCACAAATGCAGGGATTTCAAGAAATGCTTATGTATGGTAATAGGCCTACCCAGGCTCCTGTGGGATATGGATGGACTAGGCCAGGGATACAAGTCCAGAATCCAACAGGCTTTGCAGCACCAGCAGGTCCCTCTCAGCCCTCTCAGCAGTTCATAGGACACTACCCAACAGGTCCCTCTCAGCCCTCTCAGCAGTTCATGGGACACTACCCACAGCCCCAGTTCCAGTACTTTACTCAGCAGGGATCACAGGTCCAGATGCCACACATGCAGAGCCAGAGTGTTCCGTGCTGTGACGGTGTTGCTGGTGCACACCGCCATGGTTGTGTTACTAGGCGTCCGGAGTTTACTTCAGGGCAGGTGCTTCCATCCGCTGTGCAGATGGCTGCTACAACCACAGGAAGCCAGGTTATGCAGAGCACAGTCCAGCAACCGCATCGTTACACAATCGATCTGATGGCTCCTCCCGATCCGGATACTTCTGGACAGCAGTGGCGACGACACTTTCCCTTGGGTGACAAAACTATGCTCTTGCCCCACCTTTCATTGTACATGTAGTTACTTTTGCAGTTTCATTCAGTTTTGGCTCATCAAGACGGTGACCAGTCTTGTGGCGGGCAACCTGTAGCAGGCTACAGTGTCACTTTCACAAGACACAGTTACAGTTAGTACAGTTGGTCTGGTCTGTTCACACTGGACGGACACTCTGGGTAGTGACACGTGGCAGGGATACGGATGGTGGCCTAGTGGACATGTGGCCAGGTCACACTTAGCTGGCTGACATTTATGAGCCATTGGTGGCTCTTTATGATTGTATCTATGAGTAGTAGCCGTTGGGTCATTATCATCATCTTTTATAGATGGTCGGGTCATCGTCTAGGTAGAGAGTCTTACACAGAGCACTGCTTCACCATCCCTGCACATCTGAGCCTCGACACCCCATTTGTACCTGTGAGTCTTGGGCTGGAGCTGAGTGTGCTGCCACGCCAGAGTCTGTACATGGTTCTTTGAGCTAGTCGAGTCCACATGTTCTGGTCCACTGTTGTGTCTCTGTTGTTATCCATTGTTTCATTCTGTTTGAGAGAGTTTCCATTTGTTTGAGTGAGATTGTCACGCACATTTCACTGAGGGGCACCCACACTGTAGAGAGCACGACACATTATCCGCGCTACATCTCCGAGAAGGAACAGGAGCAGGTTCTCGATACACTTTTGCAAGAGGAAGATTCCAATGGGAATCACGACTCCAACGACAATCGATCTACTGAGGATGAGTTTGATGATCTTCTTGACGACTCTCTCCAAGAGGATCAACAGGCTACGATCTACATTGCTGATTGCAAGTGAGCACTGTGAGAAGAGGTTGATGATTGCACGGGACCCGGCCTATGCTAAACACATGAAGAACCAACCGATTTTTTAATTAATTGAATTATGGCAGAAGACTTCCCGATAATCTCTAAGTCAGCCCTAAAAACCAATGTAAGGCCGAAAGGAAAAAAGAAGCCCTCCCTTCTGAGAGAGGAGGACATTGAACCTGCTATGGAACGCAAAATCAGTGAGATGATAAAGTACCACAAGCACTCAAGAAAGGGATGGAACTCCGAGTCTTTTCCAATGTACTCGGGCAGACAATCCACTTTTGAAGAACTTTGTTTAGAAGGGATCTAAGAATCAACGCCACCTACGTGTTCACTTTGAGGATGGCATTAGCCCTCCTTCCTCTCCTCCCTCTTCTACTGATGAAGATCGACCGGAGACAAAGAAGAAAAAGTATGAGAATACCAGATCTAGATGAGGCAGAAAGAGCTACCGACGCCCAAATGTTGAAATTACCTCTTCTGATGATTCGGACTCCATACGAGGGAGGAAGAGGCATAAGAGGCAGCATGTCATTGATATTCAGGGACAAGTTACATAACATAGAGAAGCAAGCCACAATATGTAGAGGCACTACTGTATACTTACCAAAATCTTGCTTGGCTTCTTGGTAACAAACCACATTAGATGGCAATAGCCCAGACTTTTCATGTATCATCTTTGTGCTGCACAATCACGGTAATCTCCATTCTGCATCTTTGTGCCTAAAACCACTTACCTGTTTTGCTTGCGAAAAGAAACACACTACGGATATCCTAGACTTAAATCGGAAGTTCTAGTCTGGTATCATTATGCTTCATATCTGTACAGTCACCTGTTGAACTGCCAAGCATCACTCTGATGCCAAGATGCAACAATTGAAATACGGCGATGAAAGATGCAACAATTCTCACCTTTGCAGCCTCAAAGCTACCTTGTTTCATCAAGCCTTTTGAAGCTGCGTAGTAAACATGAGCTCGCTCATCATCAAGCTGATGTGCAAAATTTACACCTTCTTCTTCCTTCCCCTTCTCCAATCGGTGGTTGAATGCACTTTGCATCTTTTGATAGAACAGCAATCTATTTTGAACAATATCATCCCAAGCTTCAGCGTCGTCCATGGCTGAAGAGGGCCAGCGGTCCCTCCACTCTGACATTAATCTGATTTGGAAACTTGTGAGAAAGCTGCTATTCCAGATGCTAAATGCAAACCAATGAACATTTTGAGCAAGAAACCCAAACCTGAGCAAGCCATTAAGTTGATAATTTGCAATGTTTTCCAAAAATTCACTCAGCTCAGTTGTCTTCTGAAGCTTAATGATTTGAAGGCGTCTAGCACTACTTGCAAGGGGATGAAACTCTGCCCAGTGTTTCAAAAAGCTTTTATAGCATTCATGTATGAAAAAGCGAGCACGATCAAATTGATCATCCGAAACTGCTAAGGTGGTTACTTGGGTACTGAACTCCTTCATAATAAAAGTTTTCTTCCAAGAATCATCTGACAGAGGTTGTATAAACTCTGATAGCTTTGAATGATGAGTAGGGATCTTGATTGCTGCCCTGATAAACAAGCTTAAATAAGAATCTTGAACCCTAGGTTCCCACAGCCTGTCCAAGGACTCTTCCACTTGAAAAAGAATCTCATCCATGACAGCTTGCCAATTTAATAGGTTAGCAAGGCAATGAAGTCTTCTGGTATACCACAGGTCCTGTTCTACATCATTTGGAACAACTGCCATGACAAAAAATACAAAATAAGTTGAAATTCTCTGTAAGAGTTCGGAGCAAACCGGGCAGTATCGAAGTTACCTGATTCACCTTCCATTTCATTGAACTGATCAATGGCCTTGTCATACATTCTCAAAGCTCTAACGGATTCACCTTCGAGCTCAGCCTCGAGGGCACAATGTGTTATATTTGCTTTAGTAAGATGTTTTTTGTAGATTGAGAGTACAATATCGTTCTCTCCAATAGATCTGTACAAGTTTGCAAGCTCCAACCATGCTTGCTCAATGGTGTTTGGCTCAGTTGTTACTTGCCCTTGTGACCCTTTATGCCGCTTTCGAGCATTACCCAAATACTGCCATGGTGCACTGGATTTCACAATAGCATTTTCCAAGTACAGAATGCCTGATTGAAAATTCGTAGATTTTGTACTGACTGAACCAATCAAGCTTGGCTTAATCCAAGAATCCTTGTCTTGCAAGCATAAGGACAAAGCACTGCTTATAAATGAGATGTTATTTTGAGTTTTTTCAAACGCATTTTCAATAGCTCTTGTCACCAAAGTTTTCAGGTCATGTTCCCCGTCTATATATTGATCAGGTGAGATGGCATAGATAGCACAGAACAAAACCTGCAGCAATAGACGTGAGAATGTAGAATCTTTTTCAGCGAGAGCAGCAAGTGGCCTGATTATTTCTTCATGCTTAATCTCAATGTCCGGTAAGTCTCCTACGAAACACAAACGTAAAGTATTCAGGTATGAAACTTTAGTAATTATCAATAACACAAGTGTGTAACTGAACCGGGGTGTCGTACCTATGCGATATTGTCTCAGTATATGAACCTTATTGGCTCGTTCCACAGCTTGCTGCGCCATACGTGCTTCTCGTCTCTTCATGGTGTTAAGTACACTTCTCAATATTTGAGGGCGGGATGCACTCGGGTGAATCATTCTTTTTTTTAATGCTGCAGATATATTACCCTGAGCCTGAGGTCCAGGAATGAATGAGGAATCAAAACTCCTTCTGTTTTGTCTTCGTGATAAGGCAAAAAGAGAACTTTCTCCTTCTCCAGTCATAAATGTAGAGAAAGAATGGCCCGCTTCGGAAGATTCGAGCGTTTGGGACTGTGACATGGTTGCCCTTATCATATGTGGATGCCTTATAGGATGGATAGAATTATCATCGTCGTTGCCCTGAGTTTGGAATTGCGATGAAGCTCCTTGACTATCAAGAAACATGGGTGTCATGGGCAGCGTGCCTGACAGGAGGGATGTGTCAAGCGTGTACTCTTTGAATTCGCAGTCAGAAAGAGGAGCATTGAATATAGGTCTCCTGAAGTCCACTGCTTCTTCACAAAGCTGACGAAAACGACAATAAGGAAGCTCAAATTTGTCACTATGCAAATGCTACAACCATATCAAAGCCAAACTGTTCTATAGATTGATAAACTAGAAGGCTTAAAAATTTTGTCTCTTCCATAAACATTCAGGACCAAGCTGTAAGTTTGAATTACTTACTTTCAAAAGCAGAGAATTCGCAACATGTACCCAATGATCCTCAATTAGTGGATCATAAATTCTGGTGATTGTTTCAAGAAGTCTGCGTCGGGGATCACCACTCAGATGTTTATGCCAAAAGCTTTGCAAACTTTCCCTGATTAGACTGGAATCATCACAGAGTCCTTGAAGTAGGCTGCGAATCAGCATCGCATCATCTGCTATTTCTTTTGTCGTGAAAAGAAATATAAGAATGTCATAGTAGCGTTTGCGGCATTCTACACTATCATGTGTGCTGAATGTCTCATATAAGTTTGGCAAAACCTGCTCAATGATCACTTTCTTATCTGCATCCTTCACCAATTCAGCAACCAGCTGAAGGGATTTCAATTGAGCAATTTCATCCCGATGTGCTAGCATTTTTGAGAGAAACGGCAAGACCAGAGAAAACAGATTGGGAATTGCAGAAGGACATCTTAAAATTATGCTCAGAGAAAGAACCCTAAAGACCCCATGTACACGTGGTAACAGATCAAATATCATGGAGGAATACCCCTCAAAGAAAGAAGGACAATGAAGGGTGATTTTGTCCATTATGGTCAAAAATTGGCCTGTTTCACCTTCCTTAAAGAGCACGAGGAGTACTTGCTTCAGTCCAGTCTCTAAGGACTGATCATGAGAAACGTCCTTCTGTTTCTGAAGAAGCATACCCAATAGCTCTGCAGAAGATTCATAGACAGCTTTCACTCTGAAACTCAAGTTGAAAAGCAACGCCTTGATCAGGTCTTTTTCAGGTATTTGTCTATTATCACATGGATTAAGGCCTACAGACAACATTGCACCAAAAAGTTGCAAGCCAACAACTTTATGCATGGAAACTGCTTTGTCTGTTGCACTAGGATTCTTGCCTCCTGCAGTTATGTGTGAAGCAATTATGCCAGTGTCAAGCGTGACACAATCTTTCCAACTTGCCAGAAATTGATGTATTATCTCAAGGTTTGCTCGCACAACCTGATTTGACTCATGTGAGGCCATCTGGAACAAATGATTTAAAAATCTTGATGCCACGTCTTTGTCTGGGCAATTTGGAAGATTCCATTCTAAAATCATGACACAAACGTCTCTAAGGATGTAATGGAATTTGTTTCCTCCGGAACTTTCAGGGTGTCTCAAGAATGGTTGTAAGATAGGAAGCATCCAGGCACTCCCAAAAGGCTGAAATATTCTTCTAGCCTTAATTACCACCTTAATGATGAAAAGGCTTATATTCATTGCTGTACCAGAATTTGATAGGGTTGAATGTAAAGCTTTCATCCACTCGGGCATCTCCTGAGTGCCAGAAACTTCAAATTTTGCATGGAGGTGCGAAACAGTTTTCAAAACCATTTGGAAGCTTGGATGCTTATCAAAATCATCTTGATCTGTAAGGTCCGTGTCAACAAAACTATGCTCAGCATCTGCTGCATCTTCGTTAGTTTCATTGTACTCTAAGCTTTCTTTCTTAGTATGTGGCGTTCCACCAACAAAACTGTCAATTAATGAGGGCTCCTGACTAAGAGTTGCACCTATGACGTACTGTGAAAATAAGGGTGGTGGTGAAGTCCCATCAAGTCTGTTCTTTGATTTCCTGTCCGCTCGTAAATTTCTGGTAACATCTTGCAAAGATCCAAGTTGAGAAATCTCGACAGGAAAGTTATCATAAACCTGTTTGCAGTCAATCAAATGCTGCCAAAGAGGCCTCCCAGCAAAGTCTTTGAACAAGATTGTGAAAATTTTTTCTTGGTCTTGAGTGCACATCACAATTGCAGCAAGACAATTGTAAGCCTGAACATGAACATCCCGCCATAGGGAAATATTTTCTGTAAAATGATACAATGGAGGGTCGTTCTTTGCCCGGGAGTCATTAGTGGCTACTTGCATCAGCTGCTGGTTTGAGACCAATGGAGTTATGGTGTCTCGAATCACCGCAGCAGTTGCGTTCATGAACAAGCATGAAATAATCATATAACTACATGATTTAACAACAAGAAAATCCTCTTCTCGTTCCATATTCTGTTGCTCTTCCAGTTCATGTTTTTTGGAAATAGTAAGAAAAAAATCTTTAATGTGCTCTGCAAACCAGGTCCGAAGAAAATCTACTGGTGCGTCTTCTAGGATGGGAATCAGTATAAGCTCAGTGATAGCACGCTTCAAGGTTGGAAGTTTTGTTCTGTCATGAAGAGCTTGTAAGCATGCGCTGCAAACAGAAGGCCTCTGGTCAGTAATACTGTTGGCAAATTGTCTTAAGGCTATCACAAGCCTCTTTCTGGCCAACGGTATGCAGTTTTGCAAGATAGGAAACAGCACTTCTAAGAGTTGTGGAGTTTTACTGGAACAGACAGCTGCCAAGAGCCTATCCAGAGTTTGAAGGTAAGTAGCACGTTGAGTCGATCCAGGAGGCAAGTCTGTTTCTCTTACCAGCAACACATTTGTCACTATATTCATTAAAGCAGAAGAAATCTGGGAAACAAAGAGATGCGCACTAGTAGCCATCAGGAAGTGTGGTATCAGGCTAAGCGCACTGTTCTGCACGACAAGGTTCATGCTTCTGTTTGCAGCATTTCCCGGCAGCAAATTCTCAGCAGTGTATGATCCACCTAAAAGTGAATAAAATCTATCCACTACAAAGTGAAAGGAAGGCTGGGTGGGGGACAAGACTGTTTGCCCATCAGCATCAAGCATCAGAAGTTTATACAGCACCTCCAAAAAAAATAGCTTGTCACTGTAAGGAGCATCTGAGCTGCAGCAAGGAACAAGGTATGCCATCTGGTTGACAAACTCATTCAGAAAGCTTTTTACTGTTATCACATTTCCTTCAGTCCTGGAACCGAGATAATCATCCAAAAGTGCATTTACTACAAGACGTGCCGTGGAGTTTTCAGGGGCCTTTTTCAGAAGCAGCGAAAGACTTTCCTTGTAGAAAAATTTGACTTTTTGAATGAGTACCTTGCGAAAGCGCATGTAGAAAACACTTCCAGCTGATTCACTAGAAGAGTTGGATAGAGGTGTTTGATCAAACACTAGCTCCAGTAGTCTGTCAATTTTAATGCCCAGTGAGACTGAAAGGGAAAGGATATCAGATGCTAATGCTTCAAGTGTGCTTGAACAACCACTGCTTAACGAGAAGACAAATGTCAGCAACTTTTCAGCTGTAAGGGAGGACCTTCCCTTGCCTAGAACAGGAAGCAAAATCCCAGCAAGGAGGAGCTGTTGGTACCCTCTGAGCAGATACTTGAAGCTTTCCATTTGTGAACAACTGGAAGACACAAATTGTGGTCCTGAAATGATCAGGTTACCAAGGTCTAAATCTGACCTTTGGGCGAGAAAGTCTTGCAAACACTGTATCACTTTTTCTTTTGACCACAAACAGCATAAAGTGAGGAATTTTAGCACTTTCATGATAAGCCTGCATAATGTCTCCTGATTATGAGAATGAGAAACTCCTCTAAACCCAAACTCCTGGGGAGTTAATAATAAAGAAAAAAGAAGCTCAAGAAATTCTGGGTTATTAATAGGCACAAGTCTAGGTATTAGTTCAGTCATTTCTGGATTTGATATTGTATTATGACCAAATGACTGAGCCTCATCCTCCCTGATTCCAAAGACACTGCAAACAATTTCATTTGTAAAGCTCAAGAAGTGCATGACAGCTCTGCATCTAACTTTTTCGTAGCGTTCAAATTCCATAAGAGTTAGCAATCCTTCAACTTTTGAATTGTGTGTGTGCAGAAAACTCTTCAAAAACTCGTTAATTGAGTCAAACAAATTAGATGTTTTGAGTGAAAGATCCTCGAGAGCAACCAATTCTGTCCTCAAAGCCCAGTCACACCAATGCATAGAGCGAGTAAGAGATCTCATTTCTTGTTCCAAACTTTCAATTTCCAATCGCCCTTTGATTTGTTGTATGAAGCTTAGCTTAGTATTGAAGAAAAAAAATGGCCTATCAAGACTTTTAGATTGCACAAGTGATTGGAGCCAGCTGGACGTTGTTGGAACATCTGCTCATGCAATCGAAAAAACCAATGAATGCAACTTGATCTCAGAAAAGACAGTACCTACACATGGAAAGACATAACCACAGCTTACCCTTTACAGATTGCAAAATTGAACTCAGAAGATACATGCATCTGCCACGGCATTTGTCTTGAGGCCTTATAGTTTGTTTGAATAGCCAGTCTAAAAAATCATCCAGTGTTGTAAACATTGCTCTGTCCTTCCGCTTCATTGCCAGGATAGATATGTTACGCTTTAGTAACCTTTGCAGGTCATCTAGAACTTTACAAACTTGCTTGATTGTACCTTAAATCCATTAGACAATAGCACACAGACATTAAATTTGGTTTAAATCAGCCAACAGATTTAAAATCAGTGAACAGATATATTGATATACAATTAGAGATTACCGATTTGCTCAATGTCATTTTCTGCAATGCGCAAACTCTTGATGCAGAAAAAAAACATCTCCAGCAAGTGTCTGTCTACAATCGATTTATTATCTCTCATGACACGGTATAATCGACTGCAAGCCATAGCAGAACCAAGCCGATGATATGGGTTGGGATGATCCAAACGATTATATAGACGGCGCAGCATTGATGTAACATTTACAAAGTTGTCAACCTTCATAAGAAAGAACCAAGTAAGAATAGTTTTAAAGATCACGAATGTCATGCTAGATTGAAAAAATAGAAATAAAAAAATCAAAAATCGCTATTACAGGTGCAAAGGCTTCAATTGTACACGTAAAATCAACACTTAATTTGGCTTCATCTATAAAATTCCTGGTGAATCACATTTGAGGGCTTAGCTCTAGGATATCAAAATACTCAATGGATGACCTTGCTGGATCTGCATTCCTATCAACATGAATTATCTTGTTGAATCTATCTTTGCTGCCTTAAAAAGGCAGAAGAAAGATCTCTAAATATGCTGTGCTCCTCAAAAAGATTATGTGAAGTAAGAGAAATACTGTGTCACAAACATGGGGAGCCTTGCGGGTCACTACTTTAGGCACATGACTTGCTTTGTGGCCCCGTATTGAAGATCCCTCTGTTAACTGCCCTGAAAACTGTATGTATGTATCATATAATCGGATAAATAGAAATAGTGTGTTTGAACTCAATGAAAACTTCATTGACTAAAGGGAGTTAGTATGCGCAGACCGTGGAGATGGGTGTCCTCCTTTATATGGGCAGCCATCCTTGTGACTACGAACAGTATGGCCGGTAACCCATTAGAAGAGGCACACAATTTCATTTGACATTTACTGGCAATAAAATGGAAGGCAGGCAATGAAGTTGGTAGTGAACAAGACCACCAAAAAGGGTGAAGGTGGTACATAATGCCAGGTCTTCTGTGCCATGTGCCAAGTCCTTGGCTGCTGTGCTTCCCGTACCTCGGGTAGAAGATCTGTTTGATAAGCTACAAGGCTCTACCTACTTCAATAGGATTTAGCACAAGTGCTGACACGAGCTAAGAGATCCCTCCTTTGGGGATGGTCTTCTATAACTCAAGCTGATCAGAATGGTATTGCTTACTGCAATGGTTGGCCTCTAATTCTCAAAGAATATACTCAGTTTTGGATATCTTCCCAAACAATCTTCTTAATAGGCACAACGTTGTCAACTTCACCTAGTTTTTCTTTAAGGCGGTGTAGCAAGCTACAATGTCACTTTCACAGGACAGTTAGTACAGTTTGGACTTTACAGTTGGTCTTTGATCTGGTCGGTTCACACTAGACGGACTCGCTGACAGAGACACAGGGCAGGGATACAGTGGTTTAGTGGACATCGTGGCCAGGTCACCACCGCCAACCAGTGGGGATAGACTTAGGTGCTGTCATTTATGAGCCGTTAGTGGCTCTTTATGGTTGTATATAAGAGTAGTAGAGTTTTGGTCAGGTTTATCTGGACGTAGTCGTCTAGAGTGAGTCTATACACAGAGCACGTCTTCACCATCCCGGCACATCTGAGCCTCGACACCCCCATTGTACCTGTGAGTCCTGGGCTGGAGCTGAGTGTGCTGCCACGCCAGAGTCTGTATCACTTCTTAGAGATAGCCGAGTCATATGTTTTGGTCTGCTGTTGTGTCTTTGTGAGCTCAGTTGATGTATATTGTTTTCTTTCTTTCAGTATGTTTGAGTGAGATTGTCACGCACATTGCACTGAGGACCACCCCCCTGTAGAGAGCACGACACATGATCCGCGCTACAGGTGCTCTTATTTTGGCGATCACGATGGGACCTCAAATGAAGTCTCACTCTTTGTTGAGATACAAATCGTGAAGCTAATTGGTTGTTACCTAGCTCGGCACACTTGCTTGCACTGTGTAGATAGTCTGCTGGTCTGGTTCTCTCTCGCCCTGGTCCAACCAATCCTCGTCCTCGTCCCGTGTCTTGGTCTAGTCCTCGCCCTGGTCCAGTCCTCCTCATCTTGCCTGCTAGGTGGTCTAGTCACTGGTCTTGGACCAAGTGGTCTAGTCACTATCCTCACTTGTCTCGGTCTATACCTGTGTTGTTCAGCCCACAGAGTCTTCTTGCCCAAAGCTTGGTTGGATTGGTGGTCACTGCATGACACATACAAGGCGGTCAGTCGAGCGTCAAAGCGCACTACTAAGCCCTCTGAAGTACTATAACTGAAGACGACCTTTGGTATCTAATAGAAGTCCATTAACCTCATCACCCATACCTCCACATACGACATCCCCCATTCCTTCATCCGGTTTCACATCTTCCAGATCACCTTCTCCAGTAAAGCTCTCTCCTATTCTGCTACAGTAGGCTATTGAGCAACAGGCTCAGCAAGGGGCCATGGAGGCGTTGGCTAGTGTGTTGGCCAAGGTAAACATCAAGTTCCCCACCTTCAAAGGACTCTCTTCAGAAGATGCTGACGACCATGCAAGGAGGTTCGTATCTCTCTGTAGGGGTCGTGGTCTTAACAGAGAAGATGCTTATTTGGTACTTTTTCCATCCACCTTGGACGGCTTAGCAGACAAATGGTACAGCCAGTTTGCAAAGAACCATTTTGCAACTTGGGCAGCCTTAAGACAACAGCTTTGTGCAGCTTTCAGGCTAGGTGACTACCAAGCGAAAGTGTTGGATGAGTTGGCCAACATGGTGCTCCAGCCAGAGGAGACTTTTGCAGAGCTTATGAATAAAACCAAGTCTCTGGTTGCCAAGCTTCCCCAGCAACCCAGTGAATTCATGGTTAAGAAGTGGGTGGAGAAGGCACTCCCCAAAACCTCTCAGCAAAAAATCCGAGAGAGCCTCCGACCTGACGCCACTCTGGAGGAATTCATCGCAACTGCTACTAGGATAGAGGGGGCTAGGAAGCTATTCAACAACTCCCCTCACATAGAGACTCCCTCTGTGTTCTCAGAAAGTAATCCTACAATCCATTGACTTCTTTGCGTAGAGAACTTGAAGCCCTAAAACTACAATGCGCTCTCCAAGAAGAGAAATCAATCTCTCTTAGACAAGAGAAACCATCGCATCTTGAGGCTATGGATCAAATCAAGAGAGAGCTAGAAGAGCTTCGGTCTCAGCACGAGACTAAAGTTATGGTATGGTGGAGCTCTTGTCGCTCTCCAGGACATCCTCCACAGGACTGTCTCCTTCGGGATTATTGCCACTTTTGCGAAAAATCTGGGCACGAAGACAAGGACTGTTACTATATCAAAGGATTGCGTCAAATACAACAAAGTCTAGGTCCTTCTCTCGAACAAGGGCTAGCACCTGCATCCAACATGGTCTCACCCTATGGCCATCAAAACCCGTTGCCACCTCTGCTGACAACACCTCCTATGCAGCAAGGTATGCACAACAACTTTGCATCCCCCAGCTTTTACCATGCTAGTACTCCCTCAATTCCCCAAAGCTTCTACACCTCAGCATCTAGCTCCATGTAGCAACAAGAGCAACGACCACTTCGTCCCCCGTTTCATCCGTCTAATCGGTCAATCTTATGCTACAAATGCGGTGAATATGGGCATTACCAAAGTAAGTGTCCTTTACCTGAAGGGTCTCCTCCTTGCAGACATTGTCCGGAGTCTAAGGACCACTACAGTAAGGATTGTCCCAAGCAAAGGGCATCCTCATCTTCAAGCCCGAATCAAAACCAACAAGAGTTCACATTCCCGAAGATCAATCTAATCACAGTGAACACCGCCCCTCAGCCAGCACCTGCTACACATACAGTTCGGCCACAACAAGTGGCAGAGCCCGCTAGCGTGCTCACTCGGGCACAAAGAGCAGCCCTGGGTTTAACCTTGCCAACAGGACCATCTTGTCCATCACTTCCGCAACCTGATCAAACTGTCGAACCCTTAAGTGGTGAAAAGAATAGGCCAATCTCTATGCTTGCGGACATTGATGGAGCCTTCCTGGCAACAGTAGCTGACTTGCAGCAGGTCAAAGTTTCCGAGGAGGCCTAGATTGTAGGAGCTAAGCCCACAGCGGAAGCAATCTTGAAGAACACCTTTCAACAAGTGTCCCTTTATGAGATGCTCCGGCTAGATGCAACCCTCAAAAGTGACACCCTCTCAATAATTCAGTCTCTGTACCCTGGTACAAGGCCTAGTGGCGGGCACCTGCCTGTGTAGCCCTTGGAGTCCTACATGATTTCATATCCAACTGCTCCCCTCACCGACTACAAAAGTCCTCGTCTGACTGTATCTATTCTTGGGCATCAATTCTCAGGCGTCATAGTGGATGGTGGATCTGGAATCAATCTAATGCCAGAATTTACTATGTCGACCTTAGGTCTGCAACCTACCCGCCCTACTCAATTCACTGTTACATTGGCAGACCAGAGGACAGTCTACCCTGTGGGCATAGTAGAGAAGGTGCCTCTGAGGATACAAGACTTCACATTTAGCTTGGATTTTGTGGTGGTCAGTCTTCCTCAGGTGGAGGGAGGATTTCCTTTACTGATTGGTAGACCATGGTTGCGGCATACTAAGGCACTTCATGATTGGGGAAACGACGCCATGTGGATACATACTCCTGGCTCCCAAATGCAACCAATTCGGCTCGAAGGAGGGATGGATCCAGTGGCTCATCACAGCTCATTGTCAGTACAGTCCAACCCCGACCCTGAGCAACCCATCCCACCTGACGGGTCTGACGAGGACCTGCTACAGTGGTTGGAAGCTATCGATGCCATGCTACGTGGTCTCTATTCAAAACTCACCTGTGCCGGTAACACTCTCTCTCCCAACTCCTCACGAGGACACAAATGTCCCAAGTCCTACAGCAGACTGTAGTCCTACAACAGACAGTGGACCAGTCGAAGAAGTAAGTGTGTCAGCTCCAAATTCTCATGATTCAAATGGTCCTTCGATAGAAGCCCTCGGCCTCGGGGAACCTATAACACATCACAAAAGGGAGAAGAAATCTCCTCTGCATGAACTCGCCAAAGATCTCCCCCTTCCTCTAACATCTCCCAGGTCGGATGCCTCGCCCCTTCAAAAGCACTTTGTTATGTCTGGGTCTGAAGATTTACCCTTCGAGGAGCTTCCACCAGGATGGTTACAAAAAGAGTTTGCGGAGTTTCCAATCGATCAAACACCAGCACATGATGTCTCGAAGCTCCAAGAGGCAGCTCACTTCTCATCTTCGGAAGCACCCTCTCCAGCTATACCTCCTGACCCGGTCAAAGAAGTCAACCTGGGAGATCCTGATAACCCTGAACACGTACTCTTAGTAGCTTGGTTATGGGAGCATCCCGTGTTACTCAATCAGGTAGTCTCTTTTACACACTCTTTAAAGATGTTTTTGCCTGGTCCTACAAGGATTTGGAGGGGATCCCACCAGAATTGGGTGTCCACACTATACCTCTGGTTGAAGGGGCTAAGCCTGTAAGAGGCCGAGCTTACAAGCTCAACCCGAAGTATGCTGACGCGGTCAAGTTAGAGTTAGAAAAAATGCAAGAGGCAGGGATCATTGTACCTGTGGAGCACTCTGAGTGGTTATCACCCATGGTGATAGCTCCAAAGAAGCAATCCAATAAAATCCGTGTGCGTAGATTACAGCGCTCTAAGTAAGGTAACTAACCCAGATGGTTTCCCCACACCTTTCACTTATCGTGTGCTTGAAGATGTAGCAGGATATGTATTGTACAGTTTCATGGACGGATTCAGTGGATACAATCAGTTGGGCATTCATCTAGGTGATCGGTTGAAAACGGCTTTTTGTGACTCCCTGGGGTATTTTTATTTACACTAGAATGTCTTTTGGGTTGAAAAACGCTCCACCTTCTTTCAATCGGGCGGTATATCTCACCTTTTGTCCTCTGCTTACGGATCATCTTCGCATCTTCATGGACAATTTTTTGACCTTCTCAGGTGCTCAATGTTCAACCCTAGTGGAAAATCTAGACGAACACCTCGCTTAGCTCTCTGCTGTCTTCCTCGGATGCAGAGAGGCACGCCTAAAGCTAAATCCTAACAAATGTCATTTTTTGGTCATTGAGGGCACACTTCTAAGCCATGTGGTGTCTACTAAAGGCTTAGCGCTTGACCCAGAGAAAATCATGGCAATCTTAAAGTTACCACCTCCCATCAGCCCAAAAGGGGTGCAGAGCTTTGTAGGCCATACAGGCTATCATCGCCGGTTTATACGCATGTATGTACAGGTGGCTCAACCCCTAACCCGCCTAAACAGTGCTACCGTTCACTTTCTCAATGGTCGAATGCAAAGGCTGAAGCTTTTGCATACCTCAAAAAACGCCACACTGAAGCGCCTATCCTAGTGGCTCCAAATTGGTCTCTCCCTTTCCATGTGCATACTGATGCCAGTCAACTGGCTGTGGGGGCTGTGCTGACTCAGCCTAGTAATGAGTACAACCTGGATCGCCCTGTTTAATATGCAAGTCGTCTACTCACCAAAGCAAAGCGCAACTATAGTACCATAGAAAGGGAAGGTTCGGCTATTGTGCATACTCTACAACAATTTCGGCATTATTGAGCATCTCGTAAGCCTGTACGGGCGAACTATCCCACCTTTGATTTTTATACTCATACCACTGCTCGTCTGGAAGCAGGTAGGCCCAGGTATCCTTAAACCGAACGACCAGTAACGCCCCTATGTGGGTGTCTAGCTCGAGGTCCAACTCGGCCGTTTCTCCTCTATATTCGCCCGCCTGCTCCTCTACTCGTTTTTCAAGGATCTTCAATAGGTCGAGCTCCTTTTCCTTCTCAAAGGGGGGTCGCAAAGATAGCGAGCTTGAAAGAGGAGGGTCTCCTTTTGCATAGCCCGGTTACCCATCACCTACCCGTAAAGAGTGTTCCACCGGGTACCCTTAAGAATAGGCGCTCTAACCTCAGCTACGCAGCCCTCCTGGGCAGGCCAGAGAGGACGCGGGAACACGCCTATCCCGGCAAGGGCGGCCCTCTTATCGACCTCACGGCCCTCTCCCAAGATGGTTATTCTCCCGCTGGAAAAATACTCTACACGGGTGCCTACTAAACACAAACCGCCCTTCATAGGTTTCTCCCAGAGGGGAATCCCCCGCCCCCAAAGACGAAGGCCACCTGAGGGAGTCCTTTCCTGTATAAAGGAACCGTCATTCCCAAGGTAGTTTCTAATTGCGCACGCAACAAAGGGATCGTCCACATCTATAAGGCCAATTCCGTGAGGGAACGAATCCACATCCAGCCCTATAGACCCTCTGGGATGTGGTGCCCTTGTCACCAGCCAGTGGAAATTCCACTTTTGTTTATTTTCTCTTTCTTTGGGAAATTTCGTTTGTTTTACCTTTTGGGAACACCCCTCTGGAAATCTAACTGCCCTGCATTGCATAGCCAGTGTGGAACTGTTCAGAGAGAGTCCAGGCATGAGGGCTAAAGAGCACTAAGGTTGGACAAGAACTATGGTTAGCCAAAGTGGGGTCATTGGCCAGCCAAAGCGGAATCCTTTGCTACATATGCTACATTTCAGTTCTGGGTGTGGCTGCAGTGTACAAAGAGGGTCAGATGACCTAGAAGAATGTAATGGCAGAAACTCCTAAATTTTAGGGACTGCTATTTTTGGACGGCAAAATGTCTTGTCGTCATTACGTGCAGCTTGACATGGGGATCATTTTGTTACTCTGTGGCCAAGTCAACAGAGGCTGCAGGTGAGATATTTTTAGACCCGAGGGTTTAAAGCGGGAAAATGCACAAATGAGTGACACTTGGCACTCTGAGGCCAGTTTACTACTTAAAGAGAAGGCAAAAACGTGATTTTTCAACTGTGCGCTCGTTTTTGAGTGCTGTCACAGGTGGGAGAGCTTCAATGGAGTGCTGGCTTACCCTCTATGTACAGTGAGGTGCAGGATGTCATGACTTGCACACCTCTCACTGCTCTCTCTCTCTCCTATTCTTTATGGTTATGCCCCTCTAGTGGGCTTTTCATTTGATCAATGTACAGTTATGTGGGTTCATGCGCGATTGCCGAGGCAAGAGCCTCTTGCACAGGTACAGGTGATTCGGAGAGGTTTCACGTGTGAAATCTCGTCCGATTCAAAGGGCAAGTAGCCCTACAAGTGCGGGAGCTCGAGGACTTGCTACGGATGCGACCCGCACGCGAAACGGAGCCCAAAACAGTGAATTACAGCCTGCTGTGTATTTTTGCAGGTTTAGGGTTTTGGCCCTAAACGGACCCTAATACCCCCAGGAGGTTTGGGGACGCAAGGGGACCGTTGTACATGTGATCTGGCGCATTTTCGGGGCAGAAAACAGAGAATTCAGCGTGCTGCAGATTCTCGCCAGGTTTTGCAAAGTGTGCGTATGCGTCGGGAAAGTCATCCAATGCGTGGGAATACTAACTGTGAAGGGTCCTAGTAGAGTTATGTTGCCGAAATCAGGCCAGAACAATTAAAATTCAGCCAACATTGTGCGGGGCAGCTTGTAGGGAACCACAGCTTTTATTCCCTCTTTTAAAGAATAAAGAAATACCGAAAGGGGGGCCTATTTAGGGGCCAATCTGGTGTCTGACTCGCATACAAATGCATTTTAGTATCTGTATCCCATTCCCCTCTCTTGTGTCATTATAGCACAGGTAGAATAGACGACTAATAATGGGTGAAAGCTAAATCAAGGTTTGAAGTAAAGTCTACCGCCCTTTTTGAAGTTAACAGGCCGGTTACATGGTTCCATCGATGGGATTAAATCACTTTTTCCTCAAAAAGTGAGCCTTGGTCAGTTTGGGTTAAACACACAGAGAGAGTTTGGGATGACCTTGAAAACACAGAGAGTTTGAAAGTAGATCGAGTGGATTTACAGGTGAGAAAGGCTACGAGAGTCTTTCTTTGGATATAGGTGAGAAAGGTTACGAGTCTTTCTTTGGATTTACAGGTGAGAAAGGCTACGAGAGTCTTTCTTTGGATACAGGTGAGAAAGGCTACGAGTTTTTCTTTGGATACAAGATGAATGGCAACAAGGAAGAGGGTTCCTCTTCAGAGGATAGACAACCTAGTCCAATTGCACATGAAATTGGCGAGAGTTCAGGCCAAGCAGAGAAAGCTTTGCAGGTTGTTATTGCTGTGACCATGTTCAAGCAATTGATAGAGAATCCAAGATTTATGGAGTTCATACAATCTTCATCAATAGCACATCAAGTTCAAGGCAGTTTTGGCATGCCAGGAACAGTGTTTAGGGGTATGCAAGGTATGGTGTCCAACCCCATGTATGCAAACATTGGTTTGCACCCAGGGTTTCAGGGCACACAAGGTCAGTTTGGGGTGTCACAAGGCAACTTGGGTATGGCTGGTTTTTCAATCCCATCAGTGAATATGACACCTGGACATCAACATGTTACTAGCCAGGGAGTACAGATGGCTCCCACGGGTGTACCCATTATGCAAACTGTCTCTTTTGACAATTTGGAGTCAATGGATAAGCTAAAGCCATACAAAGAAGATGATCAGTGAGTCCATTGACACATTCAATGGCTTTGATGAGAGGACAAAGGTTTTCTCTTTCCTAGAACAGTTTGACAAAGCATTTGTTGGAAGGAGCATTTAAAGTCAGGAACGCAGCCATTTTTCTGGAAAAAAAAAAAAAATGCAAGTCAGTGGTGGAATACACTGTTGTTACAAGGACAGACTCCTTCCACTTAGAATGATTTCATACAGGTACCGAATTAGTTAAAGGCTAATTCAAAACAGGTACAGGATGATTTAACAAGATTTCTTGCGAGAAATCTCGTGTAAATCAAAGGGCAAGTAGTCCTACTCATGCAGAGGATCAAAGGCTACGATTGGTGCGATTGGCACGCAAAACAGAGCCCGAAAGAAGAAAATACAGCTTGCTATATCTTCCTGCAGATTTAGGGTTTTGACCCTATTTGATGCCTTTTTGTCCCAAGAGCTTCGGGGAAGCTAGAGGACAGTAATACAAGTGATCTGGAGCATTTTAGGAGCTAAAAACAGAGAATTCAACATGCTGAATTTCCAGGACAGGTTTGCAAAAGTGCTCTATTATGCGTGGATAATCACTTGGATATGTGGATTTTTGGTTATGAAGGTTTCTACTACAGTTATGCTGCCAAAATTGGGTCAAAAAGAGAATTCTCAGCCCAATAAAAGTGACAGCATAAGGGTAGATCACAGGTTAATCTCCAAAGATCAAGATGAAGAGCAGAGAAAGATTGTTTTCGATGCTCAGTATACAAATTAGTGATATTGCATAAAGGCTGAAATTGCCTGAGAGTTGCAAGATTCACAATGCGTTTCACGTGAGTCTTCTCAGACCCTATGTGGGTGATGTGCCAGAAGATATGCCACCTGAAGATCAGCCGGAAGTCGAGGAACTTGACGAGATCTTGGTCTCGGAACAGATTTTGGCACATAAAGAAAGAAAAGAAAAGGCAAGGTTGCAAGGTGCTGTTTGGTAAAGTTCAAAAGCTATTAACCTCTGGATGTCGAGTGGATGGAAAAAAGTGAACTTGCAGAGTCACTAAAAGTATGGGAACTTAAAACCTTGGTTTGCAACCTACCTTGACCCCTTGAGATTCAGAGCTACATGGATTATGAGTGTGACAATGGCTTCTGAAAGAAATGATGTACATGTTACTTACAGTGAGCTCAAATGAAGTGCATGTTACATGAATGTTAGAGTTGTACCGATTGTCAGTTTGACAATTGCTCTTATGGAATGTCCAAAAGTTTGGTTAGTGCTACATAAGTGAGTATTTCTTGTCAATTTGTCAAGGATACAGTAATTGCTTCTATTAAAGGGTACATGTGCAACTGCATTCTTACACTGTCGGTTTGGGTATGCTCGAAAGTGTTACTGGATCCAACGTGTACTAAAAGACAGTGGCAAAATGCGTCACTACCATTTTGTCATTGGAAAGTTAATGACTCAAAGCAATGGCAGAGTGCGAAGCTACCACTATGTCATTGGGACAGGGTTCACGCGCAGGCAATACATGTGTCGATGAAATGTTGAATACACCAGGGTTGACAATGAGCATGTATGTGTCGTACATGTGTCGACAAGGTGTTGAATACACCCGAGTGCTGATTGTAAGCATGTACGACATAGGTGCAAACGAGGACGTTTGAGATTTCAAGAGAGGGGTATGTCACTAGTCAGTGGCAATTCCACTTTTGTTTATTTTCTCTTTCTTTGGGAAATTTCGTTTGTTTTACCTTTTGGGAACACCCCTCTGGAAATCTAACTGCCCTGCATTGCATAGCCAGTGTGGAACTGTCCAGAGAGAGTCCAGGCATGAGGGCTAAAGAGCACTAAGGTTGGACAAGAACTATGGTTAGCCAAAGTGGGGTCATTGGCCAGCCATAGCGAAATCCTTTGCTACATAGGCCACATTTCAGTTCTGGGTGTGGCTGTAGTGTACAAAGAGGGTCAGATGACCTAGAAGAATGTAATGGCAGAAACTCCTAAATTTTAGGGACTGCTATTTTTGGACGGCAAAATGTCTTTGCGTAATGTCGTCATTACGTGCAGCTTGACATGGGGATCATTTTGTTACTCTGTGGCCAAGTCAACAGAGGCTGCAGGTGAGATATTTTTAGACCCGAGGGTTTAAAGCGGGAAAATGCACAAATGAGTGACACTTGGCACTCTGAGGCCAGTTTACTACTTAAAGAGAAGGCAAAAACGTGATTTTTCAACTGTGCGCTCGTTTTTGAGTGCTGTCACAGGTGGGAGAGCTTCAATGGAGTGCTGGCTTACCCTCTATGTACAGTGAGGTGCAGGATGTCATGACTTGCACACCTCTCACTGCTCTCTCTCTCTCCTATTCTTTATGGTTATGCCCCTCTAGTGGGCTTTTCATTTGATCAATGTACAGTTATGTGGGTTCATGCGCGATTGCCGAGGCAAGAGCCTCTTGCACAGGTACAGGTGATTCGGAGAGGTTTCACGTGCGAAATCTCGTCCGATTCAAAGGGCAAGTAGCCCTACAGGTGCGGGAGCTCGAGGACTTGCTACGGATGTGACCGGCATGCGAAACGGAGCCCGAAACAGTGAATTACAGCCTGCTGTGTATTTTTGCAGGTTTAGGGTTTTGGCCCTAAACAGACCCTAATACCCCCAGGAGATTCGGGGACGCAAGGGGACCGTTGTACAGGTGATGTGGCGCATTTTCGGGGCAGAAAACAGAGAATTCAGCGTGCTGCAGATTCTCGCCAGGTTTTGCAAAGTGTCCATATGCGTCGGGAAAGTCATCCAATGCGTGGGAATACTGACTGTGAAGGGTCCTAGTAGAGTTATGTTGCCGAAATCAGGCCAGAACAGTTCAAATTCAGCCAAGATTGTGCGGGGTAGCTTGTAGGAAACCACAGGTTTTATTCCCTCTTTTAAAGAATAAAGAAATACCGAAAGGGGGGCCTATTTAGGGGCCAATCTGGTGTCTGACTCGCATACAGATGCATTCTAGCATCTGTATCCCATTCCCCTCTCTTGTGTCATTATAGCACAGGTAGAATAGACGACTAATAATGGGTGAAAGCTAAATCAAGGTTTGAAGTAAAGTCTACCGCCCTTTTTGAAGTTAAGAGGCCGTTTAAATCCCTTACCGTGCAATCTCCTACTAAATCCTCTCTGATAACCTTCCGTTCTTCTCCGTTGGGAGACGTGTTCCCTTTTGGAAAAACAGGTGGCACCCGTAGTTTAGTTGACATCGTGGCCAGGTCACCAATGCCAACCAGTGGGGATAGACTTAGGTGCTGTCATTTATGAGCCGTTGGTGGCTCTTTATGGTTGTATATATGAGTAGTAGCGTTTTGGTCAGGTTTATCTGGACGTAGTTGTCTAGAGGGAGTCTATACACAGAGCACGTCTTCACCATCCCGGCACATCTCAGCCTCGACACCCCCATTGTACCTGTGAGTCCTGGGCTGGAGCTGAGTGTACTGCCACGCCAGAGTCTGTATCAGTTCTTTGAGATAGTCGAGTCATATGTTCTGGTCTGCTGTTGTGTCTTTGTGAGCTAAGTTGATGTCTATTGTTTCCTTTCTTTTCAGTCTGTTTGAGTGAGATTGTCACGCACATTGCACTGAGGACCACCCACTGTAGAGAAAACGACACATTATCCCCGCTACAGGCGGCTCACATGAAATACTAGATGCACACTAACATCCGAGGAAAGCGGCAACTTATAGGCAACACAGCCTATTTTCGATGCGATCAAGAATGGACCACAAAATCTAGTTGAAAGCTTATAATGCTTCACAGTTCGCACAATCTTGGAATCTTTGGTTATCTTCAGATAGACCCATTGTCACACGTCTAGAGTCCTTCGAGACCTCTTTTGATTAGCATGAGTAGTAACTTAATCACGAGCTATCCTTACACTATGCTTACCAGTTTATGCATTTCTTGCATATCATACAAGAAATCACGTGCTTGATGATCTTTGACTTTCTCTAAGCCAACAACAATAGGGGGTTTAGGCTCAAATCCATACATCAACATGAATATGCTAAATCTAGTAACAGAATGCTTGCTACTATAATAGGCAAACTCTAATTGTAGAAGATACCTTCCCCAATCATGCTTCCTGTGAGAGACATGTACGCTCAACATGTCTTCCGACATTTGATTCATCCTTTGATTTTGCACATCCAACTTTAAATGATCAGAGAATAACATAGTCAACTTCGTCTGAGGTGAGTAAATACATCTTGCAAAAATCGTTCAGAGAACTTTGCCATGATCACTGACAATATCCTCTTGAAATATCCTCCGGCAAACCATATAGCTTATAGAGGTAATCGATGAATAAAGTTCCCAACTCATGGTTTTCTACGGTCGATTTTGTTGATATAAACTTCACCATTTTTGTGAGTCTATCAACCACAACTCAAATGGCATTATTGCCACAACTACTATTTGGCAAAACAACCATAAAATCCACAGCAATACTCTGCCACTTGGCATCGAAGATTTCTAATGGATGTGGCAGGCTAGCTTTCTTAAGGAACTTTGCCTTGTTGACCTAACGCTAAGTGCATGTTACAAGTTTGTGGCGTGGCATGCCCAATTGGAAGGATTGGCCAAGGGGACAACAGGTTAAGAGATTAAAAACTTTAACCCAGAAGAACTTTGAAGGTATGGCTATGGGCTCGAGGAGGGGAGGGAGGGAGGGGGGGGGGGGGGGGGGGGGGGGGGGGGGGGTTTAGAGTTTTAAAAACCTAACCCTACCAACTTGAAGAGTACCGGCGGAGGGGCCCACAACCTTAACAACTGACAAAAGCATAAGGGTTGACTACAAATCTCGTAAATTGCGTTGACCTACTACCATGGAACCTGTACGATAGATCTCGAATTTTGCACTGACATGCTCATGTGGTACTACTATATGGAATCCCGGATTTTATGCTAGCTGATCTGACAGTTGGACGCCATGCTTTTTGGGAAGCAGATGCTTTTAGATGAGAGCTTCTGGGGCTCTACCTTTGGGCATCCCTTGTTCTGTTTATAAGCGTATTGAGGGCCACTCTTCAGAGAGCATCTAGACGCAAAGTCTCGGAGAGGTGGACCCTCGGGGAGTAGAACCTTTGCGAAGGAATAATAAAGAAATACCGGAAGGGGTGCCAATTTAGGGTCAGTGCCTCTAAGGATGCAACTACGCTGTTCCGTGTTGACTCTCCTCTCTCTCTCTCTCTCTCTCTCTCTCTCTCTCTCTCTCTCTCTCTCTCTCTCTCTCTCACACACCGTGGATGAGATTGATGAGATCCGCCAAAGACCGATGCTTGATCTCCTGTGATTTAGCTATTTAGCTATCCCAGCCAACTGCTTACTTTGTTTAGTTCACATCCAGCAGCTTAGGATTCCATAGTATTTTTGTTTTGTTATGTTGTTATTTTGTTACTCTGACCTTTGTATCAGATCCACCACGTTGTAACTTTCTGGTCTCATAGGTCACTTTGGCCTTTTCAAGACGTTAACATTTCATTTCATCTCTCTCTCTCTCTCTCTCTCTCTCTCTCTCTCTCTCTCTCTCTCTCTCTCTCTCTCTCTCTCTCTCTCTCTCTCTCTCTCTCTCTCTCTCTCTCTCTCGATGAGATTCGCCAACGACCGATGCTAGATCTCTTGTGATTCAGCTATCCCAACAAGCCGCCCATTTTTTGCTTAGTTTTTTGCTTGGCTCACATCGACCAACTTATGACCCCATAGTATATATCTTGTTTTGTACTGTTGTTAGGTTATCTTGTTACTCTGACTTGGTATCAGATCCACCACTTTGTAACTTTCGGGTCTCATAGGTCATTATGGCCTTTTGAAGACGTTAATATAACATTTCATTTCATTTCATTTCTCTCTCTCTCTCTCTCTCTCTCTCTCTCTCTCTCTCTCTCTCTCTCTCTCTCTCTCTCTCTCTCTCTCTCTCTCAACATGCTGGTATGGGGAGATGACATCATGGTTTCAAGCACATGGGTTCAGCATCGACAGGCTGCCACCATTCCATTACTCATTGGATGCACCATCTCTCACTCTTACACAGTCAGAGATCACCAAGCTCATCCGCCAAGACCTGACCCAACTAGACACCAGGAGGACATGGATACAACCAACACAGGAATTGGGCACGAAGATGGATTTCTACAGAGACCACCTTCTCCAGCTTACGGAAGATGGTTTTGTGACGAGACCCAAATACATGGACACCCACTTGTCTCATGGGATACGATGTGCTATTGGCCAGTTACGCACATCCTCTCACCAATTGCGGATTGAAACTGGGAGATACAGCGGAGTACCAGCAGAAGACAAGACATGCCCCTTGTGTAACATGGAACCTGAGACAGAGCTACACTATACATGCCGCTGCCCCGTCTACTACGAGATACGAGGCCGATTCCACTGCCTGTTCAGAGAGGGTTTTGGACCACTCTCAAGAGTCATGGGATACGAAGATCAGAGATGTTTGGGTTTGTTCTTGCTCGAGCTGTGCAGACACAGAGATAGCCTGATGAATGGAGAGGCTACCCACTCTCAAAGACGGATCACAGACTTTTTCAGAGTAGACACGGGACAGCCGCAAGAGCCACTCCCACAGCAGAGCTCCCCCTCGTCTCACACCAGAGGCACACTGATTGACCGAGCGATTGAATTGGGGAAATCCAGGTGCCAGCGACTGCGAAGAACTACACAGCATTGACGGAGGCTACGACAAAAAATCCGGAGCACGCTGGTCAGGCATGTACGACACCCGATCAGACTACCCATTTTTTGCTTAATTTGTTGCTTGGCTCACATCGACCAGCTTAGGACCCCATAGTATATATCTTTGTTTTGTACTGTTGGTAGGTTATTTTGTTACTCTGACTTTGTATCAAATCCACCACTTTGTAACTTTCTAGTCTCATAGGTCACTATGGCCATTTGAAGACATTAATATAACATTTCATTTCTCTCTCTCTCTCTCTCTCTCTCTCTCTCTCTCTCTCTCTCTCTCTCTCTCTCTCTCTCTCTCTCTCTCTCTCTCTCTCTCTCTCTCTCTCTAGCCGGGCAGCTCATCGTCTTCAAAGGTTGTTTGCTTGCGTGCACAGGCAGCGGGACACTCCCACGGAGGAAGCGGGACACGCATAGGTCATTATGGCCTTTTGAAGACGTTAATATAACATTTCATTTCATTTCATTTCATTTCTCTCTCTCTCTCTCTCTCTCTCTCTCTCTCTCTCTCTCTCTCTCTCTCTCTCTCTCTCTCTCTCTCTCTCTCTCTCTCTCTCTCTCTCTCTCTCTCTCTCTCTCTCTCTCTCTCTCTCTCTCTCTCTCTCTCTCTCTCTCTCTCTCTCTCTCTCTCTCGGTAAAACCAAGGTCATGGTATTTAATATCACCCCACAGTGGATCAAGAGGTCAGCGCCCGCATTCACATACGGCCAGGAGACAGTGGAGTATACAGATGCTTATACTTACCTTGGAGTGGTTTTTAGTGGGCCAGCATTTTCATTGAGGAGGGCAGCAGAGACTAGATTGTCCAGAGCCCATTCAGCATTGGGTAAATTGGAAAGGATGTGTTCATAGGTTCAGTTTCAGGAGCCTCGGACGAAGCTCTGGCTCTTTGACACTTTGGTGGCTTCTGTATTGCTTTATGGAGCTGAGATTCGGGGACCTTCATTGGATCATCACAGAAGGACAGGCCGCACTGATGGATGGGGGAAAGAAGCCTCTGGTCTCTATGATCTCGCGGCTCATTAGAGCTAAGGCTTCAGTACCAGGTGCTATTGTCCGAGCAGAGCTAGCTACCCCCCACTAGTGGTTGAGGTGCTCACCAAATCTGTCTCCTTCATACACCGCATGTGGGAACTTCCCAGAGACAAATATGCCCGTCTTGCACTTGAGTCCTGTCGACAGTTAGCCATGCAGGGAGATACAGCATGCTGGTATGGGGAGATGAAATCATGGTTTCAAGCGCATGGGTTCAGGATAGCCAGATTGCCCCCCTTCCAGTACTCATTGGATGCACCCTCTCTGACTCTTACACAGTCCGAGATCATCCGCCAGGACCTAACTCAGCTAGACACCCGGAGGACATGGCTATAGCCAGCACAGGAGCTGGGCACGAAGATGGCTTTCTACAGAGAGCATCTTCTCTAGCCTATGGAGGACGGTTTTCTGACGAGGCCCAGATACATGGACACCGACTTGTCTCATGGGATACGGTGTGCTATTGGCCAGATATGCACATCTTCACACCAGCTGCGGATCAAGACTGAGAGATACACCAGCGTACCAGCAGAGGCCAGGACATGCCCCCTTTTTTTTTCCGAGAAAAAGATCCTTCTATTAGTTACTGAAATTGCCCATAGGGCTATAACCACCTCTTCAAGAGAGGGCTACAACAACCATGGTGGGAGACTCTCCCAATGAAAAAACCAGAATATGTACAATGGGGCTAAATCAAGAAATGGGGGGAGGGAAAAGCCACACGGGTGGTTGGTAATGCCATCGGAGTACACCCTGAACTATGGTGTAGAAAGGCCCAGGGCGCCAGAGTCAAAGGAAAGCCTCGCGGCGCTCCCGCATGCGGTCGGAGCTGCCCTGTAGTCCCTCAAGCTGTCCTCTGAGAGTATGGATCAACTCTAGCCAAAAGTCACGAACAGTCTCTGCTGGTGGCATAGAGCGACCCTCAAAGATGCGGAAACAGCAGGCCCGCCAGATGAACCAGAGTGTCAGGCCACTGATGAGCTCCCAACACTCCTCTCTCTCACTGCACCACTCCTGTGGAGTAAGCTCTGTAGCAGGCTGGAGTGTAGGTCTCCCCTCCTGCATCACTATCATCCTGCTAGTGGAAGATAGCTCAAACTGAAGTGTCGGGCCCCTGAGGGTGGACCAAGCCGCTGCCCCCCAAGTGTACTGTCGAGCCGTGGAGAGAGCAGGCATCAGCCGAAGAACTCGTAGCCACACCAGCTGGGCCGAGGGACAGTCCCAAAGACAATGACGCTGACTCTCCACTAAATGGTCACAAGCTGCACATGCGGCCAAGAGACCACTATGCACTAGCCAACTCCCTACTGCTGTAGCTCTGTATGCGACTAGCCACTGAAACAAGGTGACTCACCTCTCCCAAAAGGCTGCCAAGAACTCAACTGTGAGACCCTCCTCCTGCCAATGAGGTGCAGCAGCGGGGCGGGCCTCTCTCTGTGCTGCTAGTATATGACGTCCTGGTCGAACAGTGTACTGAAAGAACGGGACTCTTGGGTGGTTTGTAGAAGAGAAGGGGTTCATCCATAGCCACTCACCAGGATCCCACTGTACTTGTGCCAATGGACAACACTCCCAAGCCCACAGCCTCCAATGTCCAGTCTCAAGAGCTGTTGGGTCAGGGTCTATGACGCAAGTCCTCCCACAGATGCCCACTACTCGGATCCTCTGAAAACAACACTCTGCTACCTGCGGAGCCTCTACTGCAACTCACTATAGTCGTTCCCCACCCTAAAGCTCGAAGAACAGGGCTGGGACAGTCTCTAAGCATGCCCTGACTGAGATGAGAACCTCCAATCGTGTAAAGGCTCCCATCCACCGGGGTGCTACTGGCTCGAGAGGCGTGAGCCACTCAGCCTGGAATTGACTCTAAGATGTCCTGACACATGCTCTGCACCCCTCTCATGCCCTGTAGCTGGAGCCCCTACACCTCCTCTGACAAACCTGTGAACTTTAGCCAATCACCGAGAGAGCGCGCTGGACCTGCTGCCATGGGACCCCAGGAAACATGAGGCCGACTACCAACCAAGTGGCCTCTCTGAGTGCTAACCATGGGGTTCCAGACGAGGGGCTGCCGTAGGCGCTCCTCCATGCACGTCGGCTGTCTCTGCTCCAGGCCACGCCGTAAGAGCTCCCAAGATCGAAGCAAACTCACAGCGAAGCGCTCCTCCATTCTCCTACTCAAACCAACTCTGTGCATCTCCGTAAAGATCCATCTGGTCGAAGGTTGCCAAGGGCCTCCTAACTCATGCACCCTAGCACGAAGCCACTGTAACAAGAACTCCTTCCAGGACTCCTCACCTGGAAGAAGTCTTGTGACGATGAACTTCCCAAGAAGGGCTCTGCTCTGCTGTGCCGGATCAATGATTCCAAGCCCTCCCTGCGAACAAGGAAGAGTGATGACCTCCCAAGCCACCTTGGCTCGGGCTATCTGAGTGTCACGTCCTGACCAAAGGAAGTTCTTGATCAGCCTCTCTACCTGGCTGATACAAGAACTCAAGAAGATCCAGCAGAAAGTGATGTACCACATAGTCGCCAACAACACCTGGTTGGCAACTACTACTCTGCCAGCCAAAAAAAGTCGTGCTGAGCTCCAATGTAACAACTTTCTCCTGATAGACAGGAGATAGGAGTAATCTGCTACTCGGGAGACAAGTCCAAACCAACCTGACAACCCAATTACCGAATTGCAGTCCCTGGGGGAATCCACCTGAAACCCTCTCCTGGCATCCAATCTGGCACATGAGCACTACCAACCAAGAAAGCCACTATCTTTCTCCAGTTGATCAGTGCGCCCGATGCACAACAGAAGGTCTCCAAAGCCTGCTCACATCTGTGAAGTTTGGCCTTCTGGCCATGTAGGTACAAGGCTGAGTCGTCGGCAAACTCAGCGTCGAGTAGCTCATCTCCCCGAATAGGGAGTGCTAAGCCCCGTAAACCAATCTGTTGTGACACCAAAATCCTGCTCATCGCCTCCGCATAGAATAGAAAGAGGAAGGGGGCAAGAGGACAGCCTTGTCTGACCGAGCGTGTCCCAGTCAACTCTGTCGTATGCCTTCTCCAAATCGAGAAGAAGAATCACGAGGTCCTCACCACGGAGCCGTGCCAGGACAGAAGCCTCCCAAAAAGTAAAGATGTTGTTAAGGATACTGCGTTCCTTGACAAAACCTATCTAGGTCCCATATATAAGGCTCTCTAGAGGTGGCTGAATCCTCAAACTTAGAGCCTTGGCAAGAATTTTGTAGGCTGAGTTGAGGATGGTGATGGGGCGCCACTGCCGAATCTCATCCAAGGAGCCACCCTCCTTGGGAATGAGGTAGATCAGGCCCTCACTCATGCTGTCATGCATCACTCTTGTGTGCAAAATGTATTGAAAAGCACAACAGAGATCTGGGCCAAGCAGGTTCCAGTACAAGAGGTGTGATGACTTCTTTACCCGTGGAGAGCTCGAAGGGGGTGTAGCCAGTGCTGCTATGGATGGAGTTGTTGTAGTGGAATTCTAGGACGTCCGTGTATTCGGACCAGTCCTTCTGATCTGCTTTGACGTAGCTGCGGATGTAGTCTTCAATGCCTTGGTTGACTCTTTCAGTTTGACCATCGGTTTCTGGGTGGTAGACGGAGGAGAAGCGGAGCTGGGTGCCTAGCATCTTGAAGAGCTCGCGCCAGAGCTGGGTGCCTAGCAGCTTGAAGAGCTCGCGCCAGAGGTCCTCACCTGGACAGCTACCACGGGGGAGGGCCCTAAGAGCCGTGTGCAGCTCCTCAAGCTGAAGTGGCATCTCTAGCCTCTCACGCATCCCCTCTGTCACAAGACAAGCCATCTGTGCCCAAACCTGCTCCCTGCATGCATCCTGCCGCTCTGACTGGGGCTCTGCAGACAGTAACTCACGATAGAAGTCAGTAGCAACTACACGCATATCCTCGGGCTCAGAAGCAATTGATCCGTCGGGCCTCCTCAACTGACTGACCTTGGCATGCGAGTGCCGAGGTCCCAATGCCTCAAAGAAAGCACCAGTCACTCTGTCGCCCACCTGACTCCATTGAGATGCCTGTCGGTGGAAAGCAAACTCATGTCGCCTCTCCTCTGTGCTAGCAAGCTCCTGTCGAGCCTGCTGTAACTGCTCCTCCAACCAAGGACTGTGTGGATGCTACTCCTGCTCCTTTGTAACGAAGCAATGCGCCGTCTGAGACGCTGCTCCGCCTCTCTCGCTGCAGCCCGGCAAGCCAGAGACTCCTGAAGAAAAAAATGGCTAATCTGAGCTAGGCCTGAGGCCACTCTGTGAGCAGGAGAATCCTGCCTGTCCATGCCCTCTGTCCAGAGAGCCTCTACCCTCTCTCTGAGTGCTGTGTCCAACAAGACCCTCTCTGGGATGCGAAGCAACGTGCTCCCACTCCTCTGCCTGTCTGCCACTGTGAGGATCACTCGTGCATTGTCCGAGAAGGAGGTCCCTGCCAGGATGCCTACAGACCCTCCCAAGTCACTGAAGTGGTCACTAGTGTAGAAGCGATCTATCCTCAATAGATTCACTCCTCCCACTCTGCGGTCCGATCAAGAAAGGGCAAGACTGTCTGGGGGGCTCACAAAACCAGAGTGCTGCCACGCATTCGAGACCCTCACAGTCATATAAAACCTCTCCTAAGCTGCCAACTCAACTCCATGCACAGTAGCATGGCTGCCACCAATCCTGTCAGAAGGGTCCTTCAACATGTTGAAGTCCCCTCCTATGCACCAATGTTCTGCCTGCGGGAGAGACTCAACAATCTGTGACCAAAACTCTGCACGAGCACTCGCCACATTGGGTGCATAGATGTTCAGGAAACCCACTAAGCCACCCTGAACCTGCATAGTAATCCACTGAGACCTGCCTGGCACAATAATCCCTCTGCCCACAATGGCCTGCTGCAATGAGTCCACAATAGTCATACATACTCCACCCTGGATGCCTCCAGGTCCAAAAGCAGCTCACCAAAAAGTATCATATCGTCCACGCAAAAGCTGACCACATCGCCGAATGCGGCTCTCACACAGATGGTGCTCCTGAAGCATAAGGAGATCAATCTCGCCTTCCACAAGGCAACGCTGAAGCTCCTGACGCAGTCGGCCCCGCTGACGCTGAAAATGGGGCCCACCTAGTCCCTGCACGTTCCATGAGACGATCCTCCTGGGGAGCGAGAAAGAACAGCTGCTGCCGCAGCAGCTAGACGGGCTATCTTCGAGGCTGGCTTGGATGGGGAGTAATCTGCATCCGAGCGTCCTCTAGATAGGCGTGACTGCAACGAGTGCCTAGCCCAAGCCCAAGCAGAGCGAGCCGTACGTAAAGCAACCTCCTCTGTCCAGGAGTCCTCATGAATGTATACATAGCATGGCAAGCACTGTGTATCAGCAAAGAAGTAAACCACAATGTGCCTACATCCTGCGAAGTCTGGAGGTGTCACCGCAAACTTGGCCAATGGCCACAAAGTCTGTAGCATGTCTGTAACTCCTAGTTCTCCCATGTGGTGAGAGAACTCTAGGACCTGTGTGTGCAACCATCCCAACACTGAGTCAAGAGTCCACTCTGTCTGGGCCCTGCCGCAAAGGGGGAAGGAGAAACCAACTACTGAGTCCAAGGCCTCTGTCCCCATAGCGGCAAGGAACAGAGCATGGACCCTAAAGCAGGCTTTCTCATGGTCTGTTGAGGGGTCACCGAGAAAACGAGTGAAGCCGTAGTCGAAAAAGTCCCATCGGCGCCGGATGTCAATGCTCGTCAGACCACGAGGGATAGCTGCAAGGGAAGATGTCTGTACCTGTAGAGGGGGCCGTAAGAAAGGCTGACCCTCTCTCGCTAGGCGACTCGTGGCAAAGGCGCTGCCAAGAGATCTCCTAGCCGCCGGAGAAGGCCCTCCCCCTGGGTCGACTGTGGAACTGGAGTAGGAGGGGGGGGGGGGGGTGAAGGAGTTGGGGGAAGCGGTGGAGAAGAGGGGCGGGAGGGGGCGAGAGAGCAGAGGGGCGGGGTGAAGAGGCGGCGGCGGGAAGAGGGGGGGGAGGATGAGGAAGAGCGAGGGAACTTTGGGGGGGGGGGGGGGCTGTCGAGGGTGAAACTGGGGTGGGGGTTGGAGCAGGGACCTCCTCCTGCTCAAGAGGACCAAAGCGGTTCCCCATGGGAACCCACTGCTGCTGAGTAGGCGCCTGAGGGCTACTCTAAGTGCTAGGTTGACATTGTGGCCCCTGTCGTCGTCTACTACGGGCCTGTTGCCATCCCTCCTCCGCTGGAGCCCCAAGCTCAGAGGGTGGCTCTGCATGTGTGCGTTGTATCTCTGTCTGTGGCTGCTGGCCAACCCTTGCAGGCTGGGCTGAGGCTGTGGTGTAGGTCGAGGCCTCCTCCGTGGACAGGCCTTCGCTAGGTGGCCCATCTGTCGACAAATGAAGCACTCGTTCGGGAGGCCCGAATACTCCACACTCTGTCTACACCAACCCCCACTCACCCGAGGCAAAAGAATAACCTTCGGGAGCGTGTGAGTGTCTCTGACCAAAACTCGAACTGAGGGAATGCCAGCCGCCTTGGCAACTACTGAGGCTACCGTACGAGGTGTCTCTAGGACAATCCCAATGGCTGAGCCGATCCTAGATAAAAGTAGTAAGTACTCCCTCCGCAAACCCGGAAAGGAGATCGAGATGGGGATGTCTGCCTCCTCTACTAGAACATCCGAAGCAGGCTCGAAACCATGTCTCCACTGTCGAAAGTGGGCACGTGCTGCTTGGATGGTCAGTGGACTCATGGCAATGACCTTGGACGCCATCTCGGAGGTCTCAAACTCGATCTGATAGTAACCCTGTCCGAGAATCTGTACGTCCAAGATCTTGCCCACCTCTGCGAGAAGGCGGGCCTGGAGAAGGTCACGCAGCTCTTCTCTGCTAGCTCGGGTGCCGAGAATCTTGCAGATGACAGAAGTCGCCTGCAATCGCTCTACCTCTGCGGCAAGGCTCGCTTGCTCTGTCGGCGAAAGAGCAAGTCGAATGGTGGGCTCAACAGGGTCGGGCGAGGGGGCTTCGGGTGAGTCCCTCTGTGGCGGAGCTGGAGCCTCCATCTGTGTCTACTGCTGTGGTGTAAGAAAAGGGCGGCGGGGAGATTCTGCAACTGGGCACGCCGAGCACTACCCCAAAAAATCTCAGTGCTGCAGGTGCCGAATTGCAAGAAGCTACCAGGAAGAAGGAAAGCAGGCGGGCGGGGGGGAGGGGACTAAGGGGGATGCGGGGGCAGCAATAGCAGAAGCACAGGCGGCAGCGGGCGAGGGCGAAGGGAATGGCAGCGCAACAGGGTGCAGCGCGAGGGCAAGGGCAGCGCAAAACAGGGGGGGCAGGAAGCACAGGGGCAGGGCGAGGGCGAAGGGGGCAGCGCAACGTGCAGCGCGAGGGCAAGGGCAGCGCAAAACAGGGGGGGCAGAGCGGGACGGGGGGGCAAGGGGGCAAGCACGGCAGCGAGGCTGGCGGGCACAAAGGGGCGGGGGGGGGGGATTGCGATGGCACAGCGGGAGGAACAGTAGCAGCAAGCGCGTCCAGAATGGGAACATCCAGGACATGCCGAGCCTCATCTCTAGTATCCAGGATCTCACGGTTGGACCCAGACCTATGGTGTTGCAGTGGACCATGCTCTTGTGTCGTTGACCATCTCTTTTCAGTTTAGTGTAGCACACAGGCTACGAGCAGCAGCCCCTACTCGCTACACCTTCACGCGGGAGACGGACTTTGTCTACATAGAGAGGATCTACAGACGCCTGTGCACAGAGGAGGCAGGGCGACCTCTGGAGGAGCTTACTACTATACTGACACAGACACTACATGATGCAGCAGCAGAGGCATACCCACATACCCAGCCTGAGCAGAAACTCCGTTCAGGGAGCATGTCCCAAAACAATTCGTATGATGAGGAATGCCGGGACACTAGAGCTAGACTTCAGAGGCAGGTGCTTTTGGGAGACATCACTCACAAGCAGTCATAGATTGACTTCCAACGCACTAGAAGAGGGTATTTTTGGCTCCCCTAGAGCAGGATCTATACCAGCTATTCTTGAGTCGGGACTCACGTGAGGCATGGCGACTCTTTCATGAGCACCTCCTCCCCCCCCCCCCCCCCCCCGCCATCACTTCTACAGAGGCCTGGGGCCAGTATGCATCATTTCTGTATACAGTTCGGACACACATTGGCACGGTTGTACGCATCTATTCTTGAGCAGCAGCTAGTGGGGGGAGAAGGGAGGGGATAGCGCAGCGGACAGGGGTTTTGGAGGGGTTTTTCTACTCTTGACCATATCTTGACACTCACAGCCATCATTGAGGAGGGCAGATCGCGTGGGAGACGTATTTATTGTAGCTTTGTGGATTTTTGCAAAGCATTTGACACAATGCCCAGAGCTAGATTGATGCGCAGATTACAGCAGATGGGAGTACCCACAGAGCTCATTTGGGGGGTCATGGCATTATACAGGTCAGTAGTAGGACATGTACCCACCCCAAAGGATCTATCCACACCGGTTTACTCCACTATTGGGGTGAAGCAGGGCTGCCCGCTCTCTCCTACTCTATTTGGTATGTATGTGGATGAGGTTTCTGACTACATTGAGAGAGATGCTGCTAGAGGTGCACAGCTGGCAGGGACATGGATTCCACTATTGTTATATGTTGATGATATTGTGTTGATCTCCGACTCTCCGGAGGGGATGCAACGTCACTTGGATGCTTTGCATAGGTTTGCCCAGGAAAGTGGTTTGTCCATCAACCTTGGTAAAACCAAGGTCATTGTATTTAATACCACCCCACAGTGGATCAGAAGGTCAGCGCCAACATTCACATACGGCCAGGAGAAGGTGGAGTATATAGATGCTTACACTTACCTTGAGTGGTTTTTAGTGGGCCAGCATTTTCATTGAGGAGGGCAGCAGAGACTAGATTGACCAGAGCCCATGCAGCATTGGGTAGATTGGAAAGGATGTGTTCACAGGTTTAGTTTCAGGAGCCTCGGACAAAGCTCTAGCTTTTTGACACTTTGGTGGCTTTTGCATTGCTTTATGGAGCTGAGATTTGGGGACCTTCACCGGATCATCACGGGAGGACAGGCCGCAGTGATGGATAGGGGGACATGGAGAAGCCTCTGGTCTCTATGATCTCGCGGCTCATTAGAGCCAAGGCTTCAGTACCACGTGCTATTGCACGAGCAGAGCTAGTGATTGAGGCGCTCACCAGATCTGTCTCCTTCATACACCAAACGTGGGAACTTCCCAGAGACAAATATGCACGCCTTGCACTTGAGTCCTCTCAACAATTAGCCATGCAGGGAGATACAGCATGTTGTTATGGGGAGATGACATCATGGTTTCAGGCACATGGGTTCAGCATAGACAGATTGCCTCCCCTCCAGTACTCACTGGATGCGCCCTCTCTGAGTCTTACACAGTCCAAGATCACCAGGCTCATTCGCCAGGACTTGACTCAGCTAGACACCGAGAGGACATGGATACAGCCAGCACAGGAGCTGGGCACGAAGATGGCTTTCTACAGAGAGCATCTCCTCCAGCTTACGGAGGATGGTTTTGAGACGAGGCCCAGATACATGGACACCCACTTGTCTTATGGGATACGATGTGCTATTGGCCAGATACGCACATCCTCACACCAGTTGCGGATCGAGACTGGGAGATACAGCGGAATACCGACAGATGCCAGGATAAGCCCACTGTGTGACATCGAGCCCGAGACAGAGTTGCACTACACATGCCACTACCCCGTCTACTCCGCGATACGAGGCCGCTTCCATTGCTTGTTCAGAGAGGGCTTTGGACCATTCTCTAGAGTCATGTGATACGAGGATCAAAGATGCCTGGATTTGTTTCTGCTCGAGCTACGCAGTCACAGAGAGAGCCTGATGAGAGGAGAGGCTAGCCAGTCTCAAAGATACATCACAGACTTCTTTAGAGCTGCCATTGGACACCCGGAGGATTTACTACAACAGCAGAGCTCATCGCCTCACACCATAGGCACACTGATCGACCGAGCGACCGAGCTGGGGAGATCCAGACGCCCACGACTACGGAGGACTACACAGCATCGACGGAGGCTGCATCAGAGGATTCGATTCACTTTGGCTCGACATGCACGACGCTCGGTCAGACTACTGACCATGGAGGAGATTGATGAGATCCGTCAACGACCGATGCTGGATCTCCTGTGATCTAGCTATCCCAGCTAGTTGTTTAGCTGCCTAGTTCACACCTAGCAGTTTAGGATTCCATAGTATTTTATTTTGTCATTTTGTCATTTCTGTCATTCTGTCATCTTCTTACTCTGACTTTGTATCAGATCCACCACATTGTAACTTTCGGTCTCATAGGTCACTTTGGCCTTTTGAAGACGTTAATATAACATCTCTCTCTCTCTCTCTCTCTCTCTCTCTCTCTCTCTCTCTCTCTCTCTCTCTCTCTCTCTCTCTCTCTCTCTCTCTCTCTCTCTCTCTCTCTCTCTCTCTCTCATGGCGGACAACGCGCAAGTCTCTGTAAGCAACAGCGCACAGGTTCCTCTCACTAGCGCGCGCAGATTTCTGTAAGCAGCAGCGTGCAGGTCTCTCTCACACAGCAGCGCCACCAGCTACAGCTCAATCAGCCTCACTGGTACTGCAGTGCAAGGTCTCTCGCTGACGAGCTGCTAAGCGCGAGGGTGAAGGGGTCTCTCTCTCTCTCTCTCTCTCTCTCTCTCTCTCTCTCTCTCTCTCCTCTCTCTCTCTCTCTCTCTCTCTCTCTCTCTCTCTCTCCTCTCTCTCTCTCTCTCTCTCTCTCTCTCTCTCTCTCTCTCTCTCTCTCTCTCTTTTTGGAAAAATCAGGGCTGTATATTACTGAGTACAATATAATCCCCAACGGATGCCAAAATAGCCTATCACGTGGGGTGTACAAGCTGAATGTAAGGGTGAGAGCCACTATAGTGACAACTCGACTAGAACAATCTCATGGTGGTCTCTGTGATGAGTGGAGGAGAAACCACCGAGGGAGGGCATAATGCCATGTAATCTGACCACCTGTAAGTGTGAAGAAGAGTGGAGATCGGGCCCAACGCCGGAGGAAGGCAAATCGACGAGCCTCGGCTGCTCTAGATGTACCTGAGGAAGAATCCCACTGCCAAATCAGGGTGTGAATGATGTCCAGCCAAATGGCAGTGAGGGTATCCAGAAGGAGCTGTGGAGCCGCACTGAGAATGTGAAGACAACGAGCTCTCCAAACATTTCATAGTGTAATGCTAGTGATGACTGAAAAGATTTCATCACGTATCTGAGGATCCCCTTGCCAAGCAATTTGTGGTAACATAGCCAAAGTCCCTCGCCGATAACCAGTCGAGGTGAGCATAAGAGCTGGATCTGTGTCTGATCCCTCATAGAAAAGATGCAGTCCGGGCATCGGCATCAACCATGAGACAGATCCCCAACTGAGAAATCCATGCTGAACACCGGCACAACTAAGTAAAAAGCAAACTGCTAGCCACACTACATGTGAAGACGAGCATGACCAAAGACAGTGTGCAGATGACTCAGGAGGTCGCAAAGGACAGCGAGTACATAACGGATCATGACCCATAGTAGCTAGCCAAGTCCCAACTGGAAGTCTTGCATGTGCAATCATCCACATGAGAAAAGAAATACGACGAGCCGCATGTAAACCCCAGATGGCTGACCAAAACTGCTGTAGATAGGCATGGGAGAGACCTGAATGTAACCAGAAACGCATACGAGTGGGCTGCTCTGGGTGCTGTCTCATCAATGCTAATCTTCCAAATATGACAATGTACTCAAAGAATGATACAGGTGCACAGGTGGGGTTAGAGTGAGGCCAATGCCACTCTCCTGGGTCCCAATAAAGCTGAGATAGGGCACGACCCTCCCACACCCAAAGCGTCCAAAGTGCGGCATCAACAGAAACGAAACGGGGGTCAACACAACGACGCTTCCCGCGGGAGCCAACTACTCGTATGGCCTCCCATCGAGCGCCGGGGTAGACAAGGTGTGGAGAGGTGGTAGCATATGTCAATCTAGCATGAATCACCTGAGAGTAGTCAGTATCAACTGTGAACAGCATGGTGTCTAAACGAACTAATAAGAGAGTGCTTTGAGCAAAGAGACCTTCCCAGCCACTATGTGGAAGCATCTGAACCGTGCCTCGCATGACTACGTCCCACTGTGAAGGAACCGCGGAGTCAATCTCAAGCAGTCTGTCTGTTACCCCGCGACCAATGTCATAATGTTCTGCCACAAAATCTGCATCCAGCATACGTGTCTCATGAAACAACCGCATAGAGGCAGCAGGGCCAGTGTCCCAAGCAGCCCAATCAATGTGAGTCCTCTCTCCAAGCTAACAGGGTGGATTAACCGAAGAATCAAGAACTACATCATTCCAAATGAGAGGTTGGCGCTCAATCTCCTCACGACATGAGGGAGGTGAACGTATGATAGCCCGTCGCATGGAAACCCAAATCTGAAGGAGCGATCGGATGAAGGGTGAGAGAGTGCTGGTGAACAAGGGGGCATCCGTAAAGAGAAAACGATACCCTGCATGCCAAGTATGACCATCTCTAGTGCCGAGGCGTGGAGTCACTGTGGAAAGAGCGGCCTCAAGAAGCATCTTCCAAGGTTCTTGGCCGGGAAAAAGACCCCGAACAATAAGCTTGGTAAGAAGGGCGCGGCTCTGTAATTCTGGATCAATTATGCCAAGGCCTCCCTCTGACCTAGGACGAATAATCGTGAACCAGCGAACTCGAGCACAAGTATCAGTAGTCCCATCTGTGCCACTCCATAAAAAGTTCCGCACTAGTCTGCGGAGCTGAGCAATCACACCAGAATGTAGCATCCAACAAGAGGCCGTATACCATACTGTAGCCAGAATGACCTGGTTGGCAACCAATGCACGGCCAACCAGCGACAGATGACGTGAAGACCAATGACATAGCTTCCTGCGAATAGACTGTAATACGGGTGCAAACTGCTGCTGTGAGGAAACGTCAAAACCAACCTGAAAGCCCAGATATCTGCATGTCTGACCCGGCTGCAACCATGTGAAACCATCAGTTACCCCCCAAGTAGGTATGTCATCACTGCCAACCAGTAACCCATAGGATTTATGCCAGTTAATGCGTGCACCACTGGCAATGCAAAAAAACTCCATGGCCTCCCGCATGGCATCAAGAGCTGCTAGCAAATAGCGCAACATGAGCATAGTGTCATCAGCAGCAAACTCCTGATCAATAAGGTCCGGAGCTGAAGGTACTGGCATGGTCAAGCCACAAAATGCATGACTCTGAGCACGAAGAAAGTCGGACATAGTCTCTCCTACAAACAGATACAGATGTGCTGCTAAAGGACAACCCTGACGGACAGATCGAGAAAGCTAAAAACTGCGACTGACACGACCACCAATAGTAATAGCACTGCTGGCGGTCCTGAAGAGAGCGGAAATGCCTGAGATCCATCTCGAAGGGAAACCCATCCTGGCTAATGATCCTTCGAGAAAGTCCCACTCAACACGATCATATTCTTCCTCGAAGTCAAGGATGAAAAAAGCGAGAGGTTCAAAAGATGATCTGGCCCACTCTACTACCTCATAAAAAGTGAAGATATTATCCAGTATGCATCGATCCATGACAAAGCCTGTCTGAGAAGTATGAATAATATCTTGTAAGAACAGTCGCAAGCGATGGCTGATCAGTAACGCTAATATCTTATAGACCGAAGGGAGTAGGGTAATAGGTCTCCACTGACGGAGCTGAGTGGTGTCACCCCCTTTCAGAATAAGAGATATGAGACCTAAACAAAGATCCGGATGCATATATCCTGATGCAAAGATGTCCTGACAACCGCGAAGCAGTGGTATATGCAATACATCCCAATAAGTCAAAAAGAAAGCTCTAGTGAGGCCATCCTCTCCTGGACAGGAAGATGGATCTAGGCTCTCGATAGCAACATGAAGCTCTGCAAGTGTGAATGGAGCCAACAAGATCTCTGCCATAGTGTCTGTACAACGGCATCGGGTGTGATGCCAGATCTGCTCACGGGCAACTAAAACCTCAGTAGTGCATACATCAGCAGTGAACAATGCCTCAAAATAATCTGCAGACATATCAAGAATAACATCAGGATGCATATGTAGTGTTCCCTGAGCATTGCACAAAGTCCGAAGGGTGGTGCCAGGAGGGTGCTCTTTATGCGCAGCGAAGAAGTCCTTATTCATTCGATCAGCTTTAGCTATCCAATGAGATACTGAAGCATGATGAGTGAACTCAGACCTAGCCTCTTGTACGCGACGAATTTCCTCTGTGAGCTCTGTCTATCTAGCAGCGAGATCAGCATCCTGAGGCCACTCCTCAAGCAAGCACTGTGTGAAACCAAGTGGAATGTGGAGATCAGACTCGCGTACTCTCAACTGACGATGAATAATAGCGGTCTGATCACGGCAGTAAATACTAGACTGTGTAATGCAGTGGGCAAGGAACTCTCCAGGGGGACCACAATAAGAAGCACCCGTGGACCATAACTCACGAATCTGCTGCTGCAAAACTTCAGTGGTGAGAACACTGTCAGGGATGCGGCAGCCTCGTCTCTGTGCAGAGGATCTAGTGAAGGAGATAAACAATGAGATGGGTAAATGATCTGAGAGGCTGGTCCCTCTCCAAATAGTAGTAAATCCACCTAGAGCTGTTGCCCAAGGGCCAATGTAAAAACGATCAAGTCGCTCTAATAATCTTCCCTGCTGTCTCTAAAACCCCCACGAGTAATGAAGTGTAGCACGGTGGTGACCAAAAGAGGGTATGTGCCAGGCGTCAACACCTTGAATAGCTAGAAGAAATCGATCCCAAGCTGGCTGCTCATCGGGGGAAATGGATGATAGAACTGGAGGTGTGATGGATCGCCAGTCAGAGTCGCTCTCGACGTTGTTGAAGTCGCCTCCAACAACCCAAGAGTCTACAGCAGGTAGAACAGCAGCCAAGGAGGACCAAAAAGTAGCTCTCTCCCGAGGAGTAGTGGGTGCATAGACTGACATAAAACCAATGATAGAGTCCCGAATCCAAATAGAAACATAGACTGCTCTGCCAGCGACAAGTGTGCCATGCTGCTGAACTGAGGCCAAGTAACGTGGCCCCACTGAAATGCATATACCGCAACTCTGTCCATGAATTCCCACAGCAGGCTCCCAAAAAGTGTGAGCGCCCGAGGGCATGAGATTACCAAAGGGAGTGGCAATCTTATGCTCCTGTACTAGTAATATATCCACAGTGCCTACTACATGAGCGTGTAAATCTCTGCGAAGTAAAAGCTTACGTGAACCTCTTACCCGAGAAGTCTGTAAACCATTAGCATTCCAAGAAACTACATGTAAATCCATAGTCTGCATGAATGAATTGGTAAAGCATCTGACTAACTGCACATCCTCTCTCTCTCTCTCTCTCTCTCTCTCTCTCTCTCTCTCTCTCTCTCTCTCTCTCTCTCTCTCTCTCTCTCTCTCTCTCTCTCTCTCTCAGCAGCAGCAGCGCGCCCCTCTTTGAACACGTGGCGGACTGAAATGACTGAGGACGTACAGAGCGCGCAGCCTCAGCAGGTCAGGTAGGGTTCTCTCTCTCTCTCTCTCTCTCTCTCTCTCTCTCTCTCTCTCTCTCTCTCTCTCTCTCTCGCAGCAGCAGCAGCAGCAGCAGCAGCAGCAGCAGCTGCCCTTCGCGTTCCTCCCTGAGGGTTCCCTGCAGCCCTGCACGTCCTCTGCAGCGCTGTGTTACCTATGTTGTTTTGCGCGTGGCCTCTGCTTTGCTCGGCGCCACCAGCTGCGTGCAACTCTGCACCTTCGCTGGAATATTCTCAGCGTCCTTGGCTCCCCCCTTTTTTGCCCAAATTGTGTGTTGAAGACATCCCTCGACAATCAGTGCTTTGCACAATCTCTATACAGCTCGTGAGGTCTTCAATCCAGCACAGATTTCCAGAAAGTAGATCTGCCATTCATTGGAATCGAGCTTGACCACGGTGACTCGGGAAGGGAAGGCTATTCTGTAAGCACCTGAGCTATCTTTGCAGAGCCCAAGGACTGGTGAGGAGCAGTCAATGTGGCAGTGCAGGAGGTTCGGCGCTTGAAAGAGTTTGGTGTCACAAAGGGTGAACTGACAAGGGATATGACAGCACAACTAATGACAGGGAACATCTTGCAGCCATGGCAGCAAGTGTTGCTTCAGTAGACAGCTTGAATTTTATAATGGAAAATGATTCCTTGGGCCACACCGTAATGGATCAACGCCAAGCCCATGAATGCTTGATGCGTGTTGCACAAACTGTCACACTCGAAGATGACCCTCCACAAGACACGGAAGCCGCCAATGTCTCACCTGTTTGCAAGCCGCGAGCACAGGCAACCTTCATGCTCACGAATAAGCGGATGGCGCAGATAGAGAGGGAAATGAAGGAGTGGAAACCAGAGATGGAAGGATGGTGGCAGGAGAAGGCCAACCTCCTTCAGATGGTCTTCAATGAAGGAGCACAGTGGAAGAAGGAGAAAGAGAGCCTTAACGCAGAAATACAGACACTCAAAGAAGAAGTCCCAGCCCTCAAACAGGAGAACCCGAACGCCGAGATACGGGCACTCAAAAAAGAAGTCTCACCCCTTAAACAGGAGCTTGCTGATAGAGTAAGCAATGGACTAGAGAAAAGTGAATTTCAACCCTCGCTAATAGATGAAATCAAGGAAACTAAGCAACAGGTAAGGATGATCACAGAGGAAGAAAAACTGAGTGTGCCAAAGACATCTTCATGGGCGGAGATGATAATAAGGCCACAAAAAAAGGCAGACGAGGCTGAAAAATGGATTGAGGTCGCCAAGAAAGGGAAAGGTCAAGAAACTCCTTGTACACCGACACTTATAAACATGACTCTCGAAGAGGAACAAAGAAGGCGGACGCGAGCATTGCATGTGAGAGTGACCGGTCTCAAGGACATAAACAATGTGGAGAAAGAGGTCACAAGCCTTACATCCATGATGGGGATGGAGAATCCTTTGCACACAAAGGCATGGAGGGTATGTAAGAAAAGTGATGGCACGGGAGAGTCTTCAGAGGGGAGAGCTCTCATACTACGCTTCCCCTCGTTGGAAGAGAAGAAGCAATTCTTGAGGAAGAGGCCTACTCTCAATAAGACAGGTATTTTCCTCGGTGATGACCTGACTCTCTCACAGCTCGCACATATGAGAGAGGTAATGCCAGAGATTACAGCAACAAGGGAGAAGGAAAAGATAGCCTTCTACAGAGATGGACGGGTGGTGATTTCAAAGCGGCGTAATGCATGACGGTGCGAGACCTATGGGACCACATTGAAAATGGCTAACTCGAATTGTAATGGGTCTATGACGTTGGACGTGGGTGCATTTGAGGACAGTTTCAAAGACAAGGATATTGTATTCTTCTCAGAGACTCATCCGGCCCCTGGACAGGTAATGCCACATGTAGTGGGATACAGATGGGAAACAACTCACAGGACAAATGCGAGATCAGAGCACGGGAGTAGAGGTTCGGGAGGAGTAGCAGTGCTATTCACAGAGGAACTACAACCATTACTGCATATTGTACGAAGAGATGATCATGCTAGATATATGTGGGTGAGACTAAGAGCTGACACACGTCAATTCCTATATATTGCCATATGTTACTTTCCTCCCAGTACATCAATGTATGCCGCATCCAGAGGGCAGTCGCCTTTCTCTATCCTAGATGATGACATTTGGGAGTTTTCTAGGGATGCTGATATCATTCTCCTAGGGGACTTCAATGCCCGAACGGGCAACTCGCAGACAGTCTTCTACGACACTTCAGATGAGATGCTTAGAGAGCTGGATGTGGGTGAGTTGGGACTTGACAGATGCTCAGATGACAGAGAGCAGACGGAGTATGGGAGATACCTCATGGAAATGATGGCTACACATGGATTAGCCATACTTAATGGCTTACAGCGATTTCTTGGAGCAGCCGGTTTCACATGCTTTCCACATAGACATGGGGCCAGTACAGTGGATTATGTTATGACACAACCGAGCTTTCTCCCCTGCATTCAAGACTTCACAGTGGGAGCCAGGCTAGTGGGCATAGCAGAAGATCATGCTCTCTTGACACTATCCGTTAAATTTCAGTATAGTACAACCCAGACATCAGGAGGCAGGTCACACACCCGCTATACATTTACACCAGAGACTGATTTCGTTTATTCAGAGGAGATCTAGGACCGTCTATTGGAAGGCACAGCTGGCACAAATGGTACAGGCCTCTCAGTGCAGGAGTGCACCACTCTACTGACTGAGACACTGCATGGGGCTACATCAGTGGCATACCCACAGTGCACACACTCAACTAGGCAAGAGACGACATTCTGGGAGCAAGCCCCAGAATAGTTGGTATGATGAGGAGTGCAGAGAGATGAGAGCCCAGCTTCAAAGGGATCGTCTTTTAGGAGTCATCACTTACAGACAGTCTCGGATTGCTTTCTGACGCCTTGCGCGACAGAAGAACCAAACTTACCTAGCTCAGATGGAGCGAGACACCGGCAGATAGCAGGATATGCCGCTTATGCCATCTAGAGCCAGAGACAGAGGTACATTACATATGTCACTCCACAGTGTACTATGAGATACGAGGCCATTTTCATTGTCTATTCAGAGAAGGTTTTGGGCCTCTATCTAGGGTCATGAGATACGAGGATCAGAGATGTCTTGGGCTATATCTAATTGAGCTACACAGGCATAGAGAAACTTTACTGAGGAGAGCTGAAGAGAGACAACCCCAAAGACAAATCACAGATTTCTTTACACTAGATATTCTACACCTAGAAAAACAGACAGAGGAGCAGCCAACAGTGGAGAGGTCTACCCGCACTACTGGCATTCTCATAGACGGAGCATTGGAGCTAGGGAGATCTAGAGGACCCCGATGGAGAAGAGGAGCTACACAGTTTCGAAGGAGGCTACAGCAAAGGATTCGAGCCATACTTTTTCGTCGTCCAGAGTGCAGATGAAGATGGATCTCTATGAAGATAGACCTCTACTTCCCTCCCATATTGTCTACACATTGTATAGCTCAGTTCACACATTTCACGCCTTTCACCTTTCACACCTATCAGCTTAGTTTAGGATTCCGCAGTATTTGTATCTTGTTATCCTAGTTTAATTTATTTTGTTAATCTGACTTTGTATCAGATACACCGCATTGTAACTGCCTGGTCTCATAGGTCACTTTGGCCTTTTGAAGATGTTAATATAACATTTCATTTCATTTCTCTCTCTCTCTCTCTCTCTCTCTCTCTCTCTCTCTCTCTCTCTCTCTCTCTCTCTCTCTCTCTCTCTCTCTCTCTCTCTCTCTCTATTTTGTCATTTTGTCATCTTGTTACTCTAACTTTGTATCAGATCCACCACATTGTAACTTTCTGGTCTCATAGGTCAGTTTGGCCTTTTGAAGACATTAATATAACATTTCATTTCATCATCTCTCTCTCTCTCTCTCTCTCTCTCTCTCTCTCTCTCTCTCTCTCTCTCTCTCTCTCTCTCTCTCTCTCTCCTTAGTGCTTTAGTGTCTTAGTGTTAGTTCTTTGTAACTTTCTAATTTCCGTACTCAAACATGGTATCAGATTCACCAATTGTAACTTTTTTGGTCTCATAGGTCATTTTGGCCTCTTGAATACGTTAATATAACATTGAAGAAGTGAAGGACTCCACCCCCGAGAAAGATGGCAAGATTTTATGTACCACTCTTGGATACAAAATAGAGGAATCAACCATAGTTACCCGGAACGCGGAACGGGAATGGCGACGGGATCCCCGTGGAACGGGGGAACAGCTAGGGGTCCGGACCGGGAACGGCGCGGAACGGGAGGTATAAGAAACACCCAAATAGTGCATTTTTTAGCTCCTCGTGTTTAAATACAAGGAGTATTAGAGTGCTTTAACTCTAATACTCACAAAAAACTCATTTTGAAGACCATTCAACCTTGCTATGACTAGATGATGATGAGAGAGAGAGAGAGAGAGGGAGAGAGATTTGAGAGAGTGAGAGGGAGAGGGAGAGATTTGAGAGAGTGGGAGGGAGAGGAAGAGAGCTTGAAGGCTTGAAGCCTTGAGCCTTGAGCCTTGAGAGAGTGAGTCTTGAGAGGGAGAGATCTTGAGAGTGTGAGAGGGAGAGAGCTTGAGCCTTGAGGATTACCTTGTGGAGAGAAAGGGGGAGGGGGGTGCATTTTATGAGTCCTTGAGGCCTTGCACACTTCAAAAAGAAGCCCAAACATTCACTTCAACTTTTTCAATTTTTGCCAAATTTGTTTGTAGCCGTTGACCTTTCCAGGGGCATTCTGGAACGTTCCGGGGCGTTCTGGAACGTTCCGGAACGGCCGTTCCGGTTTGCACTGGCCACCCGGAACGTCAGACGTTCCGGGACGTTTCGGAATGTTCGGGAAGGGAATTGCCCCCCGGAACGTCGGAACGGGGGCTAGGGGGCGTTCCCCGGTAACTCTGGAATCAACCCCCTTCACCAAAGCTTGGCGAGCCGGCAAAGACCCCATCAAGAAGAGGCCTCTTATCCTCCAATTTTCATCGGTGGAAGCACGGACCCTTTTCATTCGAAAGAGGGTAATTTTACGAGGTCTCACGGGCCCCCCCATCTACCTAGATGATGACCTCACAAGGATGCAAGTAGAGCATAGAAGAGCATGCATGCCTCGGATACAACAAGCGCACAAAGAAGGAAAACGGGCCTCCTATCGTGATGGTCGCGTCAGAGGCACGCTACATGTGGATACGGATTGAGCTATCTGAGGAGCACATCCTCTACATCGCCGTATACTACTTTGCACCTAGCAGCTCCAGGTTTGCACAGACAGGTGGAGGGGAGACAGAGGAGGTACACACACACGGAGGAGAGGAGGAGGATGACACACTCACCATATGCATGTCTAAGGGACGAGATCATGGAGTACTCTAGACTGGGTGAAGTCTTCCTCAGGGAGGATTTCAATGCCAGGACACAGAGTAGACAATGTGATATTTACGACTTCGACGTCCCAGAGCTACTCTCCACTATGGAGGACACAGGGGCAGAGAGGATCTCTAGTGATACCACCACACCCACACCATATGAGAGGCACCTACTTCGCTTGGGATCACAGCACCGTCTCGTTATCTATAACGGGATGGCGCAATGGCCATCATCCGGCGGCCTGACTTGTATACCGCCATCAGTACCCAACGGAGGTAGTACAGTGGACTACATCATTGGCTTCAGAGAGACAGCCCACCTACTCACATCCTTCACCATCCCACCATTGCCTATTGGGGCTGACCATGCATATCTCGCCCTCTCTCTCATTGGCTCACCCATCTCACATACACCACCTACATCCACACCATACACCACTATACACTTCACACATGAGCTAGCCCAGGTTTACTCATCACATGTATATGAGGGGATCTACACTCTCGACCTATACACACCACTCTCTACACTCACTAGCCAGCTCTCAGAAGTTCTACACACCTCAACCCTCAACTGCTCTCCACACACTACCCACAGTGGCCGACCCCCCCCCTCGGGGACGATGCCCGATCGCTGGTACGACGGGGAGTGCAGAGATCTATACAGACAGCTACGGGCTCAACGAGCCTTAGAGGAGATTACTGATAGCGAGGTCAGACGACAGATGAAGGACATCACACGCCGTAAACGGCGGGCCTTCGAGGAGGCACAGGAGCTTGAGCTATACCACCTTCTTATGAGTACAGACTGCGCCACAGCATGGAGGATTCTGAGAGAGCCACACCCCACCACCCCCCTGGAGGACCCCCAGATTTGGCATGATTATGCCGAGCGCTTGTACTAGATACCTGGGCAACCACTGATCCCAGAGCCATCTGATCCTCGACCTACCACCTCGACTTTCTTCACATCTAGCATGGTGGAGAGGGCCATCCGACGCCTTCAGCATGGCCGATCAGCAGATCACACTGGACTACAGAGTGAGCACTTGATATATACAGTAGACACTCTTTCCCCCTTGATAGCACGTCTCTTCAACCGTGCCTTGGTTGAGGGACTACTAGAGGAGTGGACTATGCACACCATCGTGCCTATCCACAAGTCTGGCGACACCCTGGATCCAGGGAACTACAGGACTATCATGATTGGCCACACACTGGCCAAACTATATGGGGTTGTTCTTGAGGCAGAGCTTAGCACGCATGCAGAGGCATCAGGGATACGAGCGTCAGGACAGGCAGGCTTTCGACGCACTTTCTCGACTATCGACCACATTTTCGTGCTTCGCTGCCTGATCGATGGAGCGAAAGCACGGAAGAGGAGACTCTACTGCTGCTTTGTGGATTTCCGCAACGCCTTTGACACTATCCCTAGAGAGAGACTCTTCCAGCGCCTTCAGGAGCTACAGATACCATCTGAGATGATATGGGCCATTCATTCTTTATACGCACAAGTCTCTAGTAGAGTGCGCTGCCCAGGTGGACTATCGGATTCCATTGCTAGCACTATTGGTGTGAAGCAAGGATGTCCCCTCTCCCCGACTCTATTTGGTCTCTACATCGACGAGATATCAGATTACATTCTACGCGCAGCAGGGGCGGAATCAGACTTGGCAAGTATACTAGTACATATTATGCTTTATGCTGATGATATCATCCTAGTTTCTGAGACACAGGAGGGACTACAGAGCCACCTACGAGCCTTGGATGATTTCTGCACACATCGAGGGCTCACAGTGAACCTTGGCAAGACCAAGGTCATGATCTTTCACACCTCCAGGATAGTGCGGAGCCGAGCAGTACTCACAACAGCAGGCGGGCAGGTCGATGTGGTTGATTCATATGTATACCTGGGAGTGACTTTCACTGGCACCACCTTCCATGGCACAGGCAGCCCGAGACCGGCTTACACGAGAATATGCAGCGCTGGCCACTTTGGAGCGCAGATGCCATTAGGCCCACTTCCAGGAGCCCCGCACCAAGGGGTGGCTTTTTGACACTAGTCACACCTGCCATGATGTATGCAGCCGTTGTATGGGCTCCAGGGCTATCCGCATCCCTATGGACACAGATAGAGCGCCCACAGATCATCATGATCTCCCGTTTGCTCCACAACAAACCCTCAGTACCACATGATATCATCAGAGCAGAGCTAGCTACCCCACCGATGCTAGTAGAGGCTCTCTTTCAGACAATTTGTTTCATACAACGCATGCAAGAGCTCCCACCAGACAGACTCACCTGCAGAGCTTTTGAGGCATCGATACAGCTACATCAGGAGGGGGACACGAGGGCATGGTACTCACAGTCATAGAGTGGTTTACATCCCATGGCTTGGACATCACGGATCTGCCCCTTTTCAGTATGATCCCAACTCCCCTCACATACGCCTCTCACACATCGAGAGGAATCGAGTTCTCAGACAGGATCTCTGGCAGCTATACATCAGGGAGACATGGATCACACCCAGAGAGCCTCTTCCCACGAAGAGGCAGTACTACAGAGACCACTTCCTCACTATTGTAGCAGATGGTTTCATCCAGAGACCGAGATACATGGATGTCTATATGCCACATAGAGCACGGGTCGCCATCGGACAGCTCAGAGTATCATCACACCAGCTAGAGATTGAGGCAGGGAGAGCGGCACATGTCCCCAGAGCAGAGAGGATATGCAGACTTTGCACAGCAGAGGTTGAGAGCGAGGAGCATTACGTATGCAGATGTAGAGCATATGAGGAGATTAGAGGCAGATATCTGACCTTGTTTGCAGATCAGCAACATAGAGCACGGGTCGCCATCGGACGTCCGGTACTCTATCACACCAGCTAGCAGATTGAGGCAGGGAGGAGCGCACCTCGTCCCCAGCGCCAGAGAGGATACTGAGACTTATGCAGCAGCGGTTGCGAGCAGAGGCATTAACGTATGCAGGATGTAGGAGATATGAGGAGATTAGCGGCAGATATTGATATTGTTTGCAGATCAGCCCATCTACATCAGGAGATCTTTGAGTCCAGAGACCGCGACAGCTCGGTCGCTTCCTTATAGGACAGCAGCATCGGACTTTCCTCCTCTAGGCAGTATAGGGATGAGAGACGAGCGCCAGACACAGCTCACAGGACTTTTTCCAGAGGACCATACGCAGCACCATCACTTTTGACACCCAGAGAGGAGTGACTATACAGCCCGCTGAGGAGGTCCGAGCTCGCAGACGCCCACGCACACATGGGTTGGGCACCCCGTCTACACCAGAGAGCTAACACCAGAGAGATCTAGGAGATCCAAGAGCACTACTACAGATCCATGGAGGAGCGAGATCGGGCTTTTGCAGATCCAGCCGCCATCTTGCGGATTGTCCGCACCCTACCCATCCATGCATCATGTATTACACCCTCTGATGGGATGGATGGAGTTAGAGATAGGATAGATCTCATGATTGTATTTACCCCAGCATATAAATTGCATCTCTCCGTTTTTGGAGCTCCACCCCCACCCCACCCCCCCCCTCTTTGTACCACCTCCCCCAGAGGTTACACAGGATAGTTTACTTTTACTTTTGTACCTTTTATTCCTTTATGGATACACAGAGGACACCCACCTCATGTACTTTGATTTGTCTCATAGGCCGATTTCGGCCTCTTTATAGACGTTAAAAAATCTTTCTCTCTCTCTCTCTCTCTCTCTCTCTCTCTCTCTCTCTCTCTCTCTCTCTCTCTCTCTCTCTCTCTGAAACAAGTCTCTCAAGCTTGATGTGGGTGCCTTTGAAGACAGCTTTAGAGACATATACGCTCGGTTTGCCTTGGAGTCATCTCGACAACTAGCTCTACAAGGCGATACAGCATGTTGGTATGGACAGATGACATCATGGTTCAGTCGCATGGTCTCAACATGGATAGATTACTTCCGCTTCAATACTCCTTGGATGCACCCTCCCTGTCTCTCACACGGACAGAGATCGCCAGACTCATACGTCAGGATCTAATTCAGCTAAATACCAGGAGCACATGGATACAGCCGACACAGGAGTTGGGCACGAAGATGGCCTTCTACAGAGAGCATCTTCTCCAACTCACGGAGGACGGCTTTGTGACTAGGCCTGCATACATGGATACACACTTATCTCATGGGATAAGATGCGCTATTGGACAGATACGCACATCCTCACATCAGCTCCAGATAGAGAATGACCGATTTCGAGGGGTACCGGCAGGAGCGAGGATATGTCACCTATGTAACTTAGAGCCAGAGACAAAGCTGCACTAGACATGTCACTACCCGGGATACTATGAGATACACGGCCGCTTCCACTGCTTGTTCGGAGAAGGGTTCGGACCTTGTTCTAAAGTCATGAGATACAAGGATCAGAGGTGTCTCGGATTGTTCGTGCTAGAGCTGCGCAGACTTAGGGAGAGCTTGCTAAGGACATCAGGGGAAAGACAGTCTCAGAGACGAATCACAGATTTCTTTACACCAGCTAGAGGATTGCAACCGGAGCAGTCATTACAGCAGATCTCAGAGCCTACTCATACAAGAGGTACACTGCTTGACCGAGCCACTGAGCTTGGCAAATCCAGACGTCCACGACCTCGGGGGTTCTCCCACTACCGACGAAGGCTGCAACAGAAGATACAGATCACTCTAGCTCGACATGCAAGGCGCCCAACCAAAGTACTGACCATGGAGGAGGTCGATGAGATCCGACAGCGACCGATGAGAGATTTCACCTGAACCCACAAACACCCCCCCCCCCCCCCCCCCCCCCCACAATTTCCTTTCTCCTTAGTGTTTTAGTGTTAGTTCTTTGTAACTTTGTAATTTCCGTACTCAGACATGGTATCAGATTCACCAATTGTAACTTTTTGGTCTCATAGGTCATTTTGGCCTTTTTGAAGACATTAATATAACATTTCATTTCATTTCATTTCTCTCTCTTAAACAGACCTGCAGCAGCAGGTGACGAAACTCTAAAACAGACCTAGCTGACGAAACCCTAAAACAGACCTGTAGCAGGTGACGAAACCCTAAAACAGTGCTCAACAAATGGCGAAAACAGACCTGCAGCAGGTGACGAAACCCTAAAACAGTGCTCAACAGATGGTGAAAACCCCAAAACAGGTTCGCAGCAGGTGACGAAACCCTAAAACAGGTGGCGAAAACAGGTTCGCAGCAGGTGACCAGGTCGCACAGGCGCACCCTCTCTCTCTCTGCGGCGGGAGGTGAGGGAAGCTCTCTGCAGCATGGGGTTAGGGCAATACTCGGCAGCGCGAGCGTTCAGGTCTGCTCTGTTGAGCAGCGTGCAGGTGGAGGGTGTGGGTAGCAAACAAGAGGTCTGCAGCCTCTTTGTTGAAAATGGCAAGCTAAAGGACTGTTGATAGCAGATGCGAAGGGCTATGGAGACGCAGGCCCTTGCATGTGCTTAGAGAGGACTTCCTATCAGATTGCTGCTTGCTAACACTTTAGCCCTGCCTCCGGATTGTTTGCTCATAGCCCTCCTATTGCACTCGGCTTGTAGTGTGATCAGGTTATTGGCTGTGAGGATATGCTTGCTGATGAGCTCACCCAGATTCTGACAAAGACAGGATTATCTTTCGCCGCCTGGTGAGACGAAAGAAGAGGGCTTACCTATCTCAATTAGAGCGTGATCTGTATCAGCTGTTTATGAGTGAGGACTCTAGTGAGGCATGGCGCCTTTTCAATGAGCACTCTCCACCGCCAGCTATCACTTCCACAGAGACATGGGGGGAATATGCTACATCTCTCTATACAGCATCGGGGCAACCACCTTTGCCTGACCCTCCATAGGCATGCCCAGAAACATGTACTTTCTTTACTGCTAAGAGTGTAAGGAAAGCCATTAACAAGATGAAGATAGGAAGAGCACAGGATCATGATGGTTAGGTAGCAGAGCACTTTATCCATGCCAGAGATATGCTTGCGGAGCCTCTTGCGATGATGTTTAATAGAGCCATGTATGAGGGTTTCCCTGAGACTTGGAGTATGTCCACTATTGTGCCTATCTTCAAGTCACGAGATCCTATGCTTCCCGGGAATTACTGAACCATCATGGTTGGTCACACACTGGCTAAGTTGTATGCATCAATTCTTGAGCATGAGTTAAGTGGATGGGCAGAGAGAGAGGGCATATGGGCAGCAAGACAGGCAGGGTTCAGGAGAGGTTTCTCCACTCTTGACCAGATTTTGACACTCAAGAGCCATTTTTTAGGAGGGTAGACATCATGGCAAGAGGATATATTGTAGCTTTGTGGATTTCTGCAAAGCCTTTGATACAGTGCCATGAGCCAGACTCATACGCAGATTGCAAGACACGGGGGTGCCCACAGAGCTGATTTGGGAAATCTTAGCTTTATACAGGACAGTGGTAGGACTCGTACGCACTACTCATGGCATGTCCGACATGGTTCGCTCCACCATTGGCTGAAGCAGGGTTGTCCCCTATCTCGGACTCCCTTTGGAATATATGTAGATGAGTTTTCAGATTATGTACATACAGAGGGTGATAGAGGTGCTCAGCTTGCAAGGACATGGATTCCGTTGCTATTATATGCTGATGATTTTGTGCTGATCTCCGATTCTCCAGAGGGGATGCAGCGTCATTTGGATGCATTTCCTGTATTTGCGCGAGACAATGGATTGTCTGTGAACCTTGGTAAGACCAAGGTAATGTTGTTTAACACCACGGCGCAGTGGATAAGGAGGTCCGCCCCGACTTTTACATATGGTCGAGAGACTGTGGAGTATGCAGATACATACACTTATCTTGGGGCGGTTTTCAGTGGTCCAGTATTTTCTCTGAGGCGTGCAATAGATACGCGATTGACCAGAGCCTATGCAGCACTGGGGAGACTTGAGAGGTTATGTATGTAGGTTCAGTTACAGGAACCTTGGACAAAGCCCCTCAGTTGATCATCATAGCAGAGTTGGCAATACTGATGGATGGAGATGTATGGAGAAGCCCTTGGTGTCTATAATTTCTCGGATGATTAGGACCAAGGCCTCAGTACCACATGACATTGTTAGGGCGGAACTCGCTGCTCCTCCATTGGTAGTGGAGGCACTCACTCCATCAATTTCATTTATGCATAGCACTTGGGCTCTCCCTAGAGACAGATGTGCTCGATTAGCACTAGAGTCTTCGCAACAGCTAGCATTCCAGGGAGATAGAGCATGTTGGTATGCAGAGATGGGATCTTGGTTTCAGTTACATGGCTTTACTATGGACCGGATACCCCATTTCAGTACTCTCTAGAAGCACCCTCCATCTCCCTCACTAGGGCAAAGATTACCAGGCTCATCAGACAGGACTTGATTCAGTTGGATACGAAGAGGACATGGATACAACCTACACATGAGCTAGGTACTCTCTCTCTCTCTCTCTCTCTCTCTCTCTCTCTCTCTCTCTCAGCACTTCGATGTTTTCAATACCCAGTACCCAGTCTTTTCAGCACCAGCATTCAAGACCATTGTATCAGCACCAACACTTGCAGATCAAGACCAGCCATAGCGTTGGCTCCGCTCTAATGGTGTCGTGTGGCACAGAGGCCTTTGCTCTAATTAGCCGAGAGCTCATAGATACCAAGGGCCTCTCCAAACCTCTCCACCCATCTTGACCCACAGAGGGTCCCCAAACCTGAACCCGATAGAGCATAGTTGAAGCTACCAAGGTATCAAAGAGCTAGAACTTTGTTTGGGGTTCCTAGAACTTAACCTGTGAACACATCCTCTCCAATCATCCCAAGGCCATATACGCTCTGGTCAGTCTAGTCTGTTGCTCTCTTCAAAGAAAACCTTGGCTGAGTGAAGACTACCCCAAGATAGGTGTGGTGTTAAACACCATTACTTTGGTTTTAGCAAGGTTTATAGACAATTCAATATCCTCCACAAAGCTACGTAATGAATCCAAATGTTGCTACATACCCTCAAGTGAGTCAGAGATCAACACAATATCATCAACATATAACACAATGGAATCCATGCCCGTTCCATCTGGGCACCTTTGTCACCCTATCTGTCAATGTAATCAGAAACCTCATCTATATACACACCAAATAGAGTAGGAGACAATGGAAAACCTTGCTTCACTCTAGTAGTGGAGTGAACTAAATCAGATATCCCCTCTGGAGTGTGTACAACCACTGATCTATATAGAGCCATGATCCCCCAAATCCACTCAACGGGCACTCCCTGCGGAGTGTGTACAACCACAGATATCCCCTCTGGAGTGTGTACAGCCACTGATCTATATAGAGCCATGATCCCCCAAATCCACTCAATGGGCACTCCCATCTCCTGTAGTTTGCGCATCACCTTGCTCTGGGCACCTTATCAAATGCTTTACAAAAATCCACAAAACTACAATAAATCCGTCTCCCATGTGCCCTACCCTCCTCAATCATGGCTCTCAATGTAAGAATATGGTCACGAGTGAAGAAGTCTCTCTTGAAACGGGCATGTCCCGCTGCCCGTATGCCCTCACTCTCTTCCCATCTGCTCAACTATTGCTCAACGATAGATGCATACAACCGTGCCAATGTGTGTCCAATCATAATAATACGGGAGTTTCCACGCTCTGTAGGATCACCTACCTTGAAGATAGGCACAATAGTGGACACTCACCAAGTCTCAGGTAGACCCTCATTTCATTTCTCTCTCACCTACATTGGAGATGTCGAGTACGACTATTTACAGAGGCAGACATTGAAGATGCTCTTTCGCGCCCAATGCAGTTCATCCTCGGACATCGCCAAACACTGATGTTCATTTAGCCGTTAGTTTACTTCATTTTTATTTTGTGCCCAGACATGTATTAGATCCACCAACATTGTATCAGTTTGGTCTCATAGGTCATTTTGGCCTTTTGAAGAGGTTTAATATAACATTTCATTTTAGCGCTCTCTCTCTCTCTCTCTCTCTCTCTCTCTCTCTCTCTCTCTCTACTTGAGTTACACAGGTATAGAGACACTTTACTGGGGAGAGCTAGAGAGAGGCAGTCCCAGAGACACATTACAGATTTCTTTTCACTAGATATGGGACAGCCAGAGGAGCAGCCACCACTGCAGAGCTCGTCCCACACTCATTCGACCACTACTGGCACTCTCATCGACCGAGCATTGGAGCTACAGAGATACAGACGACCGCGACTGAGGAGAGGAGCTACACAGCATCGACGGAGACTACAACAGAAGATTCGAGCCATACTCTCTCGACATCCAGAGTGCAGATGAGGATGGATCCTCACCATTTCTTCCATCTTTGTTTCACACACTGTTACATCCAGTTTACCGGGTACCTATTGTATCAGCTGCTACACCCACGTAGTTTTAGATTGTAGTAGTAGTAGTAGTATTTTGTTCCACTTCTAGTTCTTTTCTAGTTCTTTTGTACCCAGACATGGTATTAGATTCACTATTTTGTAACTGATTGGTCTCATAGGTCATTTTGGCCTTTTGAAGACGTTAATATAACATTTCATTTCTCTCTCTCTCTCTCTCTCTCTCTCTCTCTCTCTCTCTCTCTCTCTCTCTCTCTCTCTCTCTCTCTCTTCCCTTTCACCAAAAACTAGAATAACCTTCCTGTATCACCCGAAGTGTTGTAGATTGGCTATCCTACTCGTGTTGAGTTATATGTATTATACATCAGATAGACCTATCAGGTCTCTTGGGTTGGGTCTCTCTGTGTGCGCCCGCCCATGCTCCCCCCGTCTGTCGCGCGCCCTGCTGCCCGCTCCGCAACCCCTGCTGCACCTGCCCCTCGCGCTTCCCCCCTGTTGCTCCCGCGCCCTCTCTCTCTCGCGCGCTCTCCCGCACCCCTTGCTGCTCCCTCACTCCCTCTCTCTCTCGCGCAGCTCGCCCCGCTCCCTCTCTATCGCGCGCCCCCCCCCCCTACTCTTCAGTCTATCGCGCCCCCCCCCCCCCCCCCCCCCAACACACACACCCCTCTCTCTCTCTCTCTCTCTCTCTCTCTCTCTCTCTCTCTCTCTCTCTCTCTCTCTCTCTCTCTCTCTCTCTCTCTCTCTCTCTCTCTCTCTCTCGCCATACTCTCTCCACATCCAGAGTGCAGATGAGGATGGATCCTCACCATTTCTTCCATCTTTGTTTCACACACTGTTACATCCAGTTTACCGGGTACCTATTGTATCAGCTGCTACACCCACGTAGTTTTAGATTGTAGTAGTATTAGTAGTATTTTGTTCCACTTCTAGTTCTTTTCTACTTCTTTTGTACCCAGACATGGTATTAGATTCACTATTTTGTAACTGATTGGTCTCATAGGTCATTTTGGCCTTTTGAAGACGTTAATATAACATTTCATTTCATTTCATTTCTCTCTCTCTCTCTCTCTCTCTCTCTCTCTCTCTCTCTCTCTCTCTCTCTCTCTTCTCTCTCTCTCTCTCTCTCTCTCTCTCTCTCTCTCTCTCTCTCTCTCTCTCTCTCTCTCTCTCTCTCTCTCTCTCTCTCTCTCTCTCTCTCTCTCTCTCTCTCTCTCTCTGATTCTTTGGGCCTCACCGTAATGGATCCACTTGAAGAAGACCCTGCACAGGACACGAAAGCCGCCAATGTCTCACCTGTTTGCAAGCCGCGAGCAAAGGCAACCTCCATGCTCACGAATAAGCGGATGGCGCAGCTGGAGAGGGAAATAAAGGAGTGGAAAACAGAGATGGAAGGATGGTGGAAGGAGAAGGCCAACCTCCTTCAGATGGTCTTCAATGAGGGCGCACAGTGGAAGAAGGAGAAAGAGAACCTTAACGCAGAAATACAGACACTCAAAGAAGAGGTCTCAGCCCTCAAACAGGAGAACCCAAACGCCGAGATACGGGTACTCAAAAAAGAAGTCTCAGCCCTTAAACAGGAGCTTGCTGATAGACTACGCAATGGACCAGAGGAAGGCGAATTTCAACCCTCGGTAATAGATGAAATCAAGGAAATTAAGGAACAGGTAAGGATGATCACAGAGGAAGAGAAACTAAGTGTGGCAAAGACATCTTCATGGGCGGAGATGATAACAAGGACACAGAAAAAGGCGGACGAGGCTGAAAAATGGATGAGGTCGCCAAGAAAGAGAAAGGTCAAGTAACTCCTTGTACACCGACGCTTATCAACATGACTCTCGAAGAGGAACAAAGAAGACGGATGCGAGCACTGCATGTGAGAGTGACCGGTCTCAAGGAACATAAACAATGTGGAGAAAGAGGTCACAAGACTTACATCCATGATGGGGATGGAAAAGCCTTTGCACACAAAGGCATGGAGGGTAGGTAAGAAAAGTGATGGCACGGGAGAGTCTTCAAAGGGGAGAGCTCTCATACTTCGCTTCCCCTCGTTGGAAGAGAAGAAGGAATTCTTGAGGAAGAGGCCTACTCTCAAAAAGACACGTATTTTCCTCGGGGATGACCTAACTCTCTCACAGCTCGCACGTATGAGAGAGGTAATGCCAGAGATTACAACGGCAAGGGAGAAGGGAAAGATAGCCTTCTACATAGATGGACGGGTGGTGATTTTAGAGCGGCGTACTGAAGACACTGAAGATGGCCGCCTGGAACTGTAATGAGTCTATGAGGTTGGACGTGGGTGCATTTGAGGAGAGTTTCAAAGACAAGGATATTGTGTTCTTCTTAGAGACTCATCGGGCCCTTGGACAGGTAATGCCACATGTGTTGGGATACAGATGGGAGACAGCGCACAGGACAAATGCAAGATCTAAGCATGGGAGTAGAGGTTCAGGAGGAGTAGCAGTCCTATTCAGAGAGGAACTACAACCATTACTGCATATTGTACGAAGAGATGATCATGCTAGATATGTGTGGGTGAGACTGAGAGCTGACACAGGTCGATTCCTATATATTGCCATATGTTACTTTCCTCCCGGTACATCAATGTATGTTGCATCCAGAGGGCAGTCGCCTTTTTCTATACTAGATGATGACATATGGGAGTTTTCTAGGGATGGTGATATCATTCTCCTAGGGGACTTCAATGCCCGAACGGGCAACTCGCAGACAGTCTTCTACGACACTTCAGATGAGATGCTTATAGAGCTGGATGTGGGTGAGTTGGGACTTGACAGATGCTCAGATGACAGAGAGCAGACGGAGTATGGGAGATACCTCATGGAAATGATGGCTACACATGGATTAGCCATACTTAATGGCTTACAGCGATTTCTTGGAGCAGTCGGTTTTACATGCTTTCCACATAGACATGGGGCCAGTACAGTGGATTATGTTATGACACAACCGAGCTTTGTCCCCTGCATTCAAGACTTCACAGTGGGAGCCAGGCCAGTGGGCATAGCAGTAGATCATGCTCTCTTGACACTATCCGTTAAATTTCAGTATAGTACAACCCAGACATCAGGAGGCAGGTCACACACCCGCTATACATTTACACCAGTTACTGATTTCGTTTATTCAGAGGAGATCTGGGACCGTCTATTGGAAGGCACAACTGGCACAAATGGTATAGGCCTCTCAGTGGAGGAGTGCACCACGCTACTGAAGTGAGAGATTGCATGGGGCTGCATCAGTGGCATACCCACACTCTCAGCCGGGCAGGACACGACATTCTCGGAGCATGCCCCAGAATAGTTGGTACGATGAAGAGTGCACAGAGATGAAAGACTAGCTTCAGAGGGATCTTCTCTTAGGAGTCATCACTTACAGACAGTCTCGGATTGCTTTCCGACGCCTTGTGCGACGGAAGAAGCGAGCTTACCTATCCCAAATGGAGCGAGACTTGTATCAGAGGTTCTTGAGTAGGGACTCTGGAGAGGCATGGCGTCTCTTCCATGAGCACTTCCCTCCCCCAGTGATTACTTCACCTGAGGTGTGGGGCCAGCATGCGACATCATTATATACGGTTCCTGGACAGGAACCCCTTCGAGACCCTACCAAGCCTTGCCCAACTACGAGCACTTTCTTTACACCTGAGATGGTACAAAGGGCCATCGACAGAATGAAGACCGGGAAGGGATATGATCATGAGGATCTAGTATCGGAGCACTTTATACATGCCAGGGATATGCTGATGGAGGTTCTCGCAGTGTCGTTCAATCGTGGCATGTGTGAGGGATTACCTGAGACTTGGAGATTGTCTAATACTGTGCCCATCTTCAGAGTGGTGACCATACAGAGCCTGGGAGCTACCGCACTATCATGGTTGGACACACATTGGCACGGTTGTATGCATCTATCCTGGAGCAACACTTGAGTAATTGGGCAGAGGGCGAGGGGGTAGGAGCAAAGGGTCAAGCCGGCTTCAGGAGGGGTTTCTCCACTCTTGATCTTATTCTGACACTCAAGGCCATCATTGAGGAGGACAGAGCACATGGGAGACGGATATATTGTAGCTTTGTGGACTTTCGTAAAGCATTTGACATGGTACCAAGAGCTCGATTGATGCGTAGACTACAGGAGATGGGGGTGCCCATAGAGGTGATTTGGGGGATTATGCCTTTGTACAGATCACTGATGGTGCGGGTACGCACTCCGGAAGGGGTATCTGATTTAGTTCACTCTACCATTGGAGTGAAACAGGGCTGCCCATTGTCTCCTACTCTATTTGGTATGTATGGTGATGAGGTGTCTGATTACATCGATAGAGAGGGTGACAGAGGTGCACAGCTGGCAAGGACGTGGATCCCATTGTTGCTATATGCTGATGACATTGTGCTGATATCTGACTCACCAGAAGGTATGCAACGATAGTTGGATGCACTACGCAATTTTGCAGACGATAGTGGATTGTGTGTAAACCTATGTAAAACCAAGGTTATGGTGTTTAACACCACACCGCAATGCGTCAGGAGATCAGTACCCACTTTCAAATATGGTCAAGAGATTGTGGAGTATACAGATGCATACACTTACCTGGGGGTAGTCTTTACTGGGCAGAGATTTTCCTTGAGAAGAGCAGCAGAGACTAGACTAACTAGACCTGGTGCAGCTCTGGGTGGAATGGAGAGGATGTGTTCACAGGTTCAGTTCCAGGAACCTAGGACAAAGTTATGGCTCTTTGATACTCTGGTTGCCTCTACTATGTTATATGGGATGCAGGTTTGGGGACCTTCTGTAGGCCAGGAGGGTTGGAGGCGTATGGAGAATCCCCTGGTATCCATGATCTCTCGACTAATTAGAGCCAAGGCTTCCGTACCCCATGGTATCATTCGAGCGGAATTAGCTGCCCCCTCTATAGAGATTGAGGCGCTCACTAGATCAGTCTCCTTTGTACACAGTCTGTGGGATACTACCAGAGACAGATATGTCAGGGTGGCTCTAGAGTCCTCCAGACAATTAGCTCTTAATGGGGATACATCATGCTGGTATGCACAGATGGCATCATGGTTTCAGACACATGGTTTCACCATGGACAGGTTGCCTCCCTTTCAATACTCTCTACAGGCACCCTTGAGGTCTTTGACGCGGGTAGAGATTAATAGACTCATTCGTCAGGATCTGATCCAGCTGGACACGAGGAGGACATGGATAGAGCCGATACAGGAGTTGGGCACAAAGATGGCTTTTTATATAGAGCATTTTCTCCACCTCACGGGGGATGGGTTTGTGATTAGACCTAGCTATATGGATAGGCATCTTTCTCATGGTGTGCGATGTGCCATTGGCCAGATACGAACATCCACTCATCAGCTCGAGATTGAGACTGGAAAATTTAGAGGGACACCAGCAGATAGCAGGATATGCCGCTTATGCCATCTAGAGCCAGAGACAGAGGTACATTACATATGTCACTGCACAGTGTACTATGAGATACGAGGCCATTTTCATTGTCTATTCAAAGAAGGTTTTGGGCCTATATCTAGGGTCATGAGATACGAGGATCAGAGATGTCTTGGGCTATATCTACTTGAGCTACACAGGCATAGAGAAACTTTACTGAGGAGAGCTGAAGAGAGACAACCCCATAGACAAATCACAGATTTCTTAACACTAGATATTCTACACCCAGAAGAACAGACAGAGGAGCAACCAACAGTGGAGAGGTCTACCCGCACTACTGGCATTCTCATTGACGGAGCATTGGAGCTAGAGAAATCTAGACGACCCCGACGGAGAAGAGGAGCTACACAATTTCGAAGGAGGCTACAGCAAAGGATTTGAGCCATACTTTTTCGTCGTCCAGAGTGCAGATGAAGATGGATCTCTATGAAGATAGATCTCTACTTCCCTCCCAAAATGTCTACACATTGTATAGCTCAGTTCACACATCTCACGCCTTTCGCCTTTCACACCTATCCGCTTAGTTTAGGATTCCGCAGTATTTATATCTTGTTATCCCTAGCTGGATTTATTTTGTTAATATTTTGTTAATCTGACTTGGTATCGGATACACCACATTGTAACTTCCTAGTCTCTTTGGTCACTTTGGCGTTTTGAAGACGTTAATAATAAATATAACTTTTCATTTCATTTCTCTCTCTCTCTCTCTCTCTCTCTCTCTCTCTCTCTCTCTCTCTCTCTCTCTCTCTCTCTCTCTCTCTCTCTCTCTCTCTCTCTCTCTACGCCCAATCAGACTATTGACCATGGAGGAGATTGATGAGATCCGCGAGCGACCGATGCTGGATCTCTTGTGATCTAGCTATCCCATCTAGCTGCTTAGTTCACACCTAGCAGTTTAGAATTCCATAGTATTTTATTTTGTCATTCTGTCATCTTGTTACTCTGACTTTGTATCAGACCCACCACATTGTAACTTTCTGGTCTCATAGGTCACTTTGGCCTTTTGAAGGCGTTAATATAACATTTCATTTCATCTCTCTCTCTCTCTCTCTCTCTCTCTCTCTCTCTCTCTCTCTCTCTCTCTCTCTCTCTCTCTCTCTCTCTCTCTCTCTCTCTCTCTCTCTCTCTCTCTCTCTCTCTCGGAAAGCATCGACAAAGTGCCAACGGCTTCCCCCCATGTAAGAAGACGCATCCCTCGCCGGCCTTCCACAAAGCCTCTTTCATGCGGACAAGCAAGAGGATGTCAGAAATAGAGAAGGAAATGAGAGAATGGAGAAACGAAATGGAAGAGTGGAGGAAGAAGAGGAGCACTATTCTTCAAAGGAGGAACGAAGAAAGAGATGGCATGTGTAGGAGGATTGCTTCCCTCGAGGAGAGAGTGGTCATCCAAGATTCCATCATCCGAAATCTACAAGCAAAAAGTGGGTGGCTCGAAGAAGGAAAAATTCAGCCATCCATGATGGAAGAATTGAATACCATGAGAGAAGAAATACGCGTTATCAAGGAAGGTGAGGAGAAGAAGTCATGGGCCGCGGTCATCTCCGCAACACAAAAGAAAGTAGAGGAGGCCGAAAAATGGATTGAGGTTGCCAAGAAAGGGAAAGGTAAGGAAGCTCCTTGTACACCCACTCTTATTAACATGACCCTCGAAGAGAAACAGAGGAGGAGGATGCAGGCTCTACATCTGAGGGTAACCGGCCTCTATACATTGCTATATGTTACCCCCCCCCCCCCCCCCCCCCCCCCCCGTACGTCAGTATATGCTGCATCCAAAGGACAGTCGCCTTTCTCTATACTAGATGATGATATATGGGAGTTTTCTAGGGATGGTGATATCATCCTCCTAGGGGACTTCAATGCCCGAACGGGCAACTCTCAAACAGTCTTCTATGACACTTCAGAGAGATGCTTAGAGAGCTGCATGTGGGTGAGTTGGGGCTTGACAGATGCTCACATGACACAGAGAAGACAGATTGGGCTTCTATTGTGGCTAACTTCAAAGCACGTGATCCTACAGAGCCTGGGAATTACTGCACTATTATGGTTGGGCACACATTGGCACGGTTGTATGCATCCATTCTTGAGCAGCAGTTGAGTAATTGGGCAGCGGGTGAGGGTGTACAAGCAAAGGGCCAGGCCGGTTCCAGGAGGGGTTTCTCCACTCTTGATCGTATTCTGACACTCAGAGCCATCATTGAGGAGGGCAGGTCACATGGGAGACAGATTTATTGTAGCTTTGTGGATTTCCGCAAAGCATTTGACATGGTATCGAGAGCTCGATTGATGCGCAGACTGCAGAAGATGGGGGTGCCCATAGTGTTGATTTGGGGGATTAGGGCTCAATACAGATCAGTGATGGGACAGGTACGCACTCCGGAGGGGATATCTGATTTAGTTCAATCGACCATTGGGGTGAAACTGGGTTGCCCATTGTCTCTTACTCTATTTGGTATGTATGTTGATGAAGTGTCTGATTACATTGACAGAGAGGGTGATAGAGCTGCCCAGCTGGCAGGGATGTGGATCCCATTGTTGTTATATGCTGATGAGAATGTGTTGATCTCTGACTCACCAGAGGGGAGCGACAGTTGGATGCATTACACAGTTTTGCGGCCTTGGGAGGCTTGGAGAGGATGTGTTCGCAGGTTCAGTTCCAGGAACCTCGGACAAAGTTATGGCTCTTTGATACTTCAGTAGCCTCGGCTATGTTGTATGGGGTGCAGATATGGGAACCTTCTATAGGCCAGGATGGTTGATATCTATGATCTCTCGACTGATCAGAGCCAGGGCCTCCGTACCCACGCTATCATTCGAGCACAGCTAGTTGCCCCTCCTATGGAGATTGAGGTGCTTACCAGATCAGTCTCCTTTGTGCACTTCTTGTGGGATACTACTAGAGACAGATATGCTCGAATGGCCCTAGAGTCTTCCAGACAGTTAGCTCTTGAGGGGGACATTTCATGCTGGTATGCACAGATGACATCATGGTTTCAGACGCATGGCTTTACCATGGACAGGCTGCCCCCTTTCCAGTACTCTCTTCAGGCACCCTCGATGTCTCTTACACGGGTGGAGATTACTAGACTCATTCGTCAGGACCTGATCCAGCTGGATACCAGGAGGACATGGATTGAGCCGCCACAGGAGTTGGGCACGAAGATGGCTTTCTATAGGGAGCATCTTCTCCACCTCACAGAAGATGGGTTTGTGATTCGACCCAGCTACATGGACACACATATGTCTCATGGTTTGTGGTGTGCCATTGGTGGGATACACACATCCTCACATCAGCTGGAGATTGAGACTGGTAGATTCAGAGGGATACCAACACACAACAAGATATGAAGCTTATGCCAGCTAGAGCCAGAGACATAGCTACATTACATATGTCATTGCACTGTGTACTATGAGATTCGGAGCCGTTTCCACTGCTTATTCCGAGAGGGTTTCCGTCCTTTCTCTAGGGTCATGAGTTATGAGGGTCAGAGATGTCTTGGGCTATATCTACTTGAGTTACACACATATAGAGACACTTTACTGGGCAGAGATAGAGAGAGACGGTCCCAGAAATAGATTACAGATTCAGATATGGGACAGCTAGAGGAGCAGCCATCACTGCAGAGCTAGGCCCACACTCATTCGACCACTACCGGCATTCTCATCGACCGAGCATTGGAGCTACGGAGATCCAGACGGCCGCGATTGAGGAGAGGGACTACACATCATCGACGCAGAGTACAACAGAGGATTCGAGCTATACCCTCTGTGACATCCAGAGTGCAGATGAGGATGGATTCTAGTAGTAGTATTGTTATTCTAGTTCTTTTGTACCACGAACAAATCTATGGCTCTTTGATACTTTGGTTTATGGGGTCCAGGTTTGGGGACCATCTGTGAATCATGACAGTTGGAGGAGCATGGAGGGGACCCTTGGTATTTATGATATCCCGGATGATTAGAGCCAAGGCCTCTGTACCACATGCGATTATTCGAGCGGAGGTAGCCGCCCCTCCTATAGAGATTGAGGCTCTTACCAAATCAGTGTCCTTTATGCACAATCTATGGGATAGACATAGAGGCAGATATACTAGATTGGCTCTTGAGTCCTCTAGACAGTTAGCGATGCAGGGAGACGCATCATGTTGGTATACGCGGATGACCTCATGATTTCAGAGGCATGGTTTCAGCATGGATAGACTGCCTCCTTTTCAATATTCCCTGGATGCACCCTCACTGTCAGTCACACAGACGGAGATCACTAGACTCATTCGTCAGGATCTTATACAGTTGGACACCAGGAGGACGTGGGTAGAGCCGATGCAGGAGTTGGGCACGCAGATGGCTTTCTACAAAGAGCATCTTCTCCAACTTTCGGGAGATGGGTTTGTGATTCGTCCAAGCTACATGGACACTCGTTTCTCTCATGGTCTCCGATGTGCTATTGATTAGATTCGCACATCCTCACACCAATTGGAGATTGAGAGGGGTAGATTCAGAGGGATACCACCGGAGTATAGGATATGCCAACTATGCGATAGAGAGCCAGAGACAGAGCTACACTACATATGCCACTGCACTGTTTATATGAGATACGAGGGCGCTTCCATTGCTTATTCAGGGAGGGTTTTGGACCCCTAGATAGAGTCATGAGGTATCAGGATCAGAGATGCCTTGGCTTATATCTACTTGAGCTACATCGACATAGAGATAGTCTGCTGAAGAGACATGGAGTACGACAGTCACAGAGACAGATCACAGATTTCTTTGGATCGAGGGAGCCAGGAGACCAACCACCAGCACAGAGTTGTACCCACATTCATACCAGAGGCACCCTCACTGGCAGGGCGACTGAGCTCGGGAGATCGAGACGACCACGACCGAGACATAGGAGCACACTCCATCGACGGAGACTCCAGCAGAGGATCAAAGGCTCTCTCTCTCTCTCTTTCTCTCTCTCTCTCTCATAGGGACACAAAAAGAGAATAACACACACACACCACACCATACACCCCCGTGAGGGGAGACTATGTATCACTTTGAGGTCCCATGGGTCATTTCTGGCCCCCCACGGACGTTAATACCAAATCAAATCAAATCAAATCTCTCTCTCTCTCTCTCTCTCTCTCTCTCTCTCTCTCTCTCTCTCTCTCTCTCTCTCTCTCTCTCTCTCTCTCTCTCTCTCTCTCTCTCTCTCTCTCTCTGTGTGTGTGTGTGTGTGTGTGTGTGTGTTTGTGTGTGTGTGTGTGTGTGTGTGTGTGTGTGTGTGCGTGTTTTGTACACCTATGCGCTGCCGAGTTGTCTCAACTGCACGAGCTACACAGAGCTCACCTGCGCGCTGCGTGAGCTGAGCCTGCCTGCGCACTATCCTAAATCCTAGCTACACGCTGTCCTGCAGGTTTCATCCCCCTCTCTCAGAGTGCCGACATGCCAAAGAACCCCTCGAAGGAGGAGACGACTAAGCTGCCAGAGATGACCAAGCCGGATGATAAGATGACGTCATACATCGCGGATACCCTCGATGTCTTCACCAATTGGCTGCACAAGCTTGAGAAAGAGGTCGAAGGGTTGACCAAGGAGAAGGAAGCATGGAAGGAGAAGGAGAAGTGGGAGGAGAAGAGAGAGAAGGAGAAAGAAGAATGGAAAGAAAAGGAAGAGCTTAAGCAAATCGACCTCCTTCGTGCATCTTTCGCATCCCTCACCCCCAAGGGCGGAGGGATCACCAAAGCTCTCACGGCAAGCATCGACGACAAATTGGAGGCTACCAAGGAAGGATGGGTTGAAGTAGTCAAAAAGAAGATAAAAAAGGAGGCAAAAGCGGAAGCCCAAATAGATGAAGCGCTCATCATACACACAACCATTGAGGAAGATAAGATGCGATAAGTTCGCCACCTCAACGTACGAGTGAATGGCATCAAAGAAGAGCACACCCGAGAATGATGGGAAAACCCTATGCATGAAGCTTGGGTACAAAGAAGACGAGGAGCCACCCTTCACCAAAGCTTGGAGAGCTGGCAAAGACACGCAAAAAACAGCCATCATCCTCCAATTCACCTCTGAGGAGTCTGGAACATCCTTCATCCGAAAGAGGGTTATCCAGAGAGGTCTCGAGGGGCCCCCAATTTACCTTGATAACGACCTCACAAAGATGTAACACGACCATCGCCGAGCATGCATGCCTAGAGTCAAGAAAGCTCGTAAAGAAGGGAAGAAGGCGGTATACCGAGATGGTAGGGTCATCATTGATGGCAAGACCATTGCCTAGGGACTCGCGGCCTATGGGACACATGAAGAGATCCACATCGCCGTCTGAACTGCAACGGGGATCTATGGACACACCTTGAGGAGGTTATGAGAGGACGGGACATCATTCTTCTGAGAGAGACACATGAGAGTCCAGAGCTAGTCTACCAAAGATTCAAGGCTTTCAGTGGGAGTCCTGACATCGAGAGAGTACCCGCCAGCACATCACACGAGGGTCCGGAGGGGTGGCTATCCTCTTCAGACAGGGACTCCCGAGCAAGATACAGATTGTTGCACGAAACCCATAGGCCCTTACCTCTGTATCCGTTTTGACCTATCAGAAGCCAGGACTATCTACTTTGCCCCCTCAGGCTCTAGATTTGCTACCACAGAGACAGCAGGGGAGAGGGAGGAGAGATCATCACCATATACATGCATGTCAAATGAGATTATGGACTACTCCACACTAGGGGAAGTCTTCCTTAAGGGAGACTTCAACGCCAGGACAGACAGGAATCAATGTGAGACATACGACACAGAGGACCCGGTGGCACTGTTCGCCATACAAGAGGAGACCACCATGAGAGTCAGCGGACACAGCTCGCACCGCAGAGTACGGCCATCATTTGCTCAGATTAGGCTCTCAGCACCGCCTCGTTATTTATAACGCGATGGCACAATGGCCTACTCCAAGAGGACTGACATGCATACCACATGGAGTTGCAAACGGGGGGGGGGGGTACCGTGGATTACATCATGGGACCCAGAGAGGCCACCCACCTACTTAGCTCCTTTACCATCCCGCCCATACTAATTGAAGCCGACCACACCTATCTTGCACTCTCCTTCACTAGCAACGCCACACCTCACACACACCCATGACATGCACCCCACACACTATGATCCATATCAGACATGAGCTAGCCCCCTCGAGAAGGGACACCTCTGCTCCACCCTTCTACACCACTACCTATGCTTGCCTCCCACATCACATCTGTTCTTCAGACATCAACCATCAGCTCTTTCCAGCACACCACCGATACAGGCCACACTCCCCTCCCAGGGACCATACCACCAGGGAGGCTGAGGGCCTACGGGCTCCTGGCAAGGCAGGATTCACGCGGACCTTCTCTACTATCGACCACATCTTCGTTCTGGGCTGCCTCATTGATGGGGCAAAGGTGCGAGAGACGAGGCTTTACTGTTGCTTTGTGGATTTTCGCAAAGCATTCAACACCGCCCACGAGAGAGGCTCTTTCGACGACTCCAGAGTTTGGAGATACCCTCAGAGATGAAATGGGCCATCTATGAAAAATGATTACAAATTGTTCATGCTGATCATTTGTTACTGAGATGATTATTCTTCCATGGAGTTGTTCTATGATACCATAAAACATTTTCATGAAAGTCATTTGTACCGATTGTTCATTATTGAGATGGTTATTCCTCCATGAAGTTATTCCATGATGCCATGACACGCCTTCATGATAATTACAAATCGTTCGTATTGATCGTTTCTTATTCAAATGATTATTCGTCCATAGAGTCGTTTCATGATGCCATGATATGTTTTCATGACGTTACAAATAGTTCGTATTGATCATTCATTATTGAGATAGTTATTGCTCCATGGAGTTGTTCCATGATTCCATGATGTGTTTTCATAGTGATTATAATTTGTTCGTACCAATCATTTCTCATTGAGATGATTGTTATTCCATGGAATTGTTCCATGATACCATGATGTGTTTCCAAGATGATTACAAGTTGTCCGCACTGATCATTTGTTACTGATATGATTGTTTCTTTATAGAGACTGGGAGAGTTTGCTGCTCATGCGGTATGTCAGAGTCTATTGCTAGCACTATCGGTGTTAAGCAAGGATGTCCCCTCTCCCCAACCCTCTTCGGACTCATACAACGACCACGTTATATGGACACCTACATGCCACACACCTCAGGGTGGAGATTGGTCAGCTACAAGTGTCATCACACAGACTAGAGATCGAGGTGGGGCGAGCTCATGACATTCCCATGGAGGAGAGAGTGTGTAGAGTAGGCAAAGAAAAAGTGGAGAGTGAGGAGCATTTTGTTTGTAGATGCAGAGCTTATGTGGATATAAAAGACCGATACGAGCCCCTATTCAAGAAGCAGCCTACCCTCTGAGAGATCAAAGACAGCTGGGGCGCTACTTGCTAGAGATACAGAGGCACAGGGACACACTTCAGCACCTACAAAGACCCCCGTGGGGGGGGGGTACAGTCATTGCTTACAAATTTCTTTCAGAGAGCTATACCCCCTTCCACTCCCAGATCCACCAAGGGGACTAACCCTTCAACAGGCTAAGGCGAGCCATACTTGACGACGCCCGCGGGCTACTAGAGGTCAAACGCCACGACTTCACCGCAGACAGATCAAGGAGATCCGGACTCGAGCGCATCGAGCTACTGAGGAGAGACGAGCCCAGATGATGGCTCGCCCAGAGGCGTTTATCCCCCCCCCCCCCCCCCCCCCCCCCCCCCCCCCCCCCATGTACTACATTTTACACCCCCCATTAGCATAAGATGGAACTAGCTAGATTGATGCATTTGCATGGGTGTACTACCCTCTGCATATAGACATGCACATATCCCTAGTGCTAGAGCTCCATCCATCCCCCATTCACCCACCAGACGTCCTTCTCTCTTTCATTTTGTACCAGTCTGAACTATTTTGTCTTTTCCAACATATAGAGGACATACACGAGATGAGCCAGAATTCAAAGGGAGGTGCTATTGGGGGACATCATTCACAGACAGTCACAGGTTGACTTCCGACGCCTAGTGCGGCGGAAGAAGAGGGCATTTTGGCTCGACTAGAGCAAGATCTATACCAACTATTCTTGAGTCAGGACTCACGTGAGACATGGTGACTCTTTCATAAGCACTCCCCCTCCTCCCCTGCCATTACCTCTACAGAGGCCTAGGGCCAGGCCAATACGCATCATCTTTGTACACAGTTCCTGGACAATCGCCCGTTCTGAACCCCCTCGATCCATGCCCACACATGTTGTTTTTTCACCACCAAGATGGTAAAGAAGGCCATTGACAGGATGAGGACGGGAGAGCATATGATCAGGATGGATTAGCGGCTGAGCACTTCATGCATGCAGGAGATCTACTAGCAGAGCTTCTAGTAGTTATGTTTAACCGTGCCATGTGTGAGGGCTTGCCTAATACTTGGAGCTTATCTACTATTGTACCTATCTTCAAGTCAAGAGACCCTATGGACCCTATGAATTATCGCACTATCATGATTGGACACACATTGGCACGGTTGTACGCATACATTCTTGAGCAACACTAGAGTACATGGGCAGAGAGGGAGGGGATACGCGCAGCCAGGGTTCAGGAGAGGTTTTGCTACGCTTCACCATATCATGACACTCAGAGCCATTATTGAGGAGGGCAGATCACATGGGAGACGGATCTATTGTAGCTTTGTGGACTTCCGCAAAGCATTTGACACAGTACCCAAAGCTAGATTGATGCATAGACTACAGGAGATGGGAGTACCCACAGAGCTCATTTGGGGGATCATGGCATTATACAGGTCAGTAGTGGGGCATGTACGCACCTCAGAGTAGTGGGGCATGTACGCACCTCAAAGGGTCTATCTACACTGGTTCACTCCACTATTGGGGTGAAACAGGGCTGCCCGCTCTCTCCTACTCTATTTCGTATGTATGTGGATGAGGTTTCTGACTATATTGAGAGAGATGGTGTTAGAGGTGCTTAGCTGGCAGGGATGAATTCCACTATTGTTATATATTGATGATATTGTGTTGATCTCCGACTCTCCAGAGGGGATGCAACGCCACTTGGATGCTTTGCATAGGTTTGCTCATAAAAGTGGTTTGTCTGTCAAGCTTGGTAAAACCAAGGTTATGGTGTTTAATACCACCCCACAATGGATTAGGAGCTCAGCACCCGCATTCACATACGGCCAGGAGACAGTGGAGTATACAAATGCTTACACTTACCTTGGGGTGGTTTTTAGTAGACTAGCATTTTCATTGAGGAGGGCAGCAGAGATAGATTGACCAGAGCCCATGCAGCATTGGGTAGATTGGAGAGGATGTGTTCAGAGGTTCAGTTTCAAGAGCCTCGGACGAAGCTCTAGCTCTTTTGCCACTTTGGTGGCTTCTGCATTGCTTTATGGAGCTGAAATTTGGGGACCCTCATCGGATTATCATGGGAAGTCTGGTCCCATTGATGGATGGGGGGACATGGAGAAGCCTCTAGTTACAGGCTTGGGCACCCCAAGTCGAGAATCCCACACGACACACGAGAGAATCACTTGAAGTACTTCACAACTTTAAATCAAGTTCAATCCGAGACGACACGGCCCAGCATAGTTCCATGCCCAAAGGTATTGGCTCCAAAACCTCGTGCGCCTTTCGGTATTTCTTTGTAATATTAAATCTTTCTTTACAACTCCCGCGGGTCCTCTGCTCTCAGACTCTACGTCCATATGCTCTTAAGAGCGAGGCCCTTAGGACTCTTTTATTCTTACAAGGGATGCCAAAAGCAGAGCCCCAAAAGTAGTAAACTCAAAAGCAAAAAGTCCCAAAAGCAACTTGTTTCAAAAAATCTGCCAGAAAAACCCTCAGCGCAATTCAGGGAAACCTGTACAAGCTGCCACGTCAACACCTGTCGACGCAAAACGCAAAAATCCGTATTGTCTGCCATGTCAACGTAGCTTCTGCAAATCCGTAGTGTCTGCCACGTCATCATCCGTACTTTCTACATGTCCACGTCAAGCCACGTCGTCAGTCCGGGTGGTCTTGCCACGTCATCACTTTGTGACAACACGTTCCATTGTGAAGAGCACAAGTTATCCCAGCTTTTTGTGGAACACTTATACAAACTATATGGTTTGATCGACAAAATTGTTAGTGATCGTGATCCAAAATTCACAAGCAATTTCTGGCAAACGGTCTTCCAGAAATTGGAGCCCGTCTGTGCATGTTGTCCTCAGATCATCCTGAAACTGATGAACAGACCGAACGCACAAATAAAACTATGAAGGACATGCTACGAGCGTATGTCTCTCGACATCAATCTGATTGGGAACGCTATCTTCCACAGATTGAGTTTTCTTATAACAGTACAAAACACTCGGCTACTGGCTATAGCCCATTTACGCTTATGTACAGTTATGAGCCGAAACCACCAATTGCCATGAATTTAAGGGGATCGAGATGCGATTAGTAGCCGATTTCTTACATGATATGCAAGAAATGCTCCAGATCGCAGAAGAGATCATTAAGACGGCACAAGATTGTGCTATTTTTTACGCTAATCAGCATCGGCAACCCTACGAACTCCAAGAAGGCATGTGGGTGTACATTAGGGTACCAAAGGATTTCGAAAGGATCCGAACTGGCCCATGCTCGAAACTGACTTCTCGTTATTGTGGTCCGTTTCAGATTACAAAGAACATACGTGGGGTTTCTTAAGAGTTGGACCTGCCTCAAGGCATTGTTGTACAGCCCGTGTTCCACGTAAGCCATCTAAAAGAACGGCTAGGGTAGGATGACTTAGTGATTCCTCCTGAGCAAGTCCCGAACTTAGAGGACACCACCCGTTACGTTCCACTTGAACCCATATCAGTTCTCAATCAAAGGGTGTGCAAGTCTCGCAAGACGCCATACCCCGAATATTTGATCAAGTGGAAGCATCGTCCTAAATCCCAAGCTATTTGGGAATCAGTTAGATCGTTAAGAATCACTTTTCCGGTTTTATAACCGAGGATATTGCTGAGGACAGCAATTAAAAACAAGGAGTCCCCAGACATCAGGATGGGCACCTGCACTTATGTCCAGCCAGTGTGAATCTCGCCCTTTGGTTATGAAGTCCTATAAATAGGACTTGAGTCTCATTTGTGAGACATCTAGCGTGATCACCACACTTGGACTACCTGTACTGGTGTGGGTTTGGTGGTATGGGACACTGGCCCTTGTGGTAGAGGCTAGCCCGCTGGGCCGCAAGCTCCCAGGCTCGGGGGTGAGCCCATATTGGCTCTATGGCTGGGAAGTGAGCCTAATGTATGCTCACTATGTGTGTGTAGGTGTAAGTTTGGCTTGTGTCATGTCGTGTACAAGATGGATCCGCTAACAATCATGGCAGATCTGGTAGCACTGATGGATGGAGATGCCTTTAGTCTCTATGAGATTATTCGAGCCAAGCTAGCTGCCCCACTCGTGGTCAAGGCACTTACTAGATCAGTATCCTTCATGCACAGTTTATGGGCCCTCCCTAGAGACAAATATGCTCAGCTAGCCCTTGTCTCATCTCTACAACTAGCGCTACAAGGGGATACAGCATGCTAGTATGGGCAGATGACATCACGGTTTCAATCACATGGTTTCACCATGGATAGACTGCCTCCGTTCCAGTACTTCTTGGATGCACCCACCCTTTCTCTCACACAGACAGAGATCACTAGACTCATACATCAGGATCTGATTCAGCTAGATACCAAGAGCACATGGATACAGCCGACACAAGAGTTAGGCACAAAGATGACTTTCTATAGGGAGCATCTTCTCCAACTAACAGAGGATGGATATATGATCGAATGGCCTATATGGACACTCATTTATCCCATGGAATACGATGTGCGATTGGTCAAATGTGCACATCATCGCATCAATTAAAGATTGAGACTGGCAGATTGAGGAGAATACCAGCAGAGGCCACGATTTGCCAGTTGTGTCACATAGAGCCAAAGACAGAGTTACATCACATTTGTCAGTCCGGTATACTATGAGATACAAGGCCGCTTTCATTGTCTATTCAGAGAGGGCTTTGGACCGTTGGCTAGAGTCATGAAATATTAGGATCAGAGATGCCTCGGGCTGTTTTTGCTAGAGCTACGCAGACACAAGGAGTCTCTTGAGGAGGTCAGGCAATCGGAGACATTCACAGAGGGAGATCACTAACTTCTTTAGAGCACGGACTTGACAGTCAGATGAGAAAGCTTCACAACAGACTTCAGAGCCCACCTATGCCAGAGGTATATTAGTTCACAGAGCCATTGAGCTCGGGAGAGATAGACATCCACGTCTACGAGGGCGACCACGACATTGACGGAGGCTCCATCAGAGGATCAAGATTATTCTAGCATGACATGGGAGACGTCTAGTACCACTATTTACAGAGGCAGACCTTGACAATGCTCTTCAACGACCGATGCAATACTTTCTCAGATAGCGTTTAAGGCCAGGCATCCTCAGGCATGATTATAGTTTTTCACTTTATTTCATTTTTATATTCTGTTGTACACCAGACACTATATTAGATCCACCAAGATTGTATCAATCTGGTCTCATGGGTCATTTTGGCCTTTAAAAGACGTTTAATACAACATTTCATTTCATTTCTCTCTCCAACGCAAGCAGTTAGCCCAATACATAGCGCCAGCAAGTTTCGTCAGGGCACTAGTGCGAAAGAGGGACCAGCAAGCAACGACCAGTGCAAACTGTCTGTGCTAGGGTTTCAGAGCGCAAGGCATTAACGGCAAAGCAAACAGCAGAGGCACGCAAGGACAGAAATGGGGTGGCACACAGGTCTACAGGGGCTACTCGAGGCTGCAGGTGAGCAAGAAAATGTTGTGGCGAGGCTACTGGTGAGCGCGCACACCAATAGCGACAAGGAGCTGCATTGTGAGAGGCACAAAGGCCAAGTGAAGGGTGTGGGCAACAACACCATACGACAGTCTTGGCTCGATTGCAAGCAGCTCCGGAGATTCGGGGGAGTGACTCACAAATGCAAGGTCGCAGCCTAGGATTACCAACTTGGCCAGCACAAGTCTTGTAGGTTGCACATATCATAGATAATGGACCAACCAGACAATACTTTTGATCCACATGCATTTCAAACCCCGCCCAAAGCATAGGTCACATTCACGTGGAAAAGTCGGAACACCACATTGTCACCTAGTTCTCTCAGAGCAAGAAATCTATCCAAGGTAAAGGATGACCTAATATTTGAAGGTACAGGTGATGATTAAGACGGAGTTGAACCTTATGAGGGGAGACCTTGAGAAAGAGATGTATGCAACTGTGGAGAATTGTAGAAATGCTATGTATGCACATATGACGAAAGAATTGGAAAAAGAGACACTTGGTAAGCGTGATGAGATGTACACGGCACTAAAAGGGAAGATGCAAGCCATAGTGAGGACAGAGGTGCAGGTAACGGAAGCTATGATGCAAAAAAGACTAGATGAGGCTTTTGTTGCTAGTGAGTACTAGAAATCAAATATGAAAAAACCCATAAGTGCAAATGATACATCGATTGAAGCATAGTTACTGGGGAACGCCCCCTAGCCCCCGTTCCGGCGTTCCAGGGGGCAGTTCTTTTCCCGAACGTTCCGGAACGTCCTGGAATGTCTGACATTCCGGGTGGCCAATGCAAACCGGAACAGACGTTCCGAAACGCCCCCGAACCGTTCCGGAATGCCCCTGGAACGGCCAACGGCTACAAACAAATTTGGCAAAAATTGAAAAAATTGAAGTAAATGTTTGGGCTTCTTTTGAAAGTGTGCAAGGCCTCAAGGACTCATAAAATGCACCCCCGTTCCCCTTTCTCTTCACAAGCTAATCCTCAAGGCTCAAGCTCTCCCTCTCACTCTCAAGATCTCTCCCTCTCAAGACTCACTCTCTCAAGGCTCAAGGCTTCAAGCCTTCAAGCTCTCTTCCTCTCCCTCCCACTCTCTCAAATCTCTCTCTCTCTCTCTCTCTCTCTCTCTCTCACTCACATCATCTAGTCATAGCAAGGTTGAATGGTCTTCAAAACTAGTTTTTTGTGAGTATTAGAGTCAAAGCACTCTAATACTCCTTGTCACAAAGTGATGACGTGGCGGACAACAGAAACCCTAATTTCTGCCAGAAACCCTAAAATTCCTGCAAACCCTAAATTTTGCCAAAAACCCTAATTTCCGGAAATCGCGGAGGCGGATTATTAAAAATAAAAATAAAAATAAATTTATTTTTTTTTTGGGAAAATGATGAGCGACGCAAATTTTGCTTTTGCTTTTTTTTATAAAAAAAAGAGAAAAGACTCTCTAAGAGAGAGAGAGAACTGATGCTTTTGATTTTAAAAGCTTTTGGGGCTCTGTTTTTTGGCATCCCTTGTAACCTTTAAATTAGTGGTGAGGGCCTCACTTCTCAGGGCATCTGGACGCAGAGTCTGAGAGTGAAACCCTAACCGCTCTCTTGTACTTTGATGATTGATTAATATAAAAAGAAATACCGAAAGGGGCGCCAGTCTTTGGGGCCAATATCTCTAGGCACGGAACTTCGCCGGGCCAGTGCAAATCTATTGTGATCTGTGATTTGTTTTGAAGTGGATATTTGGTGCTGTCGCGGTTGATTCTTGACTTGGAGTGTCCAAGTCTGTTACAGTGGTATCAGAGCACGGCCGATTTCTCTTCTACGGGAAATCCGATCCCCGAATTTTTTTCCGCGGCACCTATGGCTTCAGGCAATGATCAGTCGACTCCCTCTGCATCTGGAGATGCGGGTTGGGATCACAACGAAGATTCAGGCAAAGAGTATGGCCCGCCTTGGCCTACTTAGGCGGAGCGGCGAGAGATAGAGCGTCGCCAGTTGATCGGCGATGCAACAAAGATGATGCTCAATTTTGCCAAGGACCCGAAGATGGCAAAATATATGAACCAGACCTCTTTGGAAGAGGTACAGAGGGAGTGGCAGAGAACCACAACACCACTCCCGAAACTCGCTCTCAAAAAACCTTCTGCCTCCAAGAAATATACGGAGAAGGAACTAGAGAATGTAGTTGATGCACGGATTGCTCAGCTTTTTGACACGCAAAAGAAAGCCAAAAAGCACGGCAAAAAGCAGAAGAAAGGCACTGACTTCCCGGGATATTTAGGTCGTCGGTCGACATTTGACAAGGCAAAGAAATTGAAGAAGCGCGTCAAGTTTGAAGACCTACCCAGTTCTTCTTCTTCTTCTTCTGACAGTTCTTCTAGCTCCTCGGATTCGAGCGAAGAAGACAGAAAAAACAAAAAGCGAAGCAAGGAACAAAGCTTCGGAAAGGGCGAGAAAAAGGCAAAGAAGGCTACATCTCGCCCAGAGACTGACAGTTCTACTGAGGACTCGTCTACAGACAGCTCAGATTCCGATGACGGAAAGTTTTATGCGAACAAGAAGAATTTTTACAAAGCCAACCATTATGACTTTCTCGAAGATAAAAGCAAGAAAGTCCGAGAGTTTAAGGAAGGTGGCCACTCGATCAAGTTTGATACTTTTTCAGGATACTCAGATGCTTCGAAGGCTTTGTCTTTTATACAGCAGTTTGACATCGCTTTCGCGGGAGGACGCTATTCAGAGCACTCCAAGATTCGGAGAGCTGCCTCTTACCTTAAGAGGAATGCTCGTACTTGGTGGTCCACGCTTCTATTAAGCAAGACTGTGCCAGTTACATGGCTGAAATTCAAGAGGCTTTTTTTTTCTTCTTGGTTGACTCAAGAGTTTGAGCGAGATATACGAGCTGCTTGGAACCATCTCCGGATGACCAAGAGGATACAGTGAATTCTTATTGTGAAAGATTCTGGAGCTCTTTTCTACCCACCTCTTCATTCAAGAAGATCTCGTTCAGAGAACAGATTGAGCGGTTTACCTTGGGTCTATCTACAGAGATCCGAGATCACTGCTTGGAACAGAAGTCAGCTTCTATTCAAGAGTTGATGAGTCATGCGAAGCGGGGCTTTGCCATTCACTCTGGCAGTCTGACCTACCCCACAGATGAGGCCATGACACAACGAGCCGAACAGACTTCTGGGAATGAAAGTAGAATGAAAAAGAGCAACCCAGAGAAAAAAAAGGATGCACGACCCAAGCTTACTCCTGAGGAGAGAGCTCGCTTCATCAGAGAGGGGAAGTGCTTTGGATGCGGGGAACATGGACATATTTCCGCAAAGTGCCCTGATAAGGCACAGAAAGAACAGAATGATAAAGACGACGACAGGTCTGAGAGTTCGAGAGCAGCTGAGGAATGTGGCAGAAAAGGCAGATAGAAAAGCAGAACTGGTACCACATGGCGTGGGACCTGCACCGAATCTAATGAATGAAGGTACAAACTTTGCCGCTTTCGGGGCAAAGCGAAGGATCAGGAAGCTCTTTTGAAGGAGCCAAGGCCAACTTCTTTTCACTTGGAATTGGCGGCTCGATTTGGAACTACGCCCGACAGACTGACGCCACAGGCGGAGGTAGTTTGACCGGCACCCGGATGGGATGTTGCCATTACACCGAGCATTGGCAAACTTCGTTTGCAACAGGGGTGTTCAGGGCACGTGAGTGACGTTCTACTCGGGATCCCTTGGTACCACAAGAACTACGCCGTGGTTGACTACCGGGCCGAGAAAGCGACTTTGATAAATGAAGGGCTTAGAGATTGTACTTGATGAACTTCAGTTTTCTTACTCATTCTTTGGGAGAACTGAACGATAAATAAAAGTTGAAAATGTTTTGACCTGAAGAAAAGAACGCTAAGATTTTTTTTTTCTCCACGCTCATGCCCATTGCTTTTGAGAGGGCCTGATGATCATACCATTGATCTGATATCTGGAAGCACGCCACCGAATAGGCCACCTTATCGTGTGAGTCGAGTACAGAATGAAAAGATTATGAACCCAGTGAAAGACCTCTTGGAAAAGGGTCTTGTTCAGCCTAGTACTTCACCGTATTGCTTTCCAGTGTTGTTGGTTTTGAAGAAAGACGGATCTTGGAGAATGTGCATCGATTATAGCACTCTCAACGAAATCACCATCAAGAACAGATTTCCGATTCCTAGGATCGATGATATACTCGACAGGTTACAGGGATCCTCGTGCTTTAGCAGGATTGACTTGAAGAGTGGATATCATCAGATCAGGATAGCACCAGGAGATGTCTATAAGACAGCTTTTCGGACGACTTTTGGGTTATTTGAGTTTTTGGTGATGCCTTTTGGCTTAACCAATGCTCCTGCGACATTTAACCGGATGATGGACAGGATTTTTCGAGAGTACAGGCTATTTGTTGGCACTTTCTTTGACGACATCATTGTTTTCTCCAAGAATGAGGCAGAACACAGAGATCATCTGCTTCAAGTCTTTCAGGCATTACGAGATCACACATTAGTGATTAATGCTACGAAAAGTGAATTTTTCCTACCAAAGATACATTTTTTGGGACACATTGTGTCAACAGCAGGAGTGCAAATGAACCCGACCAAGATAGAGACTATCCGTGATTGGCCCGATTTGAGGAATGTCCATGAAGTTAGAAGCTTCTTGGGACTGTGTTCGTACTACAGGCGGTTTATACGAAAGTTTGCAGAGGTTGCTTCCCCTTTGCATACCTTGACACAGAAAGGAGTACCTTTTTCGTGGGGACCCACAGAGGTGACTGCCTTTCGGACATTGAAAGAGAAATTGACTACGAGACCTATTTTGACTTTGCCGGAATTGCAGAAGTCATTTGAAGTATATTGTGATGCTTGTGGTCGTAGTCTGGGTGCGGTCTTGCTGCAAGAAGGCCATGTCATAGCTTACGAGAGCCGTTTGTTCTCTAGGCCAGAGATGACAGCACAGATCTATGAGAAATAGCTTTTGGCGGTTATCCATGCTCTTACTCAGTGGCAGCATTACCTACTCGGAGCGGATTTTACTGTCTTTACAGACCATCAGAGTTTGCGCTACTTCTTGTCACAGAAGCAGCTTTCGAAAAAGCAGATGCGGTGGGCGAACATCTTGTCACAGTTCCACTTCCAGATTGTCCATGTGCAGGGACATAAGAATGTGGTGGCAGATGCTTTGTCTCGGAAACCGTTGGTTCTGGCTATTTCCGCGATACATCATAGGAGCTTCGAGGATATGGTCGATCAATGTGCCACAGATACAGATTTTGCAGATATTTTCACACGGATACGGGATGGGGAGACAGTAGCTCGATACTCCCTTCGGGAAAGCTACTTGATGAAAAAGACTATGTTGTGCGTTACACAGCCGTTGAGGGAAAAGGTTATGACTCATTGCCATTGTCCACCTTTTACGGGTCACCGCGGCATTGCTACCACCATGAAAGGGGTAGAGAGAGATTTCTTTTGGCGGAGATTGAAGAAGGATGTGGAAGAGTTTGTGCGCAGTTGCTTGGTATGCCAGAAGGTCAAGTTTGACAGGCATAAGGCACAGGGATTGTTACAGCCTTTACCCATACCCACCCGCCCCTGGGAAAATATTGAAATGGATTTCATTTTTTTTTTATCTCCCGAGAATACAGAATGATCACGATGATTTACCGATTACATGGCACGCATGAGACGATTGTCTCCGACAGAGACCCCAAATTTATGAGTTTGTTTTGGAAGGCAATTTGGGAGAACATTGGCACGTGGTTGCAGTTCTCGTCATCGTTCCACTTGCAGACTGACGGGCAATCTGAGATTGCCAATTCAGTGATTTTAGATTTATTGAAGTCTTGTATCTCGCATCAGAAGACTCAATGGGAAAAGAACTTACCTTTGGTGGAATTTGCCTACAATAACACGATACACTCTTCGACGGGGAAGACGCCATGAGAGATTGTTGAAACTGCTGCGAAGGTTCCATCCTTCCTGAGCACGAAAGATTAGAAATTTGAAGCGGATGAATATTCGCGAGACTTGGATACGGCTTTTGCCAAGGTTCGCGAGACTTTGCAGGAGTCTCAAGAACGACAGAAAAAGGCAGCGGATCGCCATCGTCGCGACTGGAAACTGAAGGAGGATGATTGGGTGCTCTTACTTTTGAGAAGGCACGCCTAAGAAAGAAAAAGGGAAAGGAGAGGCTTTTTCCAAAGCTTAGTATGTGATACTACGGACCTTTCCAGATTACTGACAAGATAAATGATGTCTCCTTCCGATTGGAACTGCCAGATACTTGGAGGATTCATAATGCATTGCATGTGAGTCTCTTGAAACCTGTTAAGGGTGATGTGCCTGATGATGGGGAGCCTAATGAGCAACCCAAAGTGGAAGAAAACGAGGAGATCCTTGTTCCTGAACAGATTTTTGGCACATAATGATACGAAGAAAGGTAAAGTCCGAAGGCGGTTCTTGGTTAAGTTCAAGAACTTTCCTGCATTTGATGCGAAGTGGATGGAGAAGGAGGACCTAGCAGATACTCCTCGGATTGTGAACCTTTACCTCGATGTTTTGGTTTAGCATACTCTACTCCAAACGGAACCCAGAATTCAGCTTGGCCGGAGATCTGGTGCAATGGGATGCACAAGAGGGGAGTCACTCCACTCCTTTGTCAACAGATGCCTCGATTTTGATACTAAAGTCACTGATGTCTCTTTGAGCTTCAGGGATACTGAGAGCTGACAGTATTCTGCTGGATGACTTTATGAAATGGAATTCCTGATTATGATACTGATTTGTTCTTGACTTCTTGTGAGTGCAGGAACTGATAGCCGAAATGACTGCAGCATTTTGGTCTGATTGATCTCGAATAGACATGGTTGCAATAGGGGTTAGTCAATCGGACATCGATGAGGTCCCGATTGGACCTAGATGTGATTGCTAGCTACATTGCCGATAAATCATGGTCTAAGATCCGAATGAATGTTGAATGTCATGTGATGTCCTGTGATGTCTGGTGATGTCCTGTGATGTCATGTGATGTGACTGTAGATTTTGTACGTGTGCTAGATGTGTGTTCCTAGTACGTAGGTACTAACAGTCAGTGTCTATTAAGACGGTTTATGGCTTTTGTCGGTTTTGCAGGCGTAATCGCGGTCGATTACAATGCTTTCAAGAGGGGGGTATGTCACAAAGTGATGACGTGGCGGACAACAGAAACCCTAATTTCTGCCAGAAACCCTAAAATTCCTGCAAACCCTAAATTTTGCCAAAAACCCTAATTTCCGGAAATCGCGGAGGCGGATTATTAAAAATAAAAATAAAAATAAATTTATTTTTTTTTTGGGAAAATGATGAGCGACGCAAATTTTGCTTTTGCTTTTTTTTATAAAAAAAAGAGAAAAGACTCTCTAAGAGAGAGAGAGAACTGATGCTTTTGATTTTAAAAGCTTTTGGGGCTCTGTTTTTTGGCATCCCTTGTAACCTTTAAATTAGTGGTGAGGGCCTCACTTCTCAGGGCATCTGGACGCAGAGTCTGAGAGTGAAACCCTAACCGCTCTCTTGTACTTTGATGATTGATTAATATAAAAAGAAATACCGAAAGGGGCGTCAGTCTTTGGGGCCAATATCTCTAGGCACGGAACTTCGCCGGGCCAGTGCAAATCTATTGTGATCTGTGATTTGTTTTGAAGTGGTTATTTGGTGCTGTCGCGGTTGATTCTTGACTTGGAGTGTCCAAGTCTGTTACACTCCTTGTATTTAAACACAAGGAGCTAAAAATTGCACTATTTGGGTGTTTTTTATACCTCCCGTTCCGCGACGTTCCCGTTCCGGACCCCTAGCCGTTCCCCCGTTCCACGGGGATCCCGTTGCCGTTCCCGTTCCGCGTTCCGGGTAACTATGGATTGAAGAGCTTAAGGAAGAACTGGCAGCTTGTAAAAGTAAAAATATTCAAGGTAAGGAAGGAGAAATTCAGCCCTCCGTGATCAAGGAACTCGAGAAGATCAGAGAACAGGTGAAAACTCTCTAGGAAGAGGAAGAGCAGAAGTCGAAAACAACCACTTCATGGGTGGATGTCCTCACCAAAACACAAAAGAAGGTTGCTACACCGACAGCCACCATTATCAATATGACCATTGAGGAAGAGCAGAAGAGGAAGACTAGAGCCCTTCATGTGCGTGTCACATGACTTAAGGACATTGGAAATGTGGAAGAAGAAGTGAATAAGCTCTTGAAACGCATGGGCATTTCTAAAGCAAGGCACACAAGTGCATGGAGAGTGGGGAAGAAAGGAAACGTTGGGGAAGGAAGGTCCAAGGAAGGAGCACTCATTTTACGTTTCCCTACTGTGGAAACTAGGAGAGAGTTCTTGAAGAAGAAGCCAACCCTTAAACAAACTCGGATATTTCTGGGCGAGGACCTCACTTTAGCGCAAATTGCACACATGCAAGAGCTAATGCTAGAAATCAAGGCTGCGAGGGAGAAGGGGAAAATTGCTTTCTATAGAGGGGGGACAGTGGTGATCTTGGAAAGACGCACTACATGACGGTGGAAGACTTATAGGACTAGCCTCAAAATGGCAGTATGGAACTATAATGGATCAATGAAGCTAGATGTTGGTGCATTCGAGGATAGCTTCAAGGGAAGAGACATTATTTTCTACTCTGAGACAAATCAAACTCCCGGTGTCACATTGCCTAGAGTGACGGGATACCATTGGGAGACCACTTGTAGAAAAGAGGTGAGATCAGAGCATAGAGGACGTGGGTCAAGAGGTGTAGCACTTTTATTCAAGGAAAAGTTGCATCCTCTCATTCGTATTGTTCGCAGAGATGAGCATGCTAGATATATGTGGGTCAGGATGAGAGCAGAAACGGGGAGGCCACTTTACATTGCAACATGCTATTTCCCCCCGAGAACATCTCTCTATGCACCGCCAAAGGAGCAGTCACCGTACATGATTTTAAATGAAGACAAATGAGAGTGCTCCAGAGATGGGGATGTCATCCTCCTAGGGGACTTCAATGCCAGGACGGGCCACTCTCAAACAGCCTTCTATGATACCTCAGAGGAGATGTTAAGAGAGCTGGATATCACTGATATGGGACTACCCAAGTGCTCACAGGATGTGGTGCATAATGAACAGACATGGGGACTGCACATGGATTGGCTATCCTAAATGGCCTACAGAGATTTCCAGCACCGAATAGTTTCACTTGTTTTCCTCACAAACATGGGGCTAGCACGGTGGGCTATGTTATGGCTCGGCCCAGTTTAATACCATCTATTCAGGATTTTACAGTTAGCCCCAGGCCTGTTGGGGTAGCAGTAGATCACGCCCTCCTCACATTTACAATTTCAGGCATCTACGCATACTAGATCCACTTTTACATCGAAGACTGACTCTGTCTATATGGAAAGTATTTACAGATGCCTAGCCACAGAGGAGCCAGGACGCCCATTAGAGGAGCTTACCGAGATATTGACAGAGACTTTACATGATGCAGCAGCAAAGGCATACCCACACACCCAACTAGGACACATACGACATTCTAGGAGTATACCCCAGAATAGTTGGTATGATGAGGAGTGTAGAGAGACAAGAGCCACACTTCAAAGAGAGAGGTGCTCCTGAAGGCCATTACTCATAGACAGTCACAGATAGCCTTCCTGCGCCTAGTGAGACGGAAGAAGAGGACTTACCTTGCTCGACTAGGAGGAGGAGTTGTACAAGCGATTCATGAGCCAGGACTAAGGCGAGGCATGGAGATTTTGGTCCTATGAACACACCATTCCAAATTCCCCTAGGCTATATAAACACACCTTGATTCTAAAGTCGTAGTAGTAGCATGTCCAATGGCACACTGAGCCATGTGCACGTAATATTCCATCTACATAGGGACTCTGTTTTCTGTATGACTAGGTGACTGGGCAAGATCAACACATCTCATAGAAGCATTCACAACATAAAAAATAGATTAATAGGCAAAGAGAGCCCTCTTTGACCACTGCAGCCTGAAGTCTTTCCCATACCAACACACTCTGCAATAGAGGTAGATTGCACACACTCCAATTACGAGTGGGGAATTGGCCATGACTTAATTGTAATAAAGCATTTTGCTGCTGTCAACACTACCTACTCTTCCGACTATCCCTTTAGGTGGTGGAGGAGGTGATAAATTTCTTGCACTTTGCCTTTGCCTTTGCCTTTGCACACACGCGCGCACGTACACACACACACACACACACATAAAATTTAGGACTATTTCAACAATGAGTAATATCAAATTAATTTCAAGCTAGAAGCTTGTGCAAGAGGTAATTTCTTAGACCAGTAACTAGCCTAGCTTCGCTATATTCAAATTAAGGCCTCTCAATAAAAATCGCATAATGCACACTGCCACACTGTTCCCATATCAGAAGGCAATTCTTGGTGAAATCTGTTCCACAAAAGTACCAGTATGGTTCTCAAAAGTCACAAAAACGAAAGAGGAGAAGAAGCTCAGTAAGATTGTGGTTTAAAGTGTTAATCTTGCAGCAGTTTTGAGTCAAACTGGTTTGGGTTATTCTGTCATTTTTTTCTGTGGCAAGCTCTAATGATTCTGAGGTGTCTTCCTTTCATTTCACACTCACTATTGTTGTTGTCTCTACGTCACGCGAAGCTGATTTTGATTTCAGTTTTCTCGTCAGATGTATCTTCCTTTTAATGCACAATAACATCTCAAATCCAAACACTAGCATTTCTAAGAGTTGGGTTTTGCAGTTGCACAATGTATTATAACTGTAGAGATATAATTTCTAGCAAAGCCAAGTGAAGCTTCTGCTTCAAAGTGCTTCAGGGAAGATTATTCACCTCAGGAGGTGCATGCCGAATTGACCACCGCAAAAACTCCTCATAACAATCAGCACAGAATTCCCTACAAGTCAACTAATCCAACTTGAATTGCAAAAAGCATAAGGCAACTTATATCACATATTTTGTGTGATAATAATGTACCTAACTGTTCACCTTAAGGCACATGAAAAAAGTATACTTCCTTGTTTCTCTAAATACATGTTAATGAATCAAATTATGCGTTTAATAGATAACAAAATTATTGCCTCAGGTTTATGCTAATACTTGTACATAACAGGTATAAGCATGAGGAGTTTAAATTGTTGAAAACATTCAGCTATGCAGAGGCTACAAAAATTAGTCGTGGACAGTTAATCAAGAAGATGAAAATACCTCAACGATGCATTGTCAGAATCCACAAGCCCATCTAAAATCGCATCTAGAAGAGCCATCGTATCCGGATTCTCTTTTCGAACATTTGAAGTGAACCAATGAATCATTTGCATCACCAGTCTACTAAAAAGATCGCGAGTCACCTACATTACTGGAGCTCGTTAATATTGATTGATAAGTCATCAGAAAAATGAACTGTGTAATGAAGATCTAGGAGACATGACAACAGTCACAGAGACAAAAAAAAGCAGCAACTTTTAGAACTTAACAGAACATGTATTGGTGGCACGAAAGGGCTAGGAATCCCACATTATAGAAAATGAAAGCCTTTTCGGTCGGCACAAAAGGCTACATAAAACACTCCTGAGAGTTGCCATCTTTATTAACAATTCTCTATCATGTCATGCATTCCTACAAATTTCAAGCCTTTACGGAGTCCTCCACCCCAGTTCACTACATCCTCGAGGCACTTGGAAAAGGGGATTTGCATTTGTAAGACATCAGTGCGTCATGCCCTGCGAGACACCATCATGTTGTTCAATAAATAATCCATGCCATGCCATAAAAGTCCCTATACTGAGAATCATCGTAGGCCATGCCAAAGCTACAGACCTGAAAAAGAACTCAGCAAGACTATCTGTTCTTGTGTTAATTGAATTGAGTACAACAGCCAGCACCAACAATATACAAGGACATCAATCAAGAGTCAATTTACATCACAAGTATGCTAAAAATCTGAGGTCGTAATTACACTCCAAAAAGGGCTGGTAAGAAGGCATGATCCTTACAAACAATAGATGTTTGCAAACCCTCACTATACAGGTGAGTCACACAGGTACCCATATATAAATCCTCGTTTTATGATAAGCTTCCTGAAGGCTTATCGCCTCCTGTATGGCTCGAATCCTCAGTTGTAGTCTCTGTCGATGCTGTGAAGCTCCTCGCCTCACTTGTGGGCGTCCCGATCTCCCTAGCTCCAACGCTCGGTCAATGAGAGTACTGCGGGTGTGAGTATGAGCTGAGCTTTACAGTGGTGGCTGCTTCTCTATTTGTCCAGTGTCTGGTGTGAAGAAATCAGTAATCTGTCTCTGGGATTGTCTCTCTCCCAGAGTTACCGAGGAACGCCCCCTAGCCCCCGTTCCGACGTTCGGGGGGGCAGTTCCCTTCTTGAACGTTCCGAAACGTCCCGGAACGTCTGACGTTCCAGGTGGCCAGTGCAAACCGGAATGGCCGTTCCGGAACGTTCCGGAACGTCCCCGGAATGTTCCGGAACGCCCCTGGAACGGCCAACGGCTACAAACAAATTTGGCAAAAATTGGAAAAATTGAAGTAAATGTTTGGGCTTCGTTTTGAAGTGTGCAAGGCCTCGAGGACTCATAAAATGCACCCCCCTCCCCCTTTCTCTCCACAAGCTAATCCTCAAGGGTCAAGCTCTCTCCCTCTCACACTCTCAAGATCTCTCCCTCTCAAGACTCACTCTCTCAAGGCTCAAGGCTTCAAGCCTTCAAGCTCTCTTCCTCTCCCTCCCACTCTCTCAAATCTCTCCCTCTCCCTCTCACTCTCTCGAGTCTCTCCCTCTCACTCTCTCAAGCTCTCTCTCTCTCTCATCTTCATCTAGTCATAGCAAGGTTGAATGGTCTTCAAAACGAGTTTTTTGTGAGTATTAAAGTCAAAGCACTCTAATACTCCTTGTATTTAAACACAAGGAGCTAAAAAATGCACTATTTGGGTGTCTTTTAACCTCCCGTTCCGCGCCGTTCCCGTTCCGGACCCCTAGCCGTTCCCCCGTTACGCGGGGATCCCGTCGCCGTTCCCGTTCCGCGTTCCGGGTAACTATGCTCTCTCCAGATCTCCTCAGTAAACTATCTTTGTGTCTGTGTAACGCAGATAGATACAGATCTGGTCTTGATAGCTCATGACTCTAGAGAAGGGTCCGAAGCCCTATCCGAATAGACAGTGGAAGCGACCTCGTATCTCGAGCACTGACATATATAATGCATCTCCGTCTTTGGCTTTGTATGGCATAGGCCGCATATCCTACTAGCTGCTAGTATCCCTCTGAATCTACCAGTCTTAATCTCAAGCTGGTGTGAAGATGTCTATATCTGACCAATGGCACACCGTACCCCTTAAGATAGATGTATATCCATATAGCAAGGTCGAATCGAAAACCCATCCCCTGTGAGTTGGAGAAAATGATCTCTACAGAAATCCATCTTTGTGCCAACTCCTATATCGGATCTATCCATGTCCTCTTGGTGTCCAACTTGGTCAGGTCCTAGCGAATGAGTCTAGTAATCTCCACCCGTGTAAGAGACAGCAATGGTGCATCAAGGGAGTACTGCAAGGGAGGCAAGTTGTCCATGCTGAAGCCATGTATCTGGAACCATGATGACATCTCTGCATACCAACATGATGAGTCACCCTACAAAGCTAATTGTCTTGAGGACTCGGGCCAATCTGCCATATCTATCTCTGCTAGTATCCCATAAGCTGTGCATAAAGGTGACTAATTTGGTGAGCGCCTCTATCTTCATAGAAGGCTAACTCAACTCTAATGATCTTGTGTGGCATGGAGGCCTTGGCTCTAATCAACCGAGAGATCAGAGATACCAAGGGCCTCTCCATACCTCTCCACCCATCTTGACCCACAGAGGGTCTCTAAACCTGAACCCAGAGAGCCACAATAAATCCGTCTCCCAATGTGCCCTACCCTCCTCAATAATGGCTTTGAGTGTCAGAATACGTCAAGAGTGGAGAAGCCTCTCCTGAAACCGGCCTATCCTGCTCCCTATATGACTTCACTCTCTGCCCATCTGCTCAATTGCTTACCAAGGATAGATGCATACAACCGTCCCAATGTGTGTCTGATCATAATAGTACGGTAATTTCCAGGCTCCGTAGGATCACCTGCCTTGAAATTAGATAGTCTCTAAGTCTCACATAGACCCGCACACATGACACGATTGAACAGAACTGCAAAAGCCTCTGTCAGCATATCGCTAGCATGTATTAAGTGCTTTTCTACTAGACCATCATGATCATATGTGCTCCTCGTTCTCATCCTATCAATGGCCATCTTTAACATCTCAGTGGTAAGAAGGTACTTGTACATGGGCATGGCTCGGGAGGATCACGAAGGGGTGTCTATCTAGGACCATATGTAAGAATGTTGCATACTGACCCCACACATCAGGAGAAGCAATCACTGTGGGAGGGGAGTGCTCATAAAAGAAATGCCATGCCTCTTGAGTCTCTACTCAAGAACAACTCGTATAAGTCTCGCTCTATCCAAGCTAGAAATGCTCGCTTCTTCCATCGCACAAGGCCTCGGAAGGCTATCCGACGAGACTGTCTGTGATTGATGACCCCTAAGAGAAGATCCCTCTGAAGCTGTGCTCTCGTCTCTCTACACTCCTTGTCATACCAACTGTTCTGAGGCATACTCCCAAAACCGCATCTCTGATCAGGCTGAGTGTGTGGGTATGCCTCTGCTGCTGCATCATGCAATGTCTTAGTCGGTAAAGTGGTGATCTCCTCCATAGAGGGTCCTGACCTGCTGCTTGCTGTGACAGAGAGAGTCAAGAGAGCATGATCCACTCCCACATCGACTCGTTTCAGTCCTACTGTGAAATATTGAAGATGAAGCTCCTGTGCCATGACATAGTCCACTGTGCTGGCCCCATGCCTGTGTGGAAAGCATGTGAAACCGGCTGCTCAGAGAAGGTTATATTAAATATCTGCACAATGCCACAATTTAGGTAAGAAATGAAATGAAATGTTATATTAAACATCTTCAAAAGGCCAAAATGACCTACAAGAGAACAAAGTTTGAAAACCACCCCAACCAAACAAAAGAGAGAGTGGCCCAACAATGTTAAATTTGGTGTGCCAGTACATACATTTTTGAAAGGAGCCTTCCATGTATCAACATTGTCAGACTAGTTTGTTTCATCCAATATAATCAAACACTGGACATCCTCTCAACAGTTTATTCACATATCTTGAGTCATTCCCCAAACATGCACATTGAAAATTTCCATACTATATTGAGACCTGGCATGGCAATCATTTTGAATTCCATACAAACAAACCTCACACATAGATTCTTGCAGCATAAAGAATCTAGTGGGGTATATTTGGCATGACTACTCTTCAACAATGGCAGATGTGTAATTTATTTACATGAACACTTGCATGTGTGCATTTACATCTTTGCACTAACGAGTAAAAACACTTTAAATAGTATGCAAAAGAATACCTGTTCCACATCAGCCGCAAGCCGAACTACTGCAGGAAATATTCTTCTGTATAAATTCTCATAATGTACCTGATACAAAGCAAAAAATGAGCACATAAATACCAAACCATTCTAGGAAAGCTGGGATGAGCATGTGCCTTACACTTGGTCTCTCTCCACTTTGTGTATGTGATGGTCCTTTTGCAGCATTACCAATCATCAATAGACACATGGCATGAAGAAGCTCAGAAGCTCCAACTTTTGTGCTTCTATCACTAGCTGTGAGTGCTAGATCGACAATTCTAGGTAGCAGTGAATCTGAAAGCAAAAACTCATGAAACCAAAACTTATATTGTGATTAAAAAATATAAATATTTTGAATCATAGTACAGTTGCATGCATGAGTGTAGGTGTTGGGAATAGCTGCCTCTCTCAACCAATCACACATCCATAACCATATCATTACCAGCACACTGACATATATACTTCAGATTTGTGTGGGGGAAAACATGGAGTTCAAAACAGAGTCATCCATATCAGGCGACTTTTGATGACACTATCATTATCTTCACAGACATCCAGGTACAGGTAATCATTGGTCTTCTGCCAGTGCTTGTGGATTCAAGGGAACACAAATAAGCACACCATTGCTGCGCAAGCTGCGGCTCAAAATGCAATTAAAGCATCAATGGATCAGGGTATGAAACAAGCAGAAGTTAGGATGCACGAACCCAGACTGGGGAGAGAGACCGCTTTGCGAGCTATTCACAGAAGCGGCATAATCCTCAATTTCATAGTGACGTGATTCCTATGTTGCATAATGGGTGTGGAACCCTGAAGAAAGAGACGTGTCTAACTAGTAATTCATCACATTCAGAGGGAAAGAAAAAATATCAAGGTAGAAAGGGTATGAAGGGTTGGAAAGTAAGGCACGCATTAGAGACCATGATGAATTTTTAACGTACGTAAAAATTTGTACCTTTGTAAATAATTTAAACCATAGAAGTGTTAAGATATTTGTATAGAGTTTAGAAATCATTGCACAATATTCTTGATGTGAAAGGTTGTACTCCAGAGCCAAATGAAGACTAGCACATGCCACAAACTGCCAACCATTTTTCAATCCACATAGAATTATCATTGATTGATTGAAGAGAGAGAGAAATGAAATGAAATGTTATATTAAACGCCTTCAAAAGGCCAAAATGACCTATGAGACCAAACTGATACAATCTTGGTGGATCTAATACAATGTCTGGGTACAAAAATAAAATGAAGTAAAGAGAAAAACTAAAATCTTAACTAAGCAGCTAGCTCGAACTGTGTAGGATATAAGTAGGGGGGTGAAAGTAGTGACTAGGGGCTAATACAACACAATGTAGGTGTGCATGAGGGAATATAAAGGGTAAGAGCTGATACAAAGGCTGATACCAGATCAACAGGGTGTACAATCCTCAAAAGAGCTAAATCATAGGAGATCCATCATCGATGGTGGCTGGCGGATCTCATCAATCTCCTCCATGGTCAGTAGTCTAAGCGGCCTCGTATCTCGTAGTAGACGGGGCAGCGGCATGTGTAGTGCAACTCTGTCTCAGGCTCCATGTCACACAAGGGGCATGTCTTGGCCTCTGCTGTTACTCCGTTGTATCTCCCAGTCTCAATCCGCACCTAGTGAGAAGATGTGCGTAACTGGCCAATAGCACATCGTATCCCATGAGACAAGTGGGTGTCCATGTATCTGGGTCTCGTCACAAAACCATCCTCCGTAAGCTGGAGAAGATGGTCTCTGTAGAAAGCCATCTTCGTGCCCAGTTCCTTGCTGGCTGTATCCATGTCTCTTGGTGTCTAGCTGGGTCAGGTCTTGGCGGATGAGCCTGGTGGTCTCGGACTGTGTAAGGGTGGGAGATGGTGCATCCAATGCGTACTGGAAGGGTGGCAACCTGTCTATGCTGAACCCATGCGCCTGAAACCATGATGTCATCTCCCCATACCAGCATGCTCTATCTCCTTGCATGGCTAACTGTCGAGAGGACTCAAGTGCAATGCGAGCATATCCTTCTCTAGGAAGTTCCCATGTGTGGTGTATGCAGACTGACCTGGTGAGCGCCTCAACCACTAGTGGGGGGGCCGCTAGCTCTGCTCGGATAATGGCCCGTGGTACTGATGCCTTGGCTCTAATGAGCCGCGAGATCATAGAGACGAGATGTTTCTCCATGTTCCCCCATCCATCAATGCGACCCGACCTCCCGTGGTGATCCAATGAAGGTCCCCATATCTCAGCTCCATAGAGCAATGCAGAAGCCACCAAAGTGTCAAAGAGCCAGAGCTTCGTCCGAGGCTCCTGAAACTGAACCTACAAACACATCCTCTCCAATCTACCCAATGCTACATGGGCTCTAGTCAATCTAGTCTCTGCTTCCCTTCTGAGTGAGAATGCAGGTCGGCTAAAAACCACTCCAAGGTAAGTGTAACCATCTGTGTACTCCACAGTCTCCTGGCCGTATGTGAATGTAGGTGCTGACCTCCTAATCCACTGTGGGGTGGTATTAAACACCATAACCTTGGTTTTACCAAGGTTGACAGACAAACCACTTTCGTGGGCAAACCTATGCAAAGCATCCAATTGACGTTGCATCCCCTCCGGAGATTCGGAGATCAACACAATATCATCAGCATATAACAAAAGTGGAATCCATGTCCCTGCCAACTGTGCACCTCTATCACCATCGCTCTCAATGTAGTCAAAAACCTCATCCACATACATACTGAATAGAGAAGGAGAAAGCGGACAGCCCAATAGTGGAGTGAACCGGTGTAGATAGTTCCTCAGGGGTGCGTACATGCCCTACTACTGATCTATACAATGCCATGATCCCCCTAATGAGCTCTGTGGGTACTCCCATCCCTGTAATCTGCGCATCAATCTAGCTCTGGGTACTGTGTCAGGCTTTGCAGAAGTCCACAAAGCTACAATAGATCCGTCTCTCTTGAGATCTGCCCTCCTCAATGATGGCCCTGAGTGTCAAGATATGGCCAAAAGTAGAGAAGCCTCTCCTGAACCCTACCTGCCCAGCTACACGCATTCCTTCCCTCTCTGCCCATCTACTCAACTGCTGCTCAAGAATGGATGCATACAACTATGCCAGTGTGTGTCCAATCATGATAGTGCGATAATTCCCAGGCTCCATGGGATCTCCTGACTTGAAGATAGGTACAATCACAGATAGGCTCCAAGTGTTCCGCAGGCCCTCACACATGGCACGGTTAAACATAACTACTAGAAGCTCTGCTAGGAGGTCTTTGGGATGCATGAAATGCTCAGCCACTAAGCAATCTTGATCATATGCTCTCCCAGTCCTCATCCTGTCAATGGCTTTCTTCACCATCTCAGCGGTGAAAAAAGCACATGTGTGTGGGCATGGATCGGGAAGGGGCGGTTGTCCAGGTACTGTGTACAAAGATGATGCGCACTGACCCCAGGTCTCTGTGGAGGTAGGGGGGGGGGGGGGGGGGGGGGGGGGAGGACTGCTCATGAAAGAGCCGCCACGCCTCACGCGAGTCCTGACTCAAGAATAGCCGGTATAGATCCTGCTCTAGGCGAGCCAAAAATGCCCTCTTCTTCCGCCGCACCAGGCGTCGGAAGTCAATCTGTGACTATCTGTGAGTGACGTCCCCCAAAAGCACCTCCCTCTGAAGTCTAGCTCTAGTCTGGCGGCAGTCCTCATCGTACCAGCTGTTCTGAGGCATGCTCCTTGATTGGCGTCTCCGCTTAGGCTGGGTGTGTGGGTATGCCTCTGCTGCTGCATCATGTAACGTTTGTGTCAGTATAGTAGTAAGCTCCTCCAAAGCTCGCCTTGGTTCCTCAGTGCATAGGCTTCTGTAGATCCCGTCTATGTATACAGAATCCGTCTCCCGCGTGAAGGTGTAGCGAGTAGGGGTTGCTACCCGTGGCCTGTGTGCTACACTGAGCTGGAAGGAGATGGTCATCGACACAAGAGCATGATCCACTGCCACCCCGACCGGTTTGGGCCCAACTGTGAGATCCTGGATACTAGAGATGTGATTCGGTTGTGCCATGACATAGTTCATTATGCTGGCTCCATGTTTGTGTGGGAAGCATGTGAAACCTCCCGCAGTAGCAGGAAACCTCTGTAGGCCATTCAAGATGGTCAGTCCATGTGCGGTGCCGATGTTTATCAGGTGTCGCCCATACTCAGTATATTCCACATCGTGTGATAGTCTCGCCAGGACCGTCTCTACAACATCCAACTCTCTCAGCATCTCCTCTGAAGTATCATAAAACACTTTCTGGTGATGGGCCGTCCTAGCATTGAAGTCCCCTAGAATCATAATGTCACCATCTCTAGAGAACTCCCATATGTCATCATCCAAAATAGAAAAAGCGGACTATCCTCTAGGTGATGCATAGACTGATGTACTCGGGGGAAGTAGCAAATAGCAATGTAGAGATATCTGCCTGTCTCTGCTTTCAATCTCACCCACATGTACCTAGCCTGCTCATCCCTACGAGCTATACGTATCAATGGCTGCAAATCCTCTCTAAATAACACTGCCACTCCCCCCGAGCCCCGTCCTCTGTGCTCTGAGCGTGTCTCCTGTCTATAAGCTGTCTCCCATCTGTATCCACTGATGTGAGGCATGGATTGCCCAGGGGCGTGGTGTGTCTCAGAGTTAAAGATGATGTCTCTTCCATTAAAACTATCCTCAAAAGCACCCACATCAAGACGCATAGATCAATTACAGTTCCAAGCAGCCACTTTGAGTGTGGTCCCATAAGTCTCGCACAGTCATGTGGAGTGTCGCTCTAGTTTTACCACTCTTCCATCTCGGTAAAGGCAATTTTCCCTTGCCGCTCTAGCTTCCTGCATATGAGCGATCTGCAAGAGCGTAAGATCATCCCCGAGAAATATGCCCGTCTCTTTAAGAGTTGGCTTTTCTTCAAGAAGGACTTCTTCGCTTCCATGGAGGGAAAACGGAGGATGAGTGCCCTTTCTTTTGAGGTTTCCCCACTGCTTCCATTTTTCTTTATGTTGCCCGCTCTCCAGGCTCTTGTGTGCGTCGGCTCATGAACCCCCATCAAGGCCTTGAGTTCTTTTACCTCTTCGTCCACATTGCCTTCGTCTTTAAGACCGCAAATTCTCACATGTAAAGCGCGCACACGTCTTCTTTGCTCCTCCTCTAGTGTTTGATTAATGATAGTGGGTGTAGACGTGGACGTTATCTCCTTGCCTTTTCCTTTCATGGCCACCTCAATCCATTTCTCGGCTTCATCCGCCTTCCGTTGAGTTTTTGTAAGAACATCCACCCAAGAAGTCGTCAGCTCTTTCTGTTGCTCTTCTCCCTCTTTGATGGCCCGTACTTTCTCCTTGATCGTGTTGATTTCTTCGATTACTGAGGGTTGCTTCGGCGAGATCTTTCTTGAGTAACGCAATCTCTTCATCCTAAGTCGTCACTCGATCTTCCAGTGTATTAATCTTGCTTTCTTTGATCAGCACGCGTCCTTCGAGCATTTTTATTGTGCCCAATAGATTGCGGTTTATCTTGGTAATGGTCTCCGTCCTTTCCTCTTTGCACTTTTGAATGGCATCCTCTAGGGGGTCGGCTTTATCATTCAGCTTCCTCATGCTTAATCGCTGTATGGAAAAGAGCCACTAAGCGCACATATGCATCCACACTATGCATACATTGTCTCCCGCATCAAGCATACATCCGCATTAAGCATACATTTGACGAAAAAATCTGCTGACTGAATTTCTGGATTCCCTTGGGTTTTTTTGTTTCTGAAATTCTATCTGCAGATTCTTGAAAAATTCCTAAAAATCCCTACCCCTGGAAAACTGCTGGACCTGTACTAGAACAATTAGAAAATTCCCTGCTCGACCAAATCTGTGTTCTCTGCACCCTTTTCTTTGTCTCTGTTCTGCAGAAAAACGCAGGTCACAGTAGAGGGCAGCGTTGCACCCTTGACTCCGTCTCTATTCTGCAGAAAATGCAGGTCTCTGTCTCTGTTCTGCAGAAAATGCAGGTCACAGCAGAGGGCAGCTGGCGTGGTAGCTTGGCGAGTGGGGGAACACGACGAGGGATGGCAGGGGAGGGGCAGCGCAAGGGCATGGCAAGTGTGTGTGTGGGGGGGGGTGGAGGGTAAGGCGGGGGGGGGGCAGCGCGTGGGGGGGGCTAGGCAGGTGCGGCAGCGCGAGGGGTGTGGGCAGTTGGGGGAGCGCAAGCAGAGGGCAGTGGGGGGGGGGGGGGGGGGGGGGGGGGGGGGGGGGCGCTGGGCTGCAGAGGGGAGCGCGCACGAGAGAAATGAAATGAAATGTTATATTAACATCTTCAAAAAGGCCAGAATGACCTATGAGACCAAACTGATACAAAAGTGGTGAATCTCTTACAAAGTCTGGGTACCTTAGTACTAAAGTACTAAGTGTGAAAAGTGTGTGAGTGTGAAAATAAATGTGAAAAACTAAATACAAAGTATTAAATAAACTTCTTCTGGTTAGAATGCTTCTAATCCTTTGTTGTAGTCTCCTCCAGTGAAGTGTGCTTTTCCATCTCGGTCGTGGACGTCTCGATTTCCTAAGCTCGATCGCCCTGTCAATGAGGGTGTTTGGTATGGATGTGGGTACTCCTTTGTGCTGGCTACTGGTCTCTTGCTTCTCCTTCCCCTCATGCTTCTCTTGATCCGAAGAAATCCGTGATCTGCCTCTGAGGCTGTAGTGCTCTTTGTCTTCTCATTAGATTATCCCAGTGCCGATGTATTTCCAATAGGTACAAGCCTAAGCATCTTTGATCTTGGTATTGCATGACTCTATCTAGAGGTCCAAAGCCTTCTTTAAATAGGCAATGCAAACGCCCACGTATCTCATAGTATACGGTGCAATGGCATATGTAGTGTAATTCTGTCTCCGGCTCCATTCCGCATAACCTGCAAATTCTGCTCTCAGGTGGGATTCCCCTAAATCTGCCAAATTCAATTTCCAGCTGGTGTGAGCATGTACGAATCTGACCGATAGCACATCTCAAACCATCAAACAGGTGGGTATCCATGTAGCTCGGGCAAATCACAAATACATCTTCAGATAGCTGTAGGAAGTTTTCTTTGTAATCGGCCATCTTCGTGCCGAATTCTTGTGTAGGGTCTACCCATGTATAAGATCCTGACGGATGATTTTATTAATCTCCGTTCGTGTAATTGCCAGTGATGGAGCCTCAAGAGAGTATTGGTAGGGAGGTAATCTTTCCATACTGAACCCGTGTCTCTGAAACCACGAAGATAGTTGCGCATACCAGCATGATGTATCCCCTTTCATTGCTAACTGTCGAGAGGATTCGAGGGCCAATCTAGTATAGCGGCAATTATTTGTATCCCATAAACCATGTATAAAGGACACTGATCTGGTAAGAGCTTCAATTTCTATCGGAGGGGCAGCTAGTTCCGCTCGGATAATCGCGTGTGGTACGGAGGCCTTGGCTCTAATCATTCGGGAAATCATAGATACCAAAGGTCTCTCCATTGGCTTCCAATTATCTTGATCCACAGATGGTCCCCAAATCTGGACCCCATAAAGCATAGCCGAAGCCACCACAGTATCAAAGAGCCAAAGTTTTGTTCGTGGTTCCTGAAATTGCACTTGTGAACACATCCTCTCCAACCCTCCCAAGGCCGCAGAGGCTCTGGACAATCTAGCCTCCGCTGCTTTCTTAAGAGTAAACTTTCGTCTTGCAAATACCACACCAAGGTATGTGTATGCATCTGTGTACTCTACTGTATCCTGGCCATATGCAAATGTAGGTGCCGATCTCCTAACCCACTGCGGTGTGGTGTTAAACACCATAACTTTGGTTTTACCCAAATTCACCGACAGTCCGCTGTCCTCCGCGAATTTATGTAATGCATCTAACTACCTCTGCATTCCCTCTGGTGATTCTGCTATCAATACAATATCATCTGCATACAACAACAAAGGGATCCATGACCCTGCAAGTTGAGCACCTTTGTCACCCTCTCTATCAATGTAATCTGATACCTCATCTATATACATACCAAATAAAGTAGGGGACAGTGGGCATCCCTACTTTACTCCAACGATGGAATGAACAATGTCTGAATCCCCTTTTGGAGTACGTACATAACCAGTTACTGACCCATACAAGGCCATGATCCCCCTGATAATCTCTTTGGGGAACCCTAACTCTTGCATTCTGCGTATCAATCTGGCCCTTGGTACTATATCAAAAGCTTTCCGAAAATCCACAAAGCAACAATACATTCTTCTTCTATTTGCTCTTCCTTCTTCAATAATGGCTCTGAGCGTAAGAATATGATCTAGAGTGGAATAACCCCTCCTGAATGCAGCTTGTCCTGTCGCCCTTATGCCCTCATTCTCTGCCCATCTACTCAGTTTTTGTTCCAGAATGGATGCATACAGTCGGGTCAATGTGTGACCCACCATAATGGTACGGTAGTTCCCGAGTATCATAGGATCCCCTGACTTGGAAATAGGTACGATAGTAGATAATTTCCAAGATTCAGGTCATCCTTCACATATGACCCGATTAAACAGACGAGCAAGGACTTCTGAAAGTAGATCCCTTGCATGGATCAAATGTTCAGCTACTAGACCCTCGTGATCATATGCTCTTCTTGTCTTCATCTTATCAATGGCTTTTTCCACCATTTCCGTAGTAAAGAAAGTACTAGTAGCAGGGCATGGCTCTAGCGGATCTGGTAGTGGAGGCTGTCCAGATACCATATATAATGATGTTACATATTGACCCCAAATCTCAGGATAAGTAATTGTCCGAGGCAATGAGTGCTCGTGAAATAAACGCCAGGCCTCATGTGAGTCCTGACTCAAGAAGAGCTGATATAAATCCTTCTCAAGTTTGGCTAAAAATGCCCTTTTCTTGCAACGTACTATACGCCGAAGAGCAATCCGAGACTGCTTATATGTGATGATCCCAAGTGTAAGCTCTTTCTGGACCTGGGTTCTCGTCTCTCTGCATTCCTCGTCGTACCAACTGTTCTGAGGCATGTTACCAGATCCTCTCTTCTGATCAGGCTGAGTATGTGGTTATGCCTCTTGTGCTACTCCATGTAGTATCTCTGTTAGCTGAGAAGTGATCTCCTCTACAGTATATACTGGCTCGGCTGCCCACATCCTATTATAGATCTGTTCCACATAGACTGAATCAGTCTCTGGTGTGAAAGTATATCTTGTGTGCGTCTTCTTCCTTGGTACTTGAGAGGCATTGTATTGGAAGGAGATTGATAAGGTCAAGAGAGCATGATCCACTGCAATCCCAACCGGTCTGGGTCCCACCTTAAAGTCCTCGATACTAGAAATAAAGCTTGGTGAAGTCATGACATAATCCACTGTGCTGGCCCCATGCCTGTGCCGGAAGCATGTGAATCCCCCAGATAAAGGGAAATTCTCTAGACCATTAAGTATGGCCAAACCATGTGTAGTTGCCATCTCCATGAGATGTCTCCCGTATTCAGTGTGTTCTTTATCCTGTGAGTTTCTAGTAAGCCCCTCTTGTGATAAATCCACTTCTCTGAGCATTTCCTCAGAGAGAGAGAGAGAGAGAGAGAGAGAGAGAGAGAGAGAATGAAATGAAATGAAATGTTATATTAACGTCTTCAAAAGGCCAAAGTGACCTATGAGACCAGAAAGTTACAATGTGGTGGATCTGATACAAAGTCAAAGTAACAAGATGACAAAATGACAAAATGACAAATTAAAATACTATGGAATCCTAGACTGCTGAGTCTGGACTAAGTAGCTAAAACAAATAGCTGGGATAGCTAGATCACAGGAGATCCAGCATCGGTCGCTAGCGGATCTCATCAATCTCCTCCATGGGCAGTAGTCTCACCCGGCGTCGTGCATGTCGAGCCAAACTGACCCGGATCCTCTGATGCAGTCTCTGTCGATGTTGTGTAGTCCTCCGCAGTCGTGGGCGTCTGGATCTCCCCAGCTCAGTCACTCGGTCGATCAGTATGCCTCTGGTGTAAAGCGACGAGCTCTGCTGTGGTAGTAACTCCTCCGGGTGTCCAGTGGCAGCTCTAAAGAAGTCTATGATATGTCTCTGAGACTGGCTAGTCTTTCCTCTCATTAAGCTCTCTCTGAGTCTGCGCAGCTCGAGCAAAAACAAACCCAGGCATCTCTGATCCTCGTACCGCATGACTCTAGAGAATGGTCCAAAGCCCTCTCTGAACAAGCAATGGAAGCGGCCTCGTATCCGTAGTAGATAGGGCAATGGCATGTGTAGTGCAACTCTGTCTCAGGCTCGATGTCACACAGGGGGCATGTCCTGGCCTCTACAGGTACTCCGCTGTATCTCCCAGTCTCGATCCGCTGCTGATGTGAAGATGTGTGTATCTGGCCAATAGCACATCGTATCCCATGAGACAGGTGAGTGTCCATGTATCTAGGCCTCATCACAAAACCATCCTCCGTAAGCTGGAGGAGATGCTCTCTGTAGAAACCCATCTTCGTGCCTAGCTCCTGTACTGGCTGTATCCATGTCCTCTTGGTGTCTAGCTGAGTCAAGTCCTGGTGAATGAGCCTGTTAATCTCGGACTGTGTAAGAGTCAGAGAGGGCGCATCCAGTGAGTACTGGAAAGGAGGCAATCTGTCTATGCTGGACGCATGCGCCTGAAACCATGACGTCATCTCCCCATACCAGCATGCTGTATCTCCCTGCATGGCTAACTGTCGAGAGGACTCAAGTGCGAGGCGTGCATATCTGTCTCTGGGAAGTTCCCACATGCGGTGTATGAAGGGAGACAGATCTGGTGAGCGCCTCAACCACCAGTGGGGAGGCAGCTAGCTCTGCTCGTATAATAGCACGTGGTACTGAAGTCTTGGCCCTAATGAGCCGCGAGATCATAGAGACCAGAGGCTTCTCCATGTCCCCCCATCCATCACCACGGCCCGTCCTCCCGTGATGGTCCAGTGAAGGTCCCCAAATCTCAGCTCCATAGAGCAATATAGAAGCCACCAAAGTGTCAAAGAGCCAGAGCTTCGTCCGCGGCTCCTGAAACTAAACCTGTGAACACATCCTTTCCAATTTACCCAATGTTGCATGGGCTCTGGTCAATCTAGTCTCTGCTGCCCTCCTCAATGAAAATGCTGGCCCACTGAAACCACTCCAAGGTAAGTGTAAGCATCTATATACTCCACCTTCTCCTGGCCGTATGTGAAGGCGGGCGCTGACCTCCTTATCCACTGTGGGGTGGTATTATATACCGTGACCTTGGTTTTACCAAGGTTGACGGACAAACCACTTTCTTGGGCAAACCTATGCAAAGCATCCAGGTGACGTTGCATCCCCTCCGGAGAGTCAGAGATCAAAACAATATCATCAGCATATAACAATAGTGGAATCCATGTCCCTGCCAGTTGTGCGCCTCTATCACTATCTCTCTCAATGTAGTCAGAAACCTCATCTACATACATACCAACCTGCTTCACCCCAATAGTGGAGTAAACCGGTGTGGATAGACCCTCAAGGCTGCGTACATGCCCCACTACTGAATTGTATAATGCCATGACCCCCCAAATGAGCTCTGTGGGTACTCCCATCTGCTGTAATCTGCGCACCAATCTCGCTCTGGGCACTATGTCAAATGCTTTACGGAAATCCACAAAGCTGCAATAGATCCGTCTCCCACGCGATCTGCCGTCCTCAATGATGGCTATGAGTGTCAAGATATGGTCAAGAGTAGAAAAACCCCTCCTGAAAACTGCCTGCCCGGCTGCGCGCGTCCCCTCCCTCTCTGCCCATCTACTCAACTGATGCTCAAGAATAGATGCGTACAACAATGCCAATGTGTGTCCAATCATGATAGTGCCATAGTTCCCAGGCTCCATAGGGTCTCCCGACTTGAAGATAGGTATGATAGTAGATAGGCTCCAGGTATCAGGCAAGCCCTCACACATGGCACGGTTAACCATAACTGCTAGAAGCTCTGCTAGTAAATCTCTGGCATGCATGAAATGTTGAGCCACTAAGCCATCATGATCATATGCTCTCCCAGTCCTCATCCTGTGAATGGCCTTCCTCACCATCTCAGCGGTGAAAAAAACACATGTGTGTGGGCATGGATCGGGGGGGTCGAGAAGAGGGGGCTGCTCAAAAACTGTGTACAAAGATGATGCATATTGGCCCCATGCCTCTGTAGAAGTGATGGCATAGGGCAAGGGGGGGGGGGGGGGGAGTGCTCATGAAAGAGCCTCAACGTCTCACGTGAGTCCTGACTCAAGAATAGCTGGTATAGATCCTGCTCTAGGCGAGCCAAAAATGCCCTCTTCTTCCGCCACACTAGGCGTCGGAAGTCAATCTGTGACTGCCTATGAGTGACGTCCCCCAAAAGCACCTCCCTCTGAAGTCTAGCTCTAGTGTCCCGGCATTCCTCATCATACCAACTGTTCTGGGCCATGCCCCCCGAACGGCGTCTCTGCTTAGGCTGGGTATGCGGGTATGCCTCTGCTACTGCATCATGTAATATCTGTGTCAGTATAGTAGTAAGCTCCTCCAGAGGTCGCCCTGGCTCCTCTGTGCGCAGGCGTCTGTAGATCCCATCTATGTATAGAGAGTCTGTCTCCCGCGTGAAGGTGTAGCGAGTAGGGACTGCTGCCCGTAGCTTGTGTGCTACACTAAACTGAAAAGAAATGATCAACGATACAAGAGCATGATCCACTGCCACACCAACAGGTCTGGGTCCAACCGTGAGGTCTTGGATACTAGAGATGAGGCTCGGTTGTGCCATGACATAGTCCATTGTGCTGGCTCCATGTCTGTGTAGGAAGCATGTTAAGCCTCTCGAAGCAGGAAACCTCTGTAGGCCATTCAACATGGCCAGTCCATGTGCGGTGCCCATGTCTATCAGGTGTCGCCCATACTCAGTATATTCCACATCATGTAATAGTCTGGACAGGCCCGTCTCTACAACATCTAGCTCTTCTCAGCATCTCCTCTGAAGTATCATAAAACACTGTCTGGTGATGGGCCGTCCTAGCATTGAAGTCCCCTAGAATGATAATGTCACCATCTCTAGAGAACTCCCATATGTCATCATCCAAAATAGAAAAGGGGGACTGCCCTATGGGTGATGCATAGACCGACGTACTCGGGGGAAAGTAGCAAATAGCAATGTAGAGATATCTGCATGTCTTTGCTTTCAATCTCACCCACATGTACCTAGCCTGCTCATCCCTGCGGGCTATATGTATCAATGGCTGCAAATCCTCTCTAAATAACACTGCCACTCCCCCCGAGCCCCGTCCTCTGTGCTCTGAGCGTGTCTACTGTCTGTAAGCTATCTCCCATCTGTATCCACTGATGTGAGGCATGGATTGCCCAGGGGCCTGGTGTGTCTCAGAGTAAAAGATGATGTCTCTTCCAGTAAAGCTATCCTCAAAAGCACCCACATCAAGACGCATGGATCCATTACAGTTCCAGGCTGCCACTTTGAGTGTGGTCCCATAAGTCTCGCACCGTCATGTGGAGCGTCGCTCCAGTATTACTACTCTTCCATCTCAGTAGTAGTAAGATTTGGTGCGTACGCACTGCCATCGAACTGCAAATTTGTGCACGCTGCCATACGAACCGCCAAGGGTTCACGTTGGTGACGTAACTGCTTTGTGGAACCACCACCTCTATGCGCTGCTATTGCATGACCAAGAGAATTGCACGCTGCCAACTGCAGTAATGCGTGCACACCCGACAGCTGGTTCAACTTCTCCGAACAAGTGTGACTGGCTGCTTTTGCTGCTGTAGCTGCTCTCTGATTTGGCACCGGCTAATTGCTAATTTGTCTTGCAAGACCTGACCCCCGGCACATTCTTGCCGTGTCTTGCCAAGGCTCATTGGCTTGATCCAGCTGTAAAGAACTTCCTCCATATAGCAATGTAGGAACGTTAGGAGCAGGTTTCCAGCTTGCTAGCAGTTATCATCTGCACTTTTTGTGAAGAAGGGGTGCGCAGGGCAGCCACTAAGCATTTTATATGGCATCAATCTTGCTTTCATGATGAGCTCTTGGCCTCCCCTGCACTAGCAGCCACCGTACACTCCAACAGGAAAACTCTCCTTTGCCTATGTTTCTCAGTGGGTATCCAGCAAGCAGCACCTCTTTCCTCCACCTGGCATCCCAAAGGGTCCTTCCTTTAAGCATTTAATCTCCTCTTCTCTTTCAATCATATGGTTCACGAGTGGTGCCACCATGCCAGTCGCAACAAACTAAGTTTTTGAAAGCATGCCCTTAAACAGCTTTTGTGACAGTGAAACACTGATTCACTTTCTAAATCAGTGTCACAAAACAAGCCCTTAAACAACTTTTGTGACACTGATTTACTTTGTAACAACCCACAAAAAATCAAAGCTGGGATAACAAAAGAAAACAAATCCCCTAACTTCCATGTCATCATTGCCCCCCCAGGAGATTCTGTGCCAACTCCAATTTCAGAGAAAAGTTGCTTCAAATGAGATAGAGAAGTTAAGAAGATGTATTGATAGTAGTATACCTAGCCATGCATCTGTTTTATCATCCCTGAACGGAAGTATGAATCGTAGTTGATCTGTAGTGCCCCAAGCTAGACCACCGACTCCAACGATCTGAAGGAGGTTTACATCTGGGACGAGAGAATGGGCATGCTTTCCAATGCGACCAAGAAATTTCAGAATTCTGAGCTGTAGATGTTGGAAAGGATCTGGCTGTGAACCCGAAGAATACTTTCTTGGTCAATCTCAACAAAAATAAGGCATTCAAAAGAACAATAAGTATATGATAGCATTAGAAGCCAATGACCAAAGGAAAACCACATAAAATTTTCAGACAGCACAATGAGTTTTGATCATATCAAAAAAATGTACGGTCGCTTTGATACAATTAATTATTATTTGTGTATGAGCGTTCTCCGAAACGTGTAGAATCCCTTGAAAACAGAAAATCAATCTGAGTGTCTGTTTCATAAAAACCACAAGGGAGATGTGTACGCCTATCCCAAATGACCGTTATTCTTTTCCCCAGAGGATAGAGCGTATCAACAAAATCTATCTGAATGTTCTCCCCTAAGCTTTACCACTCACATCACAAGGTTCCATAGTAACAAACTGTGTTTTATGTTTTCGTGTTAGTCTGTTTCCTTTTCTTTCATGTGCAGTATTTCACATCAGGCTTGTAAAAATAAGGTAATTGCATTTATCAGTCTATCCATACCATATGTATATGCAAAAATCTATTCCATATATAATTATGGAATTTTGTTCTTTTGAGAAACATTTGATAAAAAATGAGCTCTATACACGTGCCTGTTATTGGATGGTGGCAGGTACCCTTCTTTGATCTAGAAGAAAATGCATGGATCTTGAAATGCTACAAGGTTACAATCTGTATGCGTATGGAAATGAATACCTAAGATTAGCATATGGCTAAGCTTTACAGGTTATCTGACAGGATGCATATTTGTGTGCAAAGATGAATATAACCATGACAAGAATTGAGCCATAAATTTCAAGGTTTTGGTGAACACGCAAACCTAAAAAACCTTTGAAGGATTTAGAAAGAAAGAAATAACAATTTAATGTTTTCCAAAAGCTAGAATAACCAATCAGAGAAAAATTAAATGCACGGTTATCATACCTCAATGGACATCAATTAAATCTACAAAATATGTAATGCAGCTGTAATCTATCAGGCAAGGTGGGGAAAACTACCATGCAAGGCTCAAGTGAGATGCACTAGGGTGTAGAAACCTCCAAGAGAGATATGTGTCAAGTGTGCTTTATGTATCTGAGGTCCACGAGGCTTGGAGCCTCCCTTATAAATGTTTATGAGCATCTTTGCTGAGGTTCATGGCAGAAACAAGCCACAACCTACAACTTGAAACTAATGCCCCCAAGTCATGGAGCAGTGGTGTATACCTTCATGTTTACAAAAATTTCGAGTGGTTCATGATGCCAAAAAAGTTTATCATTTTGCATCTTGATAGCTTCCTACCTTTTAGCTTTCTAGACTTGAATTAGAAACAAAGAGTAGAAGTGAAGTTGTACCTGCATCCTTTCTTTACGTTCCCTTTGGATCCTCCTAAACAAGACACTTCTGTTCTCTAGATTCCCTGTGTGAAATGATTCATCCTCCACTGTAGAAGCAGCCATATTGATGGAGAGATAATGATTCAAGTATGGGACAATGGTATCCAGAAACGACTCTAGTTCACATCTGTTATATGTAATCCACCTGTCCAATGCATCCATGGCAACTTCTGCTAAAGGATAATATGTGCAGTTTATCAAGGGCTGACTATTACGATTCATGCACTCGCTGTTAGCAATGCAACCTAAAGGCCAGGCTAAAGAGTAATTGAAGCTCATCAAAAAACACTTGAGTAAAAATCTAGTCTAGTAGCACACATTACTGCAAGAAACTAAGGATATCTCAATCCCATTGTCAAAGCGACCTTTATAGGGTCAATTAACAAATTCACGCCCATCAGAAGAGGAGGAGCTGACAAGCACAGCCGTAAGCATGATGCCAACAATTCCAGCTTGTAGCGTTTGCTTGAGATAATAACTTCTTGCAAATACCGTCTAAGCAGATCTTTGCAAACATCAGATTCCTGATCTACATAAGGCTGTATTTGCCTCTCATATGTGTCCACCTGTATTTTCCACAGACTAGATAAGAGATGCAAATACATGGTTCTTCCATGCACTGAATTAAGTGACCAATTAATACCTGACAGTTTGCAGTAATATCACTGTTTGCTGATATCAAGTCATTATTGCACTCGAAGTAGCCATTGTTATCAGCTATCCTCATAATCACCGTCAACAGCTTATAAAATCCACTAAGAAGTGGATAGCAACCGGAAAGTTCTACCAAGCATTGCACTAACGGAAGAACCCAATTTGAATAGTAGGGTACAGCTTGACTGGAAAAGAAGATCTAAACATATAAGAAATTAGGTTCAACTTCCAGTAAACAAAACAAGCGATTGACATTGAAAAATCTTTTCGGTTTAGGTCGTCTAAACAGATGACAAAAGCAATACCTTGAGAGAAACCCCTGTACAAACTCCACCTGCAAAACAGAGGCACCTATAATGACCCAGCAAGCAAATGTAAATTATTTCCAACTATATTGGAAATAAGAGCTTGTTATTCTGTTTCAATGGAAAAAGAGAGTCATTATATACAAAAACAAAAACTTTGAGAAAAAACATAATTTACAGGTCTCTTTCCAGCTGGACGGAAATATCTTATGCATACCATAACCAATTTCAAGTTCAGCCGGTACACCAGTTAGTAAGATAATGATGTTGAAAAGAGCAAAGAATACATGTTTTGTTCCTAAACGATTGAACAGGTAAAGATGAATAAGTAGACAATATGAAGCATATGGAAAAGTATAAAGATAGCTGCTTAATCTCACACCCATTAGGTGCAGTAACTCAACCAAGGGAGAAAAAGTACATGCTTGAAATATTAGCCCTATACAATCCAAAGAGGCGGGCTTTAAGTTTGTTGTAATAGTTTTTAGAGCTCTGGGACGATTTTCTCTCCCTCTCTCTTGGTCATAGCACACATCAACTTTATTCAATTTTTGCAGACGGAGAGCTTCTTGTGTTCTGTTATGATATAATATGATGATGGGCCTCTTGAGGGGCCTATCTGTCTAAAAGGGCAACTCCGCCCCTCTCCTTCACTCTCTTCTTCTCTCTCCCATTCTATCACTCTCTGTGCAAGGGAGTGTAGTAGAGATACACTGTCACTTGCACTAGACAAGCAGCTACAGTTGATCTTGGAAATCATACTTGGGCAGACACTCTCAACTGGTGGACCAGGGCCATGTCAGTGGTCTAGTGGACTAGAGGGCCATGTCAGTGACTCAGTGGTCTAGTGGACTAGAGGCGCTTGGCAGGACACTGAGGAGTGGCAATCGCGTGGACACTCTGGCCAGCCTATCACCACCACTACAGTCCAGATATGTGTAGCTGTCTCTTCATAAACATTTATGATTTGCTAGAGTTATGGATGATGCAAAGTCATTATATCTAAGGACAGTCTGGTATGAGTTTGGTATGAGTCTTTCGCCTAGAGCCTAGTCTTTGTGCACAACACTCTCCCTACACAATCTGAGCCTCGACACCCCATTGTACCTTGTGAGCACTTGGTCTAGAGCTATGTGTGCTGCCAGCCAGAGTCTGTAGTTGATACATTCAGAGTAGTCGATGCTTACACTCGGCTTGGAGTCTATCCTGTCTTGTTATTTTGAGTACATTTATGTTCCATGTTCATATGTCTAGTTTGTGCCATGGAGTGAGGTTTCTTGCCTAGCGCATTGAGGAGCACCCACTCCTCTCATTTTAGGCATGCCCGGTGGGACCGCATCTGAAGTCTCACTCCATTGCTCATTGCAACTGGTGGAACAGCTAGCCAAGGTGGAGAAGTTGGGTTGGCTAGCTCGACTAGTCCAGGCTAGGAGGCTAGCAAGTCGACCTGGTCTAGCTGGTAAACTTGGTCTAGCATGCCAATTGGAGCTAGCTGGGTGAGAGGTCCAATAAGTCAATTTGGTCTAGCATGTCTAGCTAGCACGTTGATGGAGCAAAAGATACTGAGTACACACACACGCCTTAACACAACACAAGGAACTCCCTTCACCTCACACAAGACCACTTAATAGTTCATTGAAAAACCTCCCCACACTCGACTCAAGCTCCAAAACTTCTCAAACTACAAGCCCCTGCCTACTTGCAGGCACTGAGAAGTGAGTCGAGTTGATCAAGGCTTGGAATCCCAGATAACGACCACCAAAAGACAACTAGAAGGATCATCAAAAACACCAAACTCCAACCACAAGAAGACCTCTCAAACCATTGCAGAAGCAACACCAAACTCCACTCTGTTGGACTCTTCGGTGTACCAATGGCATCGATACAAGGTCAGATTCTCAGAAAGACGTACCTTCTTCCCTCAATTTCTTACACGCATATCCATGGAATCCTCAAAAATTCCATAAACAATCTGAAAAGGCCAAAGTGAAGAGAAGAAACCCTAATTCACTCCCTCACACACCACTGAAATACAAGAAGCAAACAAGTGTGGACTGCACTAGGCCACCAAGAAGAACCTTGCTTCTTTCTTATCAAAAGAGAAGAAAGTGCTGATATTTTTTATCAAGCAAGCATCCCCCTAGCTTGAACACTCACGGCAACTTTCTATCAGCTTTTTTGCAAGTTTTTGGCCCAAAAAAGCATTTTCAATGGAAAAAGCCAAACAATGTCAGTAAATCCTCAAATTTGATATGCATGATGCTTGATAAGCAAATATCATCTTCATCAATCATCATTTTACTTTTGGCCACTTGGTGGCATGATTCCATACCCATGCAGGCTACTTCCCATATTTAGGTAGTGTCCGTGACACACGCAAACTTTTATGTGGAATGGGTGCATCACCACTTGCCGTTTGCATCTTCCACACTCTAGAAGCCTCTTAGACATCTCTATAGCCTCAAAAGCCATCAACGCCACATCCAAGCATCATCTCCCAAAAAAGCACATACGTGACCGTAACCGCATACCAGGGCCCAATCTGACTACCACCATGTTGTCATGCAACAAGTGGTCTTCATTCTATACACTTCACCAAGGCGTTTCTCTCATTAATCAAATCATCAAGGAGCACTTGTGCTAAAATCATCGCATTCGGCCATGCCGTGAGCTACACTGCAAAAACCATTGCCTAGAGTTGTGTAGGGTGGATCTAGCATCCATATAAAGCATTAAACGTCTCCAAACTTCTTCTACCACCACCGAGGAAAAGCTTTGCAAAAAACAAAACTCGGCAACTTGTGTCCATGCATGTATGCGCACTTGTTTGTACACGTCCATGCAGATGTCCACTACTATGCACATGCCAAAAGTAGCTTATCAACGTCTACTATCGTGCAAGCCAAAGATCTAATAGTGCTAGGAGGTTCTCTTCCCTCTAAGTAGCTTATCTCTTAGGCTACTCATGCATGACCATACAAGGCAGTCTAAAGACCGTTCTAGCCCTCTAAAGAGCCCTCTGCAATACTACCTTAGAAAGCGTCAACCCTTCTTACCTAGTAGAAGTCCCCCACTCCCACCCCTTTCCCAAGCATCCAGCTCAACCACTTTTTTGCCACGCTTATCATCTCCTCAACCACACTTTCTACAATCTCCTTTACCCTCCCCAGAACTGGCTCCAGAGCACGTGGCAATGGAAGAACCAACAAGCATTCCAGCCAAAGTAAACATCAAGTTCCTTACCTTCAAGGGTCTTTCTACACAGGATGGATCAACCGTGAAGATGTTTACTTGGTGCATTTTCCTTTGACCTTGGATAGTTTAGAAGAAAATGGTATAATCAGTTCAGATTCGGCAAACATTAAGGCGACGTTTTGTAAGGCCTCCGCCTTGGTGACTTCCAAGAGAAAGTTTTGGATGAGTTAGAAAACCTAGTGCTCCAACTAGATGAAACCTTTCCAGATCTCATGACGAGAAAAAAGGCCTTGGTGGCTAAGCTTCCCCAACAACCAAGGAGAATCTTGGTAAAGAAGTGGGTGGAGAAAGCCCATCCCAAGGCTTCCCAACAGAAGCTAAGGGAGTCTCTCCGACATGATGCTACATTGGATGAGTTTGTTGCTGCAGCCACTGAAACCGGCCCGTAGGGCGGTAGACTTTGGCTTTCACCCGAAACTTTACTTTAGACTTTAGGACACAAAGAAACTTTGCAAATAAAACCTGTAACGTGAATTGACACATCAAACACATACGGCTTGGAAGCTAGAGCGCTACCAAGCAGACGCCGACACCTGTTGGCCCCAAAGACTGGCGCCCCTTTCGGTATTCCTTTATTGTATTTAAAGAGGGAATAAATCTCCTACGAGCTGTCCCGCATAATCCGGGCTCTAAATGACGTGGTCTGGCCCGATGTCGATAGCATAACTATACTAGGACGCTTCGCAGACAGTATCCCCACGCAATAAGTGACTTTCCCGACACATACGGACACTTCGCAAAACCTGGCGAGAATCTGCAGCACGCTGAATTCTCTGTTTTCTGCCCTAAAAATGCGCTAAATCACCTGCACAGCGGTCCCCTCGCATTCCCAGACCTCCTGGGGGTATTACGGACCGTTTAGGGCCGAAACCCCAAACCTGCAAAAATACACAGCAGGCTGTATTTCCCTGTTTTGGGCTCCATTTCGCCAGCCGGTCACATCCGTAGCAAGTCCTCGAGCTCCCGCACCTGTAGGGCTACTTGCCCTTTGAATCGGACGAGATTTCTCGCGTGAAATATCTCCGAATTCACCTATACCTGCAGGGGATTAGCAACTAGCTAATCTAGTACCTGTGCAAGAGGCTCTTGCCTCGGCAATCGCGCATGAACCCACACAACCGTACATACAGATGAAAAGCCCTCGAGCAAGGCATCACGTTTGTATATTCAAAAGGGGAGAGAGGTGCACGAGAGCAGAAACATCACACTGCATAGTGCAAGGGAGAAGACAAGCTTTCCATTAAAGCTTCATCACCTGCACCAACTACTCTCACACACACTGTAGAGCTCACAATGTGTTAAATCAGCCTCCTCTCTCATTTTGGGCGCCCCCTCTTCATGCTAGAATGGGAAATTCCACCTGGAGACGCCATGTGTCCACTTTGCCTCTTTTGAGTTAATTTCCTAGTACCCACCGACTTATAACTGTAGCGATGGGCCTAAATGACTTTGAACTGAGCCTAGACACCCTTTTACTGCTCGGATTCCAGTGACGACTGGCCCGACAATCTCGTGGCGGCCTGCCCTTCCCAACTACGGGTGAAACTCTTGGCCGTCAGCCGTTTCACATTGGCCATGCATGTCCAACCATTTGTGACTTCAAAAAGAGGGTCCCAAAAATTAAATAAAAATCATCGAAAAGAAACCAACAACTAAGGTTAGCAATTGCCACGTCCTCATGACAGCCACAAGGATTGAAGGAGCAAGGAGACTACTTAAGAGACACTCTTGAGGTTGGGTGAGCTTCTAGTCTGTTGGAAAGTGCATTTTTCATTATGCAACTGGAGGGGACAATTCTGAGGATGAGGATTCCAAAACATCAAGAAAGAAAAAAAAAAGGGGGGGGGGGGAGCAAAGGAAGCAGGTCAAGAAATCCAGAAAAGATCGCAAGAAATTTAAAAAGAAGAAAGAGGAAGTAAGGGAGCTTAGTTCTTTGATTCAGTAATTGAAGACTCTGGGGACTTGAGATAGTAGGATACCAAACCGTTCTATGAGATTTGTGATAAGCTGGGGCATGCGACGGCAAATTGCTGGTATAATCCAAAGTCCAGAGGAAATGTACCACAAAGCTCTCAACTAAGAGGCCCTTCGGTAAATCGGGTGGATACAAAAGTACAGGAGAGAATGGACCAAAATTGGTACCCACATGATCAAAGGAGGAATTGGAGACCTCCAACTGGCAGGGGAAATTTTCGAGGGTATCCTCCAAGATGGGATAATATGCCACCGCAGTATCAACAAGGTAGAGGAAGAGGGGGTTTACCACCATGGTTGAGGAACTATAAATATCAAGTTTTACCACCGAGAGGGCCTCCTAATTTTAATCCTCCAATAAGGCAAGAAGATTTGTCGGTACCACAAGCAAATTTGGTGGTTATGAAGATAATCCCTGAAGAGAAAAGTGACACTGAGCCTACCGAGGACATCCGGGTATCCTATGACTGTTCTGTTTGTATAACAGAAAGTGTTGAAAGGCAAGCTATGGCAGTGACGAAATCTAAGGCTAAGCTGAAGCCACCATTGAATTGAGAAGATCGGAAGGAGGTTCGAGACGAGGTTACAAAGGAGTTGGAGAAAGTTCAAAAAAAGAATGAGTATAGTGTTGCAGAAGATAGGCAAGATATGGATGAGTTCTTTCAAGAATTACTAGATGCCCCGTTGAACATCACAATTGGGAAGCTATTGCATACGACTCCAATGTTTAAGGAAAGAATGATGAAGAAAATGGGCATACTTCAGCAAGAGAAGGAAGATATTCATTCAGCCTTATGGATTGGAAGCAGAGGATGTCGATTTTCGGGTACCTACTGCTCAAGTGGAATGCCAGAATAAAAAATTTGAAATGTACTTTTGGATGGAGAATCAGGGGTTAATATCCTACCGGAATCGGAATATAGGAAAATGAAGGATGTTCCGTTGGATCCTGCACCCTTCCAAGTAAAGATGGCGGACCAACGAAGGATTCAACCAATTGGATTGTTGAGAGGACTTGAGATTCTAATTTCAAGATTGACCTTTAAGGTTAAGAATGATAGATACAAGGGAGGCCTATTCCATGTTACTAGGGCGACCTTCGTTCCGAGTTGTGAAGCTGAAGCAGGATTGGGAAACTAATGAGTTGATTTTCAGGAAGGGGAAGAAGTCAGTCAAGTGTAGCATGAAGAATGAAATTAAAGTGGATAAAATAGTTAAGCCATTATATGCGCAGTCCATCCAATTGGCGGCGGATGTTACAGATGATGAAGAGAATCTTTTTCTTCAGTCTAATCCGACTGTGCTCCCTGTGTTTGACATTGATGTTGCACATTGGATGACGGGAAAAACGGAAATGGCATGTTCTCAAATTGAGTGTGTAAAGAAATTGGATGGGGAGGATGTTCAGCAGGTCACAAAGGAAGAATTGATATGTCAAAGAGTTGAATATTCACGAATCACAAGCAGATTCAGAAGAAGCAAATAAGAAGGCAGAAGTGGTGTATGAGCACACTATGGAGGGGACTACTCGAGTTCAAGAGGATAATCTGCACGACTTGAATTTGGGAACCTAGGCAGGCTGCAGTACCAAAGGTTGTCAAACGAAGTGTTCACATAGATGAAGACTTTAAGCAGCAGTTGTGGGCATCATTGGTGGAGTTTAGAGATGTATTTGCATGGGAGTATTCATATATGCCAGGAAAAGAAGGATGATATCCCAATGATTCAAGTACGGAATGAATCCTAACTATGCAAAGCAAGTTAAAGAAGGATTGGATAAGTTGCTGAGTGCAGGATTTATAAAACCAGTGGAGTCAACAGAATGGTTATCACCCATAGAGGTGGTGTCCAAAAAGTCACGAAAGTTGAAGATATATGTGGATTATAGAAAATTGAATGCTGCCACAATATTAGATCCATTTCCGTTACCCTTTATTGCTACTCTCTTGGATGAGGTTGCAGGCAAAGAGATGTATAGCTTTTCGGATGAATTTTCTAGGTATAATCAAATTTCAATGGCAAAGGAGGATATTCCGAAAACAGCATTCATTATAGGATGGGGAGCTTTTGCCTATGAAGTAATGAACTTTGATTAAAGAATGGCCCTCAAGAGTATTCAAAGGGGCAGCAAATAAAACTTTTGAACCATATCTGACAGATTTCATGAAGGTGTTCTTGGATGATTTCTATGTATATGGCAGGAAGGGTGAACATTTGGAGCATTTAAGGATATGTTTTATTCACTGTCGGATGTTTTGGACGTCTTTGAATACCTTTAAGTGTGCTATTGCAGTGACAAGAGGAAAGCACTTGGGAAATATGATTTCAACAGAGGGTATTTCTATTAATGCTGATAAGATTGAAGTAATTCAGAAGGTACCTGCTCCAAGGAATTTGAAAGAGCTGCAGAGGTTTAATGGGCAGATTAAGTGGCATAGTTGGAATTTACGTTACCTGGCGGATATTATGGCATCATTGTTTTATCTCACAAAGAAGGATGTGGATTTTGTTTGTAGACTTGCACAGGATAAAGCATTCACGGTGCTAAAAAAGATGTTGGTGGTAGCCCCTATATTGCAACCCCCAAATTGGGAATTTCCTTTTCATGTATTTGTTGACGCTTCGAATGTTGAAGTAGGGGCAGTTTTAATGCAGGAGGTAAGGCAAGGATGGTTCAAGCCCATTTCCTATGCAAGTAAGCTACTATCATCAGCAAAGAAGAATTACTCGGTGACAGAACAGGAAGCCTTGAAAATGGTTTATGCTCTTCGCAAATTCCATCATTATCTTTTGAGCAATAGAGTGATTTTTCATGTGGATCATTAGGCTTTGTTGTATCTTATCCGGAAACCTCAACTAGTTGGAAGATTGGCAAGATAGATGCTATTATTGCAAGAGTTTGATTTTCTTATTGTTCATACACCATGAAGGTAGCATGGTCTGGTAGATTTTTTAAGCAGGATGGAGCATGGTGAGCCACCTGAAGGTATTTTAGATGAGTTACCTGATGCTCGTATATTCCATGTTCAAGTTCAAAGTGAGACTATTCCCACCCAAGTGCACAATGAGGGATGGTATGATCAGTTTTTGGCTTTTTTTGGTGGATGGGATGATTCCACAGGGGTTGACAGTGGACCAAAGGAGGAAATTTGTTTTGAGGGACTCCGCCATTTCTAGTGATTACGGGTGCACTGTATAAAAGAGGAATTAATTAGATAATTAGGTGATGTGTGCCTGATGAGGAGCAGCATGCGGTGTTAAGGGAGGCCCATTGGAAGTTCGGGAGGACATTTCTCAGGAGAAATAACAAGTAAAAAGATTATCCAAGCTGGTCTATGGTGGCCAACAGTTCTCACAGATGCACATATGTATGTTAAAGTGTCAGAAAACACGTCAACCACTGCCTATTGATCAGATGTTGGATCATCCGTTATCCCTTTGGAGCCATTTCAGAAATGGGGGCTAGACTTTGTCGGACCCATTAAGCCCAAGGCCTTGAGGACTGGGACCAAATATATCTTGGTGGCTACAGATTATGGTACGAAATGGGTTGAGGCAGAGGCATTGAAAGATAATAAGGCATCTAGTGTAGCAAGATTTCTTTATCAGAGTATTATGACGAGATTTGGCTGCCTGGTTGAACTGGTTTTTGATCAGGGGACACATTTTTTGAATTCAGCTATTGAAGAATTGACTGCTACACACATGAAGATGCATAAGAAGTCGCCGCCGTATCATCCACAGGCAAATGGACAGACGGAAAGTTCTAATAAGGTGTTGCTGAAGATTTTTAAGAAGATTGTGTCTGACAATAAGAAGGATTGGGATGATAAGCTTGATTCTGCGTTATGGTCCTTCAAAACAGCTTATAAAGTGCAACACGGATGACTCTTTTCAGACTAGTGTATGGTCTGGAGGTAGTAGTGCCCATGGAGTATCTTGTTCCTAGTCTGAGGATAGCAGCAAAGCAGCGAATGAGTCCACAGAGTCCTTGGAGCATAGAATAAATCAGTTACTAAAGTTGGAAGAGGATCGGGTTATCAGCTCTTACATAGTGGAAGTTGTGCAAAACACTGACAAGCTTGGGTAAATAGACATGTACAGTTCAAGATGTTTAAAGTGAATGACTGGGTTATGGTGTATAACTCCAAGTTGGGGCCACATCCTGGAAAGCTTAAATTACGGTACATTGGACCGTATCGGATCATTGCGGATCTGGGGCAAGGCACATTTAGATTGAGAGATTATTTTGGGGCGGATGTACTGAAGCCAGTGAATGGATTCCGGCTCAAGTTGTTTACAGTGAGCATACCCAAAGAGGGATATCTGCAGGGTGAGTTAAATCCAGCGGAATCGGATATGCCGTTGGCGGGAGAACTTCTTAAATTGCAGGCTAATTCAAATTTAGGGGTGTCAAGTCATTTGATTTGCCTCAAACAGAGGGCACATCATTATAAGTATCCTACGGGGGTACTTTGCATGGCAGTCAGTCATTTCACCCACTACACCCCTGTGTTTGCATGCGTTACTCTCCCGAAGGTACCATGCAGCTATCAGCGTTGGAGAGGTTAGCAAAGTTGGAGAGGTTAAATAAGCTAAGGGGGCAGCTTGCAACCTTAGAATCAGAGGCTGCTGCAGCAGCTGAGACTTTTGCAGCAGGTATGCCTTCCCCCATGGCGACACTGTGCAGGGCAAAGGAGGAAGCTATGGTGAAGATGGGTATTGCAGCAGAATCTGCAACGGTCGTGGTCATAGACGTAGATGAAGGGGGTAATGAAGCGCAAGGTAGCCTGGTGGAGTCGCAAATTGATACGGCTAATCCTAGTACGGCTGCGTGGATGAAGCGTATTGGCTTATGGGAGTTTGCAACCAAGCCATGGAAAGCTTGGGGGGCAGTAGAGAATGCAGCAGAAATCTTGGGTTTGTTGCAGCAAGGTGAAGGAGATACATTAGAAGGTGTGAAGATAACACCTGAGGTAGTGTCCAATGTATTTGGCTTACCTTTAGTGGAAGATTCCCCAATGATGAAGGTGACAGACCATGTCATGCGCACAAAGTTTGGGGCACCCAGTGCCACCCACAAGGTCGAAGAATTACTACATGGTGCAACATTCGGATTTGTCGTGAAGGAGGTACATTAAGTGGTACTTGACCGAGTGTGCCTGATGGCAAAGAATACATATATGAGCAAGGATGCCTTTCCACCTTTGTTCACAGCAGAGAGGAATGTGTATAATCAGATGGATAAGCGTCGCATTTGGACCGGCTAACTTCTTATTTAGCAGGTTTGTATGCTTTTGTTTCAGAAACTGTTGAGAAAGTGCAGAAGATCAGAAGGGAGCTTGGTGCTGAGAATAAAAGGAGACTTAGCTGAGCAAAACCATAGCCAAGCAAGGTGCAGATTACTGAGATAGAGGATATTCCACCAAAAATGGAATCTCTCGTTCCGAATGTAGACCATATTGTGGGAAAGAAGCTAGTGGAGAAAATTAAGTTTGTCAAGAAGAAGAAACAACCTGAGGGTGTTGAAGCTCTGCAGGAGTTGAATGTCCCTAAAAGCGGATTGTATACCCCGATGTGGACCATAACATATATGGAGGATGCAACGGGCCGTGTTCAGTCTATTCAGAATTTCATTTTGAAGCAAAAGGAGGACCTAGAGGCTGCAAAAGACAAAGCAAAACAGAATACTGAGACAGAGGAAGCCCTGCAGGTGGCGGATCAGCAATATAGGGAATTGCAAAATTATGTGGCGGAATTGGAGGAGGAGATTAAGCAAATGAAGGTGTCCAAAGTTGAGCAATTATTAAAATTTCAAGTAGCCTTGGATGAATTCAAGGCATAGACTAATGCTGTTGAGGCTGATGTGATGGCGCGGATGGCAGAGTTGCACACAAAATTCGGAAAGGTGCAGGCGGAGAATACGTTGTTGTATGATCGGGTTCAAGCTTTAAGTACTCTTGAGAAGGAAGTGTTGGAGGACACCGCAGAGATGCAAGGGGTAGTTCTTACTACAAACGAAGTTGAAGAATTGAAGCAGAGTTTGCAGGAGAAATCGGAAGAGCTGTGGGATGGTGTGAAAAAGACGCTTAGCAATTGGATGCAGAAACCGATTAAAGACCTGGAAAAGCTGTTTGTCAAAGCAGAGGACAAGGAGTTGATGTTGGAAGCAAGGCATTGTGTGCCCAAAACAGAACTTTAAAGGAGCAGGTCACGAGTATGGAGGCAAAACAGGCAATGTTGTTCGATCGAATAGAAGTTTTAACCACTAAGGCAGTACAAGAGAGCATAATCCAATGGTACTTGTGGAGAAGAAGACAGAGTCGCTGGTGGTGAAGACAGGGGAGAGTACTCCAATCATGGGTGGCAGTACGGTAGCGGCAAGTGCTCTAGTCAGACTCAGCACTTATGGTCCGAATTTGCAAGGGTGCAGTCCACCTAACACAGTTCTTTGATTCGGATCAAGGGATTGTGGGAGTAGGGCCAAATTTTGGGAAAATTTCAAGCCACCGGGCAGTGCCTGTGTAAAAGGCATATCTTGCCATTACTTATACAGTGTAAGGTCTAAAGTCTATTTTGATCTTAATATCTGTGGCTGTCTTGGGAGTCTCATGTGATCTCGGAAGTTACGCTATTCAGTTTCCAAGAAAAAGCCATTGTAATCTTGTTCCCCACAATCAATGAAGAAGAAGGGTCTTGTTCTGTCTTATCTCAGTCGCGCGTATATTCCAATGTCTGTGTGTTTTACTGCTTATGTATCACCATAGTTAACAGTGATGAAGACTGTTGACACTTCATAAGCAGCCATATATAAACTATTGACACTTCATAGGCAGCCATATATAAACTGTTGCTTTGGTGTATTAGCCTGTTTTAAACATGAGGTTTCTTTTGCGAACTTACATTTGTTGTCATACACTTGCATCTTTAAGTTTGAGTTTGGAAGCTGTTTACGCGTGCCAAAAGCTTGACAACTTTGGGCAGTTAAACATAAACATGAACGTGTGTGTATACTTACATTTAAACTTGAAATTCCATACGAGGAAGCTACTTTTCTACAACACAACGAAGCAAAATGCGTAAATATTGTTTCCATTGGGCTTTTATTGAAAAGTAACGAGGCAAACAATGCAAGCATTTGATTATTGTTCCAACTGAAGCAAGTAATTAGCTTCACAGAAAATACTTGTCGAGCCTAACAAACAGTGGCTGCTTACCAGATTTAAGAACTTCTTCATATCTTGCTCATTCAATGGCTCAATTGGATTTATGTCATTATCTGGATTTAGGGTACCATCAGCTTCTACAAAAAACATACCACCATGTAACTTGCTAGCTTATTTGAGACCACAGCTTTATTGGCTTTTAGCACAAGAGATGAAAAAACCTGAGCTTTCTTTGTCCACTGTTGCTCCTTTTACTCTGTACTTTAGGTTTAGCTCCCGCAAAGCCTTCATTACACACACAATCATGGCATCAAAAATTTTCTCTTGTATTTGTAAACTGGAGCCATCACTAAGTCGGCTTTCTGAACTTCCTTCCTTTCCTTTTTGTTTATGATGCATTACACCGTCAAAATCAATGAGGTTGGACCAAAGCTCCGTGTAGCTTTTCCAGAGTTCTATTCTTGGCTCTTTATCCTCTTTTGCTGGTTCCATTGCTCTTTCTAATGATGACCACACTGGAGACAGACAAACAAGGACACCTCTCAAGCTATATCCCAACAATTCTTGTAGTAGCCCGTTTTCAAGTAGATGCATACCTATGTTGTTTAGAAAAACCGAAAAAATTGTCCCCTGTTTCTCTAAGACTTTGAAAAGTTCTTGGATAGTCAAAAAAACTGGTAGCTTTTGTTTTGGAAACAAATTGGGAAAATTGAAAAAAATGTTTCCCACAGCCTGCAGAACAACAGTCTTTCCACATCATTAAAAGAGATACTGACCTTAGAGGGGCTGCAACAATAAAATTCTTAAATTAGTTGTTTGTTTACCTCTGTAATAACGGTTACGACATAGTTGTCAACATCACAAAGGGTGTCAATAATACTGGAAACAGCACCCACAAGAGTCACAGAGAACCCAAGCGATTCTTCCTGAGCCTCACTATCAGTAACACAGTTTCAAATGTTCAGCCTTTGGCAGGCACAATCTGTAGCAGCCTTTACTTTCAGTGATAACACTACGAAACATCAATCATGCTAAAAAGGAGGCATCACCATCAACAGGAAATAAACAGAACAGTAGCGCCATGTTGATTAAGAACATGAGTGAAGGCAACACTAGCACATGAGGGTACAGGCCGGGCCCACATTTATTTGCAATGTATGAAAGCTTTCACTGGAGCATTTTCAGTCTCTTTCATATACTCAAGCAAACTTCCCTGTTCAGTTTTCAGCAACAGGCATAATCAGTTCAAGTTTGATATTTTAACTGAAAACCTTGATGATAGCATTTTGATCGAGCAATGTCTGAAACTATGCCTGTCGTACCTAGCTATTTAACAGATGTTTTTCTTTTTTTGTCCTCTATAGTTTCTTTTTTCGCTTGAGCTACACTTCTCACACATTTCTACACTACCACATGCATGCATGGCTGCACATAGGTATCATCTACCGTAGCTTGTTTGGTGTGGGTGAGTGAGCAATCCATGTACTTTCACAAGGGATTAGAGCTTTTGAGAGATTAGTATTTAGCTTGTTGATCTTAAATATCAGTATTGATTACCATTTATCTTAATTATTGTTCTCTCTAACAAGTCCACCCTCTACTCTTTATTTAATTACCCAAGCCTTGAGCACCCTTGGACTCGTTCCCTCAGCTACTTCTTGGATTAATCTTCATTGATAAGAGTATGTGCATAGTTAATTACATGTAATTTGTCTCTAATCTTGCATCTAATAATTTTCCTTTATTCACATCAGCAGAGGTGGGTTGATTTACAAAGTTTGAGAGGTGTTTTGAAAGGAAATAAGAAACACATTCGGGCACTCTCAATACAGGTCACACACGTGTAAGGTTCGTGGGCTCTGTTCTAGGTCACCATGGAGCATATCCCTAGTCTGCTGGGCATCCGTAGATCGCATGTGGCATGTGTAGCATTGCCAAAAGCGACCTTGGACATAGGCTACCTCATGTGGAGCATTTCTAGAGCATAATATCACATGTATTGAGTCATGTAGGCATGAATAAAACCCCATAAATATACTTTGCCTCTTAGAATAGGTTGTTCCAAGTTGTCATGCATGAGGTAAGCACATGCTACCTCTATAGTGCTATATAAGCAACTCTTTTAAACTAGTTCCTTTTGTGTTTACACTCTTGTCAATTTCTATCAAGCAATGAGTGTTCTAATTAACATCTCATTAGTATGAATGCAACTCTCTTTTATCCACCCTAATCCTAACATATGGTATCAGATCTTTCAAATGATTAGTTCTTCCTAATCATGTCGTAGATCCTAGGTATCAACGTTGCTCTATACTAGGTCAGTTAGCACTCTCTCTTGCTAATTGTGATCGACGATTAAATTTCCTTTTGCATTGCACATTAGACCTGCACTAATCTCTCTTTCAAAGCAAATTAATGATGGGATATGTACCCTTTTGAAGGATGTGCCACTACCCACACTACTATGCTCATTGTCACAAGTTTGTGACATGGCAACTTACAGATAATGGTTGAGAGGCCATTGGGGGGTTAGGGTTAATAAAACCTAACCCTCCCCAAACTGACCATGGCCGAGAGGCCTAAACCCCTACTAAAAGAAAGCAACGCCGACTACTAACCTGGCATAGCGTACACACATCAGCACAAATCGTAGAGAGGAACAAAGCGAGCTTTTGGAGTGAGCTTTTTTTCTCTTTTTTCTTAAATTTCATATTTGACAAAAAAAAGTTCTCTCCAAGAGCTCTTGAGTGAGCTTTTTTTTCCTTTTTCTCCCTCCTTGTTATGTCCCGCTTACAGGAGAGGGGATCTAGTCTATGACACCATCGGGACGGGCGTCCAGTGTTCGGGCAGACGTAGTTAACCCGGCTAGTGTGGCCGGCCATTTTTATAAAAAAGGGCCAAAGCCCCATTTGTAACTATCGACCCCCACTCGCAGAGTGCCAGTGGTTAGCCCGTGAGGCTAGGAGTGCGCAAGGTCACCTCGAGGACGTAAGGCCGGGTGGTATGGGACGCTCGGTCTTACAGGTGCACGCCTACGTCCTTAGACGCTAGCCCGAGCACAAGGGAGCTACCGGATGGTGGCTATGGTCGGGTGGTTCGTCCGAGCGCGTCTATAGGCGGTCCGTGTAGCCAGTAGATCCACTCAACGTGTCCATTTCATGGTATCAGAGCCGGTTGGCTGCAGGAAGGACCATGTGCACAACTATGGATTGGTTCGAGTTGGAACCTTAACTTCACGTATTTTTTATAAAATGTTGTTTAATTTTATCCGTTTTTCTTCTCATGAGCATTCTGATTTTCGATAAAAATCAGAGATTCAACATGTGGGATTGCTGATTTTTACTGATTTTTGACAAAAATCGAAGGCTTTTTTCATTTATTTTGCTGATTTTCTTCAAGAATTTAACACCTTTGTTGAATTGTCAAAAAATTCAGGGAATTTAGCTTCTATCCAATCCCTGTTTGCTGATTTTCCATCGCATACAATAAATTTCAGCCTTGCGGTAGAGAAAAGAAGGAGAAAACTTGTGTCGCAAGTTGTTGCAGAAGTGTATCACAAGCTGTTGCAGAGGGGGAGAGAGAGGGAGAGCCGCTAGCATGGAGAGAGAGCAGCCCCCTGGGCGTGGAGAGAGAAATGAAATGAAATGTTATATCAATGTCTTCAAAAGGCCAAAATGACCTATGAGACCAATCTGTTACAAAATAGTGAATCTAATACTGTGTCTGGGTACACAAGCACTAGAACAAAGATACTACTACTAGAATCCATCCTCATTTGCACTCTGGATGTCAAGAGTATGACTCGAATCCTCTGTTGTACTCTCCGTTGATGTTGTGTAGCCCCTCTCCTCAATCGTGGCCGTCTGGATCTCCGTAGCTCCACTGCTCGATCGATGAGAATGCCAGTAGTGGTCGAATGAGTGTGGGCCGAGCTCTGCAATGATGGCTACTCCTCTAGCTGTCCCATATCTAGTGAAACAGAATCTGTAATCTGCCTTTGGGACTCTCTCTCTCTCTATCTCTCCCCAGTAAAGTATCTCTATATCTGTGTAACTCAAGTAGATATGGCCCAAGATATCTTTGATCCTCATAACTCATGACCCTAGAGAAAGGACCGAAACCCTCTTTGAATAAGCAATGGAAACGGCCCCGTACCTCATAGTACATTGTGCAATGACATATGTAATGTAGCTATGTCTCTCGCTCTAGCTGGCATAAGCGGCAGATCCTGTTGTCTGTTGGTATCCCTCTGAATCTACCAGTCTCAATCTCCAGCTGATGTGAGGATGTGCGTATCCCACCAATGGCACACCGCAAACCATGAGACACATGTGTGTCCATGTAGCTGGTCGAATCACAAACCCATCTCCTGTGAGGTGGAGAGGATGCTCTCTATAGAAAGCCATCTTCGTGCCCAACTCCTGTGGCGGCTCTATCCATGTCCTCCTGGTATCCAGCTGGATCAGATCCTGACGAATGAGTCTAGTAATCTCCACCCTTGTAAGAGACATCGAGGGTGCTTGAAGAGAGTACTCGAAAGGGGGCAGCATGTCCATGATGAAGCCATGCGTTGTCGTGCAGCTCTGTTTCCATGATGGGAAAAAGAGCAAAGAAATGCAAGCTAAGCTTCTTTGAAGCCTAAACATTTATTGAGCAATGACCAGGGCTTGTTAACATGCCAAGTTTTATAGTGAATGTATGCCAAATGCGGCTTTAAAGGGCCAACAGATGCCTCGATGATGCTAAAAAGGAGTATGCTTGAAGTGATCACACGTGAGAGCTTATGATCTAGAACTGCAGTGCTTGAAGTGCTCTACTAGCCTGTCTTTACGGCTCGTCGATTGGAGCTACGGTGAAAAAGTTATGGCAGTTTGAAGTTGGATTCAATTGCAGATCCGTACCGGATTAGGCACATACAACTGAGGGGACAGAAATGAAATGAATGCATGGGCCTGAAGTGCTCACTTTGTGGAGCGTGTTGGTCTTTTCAGATTAGTGATCGGAGTTCCGATTGCCAAGATATCGCCAAATTAAATTTTCCTGAGGGCCAATTCTGTGCCAAGTCGTCTATGCCAGATCGGTCGCCTTGGACGGTGTGCCATCTGGGGATTTTACAGCCTCAACAAGGTTTGTATGCATTCTATGCAGCTTGAGGAGTCTATAGGAATTTACAGCTTGCCAATCGGAGTCCGGAGCTATAAGATATTAATGTTTGAAGTCGGTGACAACGATCGATGATGAGGTACCAGATGACTTTTGGCAGGTTTGGCAACCTCAGTTAGTGGACCCACAAAGTTCGGGACGGTGGCTTTACAGTTCTTGATGAGTTATTTGTCCGAAATGTCGTCTCCTATAGTGTGCAACCATGTCGAGTCGGAGAAAAGAAGTTGTGCTCTGCAGTGCTTGAGCCAATGCAATGCCCGGGCTAAAGTGTTTGCCCAAAGTGGTGCCCTTTGAGGGCCACCCACCCATGAACCATAAGGTTATTGGCCGCCCAAGGGAAGCCGCCCAATGGAGAAAGATGTGCTCCTTGGCAATGCTTTGGTCGATATGCATGTTAAATGCAGTGCCTTGGCCGGCATGTGTACCAAATATGATGCCTTCTTTTTGCGGAGCAATGCCTTGTACGATATGTATACCAAATGTGGTGCCCTTACGAAGTGGTTAGACCAAGTTAAAGCCAATGAGAAGGCCACCCAATGAAAAGGCATTAAGGCCGCCCGAAACAAGAGTGGCCGCCCGCCCAATGTAAGTAAGTGGGTGTGAAGGGGGGGAAAATAAAGAAGATGGCCTGCAGCCAGGGTACGGCGCAGGGGAGGGAGAGAAAGGTGCTCGCACTGAGCTCTGTGGAGCTTGATTGGCTTCGACACGGAAGCGGGAGTTGCTCTACACGCTTGGGCGCCCATGTTCGGCCCCGCTCTTGCCAAAATTGAAGCAGGTCCGTCCGTTGACTACCACGTCATCAAGCTGCTTCCCACCTAGCAACGGCGCAGTCGTTGCTTAAGGGGAAGAGGGGCTTTAATAAAAAAAAGCGGGAGATATGAGGTAGGGATAAGGAATAAGGTAACGAGGGCTTGGCGATGAAGGCCGGCAAGGCGGGGGGGGGGGAGAAGGGTATTAAGCGAAGGCAAGGAAGCGGCTCTCTCTCTCTCTCGCGCGCTCTCACTCGATCTCTCTCTCTGGCTCTCGACCTTGGTGAAGCGAGGAAGGCGGACAAGAAGAAGCTCGAGAAGTTCTCTCTCTCTTTCTCTCTCTTGTCGGCACATGAGGCAAGCTAGGTCTATCTCTCACTCCAATAGAGAGATTTTTCTCTCTCCTGGGCCCGTGAAGCACCAAAGGGAAGGCTTATCAAGGTAACGAAGTCGGAGCTCGGCTTGGCGAAGGCGAGAAGGGAGCTCGGCAAGGTGGGAAGAAGTAGAAGCTCGGGTCCACTTTCTCTCTCTCTCGTCCTCGACCTCGACCAAGCTCGGCAAGAGCAGAAGGGAGCTCGGCAAGGTAACGGGTGGGAGCGGGAGCTCAGCAAGCAATGAACAGAAGTTTGAGATTAGTCGGCAAGCAAGGGATAGGAGTCTGAGGTTAAGAAGCAAGAAAAAGGGCAATAAGGCAAGAAGATGAGAGGATAACCTCTCTCTATCGTATTTAAGGATTACAAGGACGCCAGGCAGGAAATTTTTGCCAAATACTTCCTTCCTAATTAGCTTCAAAAGGCTTTAATGGCAGGCATAAGTGGAAAAATTGCAGTCTTGGTCTGATTGGAGAGCATTAAACTCTCTTAACTCTATCAGTGCTGTTTAACTGCAAACATTTGTAATCAAATTCCACTTTGGCTAATTATTAGCAACTTAAAGCATTCAGGTTGTCAACTGTAAGCATTTACGGTGTCGTCGGTGTCTTTTGTTTTGTGTTGTGCCGCCTCTTGCGGTGTAGTCATCTTCCTCTGCTAAATTTTCCCACCCCGGCTCAATTTCGCGTCGGGTTCACCAAAGATGTCGGGGGATATGGGTTCGCGAGGTGAGTCGGGTCAGCACCGGGCGGGCTGCTCGCCGTGGGAAATAAGAGAGACAGATGCATGTGATGCCTAAAGGGCAAGCCTCTAGAGGAGGACACAAAATCCCACATGTAATGTATCCAAGACTATGACCTATATAAAAAGGCCCCATTCTCAATGCAAAATCAACCAAGTTTCTCCACGTGAGTACAGTGCTTTTGAAAGCTTGTGACCATACATTAGTCTCAGATAATCTAACTTGAACCTAATTCGCTTGAGCTACACCTCTCACACATCTCTACACTACCCACATACATGCATCCCTGCACATAGGTATCATCCACCATAGCTTGTTTGGTGAAGGGGAGTATACTTTCACCCCCTTTCAAGCCAGCAAAGCAACTCAATCCCAAATATGTACCGAGAAAAACTGACTAGATGCAACAAAAAGACTGGTGCTCTTAAAAATACCATAACCTACATCAGATCTTGCCTCATTCCTTTAGGCAGGTGAGTCTGGCACAATGCTCTCAGCAAGTGGCATGCACATGATCCGTATGCTGGTGAGTCTTGCCTCATTCCTTTAGGCAGGTGAGTCTGGCACAATGCTCTCAAAAAGTGGCATGCGCATGATCCGTATGCTGGTTCATCTAATTGCAACATGCATCATTGTTGACCTCTATGGGTCACATGGGCTAGTGATCACAGTTTTGTTTGCTCAATTGTGTTCATGTTACCACTTTCTCAATTTCCATTGTAGCAAGCATTGAGAGCTGTGGCAATTGCTTCCGAGCTAATAAGATCTTTAGGGAAATATCTTATCGATGCAGGTAACATTGTATAAACATGTAAAAGATCAAAAATACCAACCGCTGGGATAAGGATCCAAAAGCAGCAACTCTCTGAAACGCTTGTTGAAGTACTCTTTTGCCTGAAAACTTCAATATAGCAGGTGACAGCTTGCCCACCATACGTATTGCCAGTGCAATAAGCTTGAAGTTCTGATCTCTGGCATCGAGTATATCGAGAGCATGTGCAAGTAACCTCTGTAACCAAGATTTCCCTTGTCAAAATTGTATCTGTCAACCAAAAGAATTATGTTTTTCAGAGCATTATACCTTGTAAACATGTTGACCATTTGTAACTCTTCGATCATTGGATGATAAGCCAATTGAAATCTACGAGCAGCACAATGCAATTGAATGAATTGAGTTATAAAAATATATAAAAGAGGACCATGGCTATGTAAATCGCATTCTGATAACATATATTGCCCACCCAATATTTGGGAGGCATCAACTCCAACTTTCTAAAGGTCAAATAGTCAGAAAACCATCAATTGTTGGCATATACATTAATTTCCACAGCCACTAAAAAATTATTTTGCATTGATGTGATACCAAAAGATTATCATCAATTTACATTCATATGATACAAGCCAAACTGTGTTTGCAATTACATCCAATCTCCACAACCAGTAAGGAATTCATTGCAATCATAGACAAAAGCCAAAAGATCACGTTGATCTGAAAAGAAAAGCCACAAATCTTGACAGCATTTTAGAGCACCATTCTCATCAAAACTCCTCAAGGACAAAGACCCCGAGGAAATGTCAAAATAGCTTGCCTCCTTGTTCTCTCAACTTCTCAAGTTTGTTACATCAACTTTTACTGCCCATTGTTCTTCCTGCCTCCTATAGGTTCTCCCCCTCAATTAGCCCTCCTTGTCCCAACTCCCTCCAACTCTTTCTCAAATCTCCCTAATTCTAACCTACACTTTCCACTGCTCCATCTTCCTCGTTAGTCTTTGTCACCTCCACAACACAAAGATGGTACGATATGAACCGGTGTATTTATCATACATTGAATCATTGAAATGTACAATTCAGTAAAATTGGTGACCTTTCAGAACATATGAATGAACGTTCACTACTTATCTATTTGTATGGTGCAAAACTTTTATGATAAGAGCCTAAGTGAAGGGTTCAAAAGCTCTAAAAGTTGGCCCAAAAGAAATCCTGAAAATGGTCTAAAATGAGCAAAGAGTTGATGTAGCAGATTAATCGATACAGAGAGCTCGCTGTGCGATGAGGGTACCCTGAAAGCAGTCTGCCCTTAAGTTCCACACAGTGACGTGCGTGAACCTACAGAGTAAATGATAACAGCAGCAGAGCTCAGAACTGAACTGAAATAGCAGAACAAATCACATCCATGGAGACAAGACAAAGGCGCACAAATGATGTGCAAGCTGACCTCAACACACAGCAGTCTGCAAAGACTGAAGTACAAGAAATCGGCTAGCATCACACCCAAGTCCAAGCCAAGGACTATGAACCGGATACAAGGGGGTTTTGAGGCTAGATAGTGCAGGGTTAAGTGTGCTGAATGTAGACTGTTGACAAGCCAAACCGCTAAGACAATACTCTTGACACTAAAAATGATGCATACCACCAATATATCTACAACAAGTGATAGACAATATCTCCCACAAGATGAGGTGATCTGTGTAGCCTCTGGCAGCTACCACTTGCCCATCTGCCACCAAGCGCATGTCCAATAGTGTCGTGGCCAAGGTTGGCCTATTGGTCCAAGTCCACACTGGATTTTGGATCAACATTCACATGGTTTACACGGTTTACACCGAACACTCAGATGCAAAACAATGAAACTAGTCATCTCATCTAATCAAGAACTATTGATGCACATAGATCATTATCTAGCCATCTCATCCTTTCGGAACTTTTGATGCACTAAGATCACTATCTAGTCATCTCATCCAGATAGAATTCTTGATGCACTAGGATCCCATTCATAAATAACATATATCATTTAGCAATAACATCCAAATCTCATTCATATATAGCAGATGTCTAGATGCACAAAATTCATCATATCTATCATAAGTATTTCCCTTGCCGATGAGTAGAACAACATACACGTATGAGAGAGCACATGTAACAAGTTTCTTTTAGGAATTCCCATTTCAAATATACATCTCTTCATAAAGTCATTCCCCAAAATAGTGTCAGTCTATCAGTACCCCTAAAATCTTAAGGAGAAAATAGTGACTTCATTCCATCTAGGTAATCTGTGACAAAGGAGTGGATTGGCTCCCCTCGTGTGCACTGTGACGGGTTTCAGGGTTAGGGTTTCTGCGTCAAGGTCATAGACACAGCTGATCATTGCATTCGTTTGGAAAGTCACAAACTCTCTCTCTCTCTCTGAGCTGAGGAGGCACAGGGACAAACTATTACAAGACATTTCTCCACCAACAGATTGACAACGCACTATGCGTGACTTCTTCAGTAGAGAGGGAGAGGACCTTGGGACGCAGACTCCGTCTATGGATACAACCACACCCCCAGGACCACGTCCATCGAGGCCTAGAGGAGTCCGTCTTGATCAAGCCACTGCACAGGGTCGTACTCGCCGTCCTCGACCACCCGGGCCTCGACCCAGACCCCGCCATTTGCACCAAATCAGAGGCATCATCGCTCGACATCGGAGACGAGTGCCACCTTTCAGCGGCCTCTCTATACTGGATCTACCCATCTGGGATATCCTGGGATAGAGGACAGGGAGATAGAAGTTGATGGTCAGATTTGGATGGGATCAGTCATGTATTTGTACATATTCTCAGTTTTAGCTTAGTTTTAGCTTTGTAGACTCAAACATCACTATGATGTTGAGTAGATCTTTTTTCTATTTCAGTAGACGAGAGATGTATTACCAGATGTATAGTTTCTTGTTTCATTGGCCATTTTGGCTCTTTCGAGACGTTAATATATCTTTCTTTCTTTCTTTCTAGGAAGGTGGTAAATGCCAATCTCTTTGTCAGAGCTAGAATCCTCTACGTCGCGCACTGATTTACTCTGTCTAGAATCTGCTGATTTTCTCTCTTAATTTGAATTTCAGATATGGGACAGCCAGAGGAGCAGCCACCACTGCAGAGCTCGTCCCACACTCATTCGACCACTACTGGCACTCTCATCGACCGAGCATTGGAGCTACAGAGATACAGACGACCGCGACTGAGGAGAGGAGCTACACAGCATCGACGGAGACTACAACAGAAGATTCGAGCCATACTCTCTCGACATCCAGAGTGCAGATGAGGATGGATCCTCACCATTTCTTCCATCTTTGTTTCACACACTGTTACATCCAGTTTACCGGGTACCTATTGTATCAGCTGCTACACCCACGTAGTTTTAGATTGTAGTAGTAGTAGTAGTATTTTGTTCCACTTCTAGTTCTTTTCTAGTTCTTTTGTACCCAGACATGGTATTAGATTCACTATTTTGTAACTGATTGGTCTCATAGGTCATTTTGCCCTTTTGAAGACGTTAATATAACATTTCATTTCATTTCATTTCTCTAGAATAGGACATGATTTTCTCTCTTTAAAAAAGAGATTTTTTCTCTCTCTGAGAATGATTTTCAAGAAAAAGCAACCTTTCTCTGTTGAGAATTCTCAATAACAGCTCGCGCCCCCAATTTGTAGTATTTTTAACCCAAAAACTGGGTGCCCCCCTAATTCTAGGAAGCATGTGCTTTTGCTGAGGATTGCTAAAAAGAGGCCAGAAATCTGGCACCTCCTATTCTTGCTGCCTCTCAGAGGTTATAAAAGCATCAACCCCCCCTCACACACAAAGATCGCTTCTAGATTGCCGAGTGATTGCCTGAGCACCCAACTCTTGGATTTCAACCATCAAATCCTTGTACGAGAAGAGTTCTACGGAATAAACAAATGCCCCGGGCGCTGACAGTGTCAGATGAAGGCCACCAACTGTGTGTAGGGGCATCCCTCTCCGACATCTTCTCCATCTCTCTCGCTTCACTCTCTCTTATAGTATTCTTCAAGTTGTTTTGAGGTGATAAAGTGTTGCAGTGGTCCCGTGGGAACTTGTGGTGTTGACGCCCCACCACTGACCTGCTGCGCGGAAACTCGTCAACAAAACAGCTATTCGCAATATGGCAGCTTGCAAGTGATTGCAGCAGCAATTCCAGGGCGTTGGTAGAAATGTCAAGACTCCAGAGCGGCAAGTCCGTCACCAGGACTCAATAGGCGCCAAGATTAACGATGGTTGGGTGCAGGTTGTCAGCGAATTGGTGGGTGATGAGCTGGAGCCAGTAGGCAGTAAAGCCAGAGCAAGGCGGTGAATCAATACTTGGCAACGAGTGGGCAAGCATGCATGTACGCCAAGGGCATTGACCGGGGGAAAATAAAATAAACTTGCTTTTGTTTTCAAGTCACTAATCCTAATCAAAAGAGATCTCCCAGGGCTCTAGAGGTGGGAAAATGGGTCTATCTGAAGATACCCAAGGATTCCAAGACTATGCGAACTGGAAAGCATTATATGCTTTCAGCTAGATATTGTGGTCCATTCTTGATCACAAAGAAAATTGGCCAGGTTGCCTATAAACTGGCTCTTCCTTCGGATGTTAGTGTACATCCAAAGTTTCATGCCAGCCGCCTTAAAGAAAAATAGGCGGCAAGATATGCAAACTCGATATATTCCTCGAGAACCAGAGGCTATTTTAGATCATCGTACCCGTCATTTGCGCCAAAAAGCTTATGACGATTACTTAATTAAATGGAAGGGTCAATCTAAAAGGTTTGCTACTCGAGAATTTGTCCATTGAATCGGAGACTAGTTCTTGACTTCATTGCATCTTCTGTTGCCTATTCTGACATGGTATTAGAGCCCTAGGTGACATGACCACCTTCGTTGCTTGGTATTGGTTGATTTGGTGCTGATTGGACTTGATTGAGAGAGAAGCAACTTGCTGTTTTTCTCCAGTTTGGAGCAGATTTGGGTATGTGGAGGCCTTGGACCCTCGTCTACGACTTCTCCGCGTCCTTTACCCATGATTAGCCCGACCTCAATTCACCGATGGGAACCCGATGGATGTTTCGGAATGTGTAGCCTAGCTGGATTGTTTCGGATTTCCCAAATAAAGTTATGTTTTTGTGCCTTCCCAAAAGGGGAGCAAGCATGCGGCTTTTGGATCCAAAGGGAAAACCATTTTATTTTGAATTTTGCCTTGAGTTATTAACACGGCTTCCTCCTCAATGAGAAAAGAGCTGAGATCATCAAATTCTAGCTTTTCCTTCGTGATTTGTGGGCGAAGTGTCCTAGACACCGTTTCGTACACCTCGGGCAATGTCACGAGTACCAAAACAGCTAATTGAGTATTGGTTAGTGCAGTTTTCATAGCCGATAGTTGATCATGAATAACTTTAGCCTTCATAAGAAATAATTGCATGGAGCTTCCGGGTGGACACTTGATGGCAAATAATTGTCCAAGAAGGGAGACTGCTCGCATCGTAGAATCCCGATCAAACATTCCAACGAGCTTGAACCACATATCGTTGGCAATCTTCAAATTTTGAATGGTTGGAGAAATTTCCTTTGTAAGAGATTCTGCAATTGCCGACATTGCCTTTGCATTATTTGCATCCCATTTAACACACGATTTTTGATACTCATCATCTTGAAGGCGGGTGTACCTGTTGTTGGGATCCCTTGTAGGACGGGGCTTCGAGTCGTCGACTATGTCCCATAGGCTTTTCCACGTGAACCAAAGACGCATAATCAAGTTCCAATGGGCGTAGTTATCGCCGATCAATTTGTCATTTGCGCTCGAGCAAGGGGGGGCCATGTTGCAGTTGCAAGATTTTAATACCGTCTCGCACTCTTAAAGCCGCACAATCCAAGCCGGTCACTAAAGAATTCCTTTTTATGCCCCTTTCTTGAGCTCCAGTCTCCACTTCTTCCAAGCCGCTCCTCAAAGCACTTTAAAAGGGACTGCAAGATTTGCACCAAGCAGCTCCCCTGCTCCCAAAAACTTGTGCTCAAGCATTCAAGACCTTGTCGATGCCCAGGGCTGCCCACCTTTGTGCCCAACGTTTCAAAATGATGAGTGACTAAAAGGGGGGCGCGGGGGGAGGAGGAGAGGTTTCCTTCATGGTTACCGGGAGACCGTCACCGTCAAGAGGTGCAACGACACAACGTTTCAACACGCTGTCGCATAGGGAGGAGAAAAAAGAAACGCATGCAGAGGGATCAGTATCTCAAAACACAGGCGGGAGGTCGGGTGGCGTTTTTCTGTCCGACTCTTACCCGTCCGGTATATGCAGCGCTAGCGCTAGCGTTTTATAATGCTAGCAACAGTGGGCTAGGTGCCAAAGTCCACGACAGCGGGAATCGGAAGCACATAGAGGAGGTAAACGCCACAGCTTTTTGGAAAGCCACCACAGGAGAGAAGGGAGGATCTCCACGGGCAGAGGAAGGAGAGGATAGCGCCGCCAGTTAGGGAGTGGGTGGGAGGGTTCTCTTCGGTTCTCAACGAAGCGCCTTGCTCCACCAGAGCTCTGATACCATGTCAAAGTCGACAAGGCGGACGCATAGAGACAAAGGGGAGAAAGAGAGAGAGAGAGAGAGAGAGTCTCCTGAACCACCCAACCTTGGCAATGAACAACTGATGCCTATACAATGGGGGCAATGGGTTGCATATATACATACCTAAGTAAATTGCCTTACACAGACTCCGACAAATAAGTAAAATAAATACGTAAAAGCCAAAATAAATAATGGGATCACATTCGGCAGTTCACTTGAGATGCCATAACTTTAACAGGAAGTTCCACTTCCAGCTTCAATAGACTCTTGGTCACCCGGTATGCATTAGATCAGGTGCATGTTCAAGTGCATGTGTTAGAGTTGGCTTTGACACGCGAAGGGGGATTTCTCTATCCTCGGTACCACTTCTTGTATGATCATCCAACTTCAATGGTGGATGAGGTTTGGAGGTGAGTATGTGGCGCCAAATGCTTAGCCGACAATGAGAAAAGTTCGAGGAGCTAGATATTGTGGTCCATTCTTGGTCACAAAGAAAATTGGCTAGGTTGCCTTAAGGAACACAAAGCTTGTATTGTACCAAGTCCCTCTTTATGGGAGAATCTATAATACAAATGCCTTTTGGAGGGGGGACCAGCTCCAAGTAGATCCAGTCCTCATCTGTCAATTTCTCTAATTCTCTCTCTCTTTTACAAGTATTGTTCATGACAAGCTAACTAGGTATAAGGGTTATGTTTCTATCCCTAATCAAGTATTCTTCTTAAGAAATGCTCACTACAACCATCTTGATTCCGATACTCTCAACGTTACAAGTCCAATTCTGTACAGTTGTTTTCTTTGTATGTCCTGAATTCCAAGCTCTTGACCTCGCTAGTACTTAATTTTAAGCTTTGAAATTTATTGTATTTTAATAATAAGTTGCTAGATTGTTTTATGTTTGTATGTTTGAACTTACGAAAAAAATATTTTTTAATAGAATCCAACAGATACGTTGTTGAATCACGATGAGACGTCAGAGGCTCTTCCTTCGAATGTTAGTGTACATCCAGTGTTTCATGTCAGTCGCCTTCATCGTACCCGTCATTCGCGCCAAAAGGCTTATGACGAGTACTTAATTAAATGGAAGGGTGAAAGCTCAGTATCCCCACTTCATTGATGAGACATCAATGGTTCTTAACGGCGGAAGTATGTTATGTCCCGCTTTTAAGAGAGGGGATCTAGGCTAGACGCCGTCCGGATGGGCGTCCAATGTCCAAGCGGATGTACAGTGTGGCCGGCCATTATTATAAAAGCGAGGCCAAGGTCTCATTTGTAGGTATCGACCCCACTGACAGAGTGCAAGTGGTTAGCCCATGAGGCTAGGAGTGCGCGAGGTCACCTCGAGGACATCAGGCCGGGTGGTATGGGACGCTCGGTCTTACAGGTGCACGCCTACGCCCTCAAACGCTGCCTAGCACACGGGTGCTACCGGATGGTAGCTATGGTCGGGTGGTTCGTCCGACTCGTGTCTATAGGCGGTCCATGTAGCCGGGAGATCCACTCCGCTTGTTCGTTTCAATACTTGTATGCTTCAACCATTTGATTATGATTGTACTTCACTTGTATGTGTGTACAGAGAAAAAAGTAGGACACGAGATGATCTCTAGAACATTCAATGAATCTAATAAGGAGATGACAAACACGAGACATTTTGTTAATAACAAACCAGATATGACCTTATTTTAGCAATTAGCTTCTGTTAAGCGTAAATCAGGCAACCAGATATATGAAAACTTTCTAATCAACTCATGTAAAATTGGTGACCATACTTGCAGCATAAATTCATTGAACGCCGGCAGCCCTGCATCCCTTAACTGAGCATTTGTATGGATACTACACACATGAAACACGTAAAGCTTGTAAGAACCATCCAATCAAGACTGCTAATTGTTGCTGATAGTATGGAGAAGCTTCAAAGCAGGCCAGTTTGAATTTCTAACCAGTAAGCCTCAAGCCACTTGAGAAGAACCATTGAGTCATCTAAGAGACGAAGTCGAAAGAGACAAGCATGTCTTGCGAGAAGCCTCAGACCAGCTGCACAGAAAAGAGTAAATAAATTAATAAACTTGATTCAGCTAGACATTACCGCAAGGTCTCAACTGTAAATGAACCATTTTGAAAACATAAGATGCTGTGTAGTTGGACCTTTGACCATTTCATATCGTTTCAGATCCTCTCGAAAGTGAAGGACTTGCTCAAGATATGCATATACTCTCCTTGCTGCATCAACTGAGCCTGCAGACAGCTGCTTATATGTCTTTGCTTTGACATAGCAAGCTACATAAATTGCATACTCAGAGAGACAAAGTAGCCTACCCCCAGCTGGTAATGTTCTATCAAACCACATAAGGACTCCATCTAAACACTTCATTGCTCCTGCAACCAGGACAAATAAAGGATCCTTGCCTTTCTGATGCAGCTGCTCATCCAAACTATCCAGACACAAATTTAATATGGTGACTGTGTTTTCCTCTTCAAACATAGCAGGAAAGCATTCAATCGTTGACCCCAATACTGTAAGAATATTTGATCTCACTGCAGTAACAGCCCAAAGCAAATCTTTAAGATCTTGATACCATGCAAGTGTACATCTTAGAAAATAAAAAATTGATCCAAGCTTAGTTAAGAGGGAAAACAGGAAGGGAGGGGGGGGGGAACAAACATGTTCCAGAAGATTTTGCTTTTCTGTACTCCTGCATAAAAAGATTTGCTGAAGTCCAATCCAAGGAGAAATCAGGAGGACCATGTGCTTGCATGCCCAATTCAAGAAAGGAAATAAGAGGAAGTAAAGCAGCTGCCTGCACTGATTTTGATTCATCCCTTTGAAATATCAACATGCATCGCTCCTGCAGTTGTCCCACTAAGATTAGCAATTAGCAAGTGTCATATTACATATAACATTATTGATTTCAGAATACTCAAAAAAAACCAGTCATCAGTGGAACCATGGAGAAAACAAGGGACATGCAACCCATTACTACAATGAGCTCACAATTTGCATTCAAGTTCTTTCCATTTGACCTTGGGTTGGATATGTTTGGGCATTGGAGCTAGGGAGATCGAGACGCCCACGACTGAGGTGAGGAGCTTCACAGCATCGACAGAGACTTCAGCAGAGGCTTCGAGCCATACCATATCGACATCCAGAGTACGGATGAGGATGGATTCATCACCCATTATATCACCCTTTTGTATTGGGCACCCATTGTATCAGTGGTCACACATACCCCATGCAGTTCCAGCTAGTAGCACTGCTAGATTCATTTTTGTATCTCTTTTTCTGTACCCAGACATAGTATCAGATTCACCAGTTTGTAACGGATTGGTCTCATCACGTTACATATCATTTCATTTCATTTCATACAAGTGCACCAGGATGTAACTTCTCTCACAGGCACGATGCTTCCCATGTGATTAGGTTGATCTCTCACACTGGACCAAGGGCTATGATGACATACTGTCCACAGCATAATAAATACCATAATCACTTATGCAGCTACTTTGGATTGAAGTACATCAATCAATATCCTTTTATAGGTATATACTACTCAACTTAGTGGCATGCACATATAGCTAGACCAACTAATTTGCACAACTTAGCATTTCAGATTCTCATCTCTCCATCCTTGCCTTCTCCCAGCCATCTCTCTTTCTCTGTCACCCTCCATGTGTTTTAAGCAGATGCCGTTGTCACAGAACGATGATGTCAGGCCTGCCATATGGCGGGGTGGGTTTTTTTTTGTGCCAGTGCCCACCAGGGGGGGGGGACTTACTGACGAGGGACAACATACGGTTCTGCTGACGTTGCACCACACGGACATGATGTTGCGGCACTGCTGAATGACAGCCAGCCACGCTTTTGTTTACAAAGCACCACATGGGCTATCTATGCTGAGTTGCTTTTCTTAAAAGTCGGTTGTTTGTAGCAGTTGCTTATGGAGTGGCTTTTAACAACCAGGAGCTTGAAGTATGTGGCCAACGTGCCAGTTGTATCCCAATTTTGTGACAAACTTTTTCTCGATAATACAATTGTCACAAATGGGTGACGTGGCATGGGCCTGGACATGGGGCAGCAGAGCACACACACCCCGGCTGGCAGCCTGCCCGGAAAACCCGAAGACAGTGACAGTGGCAAATTCCGGAAAATGCGGCGGAATTCACGCTGACCTGGTGACGTGGCATGCTCTATGGACTTCCATGATTTGCGCCGTAAAAAGCGGCCAGGCTGTACGGAATTCCAGCTTTTGTGTTGGCTGAATTTTACACAAGCTGAATTGGCAGCTTTTGGGTTTAGTTGCTTTATTTGAAGAAGTTTTTGATTACCAGCTTTTGGGGCTCTACTTTTGGGCATCCCTTGTAACTTATAAATAAGTGGGCAAGGCCCTCACAACTCAGCATCTGAACGCAGAGTCTAAGAGTGAGAATCCTCCCACTCTCTTGTATTTGAACACAGATTAATACAAAAAGAAATACCGAAAGGGGCGTCAGTCTTTGGGGCCAACATCTCTAGGCACGGAACTCCACCGGGCCGTGTCAAATCAATTGTGAATTGTGAACTGTTTTGATGTGAATCTCTGTTGTGTCGCAGTAGAATCTTGACTTAGAGTGTCCAAGTTTGTTACAGTGGTATCAAAGCGCGGCCAATTACTCTTCTACCGGGGAATTCAACCCTTTTCTCACGGCACTTCTGGATTCCAACAACGAACAGTCAACTTCCTCTGCATCTAGGGATGCGGGAAGAGATCATGAAGAAGATTCTCACGAAGAGTACGGCCCGCCTCGGCCTACTCAACTGGAGATTGAAGAGATGGAACATCGACAATTGGTTGACGATGCGACCAAGATGATGATCAATCTTGCGAAGGATCCGAAATTTGCAAAAATTTTGACTCAGACGTCCTTCGACGAAGTGCACACCCAGTAGCCAAAGGCCACAGGGCCACCCCTCAAACCGGCACTCAAGAAACCTCCTACTCCGAGGATGTTTACAGAGCAAGAATTGGAAGAGGTGGTTGATACACGGATTACGCAGCTTTTTGACACGGACAACAAAGCCAAAAAGCACAACAAAAAGCAGAAGAAAGGAACTGACTTCACGGGTATTTGGGTCGTCAATCTACTTTTGCCTCGGCAAGAAAGCAAAAGAAGCCTTTGCGATTTGAAGGAGTATCCACTTCTTCTTCTTCTACTGCTGACAGCTCTTCTAGCTCTTTTGACTTGAGCGAAGAAGACAGGAAAGGGGAAAAGCGAAGAAAAAAGCAAAGCTTCAGAAAGAGGCAAAGAAGCCTAAGTTTCGCTCAAGATTACACCCGATCGGATGGGACCACAAGCAGAGGCAGTTCTAGCGGCACCCGGCAGGGACGTGGCCATTACACTTGTCATTGGCAAACTTCAGTTGCATTGTCAGGGGTATTTGGGGCACGAGGACTTCTACATAATGCCCTTGGAAGGTCGTGATGTCCTCCTGGGCTCCTGGGAGTCCCTTGGTACCATAAGAACAACGTCGTCGTCAATTATCGGGCGAAGAAAGCGACTTTGACTACTGAAAAGGGTTGAACCATTGTACTTGATGTGAAACTTAAGGGTGAGTCCGTCCCTTTTGTATCGGCTTCGGCCATTTCAGAATTAATGAAATCCAATCTGTTTGTTTACTCAATCTTCTTGAAAGAGTTGAATGATGAGCATAGGACAATTATGTCTGAAGTTGATAAAGAACACCAAGATTTTCTCCACACTCATGCTGATTGCTTTTCTGAAGGCCTACCAGGTGAGTTTCCACCAACTCGTCCTGTGGATCATACCATCGATCTGATACCTGGAAGCACAGCACCGAACCGGCCACCTTACCGTGTGAGCAGAGCCAGAATGAAGAAATTATGAACCAAGTGAAAGACCTCTTGGAAAAGGGTCTTGTCTAGCCGAGTACTTCTCCTTACTGCTCTCCGGTGTTGTTGGTTTTGAAGAAAGAAGGATCTTGGAGAATGTGCATTGATTATAGAGCTCTCAACAAAATCACCATCAAGAATAGATTTCCGATTCCTAGGATCAATGCTATTCTTGACCGACTACAGGGATCCTCTTGTTTCAAGAGGATCGATTTGAAGAGCGGATATAATCAGATCCGAATCGCGCCGAGAGATGTCGACAAGACAGCTTTTCGGACGACCTTCGGTTTATTCGGATTTTTGGTGATGCCTTTTGGCCTTACCAATGCTCCAGCGACTTTAACCGAATGATGGACAGGATTTTCAGAGAGTACACATCTTTTGTTGGCACTTTCTTTGATGACATTATTGTCTTCTCCAAGGATGAGGCAGAACATAGAGAACAACTGCAAGTCTTTCAGGCATTACGCGATCATATCGTCGATCGGTATGGCACCGATACAGATTTTGCAGATATATTCAGTCGAATACAGAATGGAAAGGTAGTAGCAGGATATTCCATTCAGGATGGCTACTTGATGAGGAAAACGATGTGTGCGTTACACAGCCGTTGAGGGAAAAGGTTCTAACGGACTGCCACTGTCCACCATCTACGGGTCACCGCGGCATTGATACCACCTTGAAGTGTGTGGAGAAATACTTCTTCTGGCCGAGACTCAAGAAGGATGTGGACGATTTTGTACGCAGTTGCTTGGTATGCCAGAAGGTCAAGTTTGACAGGCATAAAGCACAGGGATTGTTACAGCCTTTACCCATTCCTACCCGCCCCTGGGAAAGTATTGCTATGGATTTCATTTTTGATCTCCCAAAGACACAGAGTGGGCACGATGGTATCTGAATTGTCATTGACAGATTTAGCAAGCAAGCTCATTTCATTCCAATGAAGAAAACAGTCAAGCCGGATCACTTAGCGAGACTGTTAATTGCTCAGATATTCAAATTACATGGCATGCCTGAGACAATTGTCCCTGACAAAGATCCCCGATTCACCAGTTTGTTTAGAAAGGCTATTTGGGAGAACATTGGCACACATTTGCAGTTCTCGTCATCTTTCCACCCGCAGACAAATGGGCAATCTAAGACTGCAAATTCAGTCGTATTAAATTTATTGAAGTCTTACATTTCGGATCAGAAGACTCAATGGGAAAAGTATTTGCCCTTGGTGGAATTTGCCTACAATAACACGATTCACTCTTCGACGGGGAAGGCGCCATTTGAGATTATTGAAGGTGCTACAAAGGTTCCACCCTTCCTAAGCACGAAAGATAAGATTTTTGAAGCCGACCAGTACACACGGGACTTGGACATTGCTTTTGCCAAGGTCCGGGAGGCTTTGCAAAAATCTCAAGAAAGACACAAAAAGGCAGCAGATCGACATCGTCGCGATTTGAAATTAAAAGAGAACAATTGGGTGCTCTTACGTTTTGAGAAAGCACGCCTGAGAAAGAAAAAGGGAAAGGAGCGGCTTTTTCCAAAGCTTAACATGAGATACTATGGACCTTTCCAGATAAAAGAAAAGATAAATGATGTCTCCTTTAGACTGAAGCTGCCGGATACATGGAGGATTCACAATGCTTTTCATGTGAGTCTCCTGAAGCCTTTTAAAGGCGATGTGCCCGATGATGGAGAGCCAGATGAGCAACCCGAAGTGGAGGAAAGCGAGGAGATACTCGTTCCAAAACAGATACTGGCACATAAAGATAGAAAGATTAAAGGTAAAGCGATAAGGCGGTTCTTGGTTAAATTCAAGAACTATCCCACATTGGATGCGAAGTGGATGGAGGAGGACCTGGCAAATACTCCTCAGATTGTGAACATTTACCTTGAAGTATTCGGTTTAGCATAGTCTACTCCGATAGAACCCCGACTTCAGCTTGGGCGGAATTTGGTGCAACGGGCTTGCACAAGAGGAGAGTCACTCCATTCCTTTGTCAATAGATTGCCCCGATTTTTGATAATAGAGTCACCGATGTCCCTATTGGGTCCCACGGATACTGTGGGCTGACAGTATTCTGCTGTAATGACTTTAAGATTTGAAATTCCCGATAATATGATACTGATTTGTACTTGACTTATTTGAGTGCAGAAACTGATAGACGAAATGACTGCAGCATTTCAGTCTAATAAATCTCTATAGATGTGATTGCAATAAGGATTAGTTAATTGGGCATTTGTGAGGTCACGACTGGATCTAGATGCGATTGCTAAATATGTTGCCGATTAATCATGGTCTGAGATTGGAATGATTGTTGAATGTGATTTGTCATGTGATGTGACTGTCGATTTGTAAATGTGCTAGATGTGTTGTCCCTAGTGCGTCAGTACTAACAGTCAGTCTCTGCTAAGAGAGTTTATGGACTCTGCCTGTTTTGCAGGCGTAATTGAGGGCGATTACAATGCTTTCAAGAGGGGGGTATGTCACAAATGGGTGACGTGGCATGGCCCTGGACATGGGGCAGCATAACACACACACCCCGGCTGGGAGGCTCTGCCCGGAAAACCCGCAGACACTGACAAGTGGTAGATTCCGGAAAATGCGGTGGCATTCACGCTGAGCTGGTGACGTGGCATGCCATACAGACTTCCGTGATTTGTGTCATAAAAAGGGGCCAAGCTGTACGGAATTCCAACTTTTGCGTTGGCTGAATTTTACGCAAGCTGAATTGGCAGCTTTTGGGTTCAGTTGCTTTATTTGAAGAAGTTTTTGATTACCAGCTTTTGGGGCTCTGCTATTGGGCATCCCTTGTAACTTATAAATAAGTGGGCAAGGCCCTCACAACTCAGAGCATCTGGACGTAGAGTCTGAGAGTGAGAACCCTCCCACTCTCTTGTGCTTTGAACACAGATTAATACAAAAGGAAATACCGAAAGGGGCACCAGTCTTTGGGGCCAACATCTCTAGGCACGGAACTCTGCCGGACCATGTCAAATCAATTGTGAATTGTGGACTGTTTTGAAGTGAATCTCTACTGTGTCGCGGTAAAATCTTGACTTGGAGTGTCCAAGTTTGTTACAACAATAATCAAATATCGCAAGGGCGCCTACTTATGGGATAGTGCTCTTGAGAGGGGAACTCCGCCCCTTTGATATCTCGTGCAGGTGCCTTTTAAGGGGCCAATGCTTTTGAGAGGAAAACTCCGCCCTCTCATGTCTCGTGCAGGTGTTCTCCTTATAGTTGTTTCCAATCCTTTTCTGTTTTGAAGTCTATTCTACTAATCGCCGCTTGTCTTCCCACTCGACAATCTCAATAACTAGTGATGGGTCAACACAAGAGGGAGGCAAAGAAGATTCAATAGAGTCAAGATGTCACAAGTTAGTTACGTGGCACCACCCTTAGGGGGTTAGGACAATTAAAACCCAATGCTGGATACCGGCCGAGATCATACAAACCTTAAAATCACAGAGTGCTGGCGGACACTTGTACGGACAGCTAGTAGAAATTGTGGAACATGCCAACATGGCACTGTACAAATTTTCACAAATAGCGGAACTTGTTTTTGGGCGCCAGCTTTGGCCTATGAGCTTTTGGGAAGTGAAACTTTTCATGTATGATGCTTTTCGAGGCCAAGGGCCTTCAAATATGTACTTTGGGGGTTCACTCTGGCATTCCACAATTTGTGGAAGCAGAGCTCAATCCCCGGCAGTTGTACCTTTGTGAAGCAATACAAAAGAAATACCAAAAGGGGCGCCAAGGTTTTGGAGCCAGTACTCTTGGAGTGGAACGCTACCACTCCGTGTCTACCGCATGGAGACACTCTCTCTCGCCCCGCGCCGCTCGTAAGATGTCCCCCTCCCCCTCCAACTCGTAAGGTGTCCCCCCCCCCCCCCCTTCTTCTTCTATGCGTAGGGTGTCGCCCCCCTTTTTCTTTCACACGTAGGATGTCAGCCCCCTTCTTCTACGCGTAGGAAGTCCAATATTTTTTTTTCCGGTCTCAGGTCACTATGGCCTTTTGATGACGTTAATATAACATTTCATCTCATTTCATTTCATTTTTCTCTCGTTGTCCCCCCCCCGGCCGCCCGGCCCCCCCCCCCCCCTCCCCCCCAACAGCGCTGCTCCTGCTGCTGCTCCACTGCAGCACCACCCGCCTGTAACTGCTGCTTAAGAGGTCGACCCACACACCGTTACGCACACACCTAATCGAGCATTCCGAAGAGCCCGGCAGGAAATTGAAAACAAACAGAGAGCGCAATATTCGGAATTTTACAGGGAATTACAGGAAACTCAAAAACTGTGGTCCTCGTTTCTGGCAGCGACCAAGCATGAGGAAGCAGAATGATAAACCCGATCCTTTAGAGGATGCATTTCAAAAATGCAAAGAAGAAATGACAGAAACTATTAACAAGATCAACCGCAACCTGCTAGGCACAATAAAAATGCTCGAAGATCGTGTGTTTGCCCAAGAAAGCAAGATCACTGCAATGGGAGATCATGTGACGGCCCAAGACGAAGAGATTGCGTCACTCAAGAAGGCGCTCGCAGAGGCACAATCACGAAACAACACACTTGAAGAGGGAGAGCTGCAACCCTCAGTAATAGAAGAACTAAACTCAATCAAAGAGCAAGTGCGAGCCATCAAAGAGGGGGAAGAGCAGCACAAAGAGATGACGACTTCCTGGGTGGACGTTATTACAAAGACTCAGCAGAAGACAGATGAAGCCCAGAAATGGATTGAGGTGGCCAGGAAAGGGAAAAGCAAGGAAACAACGTCGACACCCACCATTATCAACTTGACCCTAGAAGAGGAGCAAAGACGACGTGTGCGCTCTCTACATGTGAGAATTTGCGGTCTCACAGACAAAGATAATGTAGACGAAGAGGTAAAAGAACTCATGGCTTTGATGGGGATTCATGAGCTGATGCACTCAAGAGCTTGGAGAGTGGGCAACAAGAAAAATGGGAGCAATGGGGAAACCTCGAAAGAAAGGGCACTCATCCTCCGTTTTCCCTCCATGGAAGCAAAGAAAGACTTTCTGAAGAAAAGACCAACTCTTAAAAAAACGGGTATCTTTCTCGGGGATGATCTTACCCTCTCACACATCGCTCATATGCAGGAGGTAATGCCAAAGATTAGAGCAGCAAGGGAAAAAGGCAAGATTGCCTTTTACCGAGATGGAAGAGTGGTGATATTGCAGCGACGCTCCACATGACGATGTGAGGCCTATGGGGCTGCACTCAAAGTTGCTACCTGGAATTGTAATGGATCTATGCGTCTTGATGTAGGTGCTTTTGAGGAGAGTTTTTCCGGGAGAGACATCATCTTCTACTCTGAGACGCATCAAGCCCCTCGGCAGTCTATGCCTCACATTAGTGGATACGGATGGGAGACAACCTGTAGACAGGAGACACGATCGGAGCACAGAGGGCGGGGCTCGGGAGGAGTGGCAGTGTTATTCAGGGAGGAGCTGCAACCATTGATACATATAGCTCACAAGGATGAGCAAGCTAGGTACATGTGGGTGAGATTGAGAGCAGAGACAGGCAGATATCTTTACATTGCTATTTGCTACTTTCCCCCGAGTACGTCAATATATGCACCACCTAAAGGACAATCCCCCTTTTCTATCTTGGATGATGACATATAGGAGTTCTCTAGAAATGGTGACATTATCATTCTAGGGGACTCCAATGCTAGGACTGCCCATCATCAGACAGTGTTTTATGATACCTCAGAGGAGATGCTGAGAGAGTTGGATGTGGTGGAGACAGGCCTATCTAGACGATCGTAGGATGGGGAATATACTGAATATGGACGGCACTTGATAGACATGGGGACTGCACATGGATTGGCCATCTTGAATGGCCTACAGAATTTCCTGCTTGCGGGAGGTTTCACATGCTTTCCACACAGACACGGAGCCAGCACAGTGGATTATGTCATGGCACAGCCAAGCCTCATCTCTAGTATCCAGGATCTCACTGTTGGGCCCAGACCTGTTGGGGTGGCAATGGATCATGCTCTTGTGTCGTTGACCATCTTTTTCCAGTTGAGTGTAGCACACAGGCCACGGGCAGCTGCCCTTACTCGCTACACCTTCACGCGGGAGACGGACTCTGTATACATAGATGGGATATACAGACGCTTGTGCACTGAGGAGCCAGGACGACCTCTGGAGGAGCTTACTACTATACTGACACAGACTTTACATGATGCAACAGCAGAGGCATACCCACACACTCAGCTTGAGCAGAGACGCCGTTCTAGGAGCATGCCCCAGAACAGCTGGTATGATGCGGAATGCTGCGAGACTAGAGCCAGACTTCAGAGGGAGGTGCTTTTGGGAGACATCACTCACAGGCAGTCACAGATTGACTTCCGACGCCTAGTGCGGCGGAAGAAAAGGGCATTTTTGGCTCAACTAGAGCAGGATCTTTACCAGCTATTCTTGAGTCAGGACTCACGTGAGGCGTGCCGGCTCTTTCATGAGCAATCCCCCCCACCTGCCATTACCTCTACAGAGACTTGGGGCCAGTACGCATCATCTTTGCATCATCTTTGTACACAATTGCTGGACAACCGCCCCTCCCCGACCCCCCCGATTCGTGCCCACACACATGTGCTTTTTTCACCGCTGAGATGGTGAGGAAGGCCATTGACAAGATGAGGACTGGGAGAGCATATGATCATGATGGCTTAGTCGCTGAGCATTTCATGCATGCCAAAGACCTACTAGCAGAGCTTCTAGCAGCGTGCCATGTGTGAGGGCTTACCTGATACTTGGAGCCTTTCTACGATTGTACCCATCTTCAAGTCAGGAGACCCTATGGAGCCTGGGAATTATCGCACTATCATGATTGGACACACATTGGCACGATTGTACACATCCATTCTTGAGCAACAGCTGAGTAGATGGGCAGAGAGGGAAGGGATACGTGCAGCTGGGCAGGCAGGTTTCAGGAGAGGCTTTTCTACTCTTGACCATATCTTGACACTCAGAGCCATCATTGAGGAGGGCAGATCACATGGGAGACCGATCTATTGTAGCTTTGTGGACTTCCGCAAAGCATTTGACACAGTACCCAGAGCTAGATTGATGCGCAAATTACAGGAGATGGGAGTACCCACAGAGCTCATTTGGGGGATCATGGCATTGTACAAGTCAGTAATGGGGCATGTACGCACCCCAGAGGGCTTGTCCGCACCGGTTCACTCCACTATTGGTGTGAAGCAAGGCTGCCCGCTCTCTCCTAGTCTATTTGGTATGTATGTGGATGAGGTTGCTGACTACATTGAGAGAGATGGTGATAGAGGTGCACAGCTGGCAGGGACATGGATTCCACTATTGCTCTATGCTGATGATATTGTGTTGATCTCCGACTCTCCAGAGGGGATGCAACGTCACTTAAATGCTCTGCATAGATTTGCCCACGAAAGTGGTTTGTCTGTCAACCTTGGTAAAACCAAGGTCATGGTATTTAATACCACCCCACAGTGGATCAGGAGGTCAGCGCCCGCATTCACATACGGCCAGGAGACGGTGGAGTACACAGATGCTTACACTTACCTTGGAGTGGTTTTTAGTGGACCAGCATTTTCACTGAGGAGAGCAGCAGAGACTAGATTGACCAGAGCCCATGCAGCAATGGGCAGATTGGAGAGGATGTGCTCACAAGTTCAGTTTCAAGAGCCTCGGACGAAGCTCTGGCTATTTGACACTTTAGTAGCGTCTGCATTGATCTATGGAGCTGAGATATGGGGGCCCTCATTGGATCATCACGGGAGGACAGGTCGCACTGATGGGTGGGGGGACATGGAGAAGCCTTTGGTCTCTATGATCTCGCGGCTCATTAGAGCCAAGGCATCAATACCACGGACCATTATCCGAGTAGAGCTAGCGGCCCCCCCACTAGTGGTGGAGGCGCTCACCAGATCAGTCTCCTTCATAAACCGCACATGGGAACTTCCCAGAGACAGATATGCCCGCATTGCACTTGAGTCCTCCCGATAGTTAGCCATACAAGGACATACAACATGCTGGTATAGGGAGATGACATCATGGTTTCAGGCGCATGGGTTCGGCATAGACAGGCTGCCACCATTCCAGTACTCATTGGATGCACCATCTCTCATTCTTACACAGTCGGAGATCACCAAGCTCATCCGCCAAGACCTGACCCAGCTAGACACCACGAGGACATGGATACAACCAGCACAAGAATTGGGCACGAAGATGGCTTTCTACAGAGACCACCTTCTCCAGCTCACGAAAGATGGTTTTGTGACGAGACCAAGATACATGCATACTTGTCTCATGGGATACGATGTGCTATTGGCCAGTTACGCACATCGTCTCACCAACTACGGATTGAAACTGGGAGATACAGCGGAGTACCAGCAGAGGCCAGGACATGCCCCTTGTGTGACATGGAACCTGAGACAGAGCTGCATTATACATGTCGCTGCCCCATCTACTACGAGATACGAGGCCGCTTCCATTGCCTGTCAGAGAGGGTTTTGGACCACTCTCAAGAGTAATGGGATACGAAGATCAAAGATGCCTGGGTTTGTTCTCGCTCGAGCTACGCAGACACAGAGAGAGCCTGATGAATGGCGAGGCTAGCCAGTCTCAAAGTCGGATCACAGACTTCTTCAGAGCAGACAAGGGACAGCCGCATGAGCCACTCCCATAGCCGAGCTCCCCCTCGTCTCACACAAGAGGCACACTGATCGACCGAGCAATTGAACTAGGGAAATCCAGGCACCCACGACTGCGAAGGACTACACAGGATCGACGGAGGCTACGTCAAAAGATTCGCAGCACGCTAGCCAGGCATGCACGACGCCCAGTCAAACTACGAATCATGGAGGAAATTGATGAGATTCGCCAACAACCGATGCTAGATCTTTTTTTGATTCAGCTATCCCAACAAGCCGCCCATTTTTACTTAGTTTTTTGCTTAGCTCACATCGACCAATCTAGGATCCCATAGTATATATCTTTGTTTCGTACTGTTGTTAGGTTATTTTGTTAATCTGACTTTGTATCAGATCCACCACATTGTAACTTTCTGGTCTCATAGGTCACTATGGCCTTTTGAAGACATTAATATAACATTTTCATCTCTCTCTCTCTCTCTCTCTCTCTCTCTCTCTCTCTCTCTCTCTCTCTCTCTCTCTCTCTCTCTCTCTCTCTGGGAACATGCCTCAAAACAGTTGGTACGACGAGGAATGCAGAGAGACGAGAACCCAGGTCCAGAAAGAGCTTACACTTGGGACCATCACACATAAGCAGTCTCGGATTGCTCTTCGGCGTATAGTACGTCGCAAGAAAAGGGCATTTTTAGCCAAACTGGAGAAGGATTTATATCAGCTCTTCTTGAGTCAGGACTCACATGAGGCCTGACATTTATTTCACGAGCACTCATTGCCTCTGACAATTACTTCTCTTGAGATTTGGGGTCAATATGTAACATCATTATATATGGTATCTGGACAGCCTCCATTACCAGATACGCTAGAGCCATGCCCTGCTACTAGTACGTTCTTTACTACGGAAATGGTGGAAAAAGACATTGATAAGATGAAGACAAGAAGAGCATATGATCATGAGGGTCTAGAAGCAGAACATCTGATCCATGCAAGGGATCTACTTTCAGAAGTCCTTGCTCGTCTGTTTAATCGGGTCATGTGTGAAGGATTACCTGAATCTTGGAAATTATCTACTATCGTACCTATTTTCAAGTCAGGGGATCCTATGATACCCGGGAACTACCGTACCATTACGGTCGGTCACACATTGACCCGACTGTACGCATCCATTCTTGAACAAAAATTGAGTAGATGGGCAGAGAATGAGGGCATAAGGGCAACAGGACAAGCTGCATTCAGGAGGGGTTATTCCACTCTAGATCATATTCTTACGCTCAGAGCCATTATTGAGGAAGGAAGAGCAAGCGGGACAAGGATGTATTGTTGCTTTGTGGATTTTCGGAAAGCTTTTGATACAGTACCAAGGGCCAGATTGATGCGCAGAATGCAAGAGTTAGGGGTCCCCAAAGAGATTATCTGGGGGATCATGGCCTTATATGGGTCAGTAACTGGTTATGTACGTACTCCAGAAGGGGATTCCGACATTGTTCATTCCACCGTTAGAGTAAAGCAGGGATGCCCACTATCCCTACTTTATTTGGTATGTATATAGATGAGGTATCAGATTACATTGATAGAGAGGGTGACAGAGGTGCTCAACTTGCAGGGTCATGGATCCCTTTGTTGTTGTATGCAGATGATATTGTATTGATAGCAGAATCACCAGATGGAATGCAGAGGCAGTTAGATGCATTACATAAATTCGCGGAGGACAGCAGATTGTCGGTGAATTTGGGTAAAACCAAAGTTATGGTGTTTAACACCACACCGCAGTGGGTTAGGAGATCGGCACCTACATTTGCATATGGCCAGGATACAGTAGAGTACACAGATGCATACACATACCTTGGTGTGGTATTTGCAGGACCGAAGTTTACTCTTAAGAAAGCAGCGGAGGCTAGATTGTTCAGAGCCTCTGCGGCCTTGGGAGGGTTGGAGAGGATGTGTTCACAAGTGCAATTTCAGGAACCACGAACAAAACTTTGGCTCTTTGATATTGTGGTGGCTTCGGCTATGCTTTATGGGGTCCAGATTTGGGGACCATCTGTGGATCAGGATAATTGGAAGCCAATGGAGAGACCTTTGGTATCTATGATTTCCCGAATGATTAGAGCCAAGGCCTCCGTACCACACGCGATTATCCCAGCGGAACTAGCTGCCCCTCCGATAGAAATTGAAGCTCTTACCAGATCAGTGTCCTTTATACATGGTTTGTGGGATACAAGTAATTGCCGATATACTAGATTGGCCCTCGAATCCTTTCGACAGTTAGCAATGAAAGGGGATACATCATGCTGGTATGCGCAACTGTCTTCGTGGTTTCAGAGACACGGGTTCAGTATGGAAAGATTACCCCCCTACCAATACTCTCTTGAGGCTCCATCACTGGCAATTACACGAACGGAGATTAATAAAATCATCCGTCAGGATCTTATACAGATGGATACTAAGAGGACATGGGTAGACCCTACACAAGAATTGGGCACGAAGATGGCCGACTACAAAGAAAACTTACTACAGCTATCTGAAGATGGATTTGTGATTCGCTCGAGCTACATGGATACCCACCTGTCTCATGGTTTGAGATGTGCTATTGGTCAGATTCGTACATCCTCACACCAGTTGGAAATTGAATTTGGCAGATTTAGGGGAATCCCACCTGAGAGCAGAATTTGCAAGTTATGCGGAATGGAGCCGGAGACAGAATTACACTACATATGCCATTGCACCGTATACTATGAGATACGTGGGCATTTCCATTGCCTATTTAAAGAAGGCTTTGGACCTCTAGATAGATTCATGCAATACCAAGATCAAAGATGCTTAGGCTTGTACCTACTGGAAATACATCGGCACAGGGATAATCTAATGAGAAGACAAAGAGCACTACAGCCTCAGAGGCAGATCACAGATTTCTTCGGATCGAGAGAAGCACGAGTGGAAGGAGAAGCAAGAGACCAGCAGCCAACACAGAGTACCCACATCCATACCAAAGGCACCCTCATTGACAGGGCGACTGAGCTTAGGAAATCGAGACGACCACGATCGAGATGCAAAAGCACACTTCACCGGAGGAGACTACAACAAAGAATTAGAAGCATTCTAGCCAGACACCCAGAATGCTCCTAAGAAGTTTATTTAATACTTTGTATTTATTTTTTCACATTTATTTTCACACTCACACTTTTCACACTTAGTACTTTAGTACTAAGGTACCCAGACTTTGTAACAGATTCACCACTTTTGTATCAGTTTGGTCTCATAGGTCATTCTGGCCTTTTTGAAGACGTTAATATAACATTTCATTTCTCTCTCTCTCTCTCTCTCTCTCTCTCTCTCTCTCTCTCTCTCTCTCTCTCTCTCTCTCTCTCTCTCTCTCTCTCTAGCCGGGTAGCTCATCGTCTTCAAAGGTTGTTTGCTTGCGTGCACAAGCAGCGGGACACTCCCACGGAGGAAGCCGCATTCAGGTTGCAGTCAGCGCCCTGAGAGGGCTTATCAGAACCGCAGGCCGACCCAGCTGGGGGCTGCGTTACAAGTGTTGAATCGGGAGCTGGCCCCCGCTGGGGCTGCATCTCAGGTCTTTGGCGTGGCATATGCCCTGCACCCTGCGGGGTAGCTTTTTGTCGCAAGCTTCCCCAATCCAGGGGGCTGCGGGTTGTACGCTGGACAGTTTTGGGCAGGTTCAGATTCAAGACAGCGGGCGCAAGGCCCTCCATCACTTCTTGTTCTATTGTTGATGCCCGCAGTGGCTGAGGTTGTGTATTTACCCGCATCGGGTTGTGGGTGTTCCAATGCCGCCTAGTCTCTCAGTTGTGTGTTTAGTGTGGCCGTCTTGTGATGGAGGTCATGAGCGCAAACCCAGCACTTCCCGAGAGCTCTAGCCCCTCCCCCTTGAGTGATTTGCATGCAATGGCATCACCAGCCATGAAGAAATCATCTTTTATGACTACGAGTAAGAGATTAGCAAACATGTTTGGAAAAGGAGATGAAGGCGTACAAGACAGAGATGAAAGAGTGGAAGATGGAGAAGGCGGTCTTTCTTCAGTGGAAAATCAGCGAGGCTGAGCTTCGAACTGTGGAGAAAATGGAGCATCGGACCGAAATTGAAGACCTCAAGAATCAGATTTCAGCCCTCAAGAGAGACCTAGCCGAGGCAAGAGCCAATGGTGGACTAGAAGAGGGAGAAATCCAACCCTCAGCGATAGAAGAACTTAAGGTAATCAAAGAGCAAATGCAAGCCATTAAGGAAGAGGAGAAACAACAAGAAGCAAAAACGTCTTCATGGTGGATAGATATGATTACCAAAACCCATAAGAAAGTGGAGGAAGCGGAGAAGTGGATTTCGGTCGCAAAGAAGGGCAAAGGCAAGGAGGTATCAATCCCCACTCCCACCATCATCAACATGACACTTGAGGAGGAACAACGAAGACGTATGAGGGCCTTGCATGTGAGGGTTACCAGCCTCAACGATCGGGACAAAATTGATGAGGAAGTACAGGAGCTCATGGTACTAATGGGGATGCAAAAGGCGACACACACAAGAGCATGGAGAGTTGGTAAGAGAAGTGGAGGCACGGGGGAAACATCGAGAGGAAGAGCTCTCAGACTGCGCTTCCCCTCTATTGAGGAGAAGGACCTTTTGAGATCCACGCTATACTTTTACACCAGAGATTGACTCAGTCTATGTAGAGGAGATACGTAGACTTTTATGCACATCAGAGCCAGTATACACAATGGAGAAGGTCACATCTATGCTGACAGTGACATTACATGGGGCAGCGACAGAAGCATACCCACACACTCAGCCTAATCAGAGACGTCGTTCTGGGCACATGCCTCAGAACAGCTGGTATGATGAAGTGTCGACAGAGGAGAGCTCAGAGCCAGCGGGAGCTTGCATTGGGAGTAATCACCTATAGACAGTCTTGTATTGCTACATGACAACTAGTACGACGGAAGAAGAGAGCTTTCTTGGTCCAGATGGAGCAGGATTTATATCAGCTCCTCCTTAGTAGAGATTCAGGAGAGGCTTGGCGTCTATTCCATGAGCAATCTCCCCCACCAGTGATTACTTCTACGGAGATATGGGGGCAGTATGCAGCATCATTATACACTCTACCTCGACAACCACCACTACCAGATCCACCAAAGCCATGTCCGGCTACGAGCACCTTCTTTACCACTGAGATGGTAAAGGAGGCCATTGACAGGATGAAGACCAGACGGGCACAGGATCATGAGGGTTTGGTGGCAGAGCACATTATACATGCTGGGGACTTGTTGGCAGAGATGCTTGCACGATTGTTCAATTGTGTCATGTGCGAGGGCTTTCCTGAGTCTTGGAGATTGTCTACTATTGTACCTATCTTCAAGACAGGAGACCCCACAGTGCCAGGGAATTACCGTACTATCATGGTAGGACACACATTGGCACAGTTGTATGCATCCATCCTTGAGCATAGGCTGAGCAATTGGGCACAGATTATAAGCATACGGGCACCTGGACAGGCTGGTTTCATGTAAGGTGCAGCGGAATGAATGTTGTATTTTCTCAAGATTAGTGGTCTTTACTACTCAAGGTTCCTTTTAGTTCTTAGGGAAAGAGAGAGCTTTCCGTCTTGTAGAGAGTGCTATGATCACGAACAAAGTGAGTGGATTGTGCGTGCAAGTGAATGAGACTGAGAGAAGGAGAGAGAAGAGATACGACACCGAGAGGTTGAAAAACCCTCCTCCGAAGGCCCCACTCTCGTCGGCGAGAGTGGTCTACTTGATTGCACAAAAGGTGTACAATGCGAATGCAATGGGACTATGCCGATGACGACGACGGTGATGACGGCGACGACTTAGGCTGAAATCTGGGATCTTCTTGGTGGCTGGAAATGACTGTTTCGGGCTGGTTCTATGGCTGAAATTTACTGTCTTTGCCGGCTGATATGAGGATCAAAAACGCTGCTGAATTCTGCTCTTTGGCTGCGTTTTTGGATGGAAGTTTCTTGCTGAAAAAACGCCGGGACAGCAGTGACCTTCTTGCTGAAAATGACTGTTTTTGCAAGTGTTAATTAACCCTTACCGGCTGCGGATAGTCTGCTGCAACTGATGATGGAAACGCTGATTCTACTGAGGGTTTCCTTGCGTTTGTAAAGGCTGAAATCGCTGCAGATCTGCACTGGATGCTAACGTTAGTGAAATCCTACTGCTGCTGCCAATGGGTAATGAAAACGCCAGGCATGAGGAACATAGGATGGCGATGGAAAGTTGTGGACAACGCCAGGAAGGGAGAGGTAGTCTGTGAAGAAAACGCTGGCTTGGTGGGAGTGGCCTCGCCAAGGGAATGGAGAGGGTTCTGCTGAGAGAGGGTGGGACACCTGTTGCTTGGGGAAGCCTGCTGTGTCATTGCTCATCTGCCAATTTGTGCTAACTTGGGTTTGCTTATATATTAACTTACCCAATTTGCCCTACTCAGTACCCAACAAAAGTCACTTAATAAATAAGTGAAAAATGTCAAAAATAGGGAAAAATGGGATAAAGTCATCTGAAAAATCCCCAAACTGACTATGATGGAATCTGATGGAAATGCTTATGCTTATGCTTATGCAGTGTGCAACCAGAGGATATGCATCTATACTGAGTGACTGGGCATGCACGGTCTACGAATAGACTCACAAAAGTGCCAGATCACTTCTAATCTAACTTGACTGGACTTGACGGAAACCCTGCTATGGTGTAGCTTGTCCACGGACACATAGGGTTGGGATGTATCACGTGACATTTTAGGAGGGGTTTCTCCACACTGGATCATGTCTTTACACTCAGAGCTATCATTGAGGAGGGTCGAGCACATGGTAGATGGATATATTGCAGCTTTGTGGACTTCCGCAAAGCTTTTGACACAGTATCGAGGGCCAGATTGATGCGCCGACTTACGGAATTGGGGGTACCCACAGAACTGATATGGGAAATTATGGCATTGTACAGTTCAGTGATGGGTCATGTACGCACACCAGAGGGGATATTTGACATAGTTCACTCCACTATCGGAGTGAAATAGGATGCCCATTGTCCTCTACTTTATTTGGTATGTATGTTGATGAGGTCTCTGATTATATTGACAGAGGAGGAGATAGAGGTGCTCAGCTTGCAGGGACATGGATCCCTCTTTTATTGTATGCTGACGATATCGTGTTGATATCAGACTCATCAGAGGGTATGCAGAGACATTTGGACGCATTGCATAGTTTTGCAGGGGATAGTGGATTATCTGTCAACCTTGGTAAAACCAAGGTCATGGTATTTAATACCATGCCACAGTGGGTCAAGAGATCAGCACCTACATTCACATATGGTCAGGATAGTATGGAGTACACTGATGCATACACATATATTGGGGTGGTCTTTAGTGGACCGAGGTTCCCACTGAAAGTGACAGCAGACACTATATTGACTCGTGCCTATGCAGCCCTAGGCGGTTTAGAGAGGATTTGTTCGCAGGTTCAGTTCCAGCAACCTCGAACAAAGCTCTGGCTCTTCGACACTTTGGTCGCTTCAGTTATGCACTACGGGGTTCAGATTTGGGGACCATCTGTTGACAGTGCTAGATGGAGTAATATAGAGAGACCCTTGGTATCTATGATTTCTAGGCTGATTAGAGCCAAGACCTCAGTTCCACATGACATCATACGAGCAGAGTTGGCTGCGCCACCTATGGAGATTGAGGCACTTACCAGATCAGTATCATTTGTACACAGCTTATGGGACACCACTAGGGACAGATATGCTAGGCTTGCTCTTGAGTCATCCAGACAGCTGGCATTACAGGGAGATACATCATGTTGGTATGCACAAATGAGCTCATGGTTTCGGAGGCATGGTTTCAGCATGGACAGGTTGCCCCCTTTCCAGTATTCTCTTGATGCACCATCTTTGGCTCTTACACGGATGGAGATTACTAGACTCATTTGGTAGGATCTTATCCAGCTTGATAACAGGAGGACATGGGTAGAACCATCACGGGAGTTGGGTACGAAGAGGGCTTTCTATAGAGAGCATCTTCTCAAACTCATGACAGACGGATTTGTCACACGGCCCAGCTACATGGACACACATCTATCTCATGGGTTACGATGTGCCATAGGCCAGATACTCACATCTTCACACCAGCTTGGGATTGAGACAGGTAGATTCAGAGGCATACCAGCAGACAAGAGGATATGTCAGTTATGCCATGCAGAGCCGGAGACAGAGTTTCACTTTATATGTCACTGCACAGTCTACTATGAGATTCGGGGATGCTTTCACTGTTTATTCAAAGATGGTTTTGACTCGTTAGATAGAGTCATGAGATATCAGGATCAGAGATGTCTCGGATGATTCCTACTTGAGATACAGAGACATAGAGACTCTATATTGAGAGTACATAGACAGAGAGTCCCAGAGACGCATCTCAGATTTCTTCAGTTCGAGTACCACAGAGGCAAAGGGGCCACCACCACCACATAGCTCGGTTCCCACCCATACACACACCAGTGGTACTCTCATTGACCGAGCTATAGAGTTAGGGAGATCGAGACCACCACGACTAAGGAGGGGAGCCACGCAACACCGACGAAGATTGCGGCAGAGGATCCACAGGATTCTAACACGACACCCAAAGTGTCGATCAGGATAGGCTTCATGCTACTGCTATATTGTATCATGGTGACACTTATCCCCACTTTATACCTTTGTGGCATTATACCATTGCTCAGCTTACCAACCACCCATAGGAGTCGGTAGCACTCCTATCTCAGTTTCTAGTTTTGCAGTTCTCTTTGTTTGTACCCAGTTCTCTTTGTTTGTACCCAGACTTGGTACTAGACTCACCATTGTAATCAGTTTGGTCTCATAGGTCATTTTGGCCTTTTGTAGACGTTAATATATCATTTCATTTCATCTCTCTCAGATTTCTTCAGTTTGAGTACCACAGAAGCAGAGGGGACACCACCATCACAGAGCTCGGTTCCCACCCATACACACACCAGCGGTACTCTCATTGATCGAGCTATAGAGTTGGGGAGATCGAGACGACCGCGACTGAGGAGGGGAGCCACGCAGCACCGGCGGAGATTGCGGCAGAGGATCCACAGAATTCTAGCACGACACCTTAAGTGTCGACCAGGATAGGCTCCATGCCATTGCTTTATTATATCATGGTGACACTTATCCCCACTTTGTACCTTTGTGGCATGATACCATTGCTCAGCCTACCAGCCACCCATAGGAGTCGGTAGCACTCCTATCTCAGTTCTTTGTTTGTACCCAGACTTGGTACTAGACTCATCATTGTAATCAGTTGGTCTCATAGGTCATTTTGGCCTTTTGTAGACGTTAATATATCATTTCATTTCATTATCTCTCTCTCTCTCTCTCTCTCTCTCTCTCTCTCTCTCTCTCTCTCTCTCTCTCTCTCTCTCTCTCTCCCAACCCCGCGCGCCCCCACCCCCTCGCGCTTCCCCTACCCCCCCCCCCCCCCCCCCCCCCCCCCCCCCCCCCCCCCCCCCCCCTCTCGACACTCTGCAGCAAACAGTTCGCATGTACAGCAGCACACAATCCGCAAGGAAATTGCAGGTTTTTTCAAGAAATTACAAAATTTTCAGGAAATTGCAGAATTCAGAAATTACACAATTGGTAGAAAATTGCAGAAATTGCATAAAGCGGGTTTTTGTCGTATTTGTAGAAATGGCAGGAAATGCATTCCATGTATGCTTAGTGTGGGAGAACATGTATGCATAATGTGGAAGCACTTGTGTGTGGTCGTCAATTTTTTCTCGTTTTTGACGACGACCAAACATGAGGAAGCATAATGATAAGGCCAACCCCTTAGAAGATGCAGTTCAAAAGTGCAAAGAAGAAATGGCCGAAACCATCAACAAGATCAACCGCCACCTATTAGGGACAATAAAAATGCTCGAAGATCGCGTTTTGGCCCAAGAAAGTAAGATCACGGCAATGGGAGATCGGGTGACGGCCCAAGATGAAGAGATGGCGTCACTCAAGAAGGAGCTCGCTGAGGCACAATCACGAAACACGCTTGAAGAGGGAATATTGCAACACTCTGTAATAGAAGAACTCAACACAATCAAAGAGCAAGTGCAAGCCATCAAAAAGGGGGAAGAGCGGCATAAAGAAATGACGACTTCTTGGGTGGACGTTATTACAAAGACTCAACAGAAAGCAGATGAGGCTAAGAAATAGATTGAGGTTGCCAAGAATGGGAAAAGCAAGGAAACAACATCCACACCCACCTTTATCAACCTGACACTAAAAGAGGAGCAAAGAAGACGTGTACGCTCTCTACATGTGAGAATTTGCGGCCTTAAAGACAAAGATAATGTAGACGAAGAGGTTAAAGAACTCATGGCTTTGATGGGGGTTCATGAGCCGATGCACTCAAGAGCTTGGAGAGTAGGCAACAAGAAAAATGGCAGCAAGGGGGAAACCTCGAAAGAAAGGGCATTCAACCTTCGTTTTCTCTCCATGGAAGCGAAGGACTTTTGAAGAAGAGACAAACTCTTAAGAAGACAGGCATCTTTCTCGTGGATGACCTTACCCTCTCGCAGGTTGCCCATAGGAGGTAATGCGAGAGATTAGAGCGGCAAGGGAAAAAGGTAAGATTGCTTTTTACAGAGATGGAAGAGTAGTGATATTGGAGCCACGCTCCACATGCCGGTGTGAGGCCTATGGGACCACACTCAAAGTTGCTACCTGGAATTGTAATGGATCTATGCGTCTTGATGTGGGTGTTAAGGAGATTTATTTTACAGGGAGAGACATCATCTTCTACTTTGAGACATATCAAGCCCTTGAGCAGTCTATGCCTCACATTAGTGGATACAGATGGAAGACAGCCTGTAACAGGAGACACGATCAGAGCACAGAGGGCGGGGCTCAGGAGGAGTGGCAGTGTTATTCAGGGAGGATTTGAAGCCATTGATACCTATAGCTCGTAGGGATGAGCAGCTAGGTACATGTGGGTGAGATTGAGAGCAGAGACTGGCAGATATCTTTACATTGCTATTTGCTACTTTCCCCCGAGTACGTCAGTATATACACCACCCAGAGGACAGCCCCCCTTCTCTATTTTGGATGATGACATATGGGAATTCTCTAGAGGTGGAGACATTATCATTCTAGGGGACTTCAATGCTAGGACTGCCCATCATCAGCAGACGGTGTTTTATGATACTTTAGAGGAGATGTTGAGAGAGCTGGATGTTGCGGAGACTGGCCTATCCAGAATATCACCAGATGGGGAACATTCTGAGTATGGACGGCACTTGATAGACATGGGGATGCACATGGATTGGCCATCTTGAATGGCCTACAGAGATTCCCGGAGTGAAACTCCGCCACTCCGTGTCTAGGCTCCTACAATTGATCTTATGGCTCCACTTCCGGAGGCACTCTTCAGGTGATGTAGTGGCGACAGAAGCGACGACACCCTCTCTAGTTTGACACGATCAGGAGAGCGTAGCTCAGTATCATTGTGTGTAGATATGTAGTTCCTTTTAACTTACTTAGTACATGCAATTTCCTTTCACGATTTCAATGTTTTCTCTCACCGAGAGAGTGAGTGATCATGTGGCGAGCAACCTATAGCAGGGCTACAGTGTCACCTGCACAAGACAGGCAGTTACAGTTACAGTTGGTCATGGGTTCACACTAAATGGACTCTTGCACAAGACAGGCAGTTACAGTTACAGTTGGTCATGGGTTCACACTAAATGGACTCTCGCCTGGGCAGTGACACGTGGCAGAGACGGGTGGTAGTCTAGTGGACACCGTGGCCAGTTCACCACCACCACAGTTCGGAGCTACGTCGTTCACCACCACCACAGTTCGGAGATAGACATAGCTGGACTGTCAGGGATATTTTGCTAGCCGTTGGTGGCTCTTTATGGTTGTATATATGCTCAATTGGTTCTAGTCGTCGTATTCTATGGTCTAGCCTCTTGAGTCTCATGTCTTATGTCCAGCACCCCACATCTGCACTCTCCCTGCACATTGGACCCTCACCACCCCCATTGTACCTTTGAGTCATGGGCTTGGAGCTAAGTGTGCTGTTCCATTGAAATCTGAGTCTGTTGTTGTGTCTTTGAGTCGCTTGTTCCATTGCTCTGTTGTGTTTCCTTTCTGTTGGAGTGAGGTTTCAAGCATATTGCGTACCCACAACAAAGAGCACGTCACACTTTTCCTGCTACAAATTCAACACCAGTGAAGCTTTGTTATCACTTCATCCCGGTGCCAAGATTCATCATCTTAGGGCTTTTCATGTGCCCATCTACCCTCCATTGAGTATACCCCAACGTTTCCTAGGTTTTGCACGTGCCATTTCAAGTTTCCATTGGCAAGCCACCATTTCTTGTTTGGAAATGTTTCGTGCAGCACAGATCAACAACACGCCCCTTCATGCACAACCAATCACCAGCTTGATGCATGAAAACTAACGCTCGAAACTTGTCAGTGTGTTTAAAGAGCTCTACTACCTGTGATCATATTGTTAGCATGTCTTCATGTGTGTATTTTCCCTTTCTTTTATTTCTCTTTGTTATTTTTCTAATACTTGGGATTGTAGACGATTGCTTAAATTTCAGAGGGAAGTAAGTGGACTTTAAGATTGGGTGTAGAGATGAAAATTGCTTTGATTACAAAGCGAGGTATATTTCGGTTTTAGCGTTAGGATAATCGTGTCCAAATCAAAGGTGCAGCTAAACAATAACCTGCCCTTCTTGAATACAAGAATCAAGACATGCTTAGAGAGATCAAGTAATGTTAAACACGGTGAAAAAATAAGGTTCTACTTGCTTATGAGAAACGCATCATGGCTCTTCTGAGTGCGACGAAACAAAGCCTTTCTATTTGTGAATATATACAGAGGTCCAGAAAACTAGAAAATATTTTTTCAAGTAGAAGACATACCAATTTAACTTTACAGCCCATGTAATTTTCTTGAAGTCAACCCATGCTTTTATCATTCTAACAGCACCTTTGAGAATGGGATTAACCCATTCCTCTATCTTCATTAACTTGTCTATATCCATTTGAGTTGCATTATCAAAAATAATATGGCCAAGAAAGCCTATTTCTTGCAGAAAAATACTATTTTGTTTACCAGTCATGAAAAGCTTGGCTGAACTGCCTCAATCTTCCGCTCTTCAAGAGAACTAAAGATTAAGAAAACAATATTTTCAACGGAACTGATTTTATAGCTCTGTGCTTATATTATAAGTAAGGTGTGCTCAATCAACTTTGTGAAGGGTCTCTCCAAGAGCTTCATTCTGTGAGGTAGCACGCTAAATTAGCCCCAAAACATTGAGATAGCTCTGAAATGCACCTTTACATAAGGGGCATACGGTGCAGCACGTGTGCTCGTCCGTCGTATAAAGTCAGCAACAAAAACTAGGCAGCTCTCCCTCCCTTTCTGAATGCTTCTGTTGCGGTTAGGCAGCAACTTCTCCACCACATCAAAGATCCCCGTGGCAGGATCAAAGACGGCTGCTAATGCAAAAGAGATTTCTTCATCTGTGAGCAAGTCCTCACAAAGCCGAGAGATGTCACTTAGAACTTCGGTTATATCAGCTGCCGCCCCTCTCTGTGCAGCTTCTGTTTCGTCTCTAAGAGCAGCAAAGTACCGTAAAAGTTTTTGATCCATGGCAGCTGTAGGAAAAATGATATGATTCCTTCGTAGCTATGACGAAGACTCCCTTTGTGGAAGGACGGTAAGAAAAGAGATGGCCATTAGTTTGTCAGAAGAGAGCAATCCAGGCATGCAGAGGTCTTCTAATCTGCAACGCTCACAAACATGGCTCAGAAAAGCAGTCAAGGCGAGTATAGAAGCCGCCCGACGCGTTACAACTTACAATTGCCCGCTAAAACTTGGAATGGCTTACATAGAAATTTTAATTTAGAAACAAAAAAATACCAGGGCGAGAAAAATACATTTTTCCAAACAAATCAAAATAAGGGGATCCCGGTTTTCAGGGCAAAATTTGAAGCTTTTGCCAATAATTACACTAAAACTTGCGTGAATTTGTCGGTTTTCTTTAGGGCAAGCTCAAAATATAATCGGAATATAATAATTTCAGTCGATTAAAATACACTAGACCCCGGTTTTTTTCTTAACACTGGAAAATACTGAATTAAGGGAATCTAGGGAACATACGATCAAAAGCGCTCTCTCTCTATCTCTTTCCTGTGTGCCCACACATCTCTCTCCCTCTAGCTCTCGTGAGCCACACGCTTGCAGACACATGGACTCCTGCATGGACACACATGTAAGGGTAGTAGGTGTCGAACCATATATATATATATATATATATATGTGGCGAGGGAGGTCGATGGGTCTCCACAGGGCAGCCAAGGGGGTTGTGCGCTCTCTCTCTCTCTCTCTCTCTCTCTCTCTCTCTCTCTCTCTCTCTCTCTCTCAAAAGGCATCGAACTGCATCCAATGACAATGAGCTATGGTGTAGTCGGTACGGTCTATGTGTGTGGGCAGAGGCAGAGAGGAGTGAAGACAGATGACAGCATTCTTTTTTTTTTTGGGGGGGGGGGGGGGGGGGGGGTGGAATAATATCCACCGAGAATCTCTTGATCAATGGGTTTTTTAATTAAAAGATCCAGTATGTAAACGAACTGCATATGATGACGATGAGCTATGGTGTAGTCGGTCTGTGTGTGTGGGCAAAGGCAAAGAGGAGTGAAGACAGGTGACAACATTCTTTTTGGGGGGGGGTGGGACGGTAGGAAAAGAATATCTGTCGAGAATCTCTTGATAAATGGGTTTTTTTATTAGAAGAGCTAGGAATGTAAAGTAATTAAGTCCCCACAATCTCAAGAAGAAGAAAACCCTTTCAAAACGTCTAAAATGTAAAAGTTAAGGGTAAGAATAAGAAATGAAAAGCCTTAGGTCAATGGAAAGTCAAAAGACTTTTTGCTAGTCATGCTCTTGTTCCCTTCAATGCTAGATGCTAAATGTCAATTTGCATGTCCTGTTATATTCTATAGTGTGTTGCAGTTCGAAGGGTTTGTTTACACCAAATTCAACAATATCTTTGTGGACTTGATACGATTGCAACAGTCCATGGTTGTTTTCTACAATTTGAGTGATGCAGGTTAGTTTAGGGTTGCCTACATGCTCTATGATGTGTCATAACATGCATTCTGAGGCTTTATATTGGTTAGACGCGTCGCCATCACCCCGTACGTGCTGAGCGACGAAGGAAAGTATATGTTTCTTTCTTCACCTTCACTATAGCGTTTCTTTTGAGAGTTAGACCCAAATATGTGCTAACGATTTCATAAAATAGCGAATAGGCAGAATCTTGTGAAGATGCTTTGTTAGATCAAATAGCAAAGGCAAAGGAGAACGAAGCGAGGAGCAGAGAAAGCAAAGGACGAAGCCAATCTCCTTTGGGTCTGCATCGCGAGGGTTGGGAGCACCAATATACACGTCTCTGGTATCGCGACATGGACGCAAGCCAGGTGACAGAGCAAGTCAAGAAGGGTTTTTTTTGTAATGATTGCTCGTGGTGAAGGATGCATAAGCGCCTGACGGCAGGTCGGCTTAGTTCAGAGAGTTTTTCTTGAACTTGCACATAACGAGCTCAATCTCGCTAGGTGTTGTAGTTTTGGAGAGGTGCCAGTTGTGCATCGTACATAGGGAATAATAGGAGATTACAACCAATACAATTAGGTCTCCCCAATCTTGCAAAAATAAAAAGTCTTTCAAAAACATATTAAGTGCGTAAGTGAAGGGTGAGTTTAGAAAATGAAAAAGAAAATGAAGGTGGAAAATCAAAAGACATATGAAGGTGGAAAGTCAAAAGACCTTTTGTGTCCATATAAAGAGGTAGTCAGCTTCACATTGTATATTTGTGTTTTTCTTCTCCTTTATTTTCTCTTTAGCATTTTCTTCTCTTTAAACACTCTCTCTCTCTCTCTCTCTCTCTCTCTCTCTCTCTCTCTGTGTGTGTGTGTGTGTGTGTGTGTGTGTGTGTGTGTGTGTTGTATCTGTCCTTCTCATATCCAGTTGATATTGTTACAAATCTATGTGCTTCGTCATTGCCCATAGTTGTGTGCTATAGACTAACGCATCATTTTTATTGTTATTGGGGAATCTTTGAATTAGGAATACCTTTTAATTTTTAGAAATAAGTAAAGAAATGACAAAAGAAAACTAAAACTTGGGTGTCCCAGCACAATGTCAGTCCTCAATGGATTCCACCACGTGGAAGTCCTGAGGAGATGTTACCTAGATAGCGCACCAATTGAATCCTATAAATTGTATGACATAGGTCAAGAGGCAAAGTTCACTAGGAAAAATTACAGTCAAGGGGAACTAGGTACTAGGAAAGCTAAATTGGACAGATGTTACATATCCTTGTCCCTGGCTGTAGACTTAAATCAGCTTAAAGGTAGACATGAGAACACCAACCACTGATCACTATCCCCTTTATATTACCATGGATGACAAGGCATCTAAAATTAGAAACCCTTGGTTCCACACGAACCCTTCTCTCTTTGACCTTCTCGAAGTTCATCACCAGATCTCCCACATTTGGACTAACCAATTTGATATCCACAAGAGCCCTTCCAAATCTTGGGCACAGACAGTAAGGGATACTCTGTGTTACTCGGGTTTAGAAAGGAGACACTGACATTCACAAGAGAACAAGTGAAATGCTCTATGATGAGCTAGCTCGTCTAGAGACAACTCTACCTAGCCCTTCAACACAAGCCCACATCACCAAAACGTGCTCTAGGCTCAAAGTTCAGGAGGAGCTTGATCTCAAACACACAACTCTTTTTTAAGGAGTGGTAGGTAGGTGTGGCTGATAAACCCTCCAAAGAAATTTTCAAATCGCTAAGGAGGAAGAACGCAAAGGAGGTCTATTCCCTAGTCATGCTCTCCAACCCTAACATCTTTGATGAATCAAAGAATGGCATATTGAGCATTAACCGCTTTCAAAACCTGTTTAGCACTAGTGAAGTTTCAATTGAGGCATCTAGGTCCAATAGAGATACACTTTGGGCTTCTCGTACGGCATCATCCCCACAAACATTGCTCATCAACTTGATCTCCCACTTTCAGAGACTAAGACAGTAGTGGTCATTGAATCCCTGAAACTTAAGAAAACCCCTGGACTTGATGACCTTTCACCAAATTCTTTCAAACTTTCAAGGCTAGCCTAGCCCCCTTCCTCTTACGACTTTGGGAAGAATTAGTTGAGCACAAAGCCCTCCCTCTCTCCATTAATAATGGGGTCCTTAAATTTCTTCACAATATGTTGGCATTATGTCCTCTGGCCTAGACCTCTCCAAACCTCTATAGGTACCACCTTGTACAATTAGCAGTCTAGTCATCTTGTGAGCATGTGAGGGCACATAGCCTAGCACACATGGCATGGTGAGAAGCACAAGAGTCCAAGGATCTTTACAATCACTCCCCACTTACAGAAGTTGACCTATGATCTGTGGAGCCACTCTTCGACTTTGGGAGATACTATGTGCCCCTTGGAAAATGATACTAGTGACCCTTGAGAAGTACACCTAGCCATATGCTGCTACTACTTAAGTGGCCACACATTGTACACAATTCCTATGTTGTTGAACACTTCATTATCAAGTAATGTTATTAGTTTTCTACTTTGTGCATTGTCCAATTGCTCTCTCTAATTACTCAGTATGAATGCTACACTAATCATGACACCCTAACCCTAACCTTTCAATTGGTATCGAAGCCACATAGTGCTTGGTATTAAAACCTAGATGCATTAGTTTAATCATTCTCTAATCAACATCCTTATCATCTATGTGTGGGCATGTTCTCGGTGAAGTCCAATGAGCCACTTCCTTCCTGAGCTTGATTAGAGTTGATTAAGGAGATTGTAGGTGTCATTAGCATTTAGTGTTTGCATTAAGCATTTTTCTCAAGCTAGATTGATTGGATGTCTCCTCCTCGTTCATCTCCAATCAATTGAATCAAATTCCCCCTTATTTAGAGTGCATTTTGTGCCAATTTTGCATGATTTTTCTCCTTTAAGTACTCCATCCCCTTGCTCATTATCAAAAGCTTTCCTTTGTGTGAAGAAAACCCCCTACATAAGCTTCTCATAGAGTCTTCAAGCTCTACATTCCGATGTTTGGAACCCCTTCACAAACATTGCCCATTTTCTTGCTAAATTAGGGTGCATGCATGATTTTGGTGTGTGTGAGCCTCTACCATATCAAACATAAATTCATTTCTTGTGGCTCCCCCATCACTTGGAGACCCCTTGGGCACTTGTTTAGCACACCCAGAAAAGGGTGTTGACCCTTGTGGGGGGTGGCGGATTCAAGGCCGATTTAAGTATGTACATCATGGATGGATCTAAAATTTCCATTCAAATGTGCCTTGTATGTTCGCAGATCCATAGGTATAAGTACACGCACCAAACACCTTTTTCCCTTGCTAGTCAGACCGGACCTAAGTCCACTTTGAAATTTGTTTTAAACCATTTTTGGCTCCACAGAAGGCCAAACTTGCGTGATTGCTCCCACACTCCAAGGACATACCCCTCTTTAGGGACGCTCTCCCACAAACCCAGCAACAACCGAGTATCCACAATGGTTTCAATGCAAAGTTCCCATAGCATCCTAACATCCACAACAGCTTCAAGGCAAAGGACTTTAGGTATTTTCCTTTCAAGCTTCAAGGAAGGGATTTTTTTTGCCACTTACACAAGGATTTCCTCTCACTTAGAGGAGCCTTACATCAAGAAGGTCCCCAACATACAAAGGCTTCAAGCAATCAAGATTAAAGGCTTCTTCAAACACACTAAGCAACGAGGAACTCTCTCTCTCTCTCTCTCTCTCTCTCTCTCTCTCTCTCTCTCTCTCTCTCTGTCTTTTCACTCGCCCAAGGAGATTTGATTTTGACAAAATTCTTACATCCAGAGCGCAATGATTTTGTAATGTACGTAATTATTCCTATATATGGAGATATTATCATTCAAGTGCACTTGTGAAGAGGATAGACATTGGCATTAGCACATTGTTAATAGCTAAGACCCCTCTACTTGCACTATGGGGTATAAGGGAATCAAGAAATTCAATGGACAAGGTTTTGACACCTGAAAGCAAAGTTACGAGGTTACCTTATGCACAAACAATTGTGGTTTGTTGTTAAAGCACACGCAGCTGATCCATCCACAGTTGAAGGAACGCTTACTAGAGCCCAAGTAGCCCAAGTTCAAGCCAAGGATGAGCAGGCTCTTGGCATAATTATCACTTCAATTCACAATAGCTATGTACAGTTCACTAACAATTGCACATGGCCATTCAAGAGGACCAGTTTAGAGGAATGTTTTTTGTGTCAAACAAAAAAGGAACAAGATTAGTCTTAAAAGTAACCTTTGCAAACTCACAATGAATCAAGGGGATGGCATTTCAAGCCTCATAAATAGGTTAAAGACTATCATAACTCAATTAATCTACGTTGAGTGTTAGATCTGCGAGGAAGATAAGGTTGATGTGCTCTTAAGTGTTGTTCTTGGAAATTTTGACAACATTGTCACAGGGCTAGAACAAAAGGACCCAACATTTCGTAAATGCTTTAATTGAAAAAGAGAAAAAACAAACAAAGAAAATGGAGGAGTTTTCATCGCATTATCATCTAGGACTGCATCTTCATCAACTAGGATAAATAAAAAGAAGTTTCATGAGAGTTGCAAATAAGGGCATTTTTCTAAAGATTGATACAAGAATAAGTTTTGTAGAAAGTAATGTGCAAAAGGTCATCCACCAACAAAATGCCACAATATCAACAATAGCAATGCAAATAAAGGCAAAGTCAACGTTGTAGAGGACATAGACAAAGATCCATGTTTGTACCATGAGGGAGGATTATTTAGTCTATCTAACACCATATCAATTGAGACCACAATTTAGTCTCTCCCCCAATTTGTGTGACTACTAGCATGTGTGGCATTGAGTCTCGAACCTGCTTGTTTCAGTATACTCCAAAGTTCAAGGGGAGGATTTTTTGGATTTTTTTTGGCCTAGACCTCTCTAAACCTCTATAAGTACCCCCTCTTGTACAGTTAGCAGTCTAGTCATCTTGTGAGCATGTGAGGGCACATGGCCCAACAGACATAGCGTGGTGAGTTGCACAAGAGTCCAAGGGTCTTCCTAGAGTTAGGGGGTATGGGAGTCATACCAGGTGAGTGTGTGTGCAAAATTTGCTTCCATCCTAACAGATTATCTTCAGCACGCCTAAGACCCATGATTTGTGGAGCCACTCTTGGCCTTTGGGAGATACATTTTCCCCTTGGGAAAAGATACTTGTGACCCTTGAGAGTTGCACCTAGCCATATGATGCTACTACTTAAGTGGCCACAAAGAGGAATTGACAAGTTCTCTATTTCCTCAACACAGAATTGGAAAGGACTCTTATTGGTAACCATCTTTGTCAATAGCCACCTATCTTCCCCAAAGGGTCAGACCTTGTTACTTCTCTCTAGAGATCTTAGAACCGTCACAAGTGTAATCTTCATATAATTGGGACTCCCATGATAGTATCTCCATTCCCGGGGTCGACTCTATCTGGTGGCCCACAATAATTATAGACGATGGTGCTTCATAGCTAGCTGTCAAAATCCACAACAAAGGTCTCAAAATGCAGGGTGACATATGGCACGATGTCAGCAATGATTGGGCCTCGGATTTAGATATGTGTCTCCTTTTCAACCTCAATCCATGGGAGTTTCAATTGATCCGTGTCCACTGACTTTTATTCTCTGGAAACCTCAAAAGGACTCTAAGCTCCCTGTCCCCCCTATTCTAAGCTCCCTGTCCCCCCTATCCCTCAAAGCGTTCAGATGGCAAGGAGGTTTCAAGCTTATTCACCCTCCCATCTCCCAGTCGGTAACTCTTCACCACTACGCTAAACAAGCCATGGTTCCAAAGCAAAGATCATGAGTTCTAGGCATTCAAGTTTCTTAGCATTTGGGCCCTTGTCATCCCAACCCATTAATGCCTTTGATCTATAGCTTATCCCCCACAAAGCCGTATAAACTTGGGGTTTGTCTAAGATGCAAGCTAGAGGTGGAAAATATTAGCCACTCGTTCCTCAATTTCCCCTTTAACCAACTCATTTTGGCCCCCCTGCTTTATGCCTTCTTTGCAATAGTGGTTGTTAGGCGAAAATGTTGGTCTTCTATCTGCTTATTGAAATTAAGCTCATTCTAAATTTTTATGGGCTATATGGAGACAAAGGAATTTGTATGTGTACGAGGGTGCTTAGTAGACTCATCATCTGAGAGAACTTTTTGATTCAATTTTAATGTAGTACAAGAAGCTTTGTTTGGGTCGAATTCGGATCTAGAAGAAGAGAAATGCCATTCTTAGAGACATTATCCTCAAGTATGAGAAGCCTCAGATAGAGGTCATGCGGGGGAGATCCTAGAAAGCAACTTTGAACACCTCAAAGAATGGAGTAGGGAAATTAAGGAGTAGGTGCAGCAAGTGGCAAAGCATATTGAGGAGGCTCAAGCCTTCCTAGAAGCTATTTAGAAGGAACATGACAACCTCCCCAAGGCATGAAATCCAGGTTTGTTGTGCTCTAGTTGTTCCCCACTTCTAAAGGGATGTTTATATCTATGCTCAATGTAATGGTACCATGTATGTGCAAGCAGGTGATTCCCCCTTGGTTTCCCACATTTTGTATATGGCCCAAGTGCAAGTCACTGAACCCCTTCCTTGGGTTCCCATGATGTATCGTTTTTTCTTTCTTTAATGTATTCAAAACTCTCTTATGGCTTTAAGAAAAAAGAAATTAAAACCTCGTGGAAACTACGGATATCGCCTGCCAAGCCTGATGTCTAGGTGATTGACCTTCCCACTTTCATGTGGGATCAATGGCCCAAAATGAGCGGCGTTGGTAGCATCAATATGCATAGTATGTTCTCAGATTAGACTCCATGTTTACCCGAAGTGAACTAATACAATGTGAACTTAATGTGAACATAGTGTGAAAGATGAGGCATTGGGTTCGAGTATCAAAGGTCGATTGTGGACTAGCTTTGGTTTATTCTCTATTTAAGTTTGATGACCCACGTTATTCGAAGGTTCTAGGTTGCCGGTCCCACCTAGCCACGGGAGTGTCAATGGCATGCCAAGAGACAAGAGCAAGACATGAAAACAACCAAAAGACGATGGCTTAAAGAGAAAGCTCGTCAAAGGCTTGCATTAACTACCTAGGCATAACAGCCAATTGAGAGAGAGAAAGAAAGAAATAATTTTTTATGCATGTCAAATGTGCATGTGTGTGTGTGTGCTCCATCTATCAAGAAAGGACAAAAGTACAAAGTAACAATATGTGGTCTTGTGGTAAGGGGAGGGGGTGATCTATGGGAGGCTAGGATGCAAGTTACATGGTATAAGAGGGCCCCGGGGGGGGGGGGGGGGGGGGGGCTTATCTTTGGACGTCTCAACTTACTATAGGGTGACTTCTCTATGTCTAATGACGTGTGGAAATAGGGTGGTGGTCCTCTGGAAGAATTTTGTAAGTTGTGAGTGTCTACTAGCCTCTAGTGGCACTACATGTACAAACAATGTCTCTCTATGTCTATGTATCTTCACTAGAAAACATACAAACTAGTGTTGAACTTTAAACTCCATGATATGTCGTAGGGTGGGATGTCCTATGATAAGAACCTCATATCAATCTTTGATACTCTTATATGCTTTACACCTGCAAACAAAGTGCTCCTTGTCCTCAACTACCCTCTTTGTGCAAAGCTGGTAGAATCTCTCATATTAGGGTGTACCAGCAGCTCTTCTTGTATCTATCCCTAGCCGGTGTGATGATAGTTGAAGCTTACCAATTGCCACAAACGAGCTTTGTGGCATGTATGTGTCTATGTAGCATGGTCTCTAGGGATGAACCCCTTGTCTAGCATGGTCAAGGAGTCATTGTCCTACAACATATTTAGGAGAAGAGGCTATCTAGGTAAGATCCATGTCTCGTTGATGTAGAGCTCCCTTAGATCCTGTCTGACAACTATGTTTCTCTCATTGTGTGAGAGCTGGATGAAGGGTGAGTCTAGGTCATACTAGAAGGTTGGTGATATATCCATGTCTAACCCATGTACTCCAAACCACTCTCTCACCTACAAGTACCAAGACTCATGCTCTCTTGACTTTGAAATCTATTTGGAGGTCTCGAAGGCTCTGTGTGTGAGTCTATCTGATGGCATCTCTCTTATCCTTTGAATGGCATACTGTCTAGAAAATAGTCTCGACTAGCATGGGTGGAGTGGCTAATCTTGCTCTATTAATGTCGTGTGGTATTGAGGGCTTGCTGTAGAACAAGCGTGATATCATACATATCTCAATCTGTGTCCATGAGGTGGATAATATAGTCCAGGGGTGCATACTGCTGCAACATACATCAAAGCTGGGTGACACCAAAGTGTCAGAGAGACACCTCTTGGTGTGGAGCTCCTAAAAGGGTGCTTGAGGACATATCTAGGCTCTCTAGCATGGTCAAACTTGGATTGGGGAGAGTGGGCATCCTTGCTTCACACCAATGGTGCTAGTAATATGGTTTGATAAGCCTCTGGGGCATCGTACTTGTCACCAAGTAAACCCATAACCGGTAACAACCGATCACTAGATGTTCCGTCCAGATGTGTTGATACCCGTTCGGCATGTAACTACATAGTCGCACTGGTAAACAGATGTATATTCTCCCTTATGATAATACAAAATACAAAGTGATTGCCGAGGTGCTCGCTCCTAAATATAGTGTGTGCATTGTTTAGTTTGAGAAAGGTGCACATTACATGCACAAATGTCCAATAATTCAACATAACACATCTGTGTTGGTCCTTACAGTCCAACACATGGCGACCACGATGTATGCTTTAATGCCGACTTCATGCATTGGAGCAATCAAAGTAGAAATGTGTGAATAGTCCCTCTCAGTGGGCTCGCGGTCCCAACAACAATGGGAAACACAAGGGCAGACTAAGGAGATCGCTGATGAAATTGTAGATGAGGAACGAGATGTTGTTCTCAAGGAAAATTTAATGGAGTTGGAGGAGGCCCCTGATACACCCATAGAAGATGAATCACCCACTACGCCACCAAGGGTGAGGCCTTCCCCTGAGGTTGCACAAACTCCTTCCCTAGTGGACTTGGCTCTTTGATTCATTTAGGAAGAGTTTGGGCAAGCTTCGACTCATCTAAACCTCACTTATATGCCCTCACCATTCTCCACCCCACCCTCATTGACCCATCAGTGGCACATTCTTCAAATCTTGGGCGATGCATTGTTTGTCGAGTCATTGAAGATAACTTCATTGGATAGCCCCTTTAACTATTTCTTGCCCACCCTCACCCCCACGCATCGTACCATAAATTCTTCTTGCAAGAACCCTGATAAGGATGATGATCATGAAGTACACAAATATCTTTCACCTTAGCAGATCTCAATGATCGTTGCATTCTGTCCAGAGGAAGGTGCAACTTCTGTACAAATAAAGGTGTTTAAAGATTGGAGCCAAGGAGCTTGGAAGGTTATGTATTGGATTTTTGTGAGTGCGCTGGACACTATGATTGGGCACATACAAGATGCTCACATGCCTAATGAGGCTCGGGACACCTTACTATCATTGGATGGGACCAACACAAAGCAAGGAATTTACAGTTGAAGATCAAGTTGAATACAACGCAAAAGAAAAGCCTACTATCAATGATTATTCATTGAAGATAAAGAACATATGTGAGTCCCTCGTATCAATTGGTGTTACAATGATGAGGATGACAAGGTGAAAGTATGCTTGCAAGGTTTGGGTCCAAAATACAAATAATTAAGATTGGTATCTATCTTTGAGAAAATGCTGCGACGTTTTCCTTGTTGTGGAAGAGAAAAAACTTGAGTAAGACTCCTCTACACAGAGTATATATAATTCTAAACAGGTCCTCTTTAACAGTAGAGGAAGAGGATGGGGTACATGTCACGGAGGTTGTTGAGGAAGAGGCAACCACCAAGCACAACAATAGAATAATGCCTAGAGACAAAATATAGGTGGTTGGGGAACTTTTTCAGGTAGGGGGAGTCTAAGAGGTCATGGTAATGTGTAGTATAAGAATATAGGTCAACATGGGAATATTGTATGCTAGGGTTGTGAGAAACATGGTCACTTTGAACGTGGATTTTTAGATAGGAGTCCGCAAAATGATTATTCCACCACTAGTAGGAAGTAGATGAGCCTAAGAGGCTATTTTTTGTGTAGCACATATTAAATACTATGTTTGAAAATGTGGCAAAATCTGGTGATAATATCTGGTATGTGGATTTGGGTTAGTCAAATCACATGATCAGTCATGGTGAGTGATTCAAGGAAATGCAAACTTTGCAAAGTCCTAGCTATGTTGAGACTGGGGATGATACTGCACATTTCGTTATGCATACATAAAATGTACCATTGTCTATGCATATTGTAAATTAAAGTACGTGGTTGATGTACTACATGTACATAATATCACAAAAAATCTCTGTGGTTTCTGTTGGACAGATGGTTGAGGAGGGTTTGCAAGTCAGGTTTAACTCGGATGGTCTCTTTGTCAAAGAGCATAAGCAGGATGGAAAGTTGGTTATGCAAGGAAAGAAAGTGGGAGAAATGTTTACTTTAAATGCTCGAGGTGAATGCTACCATGTTTGCACAAGGTGCAGGAGTAGTTATAGATATTGAGATCTAGTTTTTGAAAATCTTAGATGAGTCTCAAACCTCTAAACTGTGCTTTTAGTGTCAAACGCGGCATGTTTGTTGGGTCACATTGTGCCAATCGAGGGGATCACGGTGGATCTCGGCAAGGTCATAGTGAATTGGCTAGCTAAGGTTTTCAAAAAAATGAGAGAGTTGTTAAGGTTCCTTGGGCAAGTGCGATGGCATGGCCAAAATATTAAGTTTTTAGCTGACATTGCTGCTCCATTGAATCAGCAAACGAAATTGAAGAAGTTGCAATGGGATGAAGAATGTGATAAAGATTTTTGGTAGTTAAAGATCGTTTTATTCAAAGCCCCAATAATTCCCATAGTATCATCATGGAACTTGCCTTTTCATGTTTTTGTAAACACTTTAGATGTTGCAATTGGAGCAGTACTAATGAAAACAAAGATTGAAAAGTGGTACCAACTAGTTTACCATGTTTTTGTAAACACTTTAGATGTTGCAATTGGAGCAGTATTAATGCAAACAAAGATTGAAAAGTGGTACCAACTACTTTACTATGCTAGCCATAGGTTGATCCCAGCTAAACACAATTATTTTCTCACTGATCGAGAAGCCTTGGGTATGATCTATTCAGTAGAGTAGTAATCATGTCTTTCATGTGGATTACTTTGCATTAATGTACTTGGTGGCAAAGTAGACTTTGCATGGAAAGTTTGCAAGATGGATGCTTATTCTTACTGAATTTGAATTTATGGTGGTTCACATGCCTGACAAGTATCATGCAATTGTAGATTATTTATCAGGGCTAGAGGTCGGTGATTCACTTGATGGAGTCCAAAGAGTTTCTCCCAAACATTTCAACCGAGATCAAAGGAAAAGAATGGAGCTACAAAGCTTATTGTGGGATAACTATATTGGTGATGTGATGATGAAATCCTTTGGCATTGCATTCCTTGGCACGATTTGGAAGCAATGTTCTCAGAATCACATGAAGGGATTAGTGCATGTCACTTTTCCAAAGAAGCTACAACATGCGAGGTGCTATATGCTCAGCTTTGGTGGCCAACCCTCTTCAAAGGTTCCAACTTCCATGTGAAGACATGCAAACCTTGTCAACACATGGGCCAACCCATAGAAAAGGACTGAATGAGGCACAAGCCAATTTTACCACTTGGCCCATTTGAGAAATGGGGCTTTAGATTTTGTCAGTCCATTCAAATTGACAACGTGGCTTAGCAATAATGTCTATCTTTTAGTGGTAGTAGATTATTGCACCAAGTGGGTAGAAGAAAAGACAGTCAAGACAAAAGAAGCTATAGACTTTGCAAAATTCTTTATGAGAATGTCATCGCCCGCTTTGAGTGCCCAATAGAGCTGGTTAGTGATCAAAGAACCGTGTTTTTGAACAAAGTGGTTTATGAGTTGGTGCAAAATCATCTCATAGTATACAAGAAGTCAAATGTGTACTATCCTCAAGCAAATGGTCAAGCCAAGTCAAAAAACAAGATTCTACATCACAGTTTGAAGAAGAGTGTAGAAGAGCATCAAATAGAATGGGGATAAAAATTGCATTCCGCACTATGGGCCTTTAGAACAACCTACAAAGTGAGCATCAACTTTACCCCATTTAGAATGGTGTATGGTACCCAAGCAATCATACCAATGGAATTTTTGGTGCCAAGTATGAGAGTAGTAGTGTAGGAAATATTGTTGACGAAGAAATCTTGAGAAGCAAGAATGAATAAGCTTTTAGAGTTTGAGGAAAATTACCTACATGATCAGGCCGTAAGCTACATATCATCCTTCCAAGATAAGAGCTTTCAAAGAAGGATTCTTGGTATTAGTTTTCAACACAAAACCTCGCAAGATGCAAGGAAAAATCATGCTTTGATAGATTGGTCCATACTTTGTGAATAAAATAGTAGTGATGGAACATTTTAGCTTAAGCAGTTTGACGGTGCATGTTTACAAGACCCCATGAATGGATATAGCCCATGCCATATCATAACAGTACTCTAAAGCCAACCTCATACTTAAGGTTTTCTTTGCTCATAACATTCTCCATCTTCAACAACTTTGCGTTTTGCAACCAAAGCTATGGTGATCATTTGGCTCTCTGTTGTGGATCCAATCCTATAGGAAAAAACATGCCACTTGTGAGTCGAGAGTTTAGAAAACCCCTATTTATGATTAGTATATGGTAAATTATGACCCCCCTCCTTATGCTTATAAAAGCATGGTGAAAAAATTTGTTATACCTCTAGCTTACAAATAAAGTTTTGGATGGCTCTTTGAAAACACACTATGCTTAAATCTATTGTGTATCAAAAATCTCTTTTGTGTTTTTTAGTATAGTTGATGTCAATATATTATGATGGGATTCCTTTTATTCTTAAGCTTCAAACAACCCTAACACCACAAGATTAAAGAAAACCAAGAATGCTTGTTAGGTAGTCCTTGATGGTAGCATGTGAGTATGGATAAACTTGACCCGATTTCTACAAAAGTGTTTGTCTTGTAATTTCAAAGAATCCTTTCAATTAATATCAAATGGGAGTTACAAATATCGTGCTAGAAATGTGGCATCAAATATATTCATGGAAATCTCTATCTATATATCTCATGGAGATATATGTTATTGCTAGTGATAACCTACCCCCCACTTATAAATTTAGATAGGGAAATTATTTAGTGCACCTGTGAGGGCAAGGGCTCGAGCATGGCCCAATGGGAACTGGTGTGAGGATCCTTCTATTCTTATAGAAGGGATGGTTGGGTGGAGCATGAGGTTTGTAGACTTAGGGCCTCTCACAGGTATTAGAGCAAGGTCGTGGATTTATTCTTTTTGCATGGATGCACAAAAACTATGAAGAAGAAAAAGAAGAGCTCAAATGTGTGTTCGTGTGGGTATCAACCCTAGCACACACATCCTCTTTTGGCAACACTTGCTCCAAATCAAGTACAATCAGGCTTTGCAGATTGCACGAGCGTGGGATGTAGATTGCTTACTTGTAGCGGCTACAACCAAGATTTCTATGCAAAGCTCTCTCTCTCTCTCTCTCTCTCTCTCTCTCTCTCTCTCTCTCTCTCGCTCTCGCATGGCTACGCCATCACCCATCTAGGTAGGCCTTGAGTTCAGACTTAAAGGCCATCACAAGTTTATTTTTTGGCCTTTTGGGGGGGGGGGGGGGGGGGGGGCTTATAACCCTCCCAAAAAATTGGAGACGTACTCGCCTCCATTGTCACTTCACAAAGCTTTAAGCTTTCTAGCCGATTGTACACCTAGAGGATGCAACCTACTCTAATGCCATTTGTTAGAATTAGGGTTGTAGGGATGCACACACAACTTGGAGAGGAATGCACACAGCAAAGTGTATTTCTTAGTGCACAAATAGAAAGATAGTCCTAGAGTGATGGGTGTATATACAATGCACAGGGAAGAAACCTCATAGTAAGAGAAAAAGTGCCCCAACAGTCCTAAGTGTGTTCACACATCACTACCACATATGGTAACAACCCTTGAAAGGTTTTTCAATAAAGATAGCTCACTTTTAATGACCATAGGATTGATACAAACATGGAATCTACATTGTAAAAGTGACATCTTGGAAAAAAGTTCCACTTAATGAAAGGCAACATAATATCATTAATAGAGAGCACTATATGGACCGCAATACTTGCTAAGTAGACTATGTCTCCGATAGCAAGCCAAATGAAGTCGACTACCTGATCTATGTATAGTCCAAGCAGTGCGGGAGGGGAGCGGGCAACCTCTAATGGTGCTAGCATATATATATATATATATATATATATATATATATGTGTGTGTGTGTGTGTGTGTGTGTGTGTGTGTGTACACATAGATATGTAAAGAGCCATATTGGACGTCTCCCATGTCATGCTAGAATCCATCACTGTCATGGTGGCCCTCGTAGGCATTGGCATCTAGCTCCTTTCAAGCTCAATGTCTCTATCAGTCAATATACCTCTGGTATAGGTGGACTCTTAAGTCTGTTGTAAAGCTTGCTCATCTGCTGGTCTAAAAAGTCAGTGATCCCCCTCTGCAAATGTCTCCCATTGTCTAATCTCCTCAAGAGACTTTCCCTGTGTCTACGCAGCTCTAACAAAAACAAGTCGAGGCATCTTTAATCATGACATCTCATGACTCTAGCCAGTGATCCAAAGTCCTCTCTGGATAGACAGTGAAAGCATCCTCATATTCTCATAGTATATTGGACAATGACATATGTGATGTAACTCTGTCTATGGCTCTATATGATACAACTGACAAATTCTGGCCTCTTTTGTTACTCTCGTAAATCTGCTAGTCTCAATCTCTAGCTAATGTGAAGATGTACGCATTTGACCAATAGCACATCGTATCCCAGGGGATAAATGAGTGTCCATATCGGCCATATCCATCCTCTATGAGTTGGAGAAGATGCTCTCTATAGAAAGCCATCTTTGTGCCAAGCTCTCGTGTAAGCTTTGTCCATGTCCTAATGTCTAGCTAGATCAAATCTTATTTGGTGAGGCGGATAATCTCAATCTGTGTGAAGGACAAGGAGGGTGCATCCAACAAGTACTAGAAATGGGGGTAGTTTGTCCTTACTAAATCCATGTAGCTGAAACCATGATGTCATCTATACATACCAACAAGTTATGTCTCCGTGTGAGGCAAGCTGTCAAGAAGCCTCCAAAGTTAGGCGAGCATATCTATCTTTGGGAAGATCCTAGATGTTGTATGTAAAAGAGACGAATCTGGTAAGTGCCTCTGACCAGGTGGGGAGCAGCAAGCTCTGCACGAATAATCTTGTGCGGTATAGAGGCCTTGACCCTAATTATCGAGGAAATCATAGAGAGGAGAGGCTGAATTGCACCCCATAAAGCATAACTAAAGTAATCAATGAGTCAAATATCCTCTATACCGGAGGAATAATCTCGTGCGATATAGAGGCCTTGGCCCTAATCATCTAGGAAATCATAGAAACCAAAGGCTGAACTGCACCCCATAAAGCATACCTGAAATAACCTATGTGTCAAATAGCCAGAGCTTTGTTCGAGGTTATTGAAACTAAAACTGAAATTGAATCTGCGAACACATCCTCTCCATCCTCCCCAAAGTTGCATTTGCTCTCATAAGTTTGGCCTCTGTTGATCTCCTCAAGGAGAACTTTGGACCACTGAACACCACTCCTAGGTAAGTATATGCGTTTGTATACTTAACCATCTGCAAACCATATGTGAAAATCGATGCAGATCGCTTGACCCATTGTGTTGTGGTGTTGAACACCTTAACCTTGGTCTTGCCAAGGTTCACCGACAAGCCGACATCAATTGTGCAATGCATCCAAGTGTCGTTGCATCCCCTCTTCCGAATTGAGATCAACACAATATCATCTTTATACATTAGTAATGAGATCCGAATTCCTACTAGCAGTGCTCTTGTCGCCTCTCCTCTCAATGTAATCTGAAACCTCATCTACATACAAACCAAACAGTGTAGGGGAGAGTGGGCCTCCCTATTTCACTCCAACTGTGGAGTAAATATGCTAAGATAACCCCTCGAGAGTGAGAACATGCCCCACTATTGTCTTGTATAAAGCCATGACTCCCCAAATCAGCTATGTGGGTACTCCCACCTCCTATAGTATTTGCATCAATCAAGCTATGGGAACCGAATTAGATGCTTTGCGAAAATCCACAAAGGTGCAGTAAATCCTCCTACCATGTGATCTGATTTCCTATCGATAACAGCTCTAAGTGTCAATATATGATCAAGGGTAGAAAAACCCCTCTTGAATCGTGCCTATCGCGATGCCCGAATGCCTGCTCTCTCTACCCATCTACTCAAGTGCTGCTCAAGAATGGATGCATACAACCTAGCTTGCAAACCTTTTCTTTGTGCAAGGTTTGATATGCATCTGGTATTGTCTGGTTGGTCCATCATCTATGACATGCGCCAATCAAACTCCATGCTTGTGCGAGCAAGATCGTCTCAGTACATGTCCACATACAACGGGACTCCCAAACCAAACTAATGCAATAAGTTGCGTTAATAAAATGACAGGCTCCCGCTCAAAAGAGACTGCCCTTTCACCGAAACGCACTTACACTCTTTGGTTTAGGGCGTTAGAACTAAAGCCCCTCTAGTCAAGCTCCCGCTCCCCCTCTGCTTAGGCTGCCCCGCGGCTCGACAAAAATAACGTGCTCTTTGGAGAATTGCACGGATTGTTGGCTGTACCTGCGCAAGCCGCTACGCGACCTGTTTCTTGCAGTGAAGAGAGAGAGAGAGAGAGAGAGAGAGAGAGAGAGAGAGAGAGAGCAGCAGCAGCAGCAGCAGCAGTATTGTCCCATCGAATGCATTAATTACAGGTTATGCCTGACAAGTTATGGTCGTGGAATGCCTTGGTCGACATGTATGTCAACTGTGGTGTGCTTCAGAGAGAGAGAGAGAGAGAGAGAGAGAGAGAGAGAGAGGGGGGGCATAAGTAAACAGAAATTTAAAGTTTGGTAATATAACTTTTGCTTCCGATTTTTGGAAGTCAAGGAAACTGCTCTGATGATCTGTTTCTCCTTGAGCTCTCTCTCAAAACTCAAGGATAAACTAGAGGGACTCTCAGCACAAGATTGTTACGTCAATGGTTTCTTCCTGTTGCTATGCAGCATCCTGTGACGGTTTTTCGATAAACACAGGATTGATACAAACATGGCATCTACAGAGTAACAGTAACATGCTGGAAAACAGTGCCAATTAATGAAAGGCAACACTGCAGACGCCTTTCCTGCACCGCTAGAACATCGCATCAACACTTGATTTCTATCATGCACCTTTCCTGCACCACTGGAACATCGACATCAATCCGTGTTTTTTATCATGGCTTTCTCATCAACACATCAAGGTTGAGTGCAAGTGTCTACTATGAAACAAGTCCAAAATAGCCTCATGACACCCATACCTTAAAATTTTGGTCCTAGGATTTATAACTCGTTAAAAGACCTCTACTTTCCGACAGCTCCTCTTCATCTATATCTTCATCGTCATAATTTGAGGACAGATTATTCTTGGGCTGATTGTCACCTGTGCATGAACAAGATACTTAATCATAGTAACTTATGCTCCTCTAATTTACATTTGCAGAGATTGATGCTGCTCTACCCTGCGTGCCGTGCGGCTTTTTAACAGGGAAATGCAGCACCCCTTTAGAGTCCAAGCCTTCACCACTTGGAGCAGCTTGAAGGAAAGGCTTCAAATACTTTGTATCCAATGTTGTAAAGGACGTACTGGAAGACCTCGTCCAATTAGACAGGAAGAATATACAAATATCGACTAACATGAAAGAGTATGAGATAAGACTTACTCATTTTTTAACTGCTTGAGCTTTTCACTTATCTTGTCCTTTTGCTTGGACAAAGTTGTGGGCCTGGATTTTGTTACCATTTTCTGGCTATTGATAACCTGGACATCGAAGTCAAGAAAACATTAGCACATATCTCTTTTCTCACATGTAGATGGATGTAGTATCAAATACAGAAATCGACATAAGCTGGTAACCATAAACCAATGTGAGGTGCAGCTACATGCACATGAAACCCCGTTTTGAAGATCCCTAAAGCCAAGGTTTACAGTGCTAAAATTTGATACCATTCATTCAGGCTGCTGAAGTAGATCAACTCTGACTCCTGTTACAACATCAAAGATAAACGCATTCCCATTTGACCAGATAAGCTGTCTTCTTAAAAGGTCAATCTGCCAGCAACAGAGATTTCTTTCATACTCCATTCTCAAGGTTGTCACTACGTTGGGTACAGAATAGATTTCCTTTTAAGTGCCTTGAAAAGGAAGTCAAAATTAAATACTGGTATAAATGCATAGTAGGCATTGGTAATGTAAATTCAAACATCAAGAGATCATCTGTAGCATCCATAATAATTGACATGGTAGTAGCCCAAATGCACCATGCCAGCATAACCTTGAGACACTAAAGGTCTTGATGGTCCTATCAGACGGTTAACTCTAATCGTTATTTGGCAATTAGCGATGACCAATTCGTGCAACACTAGTAACACGCTTTAAATAGTGCAGCATAACACTTGAGACCTTGAAGGTCTTGAAGGTAGTGTCAGAGAAGCGTAGAGGATATCCACTTTATAGGAAAGAAGCAAGTTTCAAGAGGATGACGTTGATGGGCATCAGGAAACCAACACCCAGACACAACCCTCTCCCTCTTTCCTGTAGCCCAAGAGCACACATTGGAAAACTCCTTAGACACAAACACTTTCAACAAAAAGACACTCACTCTTCAGGGCGCACACTCTCTCCCTCGACAGACCCACATGTTGAAGATCCCAATTGCCTTGCTTCACATGAAACCACATCTGTTTAAAAAAACCCAAAGCATACAAAGACTGAAAAATGACCATGTGTACACAAAAGCATTAAATCCAAGTCGAGAGCACGTCGATGTTTGACGCTGCATCCTTCCTCAGTGATCTGATCCCTGATCACCCTTCAGACCTCTTGGCCCCTTCTCCCATGGTAATCTGCAAGTCTTGTATCCTGCCGGACCCTTTGCCAATTGGTCTTGATGTGCCACCCTTCACGAGCCTCCGGGGTCGTTCTTGCAGTTGGTGAGCCCCCTCGGCCACCCCGTGTATCCCTCAAAGGCCCACCACCCTCTCTACAGCTCCCTTTGCTCCTTTTCCTACTGCTGAAGGTGCCCTCCCTGATCTAGCTCTTGGCTTCTCTGAACCTGCAGGTGTCGCTCTCCCATCTATGGGCCCTCCTTTAAAAGCACACCCTTTCTCTCCCTCATTCTATCGAAGCCGGCGGCCTCCCTCATGCAGCCCGTAGCTCCCGGCACCTCCTGGTCTTGCACACGGTGCTTCTTGGCACCCTTGAAACCAGCTCTCCCTCCAAGCTGTAGCCCTGGTTGCTCTATTCTTGAATGGCGAGCTCTCTCCTGCAGCGCTCGAGGACCTCCGAGCCCCCCCCACCTTCTGCTGATGGCGCTCTCTGCAGCCGTTCCCTTCCTAGTCTGCAGCTCTTGGCCGTGCTCTCTTGATGGCTCCCCCTTGTGCTCTCACCTGGTGTGCCTCCTTTCAAGCTCTCCCTTCTCGACCCTCGTGAGCCGATGGCCACCAGAGCCTTCTTCGCATGGCCTCCTTCCCTCACAAGCTCCCCTCCTTCGCGCTGTTCCAGAGTTCCTCCTGATCTCTGAGTGGCTTCTCGGCCCCCTTCTCTCTTGATAGCCCATTTGATGGCTCCCCTTGTGCTGAGCATGGCTTCACATGGTCTTGCTCCTGACTGATCGGCCCGCAGGTTCCATCTGTGCCTCTCTCTCTGTCTTATTCAAGGAGGGGTTGCAGCCGCTATTACAGATTGTCTGGAGAGATGACCAGGCGAGATACATGTGGGTGAGACTGAGAGCTGAGACAGGCAGATTCTTATAAATTGCTATCTGTTACTTTCCCCCTAGCACATCAGTCTATACCTCACCTAGAGGGCAATCCCCTTTCTCTATACTTGATGATGACATATGGGAGTTCTCTAGAGATGGAGATATCATTCTCTTGGGAGACTTTAATGCCAGGACGGCCAACTTCCAAACGGTATTTTATGATACCTCGGAGGAGATGCTTAGAGAGATGGATATATCGGAGATGGGGCTTGACAGACACTCACATGATAGAGAGCACACAGAGTATGGGAGATATCTCATGGAGATGACGAGTACGCATGGTCTGGCCATACTTAATGGTCTATAGATGTTTCCTTCGTCTAGGGGATTCACATGCTTTCCACACAGGCATGGGGCCAGTACAGTGGACTATGTCATGACTTCACTGAGCTTCATCTCTAATATTCAGGATCTCACTGTGGGTCCTAGGCCTGTTGGAGTAGCAGTGGACCATGCTCTCCTGACTTTTTCAGTCTCTTTCCAGTATAGTGCCTCTCAAACACCACCACGGAGGATCGCACACACACGGTATTCTTTTACACCAGAGACGGATTCAGTTTATGTGGAAGAGATTTGCAGACGGATGTGGGCAGCCGAGCCTGTATATACAGTGGAGGAGATCACCATTTTATTGACGGAGATCTTGCATGGGGCAGCAGCAGAGGCATACCCACACACTCAACCAGATCAGAGAAGACGTTCTGGGAACATGCCTCAGAATAGTTGGTATGATGAGGAGTGCAGAGAGATGAGAGTTCAGATTCAGAGCGAGCTTATACTTGGAGTCATTACATATAGACACTCCCGGATTGCCCTTTAGCGTTTAGTGCGACGGAAGAAGCGGGCCTTTTTAGCCCAGATGGAACGTGATTTGTATCAGCTCTTTTTGAGTCGAGATTCAGGTGAGGCCTGGCGTCTCTTCCATGAGCACTCACCTCCTCCAGTGATTACCTCTCTCGAGATTTGGGGTCAGTATGCAGCATCATTATATACAATACCTGGGCAACCACCATTACCAGACCCTCTAGAGCCATGTCCAGCCACTAGTACCTTCTTTACCACTGAGATGGTGAAGGAACGCCATTGACAGGATGAGGACTAGGAGAGCATATGATCATGATGGTTTGGTCGCAGAGCACTTGATACATGCTAGAGATTTACTGTCAGAGGTTCTTGCGCGGTTGTTTAACCGTGTCATGTGTGAGGGACTACCCGAGTCCTGGAGATTATCTACTATTGTACCTCTCTTCAAGGCAGGGAACCCCACGGTGCCAGGGAACTACCGTACTATTATGATAGGGCACACATTGGCACGGTTGTATGCATCCATTCTTGAACAACAACTAAGTAAATGGGCAGAAAATGAGGGCATAAGAGCAGCACGACAGGCTGGATTCAGGAGGGCTTTCTCCACTTTGGACCATATTCTTACACTCAGAGCTATTATAGAGGAGGATCGGGCACATGGGAGACGGATGTATTGTTGCTTTGTGGACTTCCGCAAAGCATTTGACACAGTGCCAAGGGCCAGATTGATGCACAGGCTACTGAAGTTGGGAGTACCCACAGAGATCATATGGGGGATCATGGCTTTATACAGCTCAGTGACTGGCCAGGTACACACTCTTGAGGGGATTTCTGACATTGTTCATTCCACTATTGGAGTGAAACAAGGGTGTCCTTTGTCCCCTACACTTTTTGGTATGTATGTAGATGAGGTCTCCGACTACATTGACAGAGAGGGCGACAGAGGCGCTCAACTAGCAGGGACATGGATCCCTTTATTATTATATGCAGATGATATTGTGTTGATATTAGAGTCGCCAGAGGGCATGCAGAGACAGTTGGATGCATTGCACAACTTTGCAGAGGATAGTGGACTGTCTGTGAACCTTGGTAAAACCAAGGTTATGGTGTTTAACACCACACCACAGTGGGTCAAGAGATTGGCACCTACACTCGTATATGGTAAGGACACTGTGGAGTACACAGATGAATATACATATCTGGGGGTGGTATTCACGGGACCGAGGTTTACTCTGAGGAGAGCAGCAGAGACTAGACTGTCCAGAGCCTATGCGGCATTGGGAGGGCTAGAGAGGATGTGTTCGTAGGTTCACTTTCAAGAACCACGAACAAAGCTATGGCTCTTTGATACTTTGGTTGCTTCAGCTATGCTTTATGGGATCCAGGTTTGGGGACCATCTATGAATCATGACAATTGGAGGAACATGGAGAGACCCTTGGTATTTATGATATCCCGGATGATTAGAGCCAAGGCCTCTGTACCACATGCGATTATTCGAGCGGAGGTAGCCGCCCCTCCTATAGAGATTGAGGCTCTTACCAGATCAGTGTCCTTTATACACAGTCTATGGGATACACATAGAGGGAGATATACTAGATTTGCTCTTGAGTCCTCTAGACAGTTAGCGATGCAGGGAGACGCATCATGTTGGTATGCGTAGATGACCTCATGGTTTCAGAGGCATGGTCTCAGCATGGATAGATTGCCTCCTTTTCAGTATTCCCTGGATGCACCCTCCCTACCAGTCACATGGACGGAGATCACTAGACTCATTCGTCAGGATCTTATACAGTTGGACACCAGGAGGACATGGGTAGAGCCGATGCAGGAGTTGGGCACGAAGATGGCTTTCTACAAAGAGCACCTTCTCCAACTTTCGTGAGATGGGTTTGTGACTCGTCCGAGCTACATGGACACTCATTTGTCTCATGGTCTACGATGTGCTATTGGTCAGATTCGCATATCCTCACACCAGCTGGAGATTGAGACGGGTAGATTCAGAGGGATACCACCGGAGTCTAGGATATGTCAACTTTGCGGTAGAGAGCTAGAGACAGAGCTACACTACATATACCACTGCACTGTGTATTATGAGATACGAGGGAGCTTCCATTGCTTATTCAGGGAGGGTTTTGGACCCCTAGATAGAGTCATGAGGTATCAGGATCAGAGATGCCTTGGCTTATATCTACTTGAGCTACATCGACATAGAGATAGTCTGTTGAGGAGACATGGAGTACGACAGTCGCAGAGACAGATCGCAGACTTCTTTGGATCGAGGGAGCCAAGAGACCAACCACCAGCACAGGGTTGTACCCGCATTCATACCAGAGGCACCCTCATTGATAGGGCGACTGAGCTCGGGAGATCGAGACGACCACGACCGAGACACAGGAGCACACTCCATCGACGGAGTCTCCAGCAGAGGATCAGATGCATTCTAGCACGACACCCAGATTGTCATTGAGGGCCTACTCTACATTTTCACATTTCACATTTCACATTTCACACTTCATTTTCAGTATTCACTTTTTACTTTCAGTACTTTTTGTACTTGTACTTCAGACATTGTATTAGATTCACCACTTTGTATCTGATGGTCTCATAGGTCATTTTGGCCTTTTTAAGATGTTAATATGTCATATCATATCATATCATATCTGTCCCTCAAGCGGTGTTGGCAGCTCAGTACGCCCTTCGGAGCTTTTCTCTTTTGGATAGTATCGTCTCCTCAACTGTCTCTATCAGGTCCCCTCCATTTTTGTGCTGTTTGAGAGCTCCTCCTTCTAATGGCACCTCTATTCAAGCCCACCATCAGAGCCGGATATGCCCTTGCTTCTCTAGTTCCGTCGTCGGCTACCCCTTGTGCTAGTACTACCCAATTGTTGAAGTGACCAGCTCCTTCTCTTGCCCAAGCCTCTCAGCAGTTGATCGCGCCACTATGTACTCTCTACTGAGAGGCTCCCCCACTCTGCAGCGACCTCCCCTTGGTTTGATCTGCAGCTCATCACCCTCCTCTGCCTCGCCTGTGTAGCCAGCCTTGCTCTTCAACGAGCTGCCCGCAAGCTGATGGCATTCTTCAGCCTTCTCTCCCTCCTCACCGCGTCCTGGTGGCTTCGAGAGCCCGGAAACCCATGCTCGCCCCCTTCTTCTCCAACTCTCTGGCACCGCTTTCCCTTGGCGGCGGCTCCACGTGAAAGCCCATGCTCGCCATGATTGCAGGAGACTCAGAAAAAATCTCTTCATTACCTTTTTAATTTTACAAGCAATGGGTTGATTCCCATGTCCAAGGCTTCCTTGCCCACTCTTGCACCGACCAAAGGATCGCCAAGCGCATATGTGACTCTAGTAGACTTTGACTGCCAATCCCCTCCATTAGCTCCACCTCCCAATATTGTTGACGCCCAAGAAGCATATCCATGAGACTCCAAGTTGGCAGGCACTAGTGGATTTTGGTTTGACGGCTCTCTTCGTGAGGAGACCAGGCACATGATGACCTTATTGATGTAAATAATCCTTGGAGCCCCAATCGGGATGCTATTTCCCAAGTCTTATGCAAAAGTTGACCTCGAACATGCTCAATGAGACTGTAGCCCTCGATGGAGGCATCACCAACTTGGAAACTCGCTCGATTGTAGGCTAAAAATGATCTGCCCGACTGCCATCTTTAGCACTCAGAAAACCGTCCCGAGCGTGCTCAACCTTTGAATCTTCCAATCGGATGCACCGTGAAGCTACTTTTATACCTGCATAGGAATTACATATATAGCCTGTTATTGGGTTCACCGGTTCCTTGATGCACTGACGGAGGAAAATCTAGAATCCATCATCTTTGCCCAACCCTCTAGTTGAGCATTCATGCTCAACTCAAGCTTTACTGGAGAGCTATGCAAACACGACACCAAGAAACCTGTATAGCATGCGAAAAGCTTTAAGAACCATATATATATTGTAGTTCACTGCGAGATCACTCCCTTTACTCCCTCCACCTGCTACATACTCAACAAGGAGCTTTACCTCGATCAAAGGGAAAACTCCTAGCCTTCCAACTTGGAGAGAGGCTCCCACCTGGATCCCAAACAAGCTGGACATATCTTCCCTTCGCATGCAAAATGGTCAAACGTTGATGAAAGCCCTCACTAGCAGCGCATATGGCAAGCTCAAAAGTTTCATCCTTGTTACCATGAGCACGAAAACCTGTAAGGGAATCATCAAGGCCCGAACTCCACTCCATCATACGTGTACTATCCTTATGAGCATACGTGGTAGCCACTTGGGCCTCTAAAAGACTATCAAGAGCATATATCCCTGCAAAGAGGCACAAAAAGGCTTTGTACACATTACTGGCATCTGCATTCACACGATGAACTATGAGAGAGCCATTCATTTGAGCAAGAGGCTTATCTTCATTGAGCAAGCTCTCCAAATCATCAAAGTCGACCTCGCTAGATATGCATGCATCAGCCCGAGGTGACATAGGAGGGACATCACCTGCCTCAGATAAGAGATCATCAAAGAAAACTAAGTCATCACACCCGCCATCAGGACGGTTCTCATCCTCTGAGACCATTTTACCTCGGCTCTCACTGCTAGAGAGAAACTTTGACTCTACACTCACCACATCTCTCACCGCTCTGGGCAGCATATGCTCGGCAAAAGAGAGCAAGGCCTGCCCTCCCTCTTGTTGCGGCTTCTTATCAAGATGTACACCCTGTATGAGAGAGACATTTTCTTCGTTGAGTTTCTCTTCTTTATAAGTGTCGAGAGAGGTGGCTTTAAACATTGGCTGCTGCATCTCTTTTCCCTGGGGTTGATTCCCATGTCCAAGGCTTCCTTGCCCACTCTTGCACCAACCAAAGGATTGCCAAGCGCATATGTGACTCTAGTAGACTTTGACTGGCAATCCCCTCCATTAGGTCCACCTCCTAATATTGTTGAAGTCCAAGAAGCATATCCATGAGACTCCAAGTCGGCAAGCACTAGTGGGTTTTGGTTTGACGGCTCTCTTCGTGAGGAGACCATGCACATGATGACCTTATTGATGTAAATAATCCTTGGAGCCCCAATCGGGATGCTATTTCCCAAGTCTTATGCAAAAGTTGACCTCGAACATGCTCCATGAGACTGTAGCCCTTGATGGAGGCATCACCAACTTGGAAACTCGCTCGATCGTAGGCTAAAAATGATCTGCCCGACTGCCATCTTTAGCACTCAGAAAACCGTCCCGAGCGTGCTCAACCTTTGAATCTTCCAATCGGATGCACCTTGAAGCTACTTTTATACCTGCATAGGCATTACATATATAGCCTGTTATTGGGTTGACCGGTTCCTGGATGCATTGACGGAGGAAAATCTGGAATCCATCATCTTTGCCCAACCCTCTAGTTGAACATTCATGCTCAACTCAAGCTTTACTGGAGAGCTATGCAAACACGACACCAAGAAACCCGTATAGCATGCTAAAAGCTTTGAAAACGTGAAAAGAACCATATATAGATTGTAGTTCACCGTGAGATCGCTCCCTCTACTGCCTCCACCTGCTACATACTCAACAAGGAGCTTTACCTCAATCAAAGGGAAAACTCCTAGCCTTCCAGCTTGGAGAGAGGCTCCCACCTGGATCCCAAACAAGCTGGACATATCTTCCCTTCGCATGCAAAATGGTCAAACGTTGATGAAAGCCCTCACTAGCAGCGCATATGGCAAGCTCAAAAGTTTCATCCTTGTTACCATGAGCACGAAAACCTGTAAGGGAATCATCAAGGCCCGAACTCCACTCCATCATACGTGTACTATCCTTATGAGCATACGTGGTAGCCACTTGGGCCTCTAAAAGACTATCAAGAGCATATATCCCTGCAAAGAGGCACAAAAAGGCTTTGTACACATTACTGGCATCTGCATTCACACGATGAACTATGAGAGAGCCATTCATTTGAGCAAGAGGCTTATCTTCATTGAGCAAGCTCTCCAAATCATCAAAGTCAACCTCGCTAGATATGCATGCATCAGCCCGAGGTGACATAGGAGGGACATCACCTGCCTCGGATAAGAGATCATCAAAGAAAACTAAGTCATCACACCCGCCATCAGGACGGTTCTCATCCTCTGAGACCATTTTACCTGGGCTCTGGCTGCTAGAAAGAAACTTTCACTCTACACTCACCACATCTCGCACCCCTCTGGGCAGCATATGCTCCGCAAGAGAGAGCAAGGCCTGCCCTCCCTCTTGTTGCGGCTTCTTATCAAGATGTACACCCTGTATGAGAGAGACATTTTCTTCGTTGAGTTTCTCTTCTTTATAAGTGTCGAGAGAGGTGGATTTAAACGTTGGCTGCTGCATCTCTTTTCCCTTTGACTCCTTAACACTCGACAAGCTTTTCATAACTCTGATCCTGTGAAGAGCTTTGTTGACATACACATGCTGGGAGGGATCGATCAAAACATCTGGGTCATTGAAACCCCATTCGTCATCCAAAGACTCGCCCTCTTGGTCATCCAGCGCATCCAAAGCCTCTAATCTGGTAAAAGGACCAACCAAGCCCTCACCTGCAGACTCATGTGCTGACACTTCATCCTCTCCAGCAAAGACTTCATCTGCTGTACTCTCAAGCTCTATTACCACCGGTTCCTCTGCAGTAGATGATTGCCCAACCCCTTGCTCTGGCAGAGCTTCTATCGCCTGACGAGCCAATCTCTCATCCTCTAATTGCACCAGCTCAATGACCACACCATCAGCTAAGCAAGACATGAGTTCATCCCATACCTTCTTAAACTCCAAGTCGGCATCAGAACAATGCAAAGGGAATATTTTGTCATCCTCGACACATGATGATCCGCACTCTACGGTTGCATCTCCATCAGCTTCCACAGAGTTTGCTCCCAGAGACAACTCTCCACGACCACATCTTGACTCTAGAACTTGATGCACCTCTGCATGCTGCTGATCATGGCAAGGCTGCCCACCCTCTTGCTTTGTCAAACCAACACCTGATACCACTTTGAACTCTTCACCTGAGTTGGATACATCGTTTGGATATAAACTATCCGCTTCACTCTCTTGCTCTCCTTTAGTATTTATTCCCGTGAGTACTGCACCTAAAAGCTCGTCGACGGACATTCCAAACTCTTCAACACTAACTGAGCTTCTGCCACTTGAATCACTCACAACGTCACTTGCATATCCGCTGCTGCTCGTAGAACTCGATGACTCTCCACTGTGAGAGACCCACGCTTCATTGGCGGGCAATCCCACGAACCTCCTTTGACCTTCACAGAAGGCTAGAAGTAGAGCTAGCTTCACCTGGTGCCAGCTTCTTTGCTCTGTTGTCGAGATATTGCAATAGAGTTTCCATGCGGCTCCGCGAAGCCCTTGCCATGCATAATCTGCCTTTGCCTCATCGTCATCGATCTGCAACTCTTCCATTTCTAGCTCCACAAGCCATCTCCAAGGTCGAATCCTCTGCCCTTGCGCTCCACTAAAACATCTCTCGATCTTGGAATACGCCATTTGCATCTGCTTCACACCTTCAAGACTTTAGAATTGTCGAAATTATCCTAAGAATTGCCCTTAAAGACTTGTCTGGGAGCTTTTCGACACAAAAGAAAAAAACCCGTTCCCCAGCGGTGTAGCGCGGATAATGTGTCGAGCTCTCTACAATGTGGGTGCCCCTCAGTGCAATGTGTGTGACAATCTCACTCAAACAAATGGAAACTCTCTCAAACAGAATGAAACACAGAAACAATGGATAACAACAGAGACACAACAGTGGACCAGAACATGTGGATTCGACTAGCTCAAAGAACCATGTACAGACTCTGACATGGCAGCACACTCAGCTCTAGCCCAGGACTAACAGGTACAAGTGGGGTGTTGAGGCTCAGATGTGCAGGGATGGTGAAGCAGTGCTCTGTGTAAGACTCGCTACCTAGATGATGAACCGACCATCTATATAAGATAATGATAATGACCCAACGGCTACTACTCATAGATACAATCATAAAGAGCCACCAACGGCTCATAAATGTCAGCCAGCTAAGTGTGACCTTGCCACATGTCCACTAGGCCACCATCCGTATCCCTGCCACGTGTCACTGCCAAGAGTGTCCGTCCAGTGTGAACAGACCCGACCAACTGTACTAACTGTAACTGTCCTGTGAAAGTGACACTGTAGCCTGCTACTACAGGTTGCCCGCCACAAGAGTGGTCACCGTCTCGGTGAGCCAAAACTGAATGAAACTGCAAAAGTAACTATATGTACAATGAAAGGTGGGGCAAGAGCACAGTCGTGTCACCCAAGAGAAAGTGTCGTCGCCACTGCTGCTCCAGAAGTATCCAGATCGGGAGGAGCCATCAGATCGATTGTGTAACTATGCGGTTGCTGTATTGTGCTCTGCATAACCTGGCTTCCTGTGGTTGTAGCAGCCATCTGCTGCACAGCGGATGGAAGCACCTGCCCTGAAGTGAACTCTGGACGCCTAGTAACATAACCATGGCGGTGTGCACCGGCAACACCGTCACAACAAGGAACACTCTGGCTCTGCATGTGTGGCATCTGGACCTGAGACCCCTGCTGAGTAAAGTACTGGAACTGGGGCTGTGGGTAGTGTCCCATGAACTGCTGAGGGGACTGAGAGGGACCTGCTGGCGTTGCAAAGCCTGCTTGATTCTGGACCTGTATCCCTGGCCCAGTCCATCCATATCCCACAGGAGCCTGGGTAGGCCTGTTACCATACATAAGCATTTCTTGAAATCCCTGCACCTCTGCTTTTAGGTCATCAATAATCCTCGACTTTATCTTCAATGCCTGCTGTAATGCAAAAATCGTTGCATCTCGGTCTGTGATGGCACTCTCGGCAACTCGCAGAGATCCCTCCATAGCTGCGTATGTGGCGGAGTGATGCTGGTACGTTGCAGCTAGCTGCTCCGCGCCTAGCTCGATGGTGGCAATAGCAGCTTTGGAGTCCTGAAGTAACTTCTCTGAAAGCTGAAACAGAGAAGTGGAGTCGGTCCTACCTGAAGATCCCTCAGATGGATGTGATGCTAGAGGGCGCACCTGTGGCACAGCCGGCGAGCTAGAAGTAGGTACAGTTGGTGTAGTAGGTGCCTCGGAGATTGTTGTTGTAGGTGGAGCGAGAGATATGTTGACCCGTGTATGAGTGAAGATGGGAGAAGAAGGAAGAGGATCTTGTATGGGCGAAGTGACCATCCTGTCCTGAGGAGCGGCAGTAGACACTGGTGCTGGCACAGCAGAACCAGGGGTAGAAGTAGAAGTGTGATGCTGAAGATGTACCCTAGTATGCTGGCTCTCAGAAACTGACAAGGAGAGTAGAGACTTCACTGTATCCTTCACCACTTTCGCCTTGATCTTCTTTTTCTTAGTGACTGTGGGATCAACTTGCATGCTCACGGTTTTCCTTTTCCCTTTCGAGGTTCCCTGTTCCTCATCCACTTCATTTATGTTAATAGGTATGTTGATGACCCATGCCAAGAGAGGTGCCGCAAAACATTTAAAACTTAACTGCACAGACTGCACTTGGGCCCGAAATCTTTTAGCCCTAGACTGCAAAGAGCTGAAGAGAATTTGGTGGAATCCACATGGGATAGTGTGGATTAAACAGTATAGCCCGTCGCAATGGGAGAATGTAGTGAGAAGATCAGTTTTTGCCTTGTCTTCTTTGGCATCTCGAGCCAGAAAGTAATACCTGAAGATTGCGAGAAGCCGTCTGTTTCGCTCATAATTTGGGTGATCCGAACTCAATAGCTCTTGACATGCTTGAATTGTCGCATCCTTGGACAACAAAGAGAAAGGGCGAGTAGTAGACTTCACAGTTGGAAAGTTGGTCATACCCATGGCATGGCCAAGCCTTGTAGCTGTTAGCTTGTGGCCCCGGACCTTTGGAAAGTCTTTCAACAGGTGATGTATCAGCTCTGCTGGAACCGTATCAAGTAAATTTGCATCAGCCAATGCTGTGAGTCCCAGAGTCCGTAGCTGAGCAGTCGAAAGCACCTCACTGAGAGATGGTCGAGGTTGCTGCATATGAAAATTTAATGAGAATGCTGTGCGATTTTTCGAAGAAGCAGGCCTCTTGATTTCATAAGTGATGATTGGTTGCTTTTCTTTTTTCTGAGCCACTTTTGAATGTTCCTCCTGATCACTGGAAGCACCTGACTCGGAATTTACATCTGAATCATGAGATGCTGCTGAGTCTGCTTTGTAGCTCTCATCACTTGGGTCACTGGAGGTAAAGTCCTCTATGTCATGGCTACTGCTGCTTGCAGATACTTCCTCTGCTTCGCTCTCTGATTCTGCAACCAGAGCTTTCCTCCTCTTCAACTCTACCTTTTTCTTGGTACTTCCTTCTGGCTGTTTCTCCTGTTGCTTGCTACCTCCTGCCGTGGTGAGGTCGGGTGGATGACAAACAGTGAGCAGTTGAGTAGACAAGGGATGGAAAAGCACTCAATCAGATGCAGACCAAGGTGGAGTTTCTGCAAAACGATTTGGGATTGGGCTAGGCAGAGGCTGGACAGAAGGGAAGCTGGGGCGATTTTGTGGGGTTGGGGGAGAGGATTCGATTGAGGATTGGGTATAGGGGCGAATCAAGAGCTAATAGGAGAAGGGAGTTAGGCTGGGGCGAGTAAGTTAGGGTAGGGGCGAATGAAGAGTGCAGGCGCGAGAAAGTTATCTGGGGCGAATTAATAAGACTTGGGCTAATTTGGGCCAGTTAGGGTAGGGGCGAATCTAATTGTGCTGAGGGGGTATGGGCGAATTTTGAGAGGGGGCGATTTGAAAATAGGCAGGGGCGAATCCAATTGTGTTGAGAGGGTAGGGGCGAATTGCTGAGAGAAAATGGGTAGGAGCGAATTCAAACAAAAATAGCGTAAGGGCGAAAGTGGGAGAGGATAGCTTTGTATATCCGCTTCGATTGTTCGGAATGTCAAAAGAGGATATTCGTCAATCATCATTGGTGTGACCATGTTTATTGTCTTGAGAAACGGCGAATTGCTGAGAGAAAATGGGTAGGGGCGAATTCAAACAAAAATAGGGCAGGGGCGAAAGTGGGTAGGTAGAGGGTAGGGGCGAGAGGGGGTGCTGAGAGGGTGGGGGCGAGAGGGGGTGCTGGGAGAGGGTAGGGGCGAGGGGTATAGGGTAGGGGCGAGAGGGGTGCTGAGAGGTAGGGGCGAGAGGGTAGAGGGTAGGGGCGAGGGGTGCGTTGAGAGGTAGGGGCGAGAGGGTAGAGGGTAGGGGCGAGAGTAGTGAACTGGGAAGGGAAAATTGAATAGGGGCGAATTATGAAGGATAGGCGAATTTTACAAGGGGTTGAGGCGAATCCAATATAGGCAGGGGCGAATCCAGGCAGAGGAGTGCGAATTTCACAGGCCAGCAGCTATGAAAAAGGGACGAATTGGGAGGGAAGGGAGCCGAAGTTGGAGAGAGCAGAGAAGGGCGAATTTAAGAGATAGGGGAGGGAGACTTATTTGACAAATGGGATGATTGGCAGCCAATGCTGAAAACGAAAATTTGAGCCGTGCCCCTCTGGGGAGGATACCATACATCACTTTGCACACCTTGCAGAGAGGCATACAAGCATGTCCTTGAAATTTGCCCATTGTGACCACAGTGGGAACAATGCTCAGCCATTTTCGAAGAAGGCCAAGCAACGCCAAGACTAAGAACTTACTTACCAAATCTTTACTGACAAGCTACTTATATGTGGCAGACCTTGAGAGGAGTTAGTACCCTTAAAGAAAAGATCACCAAAGAGGCTAGGAGCTTCACTGGATAACACTGATGATAGAACAATTAGAGAAAGAGTGATTGAATTGTAAGAAGTTGAAGACAATACCCAATTACCGAGACTGAGTGGGAAATGATACTTCAGACTGAAAGATGGAAACTTCTACAAACCTAGCAGAGATTGAGACATAACAAAACCTTCCGTTTTGGTGGTGGAAAGGTAGTTGGGATGAGAGAGATGGGATATTTGAACCAACATATGGCGAAATGCTGCAGATTGCTTACTCAGAGTAATAGCACTTGATTCTGGAGCCATTTACCAGAGGCAATGGGACACCTTCTAGAGTGACTAACCGGACTGTCCCCTGTGGTAAAATCTCTTCCACCACGAATGGCCCTTGCCAAGTTGGAACCAGCTTCTTTGCTTTTTTCAAATATTTTGCCTGATAGAGTAGCACCAATGTGCCTTGCGTTATTTTCGGTTTTCTGAGGTGGCGATCATGCCACGCTTTGCGACGAAGTTGCTCCCCGCTTGCAGAGCATGAGAAGCTAAAAGGCGGCTTTCATCCAATAAAGTAAGACGGGATATAAAAGCAGCTTCCATGCCCCAACTTGTATGCAGACTGCCCACCCTAGGGGATCCGGAGTTGAACTCAAATGGAGCTATGGCTTCCAAACCGAAAGCGAGTTGAAAAGGCGTGTGATTCGTTGTTGCTTTGAAAGATGTGCGGTATGCCCAAAGAGTGCCGTGCACACCCTGAGCCCACGATGCTGGATGGAGATGACATGCTTTCCTCAGGAGTGCGATCAGAACCTTGGTGCTCTCGGCCTGCCCATTGGCTCTAGGATAATAAGAGCACGACTTGCGATGAAAAATCTTATAATTGGCAAGTAAAGTTGAGATCATGTCATTGACAAAATGACTGCCTCTATCACTGGTGATCTCTAAGGGACATCCAAATCTGCATAAAATATTTTCATATAAAAATTTGGCTACTGTATTGCCAGTGCAATCTACTGTCGCTAGTACCTCCGCCCACTTTGTTGCATAGTCTGTAGCCACTAGCAGCTATTTGCGATTACCTGGTTGAGCCGGGAGATATATAGGACCCACAAAGTCCAAGCCCCATCTCTCAAAAGGTAGCCACGCCATCGAGACCTACAGAGGACGGTTGGATTTCTTACTTGGCTTCGGCCCACAGCGCTGGCACACATCACAAACCTTAGAATATGCTATTGCATCCTTAAAAACGTAGGGCCCCCAATCAGAGTGAAAGGCCTGGACTTCAACAGCAATCTCCTCTTCTGCAGTGGAGATGCCTTCTTTGGGTACAGCCCAGTAGATAGAAAATGTAGGACCTCGCCGTACCATTCCAGTGTTGTATCGATTTTAAAAAGACTGCTATCTAGAAAGTCATCCGCAATCCCAGTAGCTTCTTCACCTGTGTGAATGCGAGAGAGGTGGTCAGCCATTACATGATGCTTACCAGGACGAAGTACCACTTCAAAATCAAAATCTTGGAATAGGAGGAGCCATCGCCATACTCGACCTGCGACCAGTGGCTTATTAAGCAGATAGCGCAAGGCATGGTGATCAGTAATAATTGTGAAGTGGACCCCTAGCAAATAGTGACGAAATTTTTGTAGAGCATACACTATAGCCAAACCTTCCCTCTCTGTGGTGCTATAGTTGCGCTCTGCTTTGGTGAGCAGGCGACTTGCATAATGTACAGGGCGATCCAAGTTGAACTCTTTGCTAGGCTGAGTCAGCATAGCACCCATAGCCAGCAGACTGGCATCTGTATGCACATGAAAAGGTAGGGCCCAATCCGGGGCAACTAGAATAGGCACTTCAGTGAGGCGTTTCTTGAGGTATGCAAATGCTTCGGCCTCAGGTGTTGACCACTGGAAGGGAACAGCAGCACTGGTGAGCCGGGTCAATGGTTGAGCCACCTGTGCATACATACGTATAAACCTACGATGATAGCCGGTGTGGCCCACAAAGCTCTGAACACCTTTGGGATTTATGGGAGGAGGTAACTTCAAGATGGCCACTATCTTCTTTGGGTCAGGTGCCAAACCTTGAGCAGACACAACATGGCCCAACAGTGTGCCCTCTGTGACAAAAAAATGGCACTTGTTCGGATTGAGCTTCAAACGTGCTTCTCTGCACCGAAGGAAGACTGCAGAGAGCTGAGCAAGATGCTCCTTTAGATTTTCTAATGGGGTCGAACATTGAGCACCTGAGAAGGTGGAAAAGTCATCCATGAATATGCGAAGGTGATCAGTAAGCAGAGGACAAAAGATGAGATATACTATGCGATTGAAAGAAGGCGGTGCATTTTTAAGCCCAAAAGACATTCTAGTGTAGATGAAAATACCCTAGGGAGTCACAAAAGCTGTTTTGATTTGGTTGTTAGGATGTATTCCTAACTGATTGTAGCCGCTGAACCCGTCCATAAAACTATACAGTACATGGCCAGCGACATCTTCGAGGACTCTCTCAGTGAAAGGTGTCAGAAATCCATCCGGGATTGTGACCTTATTCAGAGCCCGGTAGTCGACGCAAACTCGAATTTTGTTGGACTGCTTCTTTGGGGCAATAACCATAGGGGACAACCATTCTGAGTGCTCTACTGGTACAATAATACCTTCTTCTTGCATTTTTTCCAACTCGATTTTGACTGCTTCTGCATACTTGGGATTCAGTTTGTAAGCCCGTCCTCTGACCGGCTTAGCCCCCTCAACCAGAGGAATTGTGTGGACTCCTAGCTCTGCTGGTATTCCTTCTAAATCGTGGTAAGACCAGGCAAACACATCCTTGAAAGAGCGCACGAAAGAGATTACCAGGTCGAGTAGAGCAGGGTGATCCCATAACCAAGTGGCTAACAAGATGGGCTGATGGTTGTCAGGGCCGCCTAGGTTGACCTCTCTGACTGGGTCAGGCGGTGCAGTGGGCGAGGCTGCGTCAGGGAGAGAAGACTGTGCCGCCTCTGTTAGCTTCTGGACATTATGAGCTGGCGTCTGATCAATGTTGAAATCAGCATACTCTTCCTGCAACCATCCTGATGGAAGCTCTGCAAATGGTAAATCCTCAGATACCTCAAAGTGCTCCGGCATGGGTGGAGTGTCAGATGGAGTAGAGGCTAAAGAAGGAGCTTGGGTGTTGGCCAACTCTTGCAAGGGAGACTTTTTCCCCCTTCTATGGTGGGTTATAGGCTCACCCAGGCCGACGGTTTCCATCAAGGGACCCTCTGAAGGATGGGCACCAGAGACCGGTCCACTTGGTTCTGGCTCACTTGGTTGACTGGGATTACTGGCTTCAGCTGTAGCTTCAGGTGTAGGATCAAGGGGAGAGGGTGAATCTGTTGGCAAAGGTTGAAGAGAGACTACATAGCATGGCATCGAAGAGGTAGCTTCTAACCACTGCAGTAAGTCTTCATCAGACCCATCAGGAGGGACCGGCTGCTCCAAATAAGGGTTGGACTCTACTGACAAAGAGCTATGCTGAACGACCGGATCCATACCTCCTTCGAGACGAATTTGTTGCATTGGAGAGCCAAGAGTATGTATCCACATGGCGTCGTTTCCCCAGTCGTGAAGTGCTTTCGTATGTCGCAACCATGGCCTACCAATCAGCAAGGGATAACCTCCCTCTACATGGGGAAGATTAACTACCACAAAATCCAAGTTGAAAGTGAAATCTTGTACCTTGAGAGGCACCTTGTCGACTATGCCCACTGGGTAGACTGTTCTCTGATCGGCCAATGTAACAGTGAAAGGAGCAGGTCGGGTATGCTTTAGACCTAAGGCCATCATAGTGAATTCGGGCATCAAATTGATTCCAGATCCACCATCAACGATGACGCCGGATAGCTGGTGCCCAAGAATAGATACAGTGAGACGAGGACTTTTATAATCGGTGAGGGGAGCAGATGGATAGGAAATCAAATAAGACTCTTAGGGCTGTACAGGGAGGTGCCCGCCACTAGGCCCAGCCCCCAGGTACAGAGACTGAATGATTGACAAGGTGTCACTTCTAAGTGTTGCGTCGAGCTTTAGCATGTCGTATAGTGACACCTGCTGAAAAGTATTTTTCAAGATGGCTTCTGTTGTGGGCTTGGCGCCTTCGAACTGGGCTCCCTTTGGGACCTTAATCTGTTCCAAGTCAGCCACTGCTTCCAAGAAGGCTCCATCAATGTCAGATATCAGGGAAGTTGGTTTGCTCTGAGCAATTTTGAAGGACACGTCCTTTGGGTCAAATAGACCCGCTTGAGGAAGTGGGGACTGGCGAGGTGGACCTGTGGGCAGACTAAGACCAAGAGCTGCTCTTTGTGCCCGAGTAAGGACACCAGCAGGCTCCTCCACTTGCAGTGGCTTAACCACATGAGTAGCAGGTGATGGTTGAGGCACGGTGTTCACAGTAATCAAGTTTATCTTCGGGAAGGTGAATTCTTGCTGGTTCTGAGTCGAGCTTGAAGACGTGGATGCCCTTTGCGTGGGACAATCCTTACTGTAGTGATCCTTCGAATCAGGGCAATGACGACAAGGAGGGGACCCTTCAGGTAAAGGACACTTGCTCTGATAATGCCCATATTCTCCACATCTGTAGCAGTGTATGGGCCGATTGGAAGGACGAAACGGCGGACGAGGTGGTTGCTGCATAGAGTTGGAGGCTGAAGTGTAGAAGCTCTGAGGGGTTGAGGTGGTATTAGCATTATAAAAACTTTGAGTCGGGAAAGTACTTGACATACCTTGGATAGCAGGGGTATTGAGCAAAGGTGGCATGTAGTTGGGATGGCTGTAGTGGGAAACCATGTTGGATGCTGGTGCTAACCCCTGTTGGAGAGTAGGACCAAGACTTTGCTGTATTTTGTGCAATCCCTTTATATAGTAGCAATCCTTATCTTCATGACCCGATTTTTTGCAGAAGTGGCAATAAGAGCGAAGGGGACAGTCCTGTGGAGGGTGTCCTGGAGAGCGGCATGAACTACACCATACCATAGCCTTAGTCTCCTGCTGAGCCGTGAGCTCTTCCAACTCTCTTTTAAGTTGATCATAAGCCTCTTGATGTGGAGGCTTCTCCTGTCTGAGAGAGAAGGATCTCTCTTCGTGAAGGGCCCGCTGTAACTTTAGGGCTTCCAGTTCCCTTCTTAAAGAAGTCAAGGGGTCTGATGGACTGTCCACGAGTGCAGGGGCAGTATCTAACTGAGCAGAGTCCGTGAACTGCCTTCATGCTCCCTCTATTCTAGTAGCAGTAGCAATAAAGTCCTCCAGATTGGCTTCAGGACGGAGACTTTCTCTGAGCTTTTGTTGAGAAGTCTTTGGCAGAGCCTTCTCTACCCACTTCTTCACCATGAATTCCCCTGGTTGCTGAGGTAGCTTGGCGACCAGGGACTTTGTTCTGGTCATGAGCTCTGAAAATGTCTCCTTGGGCTGGAGCAACAGGTTGGCCAACTCATCTAGGATCTTCTCTTGATAATCCCCTGGTCGGAAAGCTTCACAGAACTGCTGTCTTAACATGGTCCAAGTAGTAAAGTGGTTTTCAGCAAACTGACTGTACAATTTATTTGCAAGACCATCCAAGGTGGACGGGAAGAGCACCAGGTATGCGTCTTGTTGAGGCCACGACCTCTACAAAGAGAGACAAACCTCCGAGCATGGTCGTCTGCATCTTCGGCGGAGAGACCTTTAAAGGTAGGGAACTTGATGTTCACCTTTGCCATAACACTTGTGAGCTCCTCCATGGCCTCTTGCTCCTGAGTCTGTTGCTCACTAGCTTGTTGTAACAAAATGGGGGAGAGCCTTACTGGAGAAGGTGACCTAGAGGATGTAGAACCCGTTGAAGGAATGCAGGTAGCCGTATGAGTAGGTATAGGTGATGGGGTTAATATGCTTCTACTGGGCACCAAGGGTTGACGCCGTCTGTGGTAGTACTTCAGAGGACTCAGTAGTGCACTTTGACGCTCCAAAGACCTCCTTGTATGTGTCATGCAGTAACCGCCAACCCCACCAAGCTTTGGGCAAGAAGACCTTCACTTGGGCAAGACAACATTCACTTGGCTGAACATTGGTCTAAACTCTACTAGACAAGGGCGAGTGACTAGACCACCTGGCCTGGACCAGGATGAGGAGAGACTAGACCAGGGACGAGAAGGACTAGACCAGGACGAGGACTGGGTTGACCAGGGCGAGAGAGGACCAGACCAACAAGGCGAGAGACTAGACCAGCTAGATTAAGCTGTCAAGGGTGAAACTGGACCAGACCAACAGGCTGCACAGGCGAAGCGAAGAAACCAGCTACTCAACAGAGTGAGATTTCAGTTGAGGTCCCACCATGATCGCCAAAATGAGAGCACTTGTAGCGCGGATAATGTATCGTGCTCTCTACAGTGTGGGTGCCCCTCAGTGCAATGTGCATGACAATCTCACTCAAACAAATGGAAACTCTCTCAAAAAGAATGAAACACAGAAACAATGGATAACAACAGAGACACAACAGTGGACCAGAACATGTGGACTCGACTAGCTCAAAGAACCATGTACAGACTCTGGCGTGGCAGCACACTCAGCTCCAGCCCAGGACTCACAGGTACAAGTGGGGTGTCGAGGCTCAGATGTGCACGGATGGTGAAGCAGTGCACTGTGTAAGACTCGCTACCTAGACGATGAACCGACCATCTATATAAGATAATGATAATGACCCAACGGCTACTACTCATAGATACAATCATAAAGAGCCACCAACGGCTCATAAATGTCAGCCAGCTAAGTGTGACCTGGCCACATGTCCACTAGGCCACCATCCGTATCCCTGCCACGTGTCACTGCCAAGAGTGTCCGTCCAGTGTGAACAAACCTGACCAACTGTACTAACTGTAACTGTGTCCTGTGAAAGTGACACTGTAGCCTGCTACAAGCGGGATCGCCCAAAGATAATGGGCATCAGGCAACCAACACCCAGACACAACCCTCTCCCTCTTTCCTATAGCCCAAGAGCACACATTGGAAATCTCTTTAGACACAAACACTTGCAACAAAAAGACTCTCACTCTTCAGGGCGCACACTCTCTCTTGACAGACCCACATGTTGAAGATCCCAATTGCCTTGCTTCACATGAAACCACATCTGTTTAAAAAAACCCAAAGCATACAAAGACTGAAAAATGATCATGTGTACACAAAAGCATTAAATCCAAGTCGAGAGGACGTCGATGTTTGATGCTGCATCCTTCCTCAGTGATCTGATCCCTGATCACCCTTCAGACCTTGCTCTCCTTTAGTATTTATTCCCTTGAGTACTGCACCTAAAAGCTTGTCGACGGACATTCCAAACTCTTCAACACTAACTGAGCTTCTGCCACTTGAATCAGTCACAATGTCACTTGCATATCCGCTGCTGCTCGTAGAACTCGATGACTCTCCACTGTGAGAGACCCACGCTTCATTGGCCAGCAATCCCATGAACCTCCTTTGACCTTCACAGAAGGCTAGAAGTAGAGCTAGCTTCACCTGGTGCCAGCTTCTTTGCTCTGTTGTCGAGAGATTGCAATAGAGTTTCTATGCGGCTCCGCGAAGCCCTTGCCATGCATAATCTGCCTTTGCCTCATCGTCATCGATCTGCAACTCTTCCATTTCTAGCTCCACAAGCCATCTCCAAGGTCGAATCCTCTGCCCTTGTGCTCCACTAAAACATCTCTCGATCTTGGAGTACGCCATCTGCATCTGCTTCCCACCTTCAAGACTTTAGCATCGTTGAAATTATCCTAAGAATTTCCCTTTATGACTTGTCTGGGAGCTTCTCGACACAAAAGAAAACAACCTGTTCCCCAGAGGGATCACCCAAAGATGATGGGCATCAGGCAACCAACACCCAGACACAACCCTCTCCCTCTTTCCTATAGCCCAAGAGCACACATTGGAAAGCTCTTTAGACACAAACAGTTTCAACAAAAAGCCTCTCACTCTTCAGGGCACACACTCTCTCTCAACAGAACCACATTTGGAAGATCCCAATTGCCTTGCTTCACATGAAACCACATCTGTTTAAAAAAAACCCAAAGCATGCAAAGACTGAAAAATGATCATGTGTACACAAAAGCATTAAATCCAAGTCGAGAGCACGTCGATGTTTGACACTGCATCCTTCCTCAGTGATCCGATCCCTGATCACCCTTCAGACCTTCCTCTTGGCCCCTTCTCCCATGCTAATCTGCAAGTCTTGTATCCTGCCGGACCCTTTTGCCAATTGGTCTTGATGTGCCAGCCTTCACGAGCCTCCGGGGTCGTTCTTGCAATTGGTGAGCCCCCTCGGCCACCCCGTGTATCCCTCAAAGGCCCACCACCCTCTCTACAGCTCCCTTTGCTCCTTTTCCTACTGCTGAAGGTGCCCTCCCTGATCTAGCTCTTGGCTTCTCTGAACCTGCAGGTGTCGCTCTCCCATCTATGGGCCCTCCTTTAAGAGCACACCCTTTCTCTCCCTCATTCTATTGAAGCCGACGGCCTCCCTCATGCAGCCCGTAGCTCTCGGCACCTCCTGGTCTTGCACACGGTGCTTCTTGGCACCCTTGAAACCAGCTCTCCCTCCATGCTGTAGCCATGGTTGCTCTCTTCTTGAATGGCGAGCTCTATCCTGCAGCGCTCTAGGACCTTCGATCCCCCCCCACCTTCTGCTAATGGCGCTCTCTGCAGCCGTCCCTTCCTAGTCTGCAGCTCTCGGCCGTGCTCTCTTGATGGCTCCCCCTTGTGCTCTCACCTAGTGTGCCTCCTTTCAAGCTCTCCCTTCTCAACCCTCGTGAGCCGATGGCCTCCTTCTCTCACAAGCTCCCCTCCTTCGCGCTGTTCCAGAGTTCCTCTTGATCTCTGTGTGGCTTCTCGGCCCCCTTCTCTCTTGGTAGACCATTTGATGGCTCCCCTTGTGCTGAGCATGGCTTCACATGGTCTTGCTCCTGACTGATCGGCCCGCAGGTTCCATCTGCACCTCTCTGTCCCTCAAGCGGTGTTGGCAGCTCAGTCCGCCCTTCAGAGCTTTTCTCTTTTGGATAGTATCAGCTCCTCAACTGTCTCTATCAGGTCCCCTCCATTTTTGTGTTGTTTGAGAGCTCCTCCTTCTAATGGCACCTCTATTCAAGCCCACCACCTGAGCCGGATATGCCCTTGCTTCTCTAGTTCGGTCGTCGGCTACCCCTTGTGCACTACCCAATTGTTGAAGTGACCAGCTCCTCTTGCCCAAGCCTCTCAGCAGTTGATCGCGCTACTATGTACTCTCTACTGAGAGGCTCCCCCATTCTGTAGAGACCTCCCCTTGGTTCGATCTGCAGCTCAGCACCCTCCTCCGCTTCGCCTGTGTAGCCAGCCTTGCTCTTCAACGAGCTGCCCGCAAGCTGATGGCGTTCTTCAGCCTTCTCTCCCTCCTCACCGCGTCCTAGTGTCTTGGAGAGCCCGGAAGCCCATGCTCGCCCCCTTCTTCTGCAACTCTCTGGCATCGCTTTCCCTTGGTGGCGGCTCCACGTGAAAGCCCATGCTCGCCATGATTGCAGGAGACTCAGAAAAAATCTCTTCATTACCTTTTTAATTTTACAAGCAATGGGTTGATTCCCACGTCCAAGGCTTCCTTGCCCACTCTTGCACCGACCAAAGGATCGCCAAGCGCATATGTGACTCTAGTAGACTTTGCTTGGCAATCCCCTCCATTAGCTCCACCTCCCAATATTGTTGACGTCCAAGAAGCATATCCATGAGACTCCAAGTCGGCAGGCACTAGTGGATTTTGGTTTGACGGCTCTCTTCGTGAGGAGACCAGGCACATGATGACCTTATTGATGTAAATAATCCTTGGAGCCCCAATCAGGATGCTATTTCCCAAGTCTTATGCAAAAGTTGACCTCGAACATGCTCAATGAGACTGTAGCCCTCGATAGAGGCATCACCAACTTGGAAACTCGCTCGATCGTAGGCTAAAAATGATCTGCCCGACTGCCATCTTTAGCACTCAGAGAACCGTCCCGAGCGTGCTTAACCTGAATCTTCCAATCGGATGCACCTTTAAGCTACTTTTATACCTGCATAGGTATTACATATATAGCCTGTTATGTTATTGGGTTGACCGGTTCCTGGATGCACTGACGGAGGAAAATCTGGAATCCATCAACGTCATGGGGAGGGGAGCGTAGAGAGGAAAAGACAAAGAGGAGGGAGGCAGCTGATGACATGGTAGTAACTACACTACAGTTTTTGGTCACAATTGCTTTTTGAACCTGAGTATTTTCTGCAAACTTGTAAATAGCAGTCTGTAAATGATTTTGCAGTTGCTTTTGGGCAAAGTGACTATAAACTAGTGGCTTAGGCACAAGTTGTACCAAAGATCACATGAGTGGGCTTACACTAAACAGTTGTAACCATGTCAATTCATAAATATGATGAAGGAATACTGCCAAGGGATCTTATTTAAAGGGCCAGCACTCTCTTAAAGGAAACTTTGCCTCTTCTGGGTAGTCCAAGTTAATCGTTAAGTTTGAAGTGCTTTTCTATTTTCTCCAAGTCCCATTGGCACATGGTGCCCGCTGGTTGCAGTGGTATCAAGGCCCAGATGCTTGCTTTTCCAAAAAGCAACCAGTCTGACGAATACGCAAAATCTCTTGTCAGAGGATTAGCTGCAAGTAAGTTTGCCGCACTTACAGAATCTGCAAAAGATTCTGAATAATGTGAATCCTTAAGTCACTCAACCCATTCCACCGCCAAATTCAGCAGCTTGAGAGCATCTACTCAAAACTTTACTAGCCCTATCCAAATCCGCTTGGTGGAGTTTCCCGTCAGGAGGATGTGCTACGTTTGTGCCACTTCTACCTCTAGATCCTCTTCCACAGCAAGCTCCAAAAATCAATACCAGAAAAATTACCATTCATATTATCAATGGCCAATTCCTCCACCTCAACCCAAAACTTTCAAGGATGTGTTCACGATAAAAAGAAGGCTCTTCACTACGGACAGGTTGATTTCCACATCTTGAAGCTAGCTTCCTTGGCATGCCTTTGTTAGAGTTTCTGAGATCATCTCCTAGGTTCCCCCATCTAGATCTTCAGAATGAGGGGTTCTTTGTGGCCGTGCCCGGCTGTGTGAGGTGTTTCTAGATTCTAGACATGTGGGGGGGTTTTCCAGCTTTTACCTGGTGGACCACTTGTAGTCCTTTTTGTTGGGCACCTTAATTTTAGCCTTATTTTCCTAGTCTTCCCATTTATAGTTCATGGGGTGTTTTAGGATGGGTCGAGCATTTTTGCAGGCTCCCTATATAGGGAGAGGTGGGCGGTCCCATTTTGGTGGATTGTATAGTAGCCTTGTACTCTCTTGAATTAGCCGAGTTGTGCCTTGTCCTCTCTCTCTCTCTCTCTCTGGGCCGAGGTTTTCTTTGGGGAGAGCAGCATAGACTAGACTGACCAGAGCTTATGCGGCCTTGGGAGGCTTGGAGAGGATGTGTTCGCAGGTTCAGTTCCAGGAACCTCGGACAAAGTTATGGCTCTTTGATACTTTAGTAGCCTCAGCTATGATGTATGGGGTACAGGTATGGGGACCTCCTGTAGGCCAGGATGGTTGGAGACGTATGGAGAGGCCCTTGGTATCTATGATCTCCCGATTGATTAGAGCCAAGGCCTCCATACCTCACGCGATCATTCGAGCAGAGCTAGCTGCCCCCCGCATGGAGATTGAGGCGCTTACCAGATCAGTGTCCTTTGTGCACAGCCTATGGGATACTACTAGAGACAGATATGCTAGACTGGCCCTTGAGTCTTCCAGACAGTTAGCTCTACAGGGGGACACTTCATGCTGGTATGCACAGATGACTTCATGGTTTCAGACGCATGGCTTCACCATGGACAGGTTGCCCCCTTTCCAGTATTCTCTTCAGGCACCCTCGTTGTCTCTTACACGGGTGGAGATCACTAGACTCATTCGTCAGGACCTGATCCAGCTCGACACCAGGAGGACATGGATAGAGCCGCCTCAGGAGTTGAGCACGAAGATGGCTTTCTATAGAGAGCATCTTCTCCACCTCACAGGAGATGGGTTTGTGATTCGACCCAGCTACATGGACACACATATGTCTCATGGTTTGCGTTGTGCCATTGGTCAGATACGCACATCCTCACATCAGCTCGAGATTGAGACTGGTAGATTCAGAGGGATACCAGCAGACAACAGGATATGCCGATTATGCCAGAGAGAGCCAGAGACAGAGTTGCACTACATATATCATTGCACAGTGTTCTATGAGATACGGGGGCGTTTCCACTGCTTATTCAGAGAGGGTTTTGGTCCTCTATCTAGGGTCATGAGTTATGAGGATCAGAGATGTCTTGGACTATATCTACTTGAGTTACACAGGTATAGAGACACTTTACTGGGGAGAGCTAGAGAGAGGCAGTCCCAGAGACACATTACAGATTTCTTTTCACTAGATATGGGACAGCCAGAGGAGCAGCCACCACTGCAGAGCTCGTCCCACACTCATTCGACCACTACTGGCACTCTCATCGACCGAGCATTGGAGCTACAGAGATACAGACGACCGCGACTGAGGAGAGGAGCTACACAGCATCGACGGAGACTACAACAGAAGATTCGAGCCATACTCTCTCGACATTCAGAGTGCAGATGAGGATGGATCCTCACCATTTCTTCCATCTTTGTTTCACACACTGTTACATCCAGTTTACCGGGTACCTATTGTATCAGCTGCTACACCCACGTAGTTTTAGATTGTAGTAGTAGTAGTAGTATTTTGTTCCACTTCTAGTTCTTTTGTACCCAGACATGGTATTAGATTCACTATTTTGTAACTGATTGGTCTCATAGGTCATTTTGGCCTTTTGAAGACGTTAATATAACATTTCATTTCATTTCTCTCTCTTTTCTTTTCAGTTCTTTGTACTTTTTGTACCCAGACCTGGTTTTAAATTCACCACATGTAACCTTTTGGTCCCATAGGCCATTTTGGCCTTTTGAAGACGTTAATATTACATTTCATTTCATTTTCATCTCTCTCTCTCTCTCTCTCTCTCTCTCTCTCTCTCTCTCTCTCTCTCTCTCTCTCTCTCTCTCCGTTTTCTGCATTTTTAGGGTTTTGCCTGCTGTTTTAGGGTTTCTGCTGCACATCAGTCAATACTTAGCAGCCAGGTTTGCTCCATTTTTGCTCCGTTCCCCCCTTCTTACAGGTCTGCAAAAACAGAGAATTTACAGAGGAAAATGGACTGGTTTGAAGCATTTTGGAAGGCCAGACTGAGTTGAACTGAAGTGAACAAATACATTACTATCCGCTTGCCACGCCCTTGCGCTGCCCCTCCTCTACCATACCTCCTCGCGTTCCCCCACTCGCCCAGCTACCACGCCCGTTGCTAGTGTGGATGCACACGTGCGCTTAGTGGTTCTTTTTCGGACGGCGATCAAACATGAGGAAGCTGAACGATAAAGCCGACCCCCTAGAGAATGCCATTCAAAAGTGCAAAGAGGAAATGACGGAGACCATTACCAAGATGAACCGCAATCTCTTGGGCACAATAAAAATGCTCGAAGGACGCGTGCTGATAAAAGAGAGCAAGATAAATACACTGGAAGACCGAGTGACGACTCAGGATGAAGAGATTGCGTCACTCAAGAAAGATCTCGCCGAAGCACGATCAAGAAACACACTGGAAGAGGGCGAACTGCAACCCTCAATAATTGAAGAAATCAACACGATTAAGGAGCAAGTGCGGGCCATCAAAGAGGGAGAAGAGCAACACAAAGAGATGACGACTTCTTGGGTGGATGTTCTTACCAAAACTCAACAAAAGGCGGAAGAAGCCGAGAAATGGATCAAGGTGGCCAAGAAAGGAAAAGGCAAGGAGATAACGTTCACGTCCACACCCACTATCATTAATCAGACACTAGAGGAGGAGCAAAGAAGACGAGTGCGCGCTCTACATGTGAGAATTTGCGGGCTTAAAGACAAAGGCAATGTGGACGAAGAGGTAAAAGAACTCATGGCCTTGATGGGGGTTCATGAGCTGACGCACACAAGAGCCTGGAGAGTGGGCAACATAAAGAAAAATGGAAGCAGTGGGGAAACTTCAAAAGAAAGAGCACTCATTCTCCGTTTTCCCTCTATGGAAGTGAAGAAGTCCTTCTTGAAGAAAAGACCAACTCTTAAAGAGACGTGCATCTTTCTTGGGGATGATCTCACCCTCTCGCAGATCGCTCATATGCAGGAAGTAATGCTGGAAATTAGAGCGGCAAGGGGAAAAGGCAAGATTGCCTTTTACCGAGATGGAAGAGTGGTAATACTAGAGCGACGCTCCACATGACGGTGCGAGACCTATGGGACCACACTCAAAGTGGCTGCCTGGAACTGTAATGGATCTATGCGTCTTGATGTGGGTGCTTTTGAGGATAGCTTTACTGGAAGAGACATCATCTTTTACTCTGAGACACACCAAGCCCCTGGGCAATCCATGCCTCACATTAGTGGATACAGGTGGGAGACAGCTTACAGACAAGAGACACGCTCAGAGCACAGAGGATGGGGCTCGGGGGGAGTGGCAGTGTTATTTAGAGAGGATCTACAACCATTGATACATATAGCCCGTAGGGATGAGCAGGCTAGGTACATGTGGGTGAGATTGAAAGCAGAGACAGGCAGATATCTCTGCATTGCTATTTGCTACTTTCCCGCGAGTACATTAGTCTATGCATCACCCAGAGTACAGTCCCCCTTTTCTATTTTTGATGATGACATATGGGAGTTCTCTAGAGATGGTGACATTATCATTCTAGGGGACTTCAATGCCAGGACTGCCCATCACCAGACAGTGTTTTATGATACTTCAGAGGAGATGCTGAGAGAGCTAGATATTGTAGAGACGGGCCTGTCCAGACTATCACACGATGTGGAATATACTGAGTATGGGCAGCACCTGATAGACATGGGCACCGCACATGGATTGGCCATCTTAAATGGCCTATAGAGATTTCCTGCTGCGGGAGGTTTTACATGCTTCCCACATAGACATGGAGCCAGCACAATGGACTATGTAATGGCACAGCCGAATCTCATCTCTAGTATCCAGGATCTCACAGTTGGGCCCAGACCGATCGGGGTGGCAGTGGATCATGCTCTTGTGTCGATGACCATCTCCTTCCAGTTCAGTGCAGCACACAGGCTACGGGTAGCAGCCCCTACTCGCTACACCTTCACACGGGAGACAGATTCTGTATACATAGACGGATTTTGTATACATAGACGGGATCTACAGATGCCTATGCACTGAGGACCCGGGGCGATCGCACGGCTCATTAGAGCCCAAGGCATCAGTACCACGGGCCATTATCCGAGCAGAGCTAGCGGCCCCCCCACTAGTGGTTGAAGCGCTCACCAGATCAATCTCCTTCATAAACCGCACATGGGAACTTCCTAGAGACAGATATGCTCGCATTGCACTGGAGTCTCTCGATAGTTAGCCATGCAAGGAGATACAACATGCTGGTATGGGGAGATGGCATCATGGTTTCAGGCGCATGGGTTCAGCATAGAGAGTCTGCCACCATTCTAGTACTCATTGGATGCACCATCTCCCACTCTTACACAGTCAGAGATCACCAAGCTCATCCGCCAAGACCTGACCCAGCTAGACACCAGGAGGACATGGATACAGCCAGCACAGGAATTGGGCACGAAGATGGCTTTCTACAGAGACCATCTTCTCCAACTTACAGAGAATGGTTTTGTGACGAGACCCAGATACATGGACACCCACTTGTCTCATGGGATACGATGTGCTATTGGCCAGTTACGCACATCTTCTCACCAGCTTCGGATTGAGATGGGAGATACAGCGAAGTACCAGCAGAGGCCAGGACATGCCCCTTGTGTGACATGGAGCCTGAGACAGAGTTGCACTACACATGCCGCTGCCCCGTCTACTAATACGAGGCCGCTTCGATTGATTTTTTAGAGAGGGTTTTGGACCACTCTCAAGAGTCATGGGATACGAGGATCAGAGATGCCTGGGTTTGTTCTTGCTCGAGCTCCGCAGACACAGAGATAGCCTGATGAGTGGCGAGGCTAGCCAGTCTCAAAGACGGATCACAGACTTCTTCAGAGCAAACACGGGACAGCCGCAGGAGCCACTCCCACAACAGAGCTCCCTCTCGTCTCACACTTGAGGCACACTGATCGACCGAGCGACTGAACTGGGGAAATTCAGGCGCCCACGACTGCCGAGGACTACACAGCATCGACGGAGGCTACGTCAGAAGATTCGGAGCACTCTGGCCAGGCATGCAAGACGCCCGGTCAGACTACTTACCATGGAGGAGATTGATGAGATCTACCAACGACCGATGCTAGATCTCCTGTGATTTAGCTATCCCAGCAAGCCGCCCATTTCTGCTTAGTTCACATCGACCAGGCTAGGATCCCATACTATATATCTTTGTTTTGTATTGTTGTTATTTTGTTACTCCGACTTTGTATCAGATCCACCACCTTGTAACTTTCTGGTCTCATAGGTCACTTTGGCCTTTTGAAGACGTTAATATAACATTTCATTACATGTCATTACATTTCATTTCATTTCATTTCTCTCTTAATCTTATAGGGTTTATATCAGCTCTTCTTGAGTCAGGACTCACATGAGGCCTGGCGTTTATTTCACGAGCACTCACCGCCTGCGACGATTACTTCTCCTGAGATTTGGGGTCAATATGTAACATCATTATATATGGTATCTGGACAACCACCATTACCAGATCTGCTAGAGACATGCCCTGCTACTAGTACTTTCTTTACTATGGAAATGGTGGAAAAAGCCATTGATAAGATGAAGACAAGAAGAGCATATGATCAAGATGGTTTAGTAGCAAAACATCTGATCCATGCCAGGGATCTACTTTTAGAAGTCCCTACTCGTCTATTTAATCGTGTCATGTGTGAAGGATTACCTGAATCTTGGAAATTATCTACTATCGTACCTATTTTCAAGTCAGGGGATCCTATGATACCCGGGAACTACCGTACCATTATGGTAGGTCACACATTGACCCGACTGTACGCATCCATTCTTGAACAAAAATTGAGTAGATGGGCAGAGAATGAGGGCATAAGGGCAACAGGACAAGCTGGATTTAGGAGGGGTTATTCCACTCTAGATCATATTCTTATGCTCAGAGCCATTATTGAGGAAGGAAGAGCAAGCTGGAGAAGGATGTATTGTTGCTTTGTGGATTTTCAGAAAGCTTTTGATACAGTACCAAGGGCCAGATTGATGCGCAGGATGCAAGAGTTAGCGGTCCCCAAAGAGATTATTTGGGGGATCATGGCCTTATATGGGTTAGTAACTGGTTATGTACATACTCCAAAAGGGGATTCCGACATTGTTTATTCCACCATTGGAGTAAAGGAGGGATGCCCAGTGTCCCCTACTTTATTTGGTATGTACATAGATGAGGTATCAGATTACATTGATAGAGAGGGTGACAGAGGTGCTCAACTTGCAGGGTCATGGATCCCTTTGTTGTTGTATGCAGACGATATTGTATTATAGCAGAATCACCATGGAATGCAGAGGCAGCTAGATGCATTGCATAAATTCGCGGAGAACAGTGGACTGTCGGTGAATTTGGGTAAAACCAAAGTTATGGTGTTTAACACCACACAGCAGTGGGTTAGGAGATCGGCACCTACATTTGCATATGGCCAGGATACAGTAGAGTACACAGATGCATACACATACCTTGGTGTGGTATTTGCAGGACCGAAGTTTACTCTTAAGAAAGCAGCGGATGCTAGATTGTCCAGAGCCTCTACGGCCTTGGGAGGGTTGGAGAGGATGTGTTCACAAGTGCAGTTTCAGGAACCACGAACAAAACTTTGGCTCTTTGATACTGTGGTGGCTTTGGCTATGCTTTATGGGGTCCAGATTTGGGGACCATCTGTGGATCAGGATAATTGGAATTCAATGGAGAGACCTTTGGTATCTATGATTTCCCGAATGATTAGAGCGAAGGCCTCCGTACCACACGCGATTAACCGAGCGGAACTAGCTGCCCCTCCGATAGAAATTGAAGCTCTTACCAGATCAGTGTCCTTTCTACATGGTTTGTGGGATAGAAATAATTGCCGATATACTAGATTGGCCCTCGAATCCTCTCGACAATTAGCAATGAAAGGGGATACATCATGCTGGTATGCGCAACTGTCCTCGTGGTTTCAAAGACACGGGTTCAGTATGGAAAGATTACCCCCTGTAGCCTGGCTACAGTGTCACTTCACAGGAAGGCAGACAGTTGGACAATTAGTACAGTTGGTCTAGGCTGTGTACAGTTGGTCTAGGCTGTGTACAGTTGGTCTAGGCTGTTTCACACTGGACGGACCCTCTGGGCTGGGAGTGACACGTGGCAGTGGCAGGGTACCGACGCTAGTGGACATCGTGGCCAGGTCACCACATGGCTGACATTTATGAGCCGTCGGTGGCCCTTTATGATGGTACATATGAGTAGTAGCGGTTGGTCATCGATCATTCTTCTTCACCTTTGGTCCAGCATCATGGGGGAGGTAGCGAGTCTTACACAGAGCACTGCTTCACCATCCCTGCACATCTGAGCCTCGACACCCCGTTTGTACCTGTGAGTCCTGGGCTAGAGCTGAGTGTGCTGCCACGCCTGAGTCTATACATGGTTCCGTTTGCTAGTCGAGTCCATATGTTCTGGTCCACTGCTGTGTCTCTGTTGTTATCCATTGTTTCGGTGTTTCATTTGTTTGAGAGAGTTTCCATTTGTTGAGTGAGATTGTCACGCACATTGCACTGACGGGCACCCACACTGTAGAGAGCACGACACATTATCCGCGCTACAGGTGCTCTCATCTTGGCGATCACGGTGGGACCTCAACTGAAGTCTCACTCTGTTGAGTAGCTGGTTTCTTCGCTTCGCCTGTGCAGCCTGTTGGTCTGGTCCAGTTTCACCCTTGATAGCTTAATCTAGCTGGTCTAGTCTCTCGCCTTGCTGGTCTGGTCCCCTCTCGCCCTGGTCCAACTTGCCCTCGTCTCTGGTCTAGACCCCCTCGACCCGGGTCTAGTCCTCCTCGTCCCTGGTCCAGCTGGTCTCGTCACTTGCCTGGTCTAGACCCTAGTCTAGTCCTCCTCGTCCCTGGTCCAGCTGGTCTAGTCACTCGTCTGGCCTAGTAGAGTCTAGACCAGTCTTCAGCCAGTTCAAGGTTTTCTTGCCCAAAGCTTGGTTGGTTTGGAGGTCACTGCATGACACATACAAGGAGGTCAGTGAGCGTCAAAGCCCACTACTGAGCCCTCTGAAGTACTATCATAGAAGACGACCTTTGACACCTTGTAGAAATCCTTCAACCTCATCACCTATACCTCCACATATCACATCACCCATTCCTTCATCAGGTTCCCCATCTTCCCGATCACCTTCTCCAGAAAAGCTCTCACCCATTCCTTCGTCATCAGGTCCCTTATCTTCGCGATCACCTTCTCCAGAAAAGCTCTCTCCTATTCTACTACAGCAAGCTATTGTGCAACAGACTCAGCAAGGTGGGTCATGGAGCCATTAGCTAGCGTTTTGGCTAAGGTAAACATCAAGTTCCCTACATTCAAAGGTCTTTCTTCAAAAAATGCTGACGACCATGCAAGGAGGTTTGTATCTCTTTGTAGGGGTCGTGGTCTTAACAGGGAAGATGCTTATTTGGTACTCTTTCCATCCACCTTGGATGGCTTAGCAGACAAATGGTACAGTCAGTTTGCAGAGAACCATTTTGCAACCTGGGCAGCCTTAAGCCAACAGTTTTGTGCAGCTTTCAGGCCTGGTGACTACCAGGAGAAGGTGTTGGATGAGTTGGCCAACATGGTGCTCCAGCCAGAGGAGACTTTTGCAGAACTTATGACGAAAACCAAGTCTCTGGTTGCCAAGCTTCCCCAGCAACCAGGTGAATTTATGGTTAAGAAGTGGGTAGAGAAGGCGCTTCCCAAAATTTCTCAGCAAAAACTACGAGAGAGTCTCAGACCCGACGCCACTCTCGAAGAGTTCATCGTAGCTGCTACGAGGATAGAGGGGGCTAGGAAGCTGTTCACCAACCCCCCTCACACAGAGACCCCCTCTGTGTTTTTGGAAAGCCCTTCTGATTCTGTAACTTCTTTACGCAGGGAACTGGAAGCCCTAAAGTTACAGCGAGCTCTTCAAGAGGAGAGGTCCTTCTCTCTTAGACAAGAGAAGCCTCCACATCACGAGGCATTGGAACAGATTAAGCGCGAGCTGGAGGAGCTCAAGTGTCAGCAAGAGACCAAGGCTACGGTTTGGTGTAGCTCATGCCGCTCTCCAGGGCACCCTCCACAGGAATGCCCCCTTCGGGTGTACTGTCACTTCTGTGAAAAATCTGGACATGAGGACAAGGACTGTTACTACCTCAAGGGATTGCGACAAATACAACAAAGTCTTGGTCCTACTCTTCAACAAGGGCCAGCACCTGCATCTAACATGGTTTCTCCTTGTGGCCATCCACACCATATGCCACCTTTGCTGACAGTCCCTCCTTTGCCAGGTACTTTTCCGTCCCAGAGCTTTTATCATACCCTTGCTCCCTCATCACCTCAAAGCTTCTATGCTACCACCTCCAACTCAATGCACCAGGAGCAAGGACCACCTCGTTCCCCGTTTCGTCCTTCCAATCGGCCCATACTCTGCTACAGATGCGGAGAATATGGGCATTACCAAAGCAAATGCCCTCTGCCCGAAGGCTCTCCTCCCTACCGTCATTGCCCTAATATGAAGGATCACTACAATAAGGATTGCCCTAAAATTCGTGCATCTACGGCTTCAAACCCAAGTCAAATCCAGACTGAGTTTGCCTTTCCCAAGCTCAATTTGATAGCAGTTAGCACTGTTTCTCAGCCGCCCCCTTCTACTCACGTGGTTACCCCTAAAAATAAGCCGCCGCAGTTGGCAGAGGAACCATCGGGCGTCCTCACCCGGGCCCAGAGAGCTGCTCTCGGTCTTAGCATTCCATCAAGTTCAACTTCCCCACACAATCTCACACCAGTGGATACCCTACCTGCAGCTGTTAACAAGCCATCCCCCAGTGCCATCAAAGAATCCCAATCTTTGCTCTCCGATATCGATGAAGCTTTCTTTGAAGCAGTTTCCGATCTACAGAAGATCAAGGGACCAGAGGAACAACAGGTAGAAAAAAAGATGCTTACAACAGAGACAGTCTTGAAGAACACTTTCCAACAAGTGTCCCTCTATGACATGCTGCGACTAGATGCAAAGTTTAGAAGTGACACCCTTGCAGTTATTCAGTCACTTTACCCTGGAGCAGGTCCTAGTGGCGGGCACCTCCCAGTGCGACCATCAGAGTCCTATATGATATCCAATCCCGCTGCTCCACTCACTGATTATAGAAGCCCTCGCCTCACAGTGTCCGTTTTGGGTCGGCAATTCTCAGGAGTGATAGTGGATGGTGGATCTAGCATCAACCAGATGCCCGAGTTCACTATGTTAGCTCTAGGTCTACAGCCTACTCGCCTTGCTCCCTTCATAGTTACATTGGCCGATCAACGAACAGTCTACCCAGTGGGCATAGTGGACAATGTGCCTCTGCAGGTACAAGACTTTACTTTTAACTTGGATTTTGTTGTGGTTCGTCTTCCCCAAGTTGAGGGCGGATTTCCTTTGCTCATTGGAAGACCATGGCTGCGACACACTAAAGCACTTCATGATTGGGGAAACGACGCAATGTGGATACATGATTCTGGCTCCTCAATGCAACCCATTCTCTTAGAAGGTGGTATGGATCCGGTGGTGCAGCAAGTTTCTTTGCCAATGGAAACCAACCCTGCACAGGAACAGCCTACTACACCTAAAGGGTCAAACGAAGATCTGCTGGAGTGGTTGGAGGCTACCAAATCTATGCCTTGTTATGGAGTCTCTATTCACTCTTTGCCTGGAAAAACACCCTCTTCAAATGATTCCACAGTAGCTAAATCTAATGTGCCACCTGAGCCTATGAAGAAGCATAGAAGTAGTAAGAAATCTCCTCTACAGGAGTTCACCCCCCCTCAAACATCAATCCCTTTGGTGTCTGCTTCTTCGACTAGAACAAAGCTCTCTTATGTGCCTAGCAAACTCCCTTCTCAGAGGCCGTCCTGCAAGATGATTTCCAATATCATGATAGTTGTCTTGCTCATGGTAGCTGTCTGCTCTTACTTGTACCTATCTACCCTTACCCCCTCGCCCTCCTCTCCATTGCCGAGCTCTTGCCCTATTCACCCCACTCCCTCCCTGCCCTCGCCTCCTTCCCTACCCCACCCCCCTTGTCTTTCCTCTCGCCCTCGCCCCCTTCCCTACCCTTCCCCTCTCCCCTCGCCCCTACCCACCCCCTCTCTCCCTCTCGCCCCTACCCCCCCCCCCCCCCCCCCCACCCCCACCCCCTACCCTCCCCCTCTCGCCCCTACCCTCCCCCCCACTCCCTCTCGTCCCTACCCTCCCCCCCCCCACTCCCTCTCGTCCCTACCCACCCCTCTCGCCCCTACCCTCCCCCCACTCCCTCTCGCCCCTACCCACCCCTCTCGCCCCTACCCTCCCCCTCTCTACCTCTCGCCCCTACCCACCCCCTTACACACTCTCGCCCCTACCCTCCCCCTACTCGCCCCTAACCACCCCCTCTCTGCCCTCGCCCCTATCTAGCCTCCCAACCACACCTTTCCCCCTCGCCCCTACCTAGTCTCTCCTCCCCCTCCCTCACCCCTACCTAGCTACCTAGTGAGCATAATCTGTGGTGGAGCCAGTTGGAATTCTGGGACTATGCAATCATATTGGTTTGAAGCCTATTCAAAAGCTTAAGGCATTAATTGTCAAGCAGGACAGTGTTTTACTCGGGCTGATGGTAATCCATCTTTTCGAGAGAGTGTTGTTGCAGAAAAGTATGGCAAGGTTCATCTGCAACTGCCAGGCTATGCAATCATACATATTCAGTTCTTGCTTAGTTACAAGCTTAACGCAATCGCAATCAAAAAAGATGTACGGATGCAGTAGCTAGTGGTTTTCCTTCACAGTTTTTTCAGTATTCCTCTCACCGAGACGGTGAGCGGTCTTGTGGTGGGCAACCTGTAGCCTGGCTACAGTGTCACTTCACAGGAAGGCAGACAGCTGGACAATTAGTACAGTTGGTCTAGGCTGTGTACAGTTGGTCTAGGCTGTTTCACACTGGACGGACCCTCTGGGCTGGGAGTGACACGTAGCAGTGGCAGGGTACCGACGCTAGTGGACATCGTGGCCAGGTCACCACATGGCTGACATTTATGAGCCCTTGGTGGCCCTTTATGATGGTACATATGAGTAGTAGCGGTTGGTCATCGATCATTCTTCTTCACCCTTGATCCAGCATCGTGGGGGAGGTAGCGAGTCTTACACAGAGCACTGCTTCACCATCCCTGCACATCTGAGCCTCGACACCCCGTTTGTACCTGTGAGTCCTGGGCTGGAGCTGAGTGTGCTGCCACGCCTGAGTCTGTACATGGTTCCGTGAGCTAGTCGAGTCCATATGTTCTGGTCCACTGCTGTGTCTCTGTTGTTATCCGTTGTTTCGGTGTTTCATTTGTTTGAGAGAGTTTCCATTTGTTGAGTGAGATTGTCACGCACATTGCACTGAGGGGCACCCACACTGTAGAGAGCACGACACATTATCCGCGCTACACCCCCCTTCCAATACTCTCTTGAGGCTCCATCACTGGCAGTTACACGAACGGAGATTAATAAAATCATCCGTCAGGATCTTATACAGTTGGATACTAAGAGGACATGGGTAGACCCTACACAAGAATTGGGCACGAAGATGGCCGACTACAAAGAAAACTTCCTACAGCTATCTGAAGATGGATTTGTGATTCGCCCGAGCTACATGGATACCCTCCCGTCTCATGGTTTGAGATGTGCTATTGGTTAGATTCGTACATCCTCACACCAGCTGGAAATTGAATTTCGCAGATTTAGGGGAATCCCACCTGAGAGCAGAATTTGCAAGTTATGCGGAATGGAGCCGGAGACAGAATTACACTACATATGCCATTGCACCGTATACTATGAGATACGGGGCGTTTCCATTGCCTATTTAAAGAAGGCTTTTGGACCTCTAGATAGAGTCATGCAATACCAAGATCAAAGAGGCTTAGACTTGTACCTACTGGAACTACATCGGCACAGGGATAATCTAATGAGAAGAAAAAGAGCACTACAGCCTCAGAGGCAGATCACAGATTTCTTCGGATCAAGAGAAGCAGGAGTGGAAGGAGAAGCAAGAGGCCAGCAGCCAGCACAAAGGAGTACCCACATTCATACCAAAGGCACCCTCATTGACAGGGCGATGAGCTTAGGAAATCGAGACGACCACGACCGAGATGCAGAAGCACACTTCACCGGAGGAGACTACAGCAAAGGATTAGAAGCATTCTAGCCAGACACCCAGACTGCTCCTAAGAAGTTTATTTAATATTTTGTATTTAGTTTTTTCACATTTATTTTCACACACTCACACTTTTTACACTTAGTACTTTAGTACTAAGGTACCCAGACATTGTAACAGATTCACCACTTTTGTATCAGTTTGGTCTCATAGGTCATTCTGGCCTTTTGAAGACGTTAATATAACATTTCATTTCTCTCTCTCTCTCTCTCTCTCTCTCTCTCTCTCTCTCTCTCTCTCTTATTCGTCAGGATCTGATCCAAGTGGACACGAGGAGCACATGGATAGAGCCGTTACAAGAGTTGGGCACAAAGATGGCTTTCTATAGAGAGCATCTTCTCCACCTCACGGGGGATGGGTTTGTGATTCGACCTAGCTATATGGACACGCATCTTTCTCATGGTTTGCGTTGTGCCATTGGCCAGATACGCACGTCCTCACATCAGCTCGAGATTGAGACTGGCAGATTCAGAGGGACACCAGCAGATAGCAGGATATGCCGCTTATGCCATCTAGAGCCAGAGACAGATGTACACTACATATGTAATTGCACAATGTACTATGAGATACGAGGCCATTTTCATTGTCTATTCAGAGAAGGTTTTGGGCCTCTATCTAGGTCATGAGTTATGAGGATCAAAGATGTCCCCATTGAGTTATAGAGAAACTTTACTGAGGAGAGCTGAAGAGAGACAACCCCACCCCTGAGACAGATCACAGATTTCTTCACACTAGATATTGTACACCCAGAAGGACAGACAGAGGAGCAGCCAACAGTGGAGAGGTCTACCCGCACTACTGGCATTCTCATAGACCGAGCATTGGAGCTAGGGAGATCTAGACGACCCCGATAGAGAAGAGGAGCTACACAGTTTCGAAGGAGGCTACAGCAAAGGATTCGAGCCATACTCTTTCGTCGTCCAGAGTGCAGGTGAAGATAGATCTCTACTCCCCTCCCATATTGTCTTCACATTGTACTTCTTAGTTTAGGATCCCGCAGTATTTATATTTTGTTATCCTAGTTTAATTTATTTTGTTAATCTGACTTTGTATCAGATACACCGCATTATAACTTTCTGGTCTCATAGGTCACTCTCGCCTTTTGAAGACGTTAATATAACATTTCATTTCATTTCATTTCTCTCTCTCTCTCTCTCTCTCTCTCTCTCTCTCTCTCTCTCTCTCTCTCTCTCTCTCTCTCTCTCTCAGATCGACCGAGCTGGGGAGATCCAAACGCCCACGACTGCGGAGGACTACACAGCATCGACGGAGGCTGCATCAGAGGATTCGGATCACTTTGGCTCGACATGCACGACGCCCGATCAGACTACTGACCATGGAGGAGATTGATGAGATCCGCTAGCGGCCGATGCTGGATCTTCTGTGATCTAGCTATCCCAGCTAGCGATTTACCTGCTTAGTTCACACCTAGCAGTTTAGGATTCCATAGTATTTTATTTTGTCATTTTGTCATTGTGTCATTTTGTTACTCTTGTTATCTGACTTTGTATCAGATCCACCACATTGTAACTTTCTGGTCTCATAGGTCACTTTGGACTTTTGAAGACGTTAATATAACATTTCATTTCATTTCTCTCTCTCTCTCTCTCTCTCTCTCTCTCTCTCTCTCTCTCTCTCTCTCTGGGAGATCTAGACGACCCGATGGAGAAGAGGAGCTACACAGTTTCGAAGGAGGCTATAGCAAAGGATTCAAGACATACTCTTTCGTCGTTTAGAGTGCAGATGAAGATGGAGCAGTCATCATCTTAGAGCTCGGCCCACACTCATTCGACCACTACCGGCACTCTCATCGACCGAGCACTGGAGCTACAGAGATCCAGACGGCCACGATTGAGGAGAGGGGCTACACATAATCGACGAAGACTACATCAGAGAATTCGGGCCATAGTCTCTCGATATCCAGAGTGCAAATGAGGATGGATTCTAGTAGTAGTATCTAGTTCTTTTGTACCCAGACATGGTATTAGATTCACCATTTTGTAACAGATTGGTCTCATAGGTCATTTTGGCCTTTTGAAGATGTTAATATAACATTTCATTTCATCTCTCTCTCTCTCTCTCTCTCTCATGATGGAAATGGGATTATGAAAACCATGCAGGCGACGGTATCATGAGAGAACAAGCTAGTATCTTGTTGAATCAGAGAACTTCAGGCCAGATAGAGCTGGTAGAAGCACAGTGGGAACAAGTACAAACCAGTCCAAGTCTGAGAGCCATTGTAGAGGAGATGGAAAGAGAGGGACCTGCTACAGTAATGAGGTATATGGATGATCCAGAGGTCTTAAGTAGGCTAGGAAATTCCCTTGGGTTTCCATTTCCAAACAGATCGACCATTGATCATGAAATTAGTCAAGCAACACCAAGTGTGAGGTTTCCAAGTGAAGATACTGGAGAGGAGGTCGAGGAAGCATTGGCTCTTCACCATTCAGCAAGTACAGGAGATGCAAAGGACCCTGCATAAGACACGGAAGCTGTCAATGTCTCACCTGCTTGCAAGTCGCGAGCAAAGGCAACCTTCATGCTCACGAACAAGCGGATGGTGCACATGGAGAGGGAAATGAAGGAGTGGAAAACAGAGATGGAAGGATGATGGCAGGAGAAGGCCAACCTCCTTCAGATGGTCTTCAATGAAGGCGCACAATGGAAGAAGGAGAAACAGAGCCTTAATGCAAAAATATAGACACTCAAAGAAGAAGCCTCAGCCCTCAAACAGGAGAACCCAAACGGCGAGATACGGACACTTAAAAATGAAGTCTCAGCCCTTAAACAGAAGCTTGCTGATAGAGTAAGCACTGGGTTAGAGAAAGGCGAACTTCAGCCCTCGGTAATAGATGAAATCAAGGAAATCAAGAAACAGGTAAGGATAATCACAGAGGAAGAGAAACTGAGTGTGGCAAAGACATCTTCATGAGCGGAGATGATAACAAGGACACAGAAAAAGGCGGACGAGGCCGAAAAATGGATTGAGGTCGCCAAGAAAGGGAAAGGTCAAGAAACTCCTTGTACACCGACGCTTATCAACATGACCCTCGAAGAGGAACAAAGAAGGCGGATACGAGCACTGCATGTGAGAGTGACCGGTCTCAAGGACATAAACAATGTGGAGAAAGAGGTCACAAGCCTTACATCAATGATGGGAATGGAGAAGCCTTTGCACACAAAGGCATGGAGGGTAGGTAAGAAAAGTGATGGCACGGGAGAGTCTTCAAAGGGGAGAGCTCTCATACTACGCTTCTCCTCGTTGGAAGATAAGAAGGAATTCTTGAGGAAGAGGCCTACTCTCAAAAAGACAATTATTTTCCTCAGTAATGATCTGACTCTCTCACAGCTCGCACATACGAGAGAGGTAATGCCAGAGATTACATCGGCAAGGGAGAAGGGAAAGATAGCCTTCTACAGAGATGGACGGGTGGTGATTTTAGAGCGACGCACTGCATGACGGTGCGAGACCTATGGGACCACATTGAAGATGGCTACCTGGAATTGTAATGGGTCTATGAGGTTGGACGTGGGTGCATTTGAGGACAGTTTCAAAGACAAGGATATTGTATTCTTCTCAGAGACTCATCAGGCCCCTGGACAGGTGATGCCACATGTGTTGGGATACAGATGGGAGACAGCGCACAGGACAAATGCAAGATCTAAGCATGGGAGTAGAGGTTCAGGAGGAGTAGCAGTCCTATTCAGAGAGGAACTACAACCATTACTGCATATTGTACGAAGAGATGATCATGCTAGATATGTGTGGGTGAGACTGAGAGCTGACACAGGTCGATTCCTATATATTGCCATATGTTACTTTCCTCCCGGTACATCAATGCATGTTGCATCCAGAGGGCAGTCGCCTTTTTCTATACTAGATGATGACATATGGGAGTTTTCTAGGGATGGTGATATCATTCTCCTAGGGGACTTCAATGCCCAAACGGGCAACTCGCAGATAGTCTTCTACGACACTTCAGATGAGATGCTTAGAGAGCTCGATGTGGGTGAGTTGGGACTTGACAGATGCTCAGATGACAAAGAGCAGACGGAGTATGGAAGATACCTCATGGAAATGACGACTACACATGGATTAGCCATATTTAATGGCTTACAGCGATTTCCTGGAGCAGCCGATTTCACGTGCTTTCCACACAGACATGGGGCCAGTACAATGGATTATGTTATGACACAACCGAGCTTTGTCCCCTGCATTCAGGATTTCACAGTGGGAGCTACGCCAATGGGCATAGTAGTAGATCATGCTCTCTTGACACTGTCCGTTAAATTTCAGTATAGTATAACCCAGACATCGGGAGGCAGGTCACACACCCGCTGTACATTTACACCAGAGACTGATTTTGTTTATACGGAGGAGATTTGGGACCGTCTATTGGCAGGCATAGCTGGCACACATGGTACAGGCCTCTCAGTGGAGAAGTGCACCACCCCTACTAACTGAGACACTGCATGGGGTTGCATCAGTGGCATACCCACACACTCAGCCGGGCAAGAGACGACATTCTGGGAGCATGCCCCAGAATAGTTGGTATGATGAGGAGTGCAGAGAGATGAGAGCCCAGCTTCAGAGGGATCCTCTTTTAGGAGTCATCACTTATAGACAGTCTGGGATTGCTTTCCGACGCCTTGTGCGACGGAAGAAGCGAGCTTACCTAGCTCAGATGAAGTGAGACCTATATCAGATGTTCTTGAGTAGGGACTCAAGAGAGGCATGGCGACTCTTCCATGAGCACTCCCCTCCGCCAGTGATTACTTCACCTGATGTGTGGGGCCAATATGCGACATCATTATATACGGTTCCTGGACAGGAACCCCTTCCAGACCCTACCAAGCCTTGCCCATCTACGAGCACTTTCTTTTCACCTGAGATGGTACAAAGGGCCATCGACAGGATGAGGACAAGGAAGGCATATGATCATGACGGTCTAGTAGCGGAGCACTTTATACATGCCAGGGATATGCTGATGGAGGGTCTCGTAGTGTTGTTCAATCGTGCCATGTGTGAGGGATTACCTGAGACTTGGAGGTTGTCTAATATTGTGCCCATCTTCAAGGCGGGTGACCCTACAGAGCCTGGGAACTACAGCACTATTATGGTTGGACACAGATTGGGACGGTTGTATGCATCTATTCTGGAGCAACACTTGAGTAGCTGGGCAGAGGGCGAGGGTGTACGAGCAAAGGGTCAAGCCGGCTTCAGGAGGGGTTTCTCCACTCTTGATCATATTCTGACACTCAGGGCCTTCATTGAGGAGGGCAGAGCACATGGGAGACGGATCTATTGTAGCTTTGTGGATTTTCGCAAAGCATTTGACATGGTACCAAGAGCTCGATTGATGCACAAACTACAGGAGATGGGGGTGCCCATAGAGGTGATTTGGGGGATTATGGCTCTGTACAGATCAGTGATGGGACATGTACGCACTCCGGAAGGGGTATCTGATTTAGTTCACTCTACTGTTGGAGTGAAATAGGGCTGCCCATTGTCTCCTACTCTATTTGGTATGTATGTTGATGAGGTATCTGATTACATTGACAGAGAGGGTGACAGGGGTGCCCAGCTGGCAGCGACGTGGATCCCATTGTTGCTATATGCTGATGATATTGTGCTGATATCTGACTCACCAGAAGGTATGCAACGACATTTGGATGCACCACACAGTTTTGCAGAGGATAGTGGATTGTGTGTAAACCTAGGTAAAACCAAGGTTATGGTGTTTAACACCACACCGCAATGGGTCAGGAGATCAATACCTACTTTCAAATATGTTCAGGAGATTGTGGAGTATACAGATGCATACACTTACCTGGGGGTAGTCTTTACTGGGCCGAGATTTTCTTTGAGAAGAGCAGCAGAGACTAGACTAACAAGAGCTGGTGCAGCTCTGGGAGGAATGGAGAGGATGTGTTCGCAGGTTCCGTTCCAGGAACCTAGGACAAAGTTATGGCTCTTTGATACTTTATTTGCCTCTACTATGTTATATGGGGTGCACGTTTGGGGACCTTCTCTAGGCCAGGATGGTTGGAGGCGTATGGAGAAGCCCCTGGTATCTATGATCTCTCGGCTGATTAGAGCCAAGGCTTCCGTACCGCATGATATCATTCGAGCGGAATTAGCTGCCCCCCCTATGGAGATTGAGGCGCTTACCAGATCAGTCTCCTTTGTACACAGTCTGTGGGATACTACGAGAGACAGATATGCCAGGGTGGCTCTAGAGTCCTCCAGACAATTAGCTCTTAATGTAGATACATCATGCTGGTATGCACAGATAGCATCATGGTTTCAGACACATGGTTTCACCATGGACAGGTTTCCTCCTTTTCAATAGTCTCTATAGGCACCCTTGAGGTCTCTGACGCGGGTAGAGATTAATAGACTCATTTGTCAAGATCTGGTCCAGCAGGACACGAGGAGGACATGGATAGAGCCGATACAGGAGTTGGGCACAAAGATGGCTTTCTATAGAGAGCATCCTCCCACCTCACGGGGGATGGGTTTGTGATTCGACCTAGCTATATGGACACGCATATTTCTCATGGTTTGCGTTGTGCCATTGGCCAGATATGCACGTCCTCACATCAACTCGAGATTGAGACTGGCAGATTCAAAGGGACACCAGCAGATAGTAGGATATGCCGCTTATGCCATCTAGAGCCAAAGACAGAGGTACACTACATATGTCATTGCACAACGTACTACGAGATACGAGGCCGTTTTCATTGTCTATTCAGAGAAGGTTTTGGGCCTCTATCTAGGGTCATGAGTTATGAGGATCAAAGATGTCTTGGGCTATATCTACTTGAGTTACACATGCATAGAGAAACTTTACTGAGGAGAGCTAAAGAGAGCCAACCCTAGAGATAGATCACAGATTTCTTTACACTCGATATTGTACACCCAGAAGAATAGACAAAGGAGCAGCCAACAGTGGAGAGGTCTTCCCGCACTACTGGCATTCTCATAGACCGAGCATTGGAGCTAGGGAGATCTAGACGACCCCGATGGAGAAGAGGAGCTACACAATTTCGAAGGAGGCTACAGCAAAGGATTCGAGCCATAATCGTCCAGAGTGCAGATGAAGATGGATCTCTATGAAGATGGATCTCCACTTCCCTCCCATATTGTCTACACATTGTATTGCTTAGTTCACACATTTCACGCCTCTCACCTTTCACACCTATCAGCTTAGTTTAGGTTTCCGCAGTATTTATATGTTGTTATCCTAGTTTAATTTATTTTGTTAATCTGACTTTGTATCAGATACACCGCATTGTAACTTTCTGGTCTCATAGGTCACTTTGGCATTTTGAAGACGTTAATATAACATTTCATTTCATTTCATTTCATGGAGAGACCCTTGGTATTTATGATATCCCGGATGATTAGAGCCAAGGCCTCCGTACCACATGCGATTATTCGAGCGGAGGTAGCCACCCCTCCTATAGAGATTGAGGCTCTTACCAGATCAGTGTCCTGTATGAACAGTCTATGGGATACACATAGAGGCAGATATACTAGATTGGCTCTTGAGTCCTCTAGACAGTTAGCGATGCATCATGTTGGTATTCGCAGATGACGTCATGGTTTCAGAGGCATGGTCTTAGCATGGATAGATTGCCTCCTTTTCACTATTCCCTGGATGCACCCTCCTTGCCAGTCACACGAACGGAGATCACTAGACTCGTTCGTCAGGATCTAATACAGCTGGACAACAGGAGGACATGGGTAGAGCTGATGCAGGAGTTGGGCACGAAGATGGCTTTCTACAAAGAGAACCTTCTCCAACTTTTGGGAGATGGGTTTGTGACTCGTCCGAGCTACATGGACACTCATTTGTCTCATGGTCTGCGATGTGGTATTGGTCAGATTCGCACATCCTCACACCAGCTGGAGACTGAGACGGGTAGATTCAGAGGGATACCACCGGAGTCTAGGATATGTCAACTATGCGGTAGAGAGCCAGAGACAGAGCAGTACATATGCCACTGCACTGTGTATTATGAGATACGAGGGCGCTTCCATTGCTTATTCAGGGAGGGTTTTGGACCCCTAGATAGAGTCATGAGGTATCACGATCAGAGATGCCTTGGCTTATATCTACTTGAGCTACACCGACATAGAGATAGTCTGTTGAGGAGACATGGAATACGACAGTCGCAGAGACAGATCACAGACTTCTTTGGATCGAGGGAGGCAAGAGACCAACCACCAGCACAGGGTTGTACCCGCATTCATACCAGAGGCACCCTCATTGACAGGGCGACTGAGCTCGGGAGATCGAGACGACCACGACCGAGACACAGGAGCACACTCCATCGACAGAGACTCCAGCAGAGGATCAAAGGCATTCTAGCACGACACCCAGATTGTCATTGAGGGCCTATTCTACATTTTCATATTTCACATTTCACACTTTATTTTCAGTTTTCATTTTTTATTTTCACTACTTGTACTTCAGACATTGTATTAGATTCACCACTTTGTATCTGATGGTCTCATAGGTCATTTTGACCTTTTGAAGACGTTAATATATCATATCATTGTTGTTATATGCTGATGATATTGTCTTGATCTCTGACTCACCAGAGGGTATGCAGTGACAGTTGGATGCATTACACAGTTTTGCAGAGGATAGTGGATTGTCTGTAAACCTTGGTAAAACCAAGGTCATGGTGTTTAACACCACACCGCAGTGGATCAGGAGATCGGCACCGACCTTCACGTATGGTCAAGAGATTGTGGAGTATACAGATGCATACACTTACCTTGGGATAGTCTTCACTGGGCCGAGGTTTTCTTTGGGGAGAGCAGCAGAGACTAGACTGACCAGAGCTTATGCGGCCTTGGGAGGCTTGGAGAGGATGTGTTCGCAGGTTCAGTTCCAGGAACCTCGGACAAAGTTATGGCTCTTTGATACTTTAGTAGCCTCAGCTATGATGTATGGGGTACAGGTTTGGGGACCTTCTGTAGGCCAGGATGGTTGGAGACGTATGGAGAGGCCCTTGGTATCTATGATCTCCCGATTGATTAGAGCCAAGGCCTCCGTACCTCACGCGATCATTCGAGCAGAGCTAGCTGCCCCCCGCATGGAGATTGAGGCGCTTACCAGATCAGTGTCCTTTGTGCACAGCCTATGGGATACTACTAGAGACAGATATGCTAGACTGGCCCTTGAGTCTTCCAGACAGTTAGCTCTATAGGGGGACACTTCATGCTGGTATGCACAGATGACTTCATGGTTTCAGACGCATGGCTTCACCATGGACAGGTTGCCCCCTTTCCAGTATTCTCTTCAGGCACCCTCGCTGTCTCTTACACGGGTGGAGATCACTAGATTCATTCGTCAGGACCTGATCCAGCTCGACACCAGGAGGACATGGATAGAGCCGCCTCAGGAGTTGAGCACGAAGATGGCTTTCTATAGAGAGCATCTTCTCCACCTCACAGGAGATGGGTTTGTGATTCGACCCAGCTACATGGACACACATATATCTCATGGTTTGCGTTGTGCCATTGGTCAGATACGCACATCCTCACATCAGCTCGAGATTGAGACTGGTAGATTCAGAGGGATACCAGCAGACAGCAGGATATGCCGATTATGCCAGAGAGAGCCAGAGACAGAGTTGCACTACATATGTCATTGCACAGTGTTCTATGAGATACGGGGGCGTTTCCACTGCTTATTCAGAGAGGGTTTTGGTCCTCTATCTAGGGTCATGAGTTATGAGGATCAGAGATGTCTTGGACTATATCTACTTGAGTTACACAGGTATAGAGACACTTTACTGGGGAGAGCTAGAGAGAGGCAGTCCCAGAGACACATTACAGATTTCTTTTCACTAGATATGGGACAGCCAGAGGAGCAGCCACCACTGCAGAGCTCGTCCCACACTCATTCGACCACTACTGGCACTCTCATCGACCGAGCATTGGAGCTACAGAGATACAGACGACCGCGACTGAGGAGAGGAGCTACACAGCATCGACGGAGACTACAACAGAAGATTCGAGCCATACTCTCTCGACATCCAGAGTGCAGATGAGGATGGATCCTCACCATTTCTTCCATCTTTGTTTCACACACTGTTACATCCAGTTTACCGGGTACCTATTGTATCAGCTGCTACACCCACGTAGTTTTAGATTGTAGTAGTAGTAGTAGTATTTTGTTCTACTTCTAGTTCTTTTCTAGTTCTTTTGTACCCAGACATGGTATTAGATTCACTATTTTGTAACTGATTGGTCTCATAGGTCATTTTGGCCTTTTGAAGACGTTAATATAACATTTCATTTCATTTCATTTCTCTCTCTCTCTCTCTCTCTCTCTCTCTCTCTCTCTCTCTCTCTCTCTCTCTCTCTCTTTTCATTTCATTTCTCACATGTTCCCTTGTCACCACACCTTCTGCAGCACGTTGACATGGCATAAGAGCCTAGACCTAGCAATGCCTAGTGAATCCAGAGCACGAGAAGGGGTTGTTTTTTGACATGGTATAAGAGCCTAAATCTGACAATGCCTAGTGAATCCAGAGCATGAGGGGGGGCTGTTTGGCATCTTCGTTGTGGAGACATCATTAGATCCAACGTTTTTGCATCAACAGGGTGCTGATCGGTGTTTGTTACGATTATTTCGCGAAGAACCCTTGTGTACCTATGGTTTTCACCCTGTAGATGACCGAGTGATGCTGAACAAGATCTGGGGATGCGTTTTGAAGACACAGGTGAGTCAAGTGCAACGGTTTTTGTTCAGTACCTTTGCAGAATTTCAGCCAGCCAGTTGGAGAATTTTGTGCTGCAGAGGCCCGAGGGGGGCTGATTTTGGACCAATTTTAGCCAGTGTACCTGCCATTGCTTAGGAGTTTGGAAATCCCTTTCCAGGAAGTTGCTTGCAGCCTTGAATCTCCATCTGTACCTATCTATGAAGATAGATGGGCACAGCCTTGAAGCCCAGTCTGTACCTATCTACGAAGAATTGCTTTGCGACCTTGGAGTGTCTTGACAATGGCACCAACGAAGTAGAATGTTGCGGAGAGTTCTCATGATGGGGACACAGAGGAAGAAGTCTACATAGATAAAGTGGATGATGCTTTGGAGAATTTGCAAAATTCTGCTCATAGAGGAGTTGTAGGATTTACTTGAGAGAAAGTTTCTAGTGTTGCATGTGTTTCCACAGGATCAAAAGCTGGATGCCACCAACTACCAAGACTAGAAGGTGCTTATGGAGGCGGTATTAGAGACCTATAGCCTTATCTTCATGGTGCATGACCAGATTGAGCCATCAAAGGCTCCTACATACAGGTTTCTTTCTTCCAAGGAGTTGGAGAAGCTTGCAAAGCTTCAACATGCTTGGGATTGGCTTCATGCAAGGATTTGGTCTTCATCTTCCTCAATTGTATGCAGCCACTTCGACATATTCAGAGTATGACTAATCCTTGAGAGATCTTGAAGCACTTGGAGAATGTTTACAATAGGATGATGCCTATGAAGAGAGCTCACCAAGAGGTACAATTGCAGACTTTGGACCCTCAGCAGTCGAAGTCCATGAAGGATCACAATGATAAGATGCAAGAGATTAAACAGGCGATTCTTCAAGCAGGGAAGCTAATCTTTTCGAAAGATATGGCTAAAATCTCAATGACGTATTTGACATTTCATTCATTCATTGAGTAGATTGGGAGAGAGAGAGAGGGTGTACCGGCAGCAGGACAAGCGGGTTTGAGGAGAGCTTTCTCCCCTCTTGATCATATTCTGACACTCAGAACCATTCTTGAGGAGGAGAGATCACGTGGGAGACGGCTCTATTGTTTCTTTATGGATTTCCGCAAAGCCTTAGAGACAGTGCCTAGAGCTAGATTGATGCACAAACTGCAGGAGATGCGGGTACCCAAAGAGTTGATCTGGGGGATCATGGCTCTATACAAGTCAGTAGTGGGGCATGTACGCACTCCAGAGGGGATTTCTGATTTGGTTCACTCCACTATTGGGGTGAAACAGGGTTGCCCGCTATCTCGTACACTATTTGGCATGTATGTGGCTGAGGTTGTTGACTACATTGAGAGGGATGGTGATAGAGGAGCACAGTTGGCAGGGACATGGATCCCACTATTGTTTTATGCTGATGATATTCTATTGATTTCCAACTCCCCAGAGGGGATGCAGCGTCATTTAGATGCTTTCTCCACATTTGCCCACGATAGTGGATTGTCTGTTAACCTGGGGAAAACCAAGGTTATGGTGTTTAGCACCACACCACAGTGGGTCAGGAGGTCAGCACCCACTTTCACATATGGCCAGGAGACAGTGGAGTATACAGATGCATACACCTATCTTGGGGTAGTCTTTAGTGGACCGGTGTTTTCATTGAGGAGAGCAGCAGAGACTAGATTGATGAGAGCTTATGCAGCCTTGTGAGAATTGGAAGATATGTTCGCAGGTTCAGTTTCAGGAACCTCGAACAAAGCTGTGGCTTTTTGACACTCTAGTGGCTTCAACTATGCTCTATGGGGTTCAGATTTGGGGGCGGACAACCAGGGCAAATCTGGTAGCATTGATGGATGGAGATGTATGGAGAGGCCTCTAGTCTGTTAACCTTGGGAAAAGCAAGGTTATGGTGTTTAGCACCACACCACAGTGGGTCAGGAGGTCAGCACCCACTTTCACATATGGCCAGGAGACGGTGTAGTATACAGATGCATACACCTATCTTGGGGTAGTCTTTAGTGGACCGGTGTTTTCATTGAGGAGAGCAGCAAAGACTAGATTGATGAGAGCTTATGCAGCCTTGTGAGAATTGGAGAAGATGTGTTCGTAGGTTCAGTTTCAGGAACCTCGAACAAAGCTGTGGCTTTTTGACACTCTAGTGGCTTCAGCTATGCTCTATGGGGTTCAGATTTGGGGGCCCTCAATGGACAACCAGGGCAAATCTGGTAGCATTGATGGATGGAGATGTATGGAGAGGCCTCTAGGCTCTATGATCTCTCGGATGATTCGGGCTAAGACCTTAGTGCCACATGAGATTATGCAAGCTGAGCTAGCTGGCCCCCCTCTCGTAGTTGAGGCTGGCAGATTTAGGAGAGTACCAGCAGAAGCCAAGATATGCCAGTTGTGTCATATAGAGCCAGAGACAGAGTTACATCACATTTGTCATTGTCCGGTATACTATGAGATACGAGGCCGCTTCCATTATCTATTCAAAGAAGGCTTTGGACCATTGGCTAGAGTCATGAGATATCAAGATCAGACATGCCTCAGGTTGTTTTTACTAGAGCTGCGAGACATAGGGAGAGTCTCATGAGGAGACCAAGCAATGGGAGACGTTCACAAAGGGAGATCAGTGACTTCATTAGAGCAAGGACTCAACAACCAGATGAGCATGCTTCACAGCAAACTTCAGAGCCCATTTCTACCAGAGGTATATTAGTGGACAGAGCCACTGAGCTTGGGAGAGCTGAACGCCCACGTCTACGAGGGGCGACCACGACATCGACGGAGGCTTCATCAGAGAATCAAGACTATTCTAGCATGACATGGGAGATGTCCAGTACGACTATTTACAGAGGCAGACATTGACGAAGTTCTTCAGCGACTGATGCAATACTTTCTCGGACGACGCCTGATGCCGGGCATCCTCGGGCATGGATGATGATGATGAGGATTTCAGTCTAACGATTTGAGTCTTTGAATTTATTCTTTCACTTTACTTCATTTTATTTTATTTTATTTTTGTAGCCAGACATTGGATTAGATCCACAAGGATTGTATCAGTTTGGTCTCATAGGTCATTTTGGCCTTTTGAAGACGTTTAATATAACATTTCATTTCTTTTCATTCTCTCTCTCTCTCTCTCTCTCATTTTATTTAGTTTTAGTCTTTCACTTTACTTCATTTTATTTTTGTACCCAGATAGAGACAGAGTTACATCACATTTGTCATTGTCTGGTATACTATGACATACAAGGCCGCTTTCACTGTCTATTCAGAGAAGGCTTTGGACCGTTGGCTAGAGTCATGAGATATCAGGATGGATGATGATGATGATGATTTCAGTCTGACGATTTTAGTCTTTTAGTTTAGTCTTTCACTCTACTTCATTTTATTTTTGTACCCAAACATTGGATTGTACTTTACTTCATTTATTTTTGTACCCAGACATTGGATTAGATCCACAAGGATTGTATCAGTTTGGTCTCACAGGTCATTTTGGCCTTTTGAAGACGTTTAATATAACATTTCATTTCTTTCATTCTCTCTCTCTCTCTCTCTCTCTCTCTCTCTCTCTCTCTCTCTCTCTCTCTCTCTCTCTCTCTCGTAGTGCAGTGGGGAGGTTTGTGCGTTGTCAAAGGCGGAACACATCAGCAAGTCGTCACTCCTTCACACAACATTTAGGCGGAGGTTTCGAAAGAGCACACTATCGCTTGGTTCTCTGAGAGCAGAGAAACTCTCTAGAGTCAAAAATCACTTGATGTATGAGAAGGTATAGGTGATGATTAAGGCGCAGTTGAGCCTCTTGATGGGTGACATTGAAAAAGAGATGTATGCAAATGCGGAAACTTACACAAGGCTATGTATGCAGATATGAGGAAAGAATTGGACAATGAGATGCTTAGTAAGCATGACGACATGTACACTTCATTGAAGGCCGAAATGCAGACAATTGTGAGGGCAAAAGTGAATGTAATGGAATGTGTGATACAGAAAAGATTACACGATGCACTCGCTATGTTTGAATCCTGAAAATAAAAAATGGAAGAACGATTGAATGAAAAGGATGTAGTGATTGAAGCACTTAAGGGAGACCTTGCAACTTGCAAAAATACCCCCACAAAGGAGGCAGAAAAACAACCCTCAATGATCAAGGAGCTTGAAAACAGTAAGGAGCACGTGAAAACTCTATGAGAAGAGGAAGAGCAAAAGGCACGAACAACCTCTTTGTGGGGGGAGCGCCTATTGAAAACACAAGAGAAGGTTGATAGTGGATCGAGGATGCAAAGAAAGGAAAAGATAAGATGCATGAAGCCACACCGACATCGATCATCAATATGAAAATTGAGGAGGAACAAAAGAGAAATGCTAGAGCCCTTGTGCGTGTTACAGGTCTCAAAGACACGGGAAAAGTAGAAGAAGAAGTGCAAGAGCTCTTGAAGCGCATCGGTATTCCTGAACCCACACACACAGGTGCTTGGAGAGTTGGCAAGAAGGGAAAATAAAAAATGGAAGAACGATTGAATGAAAAGGATGCAGTGATTGAAGCACTTAAGGGAGACCTTGCAACTTGCAAAAATACCCCCGCAAAGGAGGCAGAAAAACAACCCTCAATGATCAAGGAGCTTGAAAACATTAAGGAGCACGTGAAAACTCTATGAGAAGAGGAAGAGCAAAAGGCACGAACAACCTCTTCGTGGGGGGAGCACCTATTGAAAACACAAGAGAAGGTTGATAAAGCTGAAAAGTGGATCGAGGATGCAAAGAAAGGAAAAGATAAGATGCATGAAGCCACACCGACATCGATCATCAATACGACAATTGAGGAGGAACAAAAGAGAAATGCTAGAGCCCTTGTGCGTGTTACAGGTCTCAAAGACACGGGAAAAGTAGAAGAAGAAGTGCAAGAGCTCTTGAAGCGCATGGGTATCCTGAACCCACACACACAGGTGCTTGGAGAGTTGGCAAGAAGGGAAGTGATGAGAAAGGAAGGCCCAAGGAAAGAGCACTCATTATACGTTTCCCTACACTGGAAGCTAGGAAGGAATTCCTGAAGAAGAGACCAACACTCAAGCAAACTCGGATATTTTTCGGTGATGACCTCACTCTAACATAGGTAGTACACATGCATGAGTTGATGCCAGAGATCAAGGCGGCAAGGGAGGGAGAATTGCTTTCTACAGGGGAGGGAGAGTAGTGGTATTGGAAAAACGTACCGCATGACGGTACGAGACCTATGGGACCACCCTTAAAATGGCAGCATGGAATTGTAATGGATGAATGAAGCTAGATGTAGGCGCATCTGAGGATAGCTCTAAGGGAAGAGACATTACTTTTTACTCGGAAACGCATCAGACTTCTAGCAGCACATTACCTAGAGTGACGGGATACCATTGGGAGACTACTTGTTGGCAAGAAGTGAGATCAATGCATAGAGGACGGGGGTCAAGAGGTGTGGCAGGCCTATTCAGAGAGGAGCTGCAACCCCTCATTCGTATTGTTCGGAGGGATGAGCAAGCCAGATATATGTGGGTGAGAGTGAGAGCAGAGATGGGGAAGCCACTCCACATTGCAATATGCTATTTTGCCCCCAGTACATCTCATTATGCATTGCCCAAGGGGGAGTCACCCTACATGATATTGGATGAAGACATATGGGAGTTCTCTAGGGATGGAGATGTCATTCTTTTGGGAGACTTCAATGCCAGGACGAGCCAGTCTCAGACAGCTTTCTACGATACCTCAGAGGACATGTTGAGAGGATTGGATGTCATTGATATGGGATTGGCCAGGTGTTCGCAGGATGAAGAGCACATTGGATATGGGAGATATTTGACAAATTTGGGGACTGCACATGGACTGGCCATCTTGAATGGCCTCCACAGATTTCTAGCATCGAGTGGGTTCATGGACAGAGCCACTGAGCTCGGGAGAGCTAGATGCCACGTCTACGGGAGCGACCACGACATCCACGGAGGCTCCACCAGAGAATCAGGACTATCCTAGTACGACATGGGAGACGTCCAGTACGACTATTTACAGAGGCGGACATTGACGAAGCTCTTCAGCGACTGATGCAATACTTTCTCGGACAACGCAAGATGCCGGGCATTCTCAGGCATGGATGATGATGATGATGATTTTGAGTCTGACAATTTTAGTCTTTTAGTTTTAGTCTCACTTTACTTCATTTTATTTTTGTACCCAGACATTGGATTAGATCCACAAGGATTGTATCGGTTTGGTCTCATAGGTCATTTTGGCCTTTTGAAGACGTTTAATATAACATTTCATTTCTCTCTCTCTCGGTCCCTTGTCACCACACCTTACGTTGCACTTTGACAGCCTTGGCATCATCAAATTGACACTACCATTGCGGTGTGACAAGGATGATTATCATTCAACATCATGCCAAGCAAATTGTCCTTGGAGTTCGATTCTCCAAAGATTCTTCCATACGAACTTTAGAAGATCGAACTCCTTCGAGCTCAATTCTCTAAAGATTCTTACATACGAGCTTGTTTTGATACTTTATGTAGCAGGACTACAATGTCACTTGCATACGAGAGGAAGTTAGTTATAGTCTGGGGTTCACACTGGACTGACTCTCACCAAGGCAGTGACACGTGGCAAACATATGAGTGGTGGTCTAGTGGACACCGTGGCCAAACCACCACCGCCACAATTTGGAGATAGACATAGCTGGACTCGAATATTATGCTAGCCATCGATGGCTCTTTAGGATGGTATATATGTGTTTGGTCTAGTGGTCATATGATTCATCTACTTTCAATGGTCTAGCATCTTGACTCTTGGGTCTTGTGTCCAGCACCGCACATCTGCACTCTCCTTGCACATTGAAGCCTCGACACTCCCATTGTATCTGTGAGTCCTGGGCTTGGAGCTGAGTGTGCTGCCAGCCAGAGTCTGTACTGGTTCCATGAGTTAGTCGAGTTCCATGGTGTGTTGATTCCTTTGTTGTGTCTTTGAGTTTGCTCATTCCATTGTTGTGTTGTGTTTTTTCTTTTTGTTAGAGTGAGGTTTCACGCATATTGCACTGAGGAGCACCCACGGTAGAGAGCACGACACACTTTTCTTGCTACAGGTGCTCTCAATTTTGGCATGCCCGATGGGACCTCAACTAAAGTCTCACTCCACTCCACTAAGCATATATCATTGAGGAGCTAGCTGGTTCAACCCTCACCTGGTCTAGTGTATTGATGTGGTCTAGCTTGGTCTAGACCAACTTTTGTAGCTTGGCCTAGTCCATCTTCGCCTTGTCCAGCTTAGTCTAGTTGGTCTAGTCTCTCTCACCCGTGTCTAGCCAGAGTGGTCTAGCCGAGTCTAGCCTGGTCTAGTCGGGTCCCGTCCAGTAGGTCTTGGCTATCTAGCAAGTTCTAGGGTCTTCATGCCCGGAGCTTGGGTGGTCTGCATGACACATACAAAGCAATCTAAAGATCAAAAAATCCCACTACTGAGCCCTGTAAAGTACTACCACCGAAAGCCCCAACCTTTCAACCCGAGTAGAAGCCCACCAACCCCGCTACCCCTACCCTCCCAAGCGTAGAGAGCACAACACACTATTCCTGCTACAAATGGCTTATCGGATGGGCGAGTCGGGGGACGAGGTGGTCGCTGCTCCTGCTGCATGACGATGGAGGCTGAGGTGTAGAAGCTCTAAGTGAGGGAGCATTAGCATGATAAAAGATTTGAGACGGAAAATTGCCCTACATACCTTGAATAGGGGTGTATTCAGCAAGAGTGGCATGTAGTTTGGATGTCCATAGGGGGAAACCATGTTAGATGCAATACCTAACCCTTGTTGAAGAGTAGGAGCAAGGCTTTGCTGTAGTTGCTGCAATCCTCTAGGTAGTAGCAATCCTTGTCTTCATGTTCATATTTTTCACAGAGGTGGCAATAATCCCGAAGGGGGCATTTGTGTGGAGGATGCCCTAGAGAGCGACATGAGCTACACCATACCATAGCTGTAGACTCTTGCTAAGCCCTGAGCTCTTCTAGCTCTTGCTTGATCTGGTCCAAAGCCTCTTGATGTGGAGGCTTCTCCTGTCGAAGAGAGAAGGATCTCTCCTCTTGAAGAGCTCGTCTGGGTGCTCCTCAATGCATTGTACGTGACACCTCACTCCAACAGAATGAACACACCGTAAACAATGAAACAACAAAGAAAACTCAAATGACTCAAGAGTGGACTCTGCACAGCATGGGACTCCACTAACTCATGTGAACCAGTACAGACTCTAGCTGGTAGCACACTCAGCTCCAAGCGCGGGACTCACGGGTACAATGGGGGTGTCGAGGCTCATATGTGCAAGGAGAGTGTAGATGTGTGGTGCTAGATTGAACACACGACGCTAGATTCAAGACTCATAAAACCATCTATAGCATCATATCACAACTAAAACAAATATGAGCATATATACAAAAAGGGCAGCCAACGGATAACTCAAATATCCCTGACACTCCAGCTACGCCTATCTCCAAACTGTGGTAGGGAAGAACCGGCCACGGCGTCCTCTAGAACCACTCCTTCCACGTGTCAAGTCCACCCAGTGTCAACCTACGACTAACTGTAACTGTCTTTCCGTGCAAAATGACATTGTAGCCCAGCTACACCATTTTGTGCTACAGATGCGGGGAATATGGGCATTGCCAAAGCAAATTCCCTCTGCCAAAAGGGTGTCCTCCTTGACGAGATTGCCTCGAGGCTCAAGATCACTACAGTAAGGACTGTCCAAAACAATGTGCATCTCCATCTTTGAGCCCAAGTCGAAGCCAACCTGAATTCACCTTTCCCAAAATCAATTTGATAGCAGTTAGAACCATCCCTCAACTGTCACCTTCTACTCATGTGGTGGCCCCTCATGACAAGTTCCAGAGCCCACTGGTGTCCTCACTTGGGCCCAGAGGGCAGCCCTCAATCCCAACCTTGCAGCAAGTTCCACTATCTCACCAGTGAATACCCCGCTTCCAACAGTCGAAAAGCCATCCCCTAGTGCCAAGAGAGGATCTTCATCTCTGCTCTCCGATATTGATGGGGCCTTTTTGAACGCAGTATTTGTCCTACAGCAGATCAAGTTACCAGAGGAAACACTAGTAGAAAAAGAAAAGCTTACAGCAGAGACTATCTTGAAGAACACCTTTCAACAAGTGTTGCTCTATGACATGCTTCGGCTAGATGTGGGTTTTCGAAGTGACACCCTTTTCGTTATTCGATCATTTTACCCTAGAGCAGGTCCTAGTGGCGGGCACCTTCCGGTGCAACCATCAAAGTCCTATATAATATCCTACCCCATTGCTCCCCTCACTGAATATATAAGCCCTCGTCTTACTGTGTCCATCTTGGGGCGGGAATTCTCAAGAGTGATAGTGGATGGTGAATCTAGTATCAATGTTATAGGCTTGGACACTCCAAGCGAGAAATCAATAGCAACACACAATAGAAACTGCAAAATCATGGAACTTTACTAGAGAGAGAGAGAGAGAGAGAGAGAGAGAGAGAGAGAGAGAGAGTCAACATGGCACAGTGGAGTTCCACGCCCAGAAGCACTGGCCCCAAAGATTGGTTCCCCTTCCGGCATTTCTTTTTTTATTATGTCGCAACGGTACAACTCCCGAGGGTCCTTTGCTCTCAGACTCTGTGTCCAAATGCTCTGCAGAGTAAGGCCCAAGGGTCCTTTTAAACTTACAAGGGATGCCCAAAAGCAGAGCCCCTAAAGCATCAGATTCAAAAGCACTTCTCCCAAAATCGCCGGATTCTATACAGTCCGGCCACGTGTCATTTCAATGCATTTTATGGGCAGCTAGGCCAGAGATCAAGCTTTTCGTTCCTAGGGTTTTAGACCCCATGGCCGGTGCTCAAAAGTTCTTTAAGTTGGTCAATTCAAGCTCTCTTGTCCACTCCGCCATTTCTCTTCTAGTTGGGCATGCACATCATCATTTTGTGACAATCCTTCCTCTTGAAAGAATCTTAATCACCCTCGATTACCCCTGCACAAATAGCCAAAGGACAAAAACTTTCTTCAGTATACTTTGATTCTATGTACTCATGCACCAGACTCCAACAAGCCAGTACTTCCACAAAGACATCAGTCTCACTGATCAATCACATTTCTAGCCAGGGTCTCAGATACAAATCCTGAGCATTGTAACCATTTAGCAATCACATACCGACTGTGCTGATCTTTTCACAGATGTCTTGATCTACTAAATCTTGTTACTATCAGATTCATATTCTTTCATTTCACATTTCAACCAAGCAAACCATGCCCATGACCATCCCCACAAGACAGTACATCCACAGCATGCAATTCACAAAATCACACACTTAATTCACACTAAACACTATGTTTCAATCATTCAATCTGGCCATCTCATTCCGTCCAGAACTCTTGATGCACCTAGATCAATGTGCATCCATCTCATCCTTCTGGAACTCTAGATGCACTTGCACGACAATATTCAATCATCTCATATCCTCAGATGATGCCAAGCCATGATGACATCTTTATATTCGTCGGATATCCAAGTTGACGTGAAAATTTTCTTGAATTTTACCCACGTCGTAGGTGCTTCTCTGTGTAACAACAAAGTAGACCACCATGTCTCTGCATTTCCTTTCAAGTAAGATGCTGCCCTTCGCACCTTGGAGTGTTCCGTGAACCAACCTCCCGAGAAGACGACGTCAAACTGCTGGATAAACTCAAGGGCTCGATGGGTATCCTGGTAGCCTGAAAACATCTCAAACCTGATGGCCTAACCCCCTTCCTTGAACTCCTCGTCTTCTTGCTCATCTATTCACTGTCAGAAGAGGACAATCTCTCCTCCTCCGAACTGCTAGATGGCCTCCCATGTCGTCTAGACCTTTTCAAAAATCTGCTTTTCTTGCTTTTTCTCCGCTTCTTCCACCTCTTCTCATCCTCACTGGAACTAGAGGACGACAAACTATTGGAACTCTCTGAAGACGAAGAAAAATCTGAAGCATCCTTGAAACGAACACACTTCTTGGATTTGCTTGCCACCTTGAAAGTCGACTTCCAACCCAAATAACCGGAGAAATCCGCCGATTTCCTCTTCTTCCGAGAGTGCTTCATTCATTGTCTGAAACCTATCATGTGGCACTGCTAGCGTAAATCGCAGGATTCCGTACAGTCCAGCCACATGTCATCTCAACGCGTTTTACGGGCAGCAAGGGCAGAGATCAAACTTTTGGTTCCTAGGGTTTTAGGCCGCACGGCTGGTGCTCAAAAGTTCTTTAAGTTGGTCGATTCAGGCTCTCTTGTCCACTTTGCCGTTTCTCTTCCAGTTGAGCATGCCACGTCATCATTTGTGACAATCAACCTGATGCTTGAGTTCACCATGTTGGCTTAGGTCTGCAGCCTACCCGACCCGCCCCCTTCACATTTACTTTAGCCGACAGTCTACCCATTGGGCATAGTGGATAAGGTGCCTATGTAGATACAAGACTTCACCTTTAACTTGGATTTTGTTGTGGTTCGTCTTCCCCAAGTTGAGGGAGGATTTCCTTTGCTCATCGGTCGACCATGGCTGCGGCACACTAAAGTGCTACATGATTGGGGCAATGACGCCATGCGGATACATACCTAGCTCCCCAATGAAACCCATTCAGATTGAAGAAGGCATGGATCCAGTAGAGCATCATAGTTCTTTGACAGTGGAGTCCAACCTCGAACTGGAACAGCCTACCCCACCTGATGGGCCAGAGGAGGACCTGATTGAGTGATTGGAAGCTACAAAGTCTATGCCTTGGAATGTGGTTTCTATTCAATCTTTGCCGGAGGAGACCCCATCTACCACTGTCCTTACAATAGCCGGGCCCAATGTGCTGCCTAGCCCAGAAACAAGTGTTGAGGTCATGGCAGTTGTTGCCTCAAATGCTCCTACCGTCGAGGCCTATGGGCTTGATGAGCCCCTAAAGGTCCATAGAAGAGGAAAAGAATCTCCTTTACAGGAGTTAACCCAGCCCTTAACCTCCTTTGTGTCTGGTGAAATAACCTTCGACGCGCTTCCCCAAGGTTGGCCCCAGGAAGTATACGCAGATTTCAATATTGATCACCCACCAACCCAAGATGACTCTATGCTTTAAACGGTAGCACCCTCTTCACCTACAGAAACATCTTTAGTCGTGCCCTCTCCACACCCAATAAAAGAAGTCAACTCGGTATACTCTAACAACGCCCAGCCCATTCTTTTGGCTGCACAGTTGTGGGATCACTCAGTGTTGCTAGACCAGACGAAGACTCTTGCTATTGAAAGGAGATTTATGTCAGCCAATCTGAGTCATGCTGCTACTGGTGTAGTTGCACTTGTATCACAGGATGGTTCACAGGATGGTACTCTACTGGTGGATTGCAAGCTTCCATTAGCAATTTGCGGTTGCTTTAGTATGTCACATAATGGATGTGGGTATGTGTTTCCAAATAATTCAGCACATGGAATTTCTGTGAAGTTGCCCCCTACAAACCATACCTCTTCTAGCAACTCTCCCACCGACCCACCCACCCCCTTCTCTCTCTCTCTCTCTCTCTCTCTCTCTCTCTACCCACCACCCCCTCTCTCTACACTCGCCCCTACTCACCACCCCCTCTCTCTCTTGCTACAATGCATGGACATCACAGAGCCTACTCACACAAGTGCATGGAGAGTGGGCAAGAAAGGAATCGATGAGAAGGGAAACGTAAAGGATAGGGCACTTATTCTCCGCTTCCCAAATATAGAAATAAGGAAAGAATTTCTAAAGAAGAGGCCAACTCTTAAGAAAACCGGTATTTTCCTGGGAGATGACCTTACATTGGCACAAGTGGCACACATGCAAGAGTTGATGCCAGAGATCAGGGCAGCAAGAGAAAAGGGGAAAATCGCCTTTTATAGAGGAGGGAAAGTAGTGGTTCTGGAAAAGCGCTCATCATGACGGTGTGAGACCTATGGGGCGACGCTCCGGATAGCGGCATGGAATTGTAATGGATCATATATGCTAGATGTAGGTGCCTTTGAAGACAGCTTTAGGGACAGAGACATAGTTTTCTAATCAGAGACACACCAGATACCGGGAGAGCTTATGCCACATGTGAAGGGGTATTTATGGGAAACAGCTGGTCGACCAGACAAGAGATCTCTACGAGGTAGCCGGGGTTCAGGAGGAGTAGCAGTCTTATTTAAAGAGGAGCTGAAATCACTACTACAGATTATCAGGAAAGATGAACAACCAAGGTATATGTGGGTGAGAATGAGAGCCGAGACAGGTAGATTTCTATATATCGCTATATGCTACTTCCCTCCAAGTACATCAGTCTACTCCTCACCTAAACGACAATCCCCTTTCTCCATATTGAATAATGACATATGGGAGTTCTCTAGAGATGGAGACATCGTTCTCTTAGGACACTTTAATGCCAGAACGGCCAACTCTCAAGCAGTATTCTATGACACTTCTGAGGAAATGCTCAGAGAAGTGGATTTATCACAGGAGGGGCTTACTAGAAACTCACAACATAAAGAACACACTGAATATGGGAGACATCTCATGGAGATGGAAACTACACATGGTTTGGCTATACTTAATGGTCTAGGGAATTTCCCTTTATCTCGGGGATTCACATGCTTCCCGCATAGGCTTGGGGCCAGTAATGTCTGGACTTCACCAAGCATTATTTCTAGTATCGAGGACTTTAAGGTGGGACCCACACCGGTTGGGATTGCAGTGGATCATGCTCTCTTGACCTTATCAATCTCCTTCCAATACAATGCCTCTCAAGTACAAAGGAAGAAGTCGCACACAAGATATACTTTCACACTAGAGACTGATTCAGTCTATGTGGAACAGATCTATAATAGGATGTGGGCAGCCGAGCCAGTATATACTGTAGAGAAGATTACTTCTCAGCTAACAGAGATACTACATGGAGCAGCACAAGAGGCATACCCACATACTCAGCCTGATCAGAAGAGAGGATTTGGGAACATGCCTCAAAACAGTTGGTACGACGAGGAATGCAGAGAGACGAGATGCTAGGTCCAGAAAGAGCTTACACTTGGGATCATCACATATAAGCAGTCTCGGATTACTCTTCAGCGTATAGTACGTCGCAAGGAAAGGGCATTTTTAGCCAAACTGGAGAAGGATTTATATCAGCTCTTCTTGAGTCAGGACTCACATGAGGCCTGGCGTTTATTTCACGAGCACTCACCGCCTGCGACGATTACTTCTCCTGAGATTTGGGGTCAATATGTAACACCATTATATATGGTATCTGGACAACCACCATTACCAGATCTGCTAGAGACATGCCCTGCTACTAGTACTTTCTTTACTATGGAAATGGTGGAAAAAGCCATTGATAAGATGAAGACAAGAAGAGCATATGATCAAGATGGTTTAGTAGCAGAACATCTGATCCATGCCAGGGATCTACTTTCAGAAGTCCCTACTCGTCTATTTAATCGGGTCATGTGTGAAGGATTACCTGAATCTTGGAAATTATCTACTATCGTACCTATTTTCAAGTCAGGGGATCCTATGATACCCGGGAACTACCGTACCATTACGGTGGGTCACACATTGACCCGACTGTACGCATCCATTCTTGAACAAAAATTGAGTAGATGGGCAGAGAATGAGGGCATAAGGGCAACAGGACAAGCTGCATTCAGGAGGGGTTATTCCACTCTAGATCATATTCTTACGCTCAGAGCCATTATTGAGGAAGGAAGAGCAAGCGGGACAAGGATGTATTGTTGCTTTGTGGATTTTCGGAAAGCTTTTGATACAGTACCAAGGGCCAGATTGATGCGCAGAATGCAAGAGTTAGGGGTCCCCAAAGAGATTATCTGGGGGATCATGGCCTTATATGGGTCAGTAACTGGTTATGTACGTACTCCAGAAGGGGATTCCGACATTGTTCATTCCACCGTTGGAGTAAAGCAGGGATGCCCACTATCCCCTACTTTATTTGGTATGTATATAGATGAGGTATCAGATTACATTGATAGAGAGGGTGACAGAGGTGCTCAACTTGCAGGGTCATGGATCCCTTTGTTGTTGTATGCAGATGATATTGTATTATAGCAGAATCACCAGATGGAATGCAGAGGCAGCTAGATGCATTGCATAAATTCGCGGAGAACAGTGGACTGTCGGTGAATTTGGGTAAAACCAAAGTTATGGTGTTTAACACCACACAGCAGTGGGTTAGGAGATCGGCACCTACATTTGCATATGGCCAGGATACAGTAGAGTACACAGATGCATACACATACCTTGGTGTGGTATTTGCAGGACCGAAGTTTACTCTTAAGAAAGCAGCGGATGCTAGATTGTCCAGAGCCTCTACGGCCTTGGGAGGGTTGGAGAGATGTGTTCACAAGTGCAATTTCAGGAACCACGAACAAAACTTTGGCTCTTTGATACTGTGGTGGCTTCGGCTATGCTTTATGGGGTCCAGATTTGGGGACCATCTGTGGATCAGGATAATTGGAAGCCAATGGAGAGACCTTTGGTATCTATGATTTCCCGAATGATTAGAGCCAAGGCCTCCGTACCACACGCGATTATCCGAGCGGAACTAGCTGCCCCTCCGATAGAAATTGAAGCTCTTACCAGATCAGTGTCCTTTCTACATGGTTTGTGGGATAGAAATAATTGCCGATATACTAGATTGGCCCTCGAATCCTCTCGACAATTAGCAATGAAAGGGGATACATCATGCTGGTATGCGCAACTGTCCTCGTGGTTTCAAAGACACGGGTTCAGTATGGAAAGATTACCCCCCTTCCAATACTCTCTTGAGGTCCATCACTGGCAATCACACGAACGGAGATTAATAAAATCATCCGCCAGGATATTATACAGTTGGACACTAAGAGGACATGGGTAGACCCTACACAAGAATTGGGCACGAAGATGGCCGACTACAAAGAAAACTTCCTACAGCTCTCTGAAGATGGTTTTGTGATTCGCCCGAACTACATGGATACCCACCTGTCTCATGGTCTGAGATGTGCTCTTGGTCAGATTCGTACATCCTCACACCAATTGGAAATTGAATTTGGCAGATTTAGGGGAATCCCACCTGAGAGCAGAATTTGCAAGTTATGCGGAATGAAGCCGGAGACCGAATTACACTACATATACTATGAGATACGTGGGCGTTTCCACTGCCTATTTAAAGAAGGCTTTGGACCTCTAGATAGAGTCATGCAATACCAAGATCAAAGGTGCCTAGGCCTGTACCTATTGGAACTACATCGGCACAGGGATAATCTAATGAGAAGACAAAGAGCACTACAACCTCAGAGGCAGATCACAGATTTCTTCAGATCGAGAGAAGCAGGAATGGAAGGAGAAGCAAGAGGCCAGCAGAGAGCACAAAGGAATACCCACATTCACACCAAAGGCACCCTCATTGACAGGGCGACTGAGCTTAGGAAATCGAGACGACCACGACCGAGATGCAGAAGCACACTTCACCGGAGGAGACTACAGCAAAAGGATTAGAAGCATTCTAGCCAGACACCCAGAATGCTCCTAAGAAGTTTATCTAATACTTTGTATTCAGTTTTTCGCATTTATTTTCACAATCTCACACTTTTCAGACATTGTACCAGATTCACCACTTTTGTATCAGTTTGGTCTCATAGGTCACTCTGGCCTTTTGAAGACGTTTAATATACCATTTCATTTTCTTGCCCCTACCCACCACCCCTCTCTCTCTCTCTCTCTCTCTCTCTCTCTCTCTCTCTCTAGTTTAATTTATTTTGTTAATCTGACTTGATATCAGATACACCGCATTGTAACTTTCTGGTCTCATAGATCACTTTGGCCTTTTGAAGACGTTAATATAACATTTCATTTCTCTCTCTCTCTCTCTCTCTCTCTCTCTCTCTCTCTCTCTCTCTCTACCTGCCTTGCTCTCCCTGTGCGGTGGTTTGCCTGCGTTACCTGCACCCTCCCTCTCTCCTGCGCGCTGCCTGCCCAGCTCTCCCTGCGCGCTCCCTCTCTCCTGCGCACGTATAGTTATGCCCGCCAACAGATTCCCCCCTATGCACTACGCCTTACCTTAATCGGGCTGCCCTTACATTAATCGGGTTGCCCTTATCGCACATTAATTTGGCTGCCCACAAGGTTTAGTTCACCCGGGAGCTAGGGGGCTCTCTCTCGCGTGGAACTGCTGCAAATGAGCTCGCGTAGAACTGCTGCAGAAAGTCACGTTGAACAGAGAGGGTAGGTTCACACGCTGCTGCCCTGTACTCGTGCTGCGCGCAGGTGGTCCTAGCAATTGCAACAGACGCAGCAGACAACACGAAGCATATCAGGTCTCTCTCTCTCTCTCTCTCTCTCTCTCTCTCTCTCTCTCTCTCTCTCTCGCCCCTGCCCTGCGCTCCCTCTCCATCTCTCTCCATCGCGCTGCCCCCTCCCCCCCAGGCGCTTTGTCTATCGCCCCCCCTGCCCTGCGCTCCCTCTCCATCTCTCTCCATCGCGCTGCCCCCTCCCCCCCAGGCGCTTTGTCTATTGCCCCCCCTGCCCTGCGCTCCCTCTCCATCTCTCTCCATCGCGTTGCCCCCTTCCCCCCCAGGCGCTTTGTCTATCGCCCCCCCCCCCCTGCCCTGCGCTCCCTCGCCCCCCTCTCTCTCTCTCTCTCTCTCTCTCTCTGCTCTCCCTGTGCGCTGGTTTGCCTGCGTTGCCTACACCCTCCCTCTCTCCTGCGCGTTGCCTGCCCAGCTCTCCCTGCGCGCTCCCTCTCTCCTGCGCACGTATAGTTATGCCCGCCAACAGATTCCCCCCTATGCACTACGCCTTACCTTAATCGGGCTGCCCTTACATTAATCGGGTTGCCCTTATCACACATTAATTTGGCTGCCCACAAGGTTTAGTTCACCCGGGAACTAGGGGGCTCTCTCTCGCGTGGAAATGCTGCAAATGAGCTCGCGTAGAACTGCTGCAGAAAGTCACGTTGAACAGAGAGGGCAGGTTCACACACTGCTGCCCTGTACTCGTGCTGCACGCAGGTGGTCCTAGCAATTGCAACAGACGCAGCAGACAACACGCAGCATATCAGGTCTCTCTCTCTCTCTCTCTCTCTCTCTCTCTCTCTCTCTCTCTCTCTCTCTCTCTCTCTCTCTCTCTCGCCCCTGCCCTGCGCTCCCTCTCCATCTCTCTCCATCGCGCTGCCCCCTCCCCCCCAGGCGCTTTGTCTATCGCCCCCCCTGCCCTGCCCTCTCCTCGCCCCCTCTCTCTCGCGCGCTGTCAGCCCCCCCCCCCCCCCCCCCCCCCCCCCCTTTTGTCTATCGCGGGTTAATTTTCAGCCCTTAAGTTTTTTATTTATCGTCTATAGTCTAT